>NC_051311.1:111899383-113169383 GCF_015220235.1 Choloepus didactylus | reverse complement strand
TGTGTCCATGGAGATGTGACCCACCCAACTGTAGGTAATACGTTTGATTAGATTATTTGCATGGAGGTGTGGTCCTGCCCATTCAGCATGGGCCTTGATTAGTTTACTAGAGCCCTATGTAAAAGCTCAGACAAAAGGAGCTCGCTGCTGCAGCTGAGAGATATATTTTGGAGACAGCCATTGACAGTAGACTTTTGCTACTCCAGAGTTTGCCTGGGAGAAACTAAGAGAACACCCCCAGATGCCTAGAGAGGGATGTCCTGGGAGAAAGCCATTTTGAAACCAGAACTCCAAAGCAGACACCAGCCACGTGCCTTCTGAGCTAACAGAGGTTTTCCAGACGCCGATGGCCATCCTTCAGTGAAGGTACCCTATTGTTGATGCCTTACCTTGGACACTTTATGGCTCTAAGACTATAACTTTGTAACCAAATAAACCCCCTTTATAAAAGCCAATCTATTTCTGGTATTTTGCAAAACAGCAGCATTAGCAAACCAGAACAGTAGTGAAGAAGGATGTGACTGCAACAGTGTAGCACAAGGGAGTTCCTCTGTAAGGATGGAACAGTTACATATCTTGATTGTGGTGATGGTTACGTAAATCTATACGAGTGATAGCATTTCATAGACCTACACATAAATGCAAAAAAGAATACATGCAAAAACTGATGATATCCTAGTAAGGTCTGTAATCTAGTTAATTGTGTCATGTTCATGTTAACTTCCTGGTTTTGATAATGTACTACAGTTAAGTAAGATATTAGAATTGGGAGACATTTGGTAAAGGGTATATAAGACCTTCTTGCACTACTTTGTAATTTCTTGTGAACCTATCCTTATTTAAAAATAAAAAAGTTAACATAAAGAAACCACTGAACTGCCACTGCTACTGCCACCTCAATAACAATTTGATGTCAATGAATCTGAAAACCTAGATGAAATGCACACGTTTCTAGAAAAAGATTACTTACCAAAACAGACTCAAGAAGAAAAAGAAAATCTAAATCTATATAGATATATCAGTATGCATTAAAGAAATGAATCAATGTTCAAACAAATTTTCCCACAATGAAAACAGCACATATGTTTTACAAACTTCCAAGAAAAAACTCTTCCAGAGAATAAGCTGTGACACTCCACAGCCCAAGTTTTAATACCAGCATAACCTGGATTCCAAAATTCAACAGGACCACATAAGAAAGAGAAATTATGGGATAACAATATTCATAAATACAGACATAAGATCTTAAACAACTTAATAACAAAGCTCATCCAGTAATATATTTTTAAAAGACAATGTATTGAAGAGGCGGGGCAAGATGGCAGACTGGTGAGCTGTATGTTTTAGTTACTCCTCCAGGAAAGTAGGTAGAAAGCCAGGAACTGCGTGGACTGGACACCACAGAGCAATCTGACTTTGGGCATACTTCATACAACACTCATGAAAACGTGGAACTGCTGAGATCAGCGAAATTTGTAAGTTTTTGCGGCCAGGGGACCGGCGCCCCTCCCTGCCAGGCTCAGTCCCGTGGGAGGAGGGGCTGTCAGCTCTGGGAAGGAGAAGGGAGAACTGCAGTGGCTGCTCTTATCGGAAACTCATTCTACTGATACAGACTCCAACCATAGATAGACTGAGACCAGACACCAGAGAATCTGAGAGCAGCCAGCCCAGCAGAGAGGAGACAGGCATAGAAAAAAAACAACACGAAAAACTCCAAAATAAAAGCGAAGGATTTTTGGAGTTCTGGTGAACACAGAAAGGGGAAGGGCCCTGAGGCGCATATGCAAATCCCGAAGAAAAGCTGATCTCTCTGCCCTGTGGACCTTTCCTTAATGGCCCTGGTTGCTTTGTCTCTTAGCATTTCAATAACCCATTAGATCTCCGAGGAGGGCCCGTTTTTTTTTTTTTTTTTTTTTTTAATACTTTTTTCTTTTTCTAAAACAATTACTCTAAGAAGCCCAATACAGAAAGCTTCAAAGACTTACTATTTGGGCAGGTCAAGTCAAGAGCTGAACTAGGAGAGCTCTGAGACAAAACGCAATAATCCAGTGGCTGAGAAAATTCACTAAACACCACAACTTCCCAAGAAAAGGGGGGTGTCCGCCCACAGCCATCATCCTGGTGGACAGGAAACACTCCTGCCCATTGCCAGCCCCATAGCCCAGAACTGCCCCAGACAACCCAGTGTGACGGAAGTGCTTCAAATAACAGGCACACACCACAAAACTGGGTGTGGACATTAGCCTTCCCTGCAACCTCAGCTGATAGTCCCAGAGTTGGGAAGGTAGAGCAGTGTGAATTAACAAAGCCCCATTCAGCCATCATTTCAGCAGACTGGGAGCCTCCCTACACAGCCCAGCAGCCCAGAACTGCCCTGGGGGGACAGCACTCACCTGTGACATAGCACAGTCATCCCTCAACAGAGGACCCGGGGTGCACAGCCTGGAAGAGGGGCCCACTTGCAAGTCTCAGGAGCCATACGCCAATACCAAAGACTTGTGGGTCAGTGGCAGAGACAAACTGTGGCAGGACTGAACTGAAGGATTAGACTATTGCAGCAGCTTTAAAACTCTAGGATCACCAGGGAGATTTGATTGTTAGAGCCACCCCCCCCTGACTGCCCAGAAACACGCCCCGTATACAGGGCAGGCAACACCAACTACACACGCAAGCTTGGTACACCAATTGGACCCCACAAGACTCACTCCCCCACTCACCAAAAAGGCTAAGCAGGGGAGAACTGGCTTGTGGAGAACAGGTGGCTCGTGGACGCCACCTGCTGGTTAGTTAGAGAAAGTGTACTCCACGAAGCTGTAGATCTGATAAATTAGAGATAAGGACTTCAATTGGTCTACAAATCCTAAAAGAACCCTATCAAGTTCAGCAAATGCCACAAGGCCAAAAACAACAGAAAATTATAAAGCATATGAAAAAACCAGACGATATGGATAACCCAAGCCCAAGCACCCAAACCAAAAGACCAGAAGAGACACAGCACCTAGAGCAGCTACTCAAAGAACTAAAGATGAACAATGAGACCATAGTACAGGAGATAAAGGAAATCAAGAAGACCCTAGAAGAGCATAAAGAAGACATTGCAAGACTAAATAAAAAAATGGATGATCTTATGGAAATTAAAGAAACTGTTGACCAAATTAAAAAGATTCTGGACACTCATAGTACAAGACTAGAGGAAGTTGAACAACGAATCAGTGACCTCGAAGATGACAGAATGGAAAATGAAAACATAAAAGAAAGAATGGGGAAAAAAATTGAAAAAATCGAAATGGACCTCAGGGATATGATAGATAATATGAAACGTCCAAATATAAGACTCATTGGTGTCCCAGAAGGGGAAGAAAAGGGTAAAGGTCTAGGAAGAGTATTCAAAGAAATTGTTGGGGAAAACTTCCCAAATCTTCTAAACAACATAAATACACAAATCATAAATGCTCAGCGAACTCCAAATAGAATAAATCCAAATAAACCCACTCCGAGACATATACTGATCACACTGTCAAACACAGAAGAGAAGGAGCAAGTTCTGAAAGCAGCAAGAGAAAAGCAATTCACTACATACAAAGGAAACAGCATAAGACTAAGTAGTGACTACTCAGCAGCCACCATGGAGGTAAGAAGGCAGTGGCACGATATATTTAAAATTCTGAGTGAGAAAAATTTCCAGCCCAGAATACTTTATCCAGCAAAGCTCTCCTTCAAATTTGAGGGAGAGCTTAAATTTTTCACAGACAAACAAATGCTGAGAGAATTTGCTAACAAGAGACCTGCCCTACTGGAGATACTAAAGGGAGCCCTACAGACAGAGAAACAAAGAAAGGACAGAGAGACTTGGAGAAAGGTTCAGTACTAAAGAGATTCGGTATGGGTACAATAAAGGATATTAATAGACAGAGGGGAAAAATTATGACAAACATAAACCAAAGGATAAGATGGCTGATTCAAGAAATGCCTTCATGGTTATAACGTTGAATGTAAATGGATTAAACTCCCCAATTAAAAGATATAGATTCGCAGAATGGATCAAAAAAAATGAACCATCAATATGTTGCATACAAGAGACTCATCTTAGACACAGGGACACAAAGAAACTGAAAGTGAAAGGATGGAAAAAAATATTTCATGCAAGCTACAGCCAAAAGAAAGCAGGTGTAGCAATATTAATCTCAGATAAAATAGACTTCAAATGCAGGGATGTTTTGAGAGACAAAGAAGGCCACTACGTACTAATAAAAGGGGCAATTCAGCAAGAAGAAATAACAATCGTAAATGTCTATGCACCCAATCAAGGTGCCACAAAATACATGAGAGAAACACTGGCAAAACTAAAGGAAGCAATTCATGTTTCCACAATAATTGTGGGACACTTCAACACATCACTCTCTCCTATAGATAGATCAACCAGACAGAAGACCAATAAGGAAATTGAAAACCTAAACAATCTGATAAATGAATTAGATTTAACAGACATATACAGGACATTACATCCCAAATCACCAGGATACACATACTTTTCTAGTGCTCATGGAACTTTCTCCAGAATAGATCATATGCTGGGACATAAAACAAGCCTCAATAAATTTAAAAAGATTGAAATTATTCAAAGCACATTCTCTGACCACAATGGAATACAATTAGAAGTCAATAACCATCAGAGACTTAGAAAATTCACAAATACCTGGAGGTTAAACAACACACTCCTAAACAATCAGTGGGTTAAAGAACAAATAGCAAGAGAAATTGCTAAATATATAGAGACGAATGAAAATGAGAACACAACATACCAAAACCTATGGGATGCAGCAAAAGCAGTGCTAAGGGGGAAATTTATAGCACTAAACGCATATATTAAAAAGGAAGAAAGAGCCAAAATCAAAGAACTAATGGATCAACTGAAGAAGCTAGAAAATGAACAGCAAACCAATCCTAAACCAAGTACAAGAAAAGAAATAACAAGGATTAAAGCAGAAATAAATGACATAGAGAACAAAAAAACAATAGAGAGGATAAATATCACCAAAAGTTGGTTCTTTGAGAAGATCAACAAGATTGACAAGCCCCTAGCTACACTGACAAAATCAAAAAGAGAGAAGACCCATATAAACAAAATAATGAATGAAAAAGGTGGCATAACTGCAGATCCTGAAGAAATTAAAACAATTATAAGAGGATACTATGAACAACTGTATGGCAACAAACTGGATAATGTAGAGGAAATGGACAATTTCCTGGAAACATATGAACAACCTAGACTGACCAGAGAAGAAATAGAAGACCTCAACCAACCCATCACAAGCAAAGAGATCCAATCAGTCATCAAAAATCTTCCCACAAATAAATGCCCAGGACCAGATGGCTTCACAGGGGAATTCTACCAAACTTTCCAGAAAGAACTGACACCAATCTTACTCAAACTCTTTCAAAACATTGAAGAAAATGGAACACTACCTAACTCATTTTATGAAGCTAACATCAATCTAATACCAAAACCAGGCAAAGATGTTACAAAAAAGGAAAACTACCGGCCAATCTCCCTAATGAATATAGATGCAAAAATCCTCAACAAAATACTTGCAAATCGAATCCAAAGACACATTAAAAAAATCATACACCATGACCAAGTGGGGTTCATTCCAGGCATGCAAGGATGGTTCAACATAAGAAAATCAATCAATGTATTACAACACATTAACAAGTCAAAAGGGAAAAATCAATTGATCATCTCAATAGATGCTGAAAAAGCATTTGACAAAATCCAACATCCGTTTTTGATAAAAACACTTCAAAACGTAGGAATTGAGGGAAACTTCCTCAACATGATAAAGAGCATATATGAAAAACCCACAGCCAGCATAGTACTCAATGGTGAGAGACTGAAAGCCTTCCCTCTAAGATCTGGAACAAGACAAGGATGCCCGCTGTCACCACTGTTATTCAACATTGTGCTGGAAGTGCTAGCCAGGGCAATCCGGCAAGACAAAGAAATAAAAGGCATCCAAATTGGAAAAGAAGAAGTAAAACTGTCATTGTTTGCAGATGATATGATCTTATATCTGGAAAACCCTGAGAAATCAACGATACAGCTACTAGAGCTAATAAACAAATTTAGCAAAGTAGCGGGATACAAGGTTAATGCACATAAGTCCGTAATGTTTCTATATGCTAGAAATGAACAAACTGAAGAGACACTCAGGAAAAAGATACCATTTTCAATAGCAACTAAAAAAATCAAGTACCTAGGAATAAACTTAACCAAAGATGTAAAAGACCTATACAAAGAAAACTACATAACTCTACTAAAAGAAATAGAAGGGGACCTTAAAAGATGGAAAAATATTCCATGTTCATGGATAGGAAGAGTAAATGTCATTAAGATGTCAATTCTACCCAAACTCATCTACAGATTCAATGCAATCCCAATCAAAATTCCAACAACCTACTTTGCAGACTTGGAAAAGCTAGTTATTAAATTTATTTGGAAAGGGAAGATGCCTCGAATTGCTAAAGACACTCTAAAAAAGAAAAACGAAGTGGGAGGACTTACACTCCCTGACTTTGAAGCTTATTATAAAGCCACAGTTGCCAAAACAGCATGGTACTGGCACAAAGATAGACATATAGATCAATGGAATCGAATTGAGAATTCGGAGATAGACCCTCAGATCTATGGCCGACTGATCTTTGATAAGGCCCCCAAAGTCACTGAACTGAGTCATAATGGTCTTTTCAACAAATGGGGCTGGGAGAGTTGGATATCCATATCCAAAAGAATGAAAGAGGACCCCTACCTCACCCCCTACACAAAAATTAACTCAAAATGGACCAAAGATCTCAATATAAAAGAAAGTACCATAAAACTCCTAGAAGATAATGTAGGAAAACATCTTCAAGACCTTGTATTAGGCGGCCACTTCCTAGACTTTACACCCAAAGCACAAGCAACAAAAGAGAAAATAGATAAATGGGAACTCCTCAAGCTTAGAAGTTTCTGCACCTCAAAGGAATTTCTCAAAAAGGTAAAGAGGCAGCCAACTCAATGGGAAAAAATTTTTGGAAACCATGTATCTGACAAAAGACTGATATCTTGCATATATAAAGAAATCCTACAACTCAATGACAATAGTACAGTCGGCCCAATTATAAAATGGGCAAAAGATATGAAAAGACAGTTCTCTGAAGAGGAAATACAAATGGCCAAGAAACACATGAAAAAATGTTCAGCTTCACTAGCTATTAGAGAGATGCAAATTAAGACCACAATGAGATACCATCTAACACCGGTTAGAATGGCTGCCATTAAACAAACAGGAAACTACAAATGTTGGAGGGGATGTGGAGAAATTGGGACTCTTATTCACTGTTGGTGGGACTGTATAATGGTTCAACCACTCTGGAAGTCAGTCTGGCAGTTCCTTAGAAAACTAGATATAGAGTTACCATTCGATCCAGCGATTGCACTTCTCGGTATATACCCGGAAGATCAGAAAGCAGTGACACGAACAGATATCTGCACGCCAATGTTCATAGCAGCATTATTCACAATTGCCAAAAGATGGAAACAACCCAAATGTCCTTCAACAGATGAGTGGATAAATAAAATGTGGTATATACACACGATGGAATACTACGCAGCAGTAAGAAGGAACGGTCTCGTGAAACATATGACAACATGGATGAACCTTGAAGATATAATGCTAAGCGAAATAAGCCAGACACAAAAAGAGAAATATTAAATGCTACCACTAATGTGAACTTTGAAAAATGTAAAACAAATGGCTTATAATGTAGAATGTAGGGGAACTAGCAATAGAGAGCAATTAAGGAAGGGGGAACAATAATCCAAGAAGAACAAATAAGCTATTTAACGTTCTGGGGATGCCCAGGAATGACTATGGTCTGTGAATTTCTGATGGATATAGTAGGAGCAAGTTCACAGAAATGTTGCTATATTAGGTAACTTTCTTGGGGTAAAGTAGGAACATGTTGGAAGTTAAGCAGTTATCTTAGGTTAGTTGTCTTTTTCTTAGTCCCTTGTTATGGTCTCTTTGAAATGTTCTTTTATTGTATGTTTGTTTTCTTTTTAACTTTTTTTCATACAGTTGATTTAAAAAAGAAGGGAAAGTTAAAAAAAAAAAAAAAAAACAAGGAAAAAAAAAAAGATGTAGTGCCCCCTTGAGGAGCCTGTGGAGAATGCAGGGGTATTCGCCTACCCCACCTCCATGGTTACTAACATGACCACAGACATAGGGGACTGGTGGTTTGATGGGTTCAGCCCTCTACCACAGATTTTACCATTGGGAAGACGGTTGCTGCAAAGGAGAGGCTAGGCCTCCCTATGGTTGTGCCTAAGAGCCTCCTCCCGAATGCCTCTTTGTTGCTCAGATGTGGCCCTGTCTCTCTAGCTAAGCCAACTTGAAAGGTGAAATCACTGCCCTCCCCCCTACGTGGGATCAGACACCCAGGGGAGTGAATCTCCCTGGCAACGTGGAACATGACTCCCGGGGAGGAATGTAGACCCGGCATTGTGGGACGGAGAACATCTTCTTGACGAAAAGGGGGATGTGAAAGGAAATGAAATCAGCTTCAGTGGCAGAGAGAATCCAAAAGGAGCCGAGAGGTCACTCTGGTGGGCACTCTTACGCACACTTTAGACAACCCTTTTTAGGTTCTAAAGAATTGGGGTAGCTGGTGGTGGATACCTGAAACTATCAAACTACAACCCAGAACCCATGAATCTCGAAGACAGTTGTATAAAAATGTAGCTTATGAGGGGTGACAAGGGGATTGGGAAAGCCATAAGGACCACACTCCACTTTGTCTAGTTTATGGATGGATGAGTAGAAAAATAGGGGAAGGAAACAAACAGACAAAGGTACCCAGTGTTCTTTTTTACTTCAATTGCTCTTTTTCACTCTAATTATTATTCTTGTTATTCTTGTGTGTGTGCTAATGAAGGTGTCAGGGATTGATTTGGGTGATGAATGTACAACTACGTAATGGTACTGTGAACAATCGAAAGTACGATTTGTTTTGTATGACTGCATGGTATATGAATATATCTCAATAAAATGAAGATTTAAAAAAAAAAAAAAAAAAAAAAAGACAATGTATTATGCCAAGTTGAATCTCTGTCAATATGCATGTCACTGGTGACAATTTTGCCTCTCTGATAGAAATATATATTGCTAAATTTACTTTATTTTCTCACACATCTTATAATTTTCTTTTATTACATTTGTTCCAATTAGTTATTCAGAATTTGGTACTGGGGATACTCTATGAATTCTGTAAAAGCAACTAGCTGATCTTAGGTCTCATTTTACCAAGACTCCTTTTAATGTGGCTTCCTCTAACATTTTAATTTTATTTTTTTATTTTCCTTATTCATACTTTACTATATTTTCCTAAAATTGTTGATATTTGGGTTCCTGTACCCAATAATCCTTTTTTTCAATTTCATTTTTATAGATAATATTGGGGCAATTGTTCCCTGGTCTGGGAAGATTCAAGAATGCCAAATTCCTAGTTTTGAGCTATGGGTTTTGTCTGTCTTTGGTCTGAGCTTTTCCCTGTGCTTTTGGGTGTGGCAATCCATTCCTTTTCCCCCTTTGTTGGAATGGTAGAAGTGCATTCCTTTTAGGCTGCAGAAGATCACTTATCTCTATGTGGTCTCTTATTCTGTCTCTTGGGGGTTCCCTGTCCTTAAAATGGGTATAATCTATCTCTTTTCATGTCCAGATTAAAGAGGAGTCCTTTCTGTTCTTTCTTTTATTTTCTGAGCTAATCAATTTCTTGGCTTGCCTATTTTAAAAAAATCTATTTCCCGCAGGTCTACTCTGGCACCCAATAATCTTTTCTATGTCTTCCAGTAGTTTAACGGCAGTGTCCTAACCATGTTTATCTTCTCAACTGGAATATGATTATACTCTACCTGAACTTTTAGTAGCTCTAATAAGTGTAGTTCTCTCCTGGGGAGATCCTGCCTTATAAGTGAACATCTACACTTGTCTGAACAATAATTGTCTCACATGTTTGCGTTATGCCCATACTATCTCTTCTGGCTGCATCAGCATTGTTTTGCTTTTCTGTAATCTTTTCACGGTTGTTTGAGGCTGGCGATTTATTTCTCCGTCAAGCAAATACCTATTTCAATCCTGCCTGTGGCTTTTATGCTGTCTGAATGCCAAACCCTCTTTCATCTTTTACTTTAGTTTAGTAGTAACACGGAACATGATGTCCATATATATGATCATATATCCATATATATGATGTCCATATATCCATATACTGCTTGCTAATTCTCCAACTTGCTGTCTGAACTCCTTAACAATATTTATCATCAGCAATATTACATATTATCAATGTATTTTATATATTGTATGTTCATTATTCTGTGGTTTAGCCTATCTTATGTTCCTAATGCATGGATTTTTTAGTTTTCTTTACTGGTCACCCTCTGTAACGACTGTCATCGAGAGCATTTAAATCTCCCATTAGAGCATCAATTGACCAGCCCAGAATCCCCTGGGTCATTATCTCCATCTCAATATTTATGATATGCAGCACCATCTGCTTGGAAACACAGGGTTCTTTCTTCTCCTGTTTTTCCCTAATTCTGTGTAAATCCTCTATAATAGTTATCATTCACATCCTTTCATTGTATAGTTTCCCTTTCTCTATTTGGTCTAAAATACCATGGAAGCAGGAAATCAATCTACCTTCCATTTTAGTTTTAGATGAAATTCTACATTTATTTTCTGAAGTTTATTGGGTACCCAGAATTACTTTTAGGAATTATGTATGCCTAGTTTATTTCCCTAGTACATAATCCTTTCACTGATTTCTAAATATTTTATATTTACTCATTGTTTACAATTATTAATGGATTTCTTTCCATTCTTAATCTCAAATACTATTTTGATTTAATCTTACACACGTACAGGAGTATATCACACTAAAAATGTGATGGTGTGTATAAATACATGAGACCAATATAGATTCAGAAGAACCTTTACGTTCTGAAGATGAAGAAAGGTCAGACTCAAACTTGATAGTGATTCCTGAGGAGAGAAATATCATATTACTATATGAATAAATGCATGTTAGTTTCAGTTAGGTAAAAACATATAAACACAATATTTTGATATTTTTCCTGAAAAAGGAAAAACACAGCAAGAGCTTTAAAAAATGGCCCCAAATCATGAGAGAGTGCAGAGGGTAAGGGGGTTGGGCTGTGCTAGTTTGATACCAAGAGAAGCAAGAAAGCTAAATTGTGCTTGGTGTGGTGAGCTTGCTGGTGGAAAGTTGAGAAAACGCTGAATTTTCATCAAGGTGGGTGCTGAGTTAAAACAAGGTGAGCCTACTGGGCCATCAGCCTTGTGGGTACAAGGAGAAGTACTACTAAATGCTGAAAACCAACTACATGCCAGACCCTAAACTCAGCACCCTACAGAACTTTATTATTATGCTAGCTCTGCAGAATGGGCAGGCTTATCCACATGAACACATGAAAAAACTAATGCTGACATGGTCCTATTCCTTTACCTAAACTAACAGAGAAAAAATATGAACCTCAGTCTATGAGGCTCTGAAACCTACATTTAACTCATCACTGCACTTTCTTCCCAGCGTGATCTGTGTAAATATACCCTTGGTTACAATATTTCATGGGCCATAACTAAACTACTTCCCACACCTGCCTCTCAGAAAAAACTAAAACCAATATACAGAAATTCTCAGTTTCTCCTGCATGTGCCACCATAACATAGAATATCTCTTTCTTCAGCTCTAATCTCTCAGGGCTGCAACAGACCAGAAATTCTAGAAGACGGAGGAAGTCAATTGATGTGACTGACTTCATATCAGTAAACTCACACGTGTGCTTAGAGGTCTGTAGCTCCAATATACACTTCCAAATTGTACTTTTCTTTTTTAAATAGGCATTTCTAATTTTTTGAATAGAGACTTCATGACTTACAAATCAGAAAGTACAAAAAGATATATTACAATCTCCTTCCACCACTGCCTTCATCTTCCCAGTTCCTATTCATGACCCCCCAAAACAGATAACCACAGTCATTAACTTCTTGTATCATTCCAGAACGTTTTGTTGCATATACAAATACATAAAAATACACACTACTTATTCCTTTTATTACACATACAGCAGAATACTATACAGTCTATTCTGCACTTGGGTTTTTTTTACATAAGCATATATGTTGGATCTTTCTACATTAATACAATAAAAAGCCTCTTCATGTTTTTAAACTGCATAGTATTCCATTGTATGAATGTACAGTAATTATTGATGGGCATTTAGGCTAATTCCAATTTTTTTATTTATTAGTATTAATAATAGCAGTCTGTATTAGTTTCTTATTAGTTTTCTCATAGCCCAACCACCTATGGTTAAATGAAAACAATAACTTACAGTATATACATATGGGGTAACATCAGGACAATTGGAATAACACCTTTCATTTGGAAAAGAGAAGAATGGAAAACAACACACAGTAGTCTCTGATCTTCAACAATTACCAAGGCCCTTGCCTGAGGTGAAGGGAGCTCCTCAGCACACAGTGTTGTCTCCCTGGAAGGTTCTCTCTAGGCCTTTATTTTCCATGGTCCCATTTGAAGTGGGGACCTTTTGGCAAGAAAGCCCCTTCTATGGACTGCATCTGCTTAGCATCTCATCTCTGGAAGGAGTGGGTTTGGGGCTGCCTCAGGGATTGAGCAATTACAGGCTGCTGCTGGGGCTAAGGGTATATCTGGCTATCGGACTCCTTTAAAACACTAAGAGGCAACAATGCTGCAAGATAAATGTTATTGTCCTCATCTTACTGTGTAGATTGTACACATCAGAAATGTTAAGATCCTTTGCCAAAAACTGGGGAGTGACAAAGCCAACATATTTGAGCAGAGGAGTCAATATTTACCACTCTATTCCACACTGCTTCCCTACGTGCCTTATATAAAAATAGTTTTGTTTGAAATATCTCTATTAGTAATTAACAAAACTTTCCTACCTAACAACTTGAGTGAGAAATTCATGCCTGTCACCCCCCTCCTGCTAAACTCCTTTGCCTGTCAGAGAAAAAAATAATAATGAAAAAGCAAAACTTCTCCCTTTGTCCTGTAGGTGCCACTCTTACCACAGAACATTTATCTCCAGCTTCGCAGCACTGATCTCTCAGGGCTACAATAGAGCAGGCAGTCTAGAAGATGGAAGAAAGGGGCGCATCCAAATTTTGTAGCTGACAGTTCAATGTCAGGACCCATATGCCTGTATTTATTGTTTATTTTCAGTTTGTATTTGTTAATTTTTGAATAAGTAATGTATTTATATGGCTCAAAACCCCCCGTATTAAAATAGAATTTAAAAATACAAAAAGAATGTAGTAAAAAGAAAACCTTTCACTAAGTCCATGCTGTGTAGATTACCTAAATTTATTTACCCGGTTCCCTATTAATAATAGGTAAATTGGCAAATTGATTTGTTTTCAATTAAAGCAATACTACAATGAATAACCTTGTTTGTAGTTTATTTCGCATGTGGGAACATATCTGAGTGTATGTGAGGATACACGCATTTGCGACATTTATAGCCATTTCCAAATTGCCCTTCACAGGGCGTGTACCACATTAGGCTCCTGCAAGTCATATATGAAATTGTTTATTTCCCCACAGCTTGGCCAATGTGATATGTTTTGGATTTTTGCCAACAAATCTGAGAGTGAAAAAAGTGGTACCTTAGTGTCATTCTGTATTTCTCTTATTATAATTGAGTTTGAGCATCTTTTGGTTTAAAAGCTTTTTGGATTTGTTAAAATTTTTTATGAATCCTTTTGATTGCAAGTGATAGAAAGCCCAACCCCATCTGGCTGATGCAAGAAAATATTTGTCTTCTTTTATGACTAAAATGTCTGGAGATAGATGCAGGATTTCTGAAGGGCCTTAATCTAAAGATTTAAACTATGTCATCAAGGCTTTTGATTTCTCTCTCTCTCTCACTCTCTTGTTCCAGCTGCTCTCTGCCTTGGCTCCATCCTCAGACAGCCTCCCTGCTCTATGCATTCTCGCAACTCTGAAATCAGCAGAGACACCTTGGCCTGATTCTCACTGACCCGAATTGGACAGAGAGGCAGTGCCCTGATTGGCCTGGCATGAGTCACATGACCACTCCTAGAATCGAGGATAAAGGCAAAATCGCACAAAGTGGGATGGATTGAGTGAGAATGAGAATTCTGTCTGACCAGTAAAGACTGAAGTGGTATAATGTGGAGAAGGGTAAATAAATGATGGCTGGTGAATATCAGAGATTTCTGTTGTAGTCCACCCCTTTGACAGCCCAACATCCACACACATACTCTTTTATCCATACATATCCCTTGGAAAACGCCCATGCCTACCAGGTGAAGTCATAATTACATGCTGCTAAAACTGCATTCACCCCCTTCCCAGAGGGAGGCCACACGATGAGTCATCTAGCTTCTGGGTGATGTGCATTCTTCTTGGTCAGATCCTGATGTGGTTCCTCCTGACCCGTAACGCATGCTTGGAGGTAAAGAAAGAACAGGATAATTACAAGGAAGCATCCATCTGGTGAGGAGGAGAAGGAGACACAGCATAAAGTGGCCTCTGGTCCATAGCACTTACCAAGACATGCAGAACAGGAAAGCAAGGTAACCTTGACCTGGAGGCAAACGGAGCTCCTTCACCCATCTGGCTGCCCTGGTTCCATGCTCTGGAAGGACCTCCTTTGTCCTTTATCTTCCAAGGTCCCTTTGAGCTGGAGACCATGGTGGAGGAGGCCCCTTCTGCAGGCCACAACTCTTCAGCAAGTCACATCCAGTTGGAAAGATGCTGGAGTGCCTAGGATTGCCCTAAGGGTTGAGTAATCACAAGCTGTCATTTGCCTGATTTGGGGCTTCCTGGCAATATAAGTCAATTAAAATGCTGTGAGGCACTCACCTGCAATAGTCATCATATTTCACATAATGTCTACAAGTTGTAGACATTATGGCTCAGAAATGTTCCCTTCCCTAAAAGCCACACAGCTGGGAAGTAACAAGGAGTGAGTAACAAACCCAATATTTTGTAATTAGGGGTGTTTAGCTCTATAGGGTACGATTCTTATATGCTTCTATGAAAAATTATAATTATGTTTGCAATAACCAGTAACTCTAATGGGAAAAATCACCATTGTTCATGGATACCCTGCTAATCTACCATGACTCTCAGGGAAAAAAAAAAAAAATTCACAAACTGAAACAAAATTCACAAACTGTCCTGTAGGTGCCACCATAATCACGGGATTTCTCTTTCCAGCTCTACAACCTGATCTCTCAGGGCTGCAAAGGATCAGAAATCCCGGAATATGGAGTGCAGACTGCATACAGTTCAGTCTAAGGACCCCCACTCATATCGTTCCCCAGCTTCAGCATATAAATGAGGACATTTTTCCTCTGGTATTTTATTTATTTCATTTTTGAACAGTTATACATTTACATGGTTCAACAATTAAAACGTACAAAAAGGCACTCTTTCAAAAATCTTTCTCCATCTCTTTCCTCTACTCACCAATTTTATCTGCATGGCCTTTATCACAGTAATTCATCTTTGTCTATTCTTCAGGAGCTTTTAATGCATATACAACAAAATATGAACAGAGACTCCTTCCCCTCCTCCATTCATTTCTTTTACACAAATTATAGCATACTATTCACATGCCTCTATTCCCTTTTTCCCTATGTAGCTATATATTACGGAGAGCTTTTCCATATCATTTCCTAAACAAATGACTTATTCCCTGTAGTGAATTTAGAGTCCTCTGCCATATGAATGAAACTTTAGTTATGGACATTTAGGTTGATTCCCCACATTTTGCTGTTACAAACAATTCCACAGTGAATACCTCATTTTGCACATATGGACACTTTACAAGTGAAGAAGCTATGCTTTTAAAAATTTAAGGGCCTTTGCCTAAAACTCCACAGAGAGTAAGTGACAGGGACAGTATTGAGGTGTATCTGACACTAAATCTACAGTGAGTATCAAAACACTTGACCAGCAACTCTAAAGGAAAACCAATCATTATCTACCCATCCCTTGCTTTCAAATCTCAAAAAAATAAAAATAAAAATAAAAAGGAAACAAGCAGAACAATTCTCAATGTGTCCTGCAGGTGCCACCGTTGTCACAGGATATCACTTTTTAGCCGTGCAGCACAGATTTCTTGAGCTGAAATTCTAGATGGAAAAAGCTTGTTCATCTAATTATGTAGCTGACATTTCAGTTCCAGCACCCAACACGTTTTAGAATTCTGTATCCTCACTCTATTATTATTGTATTTTTATTTTAATATACATACAGTGAAAATCTTTTTGAATGGTTTTCATGGTTCAAAAATTTAAAAATACAATAAAATATAAGGCATACAATGAAAAATCTCCCTCCCAGTCTTATCCCTCAAATATCACATTCCATCCCTCAATGAATAAGTACTCTTCTCAGTTTCTTTTCTATATTTCCAGAGATAGTCATACACATACAATCAAATATGAAAACATATTTCCTCTCTCTCCCCAATTTTTACACAAATATTAGCAACTCTTCATGTTTTTCTGCACTTTTAAAAATTTCTCTTAACAACAAATCTTGAAGATATGCCATATTAGCACATCAAAAAATTCCTCATTTTTTTTACAGCTTCAGATATTCCTACCATATTTTTTCAGTTATCCAGTCCCTTACTGATTAACTTTTAGATTGATATGTTTTAGTATTGCAAGCAATGCTATAATGAATAAATGTGTACATACTCCATTTCACATGCACAAGGGTATCTATAGAATAAATCCCAGAAATAGAAATGCTGAGCTAAAAGGTAAATGCATTTGTAATTTTGACAAATTTTTCCAAATTATGCAACATATGGATTGTACCGTCTTACAAACGAACCAGGAAAGTATAATATTATCTATACTTTATAAGTGAGGAAACAGGCTCAGAAAGGATAAGAGCCTATGTCTAAAGTCACAGAAATATGAGTGACAGGATTGCGTTAGAAACCAGATATGGTTCTTTTGTCAGCACACTGCCATCCCATATGCTCCGTATAAAATGGCTTGGGTTGCAGTGCTTACATTAGTGGTTGTCAACACTTTTATTTCTAGCTGCTTCAACGGGAAACCCATGGCCACAACCACCAAGATGCGTTCCAAACTTTTCTGCCTCTAAAAAGGAAAAAAAGTACAAAGAATTCTCAACTTGTCCTGTAGGGGCCACTCTAATCATGGAATATTTCTTTCGAGCACTGCAGCAGTCATCTTTCAGAGTTGCAATAGACCAGAATTTCTAGAAGGTGGAAGGGCAATGGGTTAATATGTGCAGCCAGCAGTTCAGTGCCAGGATCTCTACACACGTGCTTAGTGATTTATAGTTTTAATGAATTAGTTAGGCCTTTATTATTTCCTTAAAAGTGACTTTATTGAGTTTTTGAATAAGTAATATATTCGTATGGCTCCAAAAGAATAAGAGGATTTACAGGAAAAAAGGAGGGAAAAAAAAACCTCCCTTCCAACTTTATCCCCATCTACTAAGTTCTATTGCATGTACTTTCAAAGATTTATATGGATATTTGGTTATATATTCTGGCCCCTTCCCTTTTTACACATGATAGCATAAAACTGATCAATTCACAAAACAACATATCTAAGAGGTATTTACACATCAGAGTAGAAATTCTCCATTTTTTAAAAACATTTTTAGGGTATTCCACTGTAGGGATGTACCATAGTGCATTTAACCAGTCTTTTGTTAATGGGCATTTAGGTTGATTCATTATCTTTTACAGTTACAAATAATAATAAATAGTAATGAATAACCTCATATGTATGTTGTTTTGCACATGTGTAAGTACATTTGTAGAACAAATTTCTAGAAGTAGAATTGCTGGGGCAAAGGCCCATGTATTTTTAATTTTGATAGATATTCCCCCACTGCCTTTTACAAGCACTGTAACCAACCTGTATTTCATAAGCAATGTATGAGAATGCCTACTTACTCACAGCTTGGCAAACGTATTATTTAATATTTGTATTTTTGCCAATCAGGTGAAAAGTGGAATCTCTTTTCCTTTTAATTTATTTCCTGTGTTATGAGTCAGATTGAGAAACTCTTCATAAGTTTAAGAGGCAATTGAAAAAGTGCAAGTGGCAGAGACCCAAACACTGTATGATTAAAGAAAAAGTGGTAGTTTATTTTTTACAATGCTATGTAGATATTTCATGAGTGCTTAGCTTCTAGATTTCTGGGGCCTTTACTCTATGGAAAGAAAATCTCTGGGAAGTATATAGGCTCAGTCTGGCCATCAGCCCCTGTGTGAGGGAGAAAACCACCTTCCCGCTTCCCGTGATCTCAGAGACTGGCATGCCACCACCATATGTGAGCTTGTGAGACAAGCAGCTGGTACGGAGGTATGGGAATGAGCTACTTACTTGACTCATTCCAGTGAATTTCCCAACCCATTTCTTTGTTATTCCTCAACCAGTAATGGAAACCCCTCACACAGTTAATATATTCTGGCCCAGGTTCCAGTTCAAGATGGTTGCCATAATTACTTTGCCACCCCAAGATGGAGTCTAGTTTTTCTCCTTATCCTGAACCCAGAAGAAGTCGGATCTCCACTGAAGTTCTATCCTCTCTGCTCTCTTCCCCATAATCTGGTCTTTATTTCTTCCTCTTCAGTCAACCATTTCTATACTCATCCCTGTCTTTCATTCCCATAGTCTTGTATTTCTTTTCAAAACTATCACAGCATACATTTATCATACATATGCTGTTGTTTCTATTATATAGAATCAGTTTCATTCATTTGCTTTACTTACCTGGCTCCTCTAGCTACCTGTCCTTATGACTTTCAGTTAAATTTTTGTGTGTAATTTGAGGAAACAAAGCACAAATTCCAAATCCAAAAGGAAAGAAAAAAACATTCTGAAGCATAAGACTGTGCTCATAAGATGCCAAACTCACTATCAAAAAAGAGGGTATCCCTCCAATGAACTCAACTGTTCATTTCTTTTTTTCACTAAATTGGTTTAATTGACCAAATGTTTTGCTTTCAGATGAACACAGTCTCAGACCGCTATTTTGTAAGTTATTTTATAAGCTTATAAATCCACAGGCTAATTAGAAAAGCCAGGAAATCCAATGATAACCTAAAAAAATTCAAAATCTTAGAGGAGTTTCTTTAAATACCATCTTTGTTATATTTTCTTCACAAAGCTCTTTGTGTAGAAGATGTGCATGTTAGCATGGAAAGTACTTGGGTTTTGGAGCCAACAAATCCAGTTCACATACAGTCTCTGTCACATTTTTTGCTGTGATCCTTGGAAAATTGTTAAGTATATCTGAGCTTGTCTATAAAATAAAAGAATCTATTTCATTCAGTAAATATTTGAGTCCACTATAATGTAAGCTCCATGACATTTGGAATAAAAGTAACTGATCAATAATATTTGCTATAGGGCCTACGATTCCCCAGACATTGTGCAGAAACCTAGGAAATTTGGTCAACCAGTTATCTTAACTTGGTCTACCAGATAAGAAAGCAGGACATTTCAGTACTCTAGGGGTGGGTGTGGGGAAGGATGTAATGAATTCAGGAAACTATAAGCAGTTATCTATACCTACACAGTAATATGGAGTGGACAGGAATGGTGAGCCATGAAGCTGGAGAGGTAAGTAAGGGGTCTTATATCTGATGCGCCAGACAAAGGCATCTGGAACCCATCCAAAGCAAAGGAGAGCCCCTGAAGGGTTTTAGGCAAATAAGTGGCACGACTGGATTTGTGTTTTAGAATGTTCCACTCAGCTGCTGTGTGGAAAAAGGATGGGAAGGAAACATGACTCTACAGGAAACCAGTACAGGCAAGAAAGAATGGTAGCCTGAACCAGGAAATGGTAGTGGAGATGGAGAGAAATGAATGGCTGTGAGAGATTAAAATGTAGAGACCCTAAGTGTGGAGACTGATTAAACAGGGAGACTGAGGGTATTAGGAATGGAGAATGAAGTTGAGTTTTGTATCTTGTACAACTATGTGGACAGTGCTGGTCATACAGATAGTAAACACAGGAGGAGGAAGAAGAATCATTTGAGGGAGGTGGAAAGAAATAATGAAAAAATACATAATAGAGTGATGTTAATAGCATATCCATTGGAGCTGTACAAGTGGCTGTTGCACAGATATGCCTGAAGTTCTAGAAAGAGTACTAGGAGGCAGCAATTTTAAAGTCATCAGCATATAGATAGTAACTGAAACTAGGAGCAGATGAGATTGGCTGGGTGAATGTGCAGAGCACAAAATAAGAGTCTAGAATGGCCTTAGGCCTATGTGGTGGCTTGGAGCTATGTACCACAGAAAAACATGTTCTTAAACTTAATCCACTCCTGTGGGGGTGAATTCATTGTAAACAGGGTCTTTTGAAGAGGTTACTTCTGCTTCGGTGTGGTCCAAATGAATCTGGATGGGTCTTAATTCTATTACTGGAGTCCTTTATAAGCAGAATGAAATTCAGAAACATTGAAAGTCACAGGGAGAAGCCAGAAGCTTCAAGTAGTGAGACACAGAAGAGAAAGGGGAAGCTGCCATGTGCATTTCTATGAGACAGAAAAGCCAAGGCCAGCCCCAGAATGCCAGGTCTTCCAGGAGAAAGCATCACATTTTTGATGCCTTAATTTTGGACTTCTAGCCTCAAGACCATGAGCCAATAAATTCCCATTGTTTACGCCACCCCACTGCATGGTATTTGCTTTAACAGCCAGGAAACTGAAACAGCATAGCTTAAGGCAGTAGTTGTGAAGCTTGGCTGCATGTTAGAGCCACTCAGGAGCTTTTAAAGAACAGTGATGCTAGGGGCCCATCCCACCAATTAAATCAGAACCTCTGGGATTGGAGGTCAGGCATAAGCATTTTTTTCAAAACTTCCCAGTGATTCTAATATACAGCCATGTTTCAGAACTATGACCTAAGGATTAAGTTGAGGCAGAGGATAATTTGGATTAAAAAAGCACAAAATCTACTGTCATGGAAATCCAAAGGAAAGAGAATTCAAAAGAAGAGGGAATGGACCACAGTGTTTATGCCTTGAGAGGTAGCAAAAAAAATAATAATTAAAACCCTGAAACATATTGAGAGAGTTGTAGAAGTGAAGGATTGCCTCATGGTTATATAACATTATTTAGGATTCTGATAATAAAATAGTATTGCCTTCAATAAGACCAAAGTATATTTTTCATTCAAGTCTAAGATGTCTGGAGATAGTTCAGTCTGAAACGGTATTCCATTGTTTCAATTACCTGGGAGACCTCTATCTTGTTCCTACGTCATGTGTGGTTTCCAGTCCCAAGTTCATCTCATGGTCCAAGTTGGGTCCTGGGATTCAAACCATTACTTGCATACTCTACCAGCAGGAAGGAAACAAAATACAAGAAGGGCATACCCCCTACTTTTTAGATCACTTTTCAAAAGATACACAGATCATTTCAATTAGTATCCGATTGGTCAGAACCTACTGACATGGGCACACAGAATCGCAAGGGAGGCTAGTCTTTACTCTAGGTAGTCAGGTGCCCAGCCAAGGATCAGGTTAGAACCATGGAAAATGGGGAGGCTGAAAAGTGGGAGTGACTAACAGTCTCATCTACAAGTGGGTGGAGAAATGAAGGGTTGCAAAATAGAAACAAAATAATAGGAAAGTCTGAAGAATTTTGGCTTTAAAGCAGAAAAGAGCATAAAGGATTCACCATATGGGGATAAGAAGTCAAGGATCAATTTTTTTTTAAAAAGGTTGAATGTTTGCTGATTTACAATGGGAGACACTTAAGCATATTTAAGTTCTAAGAGGGTACAACAGAGGAAGAGGGTTTTCAGTTAGAGAAGATGCAGGGATATTTGATTATGCAAGGCACCTGAAGAGGCAGGGAGGGATGGACTCTAGGGAAGATTTCTCAAATTTTAATGTGCATATGAATCACCCGGTGACCTTGTTAAAATGCAGATTCTGATTCAGGAGGTCTGGGTGGGGCCTGAGAGTCTGCATTTGCAACACTTTCCCAGGTGATGCCAATGCTGTTGGTCCTAGACCACAGATTGGAAGGATTAATTCTAGGCAGAAGAATGGGTTGGGAATGAGAATGGGTGCTGATACAGTTATTTTATAGAGAGAGAGGAAAGAAGTTGGGGCATGCTAGCTTAAGGGTTTCTTTCTATAAAGTAGGATGTGAGCTTATCTACTGAGAATTAGGACAGAGGTAGTACAGTAAGTAGGAGGTTTGAGGGGAATGGGGACAGCTGGAAATGGATGCAGTAAAGAATGGAAAATAGATAGCTAGAGAAATATAAATGGCCAGCTTCAATGAGGTTGAAGACCACATATGGGTAATGACACCAATCTGTGTGGTTGTATGGTTTTCTCACTGTACCCAGCTGTCCGGATACAGAAACAGAAGGTGACATAATTATTGTGAGAAATAAATTCTGTTTCATTCAGAGAGTACCTAGCATCATGCCTGATACTTAGTAGGCCCATCAAAATTTTATTGCCCACTTGTCAAATGGAAATCACGTAAGATATGAAATAATAACAATAGCAATAATTACAGTTGGCAGCCTTCCCAGCTGCCCTTTACTTGTATCCCATCTTCATTTATATCAGTCAGTAAAGCTGTTTGCTACCTACCCATGCTCTCCTCTCTCTCTACACAAATGTTTTCAACTTTGCCAAGCATATAAATAATCTGGGATGATTGTTAAAGACCGATTTTACCTACTTCCAGAGATTCCAAATCAGTAGATTTGGGGATGAAGTTCACATATTCGTGATTTTTAAATGATGATGCTGATGAAGTTGGTCCACAGACAGCACTTTGAGAAACACTGTCCTAAATCAAGCACTTTTGCAAGTAATATCCCTCCACCTTCGTTATTCTCATTGGTACATACGGAATTCTTTTTACACACACTGCTTACTTAAAATCCCCATTTGATACTAATTTCTTCAAAAATCTTTAGCTATCAATGTTACACTACAACTAATGCACTTCAGCATTTTGATAGAGATGTCTACATGACTATATGCATGGTGCTATCGTGTGCATGCTCATTGTGTCATAGGAAATTATTTATATTCCTAGCTCCCCCTAACCACCACTTCAGATTGTGATTCCCCTAAATGTAGGGGCTCTGTCTCTGACCAGAGCTGTGTTTAATACTGGAAGGTGCTCAGTAACTGTATGCTGAATAAATAATTAGACAGGTGAAAAAATATGAGAAAGTACAGAGACTCAAGAAACAGAAAACTTGATGTGGATACCGAAAGCAAGAAGCATATTGGAAAATAAGAAGTAAGAAACAGAATAAAGTATAGGAAAAAAAAAAAAAAAAAAAAAACACCAAGAGTTAGCAGGAAAAGAATCATTAGATCCTGGAAGACAATGCAGGTGATTTAATCACAAATAGTTTTAAGAATCATGAGAAAAAGAGTCTGCAGGCAACTTGAAATAGACTCTTAAGTACCTGACAACCCCGAGAAAAATAGGTACCAAAAAAATCAATGCATTGAAACCAACAAAGCCTCAACATACCACCCCTTTTCAATCACTTGGAAGGAAAATGATGTGTTTAGTACATCCTCCTTCATGTTTGGACCTTTAAATAGGGTATTTGGATTCACAGAGTGTAGCCAGCTCAGATTGTCTCTCCTTCCAGCACTGCTGTACTTTTTAAATGACACCAGCCTTCCAAGCAAGATTGATTGTAAACCTGAAAAGGTTATATGTGATGTAATGAATAACACATGCTACTCCCTCAAGCGCATCTCCAGAATGGCATATATCTGGGATTCTTTATGTCCTCATGTTGAGAAAGGATTGGGAAGGGATTTTATCTTACTAGGCAAGCCAAAAGAAAACTTCCTATTATGCTCACTTAATAAACACTCTATCTTGAATTCATCGATTTAATGAATATTCAGTAGAGACCAATTTTTTTGCTGTTTCATCACTTTATGGGAATGTATGAGCAAATGCATGAGTAGAATGAGTAGATAAAAGGCTATTACATGCAAGGCACAGTGCTAGATGCTATGAGGATATTAAGATAAATTAAATATAGGACCAGCTTTCAAAGAATTTACAATCTAGCAAGGGAAAGAAAACATAAATAATCTTTCTTAAGAAAAATGTGATAAAGTCGTAATATTTTTACATTTCACTGTGACAATACAGAGGAAAAGGTGTGTGTGTGTGTTTTTCCCCCCAGTTGGTGCACTAGAAAAGGATTTTCCCAAGATGTGTTTAATCTGAAACTTGAAGGATAGGTAGGATCTGGCATGCAGAATTTGGGAAGAGATATTTGGCACAAAGAAATAACATGAGGTGGACTATGTTGGGGATGTGTGGAAAATGGAGAAGAGTTTAATTTGGATAGGATCAGAAGTTTATGAAGGAGAATTTGGGCAAGAATGTTGGAAAAGTATATTGCATGAGTGTCGCACAAAGTGCTTATCTGCTAATATTTATTGAATGGTTACTACAAGTCATGCACATTATAATTACATGAATCATCTTAATTAAGGTTCACGATAACTCCATGTATAGATGTGTGAAATCCTCCTTATCCAAATATAATTGGTGACAAGAAAGACAAGTTTAAAGATCCCACTTGAAATGGAAACAAAGATTTCAATGCAAATTGTGGTGGGGAAATTTGATTACAATATTACCTTTAAAAAAGGATATTTATCCAACATCAACAACACTGATACTATAATTGCAACTTTGCACTAATTCTTAAAAAAAAAGAATGATTCAAATGGGTGGTTTTTTTGGAGGGGGGTGGGGGGTGGGCATACACTTTCCAAGAAAGTTACATGGCTGCATAATACAATATCCTTTACTTTATGGTTCATATTTGCAACACAATCATAAAGAGGGTTGATTTTGCAAAATTATTGAGTTCATGAATTTCCTCAGTCCTTCAATATGAAAATTATTCTTTGAAATACCTATCATGTCATCTTTCTGGTCAATTTTTTTTTCCTCATGGAGTGTTAACAGGTCTAACTCTGCCAGGTCTTTGTCAATGGCTTTGTGGATGATTCAAATAATTCTCCATTTTATTGACTTCATGACATCCTGCAACATTTGCATGGTTTGCAATTTCATTTTACAGTCATTTGCATTATATTCATAATGGTCATTACCATCTTCTGACAGTGCAGAAAGGTTTGATAACTGACAGTCAGTGAGAGGCTGACCAAAGCAGATAACATGATAGATAGTGGCAAGGTGCCTAAGCAGGGGTTCAACTGGAGAAGACAATTCATTAGTCAATATTTTATTATTATGACAAATTCTGTTTCCTTATCAAAGCTTGGAAAATAAATTCTTGGATGATGGGAGCAACCTATGTTTTATGATTCCTGTTGTATAGATGAGAAAACTGAGGTCTAGGGAAGTCAAACAATATGCCATACAGCTCCAAAATGATAGAAACAGAATTTGAGGGCATCTAACTCCTGGGCTTAACCACTATGCAGTATAAGGGTGATTTAAGCACTTTTAGTTGTCTGTCGGGGTTAAGTATAGCCATAAGTTTACTACAAGGGAAGTGCATCATTCCTATGCCGCCAGCCAACCCTTAAGTGTTCTTTTTCCTATTTTTTAATTGGGCAGATAGATTCTTATTTTTCAGTTGTTTCCCCAATATATATTATTAATTAATTTAAAGACTTTTAACTCCAGCCCACAAGTTTTGATATAGCAGTCTCTTCACTGACCCATAAATTAAAAGTACGTTTTTAAATTTCAAAACAGAGGATAACTATATTTTGGCTATTCATTTTTCATTTTATTGCATTGTGATTTGATAACATTGTCTTCATGATGTAAAATCGAGATCCTCTGGTATTAAGACTTGGGGCCTAGAATGTGCTCAATTTTTGTAATATTTGTATGTTTTTAAAAAATGTGTATTTTTCAACTGTTGGGTGTAAGATTCTATATAAGTTTGTCAGATGAAACTTGTTAATATTCCTGAGACATATTCTAATTCTTACTATCTTTAATTTGCTTGAAACATGAATTACTGAAATAACTGTTGAAGCCTCACAATATGATTATGGATTTGTCAGTTTTACCTTGTATTTCTGTCAATTTCTTTTTATTATTTTAGGGCTCTGTTGTCAGGTTTATATGAATTTGGAATTTATAACTTCATGGTAATTTTGTTCCTTATCATTATATACTGTGCTTTTCCTCCTAATATATATATTTAAAATTTTACCTAAAGATCTTTCTATCAGATTCATTATAGCTATACCAGCATTCTTTTGGTTAGCATTTTCCTGGAATATTTTTTCCATTCTCTTCCTTTCATCTTTTCTGTGTCATATTTTATGAACCTCATAAAAAACAGATTTGAGTTTTAAAAGTCCACTCTAATATTCTATCTTTTAACTGATGAGTATAGTTTACTAACATTTATTATGATTATGGATATATTTGGATTGATTTCCACTAGCTTATGCATTCCATTTAGCATAACTTTTTTGTTTCTTTTTCTCCTTTTTGGGATTCTCCTTAACTGACAGTTTTCTTTATTTGCCATCAACCCTAGTTTAAAACTCTATTTCTCTTCTATTAGTGGTTACCGTTAAACTTTTAACATCAAATTCTTGACATTACATTGTGTTAACTCAATATTTTACTCTCTTCCTGAAATTTATAAGGATCTTAGATTGTTTTAACTCCAAAATCTGTTTTACATTCTATAGTTTTCTAGTATTTTTGTTCCATTGTGTTCTTATATCTTCAAATTTGTCACTATTGTCATTGAATGACTATTGTCATACAAACGTGATTGCTTGTTGCTGCTTTTTTTATCCCACTACTTCCTCATGAGCTCATTTTCCTTCTTCATGATGTACATCATTTAGAAGTTCTTTTTAGCAAGGGTCTTTGGGTGATAAAAGCTTTTAACCTTTTAAAATAGTTTCTCAAATAACAATTTATCTGAGTATAACAAAATACAGAGTGGCAGTTATTTTACCTAGCTCTTTGAGTATATTATTCCACTTTTTTTCTGGCCTCTGTTTTGCTATTGCAAAGTTTAACGTTTGTTTTTTGTCTAAAAGTTGCACCTCTGCTAGTTCTGTAGCTTCACTATGATACATTTAGGTACAGGTTTCTTTTTATTTATCCTCCTTAGAAATTGTGTTTCTTGAGTCTATGGATTCAGGTATTTCATCATTTCTGGAAAATTCTCACAGCCTTTCAAGAGTCTTTCTCCCATTTTTTACCCTTCTGGAATTTCTGCTAAGAGTCTGAGGACCTTCTAATTCTATCTTTCATGTTTCCTAAATCTCAATCTGCTTTAATATTTTCCATCTTATAGTTCTAAGATCCTAAAATAGAGTCTCCAGTTTACCAGTTCTTCAGCTGTGTCTAATCTGTTCATTCATCAATTTTTAAAATTTTATTTACTATATTTTTCTTTTTTTTCTATTTTTCTAATGTCCCTACTATATTTTTCATATTTCCTTGTTCATTCTTTCATGTCTTAATTATTTTAAACATAACTTCAATTCTGCTTCAGATTGTCATTCTATTATGTTGAGTTTGGGGATTGTAATTCTGCTGGTTTTGCTCACTTTCACCCATGGTGAATGCTTTCCTTGTGTGTTTTGTAATTGTTTTTCTTTTATCATGAGCTACTTTCCTTAACATGACATTTCATTTTTCCCCCGCTGAGAACCCTTTATGGCCTATCTTGTGGGAACATCTCTGTAGACTGCTTGGCTTCTGGCAGGAGCCAGGGGTATCACTGGCCTAGGGATAATTTCTGAAATTAATTCCTCAAATGGAGTTGAGGGTTTCACCTACTTGGGTTGGTTAAATTCAAATCTAGAGTCTAGAGGAACACGGTGCAGCATCTAGGGAAGAGCTGGAGGAAGAGGCTGGTAAACTGTAGTAAGTATCAGTGAATTTCACTTTCAGTGTAGCAGTCATCATCCCCCATCCCCCAACCACATGGCGGGAGCAGTGGGAACTGCAGCCTGTGATCTTGGTGTAGTCTGTTGGTGCCAGTGGGGCTATAAGGACCTAATCCTCCTAAATCCAGGGGTGTGTGGTCGACTGCTGATCACTGCTTTTGATCAGCTATTTCGTATCACTGGGGGAGTAGCTCTGAGGGTGGCCATTGTTCCAACCCTCTCAGGCAGAAGCAGCAAAGGAGTCTTACAGAGGCAGTATCTACTTTTCTTTTTCTCTCCTCTTTTCTCTTCCCATTCTCCCTTTGGGAGCAAAAATAGTTTGGGAAAGTCATAGATTGACAGCTTCAAACCCCAACAACAACAAAATAAACTATGATAAAAACACCTAGCAATCCTAGAAGAATGGGAGAACTCAATTTCCAGAGTTATAACAACATAATACTCAAAATATCCAGTTCTCAACAAAAAAAATTACAAAACACACAAAAAAACAAGAAAGTATCACCCATTCATAGGGAAAAAAAAGAATCTGCATGAAACCATCCCTGAGGAAGCTCATACATTGGAACCATTAGTCAAAATCTTTAAATCAACTGTCAAACATGTTCACAATGAGCTAAAGGAATCCATACACAAAAAACTAAAGGAAATTTGGAAAACATTTTTTGAACAAAATAAAGAGACAGAAATTATAAAAAGGAACTAAACAAATTTTGAAGCTACAAGTACAATAATTGAACTGAAAAACTCATTAGATGGATTCAGCAGCAGATTTGGACAGGCAGAAGAAAGGATCAGTGAACTTGTAGACAAGATAATTGAAATTATTGTGTGGGCAGCAGAAAGAAAAACTAATGAAGAAAAATGAACAGAGCCTAACGGACCTGTGGAATACCACCAAGCATACTAACATAAGCATCACTGGAGCCCCAGGGGTGAGAGAGAGAAAAGGGCAGAAAAAGTATTTGAAAAATAACGGCCAAAAACATTCCAAATCTGGGGAAAGACATAATTATATATACATCCAGGAATTTCAATGAACTACAAGCAGGACAGACTCTAAGAGATCTACACCAAGACACATTATAGAGAAACCGTTAAAATCCAAAGACAAAGAAAGGATTTTTAACGCAGCAAGAAGTGAGTTTTCACATACAAGGGGTCCTCAATAACATTAACAGAGGATTTCTCATCAGAAATCATGGAGGTCAGAAGACAGTGGAATGGCTTTTTTGAAGTCTTCAAAGAAAAAAAAAAGCCAGCCAAGAATTCTATGTGCAGAAAATTTATCTTCCAAAAATGAAGGAGAAATTAAGACACAGTTAAACAAAAGGTGGAAAAGTTCATTAGCAGAAGACCTGCTCTATAAGAAATGCTAAAAGGAGTCTTACAGGCTGAAATAAAAGGATACTAGACAGCAACTTGAAGGCATAAGAAAAATAAAGAACCAAGGTAAAGGTAACTACATGAGTAAATGTAAAATCCCATATTATTGCACTTTTGTTTTGTAACATCTCCCCACCTCCCACCCCATAGGATTTAACAGTAAAATGTAAAATAACATTTTAAATCTATGTCAATGTGCATAAAATGAATAAATACGTAATTTGAGCCAATGACAATATAAAAGGAGAGGGATGAAGATATACAGAAATAGAGACTTTGTATACTATTGAAACTAAGTAGGTACTAGTCAAAATATGCTGTTATTAGTTTAAGACCATGTATCTGATAAGGGTTTAATATGAAGAATATATAAAGAACTCCTACAACTTAACAACAAAAAGACAGACAACCCAATTTAAAAATGGGCTAAGTATTTGAAGAGATATTTCTCCAGAGAAGATATTCAAATGGCCAACAGGTATATGAAAACATGCTCAACACTACTAGCCATTAAAGACATGCAAATTAAAACTACAATGAGATACCACTTCATACTCACTAGGATAGCTATTATTTAAAAAAATGAAAATAACAAGTGTTGCTGAAGATAGAGAAATAGGAACCCTCATACACTGTTGGTGAGAATATAAAATCATACAGCCACTGTGAAAACAGTTTGGTGATTCCTCAGACATTTACATGTAGAATCACCACATGACCCAGCAATCCCACTTCTAGGTATATACTCAAAAGAATTGAAAGCAGGAACTCAGACAGATATTTGGACACCAATGTCCACTGCAGCATTATCTGCAATAGCCAAAATGTGGAAGCAACTCTAGTGTCCATCAACAGAATGGATAAACAAAATGTGGTATTACCTTACAATAGAACATTATTCAACCATAAAAAGAAATGAAGTGCTGGTACATGCTACAACATGGATCATCCTTGAAGACATCTGATTGGGAGAAATAAGCCAGTCATAAAAGGACAAACATTGTATGATTTCTCTTGAAGAATAGTGGTTACCAGGGTAGAGGAATAGGGAGTTACTGCTAAATGAGTATGAGTTTTGGTTTGGGATGATGAAAATAGTCTGGAAATAGATAATGGTAAAGTTACATGGAATTACAAATGTTCTTAATGTCAAAGAACTGTCCACTTAAAATGGTTAAAATGATTTTATGTTATATATATTTTACAATTAAAAAATTATTTTAAAAGGATGATATACATAAGTATGTTTCATTCATCTCATATAGTAATTCTGAGAAAGAGCAACTAGAGTTAACAATATGTTCAAATCAAAATTGTAGAAGATAGCAAAACCAGAGTTTCTATAATAATGCATTTTAATTATAATGCACTGATATAATACATTTCATCTGAGGATATTAAAATGTATTATAAATACATTAAAATTCCTTGAAGAGATCATGGATGTTTCCAACCTAGCAATCATGGAACAATTAAGAGGCAATTTGGGATTTAATTGTTAATTGAAGGTATTATTGACTCACTTTTTAAAGATTACAAGTACAATTTCTGGAATGATATACTATCAGTGTCGAGAAGGGCATTTTTCTCAGGACATGCATTGACTATTCAGAATAATTTCAAAGATGCATTCTACAGGGATGAGATAAGTGAGAAGCAGTTAAATATACAAATAATCTTATTTAGTCACAAACACTGGCAATCATAGATAGAGGAGTCGCTATTGTTTTGCTATGTCTCAGTGGCCCTGACATATTCCCCTAGCACATTCCTTTCTTCCTCCAGAAATAAAGTCAAACAAGATTAGTTGAAAAGGTAAGTGGCTATTAAACATGAGGCCAGAACTGATGTGGTTAGCACCTGGCAAAAGTGAATGGGGAAACAGAGCTGGCCTACTTCATAATTTAAGAAGGGTAGACTCTGTTTTGGGATTTAGATCCATGGGAAATTCAGTTCTTCAAAGAAGAGGACTAAACAAATAAACTCATTTCCATAGCTTCCTGCAGAGCAAGAATTACTTCAAGCTCAAGCCAGACTTCCCTTTGAAAACAGGTAAGGCTGGACATTAAGGGTTAATTCACAAAACTCAGTCTATGGAAAGAGACACCAAAAAATATCAGGGTCAGCTTATTCAAGTCCTCAGTCATTCTCCCTGTTGGTATTTAAGGGATTACTCTCCATTCTAAATATGTAGGGATAATACTCAGATAACTGATAGGGCTTTACTAGTTGTTAAAATATGAAAAGGCTCTGTACCAGTTGGTAAAAGGCAACTGTCTGGAGTTTCCATAGCGTCCTGGCCACTTAGCCCCTTTTTAGTACCTTCCCCTCTGCAGCCACCAGGTCTCTCCACAATAATGATAAATTCCTGGCACAGCAACCCATTCTTGAACCTTACTCCAACACTACAGCCTGGGTGTGTTCTGAAAAGTTGGTGCTATACCACTGATTGTTTTGCATATTGCCCTTGCCTGTGCCTGCAAATCTGAACTGCACTAGAGCCTCCAAGCTCTGACCTCTAGTGCTTCCAATGTATCTTATCTCATTTTATGGGGGTTCAAGGCTTTGGCTTAAAAGGCTCATGTGGATTTCTGACCTTTTGATTTCAGTCCTTGTCACATGTGCTTTTTCCCAATGAATCCCAGAGTTTTAGATTTCACAGGTTAATAAATAAATCTTTAAACATTTTGCAGGCTGACATAAGTGTATCAATTTTTATGTTACCAAGTAGAGAACATTAATTTAAAAAAAAAAAAGTATTTTCCACCACCATTATTCCACACACAAAAAAGTGGCAGGATGGAATTCAGAAAAAAAACCCTAAAGAATTTATCTTATGAAAAAATTACTACATTGCCTATATTTTTCTTGTTTTAGCAAGGTCTAATGAAAAAACTGATCATGGACTACTAGTGAACAGGGGTATCTGCAAACTTGCTTTTTATGCTAATGTTTCCATGCTTAAGCCTCATGCAGCTCACCTGATTTAGCCACAACTCCCAATTGTATCATTTGTTCTGCAGTTTGATTTGCCATGCCAGACTGGACTGCACCTTAATGCTAAAGTATTAAATGAAGGCAGGCTTGGCATTGCCTATGCCCTATCACTCCTTCCCACACAGCTGGAGATGAACATGCCAGAAATTCTGACATTACATCTGGTTCTCTATACTGAGGCTGGCCTAAAGCCCAATTATTCTATAGCTTGCCCTTTCCTCCTTTCCATGCAATGCACTAGGATTGTACATCCATATAACATGTGTGTTACCCAGTAATACTGGAGCAAATATCACATGCAAATAGGTAGTCAGGCCTCGCTACCATGTAAAATAGTCAATACCTTTCCTATAGAAAATGGTTATTTTCTGGCTTTGAGTAAAAAGTACCTTAAGGACCTTTCATCTCTGTATTCAACTATATCAAAGAATGAGTACTTCTAGTGCATTTGATCAAACCACAGAAAAGGTGTTTCATCTTACACTTAAAAATGTTACCAAACTACGTGTGGAAGAAAAGGCTTCAGCAGCAAAACAAAGGCATGACTGATTATACTATTAGGATGCTGTTTCAACATAAAACAAACATTATAAGATTGTAAGAAGACTCGGCTAATGTATTTCTGACATACATAAAATTAACTGTTTTTCATCTGTGTTGTGAAATTTCTGTTTCATTTTAGCCCTGTGTATTATTCTATTATGGCATGATGAATCTCATTATGCTTCTCTAAGCCTATCAACAGATAGAGCCTAGATTCTAATTATCTCTATATTTAGTATTGCAAACAAACACAAACAAACAAACAAAAAACAGTTGGGCTTCAGGGCTTCATCTGTTTCTAGAACAGTTAATGTATTTGGCTCATTACTCTGAAAAAACTGAGTACAATTTAGCACGTTGAAAATGCATCCTGCCTCAGCATGTGCAAATCACATAAAGGTCCACTGAGGGATTACTTTATTCTGTTGCTGTGGCAGTGAGTGGAGAAATATTTTTGTTATATCAAAATCAAAATATCAAAAATATTATTTTTGAACACTTAGTATGTACCAGACACCATGTTCAGCATTTTATATGCATTAACCATCTAGTTCTCCAAACAACACATTATTATACCCATTTTACAGATTTAGATGCTTATCTAAGGTCACCTACCTGAAAAGTGGCAGATCCAGGACAGTCTGATTTCAAAGCCCACAATCTTAACCAATATGCTATAAGAAGTTCTTGACTTCAAGTCAGATGTTCCACAATATGCTAATAGTTACATCCTCCATGAGATGGGGAAAAAGGTATTCATTTTTATTTGTTTCTCCACGAGGGTTATTCTCCTGCTCAAAATTCTTGAATGACTTCCCACTGCTCTTGGATAAAAATTCCAAAGTCTGCGGGGCCTGGACATTTTGGACTGTCCTCCACTACCAATTCCTTCATGTCCTCGGTTCAACCACACTGGCCTTCCACATTTCCTCTAATACTCCACTTTGTCTCCCTCGTCAAAGCATCCTCCTTTCTCTCTTCCCTTCAACTCAAACATTCTTACCCACACCTACTCATACCTCCAGCCTCAGGTTAAATGTCATTTCCAAAGAGGCCTTCCCTGACTCTCCAACCCAAACAAGGTTCCCTCTGATGCTTTTTTTCACAGCACTATTTATAGCCATTACTAAAGTTTATAAATATGTACTTAATTTTGTGATTATTTCCTTAATGTCTCCCTCTTCAATTAAATGTAGGATTCATCAAGCTCAGAGAGTGTGTGGATTTTGCTCACCACTGAACATTCCTAAAGCCCCTGTCCCATAATTGTTGCTAGGGACTATCTGTTGAATGGATAGATGGATGGATGGATGGATGGATGGAAGGATGGAAGGATGGATGAATGGATGCATAAATGGTCATGGATTTATTGAGTTCCTCTATTTTTTCAAGCAGACTCTGGCTGATGTTAGTCTGTATCCACAGGACTGAGCAAAGCAATATGACTCACATGGGGACTGACCATATCCTCTTGGCCCAACCTCTAGGTGGAATATGTCCATTTATTCCAGAGCCATTTCCTAAGATCTGCTATTCAAGAAGACAAAATAAGAATAGGATAAACTACTTCTAGAGTTTCTATAGTGCTTAGAGGATGATGAAAGAAGATAGAGGGGTGATGGAAAACCTACCCTCTATTTTTTGGAAATTAAAGCAAAAATGTCACATTTCTTTCATCACTGACCACAATGGTAAAAGAAAATATAGAGAAAATCTATTCTTAAGGTGGTAGTGAATTAGATATGTTTTAAATTCTTAGATGAACGTCTTCATCATTGCTAACAGCTAGAATAAAATATGCACGCCTAGGACTAAATAACTATCTATAGGGTTATAACAGTGCCAGCATTTTCAGAGAATCTGCTAGGAATACGGCTTAGGGATCATCAACTCTTAATGTTGAAGACTATATATTTTACTCTTTTCTGTGTGTTTTAAATATTAACTATTATTTTATAGAAATAAATGGGTTGAAAAGGGGCAGAAAGGAAGGGGAAAATGCCCTGTTCAAAATCTGTTTCAAATTATATACTCTCCTATAAAAAATTAAGCTTTATTTTATTGTGGCTAATTTATGATCATTATAAAAATATTAGCAACACTGAAGAGCTTAAAATCACTCAAATCCCTATGATTTCACAAAAATCTTAGTTCACATATGGTGTATTTGCTTTTAGTCCTTTTGCATGGTGTATTTTTAATATAGTTGTGAACATTTTTGTATCATTCAAGATTTATTATAGTTTTTAAAGTTTATCTTTTGTAATTTATAAAAGTATGCATGTAATTATGAAATGTTTTGGAAAATGGATGTAATGACGAAAATATTATCTCATATGTTACTACCCACATATAACTACTAATAACATTTTGGCATATGTTCTTGCAGTCTTTTTCTAGGATATTTTCTTAAATTGTTGAATCATACCACACACATTGATTTTATAGCAGATTTAACAGAGATATTAAGAAATCATAGAACGTTGCCAAATAATTTCTGAGGACAAATAACTTGCTGCCAATTTCAGTTTGCCTTAGTCTAGTCACATGGCTCAATAGAATAAAGTACCCTATAGCACCAAGCATTAAAAAAAAGTCCCTCATTGATTGTATGAGTGGGCTAACACACAAGATCAGACTGTCAAATTAGATTCCCATGAAAAACTTTTACCTACTAACAATTTTTATTAATAATTCCAGTCCACAGGCAATCAGGAGGCAAGGATAAAGCAGGCAGATGTGTGGGATACCAAAGGCATCTCTCCAGGTTCTGTCTCCACCCTGCCCCCCTTCCATTAGATATGCATTCTCTGGCCCAGAAAAAAATAGATGAGGTTTCCAGGTAAGGTTTTGCAGGTTTACCTAACATTGCAGGAGGAGTTTAAGTTATGAAACATCTCCATTTTATACTCCAGAGAGTCATATAACCTATGTGATATTCTTCAGGGGACCATGCCTTATACACCCATGGATTCTGGGTTCATCCTGCTAAGGCATTCTATAGAACTTTTCCTTTTAGCAAATAGTGTTAGTCTATTTACCACGAGTTCAAGCTGACTAAGAGATTAGACAGGGTTAATCTGCCTTTCTTCTTCCCTGCTGGGGTCATTTCCCCTCATTTCCCTAACACTCTTAAAGAAAGTGAATGGATCACAGACTAGCTGTTTTAATGCTTCATTTTCAGTGAGCAATAAGGAAAACAGGCAAACAGTCCTTACCATTTATCTCCCATTCTCCTACCCCTAATTCCTCCACACATGTGATTTATAGTGGATGCATAGTCAATGGTTCTACTGCACTGGCACTTTCTTTCCCACTTCATGGAGAGCTGAAAGAGTAGAGTTGGCTCTCAGGGAGTCATCTGAAAGGCATGAATGTAATGACAGTCACAGAGCTTCAGCCTGTGACCAGGCATCTTACATTTTTTAGTGTCCCCTTCAATCCTCCCTATCAATGCAGAATTACTTCCTCACTGTCTCCTCTCCAAAGCTGTTGAATCAGAAGATGGGAAGAGGGCTTATCTCTAACTCATTTCTGCCAAGACCCATATAGAGGAGAGGGTACAAACTAAAATTGGTTCAACTACTTTCTCTTTCTTAGGGAAGCAAGTTTAATAAATAAGAATAGCTTTTAGTTGGGTTCTATTGACCAATATAAAATTTTCTTTTGCTCAGTGATACATTTTAAATAAGAACACCAGACTTGATTCTATTTTCAAGGGGAGAAAACAAGAAGAGTTTCATATATATTGAGGGAAACAGGTTTTATCATTTTTATCTGAATAATACATCCTGTCAATAACCACCAAGGATAGTTATTCACAAACAGTACTTTAAGAAATATTCTCCACTGAGAATAAGAGGAAGTGAGGCTTTGAGGACAGCTAATACTTGCCAATGGGTGGTTTTTGTGTCTTCTCCTTACAAAATAAATAAATTAGTAAATAAATAAATAAAAGCAGACAAATAAGCAAATAAGAGACCTCCTGATTCAATATTTTCAAGCTTTGAGCTTGTTAAAAAAGACTTTTAAAAGAATTTCTTCACAAAGTAAGACATGTTCATTGCAGAAGATATAAATAAGCCTAAGAAGAAACAAACAAACAAAAAAATATATATTAACCCAAATTCCACTAGTCAAAACTAAGCATTAACATTTCCATGTATGGCTCTCTCTTTTTTCCTGTGTATTTTTATTGCAAAATTCATACTCTTATATACACAGTGCTTTAAAAAGCAAATTTTATATCAGGAACAATTTCCATGTTTTCTACAGATCATTTAATGATTGCATATTAGTCTACTTTATTTTCTATCTGCTAAGATTTTTCTCTATTTCATATTACGCAGGTTCACTATAGTGTTTCTTAATGTGGAGTTATTTTTATTTACTCTAACGTGGTTTGTTGGATTGTGCTAGTCTGTATATATATTGGTATATTTTATAATTTCTGAAAATTTCTTGGCCATTTTCTCTTGAAATATTGCCTCCAGCCTCTCTTTCCTATCCCAATGGAATACCAATTAAAAAGTATGTTAGATTTTCTCACTTCATCTTCCGTGTCAATTAACCTCTTTTCTACATTCTCCAGCTTTATTCTCACTCTCTGGAATTCTGGAAAATTTCTTGTAAACTATATTCCAGTTCATTAATTCTCTTTTCAGCTGTGTCTAATCTATATTTAAATGTCCCATTGAGTTTTTAATTGTTGCTGTTATATGTTTTATATCTAAAAGTTTTATTTGATTCCTTTAAAAATTGTTACACTATTTGTTACAGTTTCCTGTTCCCTGCAGATATTTTCAAGCTTTTCCTTTATTTATTCAAACTTAGAGAACATAATTATTGTTAAATATTTGCTGATAATTCTCATCTCTTCTTATGGCTCTGTTTCTGCTATTTTTCCACTTTTTCTCACTTGTAGCATCTTATTTTCTTGTATCCTTTGCTTCTTTTCACTGTACTTTGCATATTACCCTTCAAACATTATTTGTGGAGAATATTTGAGAACTTGAATGAAAATACCTTCCTTCAGAAAACATTTGCATTTATATTTCTTCCAGGAGCTTAGAGGTATTACTAGTTTAGGACCAATCTAGAATGAAATTAGACTAAATTAATGGCTTGATTTTGTTTGGACTACTTAGATGATGTGAATGGGGACTGAAAATCTGCATGAGGACCAGTTTGTAAATATAGCTTATAAAGGGAAAGATTTTATTTCTCCTCTGCTCTGCTCAGTACCAATACAATCACCTGGGGATATTTTGGGTGCTGTTGTAAATGAGCTTCCCTCTTGTCATCCTTACCCTGATAGTGTGGTCCTTTGGCATCTCAGCTTACTGTGAGGAGCGAGCTATTTGACTCTCCCCATTTGGCAGACCACAGGACTTGATATCAAAATTCAAGTTCAAGTTTGCAGAAATTGGCATAGGCTCTGAGGGCAATAGAAAACTCAGTGCTGCACTGAATCTCTGGGTCCCTACTTTACCTTGGATTTTGGCCATACAATTCCTTATTCTCTTCTTATCTCTTTGATGGTTCTAAGATTTTATTTTAAAAAATATTTGATCCAGAATTTTTAGTTGTCGGAGATTTTTTTAATATATGTGATATAGCATGTTTAGTTCACTGAAGAATTGATCCAAACCAACTTGTCTCAGAAATGGAAGTCTCCTTCATGGAATTCTGCGTACTTTAATCCTCCTGTCACCATGAAAGATTGCTACGGTCCAGGTCTCTGGACTTGGCATTCTTTTCTTTCTGTTTATTTTCTCCCATGGGTTGAGTTATTATCTCCAGTGCAATATTCCTGACTCCTACTCTGAGTTACACATATGGATGCATTGTTAGCACCTCTAACACTGAACTCAGAATCTTTTCTCACTACCCAATTGCTCCTTCTGTCATATTCATTTGTGAAACAGCACCATTTTCCCCAGTCATCAGTCTCAATAAATAAGTCAAATAATTGATTCTTCTTTATCCTGTATAATCAGTGCCTAACAGGTCTTCTTCCACAGGGCTGATTTTTCCCAACCTCATCAACTCTCATCTGAATTCCTGCTACTACCTTCTTCCTGGGCTCCCTTTCTCTGTAATATTCTACTTTGGTTCTTTCTGAGCGCTGCCTCCATCATTGAACTCTTTTTGTCAGAAACCATCAATTCTCCTTAACCAGTAGTCACTTAGTGCCCTATATGATCTTCTTTCCAGGTTTATCTTCCACTCCACAAAGGCATCAGGCTGACTGGACAACTTAGAATTCTCTGAACACTCTGTATATTATTCTAACTCTATACTTTTCTACATTCCATTTATGTTCTGTAACAGTCGGTCTCCTTACAATATCTCTCTTGAAATCTAATCATGCTAGGCAAAATAACAAATTTCAATTTCTCCAAAAAAATTCTCTCCTCTTCATTCTGGCCTTACTTTTTCTAATACCTATAACATCTCATATATTTGGTTGAACCATATGAAATTGAAACCTGTATACATCAAAAATGGTTGCACATTGGCAATTTCCTATGATTCAATGTAAAATCTAGTTCAGTGCTTTGCAAAAAATTAGTATATGACCAATAAATACTGATTTAAATAAGTGAATGAAAATTTTGACAAAAATGAGCAATACAATCCAACAATGAAAGAAGTCTGGTCTAATACTTTCAAAGTAGGGAGTGTTAAAATTTTATTCCTCTAAATGTATTAAGAATTGTCAGTATATATCAGTGAATTTGGCCAGGGAAATAAGAAATCACTATGGCTAGAATGCAGAAAAGAATTAGAAAGACAGTGGAATTAGCACAGTGTCCAATGTTTGCTGCTTGAGTTTATTTCATGCATCTGGATGGAAACTGTAACCTAGATATATTTTGAATGTACTTTGAACTAACTGAATGCAAGGGACTCTTCAAGAACAAAGTATTATTGCAACAATCATGTGGTAATTGGAAAATAAAGCCAGGAACTGCCATTTAACTTGAAAATTACAGCTAATTCATTTATGAGGTATCCAAGAATTTCATTTCTTAATGCCAAAACTACTTTTAGAAGCCAAATTAACCAGATTGTCCATTAACATGATCATATTAAATAGAAAATTGCCAAATCTCCATCTTATGCTATGTGGATGCCACATCATTCAAAAGTAAGGACAACGTACCTTGATGCATACATACCCATTCCACATAAATTCCTCTTATTATTTATTTTGATATTCACAGAATTGTGAATTCATCACCAAAATCAACTTAAAAACATTTTCATTACTCTAGAAAGAAAATCCCCATACCTCTTTTACCCCCTTATTATTGACACTTAGCCTTGGTGTGGTACCTTTGTTACAACCAATGAAATAATAAAATATTACTGCTAACTACAGCCCATAGCTTGTATTAGGTGTATTTTTCCCATATACCACCCCATTGTTTACACTTTGTAATGGTGATGTGCATTTGTTCTAGTTCATGAAAAAACATTCTTATATTTGTACTATTCAACCCCAGTCATCATTCCAAACAAGGTTGTATGTTATACAATCCCATGTTTTATTCTCTAGCTTTCCTTCTAGTGACATACACGACCCTAAACTTCCCCTTTTATCTACATCCATAATTCAGTGCTGTTAATTACGCTCACAATAATGTGCTAACATCACCTCTTTGCATCTCCAAACACTGACAATCAATCTAATTTAAAATTCTACACAAATTAAGCATCAGCTCCCCATTCTCTACCCCCATTCTATCTCCTAGTAACCTATATTTAGATTCCAACTTTATGAGTTTGCTTATTTTAATTAGATCATATAAGTAAGATCACACAATATTTGTCCTTTGCGTCTGGCTTATTTCACTCAATATAATGTCCTCAAGGTTCACTGATGTTGTCACATGCATCAGGACTTCATTTCTTCTTACATCTGAATAATATTCCCTCGTATGTATCACCTTCGTTTATTCATTCATCAATTGATGGATATTTGGGTTGCTTCCATCTTTTGGCAATTGTGAATAATGCCACTACGAATGTCGGTGTGCAAATGTCTATCTGAGACCCTGCTTTCAGTTCTTCTGGATATGTTCCTAAAGCAGCATTGCTGGATCATATAGCAATTCTATACTTAGCTTCCTGAGGAACTTCCAAACTGTGTTAGATGGTGGCTGCACCATTTTACATTCACACCAGCAGTGAATGAGTGTTCCTGTTTCTCTATACCTTCTCCAACACTTGTGGTTTTCAGTATTTTTAATAGTGGCTATTCTATTAGGTGTGAAAAGATAGCTCATTGTGGTTTTGATTTGGATTTCCCTAATAGTTACTGATGTTGAAAATCTTCATGTGCTTTTAAGCACATTTGTATTTCCTCTCTGGAAAAATGTCTATTCACATCTTTTGCCCATTTTTAAATTGGGTTGTTTGTTTTTCTATGGTTCAGTTGTAGGATTTCTTTATACACTCTGGATATCAAACATTATCAGATAAGTAGTTTCCAAATATTTATTCCCATTGAGTAAGCTGGCTTTTCACTTTCTTGACAAGGTCCTTTGAAGAGCAAAAATATTTAATTTTGAGAAGGTTCCATTTATTTATCTATTCTTCCATTGCTTGTGCTTTGGACGTGGAGTCTAAGAAACCATTGCCTACCACAGATCTTGAAGATTCGCCCCAACATTCTTCTAGGAGTTTTATGGTCCTGCCTCCTATATTTAGGTCTTTGATCCATTTTGAGTTAATTTTTGTATAAGGTATGAGATAGGGAACCTCTTCTATTCTTTTGGATATGGATATCCAGTTCTCCCAGCACCATTTGTTGAAGAAACTGTTCTTATACCTGACAACTTTGCTAAACTCATTTATTAGCTCTAGTAGCTTTGTTGTAGATTTTTGGGGCTTTCTATAAATAGGACCATGTCATCTGCATATAGTAAAAGTTGTACTTCTTCCTTTCCAATTTGGATGCCTTTCATTTCTTTGTCTTGCCTAACTGCTCTAGCTAGAACTTTTAGCACAATGTTGAATAACAGTGGTGATAGTGGGTATCCTGTCTTGTTCTAGACCTTAGAGGAAAAGCTTTCAGTGTTTCACTATTGAGTATGACGCTAACTGTGGGTTTTTCATATATGCCCTTTATCATGTTGAGGAGGTTGCCTTCTATTCTTATCTTTTGAGGTGTTTTTATCTTTTATAATACGTTTATACTTTTAGAATATGTTGGCTAGGGAAAAACTAAAGCAAAAACGATGAATCAAACCCTGAGTTTAATCCAATTAGCTTCGTGTGAGCTTGAGCAAGATGTTTAACCTATTTTTTTTAAAACCTGGTCTATATAACTAAAAATAAAACTCTTCCCTTTCTGCTTTTTAAAATAAACTGTAGGGATTAAAGTAATGTCATAAAACCCCTTAAAAGTGTAATATAGTATGCAAAGATAAGGTAACATTGTTAATTTCTCCCATAGAAAGATAAAAATGAAGAGAACAAAGAATTCTTCAGGAACTATCAGTGTTATGCATAACTTAATAACAGTTTGGTTTTATTACTTTTTTTTTTTGCTCTTTTGCTACTACATTACTCAGACAGTTAAAGAAAGATGGTGTATCCTATGTATAGCGTTATATATGGTCTATTCTGTAATGCAAGTGGGATCTTGGTTCCTTGATTATAGCATTATAACCTCCCCATTACAGCATGTACTGTAAATCATCCTATACTCAGGAGACAGGGTTGAATCCTTGGGTAATCTGCGAACAGTGGCACTCTTTGTATCAAGGTCACATCACACTGTCCTCAACGTGATGGGGAGTCTCCAGCAAATGTGGTATTATATTTCCATTAGACTGTTACATATAATGATCTATAAAAGATGGTCCATTTCTATACCATTAGTCAGTTTCTAACGGGCAGAGTGAAGAAGATATACATAGAATAAAATTGCAGAACTGAGAAGCAGAGATGAAACCAATCAAACTAATAATAAAATAATCAATATCCTACACTTGTATGGTGCTTTTTGGTTGAAAAACAGAGCCTTTTCATGTATGATTTCATTTGATCTTCACCACCACTTAACAAAACAAGTACAGAAGCTATGCTCATTGGCATTTTCATAGATATTCAGAGGAGCTGACTTCCCAAGCTCATAAAAACATTCTGATTCCTACTAGGGCTATGGAGTTTGAGTTTGGGGCTAGGTAAAGTAATGGGAAATTAAAGGAGAGATGAGAAAAGAACTTGAAAAAATAGTGTTCTGCAAACTTCATAAAATTGCAATGAATTATGTTATTTTTATACATTTGGCTTTGAAACAGCCACCAAAGATCAGTGTGCAGCATCCAGCAACACTTCTTCTGTAATTAAAATTATTTTGATTATGATAACTTTACTATAACCTTTGTGGAACATCTTAAGATGTGTTGAAAGGAAAAGTATCAATCGCTTGCTTTTAACTATTTTCCAGTGATCTGAACCCCTCCTCCCACATTGCCATGCATCCTTCCCTGAGCCACATACTCATTCTACCTTCCAGGCCACTCCCACCAAATGAAAAAATAATGAATTCACACATGCGTGCCTGAACATGTTTTAAGAATCTGTATGCTTTCAGATAATTTTCTAGGTGCTTTCACAAAAATTTTCCCTTCTATGGCTTGGGAAAACCTTAGACCATTCAACAGAGAAGAACCTCTAATTAGAGGCTTGTACATTTTGGGAAATGTTGGTTTGAATGTGTTAGAGGAAAAAAACTCAATGAGTGAGGTAATATAATCTATAACTTGGCGACACCCAAAACTAGACTGGGGAGGGTGGTGGCAGATTTTTCATCAATCTCTGCTCTTTGCACACCTGGCATGGGATAGGTGTCAGGTAATCATTTGCTGGATGGTCGGTTAGACAGATACATAGAAAGATGGATAGGTAAATTAAAGATGACCACCCTCCATTTGTAAATTTCCTATAGAAATTGCAACTTGAATTTCCCTTATACTTTTGAATCTCAAAATAGGCCCTGCAGGCCAGTCTTGGGTAAAACTATCTGTTCTAGTTTGCTAATGCTGGAGAATGCAAAACACCAGAGATGGATTGGCTTTTATAAAACGGGGGTTTATTTCACTACACAGTTACAGTCTTAAGGCCATGAAGCATCCAAGGTAACACCTCAGCAATCGGGTACCTTCACCGGAGGACGGCCAGTGGTGTCCGGAAAACCTCTGTTAGCTAGGAAGGCAGCTGGCGTCTGCTCCAAAGCTCCGGCCTCAAAACGGCTTTCTCCCCGGACGTTCCTTTCTAGCCAGCTTGCTTCTCTTCAAAACATCACTCCCAGCTGCACTCTCTCTTCCTCTCCTTGAGTCAGCTCATTTATATCGCTCCACCGATCAGGGCCCACCCTGAATGGGCGGGGCCACACCTCCATGGGAACATCTCATCAGAATCATCTCCCACAGCTGGGTGGAGCACATTCCAAGCAAATCCAACCAGCACCGAAAACATCTGCCGCACACAAGACCACAAAGATAATGGCATTTGGGGGACACAATACACTCAAACCGGCACACTATCAAAAGGTAACATTTTTCACTTCACCTTTTATTCACTTTTGTGACTCTGATTCACACTAAAGCACCAAAGAACAGGTAGCATTTATTAATTAAAATGCAACTTTATATGACATCCTTGAGAGACAGACAGGGAAGACATGACACCATCCCCCTTCTAAAGATTAGGAAACCAGTGCTTTGAGAAAAGAGTGAAGCCAAGATTTGGTCCAAGCCTTCAGAATCCACACCCAGGATCTTTCCTGTCAGACACTTCTCATGGTCCTAGGATGTAGCGCTCAGTTATCTATCAATTATTCCTCCTGTTGCTATATGATCATGATAGATGTTCAGACTTAAGGCTTCCCAGAGGCACTTAAAAATCCGGAAAAATGGTGAAATAAAGAAAATCTTTCAGAATCCAAAGGAATAAAATTATAAAGATCAAGGTACAAACTGGAGAAATTGGTGTGTTTGGCCAGGGAACCCCAGACAATGCTCCTCATAGGTCACATTCCCGTACATACTTTGTTGATTAATTGATGTATTCCTGCAGTTGGGATGAAACTGAAACAAAACAAAATTCTTATTTATCTGTTGATGTCATATATAGCTTCTAATTGTGTTCCTGTTCGATGCTCTTCTCAACAATACACTTAATTGAAGAGGGGCTTAATACAACAAAATTACATTTTTTCAGTTAATTTGGTAGCATGTTTGTAAATGTATTCCAATTTGAATTAAATTTTTGCCTGGAAAACAGGACCTATTCCAAATTTCAGTATTTTCATGTGTCTTTTAAGTAATGCCCACAAAGCCACTAGGAAGAGGTCTTGAATTTATTTTTGTTTATTCTTGTTTCCTGCTTCACAACCCCTATCATCCATTCCATTTTTCTATACCACATTCAAGACCACCTTGAATTTAAACTTAAATTTGGACTATGAAATCCTAGGGCAACAACAGGGCTTGCTCTAGGTAACATTTTCAGATTAGTCAGGCAGAAAGCATCAGCACTAAAAAAAGAGAAAGCGTAAAAAATGTGCAAAGACTTAAAAAGTGTGTTTCAATCAATAATATGAGACATACTTAAGGATCATTTTCTAGGCTTGTACTTATCTCTTTCAGTTGCTTCTGTAATGGGTGACGCAACTAGGTGATTTACAAAAATGGCAGGACAAATTGGCTGAAAAAATTTGTATACTTTCAGATAATTTACTAAAATACTATCACCCCAGTTGCTCTTAACACATACAATGTCTCTCCCAGAATCTTGGTTTCACAATTTCAAACGTGTCCTGAGATCAAGCACAGCATCTTGGGTATGTCCTAGGACTGCAGAAACCATCCCTGTGATTACTGAACTCATTCTCAAAGCTCAAGCTAAACACAAACACAAGCATGCACAAAAAGCAATGCAGTGACAAGTTAAGTTTTTAAAAATTTTTACATGTAACAAATTTAATTTCTCTTCCTATTCCTCTTTCTTATACATGGGTCCATGAATTTAATTCAGAGATCCATAAACTTGGATGGGAAAAAAGCCTACATTTTTATTTTCATTACTTCTAACTCAAATTTAGAATTTCCTTCCTTTATGAAGTAGGCAACAAATCTGAGTCTTTTTCAACAAAAGAAATCATAGTTGCTTTTATATTACATTAAAATTTTATTTTTATGCAAATTTATTGAGATATACTCACATACCATAAAATCATCCAAAGTGTGCAGTCAGTTGTATCATCACAGAGTTGTGCATTCATCACCACAATCAATTTTTAAAATATTTTCATTACTCCAAGAAATGAAAATAAAAATATGAATAAAAATAAAAATAAAGGTAAAAAAGAACACCCAAAACATTTCATACCCCTCCCCATTATTAATTTACTTTTTGTCCCCCCTTTTTTCTACTCATCTGTCCATACGCCGGATAAAAGGAGTGTGTGCTACAAGGTTTTCACAATCACACAGTCAACCCATATAAGATGTATAGTTTTATGACCATCTATAAGAATCAAGGATACTGGACTGCAGTGCAACAGTGTCAGGTACTTTCTTCTAACTATTTTAATACACTAATAACTAAAATGGGATATCTCTATAATGCATAAGAATAATCTCCAGAAGGATCTCTTGACTTCATTTGCAATCTCTCAGTCACTGAAAAGTTATTTTGTTTCATTTCTCTTCCCCATTTTGGTCAAGAAGGCTTTCTCAATCCCACAATGCTGGACACAGGCTCATCCCCAGGAGTCATGCCCCACATTGCCAGGGAGATTTACATCCCTGGGAGTCATGTCTCACATAGGGGGAAAGGCAGTGAGTTTACCTGCAGTGTTGGCTTAGAGAGAGAGGCCACATCTGAGCAATGAAAGAGGTTCTCTGAAGGTGACTCTTAGGCACAATTATAAGTAGGTTTAGTCTGTCCTCTTCAGTAACAAGCTTCATAAGGGCAAGCCTCAAGATCAAGGGATTGGCCTACTACAATGGTGGTACCCAACACTTGTGAGAATATCAAGAATTCCCAGCTGGGGAAGTTTAATATTTCCAATTTTTCCACAGTCATTTAAGAGGGCTTTGCAGATACTTTTTATTCTCTGCCCAAATTACTCAGGGATGTATGGGGTTTCATCCTAACCTGTACAAACCAACCAGATCTCACCCCCTATTCAAGGTTCCACATAAGTATGGTGTTTGAGTAAAATGACCATACAAGTTACATTATATAGCATGCTACAGAAAATATAGATTTTCCACCAAATAAAAGTCTCTTCCTTTGGTCTCACACAGAAGTCAAAGTTTTAAAACACAGTCAACATCATCCTTTACCCTTTAGTCTGGTTTACCTTAGCCCTAACCAAGTACATTTCATTCACAGCTCTAATAAACTGATCTCTTTTACAGTTTCTTTAATATTTGCTGTATGGGGTAATGCTGACAGTCATAGCTAATGAACTCTGGCTCTGAGTCTCAGCTGTCACACAGATACCCAAAGTTTCAGGGACCAACCAGGTTATATACAAACAGCTCATCATCTCAGGATTTAGAAATAATCGTGAATAGATGTGACTGCTGTAAGAGCTTACAATCTAGGAACTTTTACCACAAGCCTTCCTCTGATAATCTATGCTCTCAGATTCAATTCTCCAAGTTTACACATTATAGTTAGCCCACATCAGTGAGATGTTATAATGTTTGTCTCTTTGATTCTGGCTTATTTCACTCAACATACTGTCCTCAAGGTTGATTCACCTAGTTGCATACCTCACAAGATCATTTCTTCTTGCTGCTGCTCAATATTCCATTGTATGTACACACCACAGTTCACCATTCTGTTTACTGGTCGACGTACCCTTAGGCCACCTACATCCATTGAAAATCGTGAATACCACCACCATAAACACCAGTGTGCAAATGTCCATTCGTGTCCCTGCTCTCAGTTCTTCCAAGTATATATCCAATACTTGGGTTGCAGGACCATATGGCAACCTCATAGTTAAATTCCTGTGGAACCACCACACTGCCCTCTAGATGTGCTGCACCATTCTACTTCCCTACCAACAGTGAATAGGTACATCCCTCTCCCCACATTTTCTCCAGCACTTGTAGCTTTCTGTTTATTTTTTCAGAAGTTTTATTCACATACCATACAATCCCTTCTAAGTAAAGAATCAATGATTCCTGGTAAAATCTCATAAATATGTATTCACCACCACAATCTATATGAGGAGAATAATTATCAAGAGGTATTTATGTTAACATGTATATACTATATTATTATTGTTGGTAATACTAGCAGTAATAATACCATTATATGCTTTTTCCAGTTTATAAGTCATGTTTGTATACATGATATCTTTAAATTACTCTCCTCTCCACTTATTATAACATAATTTTATTTTACCACCAGAACAAATAGACTTAAGCTTAAAAGGAGCATTGACTAAAAGGATACAAGGGTAGTTTATGGAACATAAGTGTGTAAAGTACAGTGGAGAGTAATGAGGGACTAGAATCAGGAAACTGGGCCAAATGGAAAAGAGGATACTATAGAGCCACAAGGCTTATGGACTTCGCTTTTTCCTGCACATGTATCATTACTTCCATTTATATATGGTTTTCTCTACTTTGTGCACAAAGTGTCTCAACTTGGATCAAGTGTTAACAACCGATCACATTGGCAGTGATAAAGATTGAGGAATCATGTAATGAGGCAGCAGGAGTCACTTTTGTGGGTAGAGAACGAGGGGTATTTTTCAAAGAAGGGGGGCATGGCTTGGACAGAAACTCCAACAAGTGTCGATCATATATCTTTTGGATAGGTATGTTTTGGGCAAAGAGATATGAGAAGAGAATTCTAAGAAAAGGAAAGAATTAAAGCAATAGCAAGTAAGTGTAGGACCTGTCTGGAGATGAATATATTGTTCCACTTAGCTGGCTGTGTGGGAGTGGGGGTTAACAGTAAGGGATTACAATGAAAAAAAAAAATTGAAAAGAGATTCAATGACCTTCAGACTCAATCCCACCCTTCATCTTTGCTCCCAGGTTGAAGGAGCTAGGTTTCTATTTGTTCTTTTCTGATGATTGCTTCATTCTGTACTACAAGGCTGCTTAGAGGATTTGGAAACCAACTTGTTGAGGCCTGCCTGCAAAAGCTTACAGAAGTAAAATAGGGAAAGGACTGAACAAGCATTCAATCTTTCTCTCACCTAATACTGTGCAAGAGAACTTTTAATATCCTAAATCCTCACTTAAACTGGTTTCATAACTATTTTTCCTAGTAGAGTTTAAATCAAACTTAAACTTCTCTTGGGAGAAAAAAAGTGATTTCTCAAGTGTCCAATACAATATCAAACCCTGAATACCATTACCTGACTAAGGAAATGGTTTCATAAGAAAGGAGGAAAATGTCCTGGAAAAATATCAGAGTAAAAGGTATACAAATATTCTTTGACAGAACTAATAATATCAACACACATCTCTGAAGATTGATTTCTGAAAAGGTGAGAAGACACTTAGAAAGAATATTAGAATAAAAAATCAATAATGCTTCAAAGATTAAAAGATTAATATGAAGATATTATGAACAACTTTATATTGACACATTTGAAAACTCAGATGAAATGGATAAACCTCTAGAAACATATGGTTTAACAAAACTGATTTATGAAGAAACAGGAAATGTGAACAGTCATACTGCCATAAAATAAATTAAATCAGAAGTTAAATACCTTCTCAAAGAAAAACACCAGTTACAGTCAATGTTACCAATAATTTCTCAAAATAAGTCTGCAAACATTCAAGTAAAAGTAATTCCAATCTCATACAAACTATTTCAGAGTATAGAAAAGTGGGAATACTCTCCAGCTCAATTTATTAAGCTAATATACCTTTGATACAAAACAGAATGAAGTACAAAAACAAAATTTCAGATCAATCTTTCCCATGACCATAGATGAAAAACCCCAATCAAAACATTAACAAACATAATACATCATGAGACCCTTGGCTGATCCAACAGTGCAAGTTTTATTTTATGTTAGAAAATCAATTAAGGCATATCGCCATATTGACCGATGAAAGAAAAAATCATATAATCATCTTAACAGATGAAGAAACAGCATTTGGTAAAATTCCACATCCTTTTCTAAATTAAATAAAAATAATAACAAAGAAATAAAATAAAAGAGGACCTCCTAAAACTGACAAAGGTTAGCTACAGAAATCCTAAAACTAGTATCATATTTAATGGTAAAATATTGAAATAATTAGGAACAAGAGATCAGTAGTAATACAAGGATACCTGCTAGCACTGCTTGTATAACATTGTGCTGGAGGTTTTAGTCAGTAATTAGACAAGAAATTGTAATAATGCATATGAGGATTGGAAAGAAAGAAACAAAACTGTCATTGTTTGTGGATGTGATCTTTGTATTAGAAATCACAAAGAAGTTACAGATAAATTACTAAAATTAATAAGATAATTCATAGTTGCAGAAAAGAAAATTAAATATACAAAAATAATTTTCAACAGAAAATGTAATCTTGAAAATGTATTTGTAATAATATCAAAATTATAAAATATCTAGAAATAAATTTAACAAAATTCTACAAGAACTTCAAGGAAAAAACTATAAAACTTTACTGAAAGACAATTAAAGAAAACCTAAACAAATGCAGATATATGCATCACATAGAAGGATAAGACTTGATACCACAGAAGTGACAAATTCTTCCCAAGTAATTGCAGTGATACTCCCATTAAAACCCCAACAGGAGATTGGGGACAAGACAGCAGCACAGGGAGGTGTGGAATTTTGTTAGTCCTCTAGAGCAACTAGTAAATAGCCAGGAACAACTAGCAAATAGTCTGGAACAACTGCTGGAGGACATCTGTGACTGGACACATAACATACACCAGTCTGGAACAGGTGCAAGGGCCGAGATCTCAGCATAAGAACTGTAAGTGAAGCCCCTACATGGCTGGGGCCCTTTCCACACTGGCATGGCAGGCTGAGCTGGAACACTCCCTTGTGGGAAAAACAAGCAGTCTCTACTGGGAGCAGAGGAAGGTAGCTCAACCAAGCTCCAATTAAAGTTTTAATTAACAAATTTGGACTACCGAATACAAGCTTTGAGCACAGATAAACCCAGAGCAAGCAGGAAAGGAATCCTGAGGTCTCTCCCAGCAGAAAGGAGGCAGGGCTGACAGAAAAAATTACAAAATAAATAAAAACAGAGACTTTTGGAGTTGGCTGAGCTTAGAATACTGGAAAAGAGCTGTGCCCCAAGAAAAGGGGCACACAGAACTGGGCACCAACTCCGGCTCCTGACTGGTAAATCTGGGGGACTGGAGACTGGCTCTGAAAAGAGGATTTCTTTCTTTCTTTTTTTTCTCTCATTCTAAGTAGCTCACTAGAGAAAGCTTCAGGCATTTTCAATTGTAAGTCCTGATCCAGGCAAGGATATTGTTAAGATAGTTAGAGAGACAAAGGAAAAAGTCAAGTGAAGGAGATAAATCCATAAAGGGCATATCTTCCCTAAGAAAAGATGGGGCAAGGCACAACTCCTGTGACTGCCCTTCCTTCAGAGAATTGAGAATTGTGAGCCCAGGGGGTGGGGTGAGAGAGAAATAGCTTAAGTTTGGCTTCTGACTCACCCTCAGCTCCTGGCAGGGACAAGGTATACTGGTGGGGAGCTGCGGGCTCACAAGCACCACCTGCTGGGCAGGATAGGGAAAGCACAGTGTCTAGAAGCCACACAGGAAAGTGTGACAACATTCTGGATCTCACCCTCAGGGAAACTTGACACTGACTACACACTCCCCTGAGACCTGTGCCCATCTGGTCTGAGAAAATCTGATTGGAGTAATCAAGGAAACCAGATGCCTAGATGACAAAAAATTATGAATCATATTTGGAAAAATGAAGATATGGCCCAGTGAAAGGAACAAACTTACGCTTCAAATGATACAAGAGTTGAAACAACTAATTAAAGATCTTCAAACACATATGCTAAATTAACTAAAAAATCAAATCAACAAGTTGAGGGAAGATATAGCAAAAGAGATGAAAAATATAAAGATATTGGATGAACATAAGGAAGAACTCAAAAATTCGAAAAAACATTGGCATAACTTATGGGAATGAAAGGCATGATAGAAGAGATTAAAAACACAATGGAAACATAAAACACCAGATTTGAAGAGGCAGAAGAAAGAATTAGTGAACTAAAGGACAGGACATCTGAAATCTTAGACACAAAATAACAGAGAGAAGAATGGAAAAATATGAGCACATGACAATATGAAGCACATGAATATATGTGTCATGGGTGTCCCAGAAGGAGAAGAGAAGAGAAAAGGGCAGAGAAATAATGGAGGAAATAATCACTGAAAATTTCTCATCTATTATGAAAGACAGAAAATTGCAGATCTAAGAAGTGTAGCATACCCAAAGAGAATAGATCTGAGTAGACCTACTCCAAGACACTTAATAATCAGATTATCAAATGTCAACAACAAAGAGAGAATTCTGAAAGCAGCACGAGAAAAGCCATCCATCACATACAGTGGAAGCTCATTAAGACTATGTGCAGATTTCTCAGTAGAAACCACAGAGGCAAGAAGACAGTGGCATGATATATTTAAGATACTGAAAGAGAAAAACTGCCAAACAAGAATTCTATATTTGGCAAAACTGTCTGTCAAAAATGAGGGAGAGTTTAAAATATTTTCAGACAAACACACAGTGAGAGGGTTTGTGAACAAGATACTTGCTCTACAAGAAATACTAAAGGGAGCATTACAGGCTTGTAGTGGAAAAGACAAGAGAGACAGGTCTGGAGAAGAGTGCAGAAATGAAGACTATCAGTAACGGTAAAAAGAGAGAGAAAAAAATTAAAATCAAATAAGATATGACATATAAAATCCAAAAGACAAAATGGTAGACAGTAGACATTACACTGAGTGAAATTAGCCAGAAAAAAAAGGACAAATACTGTGTGGTCTCACTATGAACTAACATTTATGAGCAAACTTTGAGAGTTAAAGTTGAAAACACAGGTTATCAGGACTTAGAAAGAAGGTAGAGATTGGGCATTTGATGCTGAAGGAATACCAAATGCTCAAAAGGATTGATTGTATACATCTAGAAATGGATAGCACAATACTGTGTGATGGCAGCGTAATACTGGAATACTCTGAACAAAGATGAGTGTGAATACAATTGAAAGAGGAAGTCTAGGGGCATGTACAACACCAGAAGGAAAAATAGAAGATAAAGACTGGGATTGTATATAACACAGCAAAACCTTGAGTGGTCAATAATGGTGATTAAGTGTACAAATATAAGAATGCTTTTACATGAGGGAGAACAAATGAACATCAATTTTGCAAGGTGTTGAAAATTGGATGGTATGGGGAAAAATACAGTCAATGCCAACTGGAGTCTATAGTTATATTATAATATGCTCCCATTAATTGTAACCAAGGCAATATACCAAAGCTAAATGTCTATAAGCGAGGGACATAAGGGAGTGATATGGGATTCTTGGTGCTGTCATTGCTGTCTGATCTTTCAATTGTATTTTATTTTTATTTTTTATCTTTCATTTTTTTATTCTTCATTTTTTTTCTCTTCTCCCTCTTCTTGGAAGAAATGGAATGTCCTCATACAGATTGTGGGGGTGAATGCATAACTGTGATTATACTGGGAATCATTGATTGTTTACTTAGGATGGATTGTATGGTGTGTGAATAAAACTGTTTAAAAAATAAACTAAGGGATACAAGTGCTGGAGAAAATGTGGAGAGAGGGATATACCTATTCACTGTTGGTAGGAAAGTAGTAGGATACAGCCCATCTGGAGGGCAGTGTGGTGGTTCCACAGAAAGCTAACTACAGAGTTGCCATATGGTCCTGCAACCCAAGTATTGGGTATATACTTGGAAGAACTGAGAGCAGAGACATGAATGGACACATGGACACTGGTGTCTATGGTGGCAGTATTCACAATTTTCAATGGGTGGAGGTGGCCTAAGGGTACATAGACTGATAAATGGAATGGTAAACTGTGGTGTATGCATACAATGGGATACTGAATGCCCATAAGGACTGAAGATGTAGGGTATGCAACTAGGCGAATGGACCTTGAGAACAGTATGTTGAGTGAAATAAGCCAAAATCAAAATATACACATTACAATGCCTCACTGATATGGGCTAACTATAATGTGCAAACTCTGAGAATTGAATCTGAGAGCACAGATTATCAGGGGAAGGCTTAGGTTAAGGTTCCTAGATTGTAAGCTCTTATAACAGTCACATCTATCCATGAATTGTAATGGTTATTTCCAAATTCTGAGATGATGGGCTGTTTGTATATAAACTGGTTAGTCCCTGGAACTTTGGGTATCTGCATGACACCTGAGACTCAGAGCCAGTATTCGGCAGCTATAAATGTCAGTATTACCCCATATAGCAAACGTTAAAGAAGCTGAAAAAGTGATTAGACTTCAATTAGAGATATGAATGAAATGGACTTGGTTAGGACTAAGATAAATCAGACTGAAGGGTAAAGGATGATATTGACTGTGTTTTAACACTTCGACTTCTGTGTGAGACCAAAGGAAGAGATGTTTATTTGGTGCAAAATCTATTTTTTCTGTAGCACACTATATAATTTAACTTGTGTGGTCAATTTATTCAAACACCATAATTACATGGAACTTTGAATAGGGAGTGAAATCTGGTTGGTTTGCACAGGTGAGTGTGAAGCCCCAATAGATCCTAGAGTAATCTGTGCAGAGAACAGAAAGTATTTGCAAAGCCCCCTTGAGAGACTGGGGAAAATGTGGAAATATTAAACTTCCCCACCTGGGGAATTCCTGGTATTCTCACAAGCACCGGGGACTACCAGTTGAATAGGCCAAGCCCTCGATCTTGGGGCTTGCCCTTATAAAGCTTGTTACTGCAAAGGAGAGACTAAGGCCATGTATAATTATGCCTACAAGTCACCCCCAGAGAAACGCTTTGGTTGCTCAGATGTGGCCTCTCTCTCTCTCTATGCTGACTCTGCAGTAAACTCACTGCTCTCCCCACTATGTGAGACATGACTCCCATGGGTCTAAATCTCCCTGGTAATGTGGGACAGGACTCCCAGGGATGAGCGTGCACCTGGCATTGCAGGACTGAGAAAATCTTCTTGACCAAAATGGGGAAAAGAAATGAAACAAGACAAAGTTTCAGTAGCTGAGAGATTTCTAATAGAGACAAGAAATTATTTCAGAGGTTGTTCTTATGCATTAAATAGATATCCCTTCTAGTTTTTAGTGTTTTAGAATAGCTAGAAGGAAATACCTGAAACGAACTGCAATCCAGTAGCCCTGATTCTTGAAGATGACTGTATAACTATACAGCTTATATGGTGCAACCATGTGATTGTAAAAACTTTGTGGCTCTCTCTCCTTTTATCCAGTGTATGAACAGATGAGTAGAAAAATGGGGACGAAAAGGTAAATGAATAATAGGGATGGGGTATGGGATGTTTTGGGTATTCTTTTTTACTTTTATTTTTATTTTTATTCTTGTTTTTATTTTTTGGAGTTACGAAACTGTTAAAACATTGTGGTGTTGAATGCTGTACTGGTTTGAATGTATTATGTCCCCCAGAAAAAGCCATATTCTTTGATGCAATCTTGTGGGGCAGACATATTAGTGGAGATTAAGTTGGAATGTTTGGATTAGGTTGTTTGCATGGAAATGTGCCCCACCCAACTGTAGGTGATAATTCTGATGAGATATTTTCATGAAGGCATGGCCCCACCCATTCAGGGTGGGCCTTGATCAGTGGAGCCATACAAATGGGCTGACAAACAGAGGGAACTCAGTGCAGCTGTGAGGGACATTTTGAAGAGGAGCTACAGCCAAGAGGGACACTTTGAAGAAAGCACAGGAGCTGCAGATGAGAGACAGTTTGAAAACAGATGTTGAAAGCAGACTCTTGCTCCAGAGAAGTTGAGAGAGGACACATATCCCAAGTGCAACTAAGAGTGACATTTTTGAGGAACTGCAGCCTAGAGAGGAACATCCTGGGAGAAAGCCATTTTGAAACCAGAACTTTGGAGCAGACGCTGGCCACGTGCCTTCCCAGCTAACAGGTTTTCCAGACACCACTGGCCATCCTCCAGTGAAGGTACTCAATTGCTGAAGTGCTACCTTGGACACTTTATGGCCTTAAGACTGTAACTGTGTAACCAAATAAACCCCCTTTATAAAAGCCAATCCATTCCTGGTGTTTTGCATTCTGGCAGCATTAGCAAACTAGAACAAATGCATAACTATATGATGATACTGTGAACCACTAATTGTACACTTTGGATGATTGTATGGTATGTTAATAAATCTCAACAAAATTGCATTAAAAAATCCCGACAGGATTTGCTGGAAATTGATAAGCTGATTTTAAAATTTATAAGGTAGAGCAAAGGACCAAGAAGAAGAAAAGGGGGTATTTATCACATACCTTGAAATATTATATTATAATTTTATAAAGCCATAATAATTAAGAAAGAAGGGCCCTGTCATCAAGATAGAGAAATAAAACAGAATAGAAAGCCCAGAAACAGATCTACTCATTTTCATCTTTGATATATGATAGGAGGTCACTGGATCAGATCATGAGTGCACTTTTCAGTATACAGCCTGGCACACTTGGGTACACACAAGTGAAAAAGTAAAATGAGATTCCTAACTCAAACCATATTTAAAAATATTTCCAGTTAACTAAATATCTAGATAAGAAAGGGAAAACTAACAACATAAGAGAATATGATTATGACCTCTATGTAGGGAAGGATGTCTTAATACATACAGAGAAACATAAAGGAAAAGTTAAATTCTACCTTTTTATTCAAAAGACACAACAACTGGGAACAGATTTTTTTTTTTTGCTTAAACTTTAGATTTTGAAGTAATTTAACACTTACAGGACAATTGCAAAAATAATACAAATCCTGTACACAGAACTGTAACATACCCTCCTCAGGTAACCAGATCCATCAATTTTAACATTTTGCCACATTTACCATATCATTCTATCTATCCATCTATTCATTTATTTCTCTATCTCTCTATTTTCTAAATATCTGAGTTAAGTTGTATATATCATGGTTCTTGAACCCATAACACAGGAATAGAGATTTTTTAACACATAAAAATAACAAAGGATTAATACCCAGAATAAGTTTTAAAAAAAGGGAAAAGAAAAAAGCAAAAGAAACCTAACTCCTGCAAAGCAATTATATGGGGGGGGGCAATAGAAAAAGGGGCAAATTCTTGAACAGAAACTTCACAGATGGAAAGAAACATAAACATATGAAAAGATGTTCAACTTTATCAATAATCATGAACTGTAAATTCAAACTACAATGAGAGTACATAAAACACCCACAAAACTAATAAAAATTAAAGTCTGGCAGCATTACATGCTAATGAGAAGAGAAAGGATGGAATTTTTTTTTTTTTTAACTGATGATAGGAGAGTCAATTGCTCCAACCATTTTGAAACACAGTTGGTCATTTTCTAATAAATTTGTCTATATTCCATGACCCAGAAATTCCACTCTTGGGAAACAACAAGAGAAATACCCAACAGTGTACATAGTAGCACTGTTCATAATTTCAAAAAATTCTAAGCAACCCCAATGTCTCTCAGTAGAATAGATAAATCGTGATTTTACTACAATGGACTACTATGCACTAGTGAAACTTAGTAAATTCAGTTACACAAAACAACATGAATTTAAAAAGACAGCTGGTGAAAAATACATTTGGCATGAGTCCATTTAAGTCATAATGTTGCTTAGAGAGTCAAGGAAAATGTAACACTATTATCAAAAGAAATGAAATTATAAACACAAAATTCTGGATAACAGTTGTGGTGGTTTAGAGTTATGCAGCCCAGAAAAACCATGTTCTATAAACTTAATCCATTCCTAAGGGTGTGGACCATGGTAATTAAGATCTCTTCAAGGTTACTTCAATTAGTGTGTGGCCCAAATGAATCAGGATAGGCTTTAGTCCAGATTATAGGAGTCCTTTACAAACAGTGTAAAAGTCAGACAGAAAAAGCCACAGAGGGAGCAGCCAGAAGCAGAAAATCAACAGAACCCAGAAGAGAAGGGAGAGGCCAGGAGAGGCCGCCAAGTGCACCGCCATGTGACAAAGGAGCCCAGGACCAGGGATGCAGGCAGCCAGCCCCAGGATGCCAGTCTTGGGGAAGAAAGCATTGCCTTGATGATATCTTGATTTGGATTCCCCTACCTTCAAAACTGTGAGCCAATAAATTCCCATAGTTTTAAGCCAACCTATTGCATGGTCTTTGCTTTAGCAACAAGGACACTAAAACAATTGTTATTTGGAAAAGAGAATGGGATGTGATTAGGAAAGGACACACAGGAGACTACAAAGTTCTTGGTAATGTTTAGTTTCTTGCCTTAGCAATGGGTCAGTGGATGCTCACTGTATTTCTTCTTTATATCTTATACATATTCATAAGTATTTTTATATTCAATGAACATTTCATTTTTAAAGTTCTTAAAATGGTTTAAGTATATCAACCACAATAATGATGTGTCAACATTCTGCAGGAGTGTTATATGAAGGAGTCTGTGCCCAGGTCCAAGGACTCACCCAGCTCAGGCTGGTGGCAGCTAAATCCCAATTGCAGAAATGGATGCATGGATGCATGAGGTCATTGTAGCCTGTCATGCCCAGTCACCTCATCTAATTGCTCCTGTTAAAATTCTCCTTTTTTCAACTCATCTTCAAATTATAAATTTAACATCCCATGTAGATTTGCCCACAGGGAGAAAGGATCCCTGTCTGCACACATGAGTCACTAGAAACCTGATAGCTCCATTCCTCACTGTAATTAAAGCTGGCATTCTGGCTGATATTTCAAGTTCTGTAAGTATCCTCAGGGACAATCTATGCCTGCCAAAGAGAAGATGGAATGATGAATCATTCCAAGAGCAAGCAGAGGGGGAGGCTGAGAAGCAGAAGGAAAGAAGGTGTTATCTTAATCCAGAATTCAGCAATCAGATGTAATAATGAGACACCTTCTCATGAAGCCACTTGAACTGGCTATAGGCTGCAATCTGAGTGTTTACAAAGCAAGTATATAACTTATAAAGTCATAAGTGCCATAGTGGGAAATAGCATGTGTAGAGCCAAGTTTTCAGAGTTCAACTTGGCTCAGATATTGGCTTTTTCACTCACTAGTTCCCTAAATCTTAATATATTGACTATAAATGAAGACCATAATATGGTGCTGATTAAATACAATAAATAAACTGCAGCTATCTTTAAGGGGAGGAATTTTGGTGAAATGGAGGCTCTTGGGCTTTGATGCCCGAGAAACCCAAGCCTGATTCTGGCTCCACCATCTTCTGGCTATATGGTCTCTCCAAGACTCATTTTTCTCATCTATATAATGGGGTAATGAGACCTACCTTGGAGACGTCATGAGGCTTAAAGATAACGTGTCTAATACTGAGGAACATTTAGGTACTGCTCAACAAAAGTTAGATAATATTGTTATTGGATGTTGGTTATTAAGAAAGCAAGATCAGAGACGAATAGGATCTGGAGCCAGAGAGACTCTGGGGACAGGGAAAAGGTATAGTCACACTGTTACGCAGCACAGGCATGAGCTGAAGCTGGAGGGCAGAGAAAAGGAATTGCATTCAATAGCTAGGTATGGCTGGCCATGGTAAAGTAAGGAAGAAGCACCAACAGGAAGGAAATTGTTTTTGGATTGGTCTGGTCATGGACATCAGCGATTTAGACATAGGGATTTCTACCCAAGAACTTATCTCCATTCACTGGAAAGAAGGGTAGGAGGATGTCACACTACAGGTCAATCACAGAGAAACTTGGGTAGCAGATGGGTAATCAAGATAAGGACTCTGACCCAGAGTATATCTGAGAGGCAGGAAATGAGGACTTTGATGCTGGAATGTGGCGTAAGTCTAAATACTGATCACAAATTCAAATAAAGAGGCCACAAGGTCAGAGCAGGTCTGACTAGATGCAGAACAGGGTTTTGGCTCCTTGAATGTTCTACCCAGGCTGAAATAACCAGTCTCTCCTCTGAGAAAGGCATGTCCAGGAGCTCGAGGCTGACCTGGGGTACTATACCTGGAGCACTCCTGCTGGCAAGGGGGCAGAACATTGCCTAATTCTGTTCTATACATTACAGTGTATAAAGCTGAGGAGACAGTTGTGTGAGGCAGCGTGGTGGAGGGAAGCTAGATGCTAGCTGTTCACACCATCTAAGCCAAGGCCAGGCGGGTTTGGAACCTGGGGCAGAACTGGTGCTAGCAAAGATACCTCCAGATGGCATTTTATAGGATGTGTAGGGATTGAGAGATAATAAATGGATGGGAACAAAGTCATAGACTTTGCTTGACACACTGTAAAGATGTCCCAAGGTCTCAAATGCCAAGGTGGGAGGGCTTTACCTGCAATGAGCCAAGCAGATCCTATCTTTGGAATGGCAGAGTGGAAATAAGGGTCCACAGTGGAGTTGGTGCCCACAGCAAGTGACAATCCCAGACCTATACCCCTTAGCCTGAGCCAATTCTTCACTAGTTCTTAGGAATGACAGAGCAAAATGCCATTCACATTTTGGATGTGAATGTCTGTCCCTCATTCTGGTTATGCCAGATGCAAGCTTGATGTTTGAAAAATAAAAATTTCCTGAAAGTACTCTGTACAAAACAGAGTGTGTCATCATTTCAAAGTACTATGAATAATTCCATAAGTATGGTAGGCTTGGAAAATCATTTCCAAGGGAATAAAATTGCATTTATTGAATGGAAAATTAATCCAATTTCAGAATAACTCTTTCAAGATACTTTTTCCTCCTACTTTACTTCTCACTGTAGGCCTTGGAAATTTTTTAATACAGTAAATATTTGCTTCCAGTTACTTAGGTTTACTCTATAGCTTTAATTAATTTCAACATATGCATTATGCTCTTGCATGTAGTTTGTCACTTGGGTTAAGCACAATTCCTTATTCAGGGCACCAAGGAGTTTTTGATTTCATTTTTGGTTGAACAAGTAGTTCTTTCCTCTATCACACATAATCTCTTTCATTAATCACCAGCAAAAAATCACCTGGATACTTTTGAGCATTAGCAACAAAGGACTGCTTTTGTCCAAGTGCCCTCCAACCTGAGAAGGAATAAATCTCAAATTCAACCTCCCACACCAGATGATTTACTCCTTCCCAAGTTAGAATGGGGAGCAATCTCTTCAGGAAATAACTAGATTTACTAATGCCAATGTAAAAGGTTTAATGTCTTAGTTCACGACAAAGACTTTTAACTAAAAATACTGTTGTGTGGTTCCTCTATACACTTTTTCTTTTACCTGGTTAAATACTAAATTCAATAATGCCTACTTACTTCACCACAAATGGCATCTATAAGCCATATGATTCTCAGTCCTAAGTCATCATAATTAGAATTTCTGGTGTTTGCTTCTCTCCAGTACTCTGGGGAAAATTTCTTCTTATGTCCTTTCTCTGTTCTGGCTTGGAGATGAATTTAAATATTCCTCTATATAAAAAAGCTCATCCTCTTTCCACTTCCATAAATGGCCACCTACAATCCTGACATTTCCCTGGAATCCTCTCTAGGTTTCAAACTTAACTATCCCCAAGCCTACTTCGGAGAACTGAACTTCCATTTATATATGTAGACAATAAAATTACTTTTTTTTTTTTTTTTTTTTTTAAGTAAACAGACTGCAGCTGTGTTCTGGTTCAGTGGTGGAATCTATCACTTTTATTTGGGGAGATTTGTTTCTGGGTCTTACTGTTATTCTGTTAAAAGAACAGCCTCTGGGCTAGATCGGAAGAAAGAAATTGAGAAAAAGCAGGAGCAAAATTGTACTGCATAATAAAGTAATAGGGATCTTGACTTGTCCCCTGGCAACCAGAGTGGAAAGAAGAGGTAAAGGTGCCAGGAAACGTGAGAAAGTTGGAAGGTGGGATATAGCAGACTCCAGCCGTCAGAGGCATCTGAGGCTGAAGAGAAAGATGGCCCATTACGGATAGCCTTGCATAAGAGGTAGCCACAGTTCTTCAGGACAAACAAAGTCTACCATCCAGCCAGCTTCTTTTCCTGTGCTATGTTCCCTCTATTTCCCCCAAATCTTCACAAAAATCCTACGACAACAGCAGCTTTGAGGTGGAGCTGCTGTGGGAATGAAGGAGGTGGTGGGGCTAATGCACATTTGGAGCAAAGGGGCAAGAAGGAGGGCTGCAAGCAGGAGTGGTGACAAGGCATGCGCTAGAGACAGAGGCGAGGCCAGGAGGGTCCTGAGGGACAGATCACAAACAGCATCAGGGAGAATGTTCACTTGTTCCATCTCAGCACTTTCAGAGAAGGTGCTGGACTTCCCAAAGCTACACAGCAAGGGAAATGCATTATTTTTGTTGTTGTTGCTGAAATAAGACGTGTAACTAGAATAATGGAGATACAGAGATTATACAGAGTCTACAAATCTCTTTTTTCTTAAGACATCATTATCATTTCATCTTCTGGTTATACTTCTGGGCAAAATGCTGATTGCCAAATGTTCTCTTCAATCCAAAGCAGTAACTGTAAATTCCAACTCGCTGCAGACTTTTGCTATATTTTATATTTTAAACTGGTTATCTAAGCATTCCTATGAGGGAGAATATTTGCAGCCAAATAATGTTGGTTTCTGGCTGCCCCATTAGCCACAATCCTCCTTAACTTCACTCCATTAAAAAAAGGAAACAAGGAGACAGGGTTATGATACTCTCCATCCAGATGATGTAAAATGAGAAAGAACTTCAGGAGTGCCATAGCCCCCACACACAGACACTGAGCTCTGTGCTGCTGAGTGCAGAATCAGCCTCTGCATCCTAACAGTTACTCTGAGTCCATTACTACTGGAGAGATGGACTCCTTCTGTGCCGTCTCTCATCACCTGGACTCAACTTTTACTACAGACATGGCTGCAGCTGTTCCTCTGCTTACAGGTGCATCCTGACAGTACCTCACATCAGTTTCACTGTTTATCTCTCATTTCCTGACCTAGGGCTTCCCTGCCATCACCTCGAAGTACCTTTTGAGAACCTGCCACATGCCCACACGTGTGCAGCCTAGAAGCACACTTCTTTACCAATGGGGGATAGAAGGTGGCAGATAAACATACCCCTCTTCCATCCCTGGGTTGGCCACTCAGGGTGGTCTACACTGTGCCAAGGGTCAACAGCAGTGACTAACTCAAGAACACACTCTTGTCCCAGCTTTCTCTCCTTCCTGGCTTCACTCTCCACAACCCTCCACTCCTGTCTCCTGGGGTTACTTCCCAAAATGAACTACCTGCATATGAGCCCTCACTTTCTGAGGGGAAAATCAGGCTAGACAAACACATTCCTTAAATATCAAAACAACAGTCAATTTTATTCTGCTTGTTTTATGGTGTCTCTCTCTCTAAGAAACCCAGAAATTGGATGCTAAATTGTTCTTTACACCTGTTCATTGTCTGATACAAAATATTTTCATATTTAAATCTATAACTAATTTATTTCATGCTTACATTTAAAAATATCTACAGATGTTCAAAATATTTGCACTTGGCTTTTTGCCAACAACCAAAAGTAGCCAGAACTTTTCTCTTAATTTTATTTTAGATCTGGCTGTACATTTATTCCTATTTAGTATGTTGATTAACTTTTACACTTGGCATTTGTTTTATGAATTATGTAAGACAGGTGTAATAGAAACTGATGTGAAGTTCTTTGTTCTTCTGGGAAATTCTGGCCATTTATGCATGTTCTGCTCTCATTATGCCTTGAAACAAAAAGGAGAGATCTGGGATGCCTCAGGAAAATCAAGACTTGGGTTTGTTCTCTGCTGTTGCTGCCTGGATTCTAGGAGTCCATAGAAATGGGAGTTGGTGGGCCAAAGGTAAGTAATTATGATATAGCTCAATGGCTAATTGTAGGTAGCAATGTTGCAGTACTCCAATTCCAAGTCTTAATATTAGAATATTATACAACTAGTTCTTCCCTTCCCCATATGGCCAGAGAAAGCAAATTTTTCATACCTGTTTCATAACTCCACCTTTATCTATTCCCACGTTCAATATCAAACAGCTATCTCCACTCCCATTCCAATACTGCACTAAGAGGGATATGTTCTCACTGTGGTGCTTGATACCACTTGATCAGAGTCCTGGCCAACACAATCTTTCACCTCATTTGGAGTGTCTGGGGAGGACAGGGGATGATGGGGTAGTCTGTTTCTCAGCACCATGGAAAAATCGCCTTTAACCACTGTTCTGGTTTGCCAATGCTGCTGTTATGCAAAACACGAGAAATGGATTAGCTTTTATAAAGAGGATTTATTTGGTTACAAAGTTACAGTCTTAAGGCCATAAAAGTGTCCAAGCTAATGCGTCAACAATAGAGTACATTCACAGAAGAATGGCCAATGGTGTCAGGAACACCTCTGCTGTCCGGGAAGGCATATGGATTGGCATCTTCTTCCTTTGCTCCCAGGTTGTGTTTCAAAATGGCTTTCTCCCAGGATGTTTCTCTCTAGGCTTCTGGGGATATTCTCTTAGTTTATCCCAGGCAAACTCCAGAGGAGCGAAAGTCTACTTTCAATGGCCATCTTCAAAGTGTCTCTCTTGGCTGCAGCACCTCCCTCTGTCTGTGAACTTTTTTATAGGACTCCAGTGATTCAATTAAGACCCATCCTGAATGGGTAGGGTAACACCTCCATAAAATTATCCAATCAAAGGTCTTTCCCATGCCCACAGTTGACTGAGTCCTATCTCCATGGAAACACTCAATGAAAGGATTCCAACCTAATCAACACTAATATGTCTGCCCCCACAAGATTATATCAAAGAACATGTCATTTTGGGGGACATAATACATCCAAACCGGCACAATCACCTACAACCATTTGTTTATCTTTGAAAGAAAGCCCCTGTGACTGGAGAGGAGCCTTTAGTAGCATGGGAAAGGATGAAGGTCCTCATACATTTCTTTTGTTCCAACAATTTACTTGCTTGGTGACAATATGCTCTTAAGAGTTTCAAGCCTGTTGCTTTATAATGTGTTGTTTTATTCTGCACTTTTATATTATTCCAAAGGAAAAAGGAGAAGTCCCTTTAAGATAAGAAGTTAGCCTGTGATAACTTATCACTTCATATGAGTGAATTCGAAGAATTCACTGTGATCAAGTGGATGTTACCTGGTTCTGTTTTGAGAAAGGCTATTCAGAGCTAAGGAGTAACGATGACTAAAGGACTGAATCAATGCAAAGTAGGACAAGGTGACCTCTAAAATGATGTAAAGAACAATTAATGGTCCTGGGAAACAGGGAGATTTTGATCTCGTTCTTCAGATGTGAAAGACAATCGAAGACAATCCCAGACCACAGCTGTGAAAGGCCTGAGGCAGCTTAGAAATGAGAAAAAGAAGTGTATCTCTAGAAAGTAAAACATATACAAGAGTAAGCAAAGCTTGGGGCAGTTTCATAGGAATAAGCAAACTAACTGATAATTGGCTTATTCATGTCTTTTAATCTAAATCCCACTATTTGGAATTTTTCTTCAAGACCATTTTGAAAAGTATATAAATAAAAAATATACTTGCACCATTATTTATAATAGTAAAAACCCAAACAATACTCCACGTTTATTGGTTAAATGAATTACAATACATCTATTGAATGGAATATCATGCAGCCATAAAAGTAAAGACTATGAAGACCATTCAGCAATAGTAAGGAAAACATTTATAATATCTTATTAAAGGGTAAAGTCTCTCTGCCTCAGCTCTATTGACATTTTGGGCTGGATCATGCTTTGTTGGGGGTAAGGCATAGGATGTTTAGCAGGACCCCTAGTCTCCATCCACTAGACGCCAGTAGCAACCCACCTCAGTAGCTGGACACCAAAAATGTCTCCATACATTGACAAATGTCCCCAAGGGAGGGGAGGGCAAAATTACCCCAGGTTGAGAACCAATGTTAAAGGGGAAAAATCAAACTACAAAACTGTTTCTATACAATGACTAAAACTAAGTGAAATTGGGTGTGTCTACACCAAAACAAAGAGTAAGCACAAAAATTGGAACATTTATTTATTAAGGTGGTGTGATTCTGAGGGGTTTTCTTTTTTATAAATTCTCAGTGAATAAAATTTGTAGGGAAAATATCAGAATTGGAGTAACAGAATATTACAATTAATTATATTGTTTTTGCAATGAAAATGAATGATTTCGTTAAAAGAATATAAATGAATAAGTTATTTTGTTGCTTCTAGTCCTCTCAGTTATCAATATCTGAATAAAGCATTCCTACTGGGCTCCAGTCATCTACAACAAATTCCATGATTCACCTCCTAGCAGTTCTCCATCCATAAAGTTAAGATAACTGCCACATGATTAGCTTTGTACCTCTTCTCTTTCTCAGTATTAAAAGGTCAGAGTCTCCAGATGAATGCGAGGAGCTCTTCCAAACTGCATGCAAAGCCCTGGAAATTCTGATACGTTCCTCACATATTTCTTACAAATGGGCAGGTGCTCCTCTTTCTTCCCCTCCCCCCTTCACCCTGAGGGAGTATCATGTCTTGGGAAGCCACTGTTACTGATGAGAAAGTATGATTATCTTTTAGGGGACTAAGGAGCAAAGCCAGAAACGTGGGTAATATTTTTATAACCCAGATGATAAATAATTTATATGCTATTCAATTGCGCTTTTTTCCCTACACATATCAACTACACGTGAATGAAAAGCTGAAAATATATTCCTTTTATATCTTGAGAACAAACTAGAAAATGTACATGCAATAGCCACAGGATGGATTTATTCCATAAAATGGCATTCTCTGCAGTTTCAATTTCATGCAAAGAATTCTCAAGAAGCTGCGCAGCATACCCTTGTTTATTAATGTGCAGCAGAAGAACCAGTAATGAATTCTGGTTTCATCTACAGTGTAAACAGATTTAAGGAAGTGACATTTCCAGCTCTGAGTCTCAAGGTGTCACCATATTTTAGAGTTAGGTCAAACAGAAGACATAGACTAAGTTTTCTACGGGTTACAGGGACCCAAACTCAAAAGTTGATGGTAAACTAAGAACATTTTACTGAGATTCTGGTGCACATATTAAACAACTTGGATATGAGTAATTATATTAAGCAGTATTGGCACTTTCATAAGTAAGCAAGGTAAGTGAAGAGGATTATATGACTTTGTATATTCATCTATGTATGCTCTTTACATATGAGTCAAGTGAAAACTGCGATGCAGAATTCAACCCCTTTATAGATTTACCCAAACAATCCAATCACTTGGAGTATATATTTGGGTTTTTTACACATACAGAAGATCCAGAAATCACTAGGTGCCCAAAGCACAGCATTCCACCCATTCTCTAAGCCCTTTTCTCCTACTTTATTTTCTTTCTTTTTCCTTTGTGTGTTTTTTCCACCCAACACTCCTCCCCAAGCCACACCATCCCCTTAGACACAATGCCAATTCCTCTCTTCACTTCATGCATAATATGAATTATAGCATATCTATTTCTCTATTTCATTACACTTGTGACTGTAGGTAACTTACATAACCTCTCTAAAAGAATACAGTCAAGATCTCACCATAAGGCAAATTTGGATATAAAATGATTGACAAAGACATCAATCCTTTGATCATGAGAATCACGATTCTCATTCATGGCAGGCTAAGTTTATTTTGGTGGGTGGAAAAAAGGGTGAAGCCATAAGGAGAAATAACAAACAATCTGAAATAATTTGGGGGATGTAGAGAAAGAAAAGAATGGATCCCTGGATCCTCAGTATTCTCCTGGCCCAAACTGGCCAACCAATGAGGAAACACCAGACATGCTAACCTCAGCCAGGACTTGGGCAGATGTGGATGGCACATCTGGATCCAGCCTCCAATCATCATGTTATGTGGGATATTATATAAATATGAAATTATTTTTAAAGTCTTTTAATATGCCATCTTCTTGGACTCTCAAAATAACTATCCTCTCCATTTGACAGTTGAAAAAAAGTTCCAAAGAAAATAAGGGGCTTAACCAACTATTAGTAAGAGTTGGGACTCCTGCCCAGCTCTGATGGAAACTACAGCAATTTTTCCTTGACAACATGCTTCCTTCCTGAATTGACTTCATCAGTACTAGATACCATAAACTTATTTTTCCTCCAAAGTATTTGTTTGGACTGAAAAACAGTTAATTATCTCATGTTTCCACTTCATCTACCATCTGTCTACATGTTATAGAGGCTATGTGCCCCAGGTCTTCCCACTCATGACCCCACAATTGCAAGCTGGGTCTACACCATGTCAAAACTACCTAGTAGTTTGGTGAATTCAATACAGTGAATTCAATACTCAATTCAATAGGATGGTTAATCAACGTCATGAACTGCCCGCCCCTGAAAATTTTTTTTCTGACTAGTACAAAGAATTTTATAATATCAAGTCAGAAGAAGCAGAGAAAAATTGGTTTTTATACTGATTCCTTGGCTAAGATATGTGTTGGGAATTGAATCATTGTCCCCCACAAGAGGCATGTTCAGGTCCCAACCCCTGGTTCTGTGGGTGTGAATCCATTTGTAAACAAGCCTTTTGAAGATGCTATTAGTTAAGGTGTGCCCAAACTAATGAGGGTGGGCCCTAATCCAACATGGCTGCAGTCCTTATAAGCAAAGAGAGAAGCCACTGGGGGCAGCCAGAAACTGAAGTCAATGGAACCCAACAGAGAAAGGAGAAGACACCACTATATGCACTGCCATGTGACAGAAAGCAAGTACCAAGAATCACCAGAAGCGGAGCTCTGGAATGCTACATTTGGGGGAGAAGCATCACCTTGCTGATGTCTGATTTGGTCTTCCAGACTCAAAACCATGAGCTAATAAATTCCCATTGTTTAAGCCACCTCATGCTGGTTTTGTTTTGGCAGCTGGAAAACTAAAAACCAGTCTGTACTAAAAATCTGAATAAATAACAAGCAAGAGATTCCATTTATTATGTGCTTATTATATGCCTGGGCAATGCTACACATCATATAACTTAATCTCAATGAGATATGAATTTACAAATTATTTTTGCCTTTTCCTTCACCAGAAACATTAAGTCTCGATTACAACAATCTAACTTAAAGTTAAAAAATTATTAGAGAATTTGTAGGTTTAGGAAAATTATGCTAGCTACAGGGTTCAATACCACTCTATTATGAACACCTTGCATTAGTGTGGTACATTGTTTGCAGGTGATGAAAGAACATTTTACAATTGCACTGTTAACTATAGTCCATAGTTAACTGGTAGGATTCACTTGTGTTGTACCAGTCCTGTATATTTTTTAAAAGTTTTATTCTAATAACACATATTACACCTAAAATTTCCCTTTAATCACATTCAAATATATATTTCAGTGCTGCTAATTACATTCACAATGTTGTCTTACCATCATTACCATCCATTCCCAAACTTTGCCATCATCCCAAATAGAATTCTGCACATTTAAGCATTAACTCCCCATTCTCTACAATATTAAGTAAACCTATATTCTAATTCTGATTTTAGACTTTGCTTACTCTAATATTTCATATAAGTGAAATCATACAATACTTACCCTTTGTGTCTGTCTGATTTGACTCACCATGATGTCTTCAAATTCATCCATTTGCTGCATGTAAAGAACTTCTTTCCTTTTACAGCTGAAGAATATTCCTGGGTTACACAACCAAATTTTATTTGTATCCTCATTGTTGATGGACATTTCGGTTGCTTCCATCTTTTAGTAATTGTGAATAATGCCACTATGAACATCAGTGTACAAATAGTATTCAAGTCCCTGCTTTCAATTCTTTGGAGTATAACTGAGAAGTGGGATTGCCAGAGTATACGGTAATTCTATAGTTAACTTTCTCGGAACTACCAAGCCATCTTCTACAGTGGCTGCACTATTTTACATTCCACCAACAATGAATGTTCCATTTCTCTGCATCCTCTCCAACATTTATTTTCTAGTTTTTTAACAGTAGCATTCTGGTGGGTGTGAAATGGTATCTCAATGTCTTTTGATTTGCATTTCCCTAATGGCTAATGATGGTGAGCATCTTTTCTTGTGCTTTTTGGTCTATCTTCTTGATAATATCTTCTTTGGAGAAATGTCTATTTAAGTTTCTGACCATTTTTAAATTGGGTTGTTTGCCTTTTGTTATTGAGTTGTAGGATATATATATATTTAAACCCTTATCAGATATATGGTCTCCAAACATTTTTCCCCATTATGTAGGTTATCATTTACTTTCATGATAAATCCTTAATGGCAAAGTTTTTAATTTGATGTCCCATTTCTGTATCTTTTCTTTTGTTGCTTATGCTTTGGGTGTAAAGTTCAAGAAACCACTGCCTAACACAATGTCCTAAAGATCCTTCCCTATGTTTTCTTCTAGGAATATTATACTTCTGGTTCTTATATTTAGGTCTTTGATTGATTTTGAGTAATTTTTATATATGGATGAGGTGGGGGGGCCATCTTCATTCTTTTGCATAAGGATATCCAGTTTTTCATTTGTTGAAGAGGATATTCTTTTCCAATTGATTGGACTTGGAACCCTTGTCAAAAATATGCTGGCCATGAATATGAGGGTGATTTCTGACTCTAAATTTGATTTCATTGGTCTATATGTCTGTCCTTTTGTCAGTACCACACTGCTTTTATTTATGTAGCTTTGTAATAAATTTTTAAATTGGGAACTGTGAACCCTCCAATTTCATTCTTCTTTTTCAAGATGGCTTTAGCTATTCAGGGCCCCTTACCTTCCCATATAAATTTGATGATTGGCTTTATATGATTGCAAAGAAGGGTGTTGTAATTTTGATTGGGATTGCACTGAATCTATAAATTGCTTTGGGTAGAACTGACATCTTAACAATATTTATTCTTCCAATCCATGAACACAGAATGTCCATCCATTTATTTAGGTCTTCTTTGATTTCTTTTAGCAATGTTTTGTAGTTTTCTGTGTACAAGTCCTTTATATCCTTGGTTAGATTTATTCGTAGATATTTGATTCTTTTAGTTGCTATGTAAATGGATTTTTTTCTTGATTTCTTCTTCAGATTGTTCATCACTAGTATATAGAAACATTACTGATTTTTGCATGTTGATCTTGTATCCCATCACTTTGCATAATTTATTTATTATATATACTTAAAGTCTATTTTATCTGATATTAGTACAGCTACCCTAGCTCTCTTTTGGTTAGTACTTACATGGTATATTTTTTTCTTTCCTTTCACTTTCAACTACTTATGTTTTGAATTTAAGTTGAATCTCTAGTAGACAGCACATGTAAGGTTATGCTTATTGATCCATTCAGCTGATCTCTGCTTTTTGACTGGAAAGTTCAATTCATGTACATTTAAAGACACTATTTATAATGTAGGACTTTCTCCTGCCATTTTGCTAGTTAGCCTCTGAAAGTCTTATATTTTCTTTGACCCTCAATTCTTATATTAATGCCACATTTATTTGATTTTCTGAATATAGTTTTCATATATTTTCTTTGTGGTTACTATGGGGTTAAAATTTAATGTCCTAAATATATAAAGATCATTTTTTATTTGAGACCAACTTAACTTCAATAGCATACACATACACTGTTCCCATGCTCCTATATCCCCCCCTTTTTCTTCTATACTTGTTACAAATGATATCTTTGTACATTACACGTCCAAAATCATGGATTCATTATTACTTTTTATGCATCTGCATTTCTGCACATGTAAGAAGTAAGAAGTGGAGTTACATCCAAAAAAATACAATACAATAATACTGGCATTTATCGCCCATGTGGTTACATTATCAGAAATCTTTATTTCTTTAAGCCACTTTGATCCACTGTCTAGTGCCCTTTTTACAGTTCCTTTAGCCTTGCTTGTAGGGCAAGTCTGGTGGTGACGAACTCCCTCAGTTTTTGTTTATCTAGGAATGTCTTAATCCATCCTCCATTTTTGAAAGGCAGTCATGCTGGATATAAAATTCTTGGTTGACAATTATTTTCTCTCAGCATTTTAAGTATTTCAACCCCCTGCCTTCCTGCCTCCATGATTTCAGATGAGACATTTAACTTAATCTTATTGGGGCTCCCTTGTACATAACATGTTGCTTTCCTCTTGCAATTTTCAGAACTCTCTCCTTGACCACCATGTGTCATGGCATATTTCTTTTTACGTTTATACTGCTTGGTATTTGATGAGATTCTTGAATGTGCATATTCATATCTCTTGCAAAGTTTGGGAAGTTTTCTGTCATTATTTCCTTGAATATTCCTTCTCTCCTTTCTCTCCTTCTTCTCCCTCTGGGACTTCCATAATGCATATATTGGTGTGCATGATGGGGTCCTGCAAGTCTCTTAGGCTATTTTCAATTATTCTATTTCTTTTTTCTTTCTTCTTCTGTGTGACTCATGTCAATTGTCTTCACTTTGAGTTAAGTCTTTGTCTGGTATGTCTTCTTCATTGATGTTTTCTGGATTTTTATCCTATTTCTTTGGATACACTATCATTTCTAGTTTCTTTGTTCATCTCCTAATCTGTTGTTGTACATTGTATATTTTAATATTTTTATATGTTAACAGTGGGATTTAGGCCCTGAAGTGTCTGTTTCCTGAATTTACATCCAGCCAGTGATATGACAGAAATTTTCTTGAGTGCCAAGAGCCAACAAAACCAAATACAACAATGTGAAAAACATCTTTCACAGTGCTTTGCATGGCTAGTGCTCTCCCTCAGAGTTTAGCCCTACCATCAAGGTCAGCCCAGACTAATGCACAGTTGCAGGGCCCTCCCTGAGTTTTCTGTGTCTTATTCTGGACTTGCAGTTGTTAGTGGCCCTAGGAATTACCCTGTTCACAGGAATCTGAATGCCCCTGTCTACTCCCTAGGAAACAGACCTTATTCCTCTCCCAGCTGCTTCAGCACAAGTCTTTGCCCCAGGCTGGCCCTCACAACTGTTTCTTACACTGCTTTTGCTGTTCCAAGCTACTTTTGCCTTGAAGGCAAATTCTGGGAGGAAGGTGGAGCCAAAGAAGAGTTTCCTAAGTCAGGCTTTCCCAGCCAGCAGGAGGCTAGGAACCCATAAAGGAGCACGGGATGGCTCCACATTGCCCTGGGGGAGGTGTGAGGCAGAAGCTTGCAAGGCTGTCAGGGGCTTCTCCTATGGCTCTTTAAAGCTGCATTTTCTCGATTCAGCACTTGCCCAGTAGATGCAGACTTTATCTGTTTTCCATAGTTGTGAGGAAGGGAACTGTCTTTAAGACTCTTCAGGATGGTCGCTAACATGACCACAGACATAGGGGACTGGTGGTTTGATGGGTTGAGCCCTCTACCATAGGTTTTACCCTTGGGAAGACAGTTGCTGCAAAGGAGAAGCTAGGCCTCCCTATAATTGTGCCTAAGAGCCTCCTCCCGAATGCCTCTTTGTTGCTCAGATGTGGCCCTCTCTCTCTAGCTAAGCCAACTTGAAAGGTGAAATCACTGCCCTCCCCTCTACGTGGGATCAGACACCCAGGGGAGTGAATCTCCCTGGCAACGTGGAATATGACTCCCAGGGAGGAATGTAGACCTGGCATCATGGGATGGAGAACATCTTCTTGACCAAAAGGGGGATGTGAAAGGAAATGAAATAAGCTTCAGTGGCAGAGAGATTCCAAAAGGAGCCGAGAGGTCACTCTGGTGGGCACTGTTACGCACAATTTAGACAACCCTTTTTAGGGTCTAAAGAATTGGGGTAGCTGGTGGTGGATACCTGAAACTATCAAACTACAACCCAGAACCCATGAATCTCGAAGACAATTGTATAAAAATGTAGCTTATGAGGGGTGACAATGGGATTGGGAAAGCCATAAGGACCACACTCCACTTTGTCTAGTTTATGGATGGATGAGTAGAAAAATAGGGGAAAGAAACAAACAGACAAGTTACCCAGTGTTCTTTTTTACTTCAATTGCTCTTTTTCACTTTAATTATTATTCTTGTTATTTTTGTGTGTGTGCTAATGAAGGTGTCAGGGATTGATTTAGGTGATGAATGTACAACTATGTAATGGTACTGTGAACAATCAAATGTATGATTTGTTTTGTATGACTGTGTGGTATGTGAATATACCTCAATAAAATGAAGATTAAAAAAAAAAAAAAAAAAAGACTCTTCAGGAATAACGGCCTCCCTCAGAGCCAGGCCCCCAGTGATCTGAAGTAGGTGACCAAACGCGATGAACAGAGATTGGACACACACCTCTGGCGTTTGGAGGACTGGGTCTTTATGTGCCACTTTGGCACCAGCAAGCTGCACCCGGAGCCTGAGCTGAGGTCCCCACTGCTCCCCACCAGGAGGCTGGGGGTTGGGATCACTGCAGGAGGCTGAAACTCCCTAGTATTACTACAATTTACCAGCCTCTTCCGCCTGCTTTTCCCTGGGTAATGCAATGTTCTACTAGCCTCTGGAGTTTCAAAACAGTTGATTGAGACAGTTTCTGCCTGTTTAATAATTGCTCTGTTGGAGGGACTGATTTCTGATGCTTCCTACTCTGCCATCTTCTAACAATTCTCTTAACTTTTTTTTTTTATCTTTAGGCTTTGATCCCTGTTATCTAATCATTAATGTGAAGAAATGAGCAAAACTCCTAGTATTGCTACCATGAAGAACCACAAGGAGGGACTTTGATTTAGTACCTGCTTCTTAAACACAAAGTGTAACATTTGTTTTCTCAATCCATACACCCTATGGGTGTAAGATCATATTTGTTGCTTGATGCTTTGACTTACTTTCCATGTGACAAAAAATACTCCTCTATCTGACAGGGAAGACCCTGTTTATAGCTAGAGGCAAGTTTCACCTTACTTATCCAATGATATGCCTAGGCTTATGACATTGCTTCTCTCCCCCTCACAAGCAACTTCAACCTCTCTACTAGATACTGGAGCATGTCTTCAAAGTCCCTGTAGCATCATTCTCTGATGAGGACTTTAACACTTAACCTCAATGCTGAGTAGTCTGGTGATATGATCATAAGGAGGCTTTGAGGACCAGGGCAAAAAGCAGCTTTCAAGAGACATAGACTGCATGCAGGCATTTTGATGTTAGGCAGCCTGGTTTCAAATCTCCTTTCTGCCATTTATTAGCTCTGTGACATTAAATATTTTACCTGTCTTTAAGTCTCAATTTTCTCATTTTTAAAATGAAGATAATAAAAGTGCCTGCCTCACAGGGCTAGTGTAAGGGTTCAGGGAGTAAGGCACATAAATATGTTATGTGTTAACACAGTGCCTGGCACATAATAAGAGTTTAATAAATACTAGTCATTATGATTCAAACTCCTGCCACCACCACTTCTTGGATATGTAACTTTGCCCAAGTCACTCAATCACTCTAACCTGATTCTATATGCATAAATTGAAGGAAACAAACTAGAGGTTCTTCTAAAATCTTTTTTTCAGCTCTAATTTGCTATGAATCAAGATTGTTTTGTATTTTGTAACAGAGATAGTTAGTACTCACCAAATAATCCACATTTTCAGCATTACAACTAGATTGTGACCTCATAGCTAGTTCTGGCCAATAGGAATGTGAGTGTAAATGATGTGCTTCTTCGGGGTCAAGGCAGTTTAGAGCCAGTGTCCACTCTCCACATTCTCTACATGCTCTCTTTCTCCCATCCATGAAACTGGAAGCAAATAATATTGAGATGGAATTGTTGTAATATGGAAGCAACCTGTATCCCTGAGATATAATTGGAGAAAATTTGCCTGGCCTGCGACTGAATATGACAAGAGCAAAAAATAATTCTTTGTCGTGTTAAATAAATGAGATTTTGAGGAATGATCATTGATTGTTAAAGCAGCTAGCAGCTACTTACTCTGACTTATGTAGTATTAAAGCTGTTTACCATTCCATATGACCAGATGTTTTATGTACATAAAGTATTTTTTAAATAAAGAATACTATTGAAAGAAAAACAAAAGTAAAGGAAATATAATCAAAGCTCAACATGTGGTCTCAGAGGCATGTATGAAAAAGGTGGAAGAGGTCAAGAAGCCAAACATGGCATTATTTTTCTATGGAGCTGGCTGTTTTGCATTAACTAGACGCCACCTTCTTTCCTATTAGCTTGGTTGCCATTGGCTTGGTCCCATTAGCATATTTCACTATACACTGAGGATGGCACTGCCTCTTAGGCCATGAATTCCCCATCCAATTTTTACAACTCATCATTTGTCCTGGCATCTCACTGGGCATTGCAAAGTTCTTGAAGCACAATTCATTTTCAATATAATTACAGTAATTCTAAGAATAAAAATGTTTCACACCAGAAGCAAAATGTAAAGCCACTTCATACATACATAAATCACATGTTCACAAATATTCTGACTCCTCTATCTTACAAGATTGTTATGAAGATCAAAGTACATACCAGAGATTGAAAACTGTGAAATGTTGTGCAGTAAGGTGAGATGGCTGATCTGAAGATGGTGTGAGAGCTATTTTGCAAAGACATCAGAACTCATGAAAGATTCTGAATATTTGATTTAGGCAATCCATATTTTTAAAGGGAAGAGACATATAAAGTCAAATACAAAGCAAGAATGGTAAGAGCTCTACAAAGGAATTTTAAGTATGGAAAGCCAAGTTTTACTCTACAGAGTATATACCTCATTTCCCTATTTTCTTTCTTTTTAAAAAGTTACTAAACTGTATCAAGAAAAGAAAGAAAAACACCTTCTTCAAAATACTGGAAACTATAAGAGCAGTAAGAACTGTCTTTCTAAGCAGCTATACATTTACACATCTCTGGATAGTTTACAAAAACTGGAATTCTTTGAGAGTTTGCCCCCCTATTTTCTTAACCTAGAAATAAAGTTGGTAGGCATATATTGGTGTCATTTTATTAGTAATGACTGATATAAAATGTGAATTTCCAGAATAAATAACCATCAGTGATTCCATTTTCTATATCATTTATCAGATGGATTTATCCAAGCCATTTATGAGTTGGATGGAATGCTACAACAGAGACCACTGCAGCAAAACAAACAAGATAGATGGCAATCTCAGAGACTGACTGTTCACATAATTCAAACAAAGTATCTCCTAGTTCCATTGGCTGCTGCCAAGTCTCAGCAAAGTGCCAAGAATAAACATAGAACAAAATCAGAAGGAGTCTGTTTGGTTTTCTGTTTGTGATTGTTCAAGTGGATGAGTGATAGAACTGTGAGCTAATCTCCACCATCTGCATGGAAGCCATCAGATCACTGACGTCAAAGCTCAGATGGGGCATGCTGTGAAAGATCTCACAAGGTAAAGGGCAACAGTAAACAGAGTGACCCGAAGAAAAGAATGGGCTTAGGGCAATGAATCATGTCACTGAGGCATCAATAACACCATTATACCATACCAGTCACCATTCAGGGATGACTTCCTTGGACACGGGAGAATCGGTTTTCCTGAAAGGGAATCACATGCGAACTTGGTAGATGGAGCACAGAAACACCAAGCAGTACCTCATATCACAAGAGTACTGACCCAAATATTCCCTGAGCCTTTGAGCTAGTTACATTGTGGAATTTGCAGGAGATGTGCTTCTCCAAAGACTTGGCCAAGAGACAGACATTTTATCTCATATTCAAGATATATATTGATCATATAATAATAGAAAAAAGGCAAAAATCTGTTTAATAGTTGTTAGTGATTCTGGATTAGATGTAATTAACTCCCAAATGGATTTCACAACTGTAATATATTGAAGAGCGTTTTTACTCCTCACACAGTGTCTAGCAATCAACAGGTGGTCACTACTTCTAGAGATCGATAAAGAAAGGGGATGAGAACAGAGAAGTGTAAGACCTGGAGAATGGAGGGAGAGGGAAAGGAATCAAGGGACAGAGAGTGCTGGGACCACGGATGCCTGCATTTCTTTAATTTGGTCTTCTGTTAACCACAAATTCCCTGAGTGGAGGAGGGAAGACTTGAGAGCAAATTAGGCATGTTTGTTCCTCGACACACATACTTGACGAAAATTTAAAATGTATCTCAGAACCCCCTGCTACAAACTCAATATTTTCAAGCCAAAAAGAGATCCTTGATCTAGCCTGAAACCCCAAATCTGTACAATAACAAGTATGATCATGTTGTTTAAGACTTTGATGTAAAAAGAACAGCAGGACTGGATGGGTCTCGCTGGCAGTTCTCCTTTACTCAATATATTTATCACTTCTTTGCTCCCCATTGCTTCTTGAGTCCCTCCTTTTCTTCCAGGTTTAATTTCCTTCTTGCTGACTTATATCAATAGTTCTTAAAGCAAAGATACATGAGTAGTGAAACTCTCTCACTTTTTAAATGTTTGAGAAGACTTTATTAAAAGTTTTCAGTTGTAGGTAGCTGGATATACAATTTTAGGGAAGAGTTTATTTTCCCTCAGCACCTTGAAGATGTTTCACTGTTTTATGGAATCCATGCTGAACGGAATTGTTTTGTCAGTGCAAATATCATTACTTTACAAGTAATAGGATTTTTCTATCTATTAGCATTTAAGGTTTTCTTTTTGTATATTACATGATTTCAGCATGAGCTCCTTCAGTCTGGGAACTGTGATCCATCTTAGTGCATGGAAATTATTTAACCACGATCCTTTTAATATTTTCTTTTTCCTATTCTTTATATCTTCTCTTTCTGGAACTCAAATACATGATAGATCTTTTCAAACTATATTTCTTATTAGTACTCTCTATCTCTTGATGTCTCGGTACTACATTGAGTGACTTCCTGGAGTTTACTTTTCCAATTCACTAGTTCCCTTTTCAATGAATATAGTCCACTGTTAACCAATCTATTGATTGGTTTTTAGCATATTCACAGAGTTAGTTCTGCAAACATCACCACAATCAATTTTAGAACATTTTCATCACTTCAAAAGAAATCATGGATCCTTTAGCTCTCACATCCAATCTCCACCAGCCCTAGGCAACCACTAGTCTACTTTCTGTCTCTACAGATTTACCTTTTCTAGAAATTTTATATATAGGAAATCATTCAAAATGTAGTCTTTTGTGCCTAGCTTCTATAATTTAGCATAAAATTTTCAAGGTTCATCCATGCTGTATCATGTAGCAGTAGTTTGTTCCTTCCTAATGCTGAATGATATTCCATTATATGAAAACACCACATTTTATTTATTGATCCATGAGTTGATGGACATTTGGGTTGTTTCCACCCTTTGGCTATTATGAATAATGAGGCAACGAACATTTGTGTGCAAGTTTTTGTGGAACATATATTTTCATTTCTCTTTCTTCGTTCCTGTAGATTTGAGTTACCATCTTATACCACTTCCTTAGTCCAGTACAGCTTTGCTTAGTGCTGTTTGGCAAATATATTACATTTCTGTATGTTATAGGAAGAACAACAGAATTCTGTAAATACTGTCTTATCCAATTGCTTTTTATATCGGTTAAAAGAGAAAAGAAGAAATATGAATTTATATTGTCCTTTTACGCAATTATCTTTACCACTGCTTTGTGTGTCTGTGTGTGTGTGTGTGTGTGTGTGTGTGTGTGTGTGTGTGGATTCTCATTATGGTCTGGGGTTATTTGCCTTCTGCCTGAAAATCTTCCTTCAATATTTCATGTAAAAGGAGTCAGTTAGCAATGATATTATCTATTTGATGATACATTCCTATCATATATTCCTTTACTTCTCTAAACATGGTTTCCTTTAATTCTTCAAACTTATTTATAATGGCTACTTTGAAGTCTTTGTCTGTTAAATCTGACCTCTGGTCCTTCTCACAGGAAGTTTCTGTGGCATGCTTTTTTCCCATGTATAGGTGTCTTAGTTTTCCAGATGCTAAAACAAAAGCAATACAATGGAGTGGCTTAACCAATGGGAATTTTTTGGCTCACAGTTTTGAAACCGGAAGTCCAAAGTTGAGGCATCAGCAAAGCCTATTACATTATAGTGCTGGCTGCTGGCCTGGGTCCTTGTCTTTTCTGTCGCATGACAATGTGCATGGAGATGTCTTCACCTTTCCCTTCTGGATCATCCTGACTTCCAGCTTTTGGCTCGTCCCTGTGGCTTTGTCTTCTTAAGGCTCCAGTAATAAGACTGGAGCCCAACCTTATCCAGTTGGGCTATACCTTAACTAAAAATAACACCTTCAGAAGATCCTCTGTATAACGGCTTCACACCCTTAGGAATGGATTGATATTAAGAACAGGTCTTTTTCTGGAGTACATAATTCAACCTACCACAAAGAGTCATCCTTTGATCTTTCTTTGTGTAATTTTTTGTTGAAAACTGGATATTTTAGATAATGTAGCAACTCCCAGATCCTGGCCTCCCCTGCCTCTCTGGGGTTTGTTATTGTTGTTTTGTTTTCTTAATTAGTGGTTGGGTGGACTATTCAAATGAATTCAGTTTCTCCCAAGGTATGAAGGCTCTGATATTGCTACTCAGATGGTGCAGTCTTGGTCATACACACAGTCACCCCAGGATGACAGTTCTTTTAGCAGGGCTCTCTCTCTCTTTTTTTTTTACTGTGAAATATATTTACAGAAAAGTGATAACTTTCAAAGTACAATTTAACAAGTAGTTAGCAAATTTCAAAGAATGTTATAGGTTAGAGTTCCACCATTTCAATTATTTCCTTCTAGCTATTCTAATATCCTAGGAACTAAATATATATATATATATGATCCAATATTTGTAACCCTTTGTTAAATCCTATCTTGTCTGTTGCTACCCCTCCCTCTCGTTTGATCACTGTCTCAATCTTCAGGGATATCAGGGCAGTGACCACCCGAACTTGTTCATATTTGAAAAAGGGATGCTGACATTATGGGGGAGGGGGCTGCATCTGTTTGATGTTCTTGAAGAGGCTGTTGCCTCTGGGTTTGGGGACTTATCTGGCCTAGGAACACTCTGCAGGTTTTAAGTTTCTGAAAAAGAAACTTAATGAGTGAAACTTTTATAGAGTTTCAGATAGGGACCTAGGTATTCTTTAGTATTTTCAGGACTACTGTTGATTTTGGCTTGGCACACTGTGGCCCTTTGGAATATCCAGCTGAAGCTTGCATAAGAGTGACCTCCAGGACAGCCTCTCAACTCTATCTGAAATCTCTTACCCACTGAAACCTTATTTCGAGCAGGGCTCTCATTGACTGTTTCTTACCTTCTCTTCTCCATTAATTTCCAACATATTGTTCTACTGTTTTCAACAATGCCGTGAGGCATACATTATTCCACAGTCAGATCCAATAAAATTTATGCTCTTTTTCAGGGTTAGTTTTTGTGGTCAGTGTTTTAGATTTGTTCTGACCCAAGGAACACTCTTCCTGGCTGTCTCTACCTGGTTCCCTCTGGAGAGATAGCTGGCCTTTGGACAGTAGCCCACTACTCTCAGAGTGACACCCCTGCTTTAGTAGCAAGGTGCTTGCTGGAAGTAGTAGCCTCTAGTCTTCTTGGCTTGCCTCTCCCAGCAAGAATTTCTAACAAAGGTCCTACGAATGAACTGAGGGAAGAGTAATTTGGACCCCACAATTCTCAATGTGCCACACTTGAGGCAGAGCCTCTTTCCAATAAGTGGGGACTGAGTCAAAGAATGGAGCCCAATCTCCTGGCCACACTCACCTGGAAGTTAGCCTGGGCAACATATAGCTGAGGAGAGGGGTGAGATATGCTGATGGGGTGCCCCTCTTGGAAAGATACCAAAACCCTGACCTGGGAGCTGGGGAGAGTGGCATCCCTGTGTCTTTGAGGGCACCCTGTTGGAGTGGAGTTTCCATCAAGTCAAGATGGACTGGGGCACAGGGAGGGAGCCGATCATGGCTCCAGTGCCACAGATTCCTGCTATTCCTATCCAGTTTTAGTAGATTTTCTTGAATAAATGCTTCCTTGTTTGCCGTATGTCCTTAGGACAAGTTACAGAGACTCTAAATAGTTGCGTTTTTAAAATATAATTTTCAGTTATGCTGGTTTTATTGGGAAGCAGATTTACAGCTCATATTTACAAATATTAATCACTGTATTTTTATTTCCAGAATTTCTCTCTCACCTTTTCAATATGCTGGCCTTTTCAACACTGTTTATTCTCCTTTTATGGTTTCTTTCCCTTCTTATATTGAATAGAAAATTATGACACATTTATGTAAGTCTTTTTCATTATTATTGGATAATAATTTCTCTCACATGCTGATTCTCTCTCATGATGGTTCCGTTACTCGTGTGATTAGTAATTTTTTATTGTTAGCTCATCTTGACCTGATTTTTTCTGAATGGGAACCATAAATCAACTTAAGTTATAGTTTTTTCCTGTAAGGCAGTTTGCTTTTTTGTCCACTGAAGTTCTATGACTTTCACAAGTCCCATGTGAAATTTAATTCAAATTACTTCACTAGCAGTTCCTGCATCATATGTGTTTTGCAAAATTGGATTTCCCAACAGTACTTATCATAGAATTGGTGTTTCAATTTCTTGTGGGCGACCCTTTTCTCACAGACACCACCCTAGGCAGATGGAAACCCTCCCTCCCTCTTCCCTAGGCCTGTGAGTAATGTTTCACCAGACTTAATTTCTATGATAGGGAAACCCATGTTCCTGCTCTTTGATGAGAAGTCCACTTTCAGATTTTGTTTCACATATGTCTTACCCTCTCGCAGTATGTGTATATTAATTCTCCAGACTCCAGATCTTAAGTGAAATAAATAGTTTCAATAAACCTGTGAAGTGTTCAGCTTCAATAGCTACTTATTTCTCTGGCTTTTTGTTTGTGGAAGCTGAAGGTCTGTGCCATTATTCTTTCAGCAATTATGCCTATGACTCTCACATTGGAAGGTGTCAGTTTAAATTCCTAATTCTACCACTTTCTAGTTGTATAAACATAGGCAAGTTACTAATCTCGCTGTCCCTTAGTTTCCTCAGTCACAAAATGGAGATAGTATAGTATATTTATTTTAGGTTATTATGAAAAGTAAATGAGTTAATAATATTTAGAAGATTTCCAGGTACCTAACAACTCAATAAAATTAGATTTGATTTTGATGTGAAGGTGATGATGATGATTATAATTCAAGTTCAGCTGTGAATTAAAATTTTTTTTAAATCTGACATTTCTGTATATTTGGAACAAGATGAAGGTGTCGTCTGCATTCTGCTATATCGACCAGAAATTGAGGCCCTAGTTTCTTCACCTTTCAGGCTATGCTGATCAGTGGAGTTAAATAACAAAATCTGAAAGTACACTCCTCTAATTCTGAGGCTGTCAGTGTTTACACTTCCACACTACACAAAGAAAGCCCCTAACTTAAAGCATGTATTGATACCACATCAGATGCTCTTTATACATTATCCTATTTAATCTTCCTAGACAGGTCTATTATCTCCACTCTACAGATGAACAAAGGCATGGAAACTTTAAAATAGCTTCCCCAAGATCACACAGCCAGTAGTGAGAGAGCTGAGACTCCAAACCAGGTCTGACTCCAAAGTTAATGCTCTCAATCACTTCTTACTTTTTTTGAAGACTTTCCCTCTTGAAATCTCAACATATTACATGGGCAGCAGATACTCTGATCTTGTAATCAGCATCTGAAGTCCAGACTTAAAGAATAAGTTTAAGAGTTCAGTTATAAAAATGTGACTTCGTATAAGTAGCCATGCATAAGCTCCATTTTACTACATTATATTCAATAATAAAGTATAGTCCAAGCATTAGACTTAATATGTTTCTTAATATTTAACTTTTTTACTCTCCAGCCCTATCCATCTTTTCCATTTTTTTATTCTCTAAAGAAAAAACCTTTTAGCTCTTGGTTACCTCTTTATTTTGTTTAAGACCTTGGGTAAATATGACTTTTCAGCACTAAGACATCCTTGGGATCAAAGCCACAAGTTCTTTGGTTACCAATAAATGTAATAAGAAAATTTTAATTAACAAAAGGAAAGATATCTATGTGATTTTTCTAGCATCCCAGCTGCAGGATCTTGTGTTTTTCTATATCCATGGAAGAAGCAGAGAGAGGTTATAGTTCTACGATAGAATTCATATTGTTTCATACCCTCTCTATATAACTTTTTCTTCCTCTTTCCATGGGCAACTACAAATATTTTCATCTCTCTATACCCAATGCTTAGCACACAAAATATAAAATATGTTCAAAATATAGTTTGCGGTCGCAGTTGACTCGTCTGGGGGAGGGTGGCGGCCGGTTGCTAAATCCTAGGCTCTCAGGATTGCTCCGAGGGTACCGGCGGCGGGGGCTCTTTCCCGGAGGCGAGGGCGAGGCGGGGGACTTGGCCAGGTCCCCGGCGGGAGGCGTGCAAAGTATGGAGGGCGGCGAGAAAGGAACAGGCGGGACACGGTTCTTTTAGGGTGAAGAAACCAAGAGAGAGTTTATTAGGGGAGAGTACAAGCTTATATCGGGCGTTTAGAGGGCGGGGTAGCTGTAGAGGTTAAAGGCTTGGATTGGTTCTGAGAGGGCGCGGAGGTTGATTGAAAAGGGGCGAGAGTTGCTCCCGTAACGGTGTCTGGCAACAATGTATGCGCACCGGTGGTGATGGGAGTTGCACTGGCAACGGGGAGTGTCCGGGCAAGATAAGGGGGTGGGGAAAAGGCGGTTCCCTCCGGCAAGCCTCCCCTAACATTGGTATTTTGGGTGAGGAAATGGGGCCTGCCTCCGGCCTCACTTTCCCAGGCCCGGGGGGCTGTAGAGGGCGCTGTCGCCCGTGCCCACTACCCTCCCCAGGGGTGGATCCGGTCCCCCAGCCCAGGCCCGCCAAGTTGAAGCACGTAATCAGTGTCCCGCATTTCCCCCTTCTTTTCTAATTAAAGGAAGAAGCTTACCGGAGAGGTCCGCTAAGGGATGAGGGAAGGGGGAGGTCGGGGAGGGGAAAAGGGGTTGACGGTGGCTCAGCGAGGCTGGAGCTCGGTGTTGGTGTGGCGCCCGGGCGCTCGACAGGGGCCTTGCTGCTTGCGGGATGGACGAGGGTGGGGGGTTTAAAGTTGGAGGTTCAGAGAAGCTGGAGCTCGAGGTTGGTGCGATGTTTAGGCGATCGAGAAGGGCCTCGCGGTCGGCGGGTTGACCGGTGGCGGTGAGGTCGCGGAGGGTTGGTTGTCATCTCGGAGTAGGGAGCGTCAGAGGTGGCGAGTCGCTGGTACTGGACTTGCACGAACGAGGAAAAAATAGCATCCGTTTGTTTCCTTACAAGCTTGACAATTCTGCGGATAATGCAGGGTCCTAAGGTGAGAGCTAGAATAATCATTAATAGGGGGCCGAGGAGAGGGAGGAGGTATGGGAGGAGGGGGGTAAAGATGTGGGACCAATAGCTGGTGGCTTCACGGTCTTTTTTGCGTTGTTCCAGTCCCTCTCGGACCTTTTTTAGGCTGTCCTCGGCGAGACCTGTGGAATTGGCATATACACAGCACTCTTCTCCTAGGGCGGTGCAGAGGCCTCCTTCTTTGAGGAGGAGAAGGTCGAGACCTCGGCGGTTTTGGAGCACTACCTCAGAGAGGGAATTGACAGAATTTTTAAGATGGGAAATAGCGTCTTGTAGGTGACGAATGTCCTCGTCAACAGCCGCCCGGAGGTGAGTTAGGGCGGAGCCTTGACTGGCTAATGCAGCGATTCCGGTGCCAGCGCCTGCAAGACCTAGGAGGGAGGCAATCGTGAGGACGGTGATGGGTTCTCGCTTTTGCAGAGGGGCAGGGGCTGCAGTTCTTTCCAGGCGGAGGAAGAAGTCTTCCTCGCTGTGGTATAGGACCCTAGGGATAAGGACAATTAGGAGGCAAGTTTCATTAGTTGTATTGAGGGTTTGCACGTTAAGGCAGGGGGTAAGTCCTGTAGAGGAGCAGAGCCATTGGGAGGAGTTATGAGGGATGAGAAATTTTGCAGAGCTGCTGGGAGATGAGTAGTCGGCACAAGCTGTGAGGTTGGGAGAGTTACTTGAGCGAGGGCGGATGCACTTTCCTGTAAAGGAGACTGAATGAAAGGTTAGGGGGACGGCAGAGGTATTCCAATTGCATTCCGAGGGGCTGTCCTCTGTGTTTTCTGAAAAGGAGAGGTTGGAGGCAACTGGCTCATACAGGGGGGAGGAGGTGGAGAGGCAAAGCCAACAAGAGGAGGTAAGATTGGGGTTGGAGGAATTCACTGAGGTGAAGGCCGCTTGGATAAGGCTGAGGAGGGGAGAGGAGTAACGGGCGGGGGGCGGACGAGGTTGGGGTGGTGGTGTTGGCAACGCGCCGTTTGCAGCTGAGGTGCGGCTGGTTGGAGCTGAGGTGCGGCTGGAGAGCTGTGGAAAAAGGGGGTTAATGACTTTATTGGGACCAATGGCAGAGGGGTTTTTTTGTACAGCCTCCTTTTTTACAAGAATAAGGGAACCTGGGTCGACTCCTTTCAAATAAATTCTGAAGCCCCAGGTTCGACCGAGTAACCAGGAGGGATCATTGGGGAGCTGCACACTGAGATTTAAATGTGAGCAGGTACCTGTAGGTGCAATCTGGTGATGGCCTCCATAGATACCCCAGTTAATGGGTTCTTGAGGTGGTTTGCAGTTAAAGGGGGCCCATTTTAGAGTTAGGTAATGATCAGTGGCGTAAGTCTCCCACTGAGTGGCTAATGTTTCACATCCCCAATATGCACAGTAGTATTGGTTTTTTTATGAATAACAAACACTGGCGAATTATAGGGACTAGTAGAAGGCTCTATGTGGCCAGCGTCCAATTGTTCTTGGACAAGGGCTTGGAGTGTTACTAATTTATGCGTGGGAAGGGGCCACTGCTCCACCCATATAGGTTCCTCAGTATCCCACTGCAGAGGAACGGGCGCTGGAGGTGTTAAACGAGCAGTGGCGCACATTATTGGGGGGGCTGCGTGGTAAGCACTGCCCCAGAGGCGGCGAGGATATCACGGCCCCATAAAATTTGGTCTATGGTGTGTAGAAATAACGGGCGGAAGGTGCCTGAGTGGCCCTCTTCATCCTCCCACTTAATGGGCCCTATGGCCTGAAGAGAGGTGGAGGTACCAGTGGCTCCCACTACCGAGGGACCATCGAGAACCATGCACATGGTGGCATACTGAGCGGGCATGCAAGAGACCTCTGCCCCTGAATCGAGCATGCCCGTGTACCATTGCCCCTCTATTCTTAACTTACGAGTAGGCTTTTCTGGGGTGATAGGGACTGTCCAGAGAAGCGTTTTACTGCCGGTGAAGTGATTAGTTTTATTAGAACCGGCCGGCACGCTGCCTCTTAGGGGCAGGGCTGAGGCTTGCCCCGCTTGGAGTTTAAAGCTTGCTCAGTGCCCTGGTGCTGACTGCCGTCAGGGCACCAGGGATAGCAGAGGTTTTTTAAGCTATCCTTGCTAAGATCTCTGGGGCTGCTCTTGCAATCGCGCGCCCAGTGATAGCCACGCTGGCAGCGTGGGCAAGGAGTGGGAGGGGGGCGCCCATTACGCTGCATGAAAGGCGGGCGGTTGACTTCTGCATTGGGGCACTCCCGGGCAAAATGACCGCTCTGCCCGCACTTAAAACAACCGGTGGTGGCGGCTAAGGCGGCAGTGACAGCGCCAGAGACAGCCTGGGCTAGGGACGCGGCAGCTGGGTCAAAGGCGCTGCAGGCGAGTATCCAATCGCATAGGCTCTTCCCCCGCAAGGGAAGAATAGCCTGCTTGCAAGGGGGATTGGCTCCCTCGAGAATGAGTTCTCGAGCGAGAGCCAGTTGGGCCTGGGGATCATTAACCTTTCGAGCGCAGGTTTCCTCAACCCTAGAGACAAAGGTGGCAAAAGGCTCATTTGGCTCCTGGAGGAGCTTGGTGAATTTAGTAGGCCGACAGGCGGAACAGTTGGCAAAAGCTCGCAAGGCGATTCCCCGAAGGATAGGCCAAAAGGCGGCAGGCGCATTAACATAGGCGGATGCATTTATAAACGCTCCCGTGCCCAAGTAGGCTTCGGGGTGATGATAGACTCCAGTGGCTGCGTCTTGCTCGCTTTGCTTAGCTGCTTCCGCCTGGAAGTGAGCACGCCAATCTACAAACTGGCCGGGGTTAAGAATGGAACGGGCAAGCGAGGCCCAGTCTTGGGGGAGGCAAAAGTTCATGGCGATATCCTGTAGTAATTGGGAAGCGTATGGGCTACCTAACCCGTCTTCCTTGACGGCCCTGCGAAGCTGCTTGATAGTATCAGAGTCAATGGGATACCAGTCATACGGTTTCTGTGGTGTGGGGGTAAGGTTAAGAGGAAAGCAGCGAAAAGCACGAGAGAAAGGAGGACACGCTTGCAGAGGGCTTGGCGCGGGAGTGGGGGTAGGGGGAGCGTTGCCCCAAGGGTTGCCTTGAGGTGTAGAAGGCAGCCAGGGGTTGTTAGTCGGCAGGGTGGGAGGAGCGGCGGCAGCTGCCGGTAGCGGCTCCGAGGGGGAGCTCGCCGGAGGGGGGAGGCGGAAGTGGGAGGCCCCAAGCGTCGCAAGACGGCGGCGCGGTGGGAGTGGCTAAGGCATAAGATGGTGGACTAGCTCCGTCCTGTGAAAGGGCGGGGCCCAAGGCATAAGATGGCGGACTAACTCCGCCCTGTGAAAGGGCGGGGTAAAGCGCATGCGGTTTCCGGCCCAGCTTAGGGCTGACGTCATCGCCGGAGCACTTCCTCCCCTCGATGGAAGAAGAAGGAGGAAGTTCGCCATCTTGGCGAGGCTTAGTATTGCTTTGTTTTTGGGGGGCGACTTCGAGCGCGTTGTTAATTTGCTCGACTAAGGATTCTGTGTCCGAATCGTGGTCTACATTAGTATCGCTGTCTGGATCTGTAGACTGGGTTGATAGGGCCTCCTTGGATTTAATGGGGCCTCGATCAGGGGGAAGGGAGCCTTGAAGGCAGGAGCGGACGGTTATTAAGGTGGGGAGCAAGCCGGGAGGGAAGCGCTTGCTCTCATGTTCCATGGCGTTGGTGACCCGATCAATAAGGCAATCATAAGTAACAGGGTCCCAAAGATGGCAAGTGGTGAGCCATGGGTTAAAGGGTAGCAGGAGGTCCCAGTATACCTGCAGCTGCCGGACAGACACTTTACAGCGATGTGTGTCTAGGAGACCCGCCAGAGCGCGAACTTGGGGTGCTTGGCGTGCAGACAGACGATTACCCATAGCGGAGTGAGAAAAGAAAAAAAGGGGGGTTGATTATAGAGTAAAGAAAATGAGGTAAATCGTGGCCGCGAGGCTGAAGGAGACGGTGAGAATAGAAGGCAGGACCCTCTAGTAGCGAGAGCAGTTTGGGGGGGGGGGCGGTTGCAAAGAGGCACACCGCGCTAAACAAAGAAACAAAGACACAGAGGACCACAGCAAAGTAATGGAGGGGAAGAGGGAAAGCTACTGGAGGAAGAGTGTTAGGAGGAATGGGGGGGGATATAGGAAGAGAAGACGAAAGGTAGTCGGGGGCAAGAGTTAGGTTAATGCGGGAAAGGAAGAGCGGCCCGGGCGCGGAGCGGCGTGGGAGAGGTGGCCCCAGACGTGGAGCGGCGAGGGAGAGGCGGCTCCGCGGGGCGGCGAGGGAGAGGCGGCCCTTACTTTGCAGGCGAGGAGAAGGGGAGCTGGAGAGGCATCCGGGCAAGCGGGTGGTTTTACTGGACCGCTGCGTAGAGAGGACTTTTAATTCCAGGGGCCCCACGTTGGGCGCCAGTTGCGGTCGCAGTTGACTCGTCTGGGGGAGGGTGGCGGCCGGTTGCTAAATCCTAGGCTCTCAGGATTGCTCCGAGGGTACCGGCGGCGGGGGCTCTTTCCCGGAGGCGAGGGCGAGGCGGGGGACTTGGCCAGGTCCCCGGCGGGAGGCGTGCAAAGTATGGAGGGCGGCGAGAAAGGAACAGGCGGGACACGGTTCTTTTAGGGTGAAGAAACCAAGAGAGAGTTTATTAGGGGAGAGTACAAGCTTATATCGGGCGTTTAGAGGGCGGGGTAGCTGTAGAGGTTAAAGGCTTGGATTGGTTCTGAGAGGGCGCGGAGGTTGATTGAAAAGGGGCGAGAGTTGCTCCCGTAACGGTGTCTGGCAACAATGTATGCGCACCGGTGGTGATGGGAGTTGCACTGGCAACGGGGAGTGTCCGGGCAAGATAAGGGGGTGGGGAAAAGGCGGTTCCCTCCGGCAAGCCTCCCCTAACATTGGTATTTTGGGTGAGGAAATGGGGCCTGCCTCCGGCCTCACTTTCCCAGGCCCGGGGGGCTGTAGAGGGCGCTGTCGCCCGTGCCCACTACCCTCCCCAGGGGTGGATCCGGTCCCCCAGCCCAGGCCCGCCAAGTTGAAGCACGTAATCAGTGTCCCGCAATAGTTAGGAACAAAGAAATAAAAATATTTATTAATTGAGCACCAACTATATATTAGACACACTCTCAGGCACTTCATATATATTATTTCTAATACTTACATAAGCTATATAAGGAAGATTATCTTAAATATACAATGAAAATCTGAGTCTCAGCCAGGTTACATGACTTGCCCAAGTGCATACATCTGATACTAATATTAAGAGCTGGCACTTGAATCCCTGTCACTAACATCCATGTTTCTTCACCTTCAGTATTTCTATGCTCTGTACAAGTATGAATATCCTTTGTTATTATTTTTGTTCAGTCAAAAAATTTCTCTCTTACCTTCTGCATTAGTTATCTACTACTGCATAACAAATGACCCCAAAATGTAACAGTTTAAAACAACACACATTTTATTATCTCACAATTTCTGTCAGTCAGAGATTCAGACATGGCTTAACTGGGTCCTCTCCTTCAAGGTTTCTCACAAGACTGCACTCAACGGCTGGGGTCTTACCTGAAGGTTTAACTGGAGAAAGATCTGCTTCCAAGCTTACATGGTTATTTGCAGAACTCAATTTCTCATGGGCTTCTGGACTGAAGGATTCAATTCCTAGCTGGCTGTTGGCCGAAGGCCATCCTCAGTTCCTTGCCATGTGGGGCCTCTCCAACATGGCAGCTTGCTTCAAAGTGTGCAGGCCAAGAAGGCAATAGAGGGAATCTGCAAATAAAACAGAAGTCACAATCTCTTGTAACCTAATCACAGAAATGACATCCCATTAGCTTTCCTGAATTGTGTTGGTCAGAAGCAGGTTGCTAGGATGCTTTGGTCTCTCGGGGGGAAAGGACTACACAGGATTTGAATAGGAGGCAGGGATCACTGGAGGCCATTTTAGAGTCTGCCTGCCGCACCTTCCATTACATTCCCTTAAAAAATTTCACTTAATCCCTAAATCCCTTCCCTCTTCTGAACAATCCTGTATTAACCAACAATGGAATGTTCTTTGGTATTACATGTACAGATCCATAAAAACATCAGACCTTTTGTAGCAGAGAATCTATCCCAAAGAAGTAGTGTCAGTGAGTACCAAGGATTAGTCTAAAAAGATGTTCATCACTACACTGTTTCTAATAATGAGCATGCTGGGTTTTTTTTTCCCAATTGCTATAATTTCTCATACTTCATGTAAATAATACATTATCACTATAAAAATTTAAACAATAAAGAGTATAAGGAAGACATTAAGTTATAAGAAATTCCACCATTAATATACTGATGACTATTAGTCAAGGTTCTCTAGGGAAACAGAACCAACAGGAGATATACATATAATCTGCACATTATAAGATTTGATTTTTTGTAAGAACTGTCTCACGTGACTGTGGGGATGGGCAAGTCCAAATGGGCAGGCCACAAGCAGGGAACTCTGATGAAGGTTTTTGATGAATTCCCCAGGAGAAGCTGGATGGCTGAAGTAGAGATGGAAATTCTCTCTTCTGACTGCGGAAATTATCACTTCTCCTTTTAAAGCCCTCAACTGATTAGATGAGATGCTCTCCTTGTTGAAGGCAGTCTCTTCAGTTATTGCAGATGTAATCAGCCAAAGAAGCAATCAACTTACTGATGATTTAAATCTACAAAATGTCCTCATGACAACAATTAGGCCAGTGCTTGCTTAAACAAACAACTGGACATCATCACCTGGCCAAGCTGCAACATGAACCTAACCATCACAATCCACCCCTTGTCAACTTGGCAGCCACATAAATCACCTTAAACCATACTTAATCTCTAAATAAAAAACAATAACATAATATTTTCACCTAACAATATTCAACTGTCCTGCATACAACCAGAAACACATTAACTCTCCCCAGAATAGGGTCCAAGTCCTTGGGTAATATTCACTCTTAAATTTGATATCCTATAACTTCATGGCATGAAACTAATACAACTTCTGTCATATGATAACGGATAAGATAGGGAAGAAGTATGTACATATACTAACATACTTAAAACAAGGAAGAAATATTCATTGCAGTCCTCATTCTGTAACTGGTCACGTGATCATTGTTCATATTTATAACAAATTTCTTCCATTACCCATTCCATGTTCCCTTTACCCTCAGCAAGCACTTCAGCTGGCCATGGTTCTTTGCTGAAGTTTCTGAGCCATGGGTAGTCCTGCCTGGATTGGGTTGTTGCAGTTTTCCATTGACTTGAATCACAGGGCATGGTAGTACTAAGAAACACCCTAGGGGATCTCCTGTATTCCAGGAAAACTCTTCTTTACCTCCACTGTGGAGTTGCAGTCCTATTTCGCCTTGATAGTCAGGAGCAATCACCCCAGCCAGTACAGTAATCCCCTTCCTTGCCTGTTGATTCAGAGGCATGAAAAGCCCAAAGTGGTCAGCTGGCAGTCTTAACTCCCAGTTCAATGGAATCATTGTTGTGTCTCCTGGTGGAAGCATGCCTCCTTTTGGAACTAAGTACTGAAGACCAGCAGGGCTTAAGGTTGCAGGGACAGGAAGCAAAAATTTTCTAGTGGATCACTAGGGGTAATAGGGAGTGGTGCCACTCCCATTTTCACCCCTTGATTACTGGACCCGTGGATCCTGGCTAATGGAGAAACAGCACCATGGAGTGGAAGCTGAATCATAATACACAGCCTCCTGGAGAACACTGCCCCCACCCTCAAGGTATTCCCACCTAGTTGGCACCATAATTGAGCCTTCAACAGGCCATTCCACTATTCTCTCAACCCATCTGCTTCAGGATGATGGAGAACATGGTAAGACCAGAAAATTCCATGAGCATGTGCCCATACCCTCACTTCATTTGCTGTGAAGTGGGTTCCTTGATCAGAAGCAATGCTGTGTGAAATACCATGAGGGTGGATAAGGCATTCTGTACATCCATGGATGGTAGTTTTGGCAGAAGCATCACGTGTAGGGAAGGCACGTGAATATCTGCAGTATATATCTAATCCAGTTAGAACAAAATTCTGCCCTTTTCATAATGGAAGTGGCCCAACGTAATCATCCTGCCACCATGTTGCAGGCTGATCACCTCAGGGAATGGTGCCATATTGGCGACTGAGTGTTTGTCTCTGCTGCTGGCAGACTGGGTACTCAGCAGTGGCTTATCATGGACCCAGGTCATCCATGGTAAGTGGAAGTCTATGTTGCTGAGCCCATGCATAATCTCCATACCTACCACCAGTCACTTTGTTCATGAGCCCATTTGGGCAATGACAGGAGGGGCTGGGGAAAGAGACTGACTGGTATCCACAGAACAGCTAGCAGCTTTTTGGGTTACTTAGTAAATGGGTCAGAGAAGCACACCCAAATGAGGAACACATAGTACTCCAAAATCCAAAATGACCAACTAGGCAATGAGACTCTTTTCGGTTGTGGGAGAGGCCTGATGCAACAGCTTATCCTTCACTTTAGAAGGGATATCTCAATATGCCCCACACTACTGGACACCTAGAAATTTCACTGAGGTGGAAAGACCCTGTATTTTTGTGAGATTTATTTCCAACCCTCTGACACACAAATGCCTTAAGAATAAGTCTAGAGTAGTTGTTACTTCTTGCTCACTAGGTTCAATCAACATGATATCACTATAATGGGTTAGTGTGATATCTCATGGGAGGCAGAGATGATCAAAGTCCCTGTGGACAAGATCATGACATAGCGCTAGAGATTGACATACCCCTGAGGTAGGACAGTGAAGGTACATTGCTGACCCTTGCCAGCTGAAACAAAACTATTTCTGATTATCTTTACTAACAGCAATTGAGAAAAGAGCATTTGCCAGATCAACAGCTGCATACCAGGTACCAGGTGATGTGTTGATTTGCTCAAGCAATGATACCACATCTGCAACAGCAGCTGCAATTGCAGTCATCAACAGGTAAAGTTTTACAGTAATCCACTGTCATCCTCCAAGAGCCATCTGTTTTCTGCACAAGCCAATTAGGGGAGTTGAATGGGGATATGGAGAGAATAATCACCCCTATATCCTTCCAGTCCTTGGTGGTGGCACTAATCCCTGCAGTCCCTCCAAGAATCTGGTATTGCTTCTGATTTACTATTTTCCTAGGCAGGGGCAGTTCTAATGGCTTCCACTTGCCTTTCCTACCATATAGTCCTCACTCCACAAGTCAGGAACCAATGTGGGGATTCTGCCAGATACTGAGTATGACCATTCCAATTATACATTCTGGAACTGGGGAAATAACTACAGAATGGTTCTGGGGACCCACTGGACCCACTGTGAGATGGACTTGAGCTAAAACTCCATCAATCACCTGACCTCCAAAAGTCCCTCCTCTCACTAGAGAATCACAGTGATATTTTGGGTCTCCTGGAAAACAATGTCACTTCCAAACAAGTGTCTAATAATTCATGAAATATCTGATCATTTCCTTTTCTGAATACACAGTTACCCTGGTAAAAGGCCCTAGGTCTCTATGGGGAAGGCTCACAGGAAGATTAACAGTATAAACTTTTGGCAGTGTAACAGGGTCCTTCCCCAAGGAGACTTGGTCTTTCCTTCATTCAAGGGACACTTGGTCTGTAAACTGTTTCAAGTCTGGGCACTGATTAAGAGGCCATGTCTCTCTGTTTTTGTAATTCAAGTTAGACTTTTATTCACTTGACCTAGAACTCTTCTGCTTACACAGATCAAGTAAGAAATTAGTAGACTGCTCATCTATTGAACTTCTAGGTATCCCATGATATACTAGCCACCACCATAGTTCTCTGTGAGTCAGATTATTTTAGTGCTATTTGAAGTCTGCTGTCCAATATGGTAGCCATGCCCACCTTGTCTTTGGTGATTAAGTGCTGCCACTTGGCTTCTGTCAATCTGGGATCTGATCATCCCCATTGTGTTTAAGGATCCAAGTTCAGTAGCAGCAGTGGCCATAGTAATATCTGACCTACAGAGAGGAAAACTACAAAGGTCATCAGGCATGATGGAATCAGCCTCACAAATTTATTACTCAGATTCTGATGAAAGGTGTGTCCTCTGGACATTCCTGGGGTGGGTGAATAGATCTTACATGGTAAGTCCACATTAATATTCTAATTTCTCTAAGCCTTTGGATCCCCTCCTCTACATTATACCAGGGCAATTCTGACATTTCAGCCTCAGGTAATGTCGACCACCTTTTGGTCCATGCTTCAGCCAACCATCCAAGCAAATTGTTAAGAGCCGTTTCTAACCCATTGAGCTACAACACTGAATCCAGAATCTCTGCAGAGTGGGACCATATCAACAAATTCAGCCTGATTCAATTTTATATTCCTTCCACTATTATCCCATACCCTTAATTTCCATTCCCACACATATTCCCCTGATTTCTGTCTATATAAATTGGAGAAACCATGCAGTTCTTCCTCATGGGTCACACTTTGTACCTTACCTTTTGGGGCCTGTTGGGTCTTCAGGCTAATTATAGGACTGGAAGAAAAAAGGTGGTGGCGAGGGTCAGGAGAATTAGAAGTTTCTTGCAAGCTAACTAGCTCAGGGCATTCCATTTCAGTTTCATCTGGTGAAATAGGATTAATATCTTCAAACAGAGGAGTGAGTGCTGTTTTCTCAGGGGAGATGGTTATAGGATTACCATGGTTAATCTCTGCAAGTGAAGGTTGGATGGCAGATTCCTCAGGGCAGACTGGGAGTGAGAGGCTGGTTCCTCAGGGCAGGCCATTACATACTGATCTGCTAGACTGAGGAGAATCTAGGATCTCTACTACAAGGTAGGAATTTAGTTTATGCTATATTTCAGCCACTAGCATAATGAGATTCCAGGTCTGATTGTCAGAAATCTCAAGTCTACTGCTACATGAAATGGAAGTTTTTTTTTTAGGGCAGACAAAGAAAATTTCACATTCTTCATGCAGTGCTTAAATTGGGAATTTGAAGACTTGAGTTCATCCCTTTCTTTCATAACTGTATTCAGCATATTCAGGAACAACCAGCCAACATCTTTATAGCTTTTAACTCCACAAAACTCTATTAAAGTGTCAAAAAACACTCTCACCCAGAGCCTTGTCTCTTATAAGTATCTGAGTAACTGTATCCAGTGGTGATATTCTATTAGCCAACTTAAGTCATGGACTATCAGTGCCATCTTGATTCTTAGAAATAAAGTCATTAGTGCCTCTGAATCTAATCAGATTAGAGAGCCAATTCCAAAGACCCCATAACCAACCAGGACTCTCATCCTTAAGATTCTGTTTCTCAAGAACCACTCCCAGTACTAAAGTTGTATCAGTCAGGGTTCTCTAGGGAAACAGAACCAAATTCTGTAGGGCAGTCCACAAGTTGGAAACCTCAATGAAGGTTTCCAATGACTTCTCCAAGAGAAGCTGGCTAACTGAAGCAGAGATGGAAATTCTCTTTTGACTGCTGACTTCTCCTTTTAATGCCTTCAACTAATTAGATGCAATTCTCTTATTGTTGAAAGCAACCTTCTCTGTTGATTGTAGATGTAATCAGCCATAGATGCAATCAACCTCCTGATGATTTAAGTCCACAAATTATCCTCACAGTAACAACCAGGCCAGTGTTTGCTTACCGAAAAAACTGGATGCTATAACCTGGCCATGTTGACATATGAACTTAACCAGCACAGTGATCAACCTTTCATAATTTCTTTTTATATCTCTATATTATGATCTATTGCTTGATAAAAATAAACTTTTATAACTGAAAAATATCAAGCAAAGAAAAACAATTTAAACACTATATCAGATAGTTTCACAGCTGAATACCATCTAACCTTTAATAATATCATTTATTCCAGACTACAAAGATAGAGCGTCTCCCAATTAATTTCATGAAGTCATCATGACTTTAATATAAAATTTTTATAATAACTGTGCAAAACAACAAAAAGTATAGGACAACAAACATTTATTGAATAATGACATGAGTACCCCTGTGGACATCCTGGGTACTGAGCTATGGTTCCTATCTTCTTTCTTTATTACTTCTTGGGGAGTTTCTTCAAAAGAATGGCACCAGATAGACTCTCATACATAATGCTTATATAGTGGACTCTGTTATCCCCATTTTACAAATAAGAAAACGAAGGTCTTGCCGGCTAAGTAACTTGCCCCAAATCACATAGATGGAGGGTATCAGAGCCAGGATTTGAACCCAAATGTTCTGACTTCATAGCCAGGTTCCTAACTATTGTGAGAGACTGTCAAACACTTCAATGATTGCCAATAACAGTATCAATAAGTGTTGGGTTTGAGAAGAGAGTGAAAGCAAGCTGTCTTATGAAGAAGGCCTTCATTATTTGAATTATGTCTCCAAGAATTGGTAGGAATCTAGTAGGGGGAAAGAAAGTGGTATTCTAAGAGGATGGAACTACCTGAATGAGAGCGTGGACATAGGAAAAGCATCAACATGCCATAGGAAGATCACCAGACTGGGAGTTGGGAGGTTTGGGGTATATTTCCAGCTTTGTCACTGATAAATTGTACTGTTAGGCAAGTCATATACTCCCTCTTGCCTTTAGTTTCCTCACTCGAAAAAGCGGGGGTTGAGAAGCCAAAGCATGAGGCTTCATTTTCAAAGCCACATGAAGAATAAGTGACACTGAATGGGTCAGGACATAGCAGATTCTGAAATGGCAAACTTTAATGTTCCTTGACTGATTGTAAAATTGATATTGGTATAGCCACATACCTCACAGTGATATTTTGAAGAGAAAACAGGCCAATTAATTGCAAGCGTTACCTGGATTTAACTTAAGTATTACTGTTGAAAAAGATTATTGTGGTCCTGGCCAAGATATTTCTGCACATATCTAAAACTAAACCTATGATTACAAACTTGCATTAGCCCACACTGTGTACAAATGTTTATCACATACTTTGTACACTCATTCTTTGGATACAGCTGGGAATATCAAATCAGGAGACTTCTTAAGCATATCTTAAATTATATTTATGCTTTCTCTTCAGGCCCTGGTCTTTCTCTCCCTGAAATGATTAGTCCCCTAAAATAGGAGCACTGTGTTAGTTCTTTTGCTACAAAATGAGAAAGGGAGCACAAGCTAGTGTTTTCATAATACAATCTTACGAATGAGGACATGAAAATAAGTGAAGCCCAAACACATACCACAAGAAAGCTGGTTATTGCATCAAACCATCCTCATAGCCTCAACTTCAAGCACCTACTTAAGTGGGATTATGTGTATAGGAATCCAGAATCCAAAGGCTGAGGGTAGAGCTAAAAATGTCACCCTCTGAGAGTGATCCTCACCAAAACCATAATGAAATTGGTTAGTCATCTGCAGAGGAAGCGACTCCATCCTCTCCTCCCTACAGAGCATTTCACGTGCACTACTATTCAGATTAAGGTGCACCCAATTCTAATCAAAGGACTAGAGCAATCTTCCCTAAACCTTTCACCACAAATGTAGATTTTTAAAAATGTATTTCATCTGCCTGCCCCCATCAGTTGAGTCTCCTGTTTTACAAGATTTTACCTATCAAACAAACTGCATTGTATTAAGCAATGAACAATCTGTTCTGCCTGTATTATCACTATTTTTCCAGTCAATGTTAATCCAGATAGCAAATTATTCATATGCAGCAAATTTTATGATAATATCATAAAATCACATAAATTGCTATCAGGACTGAAAAAAGATTGTTTAAGAATCTAGTACATTAATCACAGTACTCTTTTATTTAATTAAATTGTTTTATTGAAATATATTCACATACCATACAATCATCCATGGTGTACAATCAACTGTTCACAGTAACATCATATAGTTATGCATTTATCACCCCAATCTATTTTTGAACATTTTCCTTACATCAGAAAGAATCAGAATAAGAATAAAAAATAAAAGTAAAAAAGAACACCCAAATCATCCCCCCATCCCACCCTATTTTTCATTTAGTTTTTGTCCCCATTTTTTTACTCATCCATCCATACACTAGATAAAGGGAGTGTGATCCACAAGGCTTTCACAATCACACTGTCACCCCTTGTAATCTACATTGTTATACAGTCATCTACAGGAGTCCAGACTACTGGATTGGAGTTTGATAGTTTCAGGTATTTACTTCTAGCTATTCCAATACATTAAAACCTAAAAGGTGTTATCTCTACAGTGTATAAGAATGTCCACCAGAGTGACCTCTTGACTCCATTTGGAATCTCTCAGCCACTGAAACTTTATTTCGTTTCATTTCACATTCCCCTTTTGGTCGAGAAGATGTTCTCAATTCCACCATGTCGGTTCCAGATTCATCCCCGGGAGCCACATCCTGTATTTCCAGGAGATTTACACCCCTGGGAGCCTAGGTCCCAAGTGGGGGGTGGGGCAGTGAGTTCACCTGCTGAGGTGGCTTAGTTAGAGAGAGGGGGCCACATCTGAGCAACAAAGAGGCACTCAGGGGGAGACTCTTAGGCACAATTACATGCAAGTTAAGCCTCTCCTTTGCAGTAACGTGCTTCATAAGGGCAAGTCCCATGATAGAGGGCAATCACAGTATGTTTGGTTGCTTATATTGGCCAGATTCAACCTGCTGAAGTCTAACACTGTAAGCAACCAATTTATGCTCTGAGGTTGCTTATGGTTTAGCACTCTTGTTTCAGGAATTCCTATAATTTCACCAATGGCCAAATTTAACTGGAATTACAGCAACTTGGTCTTAATAATGATGAACACAATGTTTAGAAGCTCTGGTTAGCTCCATGGGTTCCACATTATGCACTGAGACATCCCAGAGCACTACAACACACCCCCAGGGACACTTCAGCATAATTTAAATTTTCTAGGGACACAGAGGAACATCTGTCAGACACCATGTAAACTGTTACTACTAAGTTGTTTGGATGTAAATAATAAATGGAATTGCTGGGAATTTCTTTTGGCCTAGCTCTGTGAAAATATTACTGAGACTACAACTCCAAAAAGTTTTGGAACTTCTGACTTACCTGTTATAGTGTTCCCCCACAGCCTTGTAAGGATAGCTGTATGGGTTTCATTAGGTTTTTTGAAATGTGAAAAATAACTCCGAGGACCTTTCTGGCCTCGTGAATACCAGGTTGTCATCAGGAGGAGTAAGATGTCTCCAAAATCATATCACTAGAACAAAAGTGTGAATGCATGAACTAAAGAAGAGATGGATTAAGAAGAGATGGATTGAGTGACCTTTAACATTTTATAACTCTGAGATTCTTATCAGAGTGGGATAATTACACTTTTTTCCATTTCCTAGTCCCATATTGGAGTGTGAGAAATGTCGAGGAAGAATTAGGCTGAATCTGTCAGTTGAAAAACTTCATAAGAAAACCAATTAAGTAGCTCAATATCATTTCTTTACTTTCAGAAAAAAATAAATCAGCTGCCTGTGAAATATTACTGAGACTACAACTCCAAAAAGTTTTGGAACTTCTGACTTACCTGTTATAGTGTTCCCCCACAGCCTTGTAAGGATAGCTGTATGGGTTTCATTAGGTTTTTTGAAATGTGAAAAATAACTCCGAGGACCTTTCTGGCCTCGTGAATACCAGGTTGTCATCAGGAGGAGTAAGATGTCTCCAAAATCATATCACTAGAACAAAAGTGTGTATTTTTGAAAAGTGCCTTTTTCATAGTGACACCAGGTGGCCATATAATAACCTCCTACTCTTGACTACATTTCCCCAAGAGACTTTCCCAGAGGGAAAACAACGAGCAAAGAGGAAATGTGGCCATGTCATACTTGGGTAGGCACTTCATTAATTAAAAAAAAAAAACTGATTAAGCATCTACTATATGCCAGGAATTGGTGAACAAAATGGACAGGTCCTGCCTTATATTCTAACATCTAAATACATAATGTCAGTTGGTGGGACATGCCAAGAGGAAAAATAAAATAGGACAAGAGGATTGATAGTATCATCCTTTCAACAGGATGATGAGGAACGGCCCTGAAGGGCTGAGACCTGAACAAAGAGGGAGAGAGGCACGTAGGTAATGGAGAAGGAGAGTTCCAGGCAGAGGGATCACCAGGTACGAAGGTGAAAGCACGTCTGCTTTCTAGATAGGAGCTTGTGCCTTGCAATTCTGGATCTTTCAACTCCGACCCCATATACTGTTTCACCTACGTCAAATTTCTGAACCTACAAAGCCAAGAACCAAGCCCAAACTTTCCTCAGTGACAACCAAGTTGCACACGCACCATTAGGCATAGCAGAAAAGCTTTCCATTTTTTTTTAAGCAACATCTTTAGTACAGTAAGCTGCAGATTTGGATTTGAAGGACAGAATCAGATGCTCTATTTTGTAAGGTACTTTGAACAAGTCTTGTGATACCTGATATGTTACAAACATATTGTACTTTCTCATTTACATTTATTCTGACATTTACATTTTTACTGAGTGTTTTTTAGTGATCAGGAAAAACATCAAAGCCATTTTTTAATAGATTTTTAAAAATTCTACACAGGTAGCAAAATCCTGTTTATACACAAAAGTATAAATTGTGTGTGGACGTGTGGCTGTGTATGTCTGTATTCATATCTGTTTTATTGCCTCTGTCTATAGCTATACCTGCATATAAAAGGAAAACAACTTTAGAAGGGCAGAGGCCAAAATGTTAATATCAGTTATTACTAAGTGGTGGAATTATGGGCGTTTTTTTCCTCAGTCATTTTCTACATCATATTTTAAATTCTTCTCTTTGAAGTATAACATGCTTAAACCAAAGGCACAGAACACGAATTTTTCACATGCCCCTTCTTGTCAATTAGGCTGAAACACAAATAATTGTTCCAATTTTTCATAGTATCAGTACCCCGTACATTTAAATATCTTTACTCTTGTCAAGCACATTCACATAGATGCACATTTTAGCCCCACAAACTCAATGGAGCAGATATTGCTGTCATCATCCTCATTTTTTGTGGTGAGAAAACAAGAGGCACAGGAAGACTAAGCAAGTATCCCAGAGTTTCACAGTGAGTTGTGAGAAGAGGAAGAATAGAATGCCAGGTTCCTGCTTCTTTCTGATTCTAAACCCCTGACCACCAACCAGAGAAGAACATGCACAAGTATTGTCCTCTCACATGTAAGAGTACAGCCTGGCCCTCTATGACATCATATGGCCCAGCTACTTTCCCTTTTGAATTAGAAAACATGAATTACTTACATAGCTAAAAGGGAAGACCCCTTGTGGAATCTCCCTTTGCCCTGTACTGAACAGAGAGGAGACTTTGGCTAACCCTGATCTCTGGGCTGGGAATATTTGTTCCCACACTCCTCCTGACTTACTATGGGCTTGGCAGAGCACAGGAGACCTCATATTCCACTGTCTTTCAGTACCTACCCTTTCCAACTTCCACCCTTCAGTCCTTCATTCCTGTCTCCTTTCCTTTTTTTCCTTCCTTCCATCAAATGCTATCCACCATCTGCTATTCCAGGTACTTATGATCCAGCAGTAAACAAGACAGATATAGCCTTTTCTGGCATGGAACTTAGAGACTAGCAAACTAGAGTTATTTGTAAATAAAAAATCTGAAGTATGATGAGTATTAAATGCTTGTGCAATGGACCTCATCCAAATTAAGAGATAAATGTTTAAGCAATGAATCAATGTTTGAATGCATGAACTAAAGAAGAGATGGATTAAGAAGAGATGGATTGAGTGACCTTTAACATTTTATAACTCTGAGATTCTTATCAGAGTGGGATAATTACACTTTTTTCCATTTCCTAGTCCCATATTGGAGTGTGAGAAATGTCGAGGAAGAATTAGGCTGAATCTGTCAGTTGAAAAACTTCATAAGAAAACCAATTAAGTAGCTCAATATCATTTCTTTACTTTCAGAAAAAAATAAATCAGCTGCCTGATGATATTTTTAATTGAATTCAGAAGCTATTACCTAAAAGTACCTTTAATTTATTTGTAGCCAGTCAATCGAAACAATTTAAGTACAGCAGAATCTATTTTCTTCTAAGTTGCAACTAGGCTAAGAGCTGTCATGCCAACTTTCACCCTGTGTGAATTCCAGCCACTGAATGATAAACGCCAGTAAAAGAAACCCTTTTCTGGAATGCCAGAAGGACAGCTTTAGCTAGGCTTTTGCTACCAGGCAACAAGCTAAGAAAACCAATATTCTTTTGCTAACTACCCATCTAAAAGGCTAGAGACAAAATTACAGAAAAGCAATCTTGATAATTCCCCCCATTATCCCTATCATGAATGCTCCCTTACCCCTGAAAAGGGCGAGTATAAAGGCTTTAGAGAAACCCAATGACCACTGAAGTAGGGAAAGAAAGAGATTGCCTTCCTAAACCAAAGGGCTTTGTGATTTCATGCAAAAGCCTTATATTTTGTATTGAATATATAGTAATTCACAAAAGTAATGGATGAAAGTGACAGAGGGAGAAGTCTTCAGGAGACTGAAGTGGTGGGAGCTGCAAACGCACAACTGATGTCAATACTATCAGCCACATTGCAGCCTGGCAGCTACTCATCATTCATTCATTCATTCATTCTGGTCAAAAAGACAGACAAGCCTGCAGAAGAATGTGGGAGCCAGATGAGAAACAGGTAAACAAACAAGATAAATAAAGATAGCTGGGCCTTGAAGAAAACGTGCAGGATGATGTGAGAGAAAGTAACTTTAGGAGCCCTGTTTAATAGGCTCATTAAGAAAGGCCTCTCTGATAACTCTTCTGGAGTAATGTCTTACATGTTGTAAATATTCTCCGTGTTCTTTGTAAATTGGGCCTAACCCATTCCTGTCAAAGTAGCTGATGCAGACTCCCAACAAATAAAAGCCTATTCTCATTTCCAGCCAATTCATGACGAGTCTGTGGAAAGGGCAATATTGAAAGAAGACGGGGAGGGCAAGGAAAGATGGCAGCATAGGGAGGTGTGGAATTTAGTTGGTCCTCTAGAGCAGCAAGTGAATAGCCAGGGACAACTAGTAAATAGTCTGGAACAACTGTTTGGGGGACATCAATGACCAGACACAATTGTACACCAGCCTGGAATGGGCAGAAGGGCCAAAATCATGGCACAGAACTGTAAGTAAAGCCCCCAAACTGCAGAGCTGGTGCCCCTCCCCCAATGGCATGGCAGGCTGAGTTACAACACTCCCCCATGGGAAAGGGAAGTAGCCTCTCCCAGGATCAAGGGAAGGTAGCTCAACAAGCTCTAACTGCTACCAGATAAACCTGGAGAAAGCAGGAAAGGAAGAGTGAGGTCTCTCCTGGCAGAGAGGAGGCAGAGCAGATGGGAAAAAATGAAATAAATAAATAAATAATACATAAAATACTAAAATATAAAATAAAATAAAATAAAAATAAAAACAGAAGCTTTTGGAGTTGGCCAAGCTTATAATGCTGGAGAAGGACTATGCCCCAAGAAAGGTATACTTAGAGCCGGGTGTCAACACTGGCTCTTGACTGGCAAATGTGATGGGTGTCCCAGAAGGAGAAGAGAAGAGGAAAAGGGCAGAAAGAATATTGGAAGATATAATCACAGAAAATTTCCCATCTCTTATGAAAGACATAAAATTGCAGATACAAGAAGCGCAGAGTACCCCAAACAGATTAGATCCATATAGACCTGCTCCAAGATACTTACTAATCAGATTGTCAGATATCAACGACAAAGACAGAATTCTGAAAGCAGCAAGAGAAAAGCAATCCATGATATACAAGGGAAGTTTCATAAGACTACATGTGGATTTCTCAGCAGAAACCATGGAGGTGAGATGGCAGTGGTACGATATATTTAAGATACTGAAAGAGAAAAACTGCCAACCAACAATTTTATACCCAGCAAACTCTCCTTCAAAATTAATGGAAAGTTTAAAATATTTCCAGACAAACTGACACTGAGAGAGTTTGTGAACAAGAGACCTGCTCTATCAGAAATACTAAGGGGAGCACTACAGGAAGAGAGGAAAAGACTGCAGAGAGAGATTTAGAAAAGAGTATAGAAAAGAAGACTATCAGTAAGGGTAAAAAGAGAGAGAGACAGAAAAAAAATAAGATGTGATATATAAAATCCAAATGACAAAATGGTAAATGGTAGCACAATATTGTAAGTACACTGAACAAAACTGAGTGTGAGTATGGTTGAAAGAAGACAGCAAGGGGCATGTATGACACCAGAAGGAAAGACAGAAGATAAGGACTGGGACTGTATAACTTAGCAAAACCTAGAGTGGAAAATAACAGTGATTAATTGTACAAATATAAGAATATTTTCACATGAAGGAGAAAAAAGTAATGTCAACATTGCAAGGTATTGAAAATGGGATGGTATATGGAAAAATATAATCAATGCAAATTAGAGTCTATGGTTAACAGCTTCAGTGGCTAAGAGATTTCAAATAGAATCAAGAGGTCATTCTGGAGGTTATTAACAGCCACAGCATAAAAACTATATTGTTATACAATCATCTTAGAGAATCAAGGCTACTGGATCGCAGTGGAACAATTTCAGGTATTTTCTTCTAACTATACAAATACACTAAAAACTAAAAAGGGGTATCTATATAATGCGTAAGAATAACCTCCAGAATGACCTCTTAATTTTATTTGAAATCTCTCAGCCATTGAAACTTTCTTTCACTTCTCTTCCCCCTTTTGGTAAAAAGGCTTTCTCCATCCCACAATGCTAGGGCCAGGCTCACCCCTAGGAATCATGTCCCATGTTACCAGGGAAATTTACACCCCTGGGCATCATGTCCCATGTAGGGGGAGGGCAGTGAGTTTACCTGCTGAGTTGGCTTAGAGAGAGAGGCCACATCTGAGCAACAAAAGAGGCTCTCTAGGGGTGACTCTTATTCTTGTAACTATGCCTAAGACAAAAAACAAATAAATATTGGGGGGGAGTTCTGGTTTGCTAAAGCTGCCAGAATGCAAAATACCAGAAATGGATTGGCTTTTACATGGGGGTCCATTAGTTCACAAATTTACAGTTCTAAGGTCATAAAAGTGTCCAAACTAAGGCATCAACAAGAGTATATGTTCACTGAGGAAAGGGTGATGGCAGCCAGAATACCTCTGTTAGCTGGGAAGGCAAGTGGCTGGTGTCTGCTGGTCCTTTGCTCCTGGGTTGCGTTGCTTTCAGCTTCTGATTCCAGTGGCTTTCTCTTTAAGCATCTGTGGGTTCTCATTTAGCTCCTCCAGGGCAAACTCTGGGCTTCATCTCTTAGCTTAACAACTCCAAATGTCTGGTTTCAATGGCTGTCTTCAAAATGTCTCTGTGTGTTTTCTCTCTAAGTGTCTCTCTCCGCTCTATTGAAAATGTCTCTGTGTTTTATCCTCTCATAGATGATGCCAGTAAACTAATTAAGACCCACCTTGATGGGCGGGGTCACACCTCCATGGAAATAATCTAATCAAAAGGTCCCACCCACAATTGGGTGGGTCACGTTTCCATGGAAACAACCCAATCAAAAGATCCCACCCACAATAAGTCTGCACCCACCAAAGTGGATCGAAGAATATAGTTTTTCCTGGGGTACACAACAGTCTCAAACTGGCACAACAGTCTCAAACTGGTAAAAGAGGTATGGGATGTTTTGGGTGTTCTTTTTTATTTTTATTGTTATTGTTATTTTTATTTTTTTGGAGTAATGAACATGTTCAAAAGGTGATTGTGGTGATGAATGCACAACTATATGATGATACCACGACCCACTGATTGTACATTTTGGATGATTATCTGGTATGTGAATATATCTCAATAAAATGACATTAAAAAAAGAAAGAGGATAGTGGAAAGTTTTAACACAATGGCTTAAATGACACAACACAAAAATACAGGGAGAAAACTGATCTCTTTATTGACCATGGAGTAGGCCCTTCTCCCACAAAAAAAAAAAAAAAAGCTATAAAAAAGCGAGAACATTAAAAAAATATATATAAATTGAACTTAATCAAAATCCAAAGCTTCTGCTTTTGGAAAGACGCTATTAAAGAAATGAAAGGGCATACCACAGGCTAGGAGAAAATATATCTCCAATACCTAGGACATATATGTGTATATGTATCCCTAAAATATAGGAATGATTTATGTATATAGCTATCCTGTATATGGTATATATGTATGTGTGTGAATATATCTCCAATATTTAGGACATATATATGTATACATAAATCGCTAAATCATAGGATATATATATGATATACATATATCTGCAAATCATGATATATATTATATATAGATATATATATCACATATATATGACAAATGACATATACATAATATATAAAGAAATTTTATATGTCAATTATAAGAAGATAAATGACCTAATTTAAAAACGGGTAAAAGATTTGAACAGGCTCTTCACAATACAAAAATGGCTGATAAACACATGGAAAGACCTTCAACATCATCAGACATCACAGAAATGCAAATTAAAACCACAGTGAGATACCACTATAATTCCATGAGAGCAGCTAAGATTAAAAAGACCAATCATACCATGTGTTGGTCACAGTGGAAAGAAGTTGGAACTCTCATACACTGGCATTGTATAAAGACTTACACACAAATGTTCATAAAAGTGTTATTTATAATAGCTAAAAACTAGAAACAACCCTAATGTCCCTCATAGGTGAATGGATAAACGAATTGTGTAATATGCATACAGTGGAATATTACTCAGCAATAAAATGAATGAACTAACACGTTCAGCAACCATGCAGAAACCTAAATGACAAGCTGAGCAAAATTAGCCAGGCACAAGAGTACAAATTGTGTGACACCATATATCTTAGTTTCCTAGCTGCTATGACAAATGCCACACAATGGGTTGGCTTAAACCTAAGACTTTATTGGCTCATGGTTTTACACACTAGAAGGCTTACTTCTTCCTGGGGTCAATAGCATTCTATCTGGCTGGTAATCCTTGGATTCCTTGGCTTTCCCATCACATGGCGATGTTCTCTTCTTTCTCTTCCAGATTCCTGTTGATTTCTGACTTCTGGTTCCTCCCCTTGACATTCTGTTTCATAAAGCCTCCAATAATAGGATTAAGACCCATCTTAATTCACTTGGCCACACCTTAACTAAAAATAGAATCTTTAGAAGATCCTACTTATGATGAGTTCATAACCACAGGAATAGGATTAAGATTAAGATAATGTTTTTTCCTGGGGTACACAATTCAACCTAACACACCATTTATATTAAATTATTGAAAAAGAGAAATCTAATCTTTGGTGACAGAAAGAAAGTCAGTGGTTGCATTGAACCAGGGATCAGGGGCAGACTGACTGTAAAAGGACATAAGGAAACTTTTTGGGGTGATGGAAATTATCTATAACTTGACTGTGGTGGTAGTTACACAGGTATACACATATACCAAAACTCATAAAAATGTACACTTAATGGAGCACATTTTATTGTATGTAAATTTTTCCTCAGTAAAAATTATTTTTAAAAACTGACTTCTGGGGATGGTGGAGTGGTGAGGCTCAGAATTTCGTCTCTCCTCTAGAGCAGCTGGTAATTACCCAAGAACTATATGAAACAGTGTTTTCGGGGTCTCCAGCAACCAGTCACACAACGGACACAAGTTTGAAATTGGAGGAAAAGCTGAGATCACAGGGAACATTGTAAGTTCCCCAGACCAGGGGTCTGGCGCCCCTCCCCACCCAGACCCCACAGACTGTCTTGCTGCTGGCTCCCTGAAAGGGAAAAAACAAAAAACAAAAAATAAAAAACAACAATCTGCTGAGGACAAGAAGAGGGGCTTAACCCAGCCTCAACCGCAGAATTAACAAATTAACTAATTTTTGGAGCTGGGGGTGCTAAAGAAGGCTGGGGTCTGAGAAGGGGGCACATAAAAGGGGGTACCTATTTCCAGGCTCCAAAGAAGCCTTTTTTTTCCTTTCTCCCTACATTTTGTCGCTTCTCCCTTCTCACTGACTCCTTATCTTTTTTCATTTCAATAGATCCTGGCAGGGGCAGAACTGAAGCTGTTGGAGAGTAATTGTCAGACAATAGCCCAAAGTACATCTTTAAATGCTCTATTCTGACACTGACAAAACTTCCAGGCTGGGGAATGGCTTTTAAAAGGGACTCCTTTTTTTTTTCCCTTTTTCCTGTTTTTCTTTTCTATTTTTTAAATCTAAAAGTAACATATGTGATTATTTTCTATCAGAAAGCCCAAGTTGAAGGACTAGGCTAGCCTTGGGGGGAGACAGAGTACCCAAAAGGTCTTTGAATTCCAGATTCACTTCTGAAGAATGTCTCCACCCCTATCTTTAAGGAATTTAGCTGGAGTTGCCCCAAAGAGGAGAGGGGAGAAGGGAATAGTGCCCCTGAGAGACAACTGGAGTTCCTAGGATTGGGAGAGTGAAGGGAGGTGCAGCTCAACTGGCAGTCCTCCTTCTGGGAACTCAGACCCCAAGGGCTGGAATTCAGATTCCTGCTTCAGTCAGCCACACCCCCAACAGGCTCAGAGTCACCAGGAGAACTAAAGGCTCCATACCTCCTTACTCTGGTGGGGAAGCTGCAGGCTGGCAAGTGCCACCTACCAGACAGGAGAGGAAAAGCACTGATTCTAGAGGCCTCACAGGAGGGTCTCATTCTTAAGAAAACTCCATACCCTCTTCACGACACTTGGGACTCTCTAGATTGGGAAAATCTGACTGGGGTCGACCATATCTGAGGAGACTCTCTCACAAAAAGGCTACATAGGGGCAGGGCAAGACACAGAAAACAAGAGGTGAAAAATTCTGATCAACTAAATAGAACCTAAGTTGGAGGTCTAGAATAAGTTGAACTGAACAATAGAGGTCAGAGAACAAAGCCAACCAAGAAAACCCTAGGTAAAAGAGAGAAAACGAGCTCCAGAATAAACTAATCAAGAAAATCAGATGCCTAGATAATTTAAGATAATGAGCCATACTAGGAAACACGAAAATATGGACCAGCCAAAGGAACAAATTAATATTTCAACCAAGATACAGGAGTTGAGGCAACTAATGCTAAATCAATTCAATGAACTGAAGGAAGATATAGCAAAAGAGATGAAGGACATAAAGAAGACACTGGATGACCATAAAGACAAATTCATAAACTTGAAAAAACAAATGCCAGAACTCATGGGAATGAAAGCAACAATGGAATAGATGAAAAACACAATGGAGGGACACAACAGCAGATTTGAACAGGCAGAAGAAAGGATCAGTGAACTGGAAGACAAGACATTTGAATTCATACACACAAAAGAACAGATGGTGGAAAAATATGAGCAGGGTCTTAGGGAGCTGAGTGACAACATGAAACGCATGAACACACATGTTATGGGTATCCTGGAAGGAGAAGAGAGGGGAAAAGGGGCAGAAAGAATAACACAACAAATATTAACTGAAAATTTCCCAACTCTTATGAAAGACAGAAAATTAGAGATTCAAGAAGTACAGTGCACCCCAAACAGAATAGAACCCAATACACATACTCCAAGACACTTACTGATCAGATTGCCCAATGTCAAAGACAAAGAGAGAATTCTGAAAGCAGCAAGATAAAGCAATCCATCACATACAAGGGAAGCTTGATAAGACTATGTGTAGATTTCTCTGTAGAAACCATGGAGGCGAGAAGACAGTGGCATGATATATTTAAGATACTGAAAAAGAAAAACTGCCAACCAAGAATTCTATATCCAGCAAAATTGTCCTTCAAACATGAGGGAGAGATTAAAACATTTTCAGACAAAAAGACACTGAGAGAGTTTGTGAATAAGAGACTAGTGTTACAAAAAATACTAAAGGGAGTGCTGCAGGCTGATAGGGAAAGACAAGAGAAAGCTGGAAAAGCATGCAGAAATGAACATTATCAGGAAAGGTAAAAGGAGAGACAGGAAAAAATAAGATATGACATAAAAAATCCAAAGGACAAAATGATACAAGAAAGTACTGCCCTTAGAGTAATAACACTAAACGTAAATGGATTAAACTCCCCAATAAAAAGACACAGACTGGCAGAATGGATTAACAAACAGGACCCATCTATATGCTGTCTACAAGAAACTCACCTTAGACACATGGATAAAAATAGGCTAAAAGTGAAAGGCTGGAAAAAGATATTTCACGCAAACAACAACCAGAAAAAAGCAGGAGTAGCTATATTAATATCAGACAAATTAGACTTCAAAAGTAAAACAATTAAAAGAGACAAAGGACACTATATATTAATAAAAGGGTCAATTCACCAAGAAAACCTAACAATCATAAATATTTATCCACCAAGCCAGAATGCCCCAAATTTCATGAGGCAAACACTGAGATCACTGAAAGGAGAAGTAGGAACCTCTACAAAAATAGTTGGATGCTTCAATACACCACTCTCATCAATGGACAGAACATCTAGACATAGGATCAATGAAGAAACAGAGATGTTGAATTGTATGATAAATGAACTAGACTTGACAGATATTTATAGAACACTACATCCAACAAAAGCAGGATATACCTCTTTCTCAAGTGCTCACGGAACATTCTCTAGGGATAGACCACATGTTGGGTCACAAAGAAAGTCTCAACAAATTTAAAAATATTGATATTATACAAAACACTTTCTCAGACCATAATGGAATGAAGTTGGAAATAAATAAAGGCAGAAGGTCATAAAATTCACAAACATATGGAGGCTAAACAACAGCCTTTAGAAAACCAGTGGGTAAAGGAAGAAATTACAAGAGAAATTAGTAAATACCTCAAGGCAAATGATAACAAAAACACGACATATCAAAACTTATGGGATGCAGCAAAGGTGGTGCTGAGAGGGAAATTTATTGCCACAAATGCCTATATTAAAAGAGAGGAGAGAGCAAAAATTGAAGAATTAACTGTTCACCTGGAGGAATCAGAGAAAGAACAGCAAACTAACCCCAAAGCAAACAGAAGGGAAGAAATAATAAAGATTAGAGCAGAAATAAATGAAATTGAGAACAGGAAAACAATAGAGAGAATCAACAAACCAGAAGTTAGTTCTTTGAGAAGATCAATAAAATTGATGGACCGCTGGCTAGGCTAACAAAAAAAGAGAGAGAGAGAGAGGGAGAGAGAGAGAGAGGATGCAAATAAATGCAATCAGAAATAGGAAAGGAAACATAACTACTAACCCTGCAGAAATTAAGGAGATAATGAGAAGATACTAAGAGCAACTATATGTTAATAAACTAGATAACTTAGACGAAATGGACAACTTCCTAGAAAAGCATAAATGACCAACATTGACTCAGGAAGAAATAGATGACCTCAACAAACCAATCACAAGTAAAGAGATTGAGTCAGTCATCAAAAAGCTCCCCAAAAGGAAAAGCCCAGGACCAAATGGCTTCACATATGAATTCTACCAAGCATTCAAGAAAGAATTAGTACCAATCCTGCTCAAATTCTTCAAAAAAAACTGAAGAAGAGGGAAAGGTACCTAATGCATTCTATGAAGCTAACATCACCCTAATACCAAAATCAGACAAAGATAGTACAAAAAAAGAAAATTATAGACAAATCTCTTTAATGAATATAGACGCAAAAATCCTCAACAAAATACTTGCAAATTGAATCCAGCAGCACACTAAAAGAATTATACACCACGATCAGGTGGGATTTATTCCAGGTATGCAAGGCTGGTTCAACACAAGAAAATCAATTAATGTAATACACCACATCAATAAATCAAAGCAGAAGAACCACATGATCATTTTGATTAGTGCAGAAAAGGCATTTGACAAAATTCAACATCCTTTCCTGATGAAAACACTTCAAAGGATAGGAATAGAAGGGAACTTTTTCAATATGATAAAGGCGATAGATGAAAAATCCACAGCTAACATCATACTCAATGGGAAAAGACTGAAAGCTTTCCCTTTAAGATCAGAAACAAGACAGGGATGCCTACTGTCACCACTGTTATTCAACATTGTGCTGGTAAGTGCTAGCTAGAGCAATTAGGCAAGAAAAAGAAAAGGCATCAGAGGAAGAAGTGAAACTTTCACTCTTTGCAGATGACATGATTCTATTTGTAGACAATCCAGAAAAATCTACAGCAAAGCTACTAAAACTAGTCAATGAATACAGCAAATTGGCAGGCTAAAAGATCAACACACAAAAATCTACAGTGTTCTTACATACAAGTAAAGTGCAACAAGAGGAGGAAATCAAGAAAAAAAAATCCATTTACAATAGCAACCAGAAGAATTGAGTATTTAGGAATAAACTTAACCAAGGACACAAAAGACCTTTACACAGAAAAGTATAAGAAATTGCTAAAAGAAATTGAACAGGACTTTAAAAAATGGAAGAACATACCACGTTCATGGATTGGAATACTAAATATAGTTAAGACAGCAATTATACCTAAACTGATTTATAGATTCAATGCAATACCAATTAAAATCCCAAGAACTTATTTTACAGAAACAGAAAAACCAATAACCAAATTTAACTGGAAGGGCAAGCTGCCCCAAATAGCCAAAAATATCTTGAGAAAGAGGAACAAAGTGGGAGGTCTCACACTACCTGACTTTGAAACATATTACAAAACTACAGTGCTCAAAACAGCATGGTACTGGCATAAGGACAGATATACTGACCAATGGAATCAAATTGAGTATTCAGAAGTAGACCCTCACATCTACAGACAATTGTTCCTTGATAAGGCAGTCAAGCAAAGCAACTAGGACAGAGCAGCCTCTTCAATAAATGGTGTTTGAAGAACTGGATATCCATTTCCAAAAGAAGGAAAGAGTGCACCTAATACCTGATACAAAAATTAACTTGAAATGGATCAAAGACCTAAACATTAGCACCAAGACCATAAGACTCTTAGAAGAAAATCTAGTGCACTATCTTAAAGATCTTGTGATAGGAGGTGGTTTCCTAGACCTCACACCCAAGGCGTGAGCAACCAAAGAACAAATAGACACATAGGAACTCCTCAAAATTAAACAAAGGACTTCGTCAGAAAAGTAAAAAGCAACCTATGCAATGGGAGATGATATTTGGAAACCACATATCAGATAAGGGTTTAATATCCTGAATATAAAAAGGGATCCTACAAATCAACAACAGAAAGACAAACAACCCAATTAAAAAATGGGCAAAAAACATGGACAGACACTTTTCTGAAGGGGAAATACAAATGGCTCAAGAACATATGAAAAAATGCTCAATTTCACTGGTTATTAGGGAAATGCAAATCAAAACCACAATGAGATATCATCTCACACCTACCAGAATGGCCATTATCCAAAAAACAGAAAATTACAAGTGCTGGAGAAGATGTGGAGAAAGAGGCACATTTATTCATTGTTGGTGGGAATGTAGAATGGTGTAAACACTCCGGAAGACAGTGTGGAGGTTCCTCAGGAAGCTAAGTATAGATTTTCCATATGACCCAGCTATTTCATTGCTAGGTATATACTCAGAGGAACTGAAACTTAACACACAGACAGACATTTGTAAACCAGTGTTTATTGCAGCATTATTCACGATTGCCAAGAGATGGAAACAGCCCAAATGTCCATCAATGGACGAGTGGCTAAACAAACTAGTATATACACATGATGGAATATTATGCAGCTGTCAGACAGAACAAAGACATGGATCATACAGTAATATGGATGAACCTTGAGGACATTATGTTGAGTGAAGTTAGCCAGAAACAAAAGGATACTGTAAGGTCTCACGAATATGAACAAACATTAATGGACAAACTTTGAGAGTTAAAAGCTGACAACACAGGCTATGAGGAGATAGAAGGAGAGTAGAGATTGGGCATTTGATGCTGAAGGACTACAGAATGTTTAGCAAGGTTGATTGTATAGATCCAGAAATAGACAGCATAATACTGTGTGATGGTAGCACAGTATTGTAAGTACACTGAACAAAGATGTCTGTGAGTAAAGCTGAAAGAGGTGGGATAGGAGAATGTATGACACCAGAGGTAAAGATAGATGATAAAGACTGGGACTGTATAACTTGGCAAAAACTGGAGTGGCCAATGACTGTTACTAAATGTACAAACATAAAAATGTTTTGCATGTGGGAGAGCAAATGAATGTCACCCATGCAGAGTGTTGATAAAAGGGATGGTATTTGGGAAAAAACATAATCAAAGCAAACTGGAGTCTATGGTCAACAGTAACATTGTAATGTTTCCACTAAATGTAACAAAGGCAATATACCAATGTTCAGTGTGTATGAGAAGGTGATATAGGGGAGGGATATGAGATTCTTGGTAGTGGTATTGTTTTCTGTCCTTACTATTATATTGTATTGTATGAAATGTTAGTTTTCTTTTTATTACCCTTTTTATTATTTGCTAAAAAAAAACAAAAGAAAACTTTTTTTTTTAGTAATCAATATGTTCAGGTGCTGACTGTAGTGATAAATGCACAACTTTATGATGATACCATGAACAACTGACTGTACACTGTGGATAAATGTATGGTATGTGAATACAACTCTATAAAATTATAGGAAAAAATATATATAGGAGTAAAAGTGTTGGAGAAAACATGGAGAGAGGATGTACCCATCTACTGTTGATGAGCAGGCAAAACGGTATAGCCTTTCTGAAGGTCAGTATGGTGGTTCCACAAAAAGTTAAGTATGTGGAGGCCATAAGGTCCTGCAACCTCATTATGGGGCATGTAATCAGAAGATCTGAGAGCAGAGACATGAATGGACATTTGCACACTGGTGTTCATGGAGGCAGTATTCATGATTTGCAATGGGTGGAGGTGGCCTAAGGATATACAGACTGAGAAACAGAATGGTAAACTGTGGTGTGTGCATACAATGGAAAACGGAGCAACTATGAGAAGGAGTGAGGCTGTGAGACATGCAACGATGTGAATGGATGCTGTCCACAGCATTTTGAGTGAAGTATGCCAGAAATAAAGGCAGACACTATAATGCCTCACCAATATGGACTACCTACAATGTGTAAACTCAGAATCGAACTTGAGAACACAGTCTAAGAGGGGAGTGATTATTGTGATGGTCCCTGGATTGTAAGCTCTTACAGCAATCAAATCTATTCCTGAATTGTAATGGCTATCTCCAAACTTTGAGATCGTGAGCCCTTAATGTATAGTCTGACTGGTCTCTGGAATAACGGGTGTCTCTGTGATGCCTGAAACTCAGAGCTAGAGCTCAGCAGATATGAATGTTATTATTAGCACATACAGCAACTGTTAAAAAAAAAAAAAAGCTGAAAAAGAGCCCAGACTTCAATTACTGACATGAATGGAACAGATCTGGTTAGGACTAGGGCAAACTGGGCCAAAGGGTAAAGGTCGAAACTGACTGTATTTTAAAACTGCAACTTCTGTGTGAGACCAAGGGCAGAGATGCCTATTTGGTGCAGGATCTATACTTTCTAAACAGTATAACTCTACAGTCAGTTTATTCAAACACCACAATTACATGGAACTCTGAATAGGAAGTGAGATGTGGTAGGTTAGTATAGGTTAGAGTGAAACAGTGACACAACCCAAAGTAATTTGGGCAGAGAATAAGAATATATTTACAAGGTCCCCCTGAGGAGCTGGGGGAAAATGTGGAAGTATTGGACCTCCTCATCTGGACTGATGCTGATGTTGTCACAAATATTAGGACTGTGGTTTGATGTGCTGAGCCCTCTATCATGGGACTTGCCCTTATGAAGCTCATTACTGCAAAGGAGAAGCTAAACTTGCATATAATTGTGCCTAAGAGTCTCCCCCGAGTACCTCTTTGTTGCTCAGATGTGGCCCTCTCTCTGTCTAACTGAGCCACCTCAGCAGGTGAATTCACTGCCCTCCCCGCTACATGGGACCCAACTCCCAGGGGTGTAAATCTCCCTGGCAATGCAGGATATGACTCTAGGGGATGAATCTGGACCTGGCATCGTGCAATTGAGAATATCTTCTTGACCAAAAGGGGGGTGCAAAATGAAACAAAGTAAAGTTTCAGTGGCTGAGAGATTTCAAATGGAGTAGAGAAGTCACTCTGGTGGACATTGTTATGCACTACACAGATAACACCTCTTAGGTTTTCATGTACTGGAATAGCTAGAAGTAAATACCTGAAACTACCAAACTCCAATTCAGTAGTGTGGACTCCTGTAGACGACTGCATAACAATGTAGATTACAAGGGGTGACAGTGTGATTGTGAAAACCTTGTGGATCACACTCCCTTTATCTAGTGTATGGATGGATGAGTAGAAAAATGGGGACAAAAACTAAATGAAAAATAGGGTGGGATGGGGGGATGATTTGGGTGTTCTTTTTTACTTTTATTTTTTATTCTTATTCTGATTCTTTCTGACATAAGGAAAATGTTCAGAAATAGACTGTGGTGATGAATGCATAACTATATGATGGTACTGTGAACAGTTGATTGTACACCACTGATGACTGTATGGTATGTGAATATATTTCAATAAAACTGAATTTAATTAAAAAAAAAACTGACTTCTTGGAAACTGTCTTAATGTTTGCTCATAGCAATGGTATAGGTGTATTCTGGTTTGCTAATGCTGCCATTCTGCAAAACACCAGAAATGGATTGGCTTTTATAAAGGAGGTTTATTTGGTTACAAAGTTACAGTCTTACAGCCATAAAGTGTCCAAGGTAAGTCATCAACAATTGGGTACCTTCACTGGAGGATGGCCAATGGTGTCCAGAAAACCTCTGTTAGCTGGGAAGGCATGTGGCTGGCATCTGCTCCAGAGTTCTGGTTTCAAAATGGCTTTCCCCCAGGCTTGGGCTCCTCAGAAATGTCACTCTTATTTGCTCTTGGGGCATTTGTCCTCTCTTAGTATCTCTGGAGCAAAAGTCTGCTTTCAAAAGCCATCTCCAAAATGTCTCTGTAAGCTGAAGCTCCTCTCTCAGCTCCTATGCATTCTCCAAAGCTTGCTGTAGCAAGCTCTCTCCTTCTGTCTGAGCTATATAGTGCTCCATTAAACTAATCAAGTTCCATGCTGAATGGTAGGGCCAAACCTCCATGGAAATTATCCAATGAAAGATCTTGCCCACAGTTGAGTGAACACATCTCCACGGAAACATCCAATCAAAAAGTCTCCAACCTAATCAACACCAATACGTTTCCCACCCACACAAGACTGCATCAAAGATAATGGCATTTTGGGAGACATAATATATCCAAACCAGTACAAGGTGTGTCATTCATAGGATCAATTCACAAAATTTGAGATTGTGAAGCTTAGCAGACCTGGAGCTGGTTTAATACCCATAGCCCCAAATATACACTGACATAGTATTTGCCAAAATTTACCACACTAGGCTCAAAAGATACTCTATGGGAAAAACAAAAGTCTCTGTGGTCCACTAGATTGTAGAAGGACTGCATATTCTATCTATAGATTCACACTGCATATTACCATAAAAATGGTTCTGAAAGTTCTACAGTAAATAAATATTTATTTATGCCAGAATTTCTCTACTTATTTGATTGAGGAGTACCTAGTGGGGTACAGTTTAGTAAATAATAGATGAGTCGATTCATGTCAATCTAGACAGAAGAATCTAATTTCAGTTTTCTTAGAGTTTTTAATTATCAATATGCATTTTAAATCTCAAAAAGAGTGATTTACTATGTAACATTTCTACATTTGTTTGAACATGGTACTCTTATTTTCAGCTGCATCTCACAAAACTGGTGTTTCATTTCATTTTCTTCTAGAAACATTTCTCTAGAGACCTTCCAAAAAGCTCTGTTCTTGACCTATCATACAACTTGGCCAAAAGGGAAAGACTGTCCTATCAAATTTTCAGATAGCCCAAAACTTAGTTTTGTTTTGTTTTGTTTTAAAAAAAGATGTCCAATATGATAAAATTTGAATTCTCTAAGATCTGGACAAGCAAGATTTATGAGATAAACAACTCTTTGGGGTTCGGAAAAACCCATGTCAAGTTTTGGGGAAGACAGGAGAGACAGGTTTTAATTGACCATAAACTCAAAAGTATAATACTGCTGCATTAAAAGCCAATACACAGAATGGTGCAGCCCCTCCGGAGGGCAGTATGGTGGTTCCAGAGGAGGCTGGGTGAAGGACTGCCATATGACCCTGAAACCCTGTTATGTGGTATATATCTGGAAGAACCGAATGCAGGTACACAAATAGATATTTGCACACTGATGTTTATGGCATTATTCACAATCTGTAATGGATGGAGGCGGCCTAAGGGTACATCAGTGGATGAACAGAGGGGCACACTATAGTGTATACTATATACACTACAAGAAGGACTGAAGTCATGAAGCATGCAACTACATAAAATGAATCTTGAGGAAATTATGTTGAATGAAATAAGCCAAAAAAAAGGGACAAATATTGTAAGGCCTCACTAATATAAACTAACTATAATGATCAAATGCTGAGAATTGAACTCGAGGGCATAAGCTATCTGGGAATAGAACAGCGGCAGAGATTGGGCAATTGAAGATTAAGGAGTACAGAATATTCAATAAGGCTTATTGTAAAGGTTCCTAGATTGTAAACTCTTACAGCAGTCACACCTATTCCTGAGTTTTAACTTTTATTTCTAAATTTTGAGATGCTAAGCTCTTTGTGTATATCCTGGTAGTTTCCTGGAAATTTGGGTATCTGTGTGACACCTGAGACTCGGAGTTAGAGTTCTCCAACTCTGAAAGTCAGCATTACCCCATACAGCAACTGTTAAGGAAGCTGAAAAAAAGATCAGACTACAATTAGGGAAACGAATGAAATGGATCCAGTTAGGACTAAGGTAAATTAGAATACAGGGCAAAGGATGATATTGACTATTTTAAAACTCCAACTTCTTTGTGAGACCAAAGGAAGAGAAGTTTATTTGGTACAAAATTTATATTTTCTGTAGCACACTATCTAATTTAACCTGTCTGGTCACTTTTTTTAAACAACGTAATTACATGAAACCTAGAACAGGGAAAGTGATCTTGTTATTCTGTACAGGCCAATGTAATACCCCAATACATCCCAGAATATTTTGGGCAGAAAATAAAAAAGTATTTGCAAAATCCCTTTGAGGTACTGGGGAAAAATGTGGAACTATTAAACTTCCCCACCTGGGGAATTTCTGCTATTCTCTTAACCAAAAGGGGCTCCCAAATTAATAAGCCAAGCCCTTGACCTAGAGGCTTGCCCTTATGAAACTCACCTCTCCAATGGCAAAGCTAAGCCTACTTATAACTATGCCTAAGGGTCACCCCCAGAGAACCTCTTTTGTTGCTCAGATGTGGCCTATACCTCTACAACAACTCTGCAAATTAACTCACTACCCTCACCCCTATGTGGGACATGACTCCCAGGAGTGCAAGTCTCCCTGGCAATGTGGGACATGATTCCCAGGGATGAGCCTAGCCCTGGCATCATAGGATTGAGAATGCCTTCTTGACAAAAATGGGGAAAAGAAATGAAACATAATAAAGTTTCAGTAGCTAAGAGATTTCAAATAGAGTAGAGAGGTCATTCTGGAGGTTATTCTTATGCATTATATAGATAGTCCTTTAAGTTTCTAGTGTATTAGAATAGCTAGAAGGAAACACCTGAAACCATTGAACTGTAATGCAGTAGCCTTAATTCTTGATGATAATTTTATAACTATATAGCTTTTATCATGTGACCATGTGATTGTGAAAACCTTTTGACTGACACTCCCTGGATCCAGTGCATGGTCAGATGAATAATAAAATAAAGACAAAAGAAGAAAATAATAAGGGAGATAAGGAGTATGGGATATCTTGGGTGTTTTTATTTTAATTTTGAATTTTTATTTTTTTTTTGGAGTAATGAAAATATTCTAAAATTAATAATGGTGATGAATGCACAACTATAGGATGATACTGTGAACCACTGATTATACAGTTTGGATGGATTATATGGTGTGAAAAAATATCTCAATAAAATTGAATTTAAAAAAAAAAGCTAATACAATGCTAGTCTACACTATTAAGAGAATGGTGTCAAGAACATTAAGAAGTAACAGAATCATTATAGCCAAGTGCCACTGTAAGTCTACAAGATGGCAAAAGGTCTGGGAATTACGTCAAAGGAAGGAGGTATAAAACCTGGGAAAAAGAATACCCAGGTAAAGTGGAATTTGCCTCCAAATATATGAGGAAATATCCTGGTATGTCATTCAGGGGTCTTGAGTGCCAGCTTCTAGGCCTATTTAAGAAGCCATGATTACATCTAACAAGGGCTCTCTTAAACCAAAGGAAAATGTGTTCACAAATTCATAGGAAATAGGAGGCTCAGATTGAGAAAAGAGAGAAAGAGCTCTGGACAGGGCAGCAAGAAAACCAGTGGGGTCGCACATACAGGAGAAATCTGTCCCCATATTACTGCCAAATCACTAATGATGAATTACCAACACCTGCTCCCATGTCCTTAAATCACTCACTCATGATTCAAAACCCCATTAGTGGGTATTCAGTAAGTGGGACCAAAATCACGTGCCAGACCTTGTCTATAAGGGGAAATGAAGTAAAGGGAGACTGTAGCACCTTTTCTGGGAGTAGACACCTCCTCTGCTGAAACAATAAATATGGGGGTATGCCCCAAAAAGAAATTACAGTGTTACTTGGAAGCTAGAAGTCTGGCTAGTAGACTGCCCAAAACACTAAATGTTTACCACAAAGAAACTGGATAGGGTTGGCTTATTTTGAGTTCTCCAGAGGACAGAACTAGAAAAATTAAGACAGATGGAGAGAAGTCAATATCTTAGCATGAAGAACTCAGTAAACAGATCTTGCTGCATCAGAAGGAAACAAAGGTCCCTTACTAAATAGGAAACTCTGAGTCATCCAAAGTGTTACAGCAGTGAGATGGTTGTTGGTCTGGGACACCTGTTTGGAGAAGGAGTTTATGCTAAATGAACTCTAAAGATTCTTTCCCAATGTGGGAAAAACAACAAATACTCAGTCTCACCCAGTGAGAACTTAAAAATTCAATAATGGGCCAATAAAGAGATTTTAGGACTGGCAAGCACCTTAGAGATCATCTACAACAACACTTAATTATTGACACGGAAACTGGGACCTAGATGATGTGATTTTTCTTCAAGGGTTCTCAATGAGTGAGTATCAAAAGGAAGCTAGAACCCATACCTCCATGCCTTCAACCTATCCTCTCTGTTACAAAATACTGCTTCTTTCTGCAAATGCGCAATCTCACTTAATGATAGAAAGATAAAATTTATTGAGATTCTCAAATCTATTGTTCTTGATGGAATTAATGTGAACACAGGCAAGTATGGTCATGAGGAATGGAGCGAGATTGAGTTGGGAAAAAGACAAGATGAAAATTCATTCAAACCTAAACGAATTTCTTTTTCTGATATGACCTCTAATTTACCAACAGGTCCTGGGTTTTGATGCTCACCTTTTTGGGTAATTAAAGTTCAGATGTTTAAAGAAAAACAATGCCTTTGACCACTAGCAAGACCTCAGGGAAATGTCACAGTGAGGGCAAATTATTTTTCATCTGCTTAGTAAACTTTGTGTATAACAAAAAATCAACACTTTACCAACTCTTCTTGCAGGTGTTGTTTGTCTCCCATGTCATTGGATGCAACAGGTTAAACACTAATGAGAAATATGGAACAACTCACACTGGGCAAGTCTCCAACCAGGTTTGTAAGCAATCGATTTCCTTCTCATTTGAATTTCGCCACTAATTCACCATGGGGCATTGGTCATGCCCTTCCTCTATATTCCTGATATTACAAGAAGAAATGCTCATAGTGAACTCCTTCTGGAAACCATCTTGGAGGAGCAGTGTTTGCACAGAACTTTCAAAATGATAGCATGGCAAGCTTCCCAATTCACATCCTGTCAAAGTCAGCAGAGCCAATGAGCCAACCACCACTGTGAAATAGAACAATTCTGTGGGGCCCGAGAGCAGCAATGCTTTTGTTCCTAGAACTAGAATAGTGATCTTATATTATGATCCAGATAGATATATCTGAAACACAAGTTTGACCAAAAAAATCTCAATCATCATCAGTGTGCTTTTCTTCTATATTCTATTTTATTTATTTATTTTGTTTTTGTCTTTTAAAGACAAAGTTAATTATATTTTTCGTGACAGGTTGGTAATAGCAATGGTAGAAAAAAGTAGGAACAAATAAGGGTGAGAAGACAAACTTTATATGAAGATACTCATAGGAAAATGGGAAGAAATCGTTGGAAATTGTCTCTAGCAGATATAGCTCCAAGAAGGCACGTAACTCTTATGATGAAAATTGTCTTATTTTCTAGATCCTCCTGTGGCCAATCTATCAGCTTCTTCATTTCCTTTGATGTTTTGATGGCCAGGAACATCCTTGGGAAGCTTGATCAATCTTCTGGAAATCCTTTCTGTTGACAACACCTCTTTCAGAGGTTGTTATCCATCCACTTTCTTTCCAGTTACCAATTCATTCTGTCATGCCTTTGATGAGAAACTTGCTCTCTGTTCCAATGATACATTTATCTTTGTTTTAGCTCTTTGCTTGTTCAGTTGCTGTCCAGGATGCCTACAGTTCTGCTGTTTTTTGTGTTTGCCGTTCAGAAACACTGTTGCTTACATTTAGAGAATTGTCGGGTCTTCGGTAAACTCCAAATCCTGCTTGTGTGCCATCTCTCTCATTATTTTTGCAGCTACCATCTACATAAACAGTTGGAATATGTTCTTGGCCCTTGCCTGAACCCTCTCCTCGGTGGTCCCAGGCATTCATATTGGCCTCAGGGTCTTTCCCGGCTCCGTTGGGGGGATGCCTATCATCTCCATGTATTCTATTTTATTTTAATGCTGGTTATGATCCATCAAACTGGTTTCATGGTCTACTAACTGACCATACCCACAATTTAAGCAGTGCTGTTCTAGAACATAGAGAACTTCGCTTCTAATCTGGAATCATTTCAAATAGCCATGTTTTAAAGCTTCTAAAGCAATACTAAAGATTAGACCCATCTGAGAAGCTCTTTAAAAATTAAGATGCCTCAGTCTGCTAGCTAGAGATTCTGATTCAATTTGTCCAGAGTCAGGACTAAGCATTAGTCAATTTTAAAATTACTAATGTGTAATTTTAACATGTGGCCAAAATTGGGAACCATTGCTCCAATCTAGAACAACTAATAAGAAAACCTACAAGTTCCTTTTAAAAGTGCCTATCCCTGTAAGGTTATTTTACATAATATAAATTTGCCAGTAAGCAGGTTATCAGTCGGCCATACTTAATGCAGGACAACCTTTAAAGCACTACAGTCTTTGTTTTTCCACTTGAGCTGCAGAATTCTCAAAGGCCAGAAGGCCAGATAAGCTTAAGTCCCTTGCCTTGGAAACCATGTTTACAATAACCCTGGGTTATTCCAGAGCGCTGCTGGTCTGTGTGACCTTTCCCCCAGTGAGCCTTATTTCCATGAACAGAAACCATACGCCTGAGAGCTGACTCATGGAAAGTTACTGCCACTCCAAGGCAATGACCCTTCACCTACTAAACTTCCCCAAGTTCACTCCACTGCCCAGCGGAGCAGTCCAGGCTGCGGGGTGAAGCTGACCTCTCACCCACTTAGCCAGTACCGGCTTAGCTTTTGCAAGACAGGGTGTTTCTTCCTTCCAATACAATGTTGATAAAAACTGGACATGGCAGACTGTAACTCTATTTTTGTTTTAAAACAAGAAATGCAAACTATAAATTTGTGTCCTAGCAAAAGACAACAATCTTTTCGCTCCAATACACGGTGCATTTTGAGGAGCCCACTTGTTGATAGAAGAGATGGGAGAAGCCTAGTGCTAAAAGGGGAGGAAGAAAGAACAAAGCAGGGGAGCCCCAAACCTTTCCTATTTGTACTTCCTCTTCCAATTCAGCACTGATGGTTGAAATAGAGCCAAGACTCTCATCAATCAAGAACATAACCATGTTGCCCAAACTCAGCATTGTTGGATCCTCAAGTTTATTTTCAAAATGAAAGGGCCAAAAGGGGAAAGGAGTGTGGGTTGGTGTGATTATAGTTGAAAGCTAAAGGAAGTCTAGTTTTCTCTTTGGCAAAGACTGGGTGATATTCCACATATTGAAAGACACCAGGAAAAATCAATGCCATTGAAGAAACAAACCATCAAGTTTGCAGCATGTTTGGTTTGTTTTCTAACTCAATTTCACACAGTTGTCTGGTTTTGGCAAGAGGATGATTAGACATACTTAGTTTTAAAGTGCTATAAAGCTAAAGATTTTCAAAATCTTAGAATTTTCAAGCCCTGAAAGAGTGTGGCAACGATTCCTCTTTAAACTGAGATTTAGGAATCCTGGGATTCCAACTAGCTATGTGACAAGTGACTTAACTCCTGTGCCTCAGTTTTCCCTCTGCAAGTTGAAGTGTGGATTAAACGAATGGTTTCATGTTTGCCATTGACAATCTTATGAAGAGGCGTTTCTTCCAAATAGTATGGGGAGGGTGGGGGTAGGAGTATGGCTGCAGCCTGGAACTCAGGAGGTTCCTTGGACCACCAGCCCACAAATAGTAAGTGGGTTGCATCTCCCAAACAAACTTGATTCACTGATGGAAACTCTCTGGAGAGCTATGTCGAGGAGAATCCTGTGGCCAAACCAGACCAAATGGGAAAGGATGTTATGATCCATTATTAATGGTGTCAGCCCCCAGTTGGAGAGGAAGGGAGTAATCGTTTGCACATTTAGGTATCTGCTTTTCTTAGAATTTGCAAACAGAAAATTTTAGTCTGACATCTGGACAGGTGTCTGCTTACTCTCAAATATGAGAAATACAATGTCTTGCATGTACTAATAGCTCAGTGCATATGAAGTGACTGAATTAGCCAGGTACTAAGGTATATTTGTATAACTAATTGAATTTTCTCACTTTTTTTATCCGGATATTCATGCCATGTTGATATATTTTTGATAACCCCCCTGCACTAGGCTAAGCAAAGAGGTTGTAAGAGGAAGTGACAACTAAAATTTGTCTCCCCAATGACCTGGTACCTGATCTGAAACACCAGAAAAGGGCATCTAAGGTCACCAGCCAGTTCCATACAAACCAAGGCTGGACTGTGGCAAAACCCGGAGCTTTGCAAGTAAGAGAGTTCTATTTGGACTGTATGTTTGGAGTGGGGGTGGGGGTGGCGCAGTGGGAAAAGAAATGTCCTATGTGGTGGTAATCTCAGGAAATTTCAGCAGAGATCAGCAATCAGAGGAAAAGAACAAGTCATAGGACTGGAAAAAAAAAATTCATTTGGCAGTGGCTCAATATCAGTCCAAAGAATACAATGGGCAGGAGTGACACGGAAGAAAGAGCTAGTTGCTTGTCTCTCAAGTCCTGTGTTTCTATCCCTCTTGTTATCAAAGGGGTTGGAAACAGAAGGCCAGAGAGTTGCCAACCCAGTTCCCTGTCCTGATTCTGCCTTCCTATTCATTCAAAAACCTAGTTTGAACAGATATTTGCCAAATTCTTCTGCCTGTTCCCTGACTACAACTATTTTCTTTTCAACTTTTGAAAAAGCATTTATTTTTCTTGTAATTAAGAAGTAACATGTTTCATTTTTTAAATGTGGAAAAGCACATAAAAAGGAAATGAAAATACTGACTCTTTGTTCTCAGCTTCACAAAACCTATGTAAGGGTTTCTAGGATCCATCCACTATTCCCCTTTTATGGCTCATCTAGCTGTTGTCAAGTCTTCATCAACTTTATGCTCCTCTGCACTCCCATAACCAGGGAACCTCTTCTAGTTTGAGAGGTGACAGTGGGAACCCTGATGTGTGAATTATTGTATATTCTACATGCTCCAAATCCCTTCAATGTCTGGGATTTTGGAAGTCAAAAAAATGTCATGTTTTTCGCAGTGAGCAAGTGGAAAGAGAGCATTTGGAAAGTCCTGAGATCACCTTGCAGTATCCTACAGCCCATGTAGCACAGACACAACAGATGGGCCTCAGGTAAATGAGGTATTAGAGCCTGGGTCAGTGCATTTCAGGGGCAGCAGAATGAAATGCTGCCCATGCACCTAAGAGCAGCCAGAGGCCACAGCGAGAGACAAACCCAAAAGGATCTTTTGGATGGGAATGAGGAATGCTGGAGCAGCAACTTGCATGAACCAACAAGCTAGGATCAGATTTAACAGGAAACATCTCAATGGAGACTAGCATGGCCAGATGTCACTAAGCACTAGGTATGCACCTACCCTGATACTTTGTAGGCCTACCTAAGCTTCTGGGAACATAGACGCAGCCATGGGGAAAAAGAACAGTAAAACCTTACACTAACCAAAGGGACTTATAATAGACATTAAACTGACTTACAGAAAAGCAAAAGGAAAGAAAAGAGAATGTCAACATTTGCACACTTGACATTTGTGGAAAGAGATTTGTACCCACTCTATATGTTTAGTTATGTAGCTAGGGTTGGTTTTCCAAGTATGTGAGACAGAAAGAGACACACACATAAGGGTTTTCCCAAGGGAGCAATTAGAGTGCTGGACCATGGAGTCCACACTGGATAACAGAGGAAGAGAGGATATAATGGGAGTGAGAGAAAGTGAAGCGGGAGTCTCAGTGAGATTGGAGCACTGTATTTGAATAAATATTCTAGAAGGATGGAAGATGGTATTTAGGGAATGGGATGCTTGGATTTGATATTGTGGATGGGGTAGTATTGGTGAAGATAAGTTCTAGGGTGTGATCATGGGAATGGGTAGCTGAGGTGTGCTGTAGACAGATACTGACAAGGTGAAAAGACTGATGAGAGGTAAAAGTCAGGTGGCTCATCCAATGGGTGTTAACCTCAACAGGAATGATGGCCAGAGTCACCCTCGAAAGGAAGACAGTGGCCAGGTACTCTATAAATGGCATCCACAAACAGGTAGTGGTGATATTGTCTGATGGCCTGTTCTTCAAGGGACCTGTGATATATATTTTTAATTTAACAGATTTTCTATTTTGGAGCAGTTGTAGGTTTTCAGAAAAATTGACCAGAAAGTGCAGAGAGCTCCATATCCCCCCTCCAGCCCCCCAATAGTTTCCCCTATTATTAACATCTTGCATTAGCTTGTTACATTTGTTACAACTGATGAACCAATATGATGCATGATTATTAACTAAAATCTATAGTTTAGGGTTCACTTTTGTGTTGTACAGTTCTCTGGATTTTGAAAAAGGCATAATGTCATATACCCATCACTACAGTATCATACAGAACAGTTTCACTGCCTTAAGAATGCCCTGTGCTCCACCTGTTCATACCTTCCCCTCCCTCTCTGAGCCCCTGGCAACCAATGATTCTTACACGGTCTCTATAGTTATTCCTTTTCCAGAATATCCTATAGTTGCAACCATATAGTATGTGGCCTTTTCAGACTTCTTTCACTTAGCACTATGCATTTAATTTTTCTCCATGTCTTTTTGTGGCTTGATAACACATTTCTTTTTATCACCAAATAATATTCCATGTATGGATGTACCACCATTTGCTTATTCATTTCATTTCATGTGAAAGACATCTTGGTTACTTCCAGTTTTTTGTGATTATGAAAAAAACTACTATAAACATTCATGTGCAGGATTTTTTGCAGATACATGTTTTCAGCTCAATTGGGTAAATACCTAGGAGCATGATTGCTCAATTGTATGATAGGCCTAGGTTTAAATTTGTGAGAAACTGTCAAACTGTCTACCAAAGCGACTGCATCATTTTTCTTTCTCACTAGCAATGAATGACAATTCCTGTTGCTCCACATCCTCATCAGCATTTGATGTTGTCAGTGGATTGGATTTTAGCCATTGTAATAAATGTGTAGTAATATCTTGCTGATTTAATTTGCAATATCCTAATGACATATGCTATTGAGTATCTTTTCATATGCTTCTTTGACAGTTGTATATTTTCTTTAGTGAAGTGGCTGTTCAGATCTTTTGACCATTTTTTGGGGGTTGTTTTCTTACTGTTGAGTTTTAAGAGTTCTTTGTATTCTTTAAAGTCCTTTATCAGCTATGTGTTTTGCAAATATTTTCTCCCAGTCTTTGGCTTCTCTTTCATTCTCTTATCAGTGTCTCTCACGCAGCAGACATTTTCAATTTTAATGAAATCCAATTTATCAATTTCATGAATTGTGCTTTTGGTGCTGCATCTAAAAAGTCACTGCCAAATCCAAAGTGGCCTAGATTTTCTCCTATGTTATATTCTAGTTTGATAGTTTTTCATTTTACATTTAAGTCCATAATCAATTTTGAATTAATTTTTGTGGGAGATAGAAGGTCTATGTCTGAACTCATTTTTTTTTTCACGTAGATACCTGGTTGTTCCAACACTATCTGTTGAAAAGACTATCCTTTCTCCATAAAAATGTCTTTGATCTCTTGTCAAAATTCACCTGACTATATTTGTGTGGGCTTTCTATTCTGTTCCACTGATGTATTTGTTTATTCTTTTGTCAGTACCAGAGTGTCTTGATCACTGTAGCTTTCTCATAAGTCTTGAGTCAGGTAATGTTTGTCCTCTGACTTTGTTCTTCAGGATTGTGTTGTCTATGCTGGATCTTTTTGCATTTCTATATAAACTTTAGAGTCAGTTGGTCAATAGCCACAAAATAATTTACCGGAGGGACCTTTGATTTTAAAGGAGAATGGAGGGAAAATATTTTGAAAGCAGAAGGTATGGTGGAGGAGGAAATCATCTCACCCTCAGGCCATGAAATACTTGTGGATGGGAAGAAAAGCAACCTACCCTTGAGAGGCTGCATGAGACATGGAGCCCTCAATTCAAAGCAAGACTGTGAAGGGATATTCAGAGAAGATATTGGGAATGTATGGCATTAGAAGACAGCCCCTGAGTTGCAGAAAGCACAGTGGGCATATTTGGAAGAAGGGCAAGAAGAGTGAATGTCCAGGTCTGATTGGGGGGATACAATAAAAACAATTTGGAGGACAGACCAGTTAAAAATGGATGAACTGAGAGGAAGAGACTTCAGGTGGTACCTGACTTAAATCAAGAGTTGAGTCATTATGGGGCTGATTCAAGTGGACTCTAGAGGTTCCATGGCACAACATGGGGTACAGAGCGTCACTTAGCTGAACCATGTGAAACTGAAGAGTCACTGTCTACTCTCTTACCTGTTATGACAGCCTGGGGGAAGGGGATCCCACCAAGAACACAAGGCTTAGAGAAGGCCTGGGTGCTTTATATCTCCTGCAGTGCTATCACGTGATAGGCTGGGGGAGAGAATCTCATAGGGAAGATAAAGATGCCTCTTCCTTAGTTAACAGGTAATAAGACAGAAGCAGTAGCAGAAAAAGGAAAGAGAGGTAAGAATGAAGGAATACAGCCGGGGCTCTAGGCTGGACAGGGAGGGAATTGAAAACAGAAGAGGAATGGCATATAGGTTGATTAACAGCTATAGGTTGATTAACAGCAATGGGTTGATTAACAGCCCAGAAGATCTTCATAAGTACAAAAGCAGGGTTAGGAAAAGAGAGAGAATAAGCTAAACGGAAAGACGGGATACAATGGATTGGGATCAAAGAGAGGGAATCATTGGCCCTCATGTTTTCAGAGATGAGGTAGTTGTTGAGTGATCATCAGGTATGTGATGGGCAGATGAAATACAATAGGAATCAAGGCCACTGGGATTAAAATGGTCAAGGAACTATGAGCACTGAGGGATGGATAATTCAATCACGTGATAAATGAAGTTGTGTAGGACTATACAGCTCTCAAGCCCCAGTTATACCTTTCAATTCAGTGACAGGCCAGGACACCCTATGGCTGGACCATCATCACCCATTGTGCTGCATTTATTTCTAGAACACTCTCTCTATTCTCCCAAACCTTTGCATTCAAGTGAAGCGCAATCACACAGGACCACTGGAATTGGCAATGGCACAGTAAACAATCGTGGTCTAGCTCCTAGCTACCACAGTCACTGTTGCTTCATCCCATAGTCCCACGAGAGAAGAAAAACATAAGGACAAATAAGTTACTAGGTGTGTTTCATACACTGTTCACTCAATCAAGAACTACTACTGGCTTCAGTGTTTAAAGCACTAAGTCATGCACCATGAAAAATATCATGTGGAGGCAGAGTGGCCTTCCCGACTCTGAGAACTCTAACTACACAGGTCAGGAACCAAATGCCTTCCACATGCCTGCAATACCAGATTGAGTGTATGGTGGGGTTCCTCCCCAGACTCTCTCCATGCTTGTATCAATCCATATTCACATATATGTGAATATAATAAATAAAAAAATAGGTCATAATAAATACATCTTAGTCTGCAACATCCTTTTTACACTTAATAAAATATAGAGAACAAATTTCCAGTCAATATATATAGATGGTTGTCAGTCTGGGGTCCTCTGGTAAGCAGATGCTAAGACAGGAGGCAAGCAGTAATGTTGGTAGAAACAAAAGAATACATTTATCAAAGCAGTAGTTGCATCATATGTACCCGAATCCACATTAATCTGCTCAAGCAAAAATACCATGTGCAGCTCAGCAGCTGCCATAGGGGATATGTCTTGGTAGGCTTATAGTAGTCTACAGCCATTCTCAAGGAATCATCCAGTTCGTGCAGAAAATTAAATGGAAATATGATGAAAGCACCACCTCTACTCCTTGAGGTACTTAAGGATGGCACTGATCTCTGTCATTCCCCCACACAAAGTGCTATTATTTTTTATTTACTGTCTGGACTGGGGCCATTTCAGAGGCTTATACTTGGCTTTCCCCACTCTGACAACTCTAACTACATAGGTCAAGAACCAGATGTGGGGTTATTCCAAATGCCAACTGCCAAATATGTTAATCCCAATTGTATATCCAGGGACCTTGGAAATGCCCTCTATCTCTGCCCAATGTAGGAAACCTCAAATAGGAAATGTTTGCTCCAGAGTTCCCAGCTGGGTGGGCTGAGAGATACCTGTGAAAGATTAAGGGGAGGAAGGAAGCACTATTGGGTAAGGAAAGCCTTCAGACCATCATGTATATATGACATCTGTGAAAGGAAAGGGGTTGGGGGTGGAGAAATTTCACAGAGAAAATGGGGTAGATTGAGTTATGTCCCCCACAAAGACATGTTCAAATACTAATCCTTGGTCCTATGAATATGGATTCATTTGTGAATAAGATCTTGAAAGATCCTATTTCAATGAGAATAAAATGAATCAGGGTGCACCTTAATCCAAGATGGCTGGAGTCCTTATAAACAAAGGAAATTTGGAAACGAAAGTAAGCCACAAGAGAAGACCAAGTAGACAGATCACCATGTGAAGGAGCCAGGGTTTGGCTGCCAGCAAGCCACCAGCAGAATGTTACAGACTTCAGGAAAGCATGGGCTGCTGATAACCTTCTGTACCCATAGCCTCCAAGGCTGTGAGCCAATGAATCTTTGCTGTTTAAGCCAACCAGTCTGTCATATTCTGTTATAGTAGCCCTGGCAAACTAAGACAGAAAGCTTCAGACTGCAATGCAAATATGGAAAGCCTCAGTCAACCCAGTGGGGGCCTCCAAAGAAAAGAATTTCCATTAGAGGAGTCCACATTGAGGAGAAATGGCCAGGCCCTTGGTGCTTATCCACAGCTGGGGGATGCCTGGAGTTTAGCCTTGGTTCAATGCTGTATGAATCCCCAAGGTGCTGCAGCTGGAGACTGTCACCTAACTACCCTCCTTGCAACTGAAGTGCCACCTCTTTCTTGAAGAAAGATTCAGGGGTACACCTCCATGGCTACCACCAAGACTTACTTCATCCTTTAAATCAGCTGTAAAGTATTTTTAGTTCATAACTGCATCAAGATTTATTTATCCATTTCCCTATGGACAGACAAGTAGTTTGTTTTCAAATTTTTGTTCTTACAGATAATACTGCAACCAACCATCTTGTACATATATCTTTTGCTCTTTGATGGTATAACTGTAGAATAGGTTTGTAGAAGTGGAATGGCTGTGACATAGGATAACTATCCTTAAAATTTCCCTAGGTCCTGCCAATTATCTTCCAAAGATTTTTACTGGTTTTATACTCCCACAAATGGTATAGAAGAGTGCTCGTTTCTCCAGATCTTGACAACATGAAATGTTATCAACCTAATTTTTTTTTTGCCAATCTAATGGTAGAGCATGCTCCATTATCTTACTAATTTTAATTTTCCTAATAACTCATTAGATTTAGCATGTATTCATAGTTTATTATCCATTTTCTTCTTTAGTTAGTTCACTTCCTTTGCTCTTCTTTCCTTATCATTTTGCAAAAGCAAACATCAAACAAAATTGGGAGATTTCTGGGGTATTAACAGAAATGCTGACCCTGTATTTAGATCTGAGGCAAAAGCTCTTTTTGTCTTCCTGTAAGAAATTAAGAGATGTTACCTTCAAGATTAACTTACATTTTTCTGATAAGATTGGGCCCACTGTTGCCCAAAGGAGAACAAAACAGCTTTCCTTGGAGTTGCTTGAGTGAGAGGAAAAATTTTGACCTTTATGAGTATAAGGAGGCCTAGAATGAAAGCAAGGGGTGCTCCAAAAGAAAGTATTGCTCAGGGGGGAAAAAAAAGTGAGATATAGCTATAGGCTAATAGGAGAGGGGAGCTCTGTATAAAGAAATGATGCAGAGAATCTCACACATCTATCTTTACTCCTCATCAATAGTTTAATGGCCTTTGAGTTCTGATCTTCCCTTTACCACTAATTACATGATTACTTCACCAGTGGTTTCTTTAACATAGAGTATCCCTGTTTTAGTTTCCCAGCTGCTAAAACAAACATCATACAATGGATTGGATTAAACCATGGGAATACATTGGCTCAGCTTTGAGGCTAGAAGGCAAGAAAGCAAGGCATTAGCACGGCGATGCTTTCTCCCTGAAGACTGTGGCATTCTAGGGCTGGCTGCCCGCAATCCTTGATCCTTAGGTTTTCTGTTGCATGGCAATGCACATTGTGGCATCTTCTTTCTCTTTCAGGTTCTGTTGACTTCCAGTCTCTGGTTGCTCTCTGTGGTTTTTCTCTTCTGTGTCTAATTTCATTTGCTCGAAAGGACTTCCACTCTATTGGATTAAGGCCCACCTTCATTCAGTTTGGGCACACCTTAACTAATAACATCTTCAAAGGTCCTATTTACAAATGGGTTCACACCCACAGGACCAGGGGTTGACACCTCATATGAGTCAGGGTTCACTAGGGAAACAGAATCAACAGAAAATATATATACATATAAAGTAAAATTGTGAGAATTTTATAAAAATTGTCTCAAAAGACTGTAGGGATGGGCAGGTTCAAATTCCATAGGGCAGGCTGCAGGCTGAGAACTCTAATGAAGGTTTTCAACAAATTACCCACGAGAAGCTGGCTGGCTGAAGTAGAGATGAAAGTTCTCTCTTCTGACTACCCAAATCATCACTTCTTTTAAACCCTTCAACTGATTGGATGTAACATCCCTCATTATTGAAGGCAATCTCCTCAGCTGATTATAGATGTAAATGTAATCAACTTACTGATTATTTAAGTCCACAAAAAGTCCTCTCAGTAACCCACTAGTCCAGTGCTTGTTTGCCGAAGCAACTGGACACCATAAGCTGGCCAAGCTGACACATGAACATGACCATCAGAGATTTGAATATGTCCCTGTGGAAGACATGATTCAATCCCTAAAGCCCCCAAACAAATTCATCATCTGTGATTTCCCCCCGCTCCTTCAATCAACCCATCTTCTCCTCTTGACTCTCCCGTTTCCATTAATAGAATCAACTCTTTCCCAAGTACAGGCTTAGAACATCAGAGAACTTTTTTAAATTCTTTTTTCATTCTAGATTTGACAAAGCCTAGAAATCCTACCATCAGAATGACTCTTTACATTGTTTTCCTCCTTACCCCAAGAACTCTCCTCTTTGTCTGCCTATGAACTTCCATTCAACATTTATAATTCAGATGATATGTCACTTCCTCCAAGAAGTCTTTCCTGACCTCTTACCCTCCATACACATACCTTGTATGTATGCATCACAATTTTTTTTCAAGATTACTTCTACATCTTTCTCCCATCCTTGAAGACAGGGACTATGTCTTTTTTTCTTCTTTATGTCTTTACCATAGTGCCTGGTACACACTGATTATTCAATAAAGCTTAATTGAATTGTTTAATTGCTAACAGTTAACACCAAGAACTTCAAGAGTTCCATGGTGCCTTCTCCATGGACCTCACAGTCTTCATACCAGCATTTAAGGCTTTCATGATACAGCCCTAATCTCCCATTTCCTTCTCCTTTAGAGTACCCTAGACTGTACCCAAACTAAACTCGTCATTATTTCCCCAATATATCCTAGCTCCTACATCTGTATTTTGCTCATGCTTAGAACTCCTTCCCCAATATCTAGTAGCAATTTTCCAAAATGTTGCTCATTTTTCTAAGCTCATTCCAAATTCCAGTTCTCAGAGGAAGCATTCCCTGATCCCCAACATAAGTTCTCCCTCCAATCACTCCTGGCCATCAGTAGCATCACCTCCACCCATGACTATCAACATCACCACCATGATACGGTGATTCAACCCCTCTTATGGACTGTCTTATAGCACACTGAATTATATATTTTTTTGCCCTGAGGATTAAGTGAAGACTCTCATAAATTAATAATTAATTGGCTACAATCTTCCATCATCCACTATTAATTTGAAATGCTTGAAGGCAGATGAATTTGCACCCACCAGCTCCTCAAGTCCAGCTCCTGGACCCTAGTATCCTCTAAGTTAACATCAGTTATGAGAAAATACCAGAGAACAACTGGTGATTTAGTTTTTTCACCAATGTGCCTTCACCAGGGATTCTTTCTCATCCCTCATAGAAAGCTGCTCAATCTGTTTTAAGTGTCATTTTCTCAGAGAGGTGTTCCTTGTGCACCCAATAAAAGATGGTTTCATCATATTCATTTTTGTTAGAGTCCTTATCCTAACTTGAAGTATATGTCCACTGTCTATTTGTTTTTGTAATACCTGTTTCCCATAAAAGTCTATAACCTCCATGAGAGAACAGATCTTTACTATTTTGTTCCCTGCAAAAACATCCCTTTTTAAAATAATCATTGGTCGGTTACATATTTTGTAAATACTTTGTCTAAGTCTATTCATTCTTTAACTTGAAACATTCTATAATCAAATCTGCTAATCTTTTCAGCATGGCTATTGGAATTCCTGTTATGTGTATTTTTAATTACTTCCTTGGAATATATTCCTAGAGGCAGAAAATAATGGATCACAGAGTACGCATCTTTTTAACGGTTTAATGCTTATTGTCAAATTGCCGACCGCTCACCCTCTCACAAAAGTTCTCATGTTCTCATTTGCATTCTTAAAAGCTGTAGTAAGCAACTTTATGCTATTAGATTTTGCCACACAAGCTGGACAGAATTCACCTAAAATTAGGTAAAAGTGTCCCTGAAAAGTTTAGGATTCAGGAGTTGCAAGCAAAGATGCTACGTTGGTCCCTGCTGCCAAGGGGGAATCTTTGTGTGCCACATCCCACTGGCACTAAAAGATTTGATAATTTTCTCATGGTTTACCCTTTAGTCAAATGAATGCACTCCTCTTCCATACTCATCACCCCTGATAACTTTTTGCTTCGCCTCCGTTCTAATTGGATCACCTCCAAACTGTGGTTAGCTAAGAATAGAAATGCCACTCTTGCTGTCGCTTCCTAATCATTATAAGACAGGACATCTTATCCAACTGGGTAAACAACTGAACCTGACCATTCCAGCTCAGATACCATAAACATTGCCAATTTTAACAACAGTTCTCAACAAAGAGAAATGACATAGAAGAATGCAATGTACTGTGAGAGTAACCTGATAAATATTATTGCATCGGATGAGTTAGAGACAAAAATTTGGTGACATTTAGCCCATAGCCATCTCTGCACATCATATGACTTCACCTGATCTTTAATCATCCCACAACACATAGGGTAGTATTGTTGGGTAAGCCTGGCGTGATGGATTTATGGAAATGGTGCTTTCCTAAATTAGATCACCTGCAATGTGCAATTGCCATTGCCTTGCCTCGGCAGGTTAAAGAGTATAATTCTTTGTAATATATATTTTGTCTAGTCCAGATCCCATATACACAGTGAAAGAAAGCAAATGTATGTTTTTCTTTTACTTCTGTATTTAGAGTGTAATTCAGGAAAAAGAAGGGATTTTACCTTAAAATTTACTTGCTTCATCAGAGAGAATCTTATTTAGTTTCTTGGCTTCTTGAACATGTTTCTTTGCTTCATGGATCTATACAAATATGGAATAAAGGTTTCAGAGATTGAAAATATAAATCTCCAAGTAGAGTTGCGTTTTGAAATTTGGCTAAGTTTCTGCAGTTGTTTCAGTTTGAGAAACTGAGCTTGTTTTGTTTCATTTTGTTTGTTTTCTGTCTCACCCAAGTGAGTAGCTGCTGGAGTCTTTTTCTTTGCTCTGGCATCATTCCTCAAGTTCTCTAAGGTCTCTAAGGCAGCTTCATTGTTAGAGGATTATGAATGTTGAATGTTTTGATGGGGCTGTTTCTGATAAGTCTGGGCAAAATAAGGGCAGAGGGATGTCACAAATCCATGACGATCTTGTCTTGTAGACAAGGGGGAAAACAGTAATAGATCTAATATAGCACCTCTACACAGGCTACAGAGTGCCTAAGGTTTTGCCAGGACCGATTCAGCACCCGAAATAATGGTGGTAGATTTGAGAGATACAAAATTAGGTTCATTAGACATCCAAGTGGAGAAGTCAAATAGGTGGCTGAATATAGGACTCGGGCTCTCAGGGGAAAGTTTCTGCTGGAGATAGCAAATAGTAAATCATCATCCTATGACTCAGTGAGAACATTTAGGGAAAGAAGTTAAAGAGTGACAAAGGAGTGTAGAATCACAGGTGTTTCCCAGGGTTCCCCATTCTGCTTATAAAGACAGGGGCAGGAGGCCAAAATCTTGTATAACAACCTACCATTTTGCCACCTCATTAGCTCCCATTCTATTGCATCTGTAACTAACCCTCTTACTTCCAGATGCCCCAAACACTGTGGCTTCATTCTCTAGGCCCTTTGGAGTGGGGGAGTGGAGGATGGGGGTGAAGAGGGACAAGGGAGAGAAAGGAATTGTAGGATAGATAGTGCTTTTCAACAACTGTCATCGATGTAACAAATGAGTAGCGGCTGCATTCAAAGCAGGGCAGGAATCACAAAAATGACACAAAGATATCGCAAAGACACGTTCCCTACCCTAACTTCCTTGTGGAAGGCCATGAGAGACAAAGGCCATATTTGGAAGATGTGGGGATCACAGGTCAGAAAAGGTCTCTAGGAGATCGTTTGCACTAGACATTTAAGGGTAAAATGGAAAATCTTTGGCAAAGATTTGGATTAAGGACATGACGTACAGGGCGTCAGAGTGAGCAAATTCTCTGACGGTAGAAAAAGAAGGTGAGTTAAATTAGTAAGTTGGTCTCTTTATTGTTTTGTTTTTAATAAACAAGGTTAAACCTAAAGGACAGAATGTGTTACTGGAGACACACAGAGCAGTGGCTCTTTATCATCACAGGAAAACATAAACGTACGTACTTGAGAAGTGCCTGAAGTCTCAACGAACGGAACTTCCAGTTCCTGCCCCGTGCCGTTAGTCCCTGGAGAGACTCCAGGAGAACTCTTTGGGATGTTTCCTCCCTCAGCCGCCAAACGGCAAAGAAGCGCATACTTTTGAACCGAGCCAACTGGCTACTGTAAAAGCCCCGTTCTGAGCACCGACCAGTGAGCTCCCGGAGCCCAGATTCTTGGAACTAGTTTCTGGTGCGGAATGCGTGACTTGGCACCAGCTTAAGACTTGTAAACAAGGATGGGTCTGGAGGAGACCCAAACCCACGCGCGGCAGCCCTATCCCAAGCCGCTGACCTCGCGCCCACGTCCGGCCAGGTGTCCGCTTTATCCTCCTCCTCCCGGGCCTTCCCCCGCCCCTGACCTCTCACGGCTCCTGGCACGGGCCACGCCACGGGGACACGGACCGGGGGCGGGGCCCAGAGTTCATTTTCTGAGTTGATTGGCTCGGCCCCAAGATCCGGTCTGGTCTCCAAGTCCCGGAGACTCCGCCCCGTGGGAGGGCGGGGGGAGCGCGAGCAGACAAATAAAACCGCGGGAGGCGGTGGGTGGTGGGAAGTCTTGTACTGGAGGCTCAGATATCTGCAGCTGGAGTCCAGGGTCCTGCACCTCCAGCCCGCGGCATCTCGAACCACAAGCTCTTCTGCCCTCCGGGCCCTAGCGTCCCGTGCCTCTCCTCCGACCGAGGGGCTCTCTAGGGCAAACTTCGCCCCTCAACTACCCCCAGTCCGTGCCCGGCTTGGTGGGTGTCGAGATGAAGGCTGCCCGCTTCGTGATGCGCAGCGCTGGCTCGCTGAGCGGCGCCAGCCCGGTACCCCTCGAGGTCGAGCATTTCTCGCGCTACAGCCCGTCCCCGCTGTCCATAAAGCAGCTGCTGGACTTTGGTGAGCCGGGCCTGGAGAACTGCCTTAACTTTCAGCCCGGGATAGGGAGGGCTGGGCGTGTATGTGTGAGTGTGCGTGTGTTTGGGTTCTTTGCTAAAATAAGGGGCTGCTTTGCCCTTGATCCCTGGAGCCTCGACGCCACCGTGCTTGGTTTCCTAGATTTGCCTTTTATCTAACAGTTGTGCCTACAGGTCCAGGCCTCCTGCAGCCCCTCCAACACTGGATGGTTTGGCTTCATCTTTCTTCTCCTTTCTGGCTAGAGCTTCCGGTCAAAATAGTTTTTGCTTTCAGTCACCTTTTAACAATGGACTAGAAACTTTCTCCCCTTCTCCACAGCATAGCTCTTCTTGGAGAGGATTCCTAATATTTTAAAGGAGGCTTAACTTAATTTAACCACCCTCCTCCAGAGTACATCCCTCTGCATTTCTAACAGGTTTCTTCATTCTCTCTCTACGTACCTTTATATTTTTTCATGTGTTTAGATGCTGCTGTAAATATTTACACACTTGCTGCAATAATCTTATAAGGAAGGTTTCGAGGGTTTAAATGTGATATTATTTATCACTAATCTGGAAACATCCCAACCCCTACTCCAGCCCTTATCCCCCACTCCCACCCCCTTCTATTTCATGTCTAGACTCTGTGATGGATGGTTTGTTGCTGATCTTATAATGTTGACTGAATCCTCTCCTCTTTTATAAATACTTTGAGTGGTGGGATATTCAGATTTCTTGAAAGTGACTCCTCTTCAAAAAAAAAGATAGCAATAATTTTCCTATATTGTCCCCACAAAAAAAAAGAGAGACAGAGAAAGAAAGAAAAAGACAATGAAGAAGACACCTGCTCTTGAATTATCGATAAACTGAAAACCCACTGAGGGCATAATATAATCGTGTGTGTGTATTCAATATTCAGTAGTTAATGCTATTTAACTATATCATTTAGACACACTCTTTTCCAAACACTAAATAAATGTAATTTATTACAGGTTCAGAAAATGCATGTGAAAGAACTTCTTTTGCATTTTTGCGACAAGAATTGCCTGTGAGGCTGGCCAATATCCTGAAGGAAATTGATATTCTCCCTGTTCCATTAGTAAATACTTCTTCTGTGCAGTTGGTTAAAAGCTGGTAAGTGGTGAACCCTTCTGAAACAGTTCCTAGTTTTATGATTTCTAATAATATTTTAACATCATAATTGGCAAACAGCTTCTCTGAACAGTATTAATACTTTGAAAGTCCTAAAGAATTTTCTTATTAATTTAGGGTAAGTTATCATAAGGGTGATTAGAAAGCTATAAACAGACATTTTACACTGAAAGGGAGATGCTATTACAATATTTATTTTTACTTCCAGGAAAAATATGAAAAATAATTGACATGTAGTTTTAATTTTGTATTTTAAACAATAAAAGACAGTTTGATATTGCAAACTGACTGTTATGCCTAGAAACGGATTTGAATGAGTACTATTTAGGGAGGGCGTAATATTTGTTCTTACAAAGTGATGAACAGAGTGGGCTTTGGGTTCAAATCCTGACTCCACCACTTCCTAGTGGTAGGACCCTTGGCAAGTGTCATAAACTCTCTATGTCTCAATCCCCTCATCTGTTATTGAGGAGAATGAAGTATATGCCTCAAAGGGATGTTTCCATGTAATTAAATGAAATGATCCATAGGAAAGCACTTAGAGCAGCACCTGGCACTTAGCCAGCACTCAGTGTCAGTTATTATGAGCTCATTTTACAAATGAGAATACTGAGGCTTAGAAAGGATAGATAACTCAAAGGAGCATGTTTTCAGAGAACAAAGCCAGGATATGCACTTCAGCAGTCACAAACCAGGGCCTTACCCTAAACCACTGACTGCACAGCTTTTTGTTCGTTTATTCATTGAATATATGTATTGCAAACATAAAACAATTGCTATCTCAAACACATATCCAATCTGTAGTAGTTACTGCTACTTCCAAGACTTCTATTTCCCTAAGAATGAATATAATAGGAACAAATCGGAAGCCTTTAAAAAAAATAGTTAATTCCAAGAATTGCTCAAAGAAATAAAAACATTTGTCAAACAAAACAGAAAGCTGAATACTAACCTGGAATGATTAAAGAACCATAAATTTTAAGTTTAGAAAGATGAGGATTAAACGTTGTAGCTTTTTTTTTTTTTTTACATATTGTTCCCCAAATGTGCTGTGCAGAAGTTTAATTTTAACCAATGCTTGCTTCAGATTATTGAAAAAGGCTTTCTATTTTCAGCCATTTGTATCTGACTATTTAGTTTTAAAGCTTAAAGCACACCTGTCCCTTTACAGGTATATCCAGAGCCTGAGGGATTTGGTGGAATTCCACGAGAAAAGCGCAGAGGACCAGAAAATATTATCAGAGTAAGCTTAATGCATTAGAATAAATGTTTAAAATTTTGAGTATTTCCAAACACATTCCTGATATTTCAGACCTAAATTAAAGGAACTTCAACCTTGAATAATAAATGACTACCTTCTTAACAGTTTTGGCTTCTTGGTATTTTGGAAGTGATGGAGGAATAAGGCATTGGAAATGGTACTGGGTATAAACAAGTGTAGAGGACATGGATTTTTTTTTTTGAAGGAAATCTACTTTTTACTATAAATGTAGTCACATGATTAGATTTGCAGGATGATTTACTGTTACATAATATTAAAAATTTTCTTTCAGAGTAACTGACAGTTTCTAACAACCTAAATGAGAATCTTTTGTAAATCTGACAAGAAATTTGGAAATTTTTTCAGAATGGCAGCCTAGACTCAACTTCAAAATTAATTATTATTTTTAAAGAGAAAGCTTACTAACATTTAATGAACACCTGCAATGAATGTACCAGTTTCAGAGTTTGGTATTTTTACATATAACCTAGAAGCAAAATAAATTTGTTTATGGAACCATTTCCTCTACTGTACTGGAAGAATCTGTAGTGAGAATCCCTAACATTTTCTCGTTTGGTTTGTTTAGGTGAGGAATTAAAAAGAGCTTTAACCTTCTTTGATATAATCTAAAGAATGTAAATGAATGAAACTTATGTTAGTTTTCACTAACTGTTTATTTTTTGTCTTAGTTTTGTAGATACACTCATCAAAGTTCGAAATAGACACCATAATGTAGTCCCTACAATGGCACAAGGAATTATAGAGTATAAAGATAGCTGTACAGTTGACCCAGTCACCAATCAAAATCTGCAGTATTTCTTGGATCGATTTTACATGAACCGTATTTCTACTCGGATGCTGATGAACCAGCACAGTAAGTTAGGTCATCATGATCATACTTAGAGTTGGTATAGAATATAAACCACACTATAACTAGCTGTTTCACTAATGAGTCGGTCATATTCTTTCTCAGTGGTAGTTCTAATAATTATTCTGATCTATATAACAATAGTTTTGTTTTTATTTTTTAACAGTTCTTATATTTAGTGACTTACAGACAGGAAACCCAAGCCACATTGGAAGCATTGATCCAAACTGTGACGTGGTAGCAGTGGTCCAAGGTAGAGTCTAGATTTCTGCATTTCCCTTATTGAAGATGTGCAATGTATGATTGACATATCTGTGGTTGAGATGACCCTGTGAATGAATTATGATGGTAGTGCTCCATTTATATTTTTATGAATCCTGCCAACCATATTGCTTTTTAGAGTTGAGAGCTTAAACATTCATTTATAATTTTATGAAAGATCCAAATATCAGAAGCTAATGTGCCAAATTCTTATATATTATATTTGATTTCTGAATTTCCTATATTCTTATTGCTACAACTTAAGCACTGTCTTAATTTTTTTCTTCAAGCAAAGTATTAAGAAGGTATTTTTTCCTACACACAAACCTGTACTCCAGTGAATGTTTTAGATTGAGGATAGTATATCACATTAAATATTGCATGGTATAAATTTGTTTCATGATGATGAAAAAAAATTTCTTTTCCAGATGCCTTTGAGTGTTCAAGGATGCTTTGTGATCAGTATTATTTAACATCTCCAGATTTAAAGCTCACACAAGTGAATGGTAAGCAATAATTAAAATCTATTTTAACCTATGCAAAATTCAATATTCCCCCACTATGATTACTTTTAAAAATACAAACTTTTCTATGTTCCCTTTTACCCTTCTGAACTTGCCTAGGATTTTCACTTTTTTTTTGAAGCCAGTGTTCTTTTTAACTATCTCAACTGGCAAGTTCCGATTGAGCATATTCAGTTGCTAATGATGTAATGATGATTCATAAAGAAAAATGGTTTGAACAAATTGGGATTTAGAGAAGCAACTAGATGCAGTTTTCTTAGATCAGAGAAAGATTAGTAACCTATTCAAAGTGTCTATAGACTATGAGGGCCAGGGAGGCGAGAAGTTAGGGGAATCACTTAGAATCACGTAGGTTACTCATAAGACCTGGAAACAATCAAACCCTTGAAATTGCACTGTAATCATATACCACTGTTTTGGGAGCAGAGTATATATACTTCAAATGCTTCAACTCTAGGTTACTTGTGAAGACAAGGTCTTCCCACATTGATGGAAGTGATTACATGATGAATACCAGGCAGAATTATATCACATTCTATTCTAGAACAGAGTTGCATTTCAAAGCCACATGATGTATGTAAATTGGAATAACCTTATCCTTTCCATTCAAAGTGAATATCTTTTCCAAATAATACGTATACAGGAACAATTTCTGTAGTGGTCAGAGTTAACATTACACTTCCAGATTATCAGAGTAGCCTAACTCATGGATTGGGGGTATGCAAATGATAAGTAAATGCTAAACCAAAAACAGAAGTACAAATAAAGGTTGAAAAATATCTCTGAGCATAAACAGAGATGTTGCCTAAGACTTGTAGATTAACTGCTTGAACTGTTTGATAAAGAGAGAATTGTGCCAGACCTTTTGTTTTCTCATTCAAAGTTTGCCAAGGCCTGGGACTCTGAAGAATAATACTTTCATTTTTCTTTTCAAACAGTACTATGAGGTTTTGTTTCTCTCTTTTCCTTAGCCTCATGGTGAAAGTTAAGTATAGTTAACGTATAATATTTAATGTTTGAGTTGTATAGAGATCTAGAATAATCAGGTGTGTTATTTTATCATGCAATACAAATATGAAAATAATAGATACCATTAATTTCAATTTTATACTTAAAAAACACACTTATAGTCATTTTTTTCTCTCTTGAAATCCATGTAAGTTTAACTTTGGAATTGTCCAGTACAAAAATATTATATATAGAAACAGTCAATATAATCTAACTGATCACACCATTATTTCACACAGCTTTACCCATTAACAGAGAAATGCCAAAATAAATCATAGAGCACTAGATAACAACTGTAATAGCATTTTGAAAATAACCCTATGGTGTTTACTGTTTAATTAGAAGGTTCTAGGGTCGGATTTGGGGATGGGGAGGATGGGAAATATTCCATCACTTTAAATTCAAAATGTTAATCAAATAGATACAGAAGTTTATTTTAATGCAGTATTTGTTTACGAATTCTAAATTAGTTTAATTTTTTTAGGAAAATTTCCAGGCCAACCAATTCACATTGTGTATGTTCCTTCTCATCTTCATCATATGCTCTTTGAACTCTTCAAGGTATGAGACTTCACAATAATTGCAATTGTGTCTATAACAGAAAAAATTCACAGGTTACATTTTTATTTCCTTTATCATTCCCCACTAATCAGGAGCCTCACTACCTTTTCCCAAGCATGCTTCTGTGCTCCAAAGAGAAAGGAGCTACAGTCTTTGAAATGGTATTTGCAGCTCACTGCAGCATCTACAAGTATTTTAGACTGCACGATAGAATTTATGATGCCTCAGTGGTGTAGAGCTGAGAGGATGGGCCCATCATTTGTCCAGGTGTCCAGTACTAATCGTTCATTAATGAAGGTCACAGGAAGACTGCTTCAGGGAGTGGGGCCTTGTTACCTCCACCCCCACATACTGTCAAACCCAGAGGCTCAGGTCAAGAATTATTATGGTGTCATAGCCCCAGTCTGACTCTAGAAATGTCACAGAGAAAGTCATTTACCTCAATTATCCACTTTAAAGTACATATAAATTACCTGCATATTATGTTAAACTGTAGATTCTGATTCAGTAGTCTCAGGTAGGGCCTGAGATTCTGCATTTCTAATATGCTAACAGGTGATAATTCTGATCCAAAGTCTGTACTTAAGGTAGGAAGCCTGTAGGGCAGTGTTTCTCAAACTTTAATGTGATTAGAATCACTTGGAGAGAGAGAGTTTGTTTTGTAGGTCTGAGAATTTATATTTCTAACAAGTTCTCAGAAGATGCAGATGTTACTGGTCTGAGGTAGCCAAGTGCTAAAAATCAAATCCTTTCATGGGTTCTAATCTTATACCAAAAATAGAAAACCACCTGAGGTTCTGCAGTACTTCCCAAGAGTCCCTTGAACTGGAGACAAGAAGCCTAAAAAAACATGAAACTTGCCTCTAATTCTGATATAATTCTTTCTAGAACTTTCTATTTCTTAACTTATTCTAATATTAGTTCAGTGAGATATTAATTGTACTACAAACATCTCATCTATTTTATTTCACTTCAGCTAACTACTAGAATTTAATGTTACATAGAAAACAGAAAGCAGATGACCTACCAGAAGATGGTTAGAGAGGAAACTGGATTAAATAAACCCAGACTTTATGTGTAAGGACTTCATCCATTTGGCTAAAAATTTGTTTTAGTTTCTTCAGTGTTAAGAGACAAAAGAGATGTTTTTCTTTGATTTATTTGTAAATTGAATGGTCCAACTTATAGAGTTATTTTGATGATAATCAAATGCAAATTGAAATTGAATTTAGAATTATTTACTGTCCTTTTAAATAGTAACGACCTTTTCCAGTAAATTTTATAAAAGTGAATAAATTGATTCAATGATTCACTGTTCATTTGTTATGTAATAGCCTTTGATGCTTGGATATAAAATGTGATGTAAAGGCAGAAAAGGTAGAGCTAGGAAATGTACTATCAAAAGCAATTCCTTCATTTAAATTAAGCTTACAAATAAGAATATGACATCCAGTAGAATTGTTTTTCCATTAGATATTACTCCCAAGAGCCATTTTACATGGTAAATGAATGTTCATTATACATCCTACATGACACATTCATAAATGGCTACTTACAGAGATGTTTTAGTATTAACTTAAGAAATAGGAATTTTGAATCATGCTCATGCTGCTTTTGTTTTAACCATAAAAACCAATTATATTTTCTCCCTCTTTCTTCTCCCACCGAGTTCCTTATTGTTTGTTTTCTTTAGAATGCAATGAGGGCAACAGTTGAACACCAAGAAAATTCACCTTCCCTTACGCCAATCGAGGTGATTGTTGTCTTGGGGAAAGAAGACCTTACAATTAAGGTAATCATGCTCTGTTTTTTGGTGGGAGGTCTCTCTTGAGAAAATTAAAAAGCGTCAATAAAAATAAAGTTCTCTGCTTTTGGCAATAGGTCAGTCATGTACACCAGATGACTTTTCATTTGAGAAAATATATTTTTATGTAGGCAAACACATGTTGTTTTTTAATGTGTATCTCTGATGACTTCTTTATTTGTTTAAGATTTCAGACCGAGGCGGTGGTGTTCCTCTGAGGATCACTGACCGCCTCTTCAGTTACACCTATTCCACTGCTCCAACGCCTGTGATGGATAATTCCCGGAATGCTCCTTTGGTAAGACCAATTAAATGGCTAAATTTACCCTAGAGATCTAGTCATAAATGAAGGGCAGGGATTACAAGAAAATATTTAGGTGAGTAAATCAATTTAGTTAACTTAGTCATGGGTGATATGAGAAAGAATGTTAAATCAAACTAAAAATGGTGAAACAATTCTACAAGGGGATCTGATTAGAAGCAAAAGATATTTATCTAAATTCTGGGACATCAGTATCATTGAGGAAAATAACTCCATTCTACGTTTTGTATTTCAATGATCATAGCCTCTTCTTTACTAATAACTGATCTCTCCCCTATAGGCTGGTTTTGGTTATGGCTTGCCAATTTCTCGTCTCTATGCCAAGTACTTTCAAGGAGATCTGAATCTCTACTCTTTGTCAGGATATGGAACAGATGCTATCATATACTTAAAGGTATCCTTTGAACTCAATAGAAAAATAATATTCCTAAAAATATTGCTTCTTTCACAGGTCTGAGTTCTGTGGTTCAGAGTGAATTCCCCAAACTGTATTAATGCAAATAATGACAAGTCATTTTATTTTCTGTTTGGGTGTATGTAGATGTACTATTTAATATGGCTGTTTACCAAAGCGGGAGCCAGAACAGGTTACCTATCTCAAGTGAAGCAAAATTATTTCCCAAGAACCAAATCACCAAAGTTTCAGAGTAAGGACATCCTCTTATGAATTTTTTAAGGCAACTCCTTTTGACATCTGTAGGAGTAACTATACTTTGTTCTATTTGAACTTGTGGGAAATATATACCAATTAATATCCAGCCCAGAAACAACAGACATCAAAATACTCAACACCTTAAGCAGACCTTATTAGAAATACAGGGAAAGGAAAGCTGACTGCTCACAAGCCATCAGTGGGATGCCAGGCATTTCCTGAATTAACATTAAAACTTGGTTCATGGTTTATCTTTTCTGATACAGTCTCTATTTATTTGTTAAGGTCACTGTCCTGATTTGCTTAGTCACTCATTAACTGCTTCAATTGTAAATATATTTACAAATATTGGCAACTAAAAAATTAAGCTTCCAGGTTCCTTTTTTATGCATTGGAATTATTTATCAAGTGACTTTTGACTGTCTGCAATTGTTAATGCATTCATTTCTTATATGAGCAAAAGTCTTCAAAGGATTGAGAAATAGTATCAGAACAGGTATCTTACTTTGTCACAGATACAAAGACTTTGCCTGGAAAGAATAGTGTTGCTATTCAACTCTATCAGGCAAACAATATCTAAACAAAGGAATATATAAATATTAAACACAAATTCTATTCTGGAATTGATAATTCTGTATATATAATTTCAGTCCATATAGGGTAGAAATCATATTCATTTTTTTTTTTAGTTTTGTTTTATACAGTGCTTAGTATACTGTAGGCTTTTGTGTGCTCTTATTACTAAGTCAGTTGAAAGAATGTATTTGAACGTTTGAATACTTACCTCTAAATTCATTTTGAATAATCACTTCAAGTACAAACTATGCCATGAATAATTTCTTTGATCTGATTTTTATTTCCTCTTCTTTCAGGCCTTATCTTCCGAGTCTGTAGAAAAGCTCCCAGTCTTTAATAAGTCAGCCTTCAAACATTATCAGATGAGCACTGAAGCTGATGACTGGTGTATCCCAAGTAAGGAACCAAAGAACCTGGCAAAGGAAAAAGTGGCACTGTGAAGAGGGACACCCAGAACACTTTAAGGGATCAAAGTGTGTCTGTGCCAGTGCTGCTTTTGAATGTTTGCGTGTATCCTGTTGTTTGCTCAAAAACAACAGCAACAAGAACTCCTTGATCAAAGCACTGATTGAGAGGAATGGAGCTTTTTCCTGTCATACAGGAGAGCCTAATGCTACAGGAGTTAACAGATGGCCAGCTCTTTAATTTTTAACTTAGAATAACTCATGAGTTTATATCAAATCCTGAAGAAGAAATAAGCCTCAGATTTCCATCTCAACTAAGAATGGGAAAGGGAGTGAATGAAAAGATAAAAGTTAACAGTTTCAATATACTGATATTTTAAGCCCTCTTGTTGACATGATAAGATGTTGGTATTTATTGAATATCAAGTGGCAATACACCAGTATTTTCCTGCCATTCACAGGATTAGGGCTTAGTTAACATTGTGTGATGAGAAATGTATGCAGACGGACATTTCCTAAATATTTATGTGCCGTAGAGAGCATAGGATGGTGACTAAAATAACATTCACTTTGTTATAAATATAGCTCCTTTATTATGCTGTTTTTACCTAGTCACACTTCTAAAGTGCACATTTAATGGCAGGTGCCTAGTCTTGGGTCAATTTTAAAATAATGCACTGAATTAGGATGTTGGTTGTTGGAGGGAGAGAAGAATTGCCAAAGTGAAAGCAACAGTACCTGTTGTCTTGCTTTGTTTTTAAATGAAACTATAGATTGAAAAACCAGTGTTTTCCCTAACTCAGTAGGAAGGGCTGAGTAGTAATCCAAAGACATCCATTCTTTAGGCTTAAAAACAGAATATGATATCATTATATTCTGTACACTCCAGCATTAACATGTCTATAAAAATTTCTAACCAAATGACTCAGGAACATTAGAATTTAAATACTTCTTGGAGTAATTTTAACAAATAGCCTGGAAGTAGGAGATTCTCATGCCAAGATGTTATTCATTTGTGCATCATCAAGATGGAGAGCTAATGAAAGAAGGCTGTAATGTATATGGTACTTTTGGGGGGTTAAGTTGTAATTTGTAGGTTGACAGGCCAGTCATGTGCATTACTCTTAGAGATAAAGGAATGAAAAACAAAAAGAAGGAAGAAAGGGAAGAGAGTGAAGGAAAGAAGCAATAGATGGGCGTCTTGCCATTTTCCCCACAAATTAATTTTAAGAAATCCGTATTTTCATGGATAAATTCTTGACAAGTGGATGAATCAGTGTCTTTAAAAATCAGTACAGCTTCTTTAAATGGCTCCCACTCTCACACGACAGTAGGCTTTTACGAGAAAATAAACTCATCTGTATCAAATAAATGTTTAAACTGGGATATAGAAAGAATCAGGATTATCTGCACTGTAAATTAATCAGTACTGTATATGCTGAATATGACATTTGTGTTTAATTTTGCAATGGCCTGATATAATTCTGGTAGTGGCAATGGAAGTCTCAAACTACTTGTGGATTTCAGATCTTAGCATCAGGAGTTCTAGATAGTGACTGTAATCTTGGGACTCTGGCTTGTGCCTTTATTGATTACACAAAACTATTTGCAATTGGTTATTTGACTTTTCAGTTTATTCCTGAAATGTTAAGCTAAATATTTTTGCATGTAAATACTCGTATTTACCAAAGATTTAAAGCAGTTGATTAATTAACCCAAACACTGTGAACCATTTTTAAAACACTAGAGAAAAAGAATTGTTAATTTCTCAATAGCCTAGACTGTAAATGGTGTTCTATAAAATAAATAACTCTTTGTTGGTATTTGTGAAATCTATGGAAGAGTTTTAGGATTCCAGTGCATAGATACTGGATGTTCAGGCCCATTTAAATTATTAACATATAAATTGTGTTTTAGTCTTTAGGTTATGTACAGAGCAATGTGATCATTTTTATAATAAATATTTTTATTATAATAGTAGACTTTGTCTTTTGAAATTCTTTTCTTCAATTATTGGTAAATTACTGAGAAGTATTTGAGTTAAAGTTTTCCCTCACTTTACATTCATGTCTAATTTATCAACATATTTGATTGATAGAGCTTTTTAAAAGTATTGGAAGCAAATTAAAAATCTTAATTTTTAAACAAAGTACTTTATAGCAACCCAGAAATTTCTGTCTTTTGCTCTCATGTATACCTCAATAACAGATAGTACAGTATGTTTTGTCTACATGGATGTATTTAGTAGTCATTTTTGTAATTCATAAGTTCCTTGCATTTTTTGTAAATTTATTTTAAAGTGTCAATTAGCGTCTGTGTTTACATATCATACCGTGGAGTCCCAAAATAATTACCTAGATAATTGAGGTTCCCAAACCTCTTCTGAATTAAATATATGAATAATTAACTTAATAAGGTAGAAACTGAGTAAAATTAGTTAAACTGGGGCAAATATTAACTTTCCTATCTTCAGTGTCTTTATGTACTATATTAAACCTACTTTATCTTTTGAGAACATCCTTTACCCCCCTCCACAGCACCTTGCTGGCAAGAGTCTGTCAAAAAAGGGAGAGAAACTAAAATTAAATTAGTAGAGTGAATTTTTCATAACTAAATATCTGATCAGAATAATCAGATTGATATATAATATTTGAATAAAAATGCCATTAGCTATAATGCATTAAATCCTGAAAAGGCTATTCTAAGACCCTTTACTAATGACACTCTCCCTTTACTTGACTGCCTTCATTTCTTCTGCCTTTGCCAAGGAAGCAGAAGCATGTGTGTCCATGTGCGTGCACACACACACAGGATTTAGCTGTACAGTTTCCTTGGGTTACACTGCTTGGAAGGTAGGGAGTTAGTGCACTCCATCCAGGTTCAGAAACCTCAACCATTTGCATAATAGCTGCAAGAGAGTCTCTGCATCCACATACATATTTTTTGACTCAAGTAATGTGTGAACCACAAAGGATACTAATTTTCAAGTTCCACAAATTTTCATCAAATCCGTAACTATAGCATTTCTCCCAAATTTGAAATCTTACTAGAAACAGATCCTTTGTCCTCAACTACAGTGTAGTGCAATGAGTTACAGATCACTGTGAGCAAGTAGCTTTATTCTACTCTTCTTTCAGTTACTATATGTAGACATGGATGTATGCAAACACTATAAATGGGCATGGAATCTCCTGGGCACTTTGTTCTGCCCAGATGGAAGAATTCAAAGACTTCCATAATTTCACAGGAACCTGTATAGGAAGACTCTGAGCCCCTACCATGAACTCCTAGAGCATAGGATTCTATCTCTGTTAGCTTTCTATCCATCTCTCTCTTTTTTGGGGGGATTTACTACCTTTTACCTTACATTGTAGTTACTGAATCATTTAATATTTAATAAATAAATGCCAAATGAATACATGAATAAACTTTTCTGGCTATAGCAAAGTACCCTTTTATGTAAGGGCAGATTGGAACTCTGTTAAAAATAATCATACACCAAATTTTATAAGATTTTATGCTTTAAGTGATATTCAATAAGTTTTACAATAGTTAAGAAAATGTGAAATATGTTTTCAAACCAGTTAAATTGCAATTGATCTTTAATGTCACTCTCCATTGGCAGACTTTGGCCATTGAAAATTAGCACATATTTCACAAGAAATTAAATAACAGTTAAATGTTATCACTACTAAGGACATTTGTCAAGCAAATGATTTGGAATTTCAGATTTTATGAGTATTCCTCTTTCTTGTCCAACTTGGACTCAGATGAAAACACACTACCATCCATATTTCATGGCTCCCTAACTGAAAGGAGTAACTGTCTTTTAGTGAGATTTGCCAGTTCCTACCCAAACACAAATTAACATTAAAAGCCACTGAAAACCAACAGAAATGTCAATAGCCTTGAAAAAATGTTAAATCTATTAAATGATGTCAAAATGATGTGAGCTGTCTTAGTGATAAATCCAGCAACAAAATAATAAAGTTCATCAACGAATTAGACATCATTTTCATGTTTGCTGCTACCATTCAATATAACGAAAACACAGGATAGATTGTGAATAATGAAATACAGCTAGTAATTATTTATTAGCATACTGTTTTCATCAAATAAAACAAGATACTTTAATACCTAACACAAATATTCTATTGAATGTGAAAGAAATTTTTCAGTTTTTATCATTTCCATTAAAACTATGCCTTTTCATGTATTTCTAGCCACAAAATATATTTTGACATTTGGTAGAATTGCCCTAAATTCAGTCTTTTCCTTTAAATTCATTTTAAGTATAATGAACATTTTTGAAATTATAAAATTGTGATCTCAGCTTAAAGAAAATTTGAAGGAAAAAACAAAATCTTATAGCATGTTTTTAGGCAATTCTCTTTCTCTGTTTGAGTCCTAGTTTTCTCTTTGACCTAAATGAAAAGGTTGATCAAGATGTTTTAAGGAGGGCACTTCTAACTGTCAAGTCTTTGAATTGATATTTTCTAGTAATTATTTGATGAATACACTGCATCCAATCTTTCTTGCCTTCAGTCCACCCTACACAACAGTGCTGCCAGATTAATTCTCCTAAACCAGCCTTCTCTTATCACTGCCAAGCTCAAATTCTTTTGCTGGGCTCTCAATAAATAAACATCTAATATTTTAAGTTTTCTACAACCCAATGAGCAACCTTACAACTTAAATTTTCCATTACTGAACTGTTCAGTATATCATCTTCTGCACATGTGGCAAACAGATTCCTTTTGCTCATTGTCAATATATCTGCCTGAAACACCCTTCCTCTCTTCTGTTTTTCTAAATGCACCTCAAACTTTTAGATCCAGTTCAAGTCCCAGCTCCATGGGTTGGGCATACTGGTCCAGAGTGCCCTGTTCTCCCACCTCTTCAAAACTCTTACATGGTCAGGATGGTGTTGATACTTACCACATAATTCCTAAGACTGCTAGTCAAATTTTATAGTTAGATATAAAACCCAGAAACCCTAACAGATTGTGTGTTCCCTGCAATCCAGGACATGAATTACATACATCTGTATAAATCATGGCGTTGAGTCCATCACAAGTAGAGTAGACTTCAAAAAATGTTCTTAATACATTTTTGCTGAAAAATATATACTGCAGAGAAAAGCAATGGAACAATTCATAATTGAGGAGATTATTATATTCATCTAAACCAAACCAGCCATCTAAATATTTTTTTAACATCCCTCAGCATTTTTCTCAATCTTGGAAGGATCAATGTTTATTTCCAAATGGATCATGGCTGTAATATATGCAGTCAACTAACTTAAACTTTATTTCAGGTTTAAAACTAGGTCTCTGCTCTCAAGGAGCTTCGAGTCCCATTGAAGAATCAAGACACAAACATGTGAGAAGGTAAATCACGACCAAGATTTAGATCACAGTTCAAGTTAACAATAGGGGAGATACAATAATTCCTAATATTCATAGCCAAGTAAATGCACTAACTTTAGCTGCTATAGAAATTTAAAGAAGCAAAGGTGATTTCAGGCTAATGTGTCTAGAGTGGAGAGAGGGCAATTGATATGGAGGAAATGGAAAGATCATTGAAGAAGAAAGTTGGAAAGCTAAGTTGGAACTCAACTGAAGATAGTTTGAATATCTGGAATGTTCTAGCTGGGCCATCAAGGAGCCATTTACTAGGAGAGTAAAAGGATCAAAATAGTCTTGTTGAATGATTATATGGCATGTGAATATATCTCAATAAAACTGAATTTAAAAAGTGTCTTGTTGAACAAAATCTCAATACCTTTTGCTTCACTGTCAGTTTATTTACAAAATACAATGCAATCATTAAAATTTGCTGAAATGAAAAATGAATTTAATTTTCAAATAAATAAAGAGAACATCTGAAGTGTGTTGACTGATCGAGTTTCATGGATTTTCACCAAAGTGGTCAGGTGGGTAAGCTCTAGAGTCAAACTTTCTGGGTCCCCACGCCATCTCTGCCACTTAATAGCTACAGGAAGTTACTTAACTTCTCTCTTCCTCAGTTTCTGTTCCTGAAATGGGAATATTATAGCATCTATCCTTAAAGAGATGTGAAAATTAAAGTGCGTTAATATGTGTAAGGTATTTATAACAATTTGTTATAACTAGTGTTATAACTATGTGTTTGGCACATAGTGAATATTATGTAGCTGGCTATTTTATCAATATCATTATTTAAGTATTGCTACTGGACCCTTATTTTAAGTTCCTACACAAACAAGTTGATAGCAATAAAAGTAAAGTCCTGTTCTTCCGCTATGAAGTCAGACAGTGTGAACTTGCAATTTCAGCAACACTAACAAATTTGCTCTAATATACACTATTGCCCAGTTGTGACAGTAGGGCAAGATTTTCAGGCCTAGGTATGGTCTGTGATTTAAAACTGATGAGCAGGGCTGAAATCCGTTCAGACAGGGAACAAACCCAGACCTTGGCCTCTTTAGCAATGCTGGCCAACTAAACTCTGGGTAGGTGGTGGGGCCATGTGTTACCTAACAAGATCTTTGAACCCTCTCAGGTTCCTTTTAGAGCCCGGCAGCGTGACAGCTCCTCTCTGAACACTGAAGGAAAGCTGGCTCACTACATGTTATCAAGCAGCACATAGACAGCCTAACACAGCACTTTGCCCAAGGTGCACTTTCAAAAATTGTTTGTCTGGATGCGTGAAAGGAAGCTTAAACCATTAAAGTAACAATCGGGCTTTAGTTGTTCCCTAGGCAGCCTCTTTCCACTTCTAAATATCATATTTCATCTTGTGAGAGCAGACCTCCAAAGAATAACAAAAACAAGCATAAAGCATAGTTTTTAAAAGTCTATGAAAACAGTTCTCTGACTTGCTGGAAAGTAGAGAATGTTTCCTTTTTATTTTTCTTTTTCGTAGATTGTCTAACAATAGTTCTTTGTTGGTCACTAAAAATGTATCCTGTGTTCTTTATACAGTCAGATGGTCTCCATTTATCAGGCACCAATTTGGGGAGAAATTATTTTAGTGACAAAACTTCATTGAACTTGCAAAACTATTTCTTAATCAAAGGCATTCTGTAAGTTACAATGTTTACTTGATTTAATTATATTTTCCAGGGGTCAAAAATATATACTATACATATTATAACAATACAAGTTTTGCTAGATTTTGTCTCTTCTTTCCCTGAGTATTTTTAAATTGAAGATTAAATAGGCAAAAAATAAAAATAAAAAATGAAAACAATTCTACAAATTTATTATGTCTCAGCATGAATTAATTCCTTTTATCCTCACAACAACTGTGATATTATCTTAACCACTTTATGGATAGGAAACTGAGCCACAAAGGAGTCAAGTAACTTGAATCTATCAAGGAGGCAGAGCTGGGATTTGAACCAAGATGCTATAGACTCTGGAGGTTTTGCACTGTAGAAACAGTCCTGCTTTGAGGAATGTACCCAGAGCGACAAGAAGTCAGAGTGATGTCTGAGATCATACAAACGAGTGATCCATAACTAATTTACAGGGGGTAGGAGCATGATGACACTGGCCTCGTCTGCACTGCAGCTTAACCAACCAGCTGCATGTCTCTGGAGTTCTTCAGGCAAATATTACACGAAGGCCCACGTGCTTGATGAGCCATCTAGAAGATTTAGATTACTAGATGGACCTCTGCATTCTCCTGAATGACGCTTAACGATTCTGCAGGCATTTTGGCAATTTACTTAGTCATTCAATAATCAGTCAACAAAGTTTTCTTAAGCAACACAAGCCACTAGGCACTAAGAACATCATAATGAACCACAGTAACTCCCATGCACAAGGATATTATATCTATTTATGAAAACAAATTAAATTTGCAAATGTTGATGTTTTTAATCTCTACATTTATTCATAATATTCTCAAAGTAGATACAAGATTTCAGAGGCAGGCACAAATATTTGTAATTATTTATAATAATAAGCTCATCAGTTGTCCTTGCCGTGATCTCTTCCTTCTCCCCTCTAAGGTAATATGTTAACAACCAGATGCCACCGTACACTTACCGGGCTCTGTATTATAGGTAAAGAACCACTAAATAATCTGGGAATTTACACAGGAGATGAGTTTACTACTCCTGGAATGTCTTCATAATTCAGGGTCTCAAATCCATCCCCCACCCTGCTCCCTGGGGGAACATAAAGACATAACCTCCAGGAAGGCACATCTCTCACTCTCTAGTCAGTTACCTTCAATTTTCAAAGCTTGTCCTTTAACCTAGGTCCCAATGAAAATTTCTCAGAAACTCCCAACCATACAGAAACATAAAAATATTCACTTCCTGATCATTATAAGGATGAAGACCATCACAAATGAAATATTTGGAGTGCTAGGAAGGGTAAAATAAGAAAACCCAGCCTACTCTATTGTGGGGGGGGGGCAGGTGCATCATAGAAGATGTCGCTGAGAAGACACAAAATCAGGGCTAGAGGGTGTGGAGGTGGAGGGGGCAGGGGGCGTCAGTGGGATGATTTCTGACTGTTGTTTTAAAAAGTCATTTGAGGCTACATTTTGTAGAATGGATTGGATATAACAGTAGATTTGAGAGAAAAGTTGGGAGGAGCAGGGAGTGTTAGAAATAGGGTTGTAGCAGTAAGAATAAAGAACTTTGGCAGGGTTTGAGAAATCTATAGGAGCTAGAATCAACAGAACTTGGTGACTGATTGCATAAGAAAGTAAAATTGGGAGAAGTCTTGAGAGAACCCCAAGTTGGGACAACTGAATGGATGATTGTCCCTTTCACTGAAACGCAGATACCTTCAAGAGAAGTAGGTTTCAGGATGGAGATCATGAAATTGATCACTTTCATGATGGCTTTGAAGTGTTTGTGAAACATCCATGTGAGCATATCAAAGTGGCAGTTAGAAACATGAAGACTGAAACTCATAAAGGCCATCTGGCTCAGGATCTAAATTTAGGAATGGCCAGAGTAGAGTTAGTCACAGAAGTCCCAGGGATAAGGCATAACAAAGAGTTTGGAATGAAAAGAGAAGAGAAAGAATAAAACCAAAAAGAAGTTGCAATTAGCAGTTGAGTAGATGAGGAAGAGCCTGTGTTGGAGATGAAATAAGGAATAGTCAGAGAGATAAGAGGAAAATCAGAAGAATCAAGGACTGAGAGTGTTTCAAGAAGGAAAGAGACAGCAATGTGAATCAGATCACATTTCTTCCCAGCTCAAACCCTATAATTCGTTCCCATTTTTCTTGGAATAGAAGAAAAACTTGTAACCATGTTTTCAAGATCCAGCACTTCTCTCTCTCTTCAGCTGCATCTCCTACCACTCTCCTGACTTTTTCCAGTCCAGCCACACCAGCGTTCTTGCTGCTCCTTGAATCTGCCAAGTATGCAAATATGCAAGGCTGGTACAGCATTCAAAAATCATTGATGTAATCCACCATACCACAGGCTAAAAAAATAAAATAAAATAAAAAGCAACAAGAATTTTCCAGCCTAGTAACTTCCCTTTTAATTCAGCAAGCTGTTGAGATAAAAATCACAAAAAAAAGTGAAAATATTCTGGTTGAGACAGGAGAAAAATCCCTATAGGCATAAAAACAAAACAAAAATCTAATTTTTAGTACATTTTTCTTCCATAAAGGCTATAAAACAAAAACTACTCCTTTCTCTGAACTTGCACAAAGGAGTAGCTAACCTTGTCACTGGGGGTCAGGTGAAAAAAGAAGACTAGAAGTTAACCAGGTGAAGTAGAGATTGGATAAAGTGAGGTGACACCATATGACAAGTCCTTGCAGTCAAAGTACAAAGAATCATGGTGGGTTGTTGGTACTTAGCAGAGGCCAGTGTGGCTGGAATGCAGGGTGGAACAAGATGGGAGTCAGAGAAATTTCAAGCAGCATTGCAATCATACAGCATCCAGTCAGCAAATGTAAGAGTAATCGTCTTTATCAGAAAAGCAATGGGAATCCATTGATAGGTTTTAAGGTGAGGTTTAAGTATCAGATTTAAAATTGAAAATAGCACTTTGAAGCTGGGTCAGAAGAGATGCAGTATGAGCATTAGGAGGTTAGTTTATAGCAGTCCTGATAACGGAAGATTATAACTTTTAATCAGGTAGCAGTGGTTAATATAGGGGAAAATTAAGATATTCAATGGCTACTTAGGAATTAAAATAAAAGGACTTCAATCAGGACTAAGGATATGAAGTCTACTCTCACCACTTCTATTGGAAAGGAAGAAGTAAAACTATATTTACAGGCAATATGATCAGTTATGTAGAAAATTCTATGAAATCTACAAAAAGCTACTGGAATCAATAAGTGAGTTTAGCAAAGTTGCAGGATACAAGACAACATACAAAAATCAATTGTTTTTCTGTATACTAGTAATGAATTATTTGAAATTAAAATTTTAATACTATTTTCAATAGTATCAAAAATACTAAAATACTTAGGAATAAATTTGATGAAAAATGCACAAGATCTGTATGTTAAAAACTACAAAACGTTGCTGAGAAAAATTAAAGATGGCCCAAGTAGATGGAGAGATATATCATGTTCATACATCCAAGGACTCAATAATGTTAAAAAGTCAATTCTCCCCAAATTAATCTATAGATTCAGTGCAATCCTAATCAAAATCCTAGTAGATTTTTCTGTGGAAATTGACTAAATCATTCTATAATTCATATGGAAATGTAAAGAAACAAGAGAAAGAAAGAGAGACGGAGGGGGGCAAAGAGGGAAGGAGGGAAGGAAGGGAAAAAGGACACCACAGCTAAGAGGATTAACACTATCTGACTTCAAGGCTGATTATAAAGATACAATAACTAAAGGAATGTAGTTTTGGTGTCAAAATAAACAAATAGATCAATGGCTCATAAGAGAGAATCCAGAAATAAATCCACATATATATATGGACAACTGATTTTTTACAAAGGTGCAAAGGCAATTCAAGGGTAAGGATTATCAGTTTTCAACAAATGATACTGGTACAATTGGATATCCATATGCAAAGACAACATATTCAAAAATTAACTCAAATGAATCATAGACTAAATGAAACCTAAAACTATGAAACTTCTAGGAGAAAAATCTCTGTGAACTTTAGTTAGGCAAAGATTTCCTAGAGATTCCACAAATGCATGACCCATAAAACAACAACAAAAAAAATGGATAAATTAGACTTCATCAAAATGGAAAACTTCTGCTCTTTGAAAGACTCTGTCAAGAGAATAAAAAGATAATTACCACAGAGTGGGAGGAAAATATTTATATATCTCTGTGATAAATGATGTAATCCAGTAAAACAAAAGTGAGCAAAAGATCTGATCAGACACTTAATCAAAGAGATATATGAATGGAAAATATGCTCATGAAATTATGCTTGAGCCCATTAGGCATTAGGAAAAATACAAATTAAAAGTACAATGATATGCCATCACATATGTATTAGAATGGCTAGAATTAAAAAGACAGACCATAACAAGTGTTGGTGAGACTGTGGGACAACTAGAACTCTCATATACTGGTGATGCGAATGTAAAATGGTAAAACCACTTAAGAGAATCTGCTTGACAGTGTCCTAAAAGTTTAAATGTATACCTACATCTGATCTAGCCATTCTATGTCTAAGTATCTACCCAAGAAAAGTGAAAGCAATATGTCCATACAAAGAATTTATGTAAATGTTTATAGAGAGTTTTTCCCTTAATCTCCAAAAAAGGAATGAACCTAAACACCCCATCAACTGGTAGATGAATAAACACATTTTGGTATAGCCATACAATGGAATACTACTCAGCAATAAAGAGAAATGAAATAATGATACACACAACAACAAGGACCAATTTCAAAATAAGTATGGTGAATTAAGAAGCTATGTAAAAAAGATTATAAACTTTATGATTCCATTTATATAAAATTCTAGAAATTTGTAGTGACACAAATGTGTAGTGACAATGCAGATCAGTTGTTGTTGGGTTGGCAAGGGAGGAAAGGCAGAAATGAGTATGAGGAACTTTTGGGTGTGTGTGTGTGATAGAACTATTCATTACCTGGATTGTAGTGATGATTTAAAAGGTCAGGTGCATACACTTAAAAAATTTACAGTTTATTAATGTCAACTATAAAAGGTATATCTGCCAAAAAACATTATAAATGACTTTTTGATAGATTAGATATGTTTGTGAGGAGAAAGGAAATATAAGAATCCTTCATATATTTCTGGATTATACACCCAGCTGGATAATGGAGCCATTTCCGAGACAGGAAGAAATGAAATACAGCCATTGGGAGATGTGATGGTTTGAAGTTGTATGTACTCCAGAAAAAAATGTTCTTAAATTTTTTTTTTTTTTTTTAATCATCATTTTATTGAGATATATTCACATACCACGCAGTCATACAAAACAAATTGTACTTTCGATTGTTTACAGTACCATTACATAGTTGTACATTCATCACCTAAATCAATCCCTGACACCTTCATTAGCACACACACAAAAATAACAAGAATAATAATTAGAGTGAAAAAGAGCAATTGAAGTAAAAAAGAACACTAGGTACCTTTGTCTGTTTGTTTGCTTCCCCTACTTTTCTACACATCCATCCATAAACTAGACAAAGTGGAGTTTGGTCCTTATGGCATTCCCAATCCCACTGTCACCCCTCATAAGCTACATTTTTATACAACTGTCTTCGAGATTCATGGGTTCTGGGTTGTAGTTTAATAGTTTCAGGTATCCACCACCAGCTACCCCAATTCTTTAGAACCTAAAAAAGGTTGTCTAAAGTGTGCGTAAGAGTGCCCACCAGAGTGATCTCTCGGCTCGTTTTGGAATCTCTCTGCCACTGAAGCTTATTTCATTTCCTTTCACATCCCCCTTTTGGTCAAGAAGATGTTCTCCATCCCACGATGCCGGGTCTACATTCCTCCCCGGGAGTCATATTCCACGTTGCCAGGGAGATTCACTTCCCTGGGTGTCTGATCCCACGTAGGGGGGAGGGCAGTGATTTCACCTTTCAAGTTGGCTTAGCCAGAGAGAGAGGGCCACATCTGAGCAACAAAGAGGCATTCAGGAGGAGACTCTTAGGCACAAATACAGGGAGGCCTAGCCTCTCCTTTGCAGCAACCGTCTTCCCAAGGGTAAAACTTATGGTAGAGGGCTCAACCCATCAAACCACCAGTCCCCTATGTCTGTGGTCATGTTAGCAACCATGGAGGTGGGGTAGGCGAATACCCCTGCATTCTCCACAGGCTCCACAAGGGGGCACTACATCGTTTTTTGTTTTTTTTTTTTCCTTGTTTGTCTTTTTTCTTTTTTTTTTTTTTTTTTTAACTTTCCCTTCTTTTTTCAAATCAACTGTATGAAAAAAAAAGTTAAAAAGAAAACAAACATACAATAAAAGAACATTTCAAAGAGACCATAGCAAGGGAGTAAGAAAAAGACAACTAACCTAAGATAACTGCTTAACTTCCAACATGTTCCTACTTTACCCCAAGAAAGTTACATACTATAGCAACATTTCAGTGAACTTGTTCCTACTACATCCATCAGAAATTAACAGACCATAGTCATTTCTGGGCATCCCCAGAACGTTAAATAGCTTATCTGTTCTTCTTGGATTATTGTTCCCCCTTCCTTAATTGCTCTCTACTGCTAGTTCCCCTACATTCTACATTATAAACCATTTGTTTTACATTTTTCAAAGTTCACATTAGTGGTAGCATATAATATTTCTCTTTTTGTGCCTGGCTTATTTCGCTCAGCATTATGTCTTCAAGGTTCATCCATGTTGTCATATGTTTCACCAGATCGTTCCTTCTTACTGCCGCGTAGTATTCCATCGTGTGTATATACCACATTTTATTTATCCACTCATCTGTTGATGGACATTTGGGTTGTTTCCATCTCTTGGCAATTGTGAATAATGCTGCTATGAACATTGGCGTGCAGATATCTGTTCGTGTCACTGCTTTCCGATCTTCCGGGTATATCCCGAGAAGTGCAATCGCTGGATCGAATGGTAGCTCTATCTCTAGTTTTCTAAGGAACTGCCAGACTGACTTCCAGAGTGGCTGAACCATTATACAGTCCCACCAACAATGAATAAGAGTTCCAATTTCTCCACATCCCCTCCAGCATTTGTAGTTTCCTGTTTGTTTAATGGCAGCCATTCTAACCGGTGTTAGATGGTATCTCATTGTGGTCTTAATTTGCATCTCTCTAATAGCTAGTGAAGCTGAACATTTTTTCATGTGTTTCTTGGCCATTTGTATTTCCTCTTCAGAGAACTGTCTTTTCATATCTTTTGCCCATTTTATAATTGGGCTGTCTGTACTATTGTCATTGAGTTGTAGGATTTCTTTGTATATGCAAGATATCAGTCTTTTGTCAGATACATGGTTTCCAAAAATTTTTTCCCATTGAGTTGGCTGCCTCTTTACCTTTTTGAGAAATTCCTTTGAGGTGCAGAAACTTCTAAGCTTGAGGAGTTCCCATTTATCTATTTTCTCTTTTGTTGCTTGTGCTTTGGGTGTAAAGTCTAGGAAGTGGCCTCCTAATACAAGGTCTTGAAGATGTTTTCCTACATTATCTTCTAGGAGTTTTATGGTACTTTCTTTTATATTGAGATCTTTGGTCCATTTTGAGTTAATTTTTGTGTAGGGGGTGAGGTAGGGGTCCTCTTTCATTCTTTTGGATATGGATATCCAACTCTCCCAGCCCCATTTGTTGAAAAGACCATTATGGCTCAGTTCGGTGACTTTGGGGGCCTTATCAAAGATCAGTCGGCCATAGATCTGAGGGTCTATCTCTGAATTCTCAATTCGATTCCATTGATCTATATGTCTATCTTTGTGCCAGTACCATGCTGTTTTGGCAACTGTGGCTTTATAATAAGCTTCAAAGTCAGGGAGTGTAAGTCCTCCCACTTCGTTTTTCTTTTTTAAAGTGTCTTTAGCAATTCGAGGCATCTTCCCTTTCCAAATAAATTTGATAACTAGCTTTTCCAAGTCTGCAAAGTAGGTTGTTGGAATTTTGATTGGGATTGCATTGAATCTGTAGATGAGTTTGGGTAGAATTGACATCTTAATGACATTTAGCCTTCCTATCCATGAACATGGAATATTTTTCCATCTTTTAAGGTCCCCTTCTATTTCTTTTAGTAGAGTTATGTAGTTTTCTTTGTATAGGTCTTTACATCTTTGGTTAAGTTTATTCCTAGGTACTTGATTTTTTTAGTTGCTATTGAAAATGGTATCTTTTTCTTGAGTGCCTCTTCAGTTTGTTCATTTCTAGCATATAGAAACATTACTGACTTATGTGCATTAATCTTGTATCCCGCTACTTTGCTAAATTTGTTTATTAGCTCTAGTAGGTGTATCGTTGATTTCTCAGGGTTTTCTAGATATAAGATCATATCATCTGCAAACAATGACAGTTTTACTTCTTCTTTTCCAATTTGGATGCCTTTTATTTCTTTGTCTTGCCGGATTGCCCTGGCTAGCACTTCCAGCACAATGTTGAATAACAGTGGTGACAGCGGGCATCCTTGTCTTGTTCCTGATCTTAGAGGGAAGGCTTTCAGTCTCTCACCATTGAGTACTATGCTGGCTGTGGGTTTTTCATATATGCTCTTTATCATGTTGAGGAAGTTTCCTTCAATTCCTACCTTTTGAAGTGTTTTTATCAAAAACGGATGTTGGATTTTGTCAAATGCTTTTTCAGCATCTATTGAGATGATCAATTGATTTTTCCCTTTCGAGTTTTTAATGTGTTGTAATACATTGATTGTTTTTCTTATGTTGAACCATCCTTGCATGCCTGGAATGAACCCCACTTGGTCATGGTGTATGATTTTTTTAATGTGTCTTTGGATTCGATTTGCAAGTATTTTGTTGAGGATTTTTGCATCTATATTCATTAGGGAGATTGGCCGGTAGTTTTCCTTTTTTGTAGCATCTTTGCCTGGTTTTGGTATTAGATTGATGTTAGCTTCATAAAATGAGTTAGGTAGTGTTCCATTTTTTTCAATGTTTTGAAAGAGTTTGAGTAAGATTGGTGTCAGTTCTTTCTGGAAAGTTTGGTAGAATTCCCCTGTGAAGCCATCTGGCCCTGGGCATTTATTTGTGGGAAGATTTTTGATGACTGATTGGATCTCTTTGCTTGTGATGGGTTGGTTGAGGTCTTCTATTTCTTCTCTGGTCAGTCTAGGTTGTTCATATGTTTCCAGGAAATTGTCCATTTCTTCTACATTATCCAGTTTGTTGCCATACAGTTGTTCATAATATCCTCTTATAATTTTTTTAATTTCTTCAGGATCTGCAGTTATGTCACCTTTTTCATTCATTATTTTGTTTATATGGGTCTTCTCTCTTTTTGATTTTGTCAGTCTAGCTAGGGGCTTGTCAATCTTGTTGATCTTCTCAAAGAACTCAACTTTTGGTGATATTTATCCTTTCTATTGTTTTTTTGTTCTCTATGTCATTTATTTCTGCTTTAATCCTTGTTATTTCTTTTCTTGTACTTGGTTTAGGATTGGTTTGCTGTTCATTTTCTAGCTTCTTCAGTTGATCCATTAGTTCTTTGATTTTGGCTCTTTCTTCCTTTTTAATATATGCGTTTAGTGCTATAAATTTCCCCCTTAGCACTGCTTTTGCTGCATCCCATAGGTTTTGGTATGTTGTGTTCTCATTTTCATTCGTCTCTATATATTTAGCAATTTCTCTTGCTATTTCTTCTTTAACCCACTGATTGTTTAGGAGTGTGTTGTTTAACCTCCAGGTATTTGTGAATTTTCTAAGACTCTGATGGTTATTGACTTCTAATTGTATTCCATTGTGGTCAGAGAATGTGCTTTGAATAATTTCAATCTTTTTAAATTTATTGAGGCTTGTTTTATGTCCCAGCATATGATCTATTCTGGAGAAAGTTCCGTGAGCACTAGAAAAGTATGTGTATCCTGTTGATTTGGGATGTAATGTCCTGTAGATGTCTGTTAAATCTAATTCATTTATCAGATTGTTTAGGTTTTCAATTTCCTTATTGGTCTTCTGTCTGGTTGATCTATCTATAGGAGAGAGTGATGTGTTGAAGTCTCCCACAATTATTGTGGAAACATCAATTGCTTCCTTTAGTTTTGCCAATGTTTCTCTCATGTATTTTGTGGCACCTTGATTGGGTGCATAGACATTTACGATTGTTATTTCTTCTTGCTGAATTGCCCCTTTTATTAGTATGTAGTGGCCTTCTTTGTCTCTCAAAACATCCCTGCATTTGAAGTCTATTTTATCTGAGATTAATATTGCTACACCTGCTTTCTTTTGGCTGTAGGTTGCATGAAATATTTTTTTCCATCCTTTCACTTTCAGTTTCTTTGTGTCCCTGTGTCTAAGATGAGTCTCTTGTATGCAACATATTGATGGTTCATTTTTTTTGATCCATTCTGCGAATCTATATCTTTTAATTGGGGAGTTTAATCCATTTACATTCAACGTTAAAACCGTGAAGGCATTTCTTGAATCGGCCATCTTATCCTTTGGATTATGTTTGCCATATTTTTCCCTCTCTCTATTAATATCCTTTATTGTACCCATACCGAATCTCTTTAGTACTGAACCTTTCTCCAAGTCTCTCTGTCCTGTCTTTGTTTCTCTGTCTGTAGGGCTCCCTTTAGTATCTCCAGTAGGGCAGGTCTCTTGTTAGCAAATTCTCTCAGCATTTCTTTGTCTGTGAAAAATTTAAGCTCTCCCTCAAATTTGAAGGAGAGCTTTGCTGGATAAAGTATTCTTGGCTGGAAATTCCTCTCACTCAGAATTTTAAATATATCGTGCCACTGCCTTCTCGCCTCCATGGTGGCTGCTGAGTAGTCACTACTTAGTCTTATGCTGTTTCCTTTGTATGTGGTGAATTGCTTTTCTCTTGCTGCTTTCAGAACTTGCTCCTTCTCTTCTATGTTTGACAGTGTGATCAGTATATGTCTCGGAGTGGGTTTTTTTGGATTTATTCTATTTGGAGTTCGCTGAGCATTTATGATTTGTGTATTTATGTTGTTTAGAAGATTTGGGAAGTTTTCCCCAACAATTTCTTTGAATACTCTTCCTAGACCTTTACCCTTTTCTTCCCCTTCTGGGACACCAATGAGTCTTATATTCGGACGTTTCATATTATCTATCATATCCCTGAGGTCCATTTCGAGTTTTTCAATTTTTTTCCCCATTCTTTCTTTTATGTTTTCATTTTCCATTCTGTCATCTTCCAGGTCACTGATTCGTTGTTCAACTTCCTCTAGTCTTGTACTATGAGTGTCCAGAATCTTTTTAATTTGGTCAACAGTTTCTTTAATTTCCATAAGATCATCCATTTTTTTATTTAGTCTTGCAATGTCTTCTTTATGCTCTTCTAGGGTCTTCTTGATTTCCTTCATATCCCGTACTAGGGTCTCATTGTTCATCTTTAGTTCTTTGAGTAGCTGCTCTAGGTGTGTCTCTTCTGGTCTTTTGATTTGGGTGCTTGGGCTTGGGTTATCCATATCGTCTGGTTTTTTCATATGCTTTATAATTTTCTGTTGTTTTTGGCCTCGTGGCATTTGCTGACCTTGATAGGGTTCTTTTAGGGTTTGTAGACCAGTTGAAGTCCTTATCTCTAATTTATCAGATCTACAGCTTCGTGGAATACACTTTCTCTAACTAACCAGCAGGTGGCGTCCACGAGCCACCTGTTCTCCACAAGCCAGATCTCCCCTGCTTAGCCTTTTTGGTGAGTGGGGGAGTGAGTCTTGTGGGGCCCAATTGGTGTCCCAAGCTTGCGTGTGTAGTTGGTGTTGCCTGCCCTGTATGTGGGGCGTGTTTCTGGGCAGTCGGGGAGGGAGGGTGGCCCTAACAATCAAATCTCCCTGATGATCCTAGAGTTTTAAAGCTGCTGCAATAGTCTAATCCTTCAGTTCAGTCCTGCCACAGTTTGTCTCTGCCACTGACCCACAAGTCTTTGGTATTGGCGTATGGCTCCTGAGACTTGCAAGTGGGCCCCTCTTCCAGACTGTGCACCCCGGGTCCTCTGTTGAGGGATGACTGTGCTATGTCGCAGGTGAGTGCCGTCCCCCCAGGGCAGTTCTGGGCTGCTGGGCTGTGTTGGGAGGCTCCCAGTCTGCTCAAATGATGGCTGAATGGGGCTCTGTTAATTCACACTGCTCCCCCTTCCCAGCTCTGGGACATTCAGCCGAGGTTGCAGGGAAGGCTAATGTCCACGCCCAGTTTTGTGGTGTGTGCCTGTTATTTGAAGCACTTCCGTCACACTGGGTTGTCTGGGGCAGCTCTGGGCTATGGGGCTGGCGATGGGCAGGAGTGTTTCCTGTCCACCAGGATGGTGGCTGTGAGCGGACACCCCCCTTTTCTTGGGAAGTTGTGTTGTTTAGTGAATTTTCTCAGCCACTGGATTATTGCCTTTTGTCTCAGAGCTCTCTTAGTTCTGCTCTTGACTTGACGTGCCCAAATTTCAATTCTTTGAAGCTTTCTGTATTGAGCTTCTTAGAGTAATTGTTTTAGAAAAAGCAAAAAGGATTTAAAAAAAAAAAAAAAAAAAAAAAAAAAAACGGCCCTCCTCAGAGATCTAATGGGTTATTGAAATGCTAATAGACAAAGCAACCAGGGCCATTAAGGAAAGGTGCCCAGGGCAGAGAGATCAGCCTTGCTTCGGGATTTGCATATGCGCCTCAAGGCCTGATCTCCACCCTTCCCCTTTCTGTGTTCACCAGAACTCCAAAAATCCTCTGCTTTTATTTTGGAGTTTTTCGTGTTGTTTTTTTTCTATGCCTGTCTCCTCTCTGCTGGGCTGGCTGCTCTCAGAGTCTCTGGTGTCTGGCCTCAGTCTATCTATGGTTGGAGTTTGAATCAGTAGAATGAGTTTCCGGTAAGAGCAGCCACTGCAATTCTCCCTTCTCCTTCCTGGAGCTGACAGCCCCTCCTCCCCCGGGACTGAGCCTGGCAGGGAGGGGCGCGGGTCCCCTGGCCGCAAAAACTTACAGATTTCGCTGATCTCAGCAGTTCCACGTTTTCATGAGTGTTGTATGAAGTATGCCCAAAGACAGATTGCTCTGTGGTGTCCAGTCCACGCAGTTCCTGGCTTTTTACCTACTTTCCTGGAGGAGTAACTAAAACATACAGCTCACCAGTCTGCCATCTTGCCCCCTGTTCTTAAATTTTATCTATTCTGGTAGGTGTGAACTCATTGTAAGTAGGACCTTTTGATGAGGCTACTTCAGTTAAGGTGTGACCCATCTCATTCAGGATGGATCTTAATCCTCTTACTGGAGTCCTATAAGAGAATGAAATTCAAAGAGAGAGAGAAAGTCACAGGAAACAAGAAGCTGAAATCAACAAATCTGGAAGAAATGGGAGAGACCAGCAGACACTGTCATGTGCCTTTCCATATGACAGAAGAGCCTAGGATCACCAGCAGCCAGTCTTCAGGAAGAAGTAGTCCTAAAATACCTGGGTCTCTACCTGAGATTCTATAAAATATTCACTCACTAAGTTTATCACTCAGAAACTTAAATCCATCAGAGTGTTCCTATGCCAGAAAGTCCTAAAACCCAGAGGCAACAGCTCTTTAAGAACAACAATCAGATGCAGCCCCCTTCCCCATACTGTCAACACCCCCTTTCAACATGAACAAGTTAGGGTGCTCACTGTCTAGACACCCCTGAAGATGGAGAAAGAGATTAAGTGAGGGAAAGGGGTAGCAATAAACAAGATAAGATTTAACAAAGGTCTATGAATACTGGAACTTTATATATATTTTAGATGCTGGGGTTTTGGAACAGCTGGAAGGAGGTAAATGACATGGTGGAACTGTAACCTATAACATCCTTTGAAATTTGCTCTAAGCTATTCATTGAATTGTGCTTTGAAAGTCTTCACCTTTCGTATATACCCTATATTGCTTAATAAGGAAAGAAGTGAAGCTGTGGAACTGTAACCCATAACAATTTTTGAAATTACCTATATAACTGCTTGTTGAGCTGTCCATCGAAAGTTAACACCTTTCTGTATGTATGCTCTATTTTGCAGTAATGGAGATAGCTGAGGTTGTGGAACTGTGACCCATGACATTCTTTGAAATTTGCTGACTACTTGTTAAATTGCACTTTGGAAGTTATCACTGTTATGTATACATGTTAAAGTTCACAATGGAGAAATGCATTAAAAAAATAAGGAAGAAAGCATCGCCTTGATGATACCTTGATCTGGACACTTTCCTGGCCTCAAAATGTTGGTGCATAAATCCCCATTGTTTAACCCAACCCCTTTCATGGTATTTGCTTTAAGCAGTCCTGGAAGCTTAAACAAAGGGTTGGGAATGGGAATGAAGATCATGAATTTTGTTTTGGATAGTGTAATCCGGGATATATGATGGAGAGGAATATAATGAGCATGCTTCAGTCCTATATTGCCTGAAGTGGGATTTCCAAGATATTGGTGGATGAGAGCAAAGTGGGAGAGATAAGCATATGAACTGCAAAGTTATGGAGCTTCTGAACGAAAGAGTAACTTTTGCATGAAAGTGTGGCACTGGGATATGAGAAAGGCATGGACCATGAACCCCACATTCTAACTCAGTAGAGATGTGTTGTGAGATCTTTAGGAGAAGTGATTTGGAAATAGCCAAGTGTATATTAATGCAAGGAAGTAAAGTGCATGTTCAGATAGCCAGTATGTTGGGTGTGGAGGCCAAGTTCCAGAGAGACAATGAAAGAGAGACAATGAAAGAGCTTGGAAATAAGTAAAAGGAGTGATGTTGTCAGAAGAGATGTAGCACTGAATATTAGGAAGATCAGAACACAAGAGATGATAAATAGAGGATCTTGCCCTAAAAGAATGACTGAGGAAAATAAGGATATGAAGGATTATTATTTTAGTCTTGATCATTGCCTGGAAAATGGTGAGCACCTGTGTTTCACAGAATGCGGACAAGGGGAGAGGGCAAGCAGATATGAAGGAAGAGAGGTCCATTTCTTCTCTTCTTGATCCACGGGGCTCATGATGGCTGTGGTGATTGCCAGTGAGTTGGAGAACCTTCATCTCCTCAGTGGGGGACAGGGATGGTGGGCATTTTGACAGGGAGGGTTCCTTTGCACTGGGTTAGTGCTGCAGCACTCTATGGAGAGGTGGGACGGGGGCTACTGAAATTGAAAATTTGTTCATTATGCTCCATCATGTGCTCGGGACTGTGAGAGATGCCAAGGAAGATTAAAAACCATAACAGTCTATAAGTTCATGAAAAAATTAGAGCACATTATAAAATGGTATTTAACTAAGTGCAAGATAGCGTTTTACTAAATAAGTAGCAGGGATAAGAGAGTCGATGGATAATGTAGGTAAAGGGCCACAGGGGAGCTTGCTAGAAGGAAATGCAATTTGCGGTGGCTTTGAAAGAAGTTCAGAATCTGGCTAGGAGAAAAAGATACAAGAAGACAGCAGAAAAAGGAAAAAGTCCCAGGACTAGAATACATATGGTGTGTATGTAAATACAGTTGAAAGTTGGAGAGGACCATACAGTAATAACAAATTTTATGATTTGGAAATGTGGAATAAAATTTTGGATAGGTAGACTGTGTGCAGATAATCAAAGGCCTTTAAAGGTGTAGATAAGATCTGACACACAGTAAGAAACCATTGTACAACCTACTCTCAAGTGTTCAGAAAACAGATGAAAGACAGACAGATAGATAGATAGATACATAGCTAATATATACATAGAATGATATGGAATTTGTGGCAAAATATTAAAGTTGGTGGATCTGGGAACGGGGTACAGTATGTTAGAATTCCCTATATGGGTTTTGTATATTTTTACAATTGTCCTATAAGTTAAAAATAAATAAATTAATTAAAAGAAGCCATTACCAATTTTGAACCAGGAGCTGCATGATCAAAGCAGCATTTTATAAAAATTAGAACTACATTAGTGTACTGGGTAGCCTAGAGAGTAGACAGGCAGTTTTACAGCTCTGTAAATGTACCCTTTAAAGTCAAAACACTAAAAAAATCTCTGTAAAACTACATCGAAGAACTCACAACATGTCATTTTCTTTCTTTCCTCCCAAAGGAATGCTAACATGGCAAGAAAAATATTTTAACCATATCTTCATACTTTATTTTTTAAAGGAATATTCAAGTACCACTATGCTTTTTACTCTGAGGAGCTCAGTGTACAAGGACCATAACTTCTATCTAGACATTTTATTGTGGCAAGTTTTTCTTGCAAAAGCATACCAGTGTTTTACTTACTGTATTAAAAGTTCATTTCCCATTTGGTGTTTCACATCTTAACATGGGGAAGTTGATAAGGGATCCTTCCCCAAGAATTCAAATGATTTAAAGTTGAAAACTAAAACATTTAAAGTTAGAGGACCTGGGGTTATTTACTGAAGGGTGGAGAATAAATTAAAACTCTTCCCCCCAAAGGTCACAGATTTATCTTAAAGTCTATCTTATTACATGATTTTTATCTCTGTAAAAGATAATACAAGAGCAATCACATTTGTTTTGAACCATGGTTTCAAGGGAAACCAAAAAAGAACTTTCTAATAGTAAGTGATACAACTGGAGTAGATTATTAAGATATGTTATGGAGCTTCCTACAAGAATTTTGTTAACGATGTAGAGATCCAATTTAAGTTTAGGCAACAGTCAAACATGTTATATCCAGAGTCAGCAGACGGCCAGAGAAACTCAGGTTGAAGATATATATCCACAAATATTTATTCATTTATTTTTAAAAAGGCAAAAAAGGAAGTTTTTGATCTTTACATTTAAGAAAGACTCAAACTTCCCTGGGTGGGTCTGGCAGTCTGTTAAGGCACGCATCAGAAGAACTTCCTATTTGGAAGAAGCTTGATTCGGGGTGTGAGGAAGAGATAACTCTGAAATTCTGAGTATAGATGCTTTCTGTCTCTCAGATTTGTTTTCTAGCTCAGTTCCCACTGAATGTGTTTTACAAGATTAATTTGAAATAATACTATGAACCATTTGACTTAAACCCTTAAGCAATTCCTTACTGCACAACTGGCCACATTCTATCAGAATATAACCCCTAAGGTCCTCCCCAACTTTCTCACCTCTTACCACCAGACGGATCTAGCACCAAGAGGTTCCAAAAGCACATTAGCATTTGGGGACAGCATAAGGTGGAAAGGGAGCAGAAATCATTGGCAACAAATTCAAGATTTTAAAAACATGGCGTGGATTCAATCAGGATGTCTATGGACTATCAAATCCCACCAGTCTGAAAATTCTGCATTAAATTTTGCCTAAAGTTTCTACCGTATCTAAAATGCTATGGATGCCAATTTATTACTTCTCTTAAAATGTTTACATTTTCCTCAAAGGACCTAATGTGGCTGTCTTCCTTAATACTATATTTAAAATATGATTTTAAGAAATTGGTCTTATTTCAGCATCAGATTTTGTTTACCTTTAAAAAGAAGGCAATCACCATAAAAGAACAGTTTGTTAGAGCTTTAGTTCTCTTTTTCATCTCCAAACAGGAAAGGAAATCACTATATTTTAAAAATCAAAAATCTGCTATTATAGCTTTGTGACTATGCCAAAAGCCATTGATTGTACACTTAGGATGGACTGTATAGTGTATGAACAAAACCGTTTTTTTTTTTCAAATCTGCTGTTAGGAAGAGGACAATAAGCTATCTTTTCATTTCTGTTCCTTTTAATAGAGAGCAAGGACTTTCCCATAAGCTTACCTGTTTTTGGTCAGACCACAGTCACATGTTCACCCCTAGCTATATAAGAGGATGGGAAACTGAGTATATGGTAAAGGGAAATAGGATCACTGTGATTTTCATAGACTGAGGCTAAAAACATCCTGACATTCAACTAAACCATACAAGCAAGGAAAAATGGGGAAACGGCTGTCGGGTTTACCATGCCTGCCAGAAAAACCTTGAGGGCTAAGTCAGAAGGCCTTTGAGAATCCCATCATTGGAGCCAGAAAGGGTAACAAAAAAGTTGATTAGAACAATTAGTTACAAAAACAAATAAGAAAAAATAGGAACTATTTATCACTTTGGGAAGCTTAGGAAGTGCCACTGGATAAAATCAGAGTCCTTATGAGAACAAAAGACATTGACTAAATTAATAATTGATATAAAATATCATTAATATGGATATAAATAATTAGTTGCTGATCCTTGATGTACATTTGCCATGACACATTTAAGTGCTGACTGTAATTGTTTCAACAAGTGGCCTTATGAACAATTTTACTCTATCTGGAACAGGGTCTTTTAAATGTTAATGTGCTTACAAATCATCTGGGATTATTGTTAAACTGCAGATTCTGATTCTGTAAGTCGCAGGTGGGGCCTGACCCTGAATTTCTACGTTCCCAGGCGATGCTGCTGCCGCTGGTTCATGGGCCAAATATAGAAGAGCAAGGCCCCAGAAAACAATTCATCTCTCTTTAATTATTTTAGACTGGTTAATATGAAATTTGCTTTTGGTTGAGATTTTTATAAATAATCATCCTTGCTTTTGGTGAGAAGAATAAAGTCGGGTCTCTGGAGTGTTTATAAAGACTGTCTTGAATTGGTGGTTGCTGCTCCTTTCACACAGCTTCAATCTCAATCAGTCCCAAGCGACTTTTCTTTTTAATGCTATAAAATTTTTAAAAATACATTTTTATAATAACCCCAAATGTCTTCTAGGGACAGAGAAGCCTTAATTGGATTCTGAAACCCCTTTGTCCTGTTGAACACTTTGATAGGTCTGGGTTCAAGGCCCTCTATAGTAGACAAATTATTTAATATTTCTGTGTCTACTAACTTCAGCACACCTTCCAGATGAAGTATGAAATTAGGGACAAGTTGTTCTTTACTTATCTGTCTGAAGTGGCCTGAAAATGACTTTTTAATTACCTGCTAGTTAGAGCCGTGACTGGGGGGAGGATATCACACATGCAATAAGGGATCAACGTCTGCCAGAAGGACATCAGAGGTGATGCAGAGCACACAGGCTGCTGCAGTGACCTGATATTAACCCCTCCAGAGTGTGCAGGGGAGACAAGAGGCTTTCCCTCAATAACAACAGAACTCTAAAATCAAGCACTGCATGTTTCCTTGTTTGGAGACTCTAAAGACCTAACATGATGCCCATTTTGTTGAGGTTCTCCTAATGTTTGTTGATGACTGAGAAGTCAAATGCATTCAGGTACCCTCAAGATTTTGTGATTCTTCATTGGTGTTATTTATATGATCAGTGCTGAAAGAAACAACTTAACTTAGTAACCACAGATGTTAAATTGCATAGCATCTAACAGCCAAGATTAATCTCTCTCTCTCTCTCTCTCTCTCTCTCTCTCTCTCTCTCTCTCTCTGCTATATATTTCTCTGGCAAACTTTTAAAAAATATTATTACGATGCCAAGGGTCATTTCCTCAGAACAAAATCCACTCTAGTTGGTTTAAGCAAAGGGAATTTTTTTTGAAGATCATTAAATGGCTTTCAAATTAATTGACAGAGAAAAGGTCTCTAAATTGAGCTTCCAGGGCTGATTCCTAAACCACATCACAGAACTGGGCCATCTGGGAGCTGCTGCCTCTGCCATGACAGGAAGTCTCCTACAATGTGCATCAGGAAAAGACCCCCTCATTGCTTTCCCCACTTGCTACACTTCTGGATTCAAGTTTCTCATGAGTGTATCTCACGGGAAGAACCTAAATCATATCCAGAATTGTAGCTGTATTGGAGTCTGAAAAATGTGAAAAATGTTGGTTTTAGCTTTCTAGTCTTCAGGTTAGGAAGGAGGTTAAATAACTGTTGAGAGAGTAAACCCCCAGGATGTCATAATACTGATATTGATTTGGACACAAATTTCAAGCTCACTCAATTGAACTATTGTGTTAGTTTCCTAGGATGCTCAAAGCAGATACCATGAAATGGGTTAGCTTAAACAGTGGGAATTTATTAGCTTACAGTTTGAGGCCAGGAAAATGTCCAAATCAAGGTGTCATCAAGGCGATGCTCTCTTGCTGAGGACCAGCTGCCAGCAATCCTTGGCTCCTCTGCCATGTGGTAAGGCACATGCGGCATCTCCTGATCTCTCCCTTCTCTTCTGGGTTTCACTGATTTCAGATCCTTGTTTCCATGCCTTTCTCTCTTTCTCTGTATTCATTTTGTTTATAGACTCCAGTAATAGGATTAAGACCCATCCTGAATGAAGGGGTCACACCTTAACTGAAGTAACCTCATCAAAAGGTCCTTCTTACAATGGGTTCATACCCACAGGAATAGATTAAATTTAAGAATATATTCTTCTGGTGGGACATACAGTTCCAAACCACCAGACCTATGAAATGCTGACTTTTGTTCCTTCCTGGAATGTCACCCAAATGATACACTAAGTCACACATGAGTCTAGGCTCCATTCCCTCTAGGCATGCTAAGGTTTTTCACTATCCATTTCCACTTCTGGATTAGACCTATTTTATGAGCCTCCTCAGATCCGCTTGGCTGATCTGTCCCCTACCATATCCAGGATAGTGGAAGCCCTGTTTCTTGGCAGAAGCAGCCCAATGAGGGTTGGCTTGCACACACCATTCCCATGGTCAAAAAACCCTGGTGACTCATCTTCTAACACTCTGGTTATCTCAGCCTTCCCTGTAATTCCTGGGGTCAAAAATGAGGCTTGGGCATGGCCTCCATCACTCTCACCATGGCAGAAGCCCCAGCAGCTCCAGGGACTAAGTCTTATCCTAGCAGCTCTCTGAGGAGATGATGAGCGAGTTAACACCTGATTGGGCAAATCACAGGTAAGAAACAGGAGACAGAAAGAACCCAACAGACACACTGCTTGCCCTTCCTTCCAACAATGGACTGTTCTGAGATGCTTGTGAAATAATGAGGTCTCTCTGGAGTGGTCCTGCACAACTAAGTAACCATTTGAGTTTCCTATAACCAGAGTTCAGCAACACAATTTTTCAATTGTTTTCTATCCTGCCTTGTGTCCTTCCTTTTTTACATCACTATTGCCTCTCTGGAATTGTACTCCACAATAAAACATGTACTCATAAAATTACCCTCAGTCTCTTCTCAAGGAAACACAGACTAAGATAAGAACTTTGCATGTAGCATTCCCTCAGTAAGGAATGACATTTCCTCTCTATCAATCCATACCCAACCTACCACTTCAAAATCTGATTCAAAATAGCCCCTCCACAGCAACCCATTCTTCACTAACCATTTCATTACTTTTAATCCACCCTATTGGCCCTTTATTTTTCTGAATATTTTAAAACCATATTAACTTATGCTTTGCTCCAATTATTTTGCACATACTGTGTATGCTCTCTCCCCTTCCTCGAGCTGTTACGGGCATAAACTGTCTTGTTTTTAATATATCTTTTCTCACTTGCACTTAATTCAGAGCTCAATGTGAATACAGTTGTGAAGATGATGTGCCCCTCCTCCCCCCAACCTCTCCTTTCTCTGCAGGAGCATTTCTTCCAAGCCCATTTTGCCTTCCTGAGGCAGCCCCAGGCTTTGCAGAGCCCATCTGTTGCAACTCTCTCCCTAGATCCTGACCTCCAGTCTTAATTATCCTCTTTCTTGCATGTATTTCTCTTCACTCCAACCTCCAAATAACTGACTTGGTCTGGGTCCCATTTATTCAGGGTTCAGCTTCTTGACTACAGGTTATACATGTTATTAATGACTAAAATGGAAACACCTTGGGATACAGTCATGAATTTAAGGACATTTTGTAAACAGTTGGCTTAAACCAAAGAAGACTTACTCTAAAAGCAAAACTTAAACTCTACAGTAGCTTAACAGAGGAAAACTTGCTGGGCAAGATGGCTTTTTAATTAGTGATCTCAATGTTGATTTTCAACGTTAGAAGTCCAGTATAGCATGCTCTTGATCATGAGTACCAAAACACCAATATTTTTGGTTGGTGTGATACCATTATTTCAGGATTTAAAAAATCTGAAATCTGAACTATCTATGTTTTTAGAAATACCCAGTTTGTTAAATCCAGCATTAAAAGCGAGGCCTTATGCTCTTTCAGGGCCTTCCAGCTAGTAAGTAAAGAAGACTGGAACACTAACCCAGATTTTCCAAGATCAAATTAACTATAGTTCTACTTCTTGAAAGATTTTTTTTTAAGCTTTCCCTGAATACGTAGGAAGTAGAGCATCCAGAAAAGAGAATTGTAAAGTACAAAGACTCAGACTTAGCAGCAAGATATCCACACCTCAAATAGGTCAGGTTGATAGTAAAATAATCAGTGTTTAGTAGTGGAAACTCCTTATCTGTTTTTTTGTTTGTTTGTTTGAACAAAGGCTGTTTCATAGCAGAAGCTAGGAACTAGTCAGCAAAGCAAGTTGATTGCAGGGCCTTAAATAACAAAAACTATAGCTTACTGTTCATAAAAATATTGCAGTCTTTATTATAAATAAAAATTTCTAAAAGATCTTTCTACTATCATACAAGAGATGGGATTATTTGTAAATAATAAAATATTTGGAAAATATTTGGATTTTGTTTATGTTTGTCTCCACTAATCCTCTGGCTAGTCTAAAATATGAAAAAGGTTTTCTAGGAGCTGGAAAAATTTGCTCCCCAAATAGGCTCACCATCAAAGACAACACCAATGATGCCCATTGTTCTTAAAACCTATAAAATCAAATAATTTAATTCATTTTTAATTTTCAGGATTGATTTTCTTCATTTTATGGAACTGTTGGTTTATTTTGTATTCTTATTTTATTGGTTTTTTTCCTGCTGATAATTCAAATTAGAGTGATAAATATGCTATTTATGTTTTTGAAATTTGTTTTATTTGATGTTATGTAATATGTTTATACATTTTTGTATGTGACATGTATCAAATATTTAGTTTTAACAATTTAAAAAAATTATCTGAATTCTGAAGACAGTTTTTATATAAACTATCAGTATTAACACCAGTGTATCAATACATCATGAAATAAATACAAAAATATCAGTGTTGTCTTTTTGCTCCAATATTGTAATCATGGTTTTCCACAAACCTTCTCAACTCATGCCTCACCAGGTAATCATGGTGCAAATGAATGTTCAGTTTACTTTTTTCTGATACCTCCGCCCCAGTGCTTTTTTCCTGACCATCACTCCTTGTCTCTCTCCCCAGGGCTGTCTTCTGTCCTTGCAAACTTGGAAAGGGTATACCAGCCATTACCTGAGCATCAATTGTGAGCCTATCTCTGTACTACTTGCTTTATATAATCATCTCATTTACTCTTCATAATAACTCAGTGTGGTCCTTGTCAATATCCTCATTTTGCAGTTGAGGAAATAACATGTGCAATGCTACACTGCTTAGAGCTATTCTGGCTTGCCTGGCTCCGAGTCCAGTGTCTTTCTCCCTTCTACCTCACTATATCGGGACTTTTGGTGTCTTTGAGTAATAAGGCTGCAGAGACTGCTTTGTTCACACAGCTGCATGAGAAACCTTGTTTTTAATAACTTCTGGTATTTTCCCAATAATAAGATATTATTTTATCTCCACCCAGATGATAAGTGAGGCTAGATGACCTTTGTAATCTTCTCAATCCCTGGGGGCTATAAAACTTCAAAGAAGACAGATTCCTAGAGCAGAAAAAATGAAAGTGGGTAAGCAGCCCAGGAGATGTTCTGAGAAGCCATTCATGAGGGAAAGGGAAAATTGAAGATATAATGGATGCATTATGCTTTTTCCCAAACAAACAGTGCAAATTGAATATCTTATAGGCTCTTTGATATTGAAACATATGTAGACATTTTGCAGAATATTTATTCTCTTTTGGTGTCTAAGGATAATAATACTGACAATTTGTGGAGTACCAATTGTGTGCTAGGTACCTAAGTGCTTTACATTTGTCAGAAATTTGTTGAACAGTCTAAAGTCAGCAGGGTTAGAACCTGATGGAGTTTTATTTTTTCCCATCATTGCTTTAAAATGTGCTCCATTGAATCTCCTCTTCCTGAGACTTTACAACATCTGGAACAGATGTTGGCTTTCCCACCTTTTTAAGTTCTAAAAGATATAGCCTGTGGTCCACTTCAGTTTCTTACTCCATTAAAATATCCATTTCCACCCTGAGGCTCCATGGTAGACCACACGCATGAATGTGAGCAGGGAGAAGAATTTTCTTTTCACCCTTTGCCCCCCTGCATCTTGGGTCCCTTTCTATGTTGAAGACAGAGAGGTAAAATGAACAAAATGGAGCAGAGATGTATTCCCTTACCAGTTGCTCTTGCAAATCTGCCCTCTATGTGGCAGGCGTTCAAATACTGCATCTCTTGGGAGGCACCTGAGGATTCTTTGAAAAGCCCTTTGGAGGTCCCTTCACTGCAGTCATCTCTCATACGAAAGGAGCTCCAATGGATTTCTTTCGATTTCCCTCACCTCCTGTCCCCATAATCCATCCTACAGACTTAGACTGCTAAGACACTTCATGTAGTGAGTCACAGTTTAGGGTAGTGTCCCATTAGGACAGTTCAAGCCTTTACCTTCTACGTAATCCACAGAGCACTCATGAATCTTTTTCCTGCCAGCCAAGGGAAGTGTGCCCTATTTCCCTGCTGTCCACTTTTTCTCTGTCCTGAATTATCTCTCTAAATCTCCTGCCTTTTTACTCAAATAGGTACAAAGGGCAGGTTGGCAACTCCATTACATAAGTAGGTTCCAACTGGAAAACAAGATATCAGGCTCTACTTCTGTTAGGCACCTCCAGTCTCTACAAATCATTCTCTTAGAACACCACCTTTGCCTTATTTTAGAAGGAGCACCCCTACAAGACAGGAAAGAAAAGAGAACTCTTTTTGAGGCTGAAGATTTATAATTGTTACCTCAAGATTAGGGGTTGGAAGGTGATGATGGGGTAGCAGAACAGATTTACCTCTTAATAAGCCCCAATCATTTATTTGTCCCATAATTTTCACCTGTTTGTCCCAAAATATGAGGCCAAGTGCCAATCTGGGACTATAGGAAAAGTCCCTCCAGTATCTTATCACACATGCAGTATATCTGAACTTCACACAACTCTACAAAATAGGTATTGTTAATCCTTAGTAAAGTGAAGCTCAAAGAATAACTAATGTTACTCCATAAAGATAGAGGAATTTCTATCACCAAATACATAATAAGGCTCAATAAATATTTATTGAATGAATAAATAATGTGAGTGAATAGTCCAAAGTTGTGTTTAGGAAATGGTGAACATTCAAACTGACATTCAAACTCAGTTTCTTTTCTGACTATCAAAGTGTCATCTTCACATTAATGCTGGTTATAGCCTCAGCCCAGTGTCATATAACAGCTCCTTCCCTCTGGCTCAAACATATCTTTCAGAGAAAGACCTCATTTTTCTCCCCCAGTTGGAAACTAGCCTCATGATTCCATCCCTGTACATGTAAAACCAATTAACAGGTCCCAAGCCCAGAATGAGCTTCCTGCCAGGACTTGGCTTTCTATATTTTGCAGTTGCATATGGTTAGTAAAATCTCTCCATGGAAGAATCTTTAGCAACATCCACAAAGATCACTCCTCCCTGAGCTTTTCTATTTTCAGTTGCTTGATAAACAATAAGGATCTGCATGACATTTACCATCTCCTAATTGCCTTGGATTCTCAAGCTCAGTGTATAAAGGCTGGCTGGTTACTTTTGAGGACTTTAAACTCAAACTATAATTGGATGGATGGGTGGATTGATGGGGTGAATGCTTACATTTCAAGTAGTTTGACACCATGTGAATGCATCATGATTAATGGCAATTTCATAAACCAAAAAAGAAGTTTATCAGAACCTTAGAGACCTGTGCAAACAGCTTTCAAACAAGGAGCTATATGAATGTGTCAGTTTCCCAGCTGCTAAAACAAACATCATACAATGGGTCAGCTTAAAAACAGAAATTTATTGGCTCATTGTTTCTAAGCCTAGAAGGCTTGATTCCTTCTCTGGGGTTGGTATCTTATGGCTAGCCAGCAATCTTTGGGGTTCCTTGGCTTTTCTGTCACATGCCAATGCACATAATGTCATCTTCTCCTTTCTCTTCAGGGTTCCGTTGACTTTCAGCTTCTAGCTGCTCCCTAAGGCTTCTCTTTCTGTGTTCAATTTCCTTTATTCATAAGGACTTCAGCAATATAGGACCAAGGCCCACCCTCTTCGATTTGGGCACACCTTAACTAATAACGTTTTCAAAGGTCGTATTTACCAATGGGGTCACACCCACAGGACCAGGGGCTGGAACTTGAACATGCCTTTTGTGGGGGGTGCGATTGAACAATCCGCAACAATGAATATGGGGCTATCTGTAAAACCCACTTTGAAAAATCTTTATTTAAAAATTGATACTTCATTCTTACAGGTATTTTTATAGGGAAGGAAACATTTTTTAATGTTAAGAGCTAGGTAAAAGTGAGGACACTAGGGAGAGAAATCAGTATCTCTAAGAGAAGAGTCAAGTTATCTGTCAACTTTGTTGCACTGGCTGGGTTTCAATAGCCTTTGTGTTTCTTGCCCAAGCTAAAGCAAAGGGCTAACTTTAGAGTGCAGCCACACAAACTCTGCCTGCACCTATTTGAAATGAGAAAGTCTGATGATTCTCCAAGGGCTTATGCCTCAAAGCCCTGTGCCCAGAGGCTCTGAGACACAAAGCAAATGAAAGTAAAGAGATATGTATCTGCATTTGGCTCTGGATAATGAAATCACAACTGTCCAAAGAAGTATAGTAGCCTTTTGTAATAATTTAAAAACTAACTAAGGGATTGCTGAGGAAAGCAGGGCAACAGACTGCAGGCTTGGTTTGGGAAGCCAGAGGAGCGAGGAGGGACGGTAGCAGCCCAGTACCAGGCAGCCTCCCCATCAGAGGCCTTAGTTTCTATTCTTGGCATTGATCTGATTCTCTCATAAGTTTCTGGCAACCTCCCAGAGAGAACAGCGTGTTCCCTACTGAGTGTATAAAGGGCTTCAAAAACATGTTTGTGTGCACAGCCCAGTAGGCAGGGCCTGGCTTCGTCACCCTGTGTCACCCACTGCCTCTCTGGAGTGTCAGGAGGAAGTCTTTGGCTTCAGATCTGCTAAACTGAACTGATCTCAAGGCCACCCCATCTGTGCACCTTGCCGGTCTTTCCATGATGCCCATTCAAGTAGTACGGAGATAAACTTTTAGGGGACCTGAACGTTCCTGCAAACTATGGCCCAAAAAAGTATTCTGTTGCAAGGAGTAAATATAGATTGGGTTCCAGCTAGCCTCCTATTATGGTCACAAAGGACTCCTTTGGAAACTTGCACCTGTTTTCCTGGGTTAGAAATTCTGGGTAGGCATGATTACTCACCCCGTGGGAGCTAAGATAACACAGATTAACACCAGTGCTGGGTACTGCCAGCTCTGAGGTACTGACTCACTGCCTGCTCCTCATACTGCCTTTCCAGGGGAGTGAAATCTGAAAAGACAGAGAGATTAGTCAGCCTGGCCTAAGAGATCCCTGAGGGGGTTGCTAGGGTTTCCAGTACACACCAAAAAAGGGGGTCATTAGAACGACCATAAGCTCCTAGACCCTATGGGCGGGTAAACTAGGTCCACCTCTCTTGGACATTAATAATAAACAGCAGCCAAAATATTGTGTCCTATCCCAGGCACAGACTGCTGGCATAGATCATACGATTTCACCATCACAGACCTAATCCTGTGGGCAAGTTTGGTCCATGAAAACTGGGGTCTGCCATAGAAATTTCTGAAATCAAAACTAACGGAATGTCTCCCTCTTCTGATACACTGGCACTTCTTTAACTCCTCCTAACACACCTTTGTTAATATGGTCCTACGCTGTAAGCGTGCACAGCCCTTCTACCCAACCCCTCCTTCTCTTTCTCCCCTCTTCCCCCACACTCAACTCTGTGCTAAGCTCCACACCTTTACTGGACATCTGCATCCTGCTGTCCCATAAGCTTCTCCAGTTCAACACATCCAAAATTAATGTTGTCACAAATAGTACAGTATAGTGTTTTGAAAAATAAAACAAAACAAAACACAGTTGTCTGAACTCACACAGTGAGTCTGAGTCCGGCCTGTATCAATAATTAGCTATGTGAGCTTGAGCAACTGCTTAACCTATCTGCACTGCAGTTCAACATTTTGTAAAATGAAAATAATAGTACCTTCTTCATAGGGCTGTAGTGAGAACTAAATGAGTTAAAACATGTAAAGTGATTAGCACCAAGTTGGGAACTTACTAAATTTGCCATAAATAATAATTAAAAGAACAAGTGAAGTAACACATGTAATGGTGAATCCAATATTGAATTGGTCAAGCTATTAACATAAACAACAACAACAAAGAAAACATGAAATAAAAATTTGAGAAGTCCTGATGAGAGCAGCAATTTTGACAGTCAGTATCTAGATGACCTTGGCCAAGTCACTTAGCTTTATTAATCCTTCTTTCATCACATATGAGATAGGGATGGTATTAATAGTTCAAAATAAACTGAATCACCAACAATAATCAATCTAATGGGTTCACTGAAACAGAAACTGCTCAAGTAGGGAGAGTTCAAACTGAAGTAAGTTTACAAGTTTCAAGTCATTTTGGCAACATCATCTGGAGGCAAAATACTGTACATATAAAATATGTACATAAACATTCAGACAAATACAACAGGAAACTTTATAGACCAAACTTTTTAGCCATGAATCAAACAAATTGATTCTAAAAATGCAAAAAGACAAAATACAGAAAAACAAAACTCACTCGATTATATAAAAGTGCAGGGTTTTTGTCTTTGTCTTAGCAGATAGTGGAATCTCTATTGACCCCTACGCATTTTGAATGAGAACTGACAAGGGTAAACTGTAGTTAAGTAAGCCTAAGGTTGGGGGCTGTATTAAAGCCTCTTTTGATTGGGTATTCAGGAGTTGAGGTTTTCATTAATTTCTAAAAGGAAACAGCCAGTTGAGAGAAGTTTGGGACATACTGGCAACAGGGCCAGCATGTCTCAAAATGCTTTGGTTGGGGATAATTTAGTTAACTGCCTGGGAAGGTCAATTTGTATTTTTATAAGGTCAGTATTAGGATGTGTCCTTAGAAGGGAAGTCTAATTGGGAAATTCATTTTGTGAGAAGATCCCTTCCTTTAGAGATATCTCACAAAATAAGAGAATGTTCATCATTTTGTGGCCCTGTTGTGATACAAGGTTTGGAGAGTGAGCAAAAGGATACTGAACAAGTTGACATAATTCCTTCTACAATTTAGTCTGAGTTTTCTAGGGGTCGAGGACTTCCTTTATAATGGGATGAAGTTCAGTCCTTGTCTAGTATGTTGTGCTCAGCAGGTGGTCTAAATTTTAGTACAACTGACTTACAGGTTCTGGGGAATCAAATGGAGAGAGGAGTGGGTGAGAGGGATTTGTGGGATTATAAGGGGAAGCACTAGGACTAATATTAAGTCTTTTTAGCATTTCTTTGGCTTGCTTTAAGGAATCTTTTAAAGAGGCTATTTTAGAGTCATTTTGTCTCTTAGAAGCTCCTGAATACCAATGGAAAAATGTTCCCCAATCTTTTTGTGGAGTCCAGGAACTTCTCTTTTCAAATGCACCTCTCAAGTGTACTTTTTTAGCTAGCTCAACTATTTCCCAAAGTGGCCATGGCAAATTCAAGTTATTCCTGGTGAGATTTATCTATTTATTAAAAAAAAAACATGAACTAGGCCCTTAGTGAGAAAACGTGCAAGCCACAGGAAACTTTGTCAAAGAAGAAGAGAGATATTTAAGTTTAAATTGAGAAGAACCTATGTTCAATCAAAGGTTTCAAAAACAAAAATTATATAAGGATCATGCAAACAGAAAAGCTCGTCTTAAGGTATACTGGAATCTCTGTCCCCTCCCCACACAGACAGAGCAAGGAGACCAGACCAAAACCAAACCCAAACCAATGCTAACAATAATCCCAAAGAGATAATGTGAAGAAATTGTAGCTCAGATCTGGGAGAAACTTCTCCTTGCATTCTGTGGGTGGCGAGAGAGCAGCAGACACAAAAGGTCCTGGTGGGCACTGACACATGGTCACACACCAACCACGGGAATGGTCAGGGTCTTCTCCGGGTCCCGCTTCCTGACATCAGAAACTGTCACCAATAATCATCAATATAATGGGTTTATTAAAAAAGAAACTGTTAGAGCAGGGAGAGTTCAAACTGAAGTAAGAGTTTCAAAATGGTTAAGTTACGTTGGCTTATAAAAACAATTAGGGGATTTCCAAAGGGCAAGTTATAATAAACTGGTTAAAATTTAGGTTCCTTATTATAAAGGAGGATCTTACAAAGCAGGGAATGATCATAGATTGGTCATTACAGTGTATTTGCCTATTTCTGATAACCTATTTCTATTGGACCCAAATCAGTTTATTTCCAATTGTTGTCTAAACTGCAAGTTTTGCAGGGTATATGGCACATTCATTCCTTTTTTTTTTTTTTTTTTTCTTTTAAGAAAGCTCCCACTTTTATTTTTAACTCTTTAGAAATTCCCTGTTACTTCTCAGAAAAGGGGTCACTCCTGGCAATGTCAATGTAAACAACTAATTTATTTTACTAATCAACAGTTACCAATTCTGGGGGGCTGAATATGTGTCAGGAATTAAGCTGAGTGCTTTATAAGTAACTAGACAAAGACTTAATGATCACATTGGAATAATCACTGATGATAGGTAATGGGAAACAAAACTGACATATAATGTAATATATAATGTAAATATTATGAGATTTATTATAGGAATTGACTCAGATGACCATGGGAATTAGCAAGTCTGAATTACATAAGGCAGACCACAAGTTGAGAATTCTGATGGAGAATCTATCCTTGGGAATTATGATGAATTCCTCAGCAGAAGCTGGCTGGCTGAAGTAGAAATAGAAATTCTTATTTCTGACTGCTGAAATCTTCAGCTTTCCCTTAAACTGATTGGATGAGACTTCTCTCATTGCTGAAGGTTATGTCCTCTGTTGATTGTAGTTGTAAACAGCCATAGATGCAATCAACTGACTAATGATTTAAATTCATGAAATATCCTGTCAGTAACAATGAAGCCACTGCTGGCTTGACCAAACACCTGGACACAATAATCTAGCCAAGTTGACACATGAACTTAACCATCACAGATAATGTAACATTCATTCATTCATTTGATAATTATGTATTGAGTGATTATGAAATGTTAGGTGTTGGGTTCAAAAGGGAACACATTACAAAAGATTTGAACAGAAGATTCACCAAAGAAGAAAAATAAAAATGACCAATAAGCACATGAAAAGGTGTTTAATATCATTAGCTCTCAGAGAAATGCAAATTACAACCATAAAGACATATCACTACATACTTATCAAAATGGCTAAAACTAAAAAGACTGAAGGGGATGCCAGGAGGAGGTCTCAAGCATGTCCATGGGCCATGAAAAGGCTTATAGGTCCTAGGTACGGTGTCTATAGCGCAAGATTGATATGTCAGTCTGTTCTTAGGAAAAGGAGGAATTTGTGTTATCCTTGGCCCTTTAGCTGATCCACCAGTTTAACAAGCACTTATGGGGCCTCTGATACTGCCCCATACTGTACAAGATGCTGGGTATACAAAAATACACCATTCAGGGTTCTTTCCTTAAGGAGCTTGCAGATGACTTCAATAGGGTATGGTCAGGGGCTGTGGGTGGATTGAGGGGCCTGTAGCTTAGCCTTGAGGAGAGCAGATGCTGAGAACTAAGACATCCTGGAGGAGATAATCCCTGGGCCCAGTCTTGAAGGATGCCTACGTGTTTGGGCAAGGAGAAATGAAAAGAGACTTCCAGAAAGATGGTGGAATAAGGATAGGCAGAACTCACTCCTCCACCAAAAGCACCTAGAGAACAGGCAAGAATTACCCAAAGCAGTCGTCTGGGCCTTGGGAGACCAGGAAAGGACCATTGCAGCATATAAGGAAGAGCTGGACCAAAAAACGGAGAGACTACACAGAAATAGTGGTGAGTGAACTCAGCTCTCCTGAGCCCGGCAGCTGTGGGATGGCTTGGTTCTTGCCAGCCCAGCTGGTGACAGACAACACAGTCACACTCCCACTGAGGGCCAAAGAAGTTAACCCTCTTGGTCCTGCAACCTAGAGCCTTTTTATTCAGGAGCTTAGAAGCTCATGGTTCCATTAATCCCACAAACTGAGAGACTGCAGTGAGAGACTAATCTCCATTGTGGTTCTGTCACCCATTCCCTACCCACAAGGCCAGCAGACAGGGTGACCCCCCCCCCGGGAAAAGTGGGAGGTGCAGCATAGCCCTGTTCCAACTTCTGGCCAGAGAGGGTGACCCTCTGGGTCTTGCAGCTTTGAATCTTTCTCCACAGGAGCCAAGGCACTAACACCTGCACTGTTTCCACAGAGAAACTGCGGTGAGTGACTGAGCTCCACGGCAGCCCGGCACCCCTCCCCCACCCATAAGGCTGCCAGCTCAGCATGTGTCAGTCTTGCCCAGTGGGCTGCAGCAGTCTGGGAGAGACAGGGAGGTTGTCCCCTTGGGTTTTGACCCAACTGTTGACCAGTGAAATACGACAGTGGGGGCCCATAGGGTTGGTCCTTTCTGGACAGGTGATCACAGCACCATGGGGCCTTTATCCCCACTCATTGTAGAAAGAGAGGGGACAGAGGGCTAAAAAAATAATTTACCTTTGTAGGACTGTGGGGAATAAGTTGTCAAAGAGCGCCATCTGCTGGGCTTTTATGGTGAAACCAAATGATCAAATTAAAAATCTGAGGAAATACAGAATTCGGAACTAATCAAAGATGGCCAAACAAATCTCCTAAGCAGATGAAGAGGCAGAAGAAAGGATCTCTCCCAGCCCACTGCAGTCAGCCAGATGAGAGCCAGATGCACCTGGATCTGTTTGCCATGGGGGTGGGACATGGATGTCAGGCATGCTAGTGCAGATCAATACCTTGCTACTCTCTCAGTTTGTGGAACCAATTGAGCTCTGGGCTCCTGAGCTTCTGTGTGGAAAGGCTCTAGGCTGTGGGACTGAGAGAGTTAACTTCTCTGGTCAAGAGTTTGTCCAGGGTTGCACCATGTCTGCTGGCCTTGGGGGTGGGGAATGGGTGACAGAACCACAATGGAGATTAGTCTCTCACTGCAGCAACTTGGGAAAGTGCAGCACAAGAGGCTACTTTCCTGACCTTTTCTCTAGGGCCCTTTGGTACAGGCCTGTATCCCTGCATGGGACGGTGGCCACGGTTTGCCTGTGAAATACTGGTGAACAAAGTGCAAAAGGAAACCTTCAACATAAGCCCAATCAACAACAAAATCTTAGATGAGAGGGAAACCAACTTTTGAAATAATCTTATCAAGATAATCAGATGTCCAGAAACCAGAAAAAAATTACAAGGCACATTAAGAAACAAGAAGATATGGTGAAACCAAATGATCAAATTAAAAATCTGAGGAAATACAGAATTTGGAACCAATCAAAGAAGATCAAACAAATCTCCTAAATAATTTCAATGAGGTTGTTAAAGAGATAAGGATATTAAGAGACACTAGGAGAGCATAAAGAAGAATTTGAAAGATTACATAGAAAATAGCAGATCTTACAGAAATGAAAGATACTATAGATGAAATTAAAAATATGCTAGAGACACACAACAGCAGATTTAAAGAGGCAGAAGAAAGGATCTGTGAACTGGAGGACAAAGCAACCAAACTTGAACATGCAAAAGAACAAACGGAAAAATTTGAGCTGGGTTTCAGGGAAATGATTGACAACATGAAGCACATAAATATATACATTATAGGTGTCCCAGGAGGGAAAAAGAAGAGTAAAGGGCCAGGAAGAATATTTGAGGATATAATGGCTGAAAATTTCCCAACCATTATAAAAGACATAAACATGCAAATCCAAGAAGCCCAATTTACTCCAAATAAAATAAATTTGAACAGACACACTCCACAATGCATATTAATCAGACAGTCAAATGCCAAAGAGAAGGAGAGAATCCTGAAAGCAGCAAGAGAAAACCATTCACCACATACAAGGGAATCCACATAAAGATCAGTGCTGACTTCTCATCAGACACCAGAAGCAACAAGGAGTTGGTATGAAATATTTAAGATACTGAAAGAGAAAAATTGCCAGCCAAGAATTCTTTATCCAGCAAAGCTGTCCTTCAAAAGTGAGAAAAGCTTAAAATATTCACAGATAAACAAAAGCTGAGAGACTTTGTTAATGATAGGTCTGCCCTGCGAGAAATACTAAAGGGAGTTCTTCTGGCTGAAAAAAAAAAAAAAAAGACAGGAAAGAGGGGCTTGGAGGAGAGTATAGAAGTGATGACTATCAGTAATGGCAGCTGAAAGGATAAAAAGAGAAAAATGATAGATCTGACTGTCTTGGTTTGAAGGCTATTATGGACCCCAAGAAAAGGCCATGTTCTTTTGACCCATTCCTGTTGTTGCAGATCTATTGTGGGTGGGACTTTTTGATTAGGTTATTTCAGTTGAGATGTGACCCATCCCATTCAAGACAGGTCTTAATCTGCTTATTGGAGTTCTTTATAAAAGGATAAAATACATACAGAAGCTAGGAGAGATGAAATAGAGAGAAGCTCACAGTGAAAAACTCCAAAGAAGCTAAGAACAGACCCACAGAAAACAGAGACAAAGCCACTAGAGTCAGAAGCTGAAAGTAGAAACCCTGGGAGACAAGAACAAGCAAATGCAGGCCATATGCCTTCCCATGTGACAGAGGTGTCCCCGATGCCAGCAGCCTGCCTTTAGAGTCCAGGTTTCATCTTGTTGATGCCTTGAGTAGGACATTTTCACAGCCTAAGAACTGTAAATTGTAAGTTAAATCCTCATTGTAAAAGCCAACCCATTTCTTATATATTGCATTTTTTTTCAGCTTTAGCAAAAAAAAAAAAAAAAAAAAAACACTGACAAATAAAAGCCAAAGGATAAAGTTGTCAAAGTAAGGGTGGGTTTTACAGTAATAACACTGACTATTAATGGATTAAATGCTCCAATCAAAATACACAGATTGGGAGATGGAAGAAGATGGTGGCATAGAGGGGAGTGGAAGTTAGTTTGTCCCCCTGGAACAACTAATAAACAACCAGGAACAACAAGTAAATAATCTGGAATAACTGTGGGGGGACAAACGTGACTGTCTACTCATCATATACCAACCTGAATTGGGAGGAATGCCCAAGATCGCAGCATAAAATCTGTAAGTAAAAACTGTGGATCCAAGCCGGGAGCTCCCTCCCCTCATGGCCTGAACTGCAAAGTCTCATGGTGCTAGAGAGCAGCACTCTCCAAGCAAGTGAATATAGCTCAGCTGAACTCCAACTGGGGTTTTAATCAACAAACATGGACTGCTCAATACAAGATATGAATCCCCAACAAGCATACAGAGGCTTTTGGTGACAACTGACCTTGGAGAGCTGGAAGGTGGCTGCGGACTGGCCCTGAAGAAGGCTTTCTGTCCCTTTTTTGGCTCAGTGGAGAAAGCCTCAGCCATTTTCATTCCCAGCACTCTGACCCAGACAAGGGTGGAGATAGCATAGGCAGAGAGTATATTCAAATATAAATGACCTCACCGTAGGGGGTGTATTTTCCCTAAGAGGAAGAAGGTGGTGCCAAACTACTATCCAGCCTTCATTCAGAACCAGACCCCAGAGCCTGGGGGAAAAGAGCCACGGGCCACACTTCCTTACACCAGTCTGGAGCTACAGGCTGACAGGTGCCACCTGCTGGACAGAAAAGCACATTGACTTGAGGCCTCACAGGGTGTACCAATCTTTTAAAACAAACCCTCAGGGAGACATGATACTATTGCCTCCTGCTGAGACCTGCGCCCATTCTGGCCTGGGAAAACCTGATTGGGGTAACCAAGGAAATCAGATGCCTAGATAACAGAAAACTACAATCTACACTAAGATAAATGAAGTTATGGCCCTGTCAAAGGAATAAGTGTACTCTTTAACTGAAAAACAGGAATTTAAACAACTAATACTAAATCAATTCAAAATTTTTAGGGAAGATATGGCAAAAGAGATGAAGCATATGATGAAAACACTGGGTATACATAAAGTAGAAATCAAAACTTTGAAACAACAACCGGCAGAATCTATGGAAATGAAAGACACAACACAAGAGATGAAAGACACAATGGAAACATAGAATAGCAGATCTCAAGAGGCAGAAGAAAACACTCAGGAACTGGAGAACAAGGCACCTGAAAGCCTACACACAAAAGAACAGATAGAGAAAGAATGGAAAAATATGAGCAACGTCTCTGGGAACTTAAGGACAAAATGAAATGCAGGAATGTATGTGTCATGACTGTCCCAGAAAGAGAAGAGAAGGGAAAAGGGGCAGAAGCAATAATACAGGAAATAATCAACGAAAATTTCCCATCTCTTAAGAAAGACATAAATTATGGATTCAAGAAGCGCAGCATACCCCAAACAGAATAGATCTGAATAGGTTTCTGCCAAGACACTTAATAATCAGATTATCAAACATCAAAGATAAAGAGAGAATCCTGAAAGCAGCAAGAGAAAAGCACTCCATCACATACAAAGGAAGCTTGATAAGACTATGTGCAGAATAGAGGGGCAAGATGGCAGACTGGTGAGCTGTATGTTTTAGTTACTCCTCCAGGAAAGTAGGTAGAAGGCCAGGAACTGCATGGACTGGACACCACAGAGAAATCTGTCTTTGGGCATACTTCATACAACACTCATGAAAATGTCGAACTGCTGAGATCAGCGAAATCTAAGCCCAATACAGAAAGCTTCAAAGACTTTCAATTTGGGCATGTCAAGTCAAGAGCAGAACTAAGAGAGCTCTGAGACAAAAGGCAATAATCCAGTGGCTGAGAAAATTCACTAAACACCACAACTTCCCAAGAAAAGGGGGGGGGTCCGCTTACAGCCACCATCCTGGTGGACAGGAAACACTCCTGCCCATCGCCAGCCCCATAGCCCAGAGCTGCCCCAGACAACCCAGTGTGACGGAAGTGCTTCAAATAACAGGCACACACCACAAAACTGGGCGTGGACATTAGCCTTCCCTGCAACCTCAGCTGATTGTCCCAGAGTTGGGAAGGTGGAGCAGTGTGAATTAACAAAGCCCCACTCAGCCATCATTTGAGCAGACTGGGAGCCTCCCTACACAGCCCAGCAGCCCAGAACTGCCCTGGGGGGACGGAACTCACCTGTGACATAGCACAGTCATCCCTCAACAGAGGACCCGGGGTGCACAGCCTGGAAGAGGGGCCCAATTGCAAGTCTCAGGAGCCATACGCCAATACCAAGGACTTGTGGGTCAGTGGCAGAGACAAACTGTGGCAGGACTGAACTGAAGGATTAGACTATTGCAGCAGCTTTAAAACTCTAGGATCATCAGGGAGATTTGATTGTTAGGGCCACCCCCCCTCCCCGACTGCCCAGAAACACGCCCCACATACAGGGCAGGCAACACCAACTACACACGCAAGCTTGGTACACCAATTGGGCCCCACAAGACTCACTCCCCCACTCACCAAAAAGGCTAAGCAGGGGAGAACTGGCTTGTGGAGAACAGATGGCTCGTGGACGCCACCTGCTGGTTAGTTAGAGAAAGTGTACTCCACGAAGCTGTAGATCTGATAAATTAGAGATAAGGACTTCAATAGGTCTACAAACCCTAAAAGAACCCTATCAAGTTCAGCAAGTGCCACGAGGCCAAAAACAACAGAAAATTATAAAGCATATGAAAAAACCAGACGATACGGATAACCCAAGCCCAAGCACCCAAATCAAAAGACCAGAAGAGACACAGCACCTAGAGCAGCTACTCAAAGAACTAAAGATGAACAATGAGACCATAGTACGGGATATAAAGGAAATCAAGAAGACTCTAGAAGAGCATAAAGAAGACATTGCAAGACTAAATAAAAAAATGGATGATCTTATGGAAATTAAAGAAACTGTTGACCAAATTAAAAAGACTCTGGACACTCATAGTACAAGACTAGAGGAAGTTGAACAACGAATCAGTGACCTCGAAGATGACAGAATGGAAAATGAAAGCATAAAAGAAAGAATGGGGAAAAAAATTGAAAAAATCGAAATGGACCTCAGGGATATGATAGATAATATGAAACGTCCAAATATAAGACTCATTGGTGTCCCAGAAGGGGAAGAAAACGGTAAAGGTCTAGGAAGAGTATTCAAAGAAATTGTTGGGGAAAACTTCCCAAATCTTCTAAACAACATAAATACACAAATCATAAATGCTCAGCGAACTCCAAATAGAATAAATCCAAATAAACCCACTCCGAGACATATACTGATCACACTGTCAAACACAGAAGAGAAGGAGCAAGTTCTGAAAGCAGCAAGAGAAAAGCAATTCACCACATACAAAGGAAACAGCATAAGACTAAGTAGTGACTACTCAGCAGCCACCATGGAGGCAAGAAGGCAGTGGCACGATATATTTAAAATTCTGAGTGAGAAAAATTTCCAACCAAGAATACTTTATCCAGCAAAGCTCTCCTTCAAATTTGAGGGAGAGCTTAAATGTTTCACAGACAAACAAATGCTGAGAGAATTTGCTAACAAGAGCCCTGCCCGACTGGAGATACTAAAGGGAGCCCTACAGACAGAGAAACAAAGACAGGACAGAGAGACTTGGAGAAAGGTTCAGTACTAAAGAGATTCGGTATGGGTACAATAAAGGATATTAATAGAGAGAGGGAAAAATATGGCAAACATAAACCAAAGGATAAGATGGCCGATTCAAGAAATGCCTTCACGGTTATAACGTTGAATGTAAATGGATTAAACTCCCCAATTAAAAGATATAGATTCGCAGAATGGATCAAAAAAAATGAACCATCAATATGTTGCATACAAGAGACTCATCTTAGACACAGGGACACAAAGAAACTGAAAGTGAAAGGATGGAAAAAAATATTTCATGCAAGCTACAGCCAAAAGAAAGCAGGTGTAGCAATATTAATCTCAGATAAAATAGACTTCAAATGCAGGGATGTTTTGAGAGACAAAGAAGGCCACTACATACTAATAAAAGGGGCAATTCAGCAAGAAGAAATAACAATCGTAAATGTCTATGCACCCAATCAAGGTGCCACAAAATACATGAGAGAAACACTGGCAAAACTAAAGGAAGCAATTGATGTTTCCACAATAATTGTGGGAGACTTCAACACATCACTCTCTCCTATAGATAGATCAACCAGACAGAAGACCAATAAGGAAACTGAAAACCTAAACAATCTGATAAATGAATTAGATTTAACAGACATATACAGGACATTACATCCCAAATCACCAGGATACACATACTTTTCTAGTGCTCATGGAACTTTCTCCAGAATAGATCATATGCTAGGACATAAAACAAGCCTCAATAAATTTAAAAAGATTGAAATTATTCAAAGCACATTCTCTGACCACAATGGAATACAATTAGAAGTCAATAACCATCAGAGACTTAGAAAATTCACAAATACCTGGAGGTTAAACAACACACTCCTAAACAATCAGTGGGTTAAAGAAGAAATAGCAAGAGAAATTGCTAAATATATAGAGACAAATGAAAATGAGAACACAACATACCAAAACCTATGGGATGCAGCAAAAGCAGTGCTAAGGGGGAAATTTATAGCACTAAACGCATATATTAAAAAGGAAGAAAGAGCCAAAATCAAAGAACTAATGGATCAACTGAAGAAGCTAGAAAATGAACAGCAAACCAATCCTAAACCAAGTACAAGAAAAGAAATAACAAGGATTAAAGCAGAAATAAATGACATAGAGAACAAAAAAACAATAGAGAGGATAAATATCACCAAAAGTTGGTTCTTTGAGAAGATCAACAAGATTGACAAGCCCCTAGCTAGACTGACAAAATCAAAAAGAGAGAAGACCCATATAAACAAAATAATGAATGAAAAAGGTGACATAACTGCAGATCCTGAAGAAATTAAAAAAATTATAAGAGGATATTATGAACAACTGTATGGCAACAAACTGGACATTGTAGAAGAAATGGACAATTTCCTGGAAACATATGAACAACCTAGACTTACCAGAGAAGAAATAGAAGACCTCAACCAACCCATCACAAGCAAAGAGATCCAATCAGTCATCAAAAATCTTCCCACAAATAAATGCCCAGGGCCAGATGGCTTCACAGGGGAATTCTACCAAACGTTCCAGAAAGAACTGACACCAATCTTACTCAAACTCTTTCAAAACATTGAAGAAAAGGGAACACTACCTAACTCATTTTATGAAGCTAACATCAATCTAATACCAAAACCAGGCAAAGATGCTACAAAAAAGGAAAACTACCGGCCAATCTCCCTAATGAATATAGATGCAAAAATCCTCAACAAAATACTTGCAAATCGAATCCAAAGACACATTAAAAAAATCATACACCATGACCAAGTGGGGTTCATTCCAGGCATGCAAGGATGGTTCAACATAAGAAAAACAATCAATGTATTACAACACATTAAAAACTCGAAAGGGAAAAATCAATTGATCATCTCAATAGATGCTGAAAAAGCATTTGACAAAATCCAACATCCCTTTTTGATAAAAACACTTCAAAAGGTAGGAATTGAAGGAAACTTCCTCAACATGATAAAGAGCATATATGAAAAACCCACAGCCAGCATAGTACTCAATGGTGAGAGACTGAAAGCCTTCCCTCTAAGATCAGGAACAAGACAAGGATGTCCGCTGTCACCACTGTTATTCAACATTGTGCTGGAAGTGCTAGCCAGGGCAATCCGGCAAGACAAAGAAATAAAAGGCATCCAAATTGGAAAAGAAGAAGTAAAACTGTCATTGTTTGCAGATGATATGATCTTATATCTAGAAAACCCTGAGAAATCGACGATACAGCTACTAGAGCTAATAAACAAAATTAGCAAAGTAGTGGGATACAAGATTAATGCACATAAGTCAGTAATGTTTCTATATGCTAGAAATGAACAAATTGAAGAGACACTCAAGAAAAAGATACCATTTTCAATAGCAACTAAAAAAATCAAGTACCTAGGAATAAACTTAAACAAAGATGTAAAAGACCTATACAAAGAAAACTACATAACTCTACTAAAAGAAATAGAAGGGGACCTTAAAAGATGGAAAAATATTCCATGTTCATGGATAGGAAGGCTAAATGTCATTAAGATGTCAATTCTACCCAAACTCATCTACAGATTCAATGCAATCCCAATCAAAATTCCATCAACCTACTTTGCAGACTTGGAAAAGCTAGTTATCAAATTTATTTGGAAAGGAAAAATGCCTCGAATTGCTAAAGACACTCTAAAAAAGAAAAACGAAGTGGGAGGACTTACACCCCCTGACTTTGAAGCTTATTATAAAGCCACAGTTGCCAAAACAGCATGGTACTGGCACAAAGATAGACATATAGATCAATGGAATCGAATTGAGAATTCAGAGATAGACCCTCAGATCTATGGCCGACTGATCTTTGATAAGGCCCCCAAAGTCACTGAACTGAGCCATAATGGTCTTTTCAACAAATGGGGCTGGGAGAGTTGGATATCCATATCCAAAAGAATGAAAGAGGACCCCTACCTCACCCCCTACACAAAAATTAACTCAAAATGGACCAAAGATCTCAATATAAAAGAAAGTACCATAAAACTCCTAGAAGATAATGTAGGAAAACATCTTCAAGACCTTGTATTAGGCGGCCATTTCCTAGACTTTACACCCAAAGCACAAGCAACAAAAGAGAAAATAGATAAATGGGAACTCCTCAAGCTTAGAAGTTTCTGCACCTCAAAGGAATTTCTCAAAAAGGTAAAGAGGCAGCCAACTCAATGGGAAAAAATTTTTGGAAACCATGTATCTGACAAAAGACTGATATCTTGCATATACAAAGAAATCCTACAACTCAATGACAATAGTACAGACAGCCCAATTATAAAATGGGCAAAAGATATGAAAAGACAGTTCTCTGAAGAGGAAATACAAATGGCCAAGAAACACATGAAAAAATGTTCAGCTTCACTAGCTATTAGAGAGATGCAAATTAAAACCACAATGAGATACCATCTAACACCGGTTAGAATGGCTGCCATTAAACAAACAGGGAACTACAAATGCTGGAGGGGATGTGGAGAAATTGGAACTCTTATTCATTGTTGGTGGGACTGTATAATGGTTCAGCCACTCTGGAAGTCAGTCTGGCAGTTCCTTAGAAAACTAGATATAGAGCTACCATTCGATCCAGCGACTGCACTTCTCGGTATATACCCGGAAGATCGGAAAGCAGTGACACGAACAGATATCTGCACGCCAATGTTCATAGCAGCATTATTCACAATTGCCAAGAGATGGAAACAACCCAAATGTCCTTCAACAGATGACTGGATAAATAAAATGTGGTATATACACACGATGGAATACTACGCGGCAGTAAGAAGGAACGATCTGGTGAAACATATGACAACATGAATGAACCTTGAAGACATAATGCTGAGCGAAATAAGCCAGGCACAAAAAGAGAAATATTATATGCTACCACTAATGTGAACTTTGAAAAATGTAAAACAAATGGTTTATAATGTAGAATGTAGGGGAACTAGCAGTAGAGAGCAATTAAGGAACGGGGAACAATAATCCAAGAAGAACAGATAAGCTATTTAACGTTCTGGGGATGCCCAGAAATGACTATGGTCTGTTAATTTCTGATGGACGTAGTAGGAACAAGTTCACTGAAATGTTGCTATATTATGTAACTTTCTTGGGGTAAAGTAGGAACATGTTGGAAGTTAAGCAGTTATCTTAGGTTAGTTGTCTTTTTCTTACTCCCTTGTTATGGTCTCTTTGAAATGTTCTTTTATTGTATGTTTGTTTTCTTTTTAACTTTTTTTTTCATACAGTTGATTTAAAAAAGAAGGGAAAGTTAAAAAAAAAAAAAAGAAAGAAAGAAAAACAAGGAAAAAAAAAAAGATGTAGTGCCCCCTTGAGGAGCCTGTGGAGAGTGCAGGGGTATTCGCCTAACCCACCTCCATGGTTGCTAACATGACCACAGACATAGGGGACTGGTGGTTTGATGGGTTGAGCCCTCTACCATAAGTTTTACCCTTGGGAAGACGGTTGCTGCAACTGAGAGGCTAGGCCTCCCTATATTTGTGCCTAAGAGTCTCCTCCTGAATGCCTCTTTGTTGCTCAGATGTGGCCCTCTCTCTCTGGCTAAGCCAACTTGAAAGGTGAAATCACTGCCCTCCCCCCTATGTGGGATCAGACACCCAGGGGAGTGAATCTCCCTGGCAACGTGGAATATGACTCCCGGGGAGGAATGTAGACCCGGCATCGTGGGACGGAGAACATCTTCTTGACCAAAAGGGGGATGTGAAAGGAAATGAAATAAGCTTCAGTGGCAGAGAGATTCCAAAACGAGCCAAGAGGTCACTCTGGAGGGCACTCTTACGCACACTTTAGACAACCCTTTTTAGGTTCTAAAGAATTGGGGTAGCTGGTGGTGGATACCTGAAACTATCAAACTACAACCCAGAACCCATGAATCTCGAAGACAGTTGTATAAAAATGTAGCTTATGAGGGGTGACAATGGGATTGGGAAAGCCATAAGGACCACACTCCACTTTGTCTAGTTTATGGATGGATGAGTAGAAAAATAGGGGAAGGAAACAAACAGACAAAGGTACCCAGTGTTCTTTTTTACTTCAATTGCTCTTTTTCACTCTAATTATTATTCTTGTTATTTTTGTGTGTGTGCTAATGAAGGTGTCAGGGATTGATTTAGGTGATGAATGTACAATTATGTAATGGTACTGTAAACAATCGAAAGTACGATTTGTTTTGTATGACTGCGTGGTATGTGAATATATCTCAATAAAATGATGATTAAAAAAAAAATACTGGCCTCTTAAAAAAAAAAAAATAAAAGTAATAGAAAGAAAAAAAAAAAAAAGACTATGTGCAGATTTCTCAATAGAAACCATGGAGGCAAGAAGGAAGTGGGGTGATATATTTAAAATACTGAAAGAGAAAAACCACGAACCAAGAATCCTCTGTCTGGCAAAACTGTCCTTCAAATATGAGGGAGAGCTGAAAATATTCTCTGACAAACAGACAATGACAGAGTTTGTGAACAAGATACCTGCTCTACAGGAAACATTAAAGGAAGCACTGCAGACAGAAAGGAAAAGACAGGAGTGAGAGGACTGGAAAACAATTTTGGGAGACGGTAGCACAGCAATGTAAGTACACTGAACAAAGATGACTGTGAGTATGGTTGAAAGAGGAAGGTTTGGAGCATGTGGGACACAGGACGAAAGACAAAGGATAAAGACTGGGACTGTGTAATTCAGTGAAACCTAGGGTGCTCAACGATTGTAATAAAAAGTACAAATATGTTTTTACATGAGGTAGAACAAATGAATGTCAACATTGCAAGGTGTTAAAAATAGGGTAGGATTTGGGGGAAAATACAATCAATGCAAACTAGATACTATAATTAAGAGAAACACTGCATTATGCTTCTTTTAATATAACAAAGGCAATATACCAAAGCTAAATGCACATGGGGGGCACTTAAGGAAGGGTATGGGACTCCTGGCATTGGTGATGTTGTCTGACTCTTTATTCTACTTTAGTTTAATGCTATCTTTCCTTTTGTTGCTTTCTAACTGTCATGATTTTTTTCCTCTCTCTTTCTTTTTTCTTTTTCTTTTGTCTCTCTACCTTCTTTGACTCTTCCTCCTTCTTTATGGAAGAAATGGAGATGTCCTTATATATACCTTGGTGATGGCGCTGAATACATAAATACGTGACTATACAGGGAACCAACGATTGTTTACTTAGGATGGAATGCATGGTGTCTAAACAAAGCCATCTTTAAAAAAATGGGTTGATGAAGAAACCTTGAAGGCACTATATTGAGTGAAATAAGGCAGACACATTAGGACAAATATTGCAGGGTCTCACTAATATGAACTAATTATAATATGTAAACTCATAGACATGAAATATAAGTTACCAGGATATAGAACGAGGCTAAAGAATGGTGAGCGGTTGCTTATTATGAGCAGAATGTTCAACTAGGGTGAACTTAAATGTTTGGAAATAGACAGAAGTGATGGTAACAAATTGTGAGAATAACTAACAGTGCTGAATGGTGTGTGAATATGGAGGAAAGGGGGAGCTCAGAGTCACATATGTCACCAGAAGGAAAGCTGGAGGTTAAAAGATGGGAATGTATAAAACAGTGAATCTTTTCGTGATGTCTGTGATTAACTGTACAAATATTAGAAATCCCTTTCATGAACTAGAACAAATGTATGATACTATAACTAGAAGTTAATAATAGAGGGGCATATTGGAAAAAAATGCATACCTATTGCAAACTATATACTACAGTTAGTGGTATTTCAACATTCTTTCATCAACAGTAACAAATGTACTATACCAATACTATGAATCAATAATGGAGGGGGGTTGGTTAGGGGTATGGGAGGATTGGAGTTTCCATTTTTTGTCTTCATTTGTTTTCTGGAGTAATGAAAATGTTCTAAAAATTGAAAAAAAATTAATTGTGGTGATGGATGCACAGCTGTATGTGGCACCATGGGCAATTGATTGTACATTTTGGATCTTTGGATAGTTGTATGGTATGTGAACAATCTCAATAAAAAACAAAAAATTAAAAAAAAATACAGATTGGCAGAATGATTAAAAAATATCTAACTATATGCTGTTTACAAAAGGCTCATTCAGACACAAATATACAAATAAATTGAAAGTGAAAGGATGGAAAAAGATATTCCATGCAAACAGTAACCAAAAAAAAAACTGGGGTAGCCATTCTAATATAAACAAAGTAGAATTCAACTGGAAAATTCAAGCAGGGTAAGACTATAATAGCTATAGTTTATTATATTCAACATGCTCTACGTATTATTTGTCAGTTTTCAAACTTGGAGGCTATTATTTTTCTTATTACAAAAGTGGAAACTGAATCTCAAAGGGAGAAAGTGGCAGAAAGGAATGAGAACTCTGGGTGTGTGACTCTTTTAGCCTGTATGATCAAGTATTCTGCTATATTATTTCCAGGAAGTAAATCTTTTGTGGCATCCCAAAAAGGAGTGCCGTTGAGATCTTACTGGTGAAGTTGTCTAACTTTTTGTGCAGCAACATGTGGGATGTCTGTAACCCAGATCAGATGATTGGGCCTTTTCCTTGGCATTGCCAAGCTCAGATGGAAGCACACATACCTTGTTTTGGAGGCTTCCCCCCTCGTTACTTCATTGGTGAATTTTGCTTCTAGCTTGACTTTAATCTCCCACCAGTGATTCTGCTAGAAAAAAAATAAAATACTCTTACATAATTGTGGCTTCCAGATTCAGAACAAAGAATCAGAGAATTAGAGATTGAGAAAGAAACACAAGATTTTCAGTTTCTGGATGACTCTAAGTGTAAGCTTCATGCATCCAAAGCAAAATTTTGCATAAGACACAGGTCCTGTCTGTTAACAATCCCTGGGTATATCCCAACACAGCCTTTGGGTTGCTTATACTGAGATCTCAGCTGAGGAAACCTGGGCAAAAACACATCCCAGAAAGAAGGTAAGAAATAAGAGAAGGTGGGGAGGGGGAAAGGGGAAAGGGAGAAAGAGAAAAAAAAAGGGGGGGGGGGGATTAAATGGATACTATTACTAATGAAATTATCTATTTCAGTGCCACACAGAAAGAAGTTAACTCCAATGCTTTTTTTTTTCTTCCAAATTATGCAACCACAGGATAGTAACCTGTGGTTCTAAAATCTCTTCCAGATTTCCAGATCTCTTTCCATTGAAGGACAAAAGCAAACTTCCTCGAAACTGTAACAAGGAGATTAAAGAAAGGTGCTACAGAATACCTGTTTGCTTTCCTTGAGCTTTCAGGTTTAATTTTCTTCAACACTGCATTTCAGAATTTGAGAGTAGCCAGTAATTCCATGGCTCTGATTCATTTCAGGAAGAAAGATCCCCTACCCTGTCCCCTTCAGGCCAAACTGCCACAAATCGAGAAACATTAACAAAGATTTCATGGAACAATTTACTTCCAAGAGTGAATTTGTACCAAAGGAAAAACATTGCCATTAAAATGCATTAGTAAACACAAGTCAGTTCTCTAGCCTGTGTAGCTGAATGTCTCCAAAACTCTACCATATCCTCCAGTATATTTTTTGCAGTCTTCCACATAGCAGAAACATATTCAATCTAAGCATTTATTAGGGTTCAATTACATGCCAGACACTGCATTAGAGGCTTTAAATGCATCATTTCATTTAGTTCCCACAAGAGCCCAAGTAAATTAGGTACTTAATTGCTATTTTCCAAAAAAAGAAATTGATTCCCAGGTTAAGGAACTGGCTCAAGTTCACATAGATTTTAAATGGTGCAATCAAGATTAAAACCCAAATCATTGAATTTCAAAGTCCCTCTTTCTCCTGGGTCACCCTGCATTGCTACTACATGGGAGCAAATATTTTTCAGTTTCAATGTATTTGAGAACTAGTCAAAGGTTACTTAGAAACAATTTATTTGCTACCACCTAATCTTTCACTGATGGATCATCCTAAAAGGCTTTTTATTGTCCTTTTGACTTGAGCTGTATTGAGAGTTCTGAGCACCGTGAAGGAATTGAACTATGTAAACAATTCATACCTTGAACATGACCATGCTGATAACTAAAGTAGTCCAGAACTTCAGAGTTTGCCTCTATTCTGTCATTCTCCAATTTCCTGGAAGAAAGATTTCCTTTTTCTCATGAAATTAAAACAATAACAACAACAACAACACTCTAACTTTTATTTAAAACAAAAACAAATGTAAGGCTATAATTCCTTTTTTGCTCAAGATTAAATTATTCCGTATGATTAGAATGGTTTAAATGAGAAAGGGTTGATTAATGTCACATTTAGATATTTTTCTCAGATCTAAATCTTTAGAACTGAATCCTGTTTTCTGCATGGAAGGAGAGTTGAGGTTAGTAATGGTAAAGGCAGTTATCTGGCATTATATCATGAGGATTCTCTGAAAATGGTAAAGCACCCTATAAATGTTACATAGTCATATTATAATCACTATTATTTTAAAAGGTATAGGGTTGGAAAAAGAGTAATTATGATAATAACAATAACTTCATTGATTCCCCCTGGTGCTTCCCCATCATTCAAGACCTTTCATAAATAGCCCCACCCAACCCTTCCAAATTTATCCTCAACATCTACACAATGTTCTTCTGCTTCATCAAGCTTGTCTTGGTGATGGTGAATACTCATTGTAGGTTCCATCTCCAAATCTCCCCTGGGGTTATTCACATATCTTAAATGCTATACCCACCCCGCCCTACTAATATCCAAACTATTATCCAGATCCCAACCTTCTCCAGCTCAAGTCCACCTTCTTGCATGCTGCTTTCCCGGACCACTCCAGTCCACAGTGATCCCTACCTTCTCTCAACTCTGGAAGCACTGACCTCTGTTCCACCCTTTAGGCTCTCATTGGCTTGTCAAGTTTTATCTTTGTGCATCTGTCAGGATCCCTAGAGGAAATGGAGGGCACACTCAATAGGGATTATTGAACAGAGATTAATCCAGTACAATTTATAGTTTAATCCAGTACAATTCATCAAGGAATGATGAAGCAATGGTAGAGAAAATTTTACTATCCCTTAGCCTGCAGCAGCAAGTAGTGGAAGAGTTACTACAACCCAGGAAGAATGGTAGTTTAGGAGAAGGACACCTGAAGGAGCTATGGCTTTTGGTAAAGGAATGCAGTCACCACCAGAAGGAGGCCCAGCAGAGAAGTGGCAAGAGAGAGTCCTAATCTCTGTTCACTCCTGTCCTTCAGTCTCCTGCTAATCTTCCCTTCGCTGAACCCACCAGGAAGCCAGAAAGCAGGGAACACATCATGAAGTCCATGGAAGTCATCCTCCCAGGGCCTAGAACAGGTGGTGAGACAGTGTGTTTACAAGGGCAGCCCAGCTTGTATGTCTGGTTTCCTCAATCAGATTGTAAACTCCATTGGTTCCCAGAGATTGTTGATTAAAATTCTGACTTGCAGGTTCCCAAAATGTGGAACAGAGTAGTGAGGGACTCTCTTCCACTCTGCCTCTGGACAGACCATGTTGGGGCCCCTCGACCTTGTGAAGGCCCCAGGACCTTCCCTCTACATCTAAGATTATCTTAAATTACCCATCATGATAGTTCTGTTTTGCCAATTCTTCCCTGCTTGATAAGCACTAAGAACTAATTCATGGGTATCTTCAATTTAGGAAGTGCAAAGTGGTATCCATATTCTATTTCCTTGGCTGGGTTAGCACATATTTGCATAGTCATTTCCCAATATCATTGAGGTATAACTCTATCTGAGAAAAACAATTAGTAAAGAAGAAATTTAAGTGCTCTAAATCCACCCAGCATTTCTCTAAAAAAAATGCAACTAGTTATTGGAGGATGTTTAGACATAATTTATATATTGCCTCTCACTGGTGTCACGTGTGACCAAACCCATGAATAAGGCAATTATCACTGAAATATAGGATTTGAAAATCACTCCAGATCAACCATTTTATGGCAGGCTGACAGGAAAGTAGCTCAGATAGTTAAAAAAAGTTTTTTTAAATCCAGTATACTTTTTGTTCTTATGCTTTAGTGAAAAATAAAGAAAAAAACATAGAGTTACTGAAGAGAATCTTGCGATGACTCGGTATCAACATTCCCCTTCTTTCCACATTTAGCACATGTGGTAGGACTAAACAAATGGTTACAAGTGAAAGAATAAATGAATGAATTCTACAATCCTCCCTGTTCATTCATTCTGACAAGTAAAAACTCTCACTGCTAGGAATCTCAGTGGCTAATCGAAACTCCTCCTGCAACAAAGTTCATCTCTTTGAATCTTTCTCCCCAGTGAAGATGGCAAAGGTAGATCAATACTCTCTGTGCACATGGCAAATCTTCAAATAACCCCACAGCCCTTGTGAAATAGTAAAAGGAGTCGTTGTGTCTTTGATAAACTCACTTACAAAAGGGCAAAGTTTCAAAAATTAATCAGTTTGCTATACATTTATTTTATCATTTGTTTGCTAATTCTCCAAATCAATGTTATTCTCACCCTTTCCCACACCCCCATTCCACCCCCATCCCCAGCAAAATATATATATGTACCCAAGAGTATCAGAGATTCAATTTGTCTTGTTCCCCCATTGATTCCCAGCTATCAGCAAAGTGCCTAGCACATGGTAGGAGCTCAACAAATATTTCCCAAAGTGAACAGAGATTCACCATGTACCACCTATGGCTATAGCTTCACTCTACCAATAGTTATGGTAGAAATTCATTTCTAAATAATGATTGTGACAACAATAATAAAACACTTCCTGAATGTTTTAGTTTCCTGGGCTGCTTAAAGCAGATACCATAAATGCGTTGGCTTTAAACAATGGAAATTTATTAGCTTACAGTTTGAGCATGTGAGAATGTCCAAATCAAGGCATCATCAAGGCGATGCTTTCTTCCTGAAGACCAGTTGCTGGCAATCCTTGGCTCCTCTGCCACAGGGCAAGGCACATGGTGGCGTCTGCTGGTCTCTCCCTTCTCTTCCACGTTGGGTCAATTTCCATTTTCTTTCTTTGTCTGAATTTCATTCTCTTATAAAGAACTCCAGAATAAGAGTAACAGCCGTCCTGAATGAGGTGGGTCACACCTTAACTGAAGTAGCCTCATCAAAAGGCCCTACTTACAATGGGTTCTCACCCACAGAAATGGATTAACTTTAAAAGCATGCTTTTTTGGAGCACATACAGTTTCAAACCACCGCACTGTACCTTCTGGACCCCAGAAAGACATGTTCTTTCTATAAGCAAAATACATTCATTCCACCACAATATCCCAAAAGTCTTAAGTCATTTCAGAAACTGCTAAGTACAAAGTCTTATCAAAATCAGTTATAGGTGTGGTCTGTCCTGGGGCACAATTCCCCTCCATTTGTGAACCTGTGAAACTTAGAGAACACGTTATCTGCTTCCAGTATACAATGGAGGGACAGGCATAGGATAAACATTCCCATTCACACAGAGAGAAATTAGAAGAAAAACAGGAGTCATCCATTCCAAACCATTCTGAAACCCTGCAAGGCTTACTCCATTAGATTTCAAGATCTGAGAGTCATCCATGGATTACTATTTTGTCCTCTGGGCCTGATGGAGAGGCAGACTGACCCCTTCCAAGTGCTTGCATAGTGGCCATGCTCTCTGCAATCCCCAGGGCACAGTATCAACCTTTTCAGAACCCAGGGGTGACAGCCAGACTCTGCAAACTTCTGGGCACAGGCTCAACCCTCTCAGAACAGTGGGATGGCAGCCAGACTCTCTGCAATCCCCAGGATGTACGTTCCATGCTCTCTGAAGATTGGGGAGGCCGCAATCTTCTTGAACAACAGGGTGGAAGGTCTGCCCTTCCCAAGTGCTGGGGCATACTCATCTTTTCCACATACATGGGTAGGACCACTCTCTTGACCTGAGAAAATGTCTTTGGTCTAGACCTCAGCTTCCAAGGTCCTGCATTTGGAGTGATTTTTTTCCTGCAATCTGTCCATTTTGCCCCTTTTAGTCCAGGTTGGCAGTGATTCTGTTCAAATAGCTCTTGCAAAAATTCGTCAGTTTTGCATGTAGTATATAGGGGTCCCAACCATCAGACAAAAGAACTTTTCCACAAATCCTTCCTGGATAACTGCATTTCCAATCCTGACTTGCAGTGAAATGGCTGACTGGATCCATGTTTAGTGAAACTCTCACATGGGGCACTTTTCTCTGGGGGCTCACTTTCCAGAAGCTCGGAATTCTCCAAACCATCAATTTCTGTTTTCTTCATGCCTGGGAGTTCAGGTCTCAGCTTATCCTTTTCTTCTTGCATTTTACTATAAGCTTCAAGGAGAAATCAGGCTCCACTTTCCACACTTAACTTCGAAATCTCCTGAGCTAAATATCCAAGCTCATCATTCTCAAATTTTGCCTTCCATAAGACATTAAAACTCAATTTTGACAAGTTCTCTGCCACTTTAAAACAAGGGTCGCCTTTCCTCCAGTTTCTGATCAATATTCATCATTTCTGTTTAAGGCTTCATCAGAAGTACCTTTAGCATCTCATCTTTCTACCAACAGTCCTTTCAAAGCATTCTAAGCCTTTTCTACCAAACAGCTCACAATTTTTCCATCCTCTACCCATTAACCAATTCCAAACCCATTTACATTTTTGGTATTTGCAATAGCAGCACCCCACTCTTCCGGTATCAAAATCTGTTTCAGTTTCCCAGGCTGCTGAAGCAGATAGCATGAAATGGATTGGCTTTAAACAATAGGAATTTATTAGCTTACAGTTTGAGGCAGGGGGAATGTCCACTTCAAGGCATCATCAAGGCAATGCTTTCTTCCCAAAGACCAGCTGTCAGTGATCCTTGGCTCTTCTGCCACATGGCGAGATGTGGCAGCATCTGCTGGTCTCTCCTTTCTCTTTGAAGTTCCGTTGATTTCAGCTTCTTGTTCCCATGGCTTTTCTTTCTTTGTTTGAATTTCATTCTCTTATAAAGGACTCTAGTATTAGGATTAAGTCACATCCTGAATGAGATGGGTCACACCTTAACTGAACTAGCCTCATCAAAAGGTCCTACTTACAATGGGTCCACAACCACAGGAATGGATTAGCCTTAAGATCATGCTTTTCTGGGGTATGTACGGCTTCAAATCACCACACTGAGCATCATGCCCTTTTCAATGTGCTTTATATATATTAGCAGTTTAATCAACAAAGCATTCCCATAAAGCTCTATGAGGTAGGTACCATTGTTTTACCCATTTTACAGAAGAGAAAACCAAGACATGGAGCCTCAGGTGTATCATGTTTTCTAGAATATTGATCAAATACGGTAGGAGCCAGGAAATGCACCTAGAGAGGCACCAGAGTCAGAGCTTTTAACCAATGCATCTGTTTATATTCCTAGAGAAAATGATGATAAATTTCTTACAGATACCAGGTATGGTATTTGCATTTCAAAGAAAATGAATGAATAATAGGATTTTTTTTTAAGTTTTGAAAGTGTGCCAATATGGAACTTCATGAGTTTTCACAATAAGATGAGTAACTAAAAAAAAAAAAACAAGGCTCAGCTACTTGCCAACACTGATAACCCACTGCAACTGGTTTGTTACTTTTCCTACCTCTACAATAAGCTTTATATTACTGTGTCCTTTATCGGAAGCCACTGGGTTCAGAATGGAAGGACAAAGTAGAGATGTAAAACTAAGTGATTAAAAATTAGAACAAAGGTGTGTCTAGATCCTGAAAAGGGAAAACTAGACAGGTGGTCTTTCCCTCATATCAAAGACCCTTCCTCACATGTAATTTACAGATGATTGTTTTTTCAAGCCATTAGATGTCTGTTTACAGAAGGTACTCCCAGAAAGTAACAAAAGTATCAGGAGGGCATGATTTCCTCCATTGCCCAGAGTTGAGTGGAAGGTGAGAATGAAATGAAATAAAAATAAAATCAAAGAAAACCAAAACAGCAGGACAGAGGTGGTGAAGGTGGAAGAGAAAGATTCAATACAATTCTTTATTATTACTAAAACACACTTGTTCCTAAAGCAATAGTCAGGTGTTTATATGTTTCAACCACATTTACCCTTTAATTTCTTTTGAACACATTATTTACAGGCACAAATTCCTTGTTCTCTTTTTCTTTCTAAATGTTGAAAAAAGTAATGAATTCTTCAATACAGTTGGTGACAAGTCAAAGTTAGGTTAGGAAAAAAGGGTCTTACTGGTTAATAACCAACTCAAAAAGATGAAAGAAAGCAGAAGAGCTTTATTTAGGTCCTCTAAATAAAAGTTCAAAGATGCAGAAAAATAACTATAATTCCATGAATTACCAATTCAAAACAAGTAGTCCTGTTTTACACACTAGTTTAATGCAAAATGTTTAAGAAGAAAAAAGCAGACTGAAAAATGTTTTCATTTCCCCATGCAAAGGATATCCTCTCCCTTTGTCCTCAGCATCAGTTTTACTTGCCCTAAATCAGGGCATCCTGAATTTTTCTGCCAGAATCCTCCTGAAAGTGAGGGCAATGTGCACAGCTTCCCCGCAGGCTACCACCACTTGCTGCGGGCAAACAATTTTTTGAAGGATCATATAATTCATATGACAATACATCAGTAATTCATACAAATTCAGCATCCATTCCATAATGTAGATCTTTTTTTACTCCAAGATATCTCCCTCCAAAATATTTGAGTAAAACTGATACTTCAGAAAGATTATTGTGTCCATCCATGATTTCTCCTACACAGTCACTGGGAGTAAAATAATTTACTTAGAAGCATAATCTAAATGGTAGCCTAGTGGTATATCTGACGTCTTCTCTATTCAAAACTCAAGCATCCAAAGTTAAATAAGTTGGAGAACCACACAAGTAAAAGAAACCTGGTCACAACAGGCAAGTTGCTTCTACTTAATTACTTCTGCCTTAACCTCTAAAGGTGATGCTCAGAGGCAATGAGCTTATCTTTAAGGGTTTAATAAGAACAAAATGTGAAGCAATGCTGTCCTCACAGACCATGAGGTACAGGGGTTAATCATCTACATTTTTCTTTCCACAAACCACTAACTAGCAAGCCTGATTAGCATACTTATTCTTTCCAATCTTCAACGTTTTACCATTTTCAAAAAGTCTTTTGTAGCCAGCATCGTTTGCAAAGTATTCCTTTACTTTCTGACTAAAATGCTCTAAAATGTCAGTTACGTAAAAAGACCAAGGTAATCGACTTAAGTCTTTGCCTTCACTCACTTTCTTTCACACATTTTCCTAAACTTCCTTGTCACATCTGTGGGAACCACTGTGTGTGCATTATTTTTCCCAAGGAGTCTGGGGAAGCACTAAACAGGAAATCATAAAATAAAACAATATTTAGATATTTGAAGAAACTTCATCCTAAAAGCAACCAGAAACTACTCTACATAATACCCTCACCCTTCAACTTCATGCTTAAAAGAAAAGTCACTTTGCCTCAGAAAAACAGCTTTGAAAGCCAAGCATTAAAAATGAGTCTGCACCTGTCTGTACTCTTGCCCCTGACGTTTTATAGCGTAGCTGCCTGCTTGTAAGTCTGGATCCTCCGCTACATGTGAGACCCTGGAGGGCATGAGTCACCTTGGATTCACATTTGCACCTCCAGTCTCTGGCTCAATGAGTGAGTATAGAAACGTCCACTCTTGGCTATTAAGTGGACTGAACTTTATTTTTCATTTCAAATTCAACTCAAAGATCTCCTTGTTTTGACTATATTCACGTGCTTTCTTCATTATAGTAAACTGGCAAGCTTTGTTTGGGGAGTAAGAGTTGTATAATAGTGATAGTAATTACTGGTAAGTGGTAACAGGAGGGAAGACGCAAAGGCCAATCATAAAGCCTGCTATTTTGCAAACTGAACGCTAATGTAAACGTGTCACTGATAAGGTAGACAATGAGATTGGTTGTAAAAAAAACCTGGGTCCCATTTCAAATGAGATAATACATGAAAAGTGTTATAAAAACAGATCAGGCACCTAGTAAGAGCACTATAAATATTGATTATTATTGCTATACCAGTACTTTCTGAATACCTTCTTGTCTTTGAAAATGCTTTAGCTTTACTTCTTGCTTATTTCCCCACCATGATACCCTAGGATTAATGACATAGTGTTTGTAATGTGTTTTGAAATCCCTGAGGTGTTATAATCAATACAAGTATCATTTTATTTACGCAAACTATGTCTACCCAGCAAGTCCACTTAAATACCTAGAGTTGGAACTTTTGCCTCCTGAGATTTAATAAATGATTCCCTCTGGCTCTAACAGCAAGTACTTTTTCAATGACAATGGAAGGGAAAGCAAAGGGATTGCTCTGTGGCATCTGTGGTGCAACGTTCTTCGAATGGCACATCTCGATAAATGCATGAGACTCCTTGGAGAGTTACTGCAGACAGTGAAGAGAGAGTGGTAGAAATCCCAGTATCTCTGAAAAGGAAGGCAAGAAATGTTAAAAGTTAGAAAGGTCCCACAGTTTACGTCAAGAAAAATCAACAATGATGCATTCAGTCCCTACTTTATGCACAACGGTAGCTTTCTAGGGTCTCAGGAAATCGAGATGGGGAGGTGACGAGGTGATATGTAACGGGGGGGTTGGGGTGGGAATACTTTTTATTACAATTCAGAATCCAGGAAATGAGACAAAATATACTTATGTGAAAAGTCTGGACCAGTTCTAAACCAACATAGCAGTTATAAATTAATCTAAATATTATTGCATACCATTTATGTGAGTGGTGTGGCCCATACATTCAGATATTTAATCCTCAGAATTAAGGATTAATGAAGCCCATGCAGGTTGAGTAATTTTCAAAAGATAACTAATAAGCAGCATAATGAGATTGCACTGAAACCATCTGCCTCCAAGCCCAGAGAGCTTTGTGTTCTGTGCTCAACACCTCTCCCTGTGTTGAAGATAGCCTTTCACTTCCAAGACTGAGGAGGCTCAGTGGGAAGCACTGGTTTACAAGGGCACCAGAGTCCAGATGTGGACTATGGACTCAGTTCTGCCAACTGATCTATGGCAGGATTTTTTTTTTAATTCAGTTTTATTGAGATACATTCACATACCATACAATCATCCATGGTGTAGAATCAACTGTTCACACTACCATCACATGGCAGGGTTTTAAATACTCTATTTCCTGCCTAATAATGGCTTCAAGATATTTTTAAGTAAATGAAATAATCTACACTAAACACTTTAATATTCTGGTAAAAATGCTATTGATCAATTCCAAATATTATTAGTATGTAATTCATCCAACTCAATGGGAAGAAAGTAAAACTGCTACCTTTACACACTTGTTCAACTCTCCCTGAAGTGGAGAAATCCCTAAGATGCTGCCTCCAAGTGTTGCATAATTGATGCATCTACTTACTCTACACCTGCATTTTATAACCCTTTGTCTTGTTGCATTTGAATAGATCTTAAAACCATTCTCACAACTAATTTTTTAATCTGAATTTTCTGCACATTCAAAGCAATCTAAAAGCACTTTATAGTGAAAGCCATAGAGTGTGAGTTGATTATTCACCTCTAAATCATCATCAGGGATAGCTCTTCTCCACTTCACATTCCACTTGATGTGTTCATAGGCATTGACTACAACTTCGATGGCTTTGGGACAGGAATGGCAAGCCTGTATCACCTGCAGAGGAAACAGTTTTGTTTGTTCAGGGCACACATATGATTCATTTATTCTGCTTACAGAGACATCAAGGATTCATGGGCCCAGTGCACTCCCTACAGCCCTGAAATGCTTTTGAGTAGTCTCATACTTTTGTGTATTCAAACACCTTCCCAGCCCCCCATGGCTGAAGGGCAGATAATGAATTCACACTAAATTCCTTTGCTGTCCAAAAGCAAGTAAGAAATATGTGCTAAAACATAAGCTGGGAGCTTGAAGAATTGCTTGCTCTACCTGTAACTGAAGGAATTTTGAGAGGAGCTGGTCTCAGAATACCCTTCCAGCTGCCTAGGAAACTTCCATCTCTACAGACAGTGTTATAATCAAAAGGTTGAATGTTAGTCATCCAAGAACTTAGGTTTACTGGTGACCATGAAGTAAAGCAAACTAGACAAAAAGATGTGAGTTGACCAGAAATGCTTCCCAGTATAATCCCTGAAGAGGATTGATGTCACATGCCAAAGCACACTCACTGGTATTGAACTTTTTTTACAACAAACAAAAAATGACATGAAATCTAGCTATTTAGTTAGCATATGCAGTTCAACAATTTATGGCCAATCAAAAAAAAAAAAAAAACTTTGGAAAGCTGAGCCAAGGTGGCCGATATTTCCCTTAGGAGACAGATTTTAGCTTTAGATTTTAAACCATACTGAATATTTGTACATTTAACCAACCTTTCACACAGCTGTGAAGCTTAGGCCTATCTGATCAATTGATTAAGCAACATTTATTAGGTGCCAATTGTAGAGATACATAATATAAAATGTACCAAACAGTTAAAACTGATTTCTGATGACAGGCTTACAATTAGGCTGAGAGGCAAAAGCACAGACCCAAAACAAGTAAAGACAATGGAAATATATGGTTGGTCCCTCCATATAAGTGTTGTATTATATGACTTAAAAATTAGGAATTACAGAAATTCCAAGAGGGAGAGCTGAGTGGGTTGGGTTTGATCAGGAAAGATTTCCTGGAGGAGATGAGTTCAACTTTAGATCCTAGAGGGTAAAAAGGTGTATGTCTGTGTTATGAGCATGTGTGCCATGCACTTATGTACCTGTTTGTATGTGCATCAGCAAATGTAACAATTATGTTGAAAGAGAGATACTTCAAGGTGCACATACACAGACACACAAAAACACACAAAACAATAACCAGATTTTTTCTTTCTCTTTCTCCTGTCCATACAAACCCACTCTCTGGAACTCTTCCTATCCACTCCTAGCATAATACTGTAGGCAGGACCTATAGCTGTTTTAAATTAATTTTCTTTATTTTTATATTTTTACATTTTAAAAAATTGTGAAATATAGCATATATACAAAAATGTGGTGACTTTCCAAGTATGATTTAACAAGAGCAAATTTCAAAGAATGTTATAGGTTACAGTTCCACCATTTCAGCTATTTCCCTATTTCTGTATATATGTTATTATTTCACAATAAGGAAATAGCTGAAATGGTGGAACTCTAATTTTTAATTTTAAAAAGTCCTGTTATTCGAGACAAGCACATCATTTCAGTAATAAGAAATGTACATTTTAATAGAATAATTGAAACTCCAAATTTTATTGAAAGTAAAAGCTGGCAGCCTGTAGTGGGAATGGAGGTACTGTGGCTGACACTATTTCCCTACCTTCTCTTCTCCTCCTCCCCTCCCCTCCCAACCCTGGACTGCTCTGGGTTTGGAGGGGATAGAGGGAGAGGAGAAGGAAGCAGAGGTCTTGGTTGACTGGTACACCTTGACCTGGCATTGATGCCTTCTGTACTGGACCCTTCCTCTCATGGAGAGATGTTGTGGGTTCTACAGCAAACCCCTAATTAGAAACATCCAACGCTCTTGACAAGGATAGTGCTCTCAGATTGGTCTGTTAGAACCCCAGACCTTGTCCGGTAGTTTCTGTGTCTGCCAGTACACCTCCTGCTTCTTCCTACCAGGAAGCCCCTATCTCTGGAAATCCTTTGGATATAGTCTATTTTCATTTAAAACTGACCCCAGCTGCCTCTCTGATTTGACCCACAAGTAGTCCATGGGGGAACACATGAAAAACTCATAACTCCCAATTTAGTCATCTCTCTTTCCTTTGCCACCAGGCAAGCAGCTGAAGCCATAGACTTTCCCCTTTAAATTGGGAGAAATAGGGCTGACCAGTCTCCATTGCTATGACCCCCACTAAAGATTAAATGGCAAAAGAGGGTCACCATCCACTATGCCATGATGCCATAGCATGCAGGGTTTCAGAAGCCTAATAAATAACACCCTGTCTTTCCTTCCTGGATTTATAACCCATTAACAAACGAAATGCTGAATACAATTGGAAATCAGACATGAGTTACATGTCAGTCCTGTGTTTCCCTTGAAACTTCAGAAAACATGGATCAAGCTCTCTGAGGAGTCGTCTTAAAGCCCCTCTCATGGGGCTTGAGAAAAGAAAAAGCACCCTCTCCTTCACTACAAGGGTAGGTAGGCATGCCTCTGCACTTTAACAACTTTTTCCAAAAAAAATTTTTCTCCCTAATTTCCCGGTCCTTCTCAAACTCAACTACTTCTGTTGGGCACAAGATCACAAAACTGGTTTCCCACCTCCTTCGCAAGTCCTTCACGGGAGATCTAGCATTGCATTTTTAAATGTGGCGTGGTCAGTACCAAATGTCTTGAGGTCTCAGGCAAAACTGAGACAGAGGGATGATCATTTTAACACTGGTTAAGCATGTATGTGCCTCTCTGTGTGTTGGAAGTAAAGAGTTCAATCTGAATGGAGGGTCCATGACAGAAAAGAGTTAAAATTAAGAGCAGATAAGACTGAGCCAACTGACAGTACACCAAGCATGCTAGTCTAAAGAACTTGGGATTGACTTTACAGGCAGTAAAAGGCTATTATATATTCTTAATAAGAAACAGTTATATTCAATTCATTCCATTAAAAAGCATTTGTTGAGCATTGTGGTCAGTACTATGACAGTAATTCTGGGAAGTTTATGACCTGTTTTCTTGTTTTCAAGGAGTTTACAAACTAGTTGAAGAGAAAGATAAATATATTTCAAAGAATTAGAGAGCAATATAAGTAAGTAAATAATAAAATACTATATTAAAGACAATTAAGTGTCCCTTGAGCACCATGAGCAAAAACACAAAGGGATAAACAAACACTTCAAGGGCAGAGAACAGCAAGGAGGCCGAACAGGAGGATACCAATGGCTTCTCAGCTAACTTCAGTGTTTGTCATGAGAATGAATGGAAGATGAAGCTGTGGGAGAAGTTTATAAGAAAATAAGTAGGATTTAACAGCTATCTAACATATCATATCTAACAGATATGAGGAATGAAGAATCCAACTTCGAAGCCTGAGTACAAGGGCATGTAGGGGAGCCACTGATGCAAATGAGGAAGTGGAAGGGCATATAAATTTGGAGATGGACACATAAAGAGCAGGAAGATATTTTACATGCAATGTCCTAATGCCAGTCGAAAATGTGCATGATAGAAGCTCTGATGAGAAGGCCAGGATGGAGACAGAGATTTGTGCACCATCAAAGAATGAGCTGACTAAAGCTATGAGGCTCAACAGTATACTAAACAGTAAGGGTAGCAGACCATGGACCAACGCTTGAAGAATCCTAGTAGACAAACGAGAAGAAAGAAGGAAAACAATAGCTACCTTATTTTGAGGACTTACTATGTGTCAGGGACTGTTAAGTACTTTATATATTTTAGCATGTTTCATCTTGAAACAATCCTATGAGGTTGATCTTACAACTATACCCACTGCACAGATTTAAAAATTAAGGCTTAGGACAATTAAAATGAAGGTCATTTAGCTAGTAAATGGCAGAGCCAAGATTCAAACTCAGGTCTGTGTCACTCCAGAAGTCAAAAGAAACCCAGGTATATTAGACTGAAAGATACCAAATGAGGACAGTGAGTATTCAAAGCTGGGTTATCATCAGGGACCACGAAGATTGGAGGGATGAAGATAGATTAAATATCACCAGATTTGATTAGAAGGCCAGTTTATGGAGGTGTTGGGTGGACTGAAACAGATAAGGACCAGACTGTGAGGAATAAATAGAAGATGGATGGACAGTTCCAACTAGGGCCGACCAGTCTCCATTGCTATAACCCACACTAAAGATTAAATGGCAAAAGAGGGTCGCCATCCACTATGCCATGATGCCGTAGCACACAGGGTTTCAGAAGCCTAATAAGTAACACCCTGTCTTTCCTTCTTGGATTTAGAACCCATTAACAAATGAAATGCTGAAGACAATTGGAAATCAGACTATCAGCTGTATCACTGATAAAACTGATAACATTAAATATGTTTAATTACATGGCCACATAGAGCTTCCTAATACTCCATCCCAAAATTAAACTTATGCCCCCAAACTCATGCCTCTGCCTGTCAGACAGAGCTTCTTCCCATAAGCTGACCACCCAGCAGAACTATGAATCCAGGAGTCCTCTGGGCCCGAGGTTAAGCAATTAAAATCAGTTCCTCCTCCAAACTCACAAATCTGATAAGAGGGGTAAGATAGGGTTGGGGATAGAGGATGAAAGGGGGTTATTTCAGCAGAATTTTCCTCAAGGAAATCTGAGACAAAAGGAAATAGCAGGTCTCCTCTAACATATTGCATCAAAACCTAGCTACAATGGACTAAACTCAATGAGAATAAAGAACGGCAAGTTACGGCAATCATGGGACTGCAGAAAAAAGTTTTTTTTAAGAGTTTTCTGGAACACAGTTAGAAATCAGGAGGCATAGCCATTTAATAAGTAAAATTCTGGACCTACATCAGCCCCAGAAAACAGGCCAAGCAGAGGAATGGGGTGGCTCTACTCAAGCAGAGGTTTGAGTCAGTGCTGTGTCAGAAAATGTTCAACAACTGGTTCTCTGGAAAAAAGCCTATATGCTTGTATGTAAAAACATATCTAAGTATATTATAAATTTTACTTATTTAATGGGTGTGCAGCACACCATTTGTAAATAATAACAAAATATACACTACACTCTATTTTTAATTCTACATAGCCAATTTGTTCTCACAGATTTTCATTGATTTTTTAATGCAAATTTATTGAGCTATATTCACACATCATACAATCTATCCAAAGTATACAATCAGTGGCTCACAGTATCATCACATAGTTGTGCGTTCTTCGCCACAATCAATTTTAGAACATTTTCATTACTCCAAAAAAAGAAATAAAAATAAACAAGAAATAAACAAGAAAACCCCACCCCACCCCATTTGCTGACCCCTACTATTGGTGTGGTACATTTGTTACTATTGATGACAGAGTATTAAGATATTACTGTTAACTATAGTCCATAGTTTGCAATAGGTACATTTTTCTATACTTTAACTTCTTGTGATAGTGCTGTACATTTGTTCTAGTTCACGAAAGAACTTTTTTATATTTGTACAGTTAGTAACAGTCATCGGCACCAGAAGATTCCCTGTGTTATACACATTCCCATGTTTTAATCTCCAGCTTTCCTTCTGGTGATACAGTCTCAACTTTTCCTTTCCACCACATTCACCCACAATTTGGCACGTTATTATACTCACAATAACGTCCTACTGTCATCTCTATCCATTTTCAAACATTTTAAGTTTGACTGAGTTAAAAATTCTGCACATATTAAGCAACTGCTCCCCATTCTCTAGCCTTATTCTATCTCCTGGTATCCTATATTTTAGATTTTATGTCTGTGAGTTTACTTATTATAATTAGCTCATATTAGTGAGATCATACAATATTTGTCCTTTTGTGTCTAACTTATTTCACCCAACATAATGTTCTCAAGGTTCATCCATGTTGTCACATGTTTCAGGACTTCATTCCTTCCTACTGTTGAATAATATTCCATTGTATGTATATACCTGTGCTGGGTTGGGGCTATTATGTACTTCAGAAAAGTCTATGTTCTTTTAATCCATTCTTGTGGATGCTGATCTATTGCGAGTGGGACTTCTTATTAGGTCATTTCCATGGAGATGTGACCCACCCAATTCAAGGTAGGTCTTAATCCTTTACTGGAGTCCTTTAAGAGAGCTCATGGAGAAGAGAGAGTTTAGAGAGAAAATGCCCCAGGAGACGCAAGAAGGACCCACAGAAACTGAGAGAGACATTTTGAAACCAGGGCCCAGAGAGAAGGACCAGCAGACATCACCATGTGCTTTCCCATGTGACAGAGGAAACCCAATGCCAGCAGCCTTTCCTCACAAAAGCTGTAGCAAACTAGAACAATACTACATTTCATTTATCCATTCTTCTGTTGGTGGACAGTTAGGTTGTTTCCATCCTTTGGTAATTGTGAATAATGCTGTTAGGAACACTAGTGTAGAAGCGTCTGTTCGTGTTCCTGGTTTCAGATCTTCTAGGTATAAACTGAATAGCGGTTTGTTGGGTTGTAAGGCAACTCTGTACTAAGCTTTCTGAGGAACTGCCAAACCATCTTCCATAGTGGCTGTACCATTTCACATTCCCATCAGCACTAAATAAGTGTCCCTATTTCTCTGCATCTTCTCCAACACTTGTAGTTTCCTGTTTGTTTAATACCAGCTATTACAGTAGGTATGAAATGATAGCTCCTTGTGGTTTTATTTGCATTTCCCTAAAAGCTAATGCTGATGAGCATCTTTTCATGTGCTTTTTAGCCATTTGTATTTCCTCTTTGGAAAAATGTCTATCTTTGTGTTTTGCCCATTTTTAAACTGGGCTGTTTGTCTTTTTATTGTTGAGTTGTAGCATTTATTTAATATTCTGGATATCAAACCCTTGTCAGATATGTGGTTTCCAAATATTTTCTCCTATTGAGTAGGCTATCTTTTCACCTCTTTGACAAAGTCTTTTGAAGCACAGAAGTATTCAATTTTGAGGAGGCTCCATTTATCTGTTTTTTCTTTTGTTGCTTTGATGTAAGGTCTAAGAAACTACTGCCTATCACTAGATCTTGAAGATATTTCCCTACATTTTCTTCTAGGAGTTTTATGGCACTGGTTCTTATATTTAGGTCTTTGATCTATTTTGAGTTAGTTTTTGTTTAGGGTGTGAGATAGGGGTCCTCTTTCATTCTTTTGGATGTGGATATCCCATTCTCCCAGCACCATATATTGAAAAGACTGTTACGTCCCAGTTGAGTGGACTTGGGAGCCTTGTCAAAAATCAAAAGCCCATAAATCTATTTCTGAACACTCAATTTGATTCCATTGATCAATATGTCTATCTTTATGCTAGTACCATACTGTTTTGACCACTGTGGCTTTTTAATATGCTTTAAAGTCAGGAAGCAAGAGCCCTCCCACTTCATTCTTCTTTTTCAAAAGGTTTTTGGCTACCCAAGGCTCCTTATCCTTCCAAATAAATTTGATAATTAGCTTTTCCATTTCTGTAAAGTAGCCTGTTGGAATTTTGATTGGTATTGCATTGAATTTATAGATCATTTTGGGTAAAACTGACATCTCAACAACATTTAGCCTTCCAATTCATGAACACAGAATGTCTTTCCATTTATTTAGGTTTTCTTTGATTTCTTTTAGAAATGTTTTGTACTTTTCTGTGTACAGATTCTTCACATCCTAGGTTAAGTTTATTCCTAGATATTTGATTCTTTTAGTTTCTATTTTCTTGACTACCTTCTCCAATAGCTCATTGCTAGTATATAGAAACACCACTGATTTTTGCATGTTGATCTTGTCTCCCATCACATTGCTGAACTTGTTTATTAGCTCTAGTAGCTCTGCCGTAGTTTTGGGGGGTGAACTTTCTAAATATAGAAAATATAAATATAGAAAATATTTGTTGTCTGCAAATAGTGAAAGTTTTACTTCTTCATTTATGATTTGTATGTGTTTTATTTCTTTTTCTTGCCTAATTTCTTTAACTAGAACTTCTAGCACAACATTGAATGAGTGATGACAGTGGGCAATTCTTGTCTTGTTCCTGATCTTAGAGGGAAAGCTTTCAGTCTCTCACCACTGAGTATGATATTAGCTGTGAATTTTTCATATACTTTCATTGATTTTGGTAAGAACTTTGTATGGTTATTGATTTGCATTCTTAACCAACCTATGACTGCAATTAAAAAACATATGTAATACCTTCATGAACATTGGTTCATGAACACTGGTTGGTTTTATTACATTATTATGTTTATTACATTAAAGAGTAAGAAAAGAGTGAAACAATGAAGACATGTTGGAATTTCACTCATTCATCAGTTACATGAGTAACTTTTTTGTTAAATCAGATAATAGTTTTCCAATTTTGGCAGAATAGTTCCTCATTTTGTGTGTGTGTGCTATTCACAATATAACAGCTACAAACACCTGCACTAATATTTTCTCCATTAATTTATCAAGTCTAAATATTAACAAAACAATAAACCAAACCATGGTTGGTAGCATTGTTGATTTCTGTGGTGCAAATAGTCTCATCATGGCTAGGTTCAAGCTACCAACATGAGCTCACTGAATGTGAATGATGTATGGTAATACAGCATTATATACTGTTTCCACCAAACAGATATAATAGATGTAAATAACATCAAGATCATGGGTATGTAGAGTAAAATAATTATAAACTGTGGAGTAGAATAATTAGGAATTAAAGTCTTTGGAATATTTATGACCTTTTTAATATAATTTATTTGATTATACATTTGTATGATTTAATTTTAATAAGGTTGCACTAACAAACAGCTTGCAAAAATTCCTGATAATTTAACAATCAGTTCTTCTGAGCTGATGTGAGCCAACTCCAGCACACCACTGCTTTGAGTAGTCTCCCTACTGAAGAAGCAGAATTACAAGCCCTGACAGATTAAACATACACATTGAAACTCTCAATCAGCGAAGGCGTCAGAATCATCCTGTCCATTGGCTGGGTCCAAATCACTTAATGAAAGGATCCATTAACATGCATCCTCGGGGCACAATGCACAAAGTTGTGCTATTGAACATGGCTTTTTTAGCCAGGTCTAAACAAATAAAGGGCAGTCCTATGTCATCAGTCCATGAGATGTAAGTAGGTGGGCTGGAGACAGACATCTGTTGCTATAGGATCTCTGAAGAGTCAGCATATCTGAGCTTGCAGAAAGTGTACCTACAAGGACTTTTATCTGTGAACACAGCTGTCAGGCTGGTAGATAATTTTCCAGCACCTTGGTTTTGCCTGATTAAGCAAATAAAAATATGAAGCCGATTCCAGTTTGCTAATGCTACCATTACACAAAACACCAGAAATGGATTGGCTTTTATAAAGGGGGTTTCTTTGGTTACAAAGTTACAGTCTTAAGACCATGAAAGTGTCCAAGCTAAGGCATCAACACAAGTATACCTTCACAGAAGGAAGGCCAATGGCATCTGGAAAACCTCTGTTAGCTGGGAAGGCTCGTGGCTGGTGTCTTCTTCCTTTGCTCCCAGGTTGTGTTTCAAAATGGCTTTCTCCCAGGACATTTCTCTCTAGGCATCTGCGGGTATTCTCTTAGTTTCTCCCAGGCAAACTCTGGAGTAGCAAAAGTCTACTTTTAATGGCTGTCTTCAAAATGTCTCTCTTTGCTGCAGCTGCTCTGAGGTTCTTCTGTTTGTGAGTTTTTATAGGGCTCCAGTAAGCTAATCAAGACCCACGCTGAATGGGTGAAGCCACATCTCCATTGAAATAATCTAATCAAGGTTATTACCCACAGTTGGGTGAGTCACATCTTCATGGAAACAGCCTAATCCAAAGATTCCAACCTAATCAACACTGATACGTCGGCCCCCGCAAGATTGCATTAAAAAACATGGTGTTTGGGGGGACATCGTATATCCAAACTGGCACAAAGCCCGGTTAAATTTGAATTTCAGATAGACTATAAACAATTTTTACTCTAAGTATTCCCCATGCAATATTTGGGCTAAACTAATTCTATAAATTATTTGTTGTCTAGCTGAAATTCAAATTTAACCCACATCCTCTATTTTATCTGGCAGCCCAATTCCCTTGGCAACACAAGATCTTATTCAAAACAGTTCAAACTAAGTTATGGATACAAGAACATCATCCATTCACAGCTTAATAGTGTAATTTCACACATGTGGTGCTTCAATTTGCACCTGGCATACTCCCATATATCACAGGGAGATAACTTCTCACCTTTCATTAGAGTAAAATTAGGTGGTTCCTAACCTACAGTCTTCAGATGCACAAAGTCCACAATGCCTACTGCTGTCTATAGTTTTTGCTGACACTCTAAGTGCTTAGTTTTCTGCTGACAGAAGACCTGGTTGACACAGGCCTGATTGTCTGCCAGCTCTTTTCACTGGCACTGCGGGCTACTAACAGAACTAAGACAGTTGCACATACCTCTTAAGTCCTCAGTACTTGTTTCACCAGGAAACCACAAAAAGAGACTCCTAAGAAACAGCAAATCCTAAGTCACCACTATATACTGACTACCAGGCTCCTCGACTATGGAATGAGGAAGGACTCGTGGAAAAAGCTTCTACTTCCTCTCTGCCTGCCTAAACAACAGAAGATGTCCAATGAGCTTCACTTCCTGTGAGTCTCTAGTGTCTCTATTTTCCCTTCATGAAGGAGCAGTTGGACAGAAAAAGCTTTTCATAAGGTGTGGGAACTGGAGGGAGCTCTCTTTATCTGACCCCTAAAAGGACAAATGAATGCACAACCTATTTAAGACCACATTCAAGATAAGTCACCCTGACACTCTTCCAATCCAAATGCGACATTTAAGACACTTCAGTAGAGAAATTCTAAAGCTACCTCAGCTCTGATATATCGATATATTGGTGTACAGAAAGGTACTCTATGAAGAAAGGGAACTGCCTGTACCCTGGGCTTCATACACAGCATTCTTCAACTGCAGAGATCAATCTTACCTCCCTCAAACCCTCACATTACCTTTCCCTCCCCTAGAAAAATGTCTTTCTTGCCCTACAAGGAAACCCAATCGTGGCTCTCTGGGGTGTCACTTCCTCCTGAATTATGCAGAGAGGAAAAAAAAAGTCAAATGTCCTTTTGTGCCCTGGAAAGCAATTGCAGACCCTATAGTTCTTTTTTCCCTCATGTAATTTATACATTGGCTTTCGGTGAAATACACCCTCTACAAATTTGCTTTATATTTGGAAGACAGCATCTTCAGCTCTGACCTTGTTTCTTGTAAATAAGGAAACTGAATTCCCCATCCACAAGAGAACAAATCACTTTATCTTCTGGATAAATGAATCAGTCATTTACATGTTGTAAAGATGACTTTCTCTTTGCAAAGTCAGGCCACAGAATAGTTGCTCTAAATCACTCTGAAGTATCTGCATTATAAATTGAATAGTTTTTCCTTAGTTTTCCTTTGGAAGAGGGCCAGTTCTCTTACACAGTCTTTTGGGTAGCAACAAAAATGTTTTTAATGCCAGCCATCTATAAGTAGCCAACTCTATCTTAAATCTCTTTAGCATACAAACAAACTAGAGGAAATAAACAGAACTGAAAAAGAAGAAAATGCTAATGGGGACTAAAGTGTTCTTTGGAACATAAATTGAATACTTACTTACAGGTTGGCGGTGACGCCAAAGGATGACTAGTAGGGGAGACTTCTCCGTTGGACTAAGTACATTTTGGGAGGATGAAAAAAGTAAACAATTTTGTTTAGCACCATTACTGGGCTTTGTAGTCTACATGGCTTATTCACCCAATCCTCAGACAATCCTGAAAATTAGGTTTGATTACCTTCATTTTTCAGTTGAAGAAATTGGAATGTAAGTAATCAAGGGATTTGTTTAAAAATCATGCAACAATTAAATGGCCAAGACTCAGACCTATGAGTTAAACCCCCATGCCTAACCCTTCTCTCTGTTATCTCTCAGGGAACTGCTTTGTGAGGACTCTGAAGAGCTCCCCATATTTGCAAGACTTATTTGTGGAGAACAGAAACTCTGCTTAAAGCCCCATTCTCCCTAATCTGGTTTAAAGCCGGGAATGAGAGGAGGTTTTTTCGTTGTTTTTCAGAGACCTTTTTCATCCACAGTCAACTCACAGCAGTTAGTTTCAGAAAAAAACTCAACATTTAGTCTCTAAGCAGTGACTTACACAATGTGTCTCCTGGTTGGGAAGGCCCTGGTGAATAAACCAGCCCAGGAACCCTGATTCCTGTCCTCAACAGATATGAAATAATAATAAAACCAATTATTATTATTGTAGCCATCATTTGTTTAATGTTTACCATGCGCCAAGCATTATAACAAATACCTCAAATATCATCTCATTTAACCTCCCAACAAACCTATGAGAAGGCTGTTCTTATTAGGGATAAAGTGGCAGGAGATGTTTTTCTGGACCTTCACACCCTTTATGCCTCATCATCCTTTTCTCTGCTCAGGTGGCCTCAGAGCATAAAAATGCACTAAATTATTCCTTGAGAAGTGAACTGTATTATAAAGAGATAGATTTTTCTTCTAGGAGTTGCACTATGAAGAATGGCCAGAATTCTGGTGAAATGTGGGTAGGAAAAAAAAAAAAAGATGGAGGAAGACCAAGGCAGTCATGTTTATAGATGTGGGAGGGGGTAGAGATTCTGCAGGAACGGAAAGAGGCCAAAGACAAAGAGTAAAGAAATGTTTTGCACTATCCTCTGGGCTCTGAGTAAATTTGTGATGTGCAACAAGTAAGATTAATTTCCTTCTAGTGGAGGACTGAGATTGCCTATTATTGCCAAGACGTAAAGGCAGGGTATACACACTTCACAGGGGAAGAAACTGAGGCTTAGGACTTTTAAATAACCTATTTAAAGTCACACTCTTAAGTCAGTGGCCAGACCCAGATTTGTCTGACCCCAAATTGCATGCTTCTCTATTCTTGACATGAATAGCAAGGCTAGGTCTAAAATAAATGAGCTATGAGTGATTACACAGAAATAAAAATTTTAAATAGAAACAAATTCAGATGCAATTCAAAATATTGTGTTGTATATTCACCACAGAGGCTGTTAATATTTGTTGTTTTAGCCAAATCCAGTATGCTGATGTATAATCCAGAAAATGGATGCAACTGAAGCAGTAAATATTTATAGCTACAAGCTATGGATTGCTATACTTTTAATAAAAGTTGCTGGATTTTTCCTAAGTTATAAAGATTTGACCTTATTTCTAAAGCTATGTTATGCATAATAGTTTTGTTATGAAAATATTCCTTGGGTCTAAAGTTGACATGAAAAAGTAATAAAAATTCAAAAGGCCTATTGACCAGTATCAATGGGGAAACTGCAAGGAAGGTGAGTATTCACAACTGATGTACAGGACCCTTCAACAGATTTCACAGAATATTTTTTCAAGCCATTTATGAAGCAGTCTTTCCTTAAAAATGATAAGGAAAATATAAGAGTTAAACATTTGCATGATTCTTGGCCTTTTCAGATCTATCTTAACTAAATTCCAGAAGCAAAAGCAATTGATAGCTAAAATTTGGAGGAAATATAAAATTTAAATTGGAAGGAAAGATAAACCCTAGGTGCAAACCAATGTAAAGATGCAAACACTTGTTAGTATATATGAGAGAATTCAGGATCAAGATGACTAAGGAACTAGCTTAGATAATTTACAAAAAAAAAAAAAAAAAAAAAAAAAAGGCAGTGTAAGAGAGGAAGTTTCCAAAATCAAAGGGATAGTCTTATAAAAGGGTGGTCCTTTATGAAGATTCACAAACTGGACAAGAACACTATTTCTCCCTGAATTCTTGAAAATGAAACAAAGTGATCTCTTCAGATCTTTTCTTTTCTCATGATCCTTTAAGTTTAATTACCTTTCATGGGACTATGTTACCAGAAAACACAACTACAATTACTAAGTCTAAGAGCTTGGGTTCCACATCTCAACCAAATGCATGACCATTGACCCCTCCTGAGCTTGGGCCAACCAACAATCCTAGGATATTTCAAAGTCCATTCACTCCCCAAGGTAATCATCTCACATCTTCTCCTTTGCCCAACACCTTCAAACCAACTTCCCTATTCTCATACTCAGCTGAAGACTCTGCTTCTAATTTCACTGAGAAAATTCAAGCAATCGGAAAAGAACGTCTACAAACTCTTACCAACACATCCCAGAGTCTGTGCACACAGGCCCTGCCTTCTGTCCAGTTATGATGGGTGAACTGTCTGTGCTACTAAGACCAACATCTCCATTGCCAACGATATTGTTTCAATAATTGCCTGCATTAAAATTTCTCCCTTTCCTGGAGCATTCCCATCAGCCAACAGTCATGCTATAATATCAGCTATCATTCCCTTCCAGCTACCCCTCCTTTACAAGAAAATGCCTCAAAATCTCTTACTGTCTTCACTTTCTTTGCTTGCCTTTTCCTTTGAACCCATTCCAGTCAACCTTTTTCTCCCCACTATTCCACCAAAACAGCTCTAGACAAGGTCCTCAATAAAATTCTTGTTGTCTAATCCAGTGGTCTTCTCAGCCCTCATTTTATTTGAATTATCACCTACATTTGACCCTGTTACAACCACATCCTTTCTCTCTTGGCTTCCAAGAAAACATTCTACTTTGACTCTTCTCCTATCTCAGTCTCTTTCCATGGTTTCCTTTGCAGGTTCCTTCTCTTCTCCCTGACCTGTAATCAGATTGTCCCATAATCCAGTCTTTTCCCCACCTCTCTTCTCTCTCTACATTCATTCTTCTGGTGAGTATCAACTGGGTTCATGGATTTATATGCCATATTCTTGATGAAGACCCCCAAATTTCTATCTCAGCCTGGGCCTTTCCCTGAACACCAGATTTGTATGATCAGACTGCCTATCTGACATCTCTACTTGGACAGCTGATAGGCATCTTAAGCATAATAGAACCCCTTCTCTTCCCTTCTAAAGCAGCTCCCCCTGCATCAATTCCCTCTCAATAAATGGCTCCTTCATTCTTTTCTTTCCTTTGGCAAAAATCCTTGGAGTTATTCTTGACCCATTTCTGCCTCTCACAGCCCACATCCAATCCAACAGCATATCTTACTGTCTTTCTCTTCAGAATAAATCCCAAATGTGACCACTTCTTACCACCTTTCCCACTTCCACTGTGGATCTAAGCCACCATCATCTCTTGTCTGGATTATTGTAACTAGTCTCTGTCCTTCAACCTCTGCCCCCCCTACCGTTATTGTCCAAAAGGCAGTTAAAAGGATCCTTTTCAAATATAAATCAGACCTTTATATTTTTGAACTCAGAATCCTTCAGTGACTTCTTTTCTCATTCAGAGTGAAGAACTGCATTAGCCCAGGTTCTCTAGGGAAACAGAACTTTTAGGATAAATACATATAAATGTATGTAAATTTTGTAAGATTTGTTATAGGAATTGGCTCATGTGACTGTAGGGATCAGCAAATCCAAATTCCATAGGGCAGACCACAGGTTAGGAACTCTGAGAAAGGTTTCAATGAATTCCCCAGGAGGAGCAGGCTAGCTGAAGTGGAGACAGAAATTCTTTCTGACTGCTGGAATCTTCAGTTCTCCCTTTAAGGCCTTCAACTGACTGGATGAGACTTCTCTCATCACTGAAGGCTATGTTCTCAGTTGACTATAGTTGTAATCAGCCAAAGATGCACTCAACTGACGATTTAAATCCATGAAATATCCTCACAGCTACAATCAGGCCAGTGCTTGCTCAACCAAACAACTGGACACCATAGCCTAGCCAAGTTGACACATGAACTTAATCATTATAGTCTACTCCTTGTCTACTTGGAACCCATACACATCTCCTTAAACCATACTCAATTTCTAAATAAAACCAATAACAATGATGTCATCAACATGGCAATGTAAGATCTTCTGGAAAAGTCTCCCCTCAGAATCAACTGTGTGCCAGTTTGAGACTGTTGTGTACCCCAGGAAAGACTACGTTCTTTTGATCCACTCTTGTGGGTGGAGACTTATTGTGGGTGGGAACTTTTGATTAGGTAATTTCCACAGAGGTGTGACCCCACCCATTCAGGGTGGGTCTTAATTAATTTAGTGGCATCCTCTGTGAGACGATAAAAGGCAAAGACATTTTGAAGAGAACTCAGAGAGAGACACTCAGAGAGAAAATGCCCAGAGACATTTTGGAGACAGCCATTGAAACCCAATGTTTGGAGATTCTAAGCTGAGAGACGAAGCCCAGAGTTTGCCTGTAGAAGCTGTGAGAACCCAGAGACACTAAAGAGAAGGCTACTGGAATCATAAGCTGCAAGAAACACAACCCGGGAGCAAAGCCTTCCCAGCTGACAGAGGTGTTCTGGAAGCCATTGGCCTTCCTTCAGTGAAGATATCCTCTTGTTGATGCCTTAGTTTGGACACTTTTTTGGCCTTAGGACTGTATATTTGTAACGTAATAAATCCCCTTTATGAAATGGGATTTCTGGTATTTTGCATAATGGTAGCTTTAGTAAACTGGAAGAAACTGAAAAAAAAAAAAGGGACAAATTCCACTTGCTTGGAACTCTGGAGGACAACAGAGACTGGAGAAGGACTTTGCAAATGCTGAATCAAAGTAAAAGAAAAATAATCTCCAAAATCAGGTAGGAGATTTGCATCCTGGACCTGCCAGTCTGGACCCCTCCCCCTTACACTGTCCCATGCAACTTAGGAGTCACACAGAGGCGCATGACCTGGGTCCCCCATGCCATGGATGCAGACCATAGAGCCACTCACAGTAGTGAGTTAGAACCCCATACATATCCAGGCAAGGGACCTGAATCTGCAGAGATCCAGAGCAGAATGCAAGCAGCTAAGGAGTGCCACACATAAAAGTGCCCCCTGGGAGAAAAAAAAAGAGAGAGAGAAACTACGGCAGAACTGTTGGCATAAAGGTGTGCACACTCAATCCAGTCTTTGTTAGCTGGACCTCAAAAATGCAAAACAGACATTGCTGAATTGACCCCGTCTGGCTCCCTGGGGCAGGATACACAAACGGGGAAGAAACTGGAGGCAGAAGTTCCTCACAGAAAAAAAAGTGGGAAAACTGAACTGCTGTAAGATAGGTGGGTCCCAGAACTGAAAAGTGTAAGGAGTGAGGAGACGATTTAAACAAATATAAGAGAAAATTCTACATAAAAATCAAACAGAACAGATCAAGATACCCAGAGAAGGAACAGAGGAAAGGAAGCTTTCTCCTGGAGGTGAAACAATTGCACAAAAAGTGTAATCTTAAAAATTGTACTGTATATCCAGGGCAAGAATCAGGTGAAGAAGAGCTAAGAAAAATCTGAACAGTTAAACATAGGCTACTCTAAAGGTCCAGAGTAACTTGGGCCAAGGGTCAAGAGGAGTCTTAACCAGGTGCCCCAACAGGCGCCTAATCAATTTGGAAGATGCAGATTCAGAGAATTCCTCCTCAGAGAAGAAATTTAAAACATGATAAATACAAAGGGGGAAAAACTACAAAAAGTAGCCTTACCAAGAAAAAGTTATGTTTAGTTAACACAGAGGAAAGGATTTAAAAAGTATTAAAGGCACATAAAACCAGGGCCTGAAATTTTGTGTCTGATGCTGCTCCCTTCTATTCAATGATGGGTCTGAATGGTTAGCTGGCCATTGGCTTGCGCTGTGTTAAGAAAGCAAATAAACCCAAATGACTCCCTTCTAGTGAGACTAGAGCATAGCACACCTGTGCCAGGTTCTGTTAAAGTAAATCCTTGTTGAGACATTTGACTTCTTCCTGTGTGTGTGTATGTGTGTGCACTGGCACATCTAAGTTCAGCCATTCTACCCAGCTGTTTCGTAAGACTTTTCTTTTACTTCTCCATTGGAAAGGATCTGGGGACATGTAGTTTTTGCCATCTCACCCTGTTTACATGTCATAAGTGTTCTGGTCTTGATGATAAGTGCCTGCTAAATTAGGTTGTGCTTCCAGTGAGTCGTGCATTAGCTGTGCCAGAAGAATGGAGAGGAGAATGGAAACAAGTCTCCAGCCCATTGGCTGTACTGGAGAAAGCATGGTTGCTTTCTTAAAGAAACTTCCATGTTTTCTCTATGTAGTACTTCTTCACTGAGTATTTAATGTAGATATACTAAATGTTAGCATTTTAAATGCCAATGAGAGGTTAGCACTGTAAGATCAGAATCAAAGAGAACATAGATCCCCGATAAATGTCACTGTTTGCAAACTGAATAATGCTGCAAAACAAACTGTATGGAGGCCATAAAATATAACTAGTCATGGTAACAGTCTTTAGCCAGTTAGGTGCTAGTTCCTTAGAAGCACTCAAAAGGCTAACAGGTGCTTCCTTGGCCCCTTGTGATGGAATCTAGGCATAATGAAAGAAAGGGAAAAGACAGCTCTCAAGAGCTCTGTGCTTAACAACTAAAGTGAAAGAAAAATGATCTCCAAAATCAGGTAGGATTTTATAGGTGGGTTAATAAAATAGTATAGTGAAGAGGAGAGTGTGGTACTATATTCACCCCAAAACCACTGGCCAGAATTGGTGGGACAGGCATCCTTCCTCCAGCTTGCAATTGATAAAACCATGGTGTTCTTACAAAGCAGGAGGCATCTCGAACTTAGCTGTTGTTATTGAGAAGGTCTGTCATAAGGCAGAGGGAGTGGGGAGAGGAATGACTGGTTTAAGACTCAGGGCTTGAAGAAGAGACTCAGTTGCATTGAGATGATTGAGAAGGGAAAGGACCTAGAGATTGTCAGTGTTGCGGTGGTGGTTACAGTCACCTGGGTATCACTGAAGTGTTGTACAAGACAGGAAGGCCTAGGAATGACCAGGAGTCTTATTGGAATAGATGTAATGAAAAGGCAGGAGAGTGTTGGTGAGCTATGGGGAAGAGAGAGAGAGGAGCAACACAACTTTCTTGAGTGCAAAGGTGCTGGAAAACTAGGCATCCAGCTGGACCTGGCATAGGGAGGACCTAATGTGTGACAGATGTGGCCTTACTGATCCAGCCCTTCTTTTAGCAAAGTGCCTGACTTGCTGGAACAGGGACTCAGAAAGACAGCCTGTGGAGGATGAAGACTTGGAGGGATACAGGCACTGGGGGAAAGAGAGTTGTTCATAAGAGGAAGGTGGTTGGTCTAAGCCAAAAGGAGGTATCATCTTACTAAGTTTTTGCAAAAGGAAAGATGTACCTGATATGCGTGATGCTGGAAGAAGGAGAGGTTTTCTGTCAGCAGTGTGAGTAGCAGAGGGGATGCTTACAATCTAACAACTGCAATCTTATTAGAGCAATGGGAAATTGATTCCGTAACCAACATTAGAATTACTTTGAATGTGTAATCAAACTGGTTCTATGATTTGTCTTTGACTATTCACAGATAATTGTAAATTCTGGTTTTGTAAGCCCAAACCATTTTACATTTGCTTTTCCAACATTTATTAAATTGGAATTTTCATCCTTTATATACAAAAAAAAGGAACTGTAAGACATACTATGAACAACTGTATGCCAACAAATTAGACAACCTTGACAAAATGGACAAATTTGTAGAAACACATAAACAACCTACACTGACTTGAGAAGAATAGAAGACCCCAACAAACCTATTACAAATAAAGAAATTGAATCAGTCATCAAAAACTTCCCCAAAAAGAAAACTCCAGCACTAGATGGCTTCACAGGTGAAATCTACCAAACATTCCAAGAAGTAATACCAATCCTTCTCAAACTCTTCCAAAAAAAAATGAATGGGATTGAACACTACCTAACTCATTCTATGAGGCCAACATCACCTTAATACCAAAGCCAGAAAAAAAATACTACAAGAAGAGAAAATTACAGAACAATTTCTCTTATGAATATGGACGCAAAAATCCACAACAAAACACCAGCAAATCAAATCCAACAGCACATTAAAAGAAGTATTTGCCATGAATAAGTGGGTTTTATCCTAGCTATGCAAGGTTGATGCAACATAAGAAAATTAATTAATGTAATATATGACATTACCAAATAAAGGGAAACAAACACATCATCACCTCAATTGATGCAGAAAAGGCAACAGACAAAATCTAGCACCCTTTCCAGATAAAAACCATCAGAAAACTAGGAATAGAAGGAAACTTCCTGAACATGATAAAGGACATGAATAAAAAACGCTTTGGTGAAAAATCATTCTCAATGGTAAAAGACTGAAAACTTTTTCCTTAAGATCAGGAACAAGAAAAACATGCCTACTGTCACCACTGTTATTCAGCATTTGTACTGGAATTCTAGCCAGAGAAGTTAGGCAAGAAAAAGAAATAAAAGGCAGTCAAACAGGAAAGGAAGAAGTAAAACTTTCACTTGCAAATGACATGATCCTATACAGAGATAGTCCCTAAAAATCTACAACAAAGCTATTGGAACTAATAAACAAATTCAGCAAAGTAGTGGGGTATATTTTTTCAACATGAAAAAATCAGTAGTGTTTCTATGCACTAGTAATGAGCAATCTGAGGAGGAAATCAAGAAAAAAATTCCATTTACAATAGCAACAAAAGGAATCAAATATCTAGGAATAAATTTAACCAAGGATGTAAAGGACTTATACACAGAAAACTACAAAACTTTTCTAAAAGAAATAAAAAAAATCTAAATAAATGGAAGACATTCCATGCTTATGGAATGGAAAATTAAACATTGTTGAGATGTCAATTCTACCGAAAATGATTCACAGATCCAACGCATTTCTGATTAAAATTCTAACAGCGTACTTTGGAGAAATGGAAAAGCCAATTAGCAAAATTATTTTGGAAGGGTAGGAGTTCCCAAATAGAAAAAACCATCTTGAAAAAGAAGAACAAAGTCAGAGGACACACTTCCTACTCTAAAGCTTTTTACAAAGCTACAGTGGTCTAAACAGTATGGTACTGACACAAAGATAGATATATAGAGAACATTGGAATTGAATTTAAATTTCAGAAATAAACCCTCACGTCTATGGCTAGCTGATTTTTGACAAGGCTGCCAAGTACATTCAATTGAGAAAGAATAGTGTCTTCAACAAATGGTGCTGGGAGAACTGGATATCCATATGAAAAAGAATGAAGGAGGATCCCTATTACACACCATACACAAAAATTAACTCAAATGGAACAAGACCTAAATATAATAACCAGGACTATAAAAACTCCTAGAAGAAACTGTAAGGAAGCATTATCATTATCATGTGTTAGGCAAAGCCCAAAGCACAAGCAACAGAAAAAAAATTATATAAATAGTACCTCATCAGGATTAAAAACTTTTGTGCATAAAAGGACTTCATCATGAAATTGAAAAGGCAACCTACACAATAGGAGAAAATATTTGGAGACCACATATCTGATAAGGGTTTAATATCCAGAATATACAAAAAAAATCCTAAAACTCAACAATAAAAAGACAAACAACCCAATAAAAAAATGGGCAAAAGACTTGAAAGACATTTCTCAAAGAAGATACACAAATGGCCAAAAAGCACATGAAAAGATGCTCAACATCATTAGTTATTAGGGAAATGCAAATCAAAACCACAATGAGATTCCATTTCAAACCCACTAGAATGGCTACTACTATAAAAACAGAAAATTACAACCGCTGGAAAGAATGTAGAGAAATGGCAACACTCATTCATTGCAAGTGGGAATTTAAATGGTGTAGCCTCTGTGGAAGATAGTTCGGCGATTCCTCAGGAAGCTAAGTATAGACTTACCATATGACTCAGCAATCCCTCTACTAGGTGTATACCTAGAAGAATTGAAAGCAGGGACTCAAACAGATATTTGCATACCAATGTTAATAGTGGCATTATTCACAACTACCCAAAGATGGAAGCCACCAAAGTGTCCATCAACTAATGAATAAACAACATGTGGTATAGACACACAATGGAATATAATTCAGCATTAAAAAGGAAATGAAGTTCTGGTTCATGTGACAACGTGGATGAACTTGAAGACATTAGGTTGAGTGAAATAAGCCAGCCACAAAAGGACAAATAGTGTATGATCTCACTGATACAAAATTATTCGAATAAACAAACTCAAAGTGCTAGAATCTAGAACACAGGTGACCAGGGACTGGGTTGGGGGTAAGGAGTGGGAAGTTAATGCATAAATTATACAGAATTTCTATTTGGGTTGATCGTAAAGATTTGGAAATGGATGGTGGTGATGGTAGCACAACGTTGTGAGTATAATTAACAGCACTGATTATACATGTGAATGTGGTTACAAGGGGAAATTTTAGGTCATATATATGTCACTAGAATAAAATTAAAAGTAAAATATAGGATTTACAACACAGTGAGAAAAAAATAAACCAATAATAGTCTATCTTCCTCCTAACGTAATTCAACCATCTCATGTACAACAGGAAATGCACTAGCTCTTCCCCAAAAGAGGATGCAAGCTCTTGGGTAATATTCACTCTCAAACATTATATCCTATAACTTAAATACTAACATAAAGTTAATAAAACGTATGTTATGTGATACAGGGATAAGAAAGGGGAAAAAAACAAAGGTATTTGCTTTATGCATATATACAAATATCTTCATAACAAAACATGGAAGTAATACTCCTATCCATTAGAGTCCTTGTTTCTGCAACTGTTCACACAAACATAGTTCATCTTTATAACTACCAACTTCCACTACCCTTTCCTTATTCCCTGTAAACTCTGTAAGCACCTTAGCTGGTCTTAGTTCTTTACATGATGCGGTGACCCAAACCTTCATTCTGGAAAGGTCTGTAGCATTGATAGTCCTACCTGTATTGGGTTGTTACAATTTTCCTCTGACTCTAATCACAGGGCTTGGTGATACTAAGAGATGCCTAAGGGATTTCCTGTATTCCAGACAAATTCTTCTATACCTCCACTGTATAGTAGCAGTCCTATTTCCCCTTGATAATCAGATCAATAACCCCAGCCATACAGTAATTCCCTTCTTTGCCTGTTGATTCAGAGTCATAAGAAGCGCATGGCCTGCTTCTTCATGTGCTTCAGTTACCATTTCAAATGTTATTTTCTCTAATCAGCCTATGTAAATAGTACCTCCTCCTTCCCCAAATACTGGCATTCTCTATTTCCTTTTTCTCCACAGCACATAATTTATCAGAGTATAGTCATTTGTTTGTTTGTTGTCAATTTGTTTTTTGCCTCACACTAGAAATTATCTCCCTTTATTTGGTTCAGTGCTCTATCTGCAGCTCCTAGTACACATAGTAGATGTTCAATAGTTATTTGTCAAAAAAACAAGTGAATGAACCTAACCCCTTACTCTCTGTGTGATTTAGGACAATATTTTAATGCTATTAGCTTTAGCTTACTTGCCTTTAAATGAAGGACAATGCCAGTATCTACATTAAAGTTTGTTATAAAAATAAAATGAAATAATCCACATAAAGCCTATTTAGAGCCCCACAAAAGGCAGCTATTATAGCATTATTGTTGTTATTGTTCTCCTTTTTACCATCATTGGAATCATTTGGAAATACCTATGAAATTCTTAGGAAGTCCCAGGGCATTATGACCATCCCATATTATTTTAAGGGAAAAAAAATAGTTCATCTTCCATGAAAACACTGAAGACCAAGAGATCCCTTACTGAGATCACAGAGATCGTCCTACCTTCACCTAAACATTGTCTGGGTTATCCACGAGGAATTTGCCCTGAATGAGTTCACTCCCTGTAAATCCTTTAATGGAACTTTTCTCCTAATTAAACTCACGTTACAGGACTTCAGACATGCCCCTGACATTTTATCAAACTAGAAGGGAGAACTTTGCTGTGAATTTTGTAAAAATTCTGCCAGTTTGTTTTCTGTGGCCCTACATTTGTTAAAGTGGTTTATATCTGACATCTTCTGCTTCTTGTTAACTAAAATTTTAGAATAAGTGGAATTGTGGTACAGTGCTCTTTAATTTGTTTATTTCAAGATGAAATGCATTTTGGCTTCCAAATTAATTACTGTTATCAACCTAATGCAAAGCTCTCTCTCATCCAGGGACCTATAGTACCCTTTATTCCTCTACCTTGTCATTTACCACAGCATATCAAAATCACCTCTTTAAGATTCTATGCTACTTGAAGGTAGGAACCATGTTTAATTGAATCCATTTTCCTAGCATCTGGTCCTTGCCAGCTCATTAGAGATGACAAATAGATGTTAAAATGAGAGGCTGTATACTGTGATACTACAAGAAGGGAGAGTGGAGCCAAATTATCAAAGTTTGAATCCTGGCAGTGCCACTGTGTGCCTCAGTTTCCACCTCTGTAGAATGGGGATAATAAGAATAGTTACTTCCTAGGATTGTTATGAGAACCAAATGAATTAAATTAAGATAGGTAAGATGCTTATAATACTGGGCCTTATATTTAGCTGTGCTGAATAAATCTTTGCTTCCATTAAACTGGAAGATTGGCTGGCTCTTTTGTGTCTCCAAATTAATTAATTCCAAAGCCAGTTCAACCATCTTTAGATCAGCCATTCTGCTTAAAGAGGTGCCAAGTAGTGGCCTATTCGACACCATTTACCTCTCCTGCAGTCTTAACGTGGCCATCTGATTTTTCTCAACTCATTCCCCAGGCAGCACTACCTGTTGGTTCATGTTCACTTAGGACATGAAAAATTATTTGCCATCTTTTGTTCTCTTTCCTAGCTTTCATCCCCAGATTTCAAACAAACTTGGACTAGGACAAGATGGCTAGGGTTCTGGGTGTAAATGGATGTCAGGTACAGTATAAGAGGCAGTTATCCCAACGACTCAAGCCTCAGGCTTGAGTTACCTGGTGATTTCAGACCAGGCTGCCATTTGAGTCTCATTCACTCTGCTGACAAGACCTCCACTGCCCTTGCACACGGCCTCACCTTATGGAACTGTGGAGGATATATTCGAGCAGCCCCGTGGTTCAACAGTAGCTGATAGCAGATCTCAGGCTGGGCGGCAGGTCGCACAGAGGTGACCTTCAGCACATACTGGATGGCAGCACAGCCATTGATATCCATGAGATTCGCTTCGGCGCCAGCTTCCAGCATCATGTGCATGAGCACGTGGTCACAATTCCAGGCTGCCTTGTGGAGGGGAGATTTAAAGTCGTCATCCCGGGCATTGACCTCAGCTTTGTAGTCGAGTAGCATGCGGCAGACGAGGTGGTGGTCCGTGCTGTACTCCTGCTCTTTAAAGCGGAGGGCCCAGTAGGTTGCAATAGCCAGTGGGGTCTCCATGTGGGCATTCACGCTGTCCACGACGGCCCCATGCTCCACGTAGAAGGCCACCAGCTCAGAGAGGCCAAAGTGGGCAGCCGTGTGCAAGGGTGTCTCCTCATCTTGGTTGTTGGTCTTCATGTTCACATTGGCCCCTATAAAGGGAAATTGAAGAAGATGATTACTTAAACATATTTAGCCACTATTCCCAAGTCCTCATTAAGCAAGGGTTTTTCTGGCTGCCTCTCCTTTAAACTCTGACTTCCACACATTTTCCGTTTTTCCCAAGTTCCATTTCTGGTCCTTATGGGACAATAGTACCATCTCCTTGACAACCAGCAAATGCACCCAGGAGAAAAGAACAAAGGATTTCTGCCAGAAAGAAGGAAATTTGAGGATTTTAGTTCTTACTCCCAAGTGGATTTATAAATAGAAGTGATTCCTATAAATAAATAGCTTATGCCCATAAAATAGCAAATATCATTTAAAATAAAGCTAAATCTCAACCTCTGAAACTCATACAAGTGGTTTTCAAAATCAATTGTTTTGATGGTGTCACAAAATAATGTGTTTCTTCTCTTTCAAAGCAGGGGAATCTACAAGTTTGGTCCAAGCAAACTCTAGTGGTATGGAAATTGCCCAGTTCTCTGGCTGAAATTACAGTATTAAGATCTGTTAGGGCCGTGTAAGTCTATAGGATTTCCTCAGAACCCAGATAAAGAAAAATAGAAATAAAACAAAAAACTTTGACCACCAAGCTAGCCTAAAGGTCCTATTTTGCATCTTAAGGGGTAGAAGCTTTTGATGGATAGAAATACACATTCAGTGAAGAAAAAGTATTGAAATATTGCAATATGTTTGACTTGCTGTTGACAAAGAATGTAAGAACCACAAATTTTTAGTGCTTATAAAGCACTATAGGGATTATTTAGTCTGGCCCACTTATTTAACATACCAGGAAACTGAAGCAACTTTTACTTTTTTCTGACAGGGAATGTTAAGTACTAGGGTGGCCAGCTTGAGAAGCTGAAATTTCCCTTTTCTGCCAAACTTAATGGGATGAACCAAATGTCCCCTAAGTGGCAGAGTCTATAATCATTTCTACTGGAAATTCTTATAGCTACATTGAGTATAAATCTAAAAAAGATACAATTATTTTTACTTTGCAAGCTGCTATTTATTAAGCACTTAACATCTGCAACATTCTGAGCTAAATATTTTCAAGTATTGCCTCATTGAATCTTCCCAGCAACCCTTTGCACTGGTGCAGTTTTTATTCTAAGTTTACAGAGAAGAAATTTGTAGTAAGAGAGGTTAACAACTTGCCAAAAGTATACCAAGCCAGTAAGCAGTGGAATTGAGGCTTCAAAATCTCTTAACAATGTGTTATTCTATCTCAATATTATTTTGCTGGAGGAAACTTTTTCTGTACTTTGCTTTCTTGTGGTATGTGAGAACTTGAAAGTAAATGAGAAATCACTTTACATTTTGTTAATTAAAAAACTCTGTTCTCCAGGTCTTGGTGCCTTTATGCCCTTGTTTATGGCTTCCCCTGATCAAGTGGAACATTTTGAGGAAGGCAATACTCCTGCAAGCATGCTCAGTATCCTAGACAACTCCCCCCCGCCACCCGCTGTGAGGTTTCCGAGAGCACACTGCTCTGTAAACTCTGAGACTGTCTGTACTCCCAACTTGCAGAAAGCAGAATTATTAACCAAAGCTCTTCTTTGAAGAAGCCATCTGTGTTCATCAGTGTTCTGCCCTGGAGGAGTTCTGGGTCAGGTCTCCTTTCAGGTCAGAACTTCTTCGCTCTAGAGTGAAGTGGAATGAATAAGAACTTCTTCCCAGAAGCCAGATACAGGGTAGCTTCAGATGCTGAAGAATTTCCAGTAAGGAAGGGAATCAAAGGGCCACGTGGAAAATTTTACAGTCTGACTTGGAACAAACCACATCCTTTATTTTTTGAAGTACTTGGACATTTACAATTGATCCTTAACCTCTTGGTACAACTAGATATGCTGCACGCTTTCCTTTTCTCTCCAGGAAATCTTTATTTTTCCACTTGAATTGTTTCTTTCATGTAACTTTTCCAAGTGATAAAAGTAGGCTACTTTCACTACTTTTTGAGGATATAAATTTTGTGGTTTATTCAAGTAATTAGAGACCACAAAGATAAATTCTTGATACTTTAAAAATGTGGTTAATGTGAAAATAAAGCATGCATTACATACTCTATTAAAAAACATATGTACAGTTTAAAATGTAATTGTAAAGCCATCACCTATGTAACCATTTCCCAGGTCAAGAAATGAACACTGCTAGCTGCTGTGAAGCCATCCACTTTCTCATGTTTCCCACACCATCACAAACCCTCGGTCCTGCCAGAGGTAACTATTATTCTGACTATTGTGATAATCACTTCTTTGCATATTTTAATAGCTTTGTCATCTTTGTATATATCCGTAAACAAGATAATTTAGTGTCACTTATTTTTTGAACTTTATGAAATCATAAACACGTATTATTTTATGATTTGCTTCTTTCACTCATTATGTTTGTGAAAATCATCTGCATTGTGATGTCTAGCTCTCATTTGTTCATTTTATTGTATTCTATCTCATAGCATGAATAAGCTACAATTGATTTGTTCTACTGGTGATGGACACTTTAAGTTTTGGGCTATTACAAACAGGGCTGCTGGAGCATTCTTGAACGGGTACCCCGGTGCTCATACACAAGGCTTTCTCTGGGTTTTATACCATGAGTGGAATTGCTGGGTTATTGAATATACATATTTTCAACTTCATTAAATGATGCCAAACAAGCGATTGTGCCAGTTTACACTCCTGAAAACTGTGTGTGAAAGTTCTGCTTATAACACATTCCCATTCATATTTGGCATTTTCAGTCTATTAAATTTTAGCCAATCTGGTGGGTTGTGTAGTAGCACCTCATTGGGTTTGAATGTTTGTTTACCTAATTTCCAATAAGCTTATACATATTTTAACATTTTATTGACCAACACTGCTTTTTTATTTGCTATTATATCATAAGCATTTCCATGTTATTCTATAATCCTCATAAACGTCATTTAAAAATAACTACATAATATTCCATAGATTGGGTATACCACAGTTTTCTTACCAATTTCACTACTATTATATGTGAAGGGTTTTTCCAAATTTTTGATCTTGTAATAATGCCACAATTAATAACTTTGCATGTAAATTTTAGGATTATTTCCTTGGGATAAATTCTCCCAGAGTAGAATTATTAAGCTGAAACACCTGAACCATTAAGGACATTTATGAGTAATTATCAATAGTAATATTTACAAGGAATGAAGTCCTCATACATGCGACAACATGGATGAACCTTGAAGATATCATGTTCAGTGAAATGAGCCAGATGGAAAAGGACAAATATTGTATGATCTCACTGATTTGAAACAATTAAATATGCAAATGCATAAAGTCAGAATCTAGAATATAGTTCACCAGGGGACAGGGTGGAGATAGGGAATGGGAAGATAAGACTTAAAATGTATAGGGCTCCTATTTGGGATAATGGGAATGTTTTGGTAATGGATGGTGGGGATAGTAGAACAACACTGTGAACATAATTAACAGCACTGAAATATATCTGAATATGATTGAAAGGGGAAATGTTAGATTGTATACATGGTAACAGAGTAAAAATTAAAAGAAAAAATCCATGGAACTATATTATACAAACAGTGAGGCCTAAGTTAAACCATTGATTTTAATTAATAGTACAATTATAAAAATGTGCTATCATCAATTGTAACACATGATCCGCACAAATGCAGGGTGTTGGTGGTGGGGTAATATATGGGATTCCTGTATTTTATGCATGGTTGTTCTGCATACCCACAACTTCTTTAATTAAAAAAAAAGTAATATTTACATATCTCCCATCGATACCCTAGAGTAGCTATTTCATTCACTAATATGTTATTATAAATTTTGTAAAAATTTTTGTTAGTTTAGAAGTAAAATATGCTCTTTTTTCAAATCTAAATTTATTTGATTACTAAAATTTGAACACCTTTCCTATATATAGTATTTCTTCTTCAGTTTATTGCCCAAATTTTCTCCTACTATATGCTGATGCCTTTCTGCTTTGTTTGCATTCACATGAGCGCTTCATTAAATTAAGATGTAAGCTTTTGCTATCATTTTGCTACACAATTTTTAACTATTTTATTTGTATTTTTCTTAAATACAGTGATGTCTACTTATACAGTCAAAATTTTCCTTTGCTTTTTTCCTTTGTATTAGAATGTCCTATTCCCTTCAGTGGTTGCATAACTATACAAATTGAATATAATCTAGTTTTACAGAGTTTAAAAATACTTAACATTTGTTTCATCTGGAACTGATTTTGGTGTAGACATCAATTTGGAAAGAACTGACATTTTTACAGTATGGAATGTTTCCCTGCAGAAACATGTTCTGTTTATCTAAAATGTTTCTTAACATTTCTATAAATTATGCCCACGCACCTTCCTAAAAAAAAACTCAGCAATTTTGATGAAATTATCAAAAAATTCTATTATCGAGAATAATGAAAGGAGAGTATCAAACACTTTGGTAGAACAGGAAAAACTTAATATATTTTCATTATTATTTTTGGAGTAAAGTTTTCATTATTTTGGAGTAAAGTAACTTTTAATGAGGGAAGAAGCCCCTCCATGAACCTTTTTTTTACACAAAGCTAAGTCTAGCAGTGGTCTGGAATGGTGGCAATTGAGACAAAGATTTAAATTTGCTCTGAATTTTCAATTTTCTCTGTGGTCAGGGGAGACAGATTTGTGTGCACTGAGAACAAGATGGAGAGGAAAGATAAGATTTGAATGGTAAGTGTGGAGGTCAGCCACAAGAAACAGCAGCGGGCCAGGCCAGGCCCATTTCTTGAAGCCAGGATAACCCAGGGACTTTTCACAGGGCCATAGATGTTAAGTTTTTCCTGTTCTACCAAAGTGTTTGATACTCTCCTTTCATTATTCTCAATAATAGAATTGATTCCATGAATCCTAATTACGTGACCTTACATTTTCTTTATTATTTTTTTGTGAAGATTGGATGAACATCCACCATCAGTCATCTTCATGGCTCCACCTGCTGGCCTCTGCTACTCCCCAAGGTTACGAGGTGACCCTCAGAGCTGTCCTCTCCCAAGCATCCACACTGCACCCAAGTTCTGTCATCTCCAATTGCTGCATGGGAAAGGGAAAGGAGAGCAGGTCTCCATCACCACCGAAACTGTATCCATCTTTCCAGACTCGGAGAATCCACACCCCCCACTTCATATCCCTCAACTACCCTCCCCCCTCTCTTTGTCCTAAGGGACTTCATTTCTTGAAGAGCCTTTGAGTGGGGAGATTGGTGGAAAGATGGAGAAGGAGCCAGATCAGTGCTTTTCAACCCTTTCAGCCATGCCTTTCCTGTTCTGCAATGAAATTCATAGATAATATAATCTACCTTCATGCATACTTTCTAAAAAAACAAATATAATGCCCTATCTAACATGTATAGGTAAAATGAAAGTAATTTCTAATAATTTTAATCACATAATTATGATTGGTATAAATAGCATGAATACATTGTGACAATATAGTGACAGTCAATATGATAATGCTTGGTGATGACTACTCTAGATAACATAATGAAAGAATGATTTGCTTGCACACATATGTAGAATCACCATGAATGTAAGTGCTATGTATTTGAACTAACACAGGTGTTTTCTGTTGTGACTCAAATACCACTAGTATCATTGCCATAATGAATGGTATTTCAAAATGAGAAAAAAATATCAATAAAGTTCTGAACAAATCCAAGTCCAATCTTGCCGTGATTCACACTTAAGTTACATTCCTGGAAATTTCCATATTTATTTAAAATTTGATAACATTTTGTATTTACATGTAAAATGGAATCAGGTTAGAACTCTATTGTGTTACTTCATCTAAATATCTCCTATCAAATCTAAGCTTTTAAAAAAGTTATAAAAAATTCAAATATACAGAAAATCCAGAAAATATTACAAAAGACATATCTATATACCACTACCCATATTTAACAGATTTTTTTGCCACATTTGCTTTACTTTTCTTTTTTCTAAGGTAAAATTTTTCAGAAAAAATGTACCCCATTTCCTCCCTCTTCATCCCCTTTCTTTCTTCACAGAGATAGTTACTATTCTAAAGTTGATGTTTGTCATTCCTTTGTAATTTTTTTCTGGTACTATTTATATATGTAGCCATAAACAATATATACTATTATTTTGTGTTTTTAAAAATTTCATGAATGATGGCTTACTTCTATAACTTGCTTTTGTCAATCATATGTTTTTGAGTGGATAGCTGATATTTTAAAATGCTGAATAATTCCAAATAATTCCAAATAAAATTAAACTGCCTCCAAGTCCCCATTTTTTAGGGTTGACGGAATATCCATAATCAGTCACAGTTCCATCTACTCGGCTTTGCTACTCTCTACAGGCCACGAGATGTCCCTCAGAACCATACTCTCCTAAGCATCCACAGTTTATAAGTTCCTCTACTAAGGACAATTAAGTTGCTTAATTTTTTTACAATAACCTACATCTATAAATTTGTGCAGGAGTTTCTGGATATGAAACAGAAATACTGGATATTAGTACATGAATATTTTCAACTATATTAAATTATGTTCATCAGTGTTTGTATCAGTTTATACTTCCATCAGTAGTTTAAGGGCTCAACATCATTTCCAATACTTGATACCTTCAAACTTTATAATATGTACCAATTAGGTGGTATTTTGATTTAATTTACATTTTCCCGATTACTAGTAGGGTTGAGTGTCTTCGCATATTATTTACAGGTCACAGAATTTCCACCTGTATAAATTGCCTATTTGCAGCCTCTGCCCATTTTTAATTGGGTTATTTGTGTTTTTCTTATTTATTTTTCAATATATGATTAAGATCATTATGGAGAAAACAGTAAAAATTTTATTTTATGGAGTGACAACTAGACAATGAAACATAATTTAGAGCCCAGAAACAGACCTACTTGAAGAAAGCATTTGTAACGACAGATGGGGTAGTACAGATCAGTGGAGAAATAATGGTATTAGGGCCAAAGACTAAGTGTTATAAAAGCACAAATTTTAACTCCAATGTACAGATGTGTGTGTATTAAATTACAGACACAGTAAAAGTAAATGAAAAACAAAATTGTAAATTTCTGAACTAAAAGTGTAGGAATTGGAGACAAATGGGCAATCCTCCATATTCAGGTAACTATGTGTCCAGAATACTCTCTCAGCTTACTTGCTTTTGATAGAAGCGATATTACCCAAGCCGTCTGTTAGACATGAAACTATAGGGCACATCTTCTTGATTCCTTCACTCATTTATCCGGCCCTTGTTTATATACTTCCCAATATTTGTAAATAGAATGTTGATTATTTTCACTTTTTTTTTGTCTTTCAGCAGGTTGGAAGAGGGTAGAGAGATCTGCTGAACAGCTGCTAAGGTGTATTTAGTTTCTTCTCTCTTGGTCTTTAACCTCCTCAAACCACTAAACAGCGGGAGCCCTCCACCTTGTCAGAAGCACATTGCTCCTGGGCAGGGGACATGCTCAGGATTCAAATTGTTCCTTGTCTCAGGGATGTACCAGATCATTTGATATAAGGCCCCAGTGAAAAATGTCACTGGAAATTGGTTTGTTTAGGTCTTACGCTTAAATTGTTCCACTTTTTCCTTATCTTTGGCCCAGCCCCTTTCACCTTCCTTTAGGTCAAAAGAGCAAAAATGGTGAATCCTACCAGTTTTTATAGATATCATTAGTCCTTAGGGATTTTGTCTTCCCTTTAAGATATCTACACCTTTGGTCCACAACTAGCCCAACCCTGAATACTTCACCCATCTTCTAAAATGCTCTCTTTGGAAATAGGAGTAGTGCGTTCAACTCAAGACTCATTCATCCATATTGCGAATATTTTTTTCAACTTCCTACTTTGTGTCAGGTACAGGGAGAGATCAGTGCATAAAAATACCAAGATCCCTGCTATCAAGAATTTTAAGGAAGCATAGAAAATAAATAAGCATGCAAATAAATGACATGACAATCTCAGACTGTGATAAATGCAATGAAGAAAGAAAAACAGGGCATAACGAGAGTGACCATGAGGTCTGGCAGCAGAGGTCCAACCTCTGGCTTGAGAGCAGCTGTGAAGTGTCCAGGGGAAAAGCATTCTAGGCAGAGGGAGCAACAAGTGCAAAGGCCCTTAGGCATAGGAAGCTTGGCATGTTCAGAGAACAGAAAGAAAGCTACTGCTGCTGGAGAATAACAAGGGAGGTGAAGAAACAAAGAACATAAGGTTGACACTATAGGCAAGGGTTAAATGATGTCGGACCTTTTAGGCTGTGTCAGAAGTCTGGGTTTTATTCTTTTAACCTCAACCATTCTATTTTAATATGTTACTTCTTGAAGTTTGTGGGATGAAGCTGAACTATTTCCTTGGTTTTAGCATTGCAGCCATATTCAACACTTTTTGAAATATTTTAATCTGGTATCATAATAATAGAAAGCAAGCACACATAAACAACAAAGAAAAGTCTCTTTATTTCTTTAATTACATTTCTTTCCTTGAAGACTTGCCTACTTTCTTTTTGTATACACATATCCTGATGTCTCTTCTCTTTGTGCTTTTATTTCTAAGTTTTGTCATTTTATATTAGATACACCTCTAATTAGGCACAAATTACTAGATTTTATTCTTCTTAACCAGTGATAGAGTAAGTCTTTTAATCCATGATTTATATAAGATTTTGTCCTTGAGCAGCTATAATATGTCTTTAAATACTACTGAGTGCTGGATGCTGGGTTCTAAATAAAAGGAACACGCATTGTCTATTTTCATAGGCATATCCAGATGACTAAATTTATACCATAGTTTGCTTTTTAATTAATTTTCCTTGGCTACTCAAAATTACTTCTATTAAACAATAAGGCACATGGTTAAAAAAGTTAAAATTATGGAAGGCCAAAAAACACTGAGTGGGTGGAGAAAAAGTGTCTATTTTTAGATCTTTTGGCTTTTATCTCCATAACTTCAGCTAGTTATGGAGTTATCTATCTCTTTTTCCACTTTATTTAGATAATGTTTTTTACTCTCTGACATACATGGTGAGTTTTTGTTCATTTATGTTGACAATCCTTCTTTAAATATTTGATCTCTTTATCACGTTTTAGTTTTGTGGAAACCTTAAAACTTTTGTATATTTAAACATCTATTTCTTAATCCATGAATTTATTTCAGTAGCTCTTGACACATGCTTTATGAAATGAGGATGTCTACAAGCTATTTTTCCTCCTACACTTAAATATGTCGTTTTTAGCAGCTATAATTTTAAAGTAGTTATATTTGGTTCTGCAACCTCAATCAACTCTTTTTTTGTCCATGGTTAATTACAAATGTTTTTCAACTAATAAACAGTATTTAAATTATTATGACTTGGAAGCTGAGGTCATTTTGGCCTCTAACTAGAAATAGAGAAATATGGGCCATGGTGCAATGCAGGCAGTAACCCCTGGCCAGGGTCAGCTTCACACAGGTCCCCACACTTCGAAGAGCCCCATGCTTGGTTTAATACTCTGCTGTCACCATCCTGAAATTCTTAATGATACTTTTTAATGGGAGACCCCACATTTTCATTTTGAACTGTCCTTCCTCTAGCCCACACCAGAAAAACTGAGTCTTGAAGCCAATACGTATACTATGAATCTCCTACACCAGTGGATTTCCTACATTAGTTACCCACCACCTAAGAAAGGAGAAAGAGCATGGTAGTAGCTACACTTGAAATTTCACCCATTCGCCCTACAGATTCCACCCAGAGTTAGAGCATGCTGGGGTCCTACAGTAAGAGCTGACCCAGCTGCTCAAGGTAGTCAGCCTGCTGAGTAGGTGGCCAGTGTTAGGGTTAGGGTGATTAATGGCAGATGAGGAACTCATCCTGTTGGTTCTCCTACCTACCTTTTGGCCTTCCCCTTCCCCACATTTATTATTTTAATCAGGGGCTGGTAATCTTGCATCCTTCTAAAACCGACTGTGACTATTGCATTTGATTTAAACTACTACACTATAGTTATTTTAATTTATGTCTACATGCTTTGAACATCTGCCAAATCCATAGGGTGATGGAGCTAGAAATAAGAACTTTCCTGCTCTTCTTTCCTCCACTTCCTTTCCCTTTGCACCAGCTCTGGTGGTTGGAAACCACCATTACTAAGAGGGAAGAGGAGTGGAAGTGTTAGGTGTGGAAAGAGACTTTGTACCTCTTTCTCAGTTGAATGCTTCCAGTCTGAAGCAGAGTTCATCAAGCCAAGAGAAGGGAAGGAAGCTCAACTTTTAATCAAGCCCGAACTTTTAGGCAGTCCTGGACATCCAGCTTTTGGAATGAGACCAGGTTTTGAGACTAAAAGTGATTGTACAACTTTGTCTTACGTAAGAGATACCAGGGAAAACATGGAACTGCCCAGGTTTCCACCCCATAGCAGGGAAGAAACTAGGCCTTCTGAATAATTTAAAGTGACAGTGAAAGACAAAATAAAATTGCTCTATGAATACAACCCATATATCATACTTGATCCAGTTGATAATCATGTGTCTAGCAAATTTTTCAGGCAGGGCAGCTTTTGCCACAGCTTCTAAAAACTCAAAGCCTGAGACTATTTTTTCTTTTATCATTCATCAAAAATAACATTTAAAGAGTACAGAATTCTTGTGTAGTGGCATTTTCTTCACAGAATCCTGTAGGTTTGTTCTTCTCTTTTCCAATACTGAATGTTATGGAGAAATGGAAATGCACCAAAATTTCTTCCTTTACAGGTAATTTAATTTTTATTTACTTACTTGCTTGTAAACTTTTACCATTGTTCTTTATTGCTGAAATGTAATATTTCATTAAATGTATACCCAGATCTTTTCCATTAATTTTGCCAGGAACCAAACTTATCCATTTCATCTCCAAACAATTGTATGTTTTTTGATAAAGAATTCTTTTCTTTATCCTTTTTTTTAATGTTGGTCATTTTCAAAAAAGGAAGCATTTCTTTATGTATTGACAATTATAAAACTTTTTTTTTTTGCTTAAAATGTTCACCACATGCCACTTATCAAATTTTAGTCATTGATAAGAAATCCTTTCTCCCAATTTTTTTTAACCCCTATCGCCAAATGGATGAGGGAAAACATGATACATTACTCATGGCTTTCTTTATTTGTGTGGCTTAAAACATTTCTTATACCACATTTTCTGTGGGTCAGGAATTGGGGAGTAGCTTAGCTGAGTGGTAGTGGCTCAGGGTTCCTCATGTGGTTGTAGTCAGACGTCAACAGGGGTTGCAGCCATTGGAAGGCTTGACTGGGGCTGGAGGATCTGCAACATGGGTCAGTCACATGGCTGTTGGAAGGATGTCTCATTTCCTATCTGGATCTTGCCAGAAAGTCTCAGTTTCCTGGCAAGTGGGCCTCTCCATTCTCTGCTTAAGTGTCCTCCTGACATGGCAACTAACTTCTCCCAGAATGAGTGATCTCTAAACTAGCTATTTACCAGGAACCCACATCCTAGGACTCTAGGGAGTGCTGTGGTGATACAAGCATTGGAATGCCAGGAGCTGTCGTCAACCAAGCATGGCCTTCTTTTTAAGGTGCTAAGTCAGGGTGAAAATTCTTTTTAAGGTGCTAAGTCAGAGTGAAAATTCTTTAGTCATAGTGGCTATAGTGACCTGCAACATGTGCAAGAACATGAGGGAACATGGAAAAAATACTATGGGTTTGAGAAGGAATCTGGTTGAATTTATTAGCTTGAGGAAGAAGTTTAGAACCCTGACAACTGCTTGCTTTATCTGAGATAGCTTTGATGTAGTTGGTTTACTCTTAGTTTCATCAGCTTGAACTTTGCCTGCCTCAGTTAAAAACCTTGCTAAGGCTTACACACGCTTTTGTACAGGTGAAAAACAGCACATTTGTTCAGTGTTCCTTTATGAAAATATTAATAATGCCCACAAATATTTGAGCACTCACTAGGAATTTTACATTCACTGTCCCACATACTATTTACAGTAAGCATTCTTGAGAAACATCTATTATTCAAAGGTAAGATCTCTTTTATCATATTCAGGGCTTTCTAGTTTTCTGTGTATTTGGGATTGTTTCCTAAGTCTGCATCTTCATCATGGATGCAATTTTGTACAATGTCAAGTTTGTTATTAACTGTCAACAAAGCATATTTTCAGTTGACTGCCTTGTTCTAGTTTCAATTCTGCCCTTTCATTCCACAATCCATGACATATATATTTCCTGTGTCTCCCACGGTCTTGTCTTAAGTGAAATCTTAAATGAAATACCATTTCCTCCCATTCCTCTGATATTTACATCCTGCAGAGTCTGGAGTTGAGAACTCCCTTCTTCTAGAACAAGAGTGAACCATTACCCAAATTTGTGTAAAAACCCTCATGCTTTAAGGTTTATGTCACCTAACAGAGCCACCCTTTAACTATTCTTATCTATAATCTCACAAATTCTGAGCCACTCTTCCATTTTCACCCAACACACAGGCATAAGTCTTTCTTTTATCTTTGTGCTGGTATCATCCTGCAATGCTTTTGTGGATGGCCCATTCAACACTTCTCTGCACATTCAGTGCTGTAAGTGATGCAATTCTTGAAATTCTGTTCTTACCATTTTCCCCGGGAGAGCTTTCTTCTCCGTTTCGGGCAACTACTTCATGGTTTTCTCTATGATACCCCTTCTTCTCACCCCCTAAATTGTGTTGCTTCACCCTGGACATCAATTTTTGCTTCCTGCAATTCTTACTGTATGTACCTCCCTTGAGCAATACAACTATACTCAAAATTATATGACTAATCATATACCTAAAAAGGGTACTTGTATCTAGAATATATAAAAAATACTTACAACTCAACAAAAAAAAGACAACCCAATTTAAAAATGGGCAAAGGTTCTGAATAGACATTTCTATAAAGTAGATATAAAAATGAGCAACAAGTACATGAAAAGATGCTCAACATCCTTAGCCATTAGGGAAATGCAAGTCAAAACCAAAATGAGATACCATTTTATACCTAATGGGATAGTTATAATTAAAAAGAGAATAACAAGTGTTAGTGAGGATGTGGAGAAATTGGAACTCTCATACACTGCTATTGGGAATGTATAATTGAGCAGTGACTTTGAAAAGCCGTCTGGCAGTTCCTCAAAAAGTGAAGCATAGAGTTACCATATGATCCAGCAACTGCTCTCCTAGGAATATACCTAAGATAACTGAAAGCATATGTCCACACAAACACTTGTATGTGAATGTTCACAGCAACATTATTCATAATAGCCCCAAAGTGGAAACAACCCAAATACCCATCAACTGATGGCTGGATAAACAAAATTTGGTGTATCTATACAATGGAACATTAGTCAGCAATGAAAAGCAATGGAGCACTGATACATGATACAAACATGGGTGAACCCTGAAAACATTATGTTAAGTGAACTTTCCAGAATAGGCAAATCCATAGAGATAGAAAAACAGATTAATGGTTGCCTAGGGATGGGGTGTGGTTTGGGGAAAAACGGAGAGGGGTTGCTAAGAGTTTCTTGTTGGGGTGATAAAATATTCTAAAATTGATTGTGATGATGGTATCACAATACTGTGAATAGACTAAAAGCCATTTAATTGGGTCAATTATATGGCAAGTCGATTATAACTCACTAAAGCTTCTAAAAAATTGTATGACCAGTCTTGATCTGTCCCATTATCTTCAGATATACACATCCAACTGCATTCTGAACAAAGCTACTTGGAGATCCATTGAGCACTAAAATTTAATATGTCCCAAACTGAACTCGTTGTCTTCCTTCTTAGTGTCCCCCTTGCATAAGCTGCATTTCAATTAATAGCATTGTTATACCCCCAGTAAATCAAATAAAAATTCAGAAAGTAACCTTTTACTCTTCCTTCTCCCTCATTCCCCTGCCCTTCTCAGTAATCACCAAGTCCTGCCCTTCTTACTTCCTCCCCTCATTACCACTGCTGAGTTTGTACATTTGCATTTCCTATGTAGGCTTATCTTCCATAATTTCGAGGGTAATGTATTTTAAATGTCTATCAGACCATATAGTCTCTATGAAACAATCTAAGCTTTTTATCATAAAAGATAAAGCTCTCTAAAAATCTGCCTCCTACCTCTTCAGGCATCCCTCCTTCTGATTCCTTATCTTGTACATTGTGCTTTAATTACTGAGTATCCTGTGGTTCTGTGCAAACACCTATGTGCCTTTGCTTAGGTTGTTTCTTTGAACTGGAACAACCTTAATTTCTTCTTTGACTGACTAACTCTACTCACCCTTAAAGACCTAGAGCCAGGTGTTCCAGAAAACCTTCTCTTCCCTCCAGGATGCACTCAGTGTCCCTCCACTGTAAAAATTTTACTATAGCACTCTGATGAATGACAGAGTTAGGCATCTTTTCCCTCACTTTAATATCCTTCAGAACAGATGTCATTACTAGTTGTCTTTGTGTCTCTAGTGCATTCATTCAGTCAATAAATATTTATTTACCTACCTACTATGAATCAGCTACTGCTCTAGGCATTGAGATGGACAATATCTTCATCTTCATGGAGTTTACAGGTTAATGAAGAAGACAGACAAAAAAGTTAACTCATACATGTATGAAAAAATTCCAGATAGTGATGTTATGAATAAAAATGAAGTTGGGTGTGATGATGGAGAATGGGAAGAAAGAAGCTGAGGCTCTTCAAGAAAGCATTTGTGACCAAGGAAAGAAGCTGTCCGAAGATCATGGGGAAAGGCTTTCCTGGCAAAGCAAACAGCAGGGGCAAATTTGCTGAAATAGGAACAAGCTTGATGTGTTCAGAAAACAGAAGGAAGGCAAGTATCAAAAGAAGTGAATGTCAGAGGGAATGGCAGGAAATAAATAGCATTGGTGAGGCACATAGAGACCAGACAGTGTCAAGTTCCCATTTAGACTGTACTCTAAATGTGAGGGGAAGCATTGTGGAGTGAAATGATCAGATTTGCCTTTTTAAAAGATCACTTTGGCTGGCTGTGTGAAGGGTGGACTATGTAAAAGGAAAGCATGAAAGCAGGGAGACCATCAGACATCTACTTTTGTAGTCCAGGGAGAAATAATTTTGCTTGAATTAGGGTGGTAATAGTGTAGGTGGTTTGAATTGGTCAGACTGGCGATGTACTTTATGGCATTCACAGGTCTTGATGTAATGGGGTGTGAAGTAGGAGGTGCAGTGAGGAATCAAAGATGCCTTCTGGGTTTTTGGCTTGAGCAACTGAAAAAGCAGAATTGTCATTTATTGAGATGGGAAAGGTGGAGGGTGTGGAGACAGGGATGGGAAACACAGGTTCAGTCTGGACAAGATAAGTTTGACGTGCTTATTAAACATCTAGTAGAGGTGAGTTACATACAACTGGATAGATGAATGTGGAGTTCAGGGGAAAGGGTCAGGCTAGGAATCTAAATCTGAGAGTGAGCACCATTTGATGATATTTGAAGCCATGGGACTAAATGGGCTTACCCAGGTTTGAGTTTAGATGGGGAAGAGGAGTCCTCAACTGAGCCCTGGGACATGCCAATGTCTAAATGTGAAAAAGAGAAACAATCCAGCAAAAGAGACTAAATTAAGGTCTGTAAAGGAGTAGAAAAACAGCTTGGCTCTATAAATGCTTATTAAACTGAACTATTTTCATGAAGTCTGTTATAACAACTTTCTCCGTCTTTAACAGCTACTTGTATTTTTTAACAGTTTTGAAAACAGGAAGCAAATATCACAAACCATATCTCTTTGTCTCCTGAAGCAAATTGTTTTCATATCGAAGCTTATCTGCCAACTCCTTAGAATATTGCTTCCATCCCTTGGCTGTGGACTTTTTTCTTAGAACCCATGTTTATTTATTCCTTTACTTTTAATTTACTCAATCCTAGGGGAAAGATATCTTTCTAGACCTGGTACTGGAGAACAATGAAGATATAAGCACTTCAGTCGCATTATATTTATTTTTTTGCCTTTTTAATTAAAAAAAAAACATTGATTAAAATTTAATAAAGTCACCTCAGATAAGACTGAATAATTCAGACTTTGAAAAATACACCATAATAATACCATTTTGCCCTAGTCTTGTTGGGCTCAGAAAGTCAGACCATGTCTGGCGGTGATGTATCTGCTGAAGGAAATGACTGCCACTACCATCATTCAACTAAAAAAGAGGTAAACCCTGAGGAAGGGCTTTTTCTTTTTATTGGGGAGGGGGGGTGGGGTGAGGTGGGGTAGTGGCTATAAATTTGGAGAAAGTGAAAAAGGATCTATTTGTCTATCTAGGTTGAAAATTCAGTTTGTCTTGGACTCAGAGCAAGGGAGTCCCTTTTGCTATGTAAAATAACATACTTTACGACATAGACATCTTTTGGAGCCATTATTCTGTCCACTTCAGTGAGAGAATTTGCCCTCAGATGGGAAACTGGAGGACAGACTGACGTACACAGGGATAAATGCAGTTCTTGTTCTCACCGAATGAGAACCCCTCTAGCTATAGGTCCCAATTCCATTCTTTTAATCCAGCATTTTCTAAAATCCGTTCTGTGGAATACTAATACCACCAGAGGTTTTAAAAATACTTGTGGTTAAACAACCTTTTAGAATCTGTGTATTTTGTATATTTATGATTCACATTAATATATGAAAGATTCTGAAAAGTCCTGTGGTAAATCCTGTCTAATTTAACTTAGGTTTTCTTGGGCTTATTTGACCATGGAACTCATCTTTTTGGAATGCCAATAAACCCCAGCATCAGTGTTTCTTATAAAGGACTTTGAGAAATGCTTTTCCAGACAATACAAAGATGCCTACACAAATCCAGGTATAAGGGAAAAGAACTATACGTGAAGATCAACGAACCTTTGTTTGAGGCCCTTAGAAACAACTTGGATTACTATTAATATCCCCATTTAATTAAAGAGGGTTGAGATTCAAAATAGTTAAATCTTGACTGCACTTGCATAGGTAGTAGATGGGTAGTCAAGATTCGAACCTACTCCAGACCTATGCTCTTCACCACCATACTCAAGTTCGCCTTGTCATACCAAATCATATTAGTGCCCACTGGCCAGCCTTTGGATTAAATGCCACCCCTGGCCTAACTGACTGTGGTGGAGGGAGGACCAACTATTACCAAACATAATAACTAAAGCTTTTCAGCAGGGGCTGTGAACAAGACAGTTCCAGAAAGAGCTGAAGGAGTGGCAGGTATGCTAATTGACATGTCCGATCCACAGAGGACACAAGATTCACAGAATAAGGCAACTGGAAAATCCTAGGGCAGTTTCAAGGCTAATTTACATTGCTGGCAAAATACCAAGAAGCAAAGATGAGACAGCATCACCTAGTGGAAAAAGCCAAGTGCTCTGCATTGAGGGATAACTGCAAAACCTGGTTTCATTAAGCAACTTGATGAAAGCCCAGTGATTTAATCTGCAAATGGGATAACAGTATTAACCTCACAGGATAGTCACCAGGATTAAGTGAGAGTATGGACAAAGTGCCAGGCATGCAATAATTGTTATTATTATTAATTCTTACATCCAATCAGGTCTTTCTCAGGTTTCTTATAGAGTCTTGTCCTCCTTTCCCCCCAGGTTAATTCAACTTTGTTTGCAAGAAGTGAATTCAATTCCAGCCTTTTCCTCCCAGTTCTTTGGTTGTCCTGTCCCTCTTAATTGAGTATTTCTGTCAGACTTCTAAGGCTTCAAGTAAACAAAAGCAAAGGATGCCTGGAGGATTTACTTTTAGTGGGCTCCCTCTCTGGGCCTCCCCAGCAGTATTCAGCCCAACAGTGGCTCTCAATGGGGCTTGATTAATACCTCCTCTGACTGCCTGGGTGGTGCTTTGTCTCAGGAAAGAGAGGGGTCCATTCTCATTCTGTTCCTATTAGCTTTCTAATTAGTAGAAACTTCTCCAGGAAGCTGGCATATGCTTGATTCCTAGTCTCCAATTCTAATGTTTCTGCTATTTCCCCTATTTGTGTGTATGTATTTTTTCTTTAAATTAGCTTAATGGAAAACTGAGATGGGAGCCTCAGGCTCTTGCTTGATTTAACCATCTTACCTCCAAATCTGGGCCCCTGATTCTCGTTCTAAAATTGTTCAGATTGTCTTCCATAAATTATTATTCAAGGGGATTACAAAGAAAACAGTTGCATTTCTGTTTATAAATCTGATATTTTTTGCTAAGTGTTGTTTAAAATGTTCAGAGGATAATACGATACAGGATCCCCTAAGTAAGAAATAAATTAGAGAAGTGCGAATAGAAAAAAATAACATAGTATAAGCCTAAAGAAATTTCATCCTTCAATCTCTTGTTTCAGATAGTTCTAGTTGTAAAACAAAGACAACACATCCAGGCTGAAAACTCAGAACATAAGTCAAACATGGCCTTTGATAGAAGAAATTAAAGTAGAGAAAGCCAGTCAGAGTAGGAAATCTATAAGGCTAACAGAGGGGAAAGGCAGCTGCAATTAACACTTTCCTTCTGAAAAAGCACTTAGGAATAGTCTGGGCAGCAGTAAGCAACCCAAATTCAAGAAAATAGACCTGGGATAGTTTTATCAGTGAAACCCCAAAAATTAGTCTTTGGATTTTAAAAACTGCTAACAGATAAGTTTAGTGACAAGGATACTTACTTTGTACCTAGTTATTCCTACTATTTTAAACCTTGCTATACCACATTTTTGGAGGCAGGAATTAGAAATTCATCAGTGTGGTTTTTGATTAAAAAGCTTCATTTTTAAGGAAAATGAATTAATGGATTTTTAATGTTTCTTTTTTAATCACTTATCTATGCCTTAGTTGGAGCAAATCCAGCAAACACAAATAAAAGTATTACACTTAGAAGGAAAGAATCAGGGTCTGGTTGAAGGGTCTGCCTTGCAACTGTCAACCTTCTAAATAATAGGAAATGGCAGCTTGGGGAGAAATGACTTGATGGGATTCTTTCTGGAACAAGCTTTGGCAGTTTTTCACATCTTTTAATTAAATACCATTCCAATATACCCAGCTGTCTGTCTGTCTGTCTCTCTCTCTCTGTCTCTCTCTCTCTCTCTCTCTCTCTCTCTCTCTCTCTCTCTCTCTCTCTCTCTCTCTATATATATATATATATATATATATATATATATATATATGAAACCCATCTTTAGATACTGGATTATTTTTAAGCTAATGGAATTCTAATACAGTACTTAAACTTCTCTTTTATATAATTAGTGTCACCTTAGCACAAACTTTTTTTCCCAATTTTTTAACTAGCTAAATGTCCCAGAAGGATAAGCAGTTTTATAAACCCATCTCCAGCAAGGCTTAGTGAGATCATCATGGGACCGAACCAAACAGAATTGGTCCTGCTTGAATCCTACCTGCTGTGTGGACAGGGGCCTTATTTAACTCCTCTGAATTTGGGATCCCTCATCTATAAAGTGAGAAGAATAATATGCAACTTACATGGTTGTTGCAAGGGTTAAATGAGACATTTTATGTTAAAGTAAGTGACACAACATAGATGCTTAATGTATGTTCTTTCCCTTTCCATTTTCACCCTCACATGCATATGTACCAGCAACATCTATTTCCTTTACATGTATAGCTGATGCTGTTAACTTTATTAAGCTAGATTTTCCATTAAGCATTTATCCTTATTCATTAGCTAGGAGGACTGATGCACAAAGATATTAAATTATTTACTCAAGTTTAATGAATGAAATTGAAAACCTTTTTCCCCTGCTTAACGTGAATGTGCCCTTTTCAGTATGCAGAGCTTTGCTGCATTTATTCAGATGCTATAGCTAAGTGCTTAGTTTGGAACACAGGATTAATGAGCCTGGAGACATAGTGTTTGTCACCATGGCAACCAAACTAGCTTTGCCCTGTTCCAAGCTCAAAGAAGTATACCAGGATGCTTTACTCTGGCCTGCAGCATACACTGGGTGTTCTTTTTCATATATCAAGCTCCCTATTGCCTCTTCCAATTACACCCTAACTCTCTTGAAAAAATAAAGATTAAAAGAACATCATTGCCCCTTCGGGTTCTTGCTTTTTTAGATATCCCACCTACCCTTCCTCCTCAATACGTTCATCTCCCCATCAGTTTCTGAGTATTTTGGCATTTAACTCACAGTGTTCCTCTCCATACAAATTCCTACCATCACTCTGAGTGACTTTAACAACCACATGGATGACCCAACCAGTGTCCTGGTTTCTCAGTCTCTAGATCTCATTCTTTCCAATGACTTTCTCCTCTCTTCTGACTTGGTGATTTCCATCCATAGACACACCCTGAACTAAATCCTTACCTGACATTTATCAATATCTAGAAATCACTAATTCACACATCCTATTCTCATACCATAACCTGCTGTCTTTCTATGTCACTTGTTCAACTTCCCCTACCACCATTCTTGGAAGTCAATAGAACCCTGCTCTGTGTTCTCTTTGTCCATGACATGTTCCTCACAGTTCTCCCCTCCCATCATCAGAGATTCCATCTTCTATCATTTCAATAACTCTTTTGCCAAAATCTTAAAACTCCCTCCATCTCTTGATAGCACCCATCTGGTGCCACGAGCAAAACGAAGGTTGAGCAAACCCAATTACCTACTGTCTCAGGGCCTACCTGAGCAGCCGAGTACTGTACAGTAAAATCACACTACAGGGAAGACTGGTAGCATGATAAAGTCAAGCATAAAAACTCAACTGGGCCCTCAAGACTGTGCAAAAATCCAATGGTTCTCTGGCTAACTGATTCCCACACTCTTAATAATAATTATATCAAACATTTTACACCTCCTCAAACATCTAGCCCCTCTCCTCACTCTCAAACTTTGTCTCTTACTTTACATAGAAACTACCCTTCAGATGGAAACATCCTTAAGACCTTACAACTATACACATCAACTCCCATCCTCTCCTTCTTCTGCCTCTGTCTACTATAGAACATGTCTTCTCCTCTCTAGAGTCAGTCCCTCCACCTGAGCTCTAGATCTCACTTCCAAGTCTTCTCAGAATCCTTACACTATCTACTATCCTTCCTCTACTTCAATCTCCCCATTAGAGGATTTTACCATCAGTTTTTAAAATGCTCAGGTTTCTGTCACCTAAAAAAATTCTCAAACCCTCTGCATCTACTCTCTTGCCTCCTCTTCACAGAATCTCCTTAAAAGGCTTGTTCACACTCACTGCCCCCTCCACTTTAGTTATCAATCCCCTCCATTCTGACTTCCGCATCCATCACTCAACTGATTGCTACAATCTCTAATTCCTTCCAAGCCACTAAATCCAATGGGAACGTTTAACTCTCAATTTACTTGATGTCTCAATAATATTTGACACTTTTGACTTTCTCCTCCTTCCTGACACATTCTATGTGGAAAAAGAAGCAACTTGTGCAACAGACCATGAACCAAGAGTTGTTCTGCCAGTAACAGTGATGGAATTGATCAGCCACGTTCTCTTGTCTAGTCCTAGTATTGTTATTCATTGAAAAATCAATAAGTATTCTACAACCAATAACCAATATATGCTATGCACTAAGCTATACTGAGCAAAAGAAATCTTTCCTCTTACGAAACATATGGTTTAATGAAGAAGGCAGTCACTAATCAAAGAATCAAACAAACAAAATATGTGTCATGAAGGAAAATTACAATGTGTTAAGGAAATAAAGAATATAACATCGGGACCTAAGTGGGTTTAAGGGAATAATGATCTTTGTGAGTAAAGTCTGAACTAAGGCTTTATGTAGGAGTCAGTCCAGCAAAAAGCAGAGGACAAACGGTTATAGACAACATGTATACTACATAAATATACAAAGACAAGATTTCCAGGTTAAGAAGTTAAATTGAATATCTGCATCTACTTTTACTCTCACTTGACCCCTACTTAAAGGACAGTAAAATTATTTTTTTGAAGGCATAAATCCACAAGAACAAGGCATATAAGAGAAGAGACACCTACAGTACATTGTAAATGTATGCATGAGAGGGAAATGATCCAGCATACCCAAGAAAATTCAATCTTAAGCTGGCAGCAGGGAAAACCAAGAACTAACCCAGCTATCATTACAGAATTCCCAAAAGGCTCAGGAATTGGCAGCACTAAATACTCATAAATGGAGATGAGAAAAAGGACAGGATAAAATAAAGAAAATTAACTGAAAGTCTGTTGAAAAGCAGTCATAATCCAAGATCTGTCCCTCAATTTTCATAAGACAACTGCCCCTCTGTCTCCCTGGCAAAGATTAAGATGTATGCTCTGGGGAGGGTGAAACACAGGGTGTCTATACTGAGAAGCTGGAGGCACAGCTGAGAAAGTGGGTCCTGGAGGGATTAAGTGAACATTTGCCTCAAGAATCCCCAGCTCTCTTCTTCAACTTGGCAACCAAAATACAGGCATTCAGGCTTCAACCCAACAGGAAGTAGCCACGTAACTTTTTCATTAGAGAATCCAACCCGCCTAAGAAGAAAGATCTAAAGATGTCATGTCAGAGATTCCTCAGATAAGAGGTCTAGCCAGATCCCCTACAGCTAAGATCACAGTTAAGAAGCTTCCCCACCCAGCATACACTCAAATGCCAAATCAGCTTTTAGTCACTCACTCTTAAATGTAGGCAGCCAGTCAAGGATTGTAAAACAACAAAGGAAAGCCACCATTATAGTAGACAGAGACAATACAAACAGAGGAAAACAATCTGGGGTAAATCTCCCAGGAAGTAGAGCATAAACATAAAGAAATGTATAACAGGAGAGACAATATAAAAAAATCAGAGAACCAGTCCGAGGCACAATATCCAAATAACAGCTCTTCAAGAAAGAGAGGATGCAGAAAACAGAAACAAACAAACAAACAAACAACAAAAACAAACAAACAAAAAACTCATGAAGGGGATAAATCAGGAATATTTCTCAGAACTGATAGGCATGTGCTTGGGGGTTGAAAGGTCTAGAACAATGGATGAAAATAAATCTGCCAAGGCTGATCATCATGGAATTTCAGAACACCAAAGGCAAAAAGAAACTTCTTAACCCCCAGAGAAGAAAATAATAAGACATATCTTCAGGATGAGGGAATAAATGGCTTCAGATTTTTCAGCAGCAGTACTAGAAACTAGAAGGCAATGGAGCAAGGACTTCAGCATTCTAATGGAAAATTGTTTCAACCTAGAATGCTATACAAGTCAAAGTAGAACAAATGCATTTGCAGCACATGTGGTCCGATAACATGCTTTTTTAGCAACCTGCTACAGGATCAACCAAGAAACAGGAAGACCTGGGATCCAGGAGACAGGAAATCCAACACAGGGGAGAGGCAAGGGATGTCCAGAATGACAGTGGTATACCATGTGCATGCCAAGCTAGGCCTGTTTGGAGCAGTTTTGGAGGCTCCAGAAGGAACTTTTTCAAGAAGATGAAATTCTAAGAATACCCAATGAGTCTAAATATTTTGAGAAAAGATTCAAACCACTGGTAAAAGTTTGGAGGTTAAAACTGTGATGAATAAATAGAAAATTAAGCAAAGGAATAAAACAAAACAATGGATCTCAGGAAAAAAAAACAAATCGTACAAAAAGGAAGTTTGTAGCTGAAAAAGGAAAAATGCTGTGTGTGCACACACGTGTGTGTGTGTGTTTGTGTGTAGGGGAGTAAATGAGAGGAAAAGGAACCAAATCCTCATCATTCCTTATGGTAAATCAATAGGTTGCCATAAAGTGCTTATATTGCTACTCATTTTTTCAATTTTACACATAAATAAATGGCATTTACTTAGCAGTATGCCAATAAATACCAAACTAATCAGCTAAAAGAAGAGGAAGTGGTTGTTTCTGAGGAGGACATAATTGAGAACTATATTTTTCATTATAAACCTTGAAATATGGATCTTTATAATGTCCTTTATAATTTTTATATTCCCTCTACATCTTTTACTGAATATATTTTCTAGGTGCCTTAAATTTCTTGTGATATTATAAGTATTATCTTTTCTTAAATCACAGTTTCAAACTAACTGCTTGTTTCTGGTATACAGAAATGCAATTGATTTTTGTATATTGATCTTAAATGCAATACCTTCGCTGAATTTAATTACTAATTCTCACCATTAGACCATAGATTTTCTTGGGTTTTCTATGTAGACAAACATTTTGTGTAAAATAATGTCCATTTTGCTTCCTTCTTTCCAATCCTCACATATTGTATTTCTTTTTCTGTTCTTTCTGTGCTAGCTAGGACCTCTAGGAAGAGACTGAAGAGAAGTGGAGAGGGCAGCAAACTTGTTTTATTCCTGATTCTAAAGATGATGCTTCTAAAATTTCACCCTTAAAGAGAACATTGGCTTTATAAAGCACTGCTTAAGGCAGTGTTGCCCAGTGTGGTATGATTTTACATGAGGCGTTCTTTATGAAGTGGGGACACCTGCTGCCTGACTGGGTGTGAGATATGACCTGAAAACTAATTTCAAGTTCACCCACTCAGAGCAGAATGAATGGAGACAAGCTCCTAGGGACAAGCAGCCACCAGATAGGGTCATTTTTACCATCAGAGAGGACAGAGTCTCTGTACAGATAGAGGTCAAGAATTTCTTTGCCCATCATTTACTGTTAATGTTACCTTCTATTTATGGCAAGGGATTTTGGTTTGCAACTTTTCATAGTGATATAACTTTTCATTTAAAAGTAAACTTAATAAGTAAAGTCAATTGAAGAAAATATTAAATTAATATTGTACACATGACATCTACAGTAGAGCAGAAGTGTGAAAAATTCCCCAAGATAGTTTGCAAATAACTAAATTTTGTAAGACTCATGTTATTACAATGTATAACATAAGTAGATGGAAAAATGGAAGGTGATGGATGGAGTGGTAAAAGGCGTGTCTGTCAAGGAGGTATATCTATTTCCTGGAAAGAAATGAAGGCCAATGATATCTTGCCTTATTATGTTCCGCCTCATTGAATAGGGCATTTCCTAACATGCAGGTGACCTGTGTTACTGTCATACCAAGTGGCGAGGACAGTCCTTTAAAAGGCATGGCCTCCTTTACATTGCCTTCATGCTATATTCTGCTAGGAAACATTTGAATTTTTATGGCTTTCTTGCAGTAACAAAATGTCCTCCTACTGTCAGGATTTGCTTCATGCAGGGTAAAGCAAGCAGCTTCCATTTTCCTTTTATGAAAGGGAATAGGTAGAAATAATATGCTGCTTTTCAGCCAGCTAAACCTGACCTGACTCTATTCGTAGGGAAATGCAGGATTCACATAGAGGACACTTTCACTGAGGTAAATAAGCCCTCTCAACTGATGAACACTATTATACTAATACCAAAGGAAACAAAGGCTAGATGATGTGGGGCATTAAGTAGAAAAGCAAACAGAAAAATAGCAGACAAAATCCAGCACGGGGACAAAGCAGGCTCTGCAACACTGAAAAAAGTAGGGGAAAATCCTTTACGAGAAAATTGTGTGCAATTTTTAAGCTTCAATTAGCCTTTTCTACAAAGAGCACTTTTCCACAAAGAACTCATTAAATAGCAAATGAAATTACATCGGTTTTCAGTTGCCATGGCATTGGTTTTTCCTTTAACGGTCTTCTCTGGTCCCAGGTTTAATGTCAGCCTGACTTGTCTGTGTGTTGTCTCAATTCCCTCTGTCCAGCCACTTTTCCCCGGAGGACTACAATATAATCTGAGAGAGAAAATCCAGCCCTAAACCATATCCCTAGAGACTGAGAGGTTAAAACTGACCAACAGCAGCACATCATTAACCATGAACATAATAGTTTCCATTTATTAGATGGCAGTGGGTCCCATCCATGCACTCAGAGCTCCTGGAGCCATTCCCAGATCATTCCATAACCATTTATTGAACACTTCCTACGTGCCAAGCACAGTCAAAGAGGCTGAGGATATAAAAATGTGAAAGAAAGGACACAAGATGCTCACAGTTTTCTTGAGTTCCATCCTAGAATATCTACTTCCAAACACTTACCTTCTCTTTCCCTCTACTTCTCCATCCATAAAATGGGTGAAATTCCCCCCAATTACCTGATTCACAGTTTTATTTTATTTTTAATATACTGGACAGGTACCATATTTTAAAAAATTTAACTATCCTAGGAGTAAAGATCTAAATTAATAGATTTGCTTTCCTGAAATTGCTTAGTTACAGTAAACATTAGCAATGATATTCAGTTTGAATCCGATAATTTGGATATTGCTTTCTGAAATGTGTATTATCTAAATCTGTGTTTTTTCAGTTTTTTAGTAATATAAATGAACTCTTGGAGGGCAAAAAGAAGCCAGGCAATTTTTTTAAGGTTCCCAATATATTAAAAAATGAAAAAAAAGGCCAGTATTTTGTTATTTTACATGATGGTATATTTTAATGTTTTACTTAACCAACAAACCTTCTAATGAAAATATAAAATAAAATACCCTAGACCTGTACTACTCTGAAGACTCCTAATTTCTAGGGCACTACAGACCATGTGACCAAGCACAAGTCTACAGTCACATGACAAAAATATTGTCTCCTTTCATTCTCCTCAGTTATCTGTTTGGCTCTGTGTTTAACCTTATTTGGAGATAATATCTAAAGTCCATATTTGAGGCTGTACATAAATAAGATCCCTGGACCAAAAAGTCCTCCTGCCTGGGATTAGCCCTTAGAGGTAGAATTTCTGAGTTTCAAAAGGTTTTAAACTTTTGATATGCATGATGAAACCGGTTTAGGTGTTAACCTTTTCCTTTTATTTTTAATATTTCTTTACATATTAAGTATATTAGCCCTTTTTCATATAGTCTCAAATATTTTCCCAGTCTTATGGTCTGTTTGCCACACATAAGTTGGATTATTTTGTATCCTCAAGTTTTTCTTTCCTTTCTTTTGGCTTCTGCCTTTGATGTCATACTTCTAAAGAGTAAGTGTGTTTTCAGTGGACCACAATTCTCACCCTAGATGTTATGAGCCTAATTCATTAGTGTCAACCTGCTATCCCCTCACTTGTTTTCTTCTCATTTCTAGACAGTCACCCTCTGACAACCAGGATAAAGGAGCTGGGAGCAAACTATGCCCTCCAGAAAAGCATGTGAGGTAACCCCTTAAAGGCATTAAAGCATGGCCAGCCCTCCGTCACTCTGTGGTGGTTGGAGTCACATGAAGAGCAGTGCCATAAAAAGTTAACAATTAAATAAATAAATAATTCAACTTTCTGCATTTTTAAAAATGAATTTTTTTTAATTAAAAAATAAACAATAAAAATAAAACTAGGTCTAAAAATTAACGAATACAGAAATGTGAAAGGTGGTAATGGCCATGTACAGTAAGGTGGATAAGTCCCAGCTGATGCCCACCATTTCAGTGTTGGAATTCATTGGGGCTTTGTCCTGCATTCTATTTTTCTCTCACTACTCTTTCTCTAGATGATTTTATTGATTTCCTTGGCTTCAAATACAATTTATAGGCCAATGATTCTTAAATGTATAACTTCAGTACAGGGCTTCTGAAGTCTGTACTTGTGTATCAAGTACCTACTTGACAACCTTGATGTCTTAAAGATATCTCAAACTTATCATGCTTAAAATTGATTAGGAGGTATAGCACACTATATAACTTAAATTGCATGATCAGTTTATTCAAACACCATAATTACATGGAACCTTGAACAGGGAGTGAGATCTGGTTGGTTTGTATAGGTTAGCATGAAAGCCTGATACATCTCTGGGTAATCTGGGCAGAGAACAAAAAAGTATTTGCAAAGCCACTTTGAAGGACTAGGGGGAAATGTGGAAATATTAAACTTCTCTACCTGGGGAATTCCTGATATTCTCTCAAGCATTGGGGACTACCAATTTAAAAGGCTGAGCCCTTGATCTTGGAGCTTGCCCTTATGAAGCATGTTACTGCAAGGAAAGGCTAAGCCTACTTATAATTATGCCTAAGAATCACCCCCAGAGAATCTCTTTTGTTGCTCAGATGTGGCCTCTCTCAGCCAACTCTGCAAAAATCTCACTACCCTCCTCCCTACACAGGATTTGACTCCCAGGGGCACAAATCTCCCTGGCATCGTGGGAAATGACTCCTAGGGATGAACCTGGACCCGGCATCATATGATGGAGAAAGGCTTCTTGGACCAAAAGGGTGAAGAGAAATGAAACAGTATAACATTTCAGTGGCTGAGAGATTTCACATGGAGTCGATAAATCATTCTGGAGGTTACTCTTATGTATTATATAGACATCCCGTTTTAGTTTTTAGTGTATAAGAATAGCTAGAAGGAAATACCTGAAACTGTTGAACTGCAACCCAGTAGCCTTGATTCTTGAAGATGATTTTATAACTATGTAGCTTATATGCTGTGACTGTATGATTGTGAAAACCTTGTGGCTCATACTCCCTTTATCCAGTATATGGACAGATGAGTAGAAAAATGGGGACAAAAATTAAATGAATAATAGGAGGGGGATAAGATGTTTTGAGTGTTCTTTTTATTTTTATTTTTGAGTAATGAAAATGTTCAAAAATTGATTGTGGTGATGAATGCCTAACTATATGAGGATACTGTGAACAACTGATTGAACACTTTGGATGATGGTATGGTATGTAAAAATATCTCAATAAAGTTGCATTAAACAATTGATTAGGAGGACTCATACTACATGATTTCAAGGCTTTCTGTAAAACTACAGTAATTAAGACATGAACAACAAAAAAAAAAAAAAACCACTCAGATATATAGATCAATGGAATAGGAGAGAGAGTTCAGAAATAAACCCATATACATCTGAACAATTCATTTTTTAAATTAAATGATTGTGGGTTTTTTTTAAATTGTGGAATATAACATATTTACATAGAAATGATAACTTTCCAAGTGCAATCTAACAAGTAGTCAGAGAGCAAATTTCAAAGAATGTTATGGATTACAGTTCAACAGGATCAGCTATTTCCCTATTGTGAAATAAAACATATATGCAAAAAGGTGATAACTTTCAAAGTATGATTTAACAAGTAGTTAAATAGGAACTTTCAAAGTATGATTTAACAAGTAGTTAAATAGGAAATTTCCAAGAATGTTATAGGTTACAGTATTACAGTTTCAGTTATTTCTTTATTATGAAATTTATATACAAAAGGTGATAACTTTCAAAATACAATTTAACAAATAGCAAACAGCTATACAGCAAATTTCAAAGAATGTTATGTTACAGTTCCACCATTTCATTTGTTTCCTTCTAGCTATTCTAATACCATAGCAACTAAAAAAAAAGAAAATTATATAGAGATTCAGTATTCATAATCCTTTGTTAAATTCTATCTTGTCTGTTGCTACCCCTTCCTCTAGTTTAATCACTTTCCTGATCTTCAGGGATGTCTAGAGGCAATGAACACCCTAACTTGTTTGTTTTGAAAAGGGGTGTCAACATTATGGGAAAAGGGGATGCAACTGGTTGATTTTCTTGAAGAGGCTCTTGCCTCTGGGTTTTTTGGGACTTAGCTGGCATAGGAGCTCTCTGGAGGATTTAAGATGAGTGAAGCTTTTATAGAGTCTCAGATAGGGACCTAGGTATTCTTTAGGGTTTTCAGGACTACTGTTGACATGGGCTTATCTTACTGTGGCCATTTGGGATATCTAGCTGAAGCTTGCATAGGAGTAACCTCCGGGACAGCCTCTCAACTCTATTTGAAATCACTTAGCCACTGAAACCTTATTTTGTTCCATTTCTTTTTCCCCTTGTAGTCAAAAATGGCAAATTGATTTTTTTAAAAAGTTTCCAAGGAAATTCAATGGTGAAAATAAAGTCTGTTCAGGAAATGGTGTTGAAACAATTGGGCATATACTTTCAAAAAAGATGAACCTTGACCCTTACCTCACACCATACAAAAATTAACTTGAAATGAACCATGAGGGAACTTTTTGAAATGATTGTGGTGATAATTTCATGATTCAACATGTTTGTCAAAAATTGTGTATAAATTACACTTCAATAAACCTGATTTTTTAAAACTGATTGAATGATCTTCTTCTTCAAGTTTCCCATCTTTAATAAATGGCATCATGATTCACCCATTTTATGAGGCCAAAGAACTGGCTATGATTCTTAAAACTTCTTTCTTCTTCACCCACCATCCACATCTAATCCATCTCTAAATCCTATCAAGCTGGCTTCCAAAACATAATGCAAACCCATTTTCTAAGCTTCCTATCCAAGCTTGCACCTTAGTGCAAGCTACCATCTCCTCTCTCCTAGACTATTATAATAGCTTCCCTGCTGTTTTCCCTGCTTCCATTCTTGCTCCCCTCCAACCCATTCTCTGCACAACTACAGAATGATGGTTTTAAGTGAAAATTCAGCCAGGTCATTGTCTTGCTTAAAATTTTTCAGTGGCTCCATATTCAAACCTTGTAATTTGGTCCCCCAAAGGCCCTGTATGATATAACACAACTATTATCATCTTGAGGTACTCCCCTGTCCCCTCTTGTCCCTCCATCCCCAACCCACCACAATACTACAGTCTCACTGGTCTTCTTCCATTTGTTGAACACTGCAAGTTCTTTGCTTTCCTAGAAACTTTGCCTAAGCATCTCTTCCCCTTGGTTCCTTTTTAAAATGGCTGGATCCTTCTCATTCTTAAAGCTTCAGCTTAAATATCATGTCCTTAGAGAAGCCTTCACTGAGCACACACTTTATAATAGTTCATTCCTTATGTTCTTTTTATATCTCCTTGTTTTGCTTCTTCATAGCACTTTTCCCAATTTATAATTATAGATTCATGAATTTACATCATTAATATTTCTCTCCCCTATTAAATATAAGTTCCATGACAGGCGGTATTTTTTCTTCTCACTTACTTAGCACATTACCTGATATATAGTAGGAACTAAATAAATATTTGTAAAATAAATGAGTAAATTAATGAGCCCACTCTAATTAAACAAGTAAGATCCCAATGTGGTCATCACTGCATGACCTGGATTAAGAGAACTAAACATGTATCATATCATATCATATATCATATTGTATCGTATCATAGTGTAGAATAGTATAGTATAACATAGCATAGCACAGCATAGCATATTTTAAACATATAGATGTTAAGGCTCCCTGAACTAGGTTTAATGTATGGGGACACCTGCTACATTGCCTGAGATAAGCAGAGGTCATCAGATTCAAAACCATGGGTGGACAAGCAGATGATAACACCCGCCACCTAGAAAGGCTTACCTCTCCAAACCAACTGTTTTGCACAGAGAATGGAGCTTGGAGTTGTACAGAAGTGCAAGGCTGTGTGTCCACTTAAAGAGTAGGAATTGAGCTTTGCTCCACGGTCACAGAGGATCTTAACACAATCCACATTGGCCATTTCACAAGCCACATGAAGAGGGGTTTTCCCATTGGGTCTACAATTGATTGTAGCATTGTGGTCCAGTAGCACCAGAAGACATTCCACATGTCCAAATAAGACAGAGAGATGCAGGCCTGTTGCCCAGGAAGACTTTAATTTATAACTAGGCAACCAATAACCTGAAAAAAAAAAAGGAAAGAAAATTTAGCTTCTTGGCTTAGGATTTCTATTTGGGAATGATTTTGAGAAAGTATTTTACTTTGGTCACATTTATAAAATTGGGAGAAATGATTCAGAGGTTGTAAACTAGTAGCTGATGGGCCTGCAAGTGTTTGGTTTAGTAGCATATATGGATGCACTTAAGTGAGACAGATTTTCTCCAGTTTGTACTCTCTACTATTTGCTATTTATTTTGTTTCTTTATTTACTTGATCTGCCTGGCTCTCAAAAGCACTGGAGTTTAAGACTTTTATTTATGTGATTGTATTTTAACTGGTGAGTTATATGACACCTTTCAGATTTTTATTTATTTATTTATTTTTGTTCCAATCATTGAGGGCTTGTATTGAATGATTCCAGAGCTGCTAGTTACAAGTTCGTCATTTTTATTCCATCACCGTTATCTTGACCTGTAATTGTTGTTATTGTCAATCTAAGGTGTGCATGTGTTTAACATTTAAAAGAAGTTTGTCATGCCAAGATTTTATCTCCTCCATGTGGGATTATACAATACCTTTATCCAAAAAGGAATTTAAGGCAACTAAAAAATTTCAGATAGTACAAGATTTTTTAATGATCTAGAAAAAAAAAAGGGCAAAGAATTTTAAAAAGGTAGGAAAACAAAAAGAGGGCAAGGGTACGATAGATACACAATATATAACCTGGGTCTTGTATGTTAGAACTGGATTGCAGATTTGCCTTTGAACCTCCCAGCAGCCAACATAAACAGGAGATATGATGTGTTACACAATTAACTACGACCACAAGCGAACCACAAATTAAGTGGTCAGGAGAAGCATAGCTGGTCCTAGAACAGAGATCACGGAAAAATTTTCCTATTAGTTGTTGGAAATATTCATGCCCTCTCTCTTGCCCTCACCTCTCTCCTTTCTTCCTCTGGCCTCTGACTTCTATTTACTGAGCTAGTCATTTGACATGCTACAACAATGGTGACTTTATAAACCTTCTTTCAATATTAATACCCATAGCCATGCAACTTAAGCTCACTACGAGCAGGGAAGGGAAAATAGGTACAGAGATAGCTCAGCAGCTCAGAAGTCTCTAGGGCTGAAGCAACAAGATACATTTTAACATGGATAAATAAAAAGTTTGCTTTTAGGTTATAAAAATTCTGCTATACAAGTACAACATCAGCATAATATGGTTTAATGGTCATTTATTTGAGAAAAGTCCTAGGGATTTGAGTTGGCGGTCAACCCAAAATGAGCCAACAGTAGGATACAGCTGCCAAAAGGCTAATACAATCTTAAGCTACATTAATAAAAGTGCCCAGAACAAGGGAAGTAAAAGTTGTATTCTTCACTGATTAGATGAGGTCAGAATATATCTAGAATATTCTGCTTATTTCTGGGAACCACCCTTTACAAGAAATGCCAAGCTTCTAGAGGGTACTCTGAGGATGATGACCTCATTGAAAATGAGCCTAGCAGTCAGGTCAGGTACTAAAATTATCCTATTCAAGTGAAAGACACTGGGTACATGCTACATACATGCTACTCTGGATACTTATCCTACAAGTATAATCGCTCATGAATGAAATGCCTTATCAGGCCACTATATGCACAACTCCAGGGAACACCACTCACTTTGCACTATTTGTGAATGGTGCTCCCCAGAGTTATGAATCCTGACAACCCTGCCTGCACACAAGAACATATACTATACTACAGCATTATTTGTAATGGCTAAATATTAGAAACAACTTCAATGTTCATCGATAGGAGATTGTTTAAATAAATCATGGTACATCCATACAATCAGATATCATACAGCCATTAAAAAGAATGGGGCAGGTCTATATATATACAGACACGGAAAGATCTCAAGATATATTTTTAACAGAAAGGAAGAGAGCTGAACAGTCCACATAATATGCTATCATATGCAAATATGTTTGTAAATACCTAGAACAAGAAACTGGTTAGAGTGCTGGCCTATCAAGAAGAACTGGGAAACTAGGGGCAAGGACAAAGATTTACTTGTCTCTAAGTATCCTCTTTATAATTTTTGATTTGGTACCTTGTTCATGCATAACTATTCACAAAAATAAGTAAAATAAATATAAACTACTGTCCCTCTGTCCAGAGGAAAAAAAATTAATTTACAGAGGCCATTCATAGGGTCTTGCATGATGCTGATTAGTCCTGCAGGAATGAATGAACCCAACCTGAGGTTGGTTTTCTGCAACCCAAACTCCATCCCCCCCCCCCCACACACACACACACAAATTTAATCACTTTCTCAGCCATTCAGAATTCTAGGACCATCTTTCTTTCTCTTCCTCCTTCCTCTCCCCTTATCTAAATCAGCTCTTTAAAAAAGAAATGCAAAGTAAATTCACACTAGGTTTTAATGGACTGAGGATTGTTTAAAATGTGAATTCTCTCAGGATTATCTGAGTTTATATAGGAATCTGTATTTAACTAATAGAATTAAGTTCTAATATATTGATTTGAAGTTCAAGATACTAAGATGGAAAGGTATTTGGTGAATTGGACTTTCCCTGGCACAGCTAAAATAGCATCACAAATACTCTGGGCTGGGATGCATCAACCCCATGCCTATAATGTGTGTGCGTGTGTGTGTGTGTGTGTGTGTGTGTGTGTGTGTGTGTGTGTGAAGATATATAAATATACACATATTATATGTGTATAATATATTTCTACATTTCTATACAGCTACATACATTGACTCTGTGTTCCAGGCAGTTTTTAAGCTCTATAGCATGCAATTTGCTTTTGACAATGAATGAATCAGATTCATAGCAATCCTTAATCAGTTGTTTTAACACTCAAATGTCCTCAGGAGGCAATTTGCGAAAACAATCTTCTGTCTACCTCGGAAAGAAGTTTATTCTGGATCTGCAAGTAAGGCTGTGTTTTGCCTGCTGATTAGTTGCAAAGATTAGGCAGCTCTCTGCAGCAACTGCTTAGAAACTCAAGCCTCCTTCTGCAATGAAAAGAAAAATGAGCTTGGAAAGGAAGCAGCAGAGAGCGGATTAAGAAAACACCATTTTGATATAATATAAAATCAGAGAAACACAGAACATTAGTGCTGGAAGGAAGATTATCCAGTCCAAGCCACTCATTTTCCAGATGATAAAACTGCCACTTTTTTAGCCTGCTAGAGCCATAAGTTGCCTGCCTCAGTCCAAGCTAACAGGCTCATGATATCTGCAATGCAGGGTTTCCAACTGGCTTTGTCTTTGTGGAAGCAGAATAGGTTTAGCTCCAAGCCTGCTTCACAAATCATAGGGAACAGAAGTATATTCTGAATTCATCTATAACATGTCACATCTCTGATAAGAAAATGCATTTGCTTGTTGATTTTTCTTCCTTCCAAATTCCCAAAAGTACCTGGAGAATATAACCTTCCTGTTTATTACATGAATCAGTCATCCTTGTCTTCTCAGTCAGTTTCATCTGTTTCTCTATATAATCATTAACTGGTGAATTAGGCTCTGAAACTACTAGGTCTGGAATCCAGCTGACCTCCAGATTGGAATTGTGCCTAACACTCACCTCTAGGAGATGGGAATGTGTGCAGGCGGGTGGCAGCAGGACAGCTGCCCCCTGGGGAGCTGAAATAGAAAAACAGGAATAAGACAGATTGTAGGATATGAATCAAGGTATGCTGAAGTGTATCCTGAAGCTATGCTGAAGAAATTTGGTGTGTGTTTGTGGGTGTATATGTGAGGTGGTGGTGGTGTTTCTGGATAATTCAACCCTGAAAATAACAGGCATGCCTACCATTTTGAGCAGAGAAACAGGCAGCCCAAAGCAGAGAGGCCACTGACATACAATCATAAGCCTTAAAGCAAGGCTGTAACCTCGGGTCACTGAACAACTCCCAAGTGCACCAACTGTGGAGATGAGTGGAGTGTCCTTTCCACTACACCCACCCTCACTGAGGATCAAACCTGAGGTAACCATTCTTCAAAACTGCAGATGCTGCTGTATTTTATAACATCCTTGTGTAGACAATGTTATGTCAAGAGATCAGAATATGTTCCCCCCAAATGTAACCACCAATGGAGACAGCACGATAGAAACACAATTAACCTATAAAGTAGTGTCATTTTTTATACTCTCCCTTCTTCCCACAGTAGAATTGTCCCAAGGCTTTGGAACCCAGAGTGTGATTTATTCTTAATATTTGTCTTTCAAAGGGCCTTCCTCTTCTCACCTCTGCAGATGCCAGGCTGCCCTTTTATTGTGTGCTCAGTCTGCACAAAAGACAGGGATGAGGTGGGACCCAGGAGCAAAGACCTTCTGGGGGAGTGACGAAGCCCTGGTCTCTCTCTAATCAAACCACTCGGGTGTTATCCTGGATCCATGAGTCTGTGTGTTATGGTGACTACCTGCAGCAGAGCTCTGCTTGAGCAAGGAGCTAAACTGTGAAGAAGAGGGGCAAATACAGATTCTTTCTCCTTTGCAAAACTTCCACAGAGGACTCCCCAGTACAGGACATGCCCATGTGGGTTTATAATGTTTGCAGTTATCTTTGACCTTCCCCAGACCACGATATGGAAATGCTATCTTTTTACATCATTTCACCTACATAACATGGTGGATTGTCAGCATGCAGGGGGCTTCGATCTTGCCAAAGATTTCTTTTACAAATGAGAATAATTAGACTTGAAAGGTTAACTATCTTGAAGTGCCCATGCTCATTTAATGAGTAATGACAAAGGTGAACTCAAACCCTGGTCTCCCCAGAATCTTCATCTGTGATATGAAGGCTGTACACAATTCACCTCCACACAAATACCATTTGTAGCTGAAGGTTCTCAAGGAATTTCAGCAGTTTTACTACTACAAAAGTATGCAGACAAATTCTGTTTTGTTTTGTTTTTAAATTTAAATCTGAAACGAAGGAGATATTCCTGGGTAATTGAGTAGAAAGCACCCTAGTTCAGGAGTCCTGGTAAGGAGCCATGCATTGTGGCCGTCTAACTAAAGAGGGGATTGGTCCTACTCCAGCATTTGGGGAGGATGTACACATCTCTGGTAAACCTTTAGCTAAGCCCAGGCTCTGCAACAGTTATCAGGTGTAATGTTATCCAAGTCAAAAGAAAACCACACAAGAAGCCTCTGTTATTACAGCCAAAGGTTACACATGCTGCTTGTGGCTGGATTAGCAGACATTTGCTCTGCTTGTGTCCATGTATTTACACAGTCCTGAAGGATTATAGACCAAAGCACAATTCTTGGCTATTTTTTAATAGCTAATATTTTCAAGATAACTCTCAGAGTTCCCCTGGGAGGGGAAAAAAAAGAGCAAGCTTAACATCTAAAGTTTAAAAGAAGAAAGTTTGAGCATCTAGGAAAGAAAAAAGGCCCTAGGATGGTAATAGGAAAGCAGGAAAGTGAATTTCTGGCAAAGAGGAAAATTAGGTGATAAAGAGATTATTTATTAAGAGAGTAGAAATAATAGCTTTCAAGATATTTGGACCACAGTTGCTACTTAGTATAGTAGATAGAGTACCTGCCAGAAAGTTTTCAAGTGAAATCATTCATTGGTTATTTTAATTAAAAATATGACTACCAACCAAGGAACCTACAGCTGTGGCCATAAACGCAGTACTTAATGTGCATTACACTGATTAATAAAAGGACTCAGATTAACCTTGCTGACTAGGGAATTTCATACCAACAGGCTAAGTATGATACTTCACCTGTATCATTAATGAGTCAAGGCTCATACATCTGAAGGGGAATCAAAATGTGTAGTTGGAAAACCTTTGGAAACAGTTAAATGGGTGTTCATACTTACAGTATGGAGGTCAGCAGTGAGAACTGATATGAATAACTTGAGCTTACTTAAAGACCCAACGCTCACTCTAAATACTGTGCATTTGGCTCATAATAGACTTTATATTATTATAACCAACCCATGACTATCCAAGTACTTATTGCATTCAACAGTTACAAATGTGTTTATGTATCTGTCTTCATTTCATTCCAATTTTAAAGTGGTCTTCTGGTCAATACAATTTTGCTTACTTGTTTTTGCTTTTAAGACTCATATCTTGGACATTCTTGGGGACGTAACTCAAATGACAACCAACATATTTTCAATGTTTGCCTTAAAAGATGTGAGAGGAGTTTTTTCTGATTAATAAAACATGATTTTACCTGAAGATTTGATTATGAAGTTAAAATAACTTGAAAAATAAAATGTGATCTCTCCAACTTTAGGAATCATCATTAGGCGAACATGGGCTCTTGACTGCTTGCTTCCACATCTATGCTCTGATGGACGGACAAGAGAAGCAAGGGAAACTGCTCAATGAGATGGCCTACTGTCACAAAGGGAAGCAGAAATGAGTTCCTGGCATTTAGTTCTACCTTCCTCTCACAAAATCCACATTTTATATATGCTCATGAGGTCAATATTTGTTTATGAGTATCCAATTAGATTGTGGATTTCAGGGGAGTGGGGCAAATTTAGATCCCAAGGTTGATTTATTCAGCAGCAGAGTTCGGAGTTACCTTTCTAAAAATTATAAACTGACTTTCATACTGGCTTAGACATACTATAGTTAAGAATAAAATTTGATCACTTTATGAAATCCTGTGAAAAATGCTATGTGTTGACATCCAGCAGGACAATCAAATGTTGAATATAGAATTGTACAGCTCATAGTATAATTTAAATTAGCATGATCTCTGTTCTAGATTTTACACAATGTCCTGCTTATTAAGCCAAAAATAACTAAAACCTGAAGAACCCCAGGCTTTCAAAATAACAGGTAATGTTTCCTGACCTGGACGGTGTATTTTGTGAATGTTAATCAAGCTACATGCTTAATATTTAAACACTTTTCTGTGTATAGCTTTTAAAAAGTACATTCAAAAATTATATAGTAGTGTGTAGCAATTCAACAGGATTCAGCATCCAAGGGGCTTGCTTTGATCTAATGAAGTCTCACAAAGTTTAGTCAAAACACATACTCTTCAAGGCCACAGGTGGAAATGGACCCCATTCCTTATACCCACTCAGAAAGGAACTAACTAACCCATTAGCCTGCTCACCCTGGGAATGCCTTTGTGATTTTTAAGAAATTGATATAACCACTTATTTTGCTTGGCTAGAAACTAGGACTCTATGTGTTACTTCTATTCTTAACTGAAATATTTAAAGGATTGATAATTAGGTTGGAAAGCATGTGAAAAAGTTTGAAGAAACGTTGAAAAAAGAAGAGGCTTTAATCTGAGGTTTAAGATTAAAGAGACCAGATTCTTATTCACATTTCTGTTAAACAGAATGTATGTTTCTTTCTACACACACACACACACACACACACACGATTTCCTACATAAACCCTAAGGATATGACCACAAATTCTATTATTTCTGTGCATACATCCACCTAGCATTCTCAAGAAAGGAACTGTTCTTTTCTTTTCCCAGAGGATGTAATTCACTGTCTCCTTAATTGAAAGTCACATCCTACAGTCCTAGCATTATGAAAACACCTATTAACATGAATGAAAAGTTACCTCTATGAGGACCATCACAGCCTGTTCACACTGGCAAGAAGAATTTATAATTCGTCTTCTTCTCATTCAGGGGTGATGACGCCATTGGAAGCAGGAGAAACAAAACTGTATATCCTGGGAGCCTGCCCTTAAAACTTCCTTTCTCATTACCTCAGAACCTTAGCATGATCTGTGAGATTTGGCATGCTCAGGAGATGAGAAAAGGCAATCTTCACAACTCAGAGTCAAATAAATCATCCACTGACTTGAACCTAAGTCATTTACACTGGGCAAAAATATGTTAAAGAATAATCTTAAAAATTTATTTAGCATTCAGACATGCTTTCACTGAATAAAGCCAGTAAGATGAAAGTAATTGAATTATATAATACAAATTGTTTTAACAGAGTCCCCATAGACTACCTCAAAAAAAAAAAAAGCCCTCCTTCATCTTCCAAACAAAACAGCAATTCCAGTTTACCATAAGCTCTCAAGTAAAAATCATAAACACAGTAATTGGCTTCAACTGTTCTAAACTCCTTCAAAACAGACAGAGAACATTAAATTAATGTAGAAAACATATACCATTCAGGGTTTTTATCTGAAAATTAATGGTATTGATTTATACAAGAACAGAAAATATTTCTAAATATGAAAAATAACAACTTTCTCTCTTTAAATGCTATACACAATACTTTATCATCTACTTTGTTTAAACAGAAGTGATGTTAAACAGAGTATTTGTCTGCAGTCCGCTCACCAGATGGCCTAGCTACTCAAATTCCCCCATTAACTAGCTGATTTGAGAAATCAGAATCAGCACACTTGTAATTTATTTCTGATTTATTAAACATGAGTTCCAGAAAATCCCTTGGTAAAAAAAATTATGTTCTAATTTTTGCTTTCTTCCATTCTTTATAAGACATATATTCTGTGGCAAACACTTCTACAGATTTGATTATAGTAGTCAAGGAAAACAAGTTAACATTTTGTGTGTTTTTTTGTGCCTGTGTGGAAAATTAACTAAAATGATAAGGACCCATTCTTTAACCCTACACATGGAAAAAATCCTGTTTCTCATCCAGAAGAAAATAGAGATGACATATCTTTACGTAGCTGGTAATAGAGAATTAACAGCCTGTCCCCAAGCCAGCCACATTGTCTGAATTATGTTATCAACAGCCTGTTTAGCCATAATCTAAAGATGTTTTCTATATTCTATGTCATCATAGTCAGAAGAAAAGTTAGAAATAATTACTAACTATGACTGTCCAGAATTACAAATTTTGCTCCCAAGGTTGGAGAAAGAAGAGAAGAGAAGAGAAGAGAAGAGAAGAGAAGAGAAGAGAAGAGAAGAGAAGAAAAAAGGAAGGGAGGGAGGAAGGAAGGAAGGAGGAAGGAAGGAAGAGAAATAAAGAAAGAAAAAAAGAAAAGAAAGAAAGAAAGAAAGAAAGAAAGAAAGAAAGAAATCAGCCCCTTCTCTCTATTTTAAGAAGAAAGAAAAAAATTAAATTAGAAATATTTTTAAATAAATACTTAAAGAAACAATAAGAGCTACTGGCTTACAGTGGGTGACTGACACTATGCATTGTTTTTAAAATCCAGTTTTCTATTAATTTTACAATTACACCTATGTATTTTTTACCTTGTTTATAAGATGCCAAAGCCATATTCTCATCTTCAACTTCAAATACTGTGTCCACATCTATTTGCCTTTGGATTAAAATAGCCTTCAATTTTCCAAAATCATTTGACTTTAGAGCCTCAAGAAAATTTTTCTTAACTAATTTGGCAGCTGCAGCTTTAGTATCAGGGGCAGTGCCGTCCATCCTCCGTCCCCCTCTCCAAGCTTTGTTGTGATTTATCAGGAGAGCAGCACCAAGTAGACAGGCACATGCTGGAGAGTCCACAAACTGACGGCTAATTTTATCCCAAAGTTATGCTGATCCGTTCTATTTATATGGGGATCATTTCAAACTTCAAAATATCCTTCTTGGCTGTCACTGCATTTTCAGGTCCTTTAAACTAGCTGTATACTAACTGATCCATTCAGTAACACAACTTAGTGTCACTATGAAGGAAAGACTTCATTTCAGAAAATGAAAGGTCACTATTATTTCTTACATGATCAAAGTAACAATGTAAGATTTAAAAGCTCTCATTGCTTGTTTTTTTTCCTCAGTAAAAACATCTGGTGCCCAACTGGAGATTCTGTGTCTTGCTCTGATTAACCAATAACCAAAAATGAAAATTTGTTACCGTTGTTGATACATGTGCTTCTGAAAACCTATAGCAATTTTTCAATGTAAGCCTCTAAAATCAAGCGTGGTCATACACATTTGAAAACAAACAGAATGCTTTTAACTGGCCCAGACTTTAAAACATTCAATGTCATAAAAGAAAGCAAATGGGTGACAGAGTAGGATACTGTTTTAGGTAAAAAGAGACTAAAGAGACAAAACAGCAAAATGCAATGAACGTGACTGAATCCTGGATTTCAAAAAAAAATCAGTTAGAAAAGACTATATTGGGACTATTGTGTAAATCTTAAAAAGGACTAGATATTATTTGATATTATGGAATTATTAATTTTAAAGTGTGAGAAAGGTAACATGGCTACACAGAATATTCTGACTCTGAAGTGAGGCACTAGGGAATAAATTGTCATCATATGCAAAATTTCTTTTCAAATAGCTCAGAAATATATATATGTGTGTGTTTTTTATGCTTGTGTGTATGTGTAGACAGAGAAAGAGCAAATGTGGTAAAAAGTTTAATATTGGTAAATCTAATGAAGGGCATATGGGTGTCAATTATGCTATTCTTTCAGCTTTTCTGTAACTGAAAAATTTCAAAATAAAAAGTTTCAGAGAAAATGTATACCAAATTTTTTGACTTGCAAATCATTAAAAATTAGAAAAATGATAATATCAAATGTTGGCTAGAGTGTGAAGAATCAAATTTTTACTTGTGTTTATTAATATAAAATCCATATATAATATATAGTAACAGTGATATTCTGTTATATAACTATTATATAATGTGCAAATTTTAAATATCACACATATACATGCACAGAGGAAGAAAACTCTAGAAGCATCTATTCCCAAATGTCATCAGCCGTTATCTCCCAGTTTTGAGATTATACCTGATTTCTTTTCTCTTTCTCATTTTCTGAATTCATTTACAATAAGCATACATTGCACTTATGATAGATGTTATTTCTGAATTGAACATTTTAATAACAATAACTTGCTAACACTCAATAACTACAGAATTGTAGATTTTATGAGGAAAGGAACTGAACCATTCTCCTGTCTTGACTGTCTAGCACTGTGAACAAATAAAACTTAATTCATTGATTGCTCATAGTGCCCTCACTACTGTGTTAGGTGGAAAATATGACCCTGTTCCTTTCATGTCCACATGGGTAACTCTACTAATAGCATTGGATTTACTGATATTTTTTAATCCTTTCTGTCAAACATCAGAGATGAATGCACTCTTGATAGAGGAAATAGAGGGAATTTCCACATTATTGGAGTATAATTTGTGTTAGAAAAGCATCCAAAGTTGAGTCTACTTAAAATTAAGACCAAATTTCACAAAATGGTGGAGGGAAATTCTTTTTAACTTTGTCTTGAAACATAAAAGCAACAATTATGAGGAACAGATTTTCATCTACTATTTAACAACATTTAGGTTATGATAGCAACTACATAAAATTCATAGAACCAACCAAATAAAATGCTTACTATTTAGGGACAAAATAATTTATCTGATCTAATTTTATAACCTGAAGAAATATCCTTTACCTTACGAATGCCTTTGTTTAACTAACATAAAAAGCATTGTATTTACAAAACATTCATTAGCTTCATCCACTGTACTAAGGACCTTTCTTTTTTTAATGCAATTTTATTGAGATATATTCACACAACATATAATCCATCCAAAGTATACAATCAATGGCTCCCAGTATCATCATATAGCTGTGCATTCATCACCACAATCAATTTTAGAAATTTTCATTACTCCAAAATAAAGAAAAAATAAAAAAATCACCAAAACATCCCATACCCCTTATTCCCCCCTATTATTTATATATTTCTTGTCTGTATTTTATTATTTATCTGCTCATACACTGGATAAAGGGAGTGCCAGTCACAAGGTTTTCACAATCCCACAGTCACACGATAAAAGCTATATAGTTACACAATCATCACCAAGAGTCAAGTCTACTGGATTATAGTTCAACAGATTGAGCTATTCTAGTATGCTAGAAACTAAAAAGGATTATCTATATAATACATAAGAATAACCTCCAGAATGACCTCTTGACTCTCAGCCACTGAAACTGTATTTTGTTTCATTTTTCTTCCCCCTTTTAGTCAAGAAGCCTTTCTCAATTCCACAATGTCAGGGCCAGGCTCAACCCAGGAGTCATATCCCACGTTATCAGGGAGACTTACAACCATGGGAGTCATGTACCATGTAGTGGGGAGGGTAGTGAGTTTTTTTGCAGAGTTGGCTTAGAGAGAAAGGCCATGGCCACATCTGAGCAACAAAAGAGGTTTTCTGGGGGCAACTCTTGGGCATAATTTTAAGTAGGCTTAGTTTCTGCTTTGCAGGAATAAGTTTCATAAGGGCAAGTCCCAAGATCGAAGGCTTAATTTTTAAATTGGGAATCCCTAATGCTTGTGAGAATATGAGGAATTCCCCAGGTAGGGAAGTTTAATATTTCCACATTTTTTAAGGGCCTCTCTTAATCCTTTGATAAGCCAATGATATTCAAACTTGATGGCTGGAGTTCCCATGAAATACTTATCAAGTCCTTATGTTTTCCAAATTTTTGTTATTCAATTCTTATCCAATTATTAGTACAGAAATAACTCTATTAAGTCCTCAGTAGTAATTGGTTTTGTATGTGATTGGGGCAGTTCTTCATCATGTTTGTCAACTTTGTTAAATCTTCCCTTGCTTGCAGTATTTACAGTTTCACCTCCAAAGGACATCAGATGATCAAAGTGAGGCTGCCTAGTTGTTGACTCAACAGTGAGGGATAGGTTCTCATATGTGAGTATGCCACCTTATAACCTTAAGTTGTAAGATAATGGATAATTAGTTAAGAGAAACCATACTTCTTAACAGTAATAAAGGTTGTTTTTAATTAATTTATCTTTATTACTGAAATTGTAGGTTTATAGAAAAATCATGCAGAAAATACATTTCCCATATACCCCCTCTCACATGTGACATACAGCTTTCCCTATCATTATTATTTTGCATTAATGTAGGACCTTTTTTACAATTGATGAAACTAATTATTGTAACTATATTATTAACTCTAGTCCATAGTTTACATTAGAGTTCACTGTTTGTGTTGTACAGTCACGTGTTTTTTTTTTTTAATTGTATTCTAGTAACATAAATACCATATAAAATATCCCCTTTTAACCACACTCAAATATATAATGGAGGGGTGTTAATTACATTCAGAACATTGTGCTACCATAATCACCATCCTTTGTGAAAACTTTTCTATCCACAAACCATAAACTCTGTACCAATTACACATTAATTCCTCAATTCCCTACTCCCAACCCAGTCCCTGGTCACCTGTCTTCTAGTTTCTGACTCTAAGAATTTGTTTATTCTAATTATTTCATCTCAGTGAGATCATACAATATTTGTGTTTGGCTTATTTCACTCAAAATGATGTCTTCAAGTCTCAAGCATGCTGTCACATATATCAGAACTTCATTCTTGTTTATGGCTAAATAATATACCATTGTAGGTACCACATTTTGTTTATCCATTCATCTGTTGATGAACACTTGAGTGGCTTCCATCTTTTGCAAATGCAGTTAATGCCTCTATGAACATCAGTGTACAAATATCTGTTCATGTCCCTGCTTTCAGTTCTTCTGGGTATATTCCTAGTAGTGGTATTGCTGTGTCGCATGAAAATTCTATACTTAACTTTATGAGGAACCACCAAACTGTTTTCCACAGCTGCCTCACCACTTTACATTCCCACCAACAATGAACAAATGTTCCTATTTCTCCACCTCTTCTCCAACACTATTTTCCATATATTTAACAGTAGCCATTCTAATGTGTTTCTCGTTATGGTTTTGATTTGCATTTCCCTACTGTCTCATGATGTTGAGCATCTTTTTCTGTGCTTTTTGGCCATTTGCATATCTTCTTTGAGAAACGTCTATTTAAGTCTTTTACCCATTTTTTAATTGCGTTGTTTGCTGTTCTGCTGTTGAGTTGTAGAATTTCTTTATATAATCTGGATAATAAACCCTTATCAGAGAGGTGGTTTCCAAATATTTTCTCCCATTGCGTAGGTTGTCTTTCTCACTTTCACAGTAAAATCCTTGGATGTAAAGAAGTTTTTTCATTTTGATGAGGTCCCACTTATTTATTTTTTAGTTTTTTCCTTGTTCTTTTAGTGTAAAGTGTAAGAAACCATTGCCTAACAAAAGTCCTGAAAATGCTTTCCTATGCTTTCTTCTAGGAGTTTCATAGTTTTCATTCTTATATTTAGATCTTTGCTCCAATTTGAGTTACTTTTTGTATATGGTGTGAGGTCGGGGTCCACCTTCATTCTTTGCATATGGATATCCAGTTTTCCCAGCACTATGTGTTGAAGAGGCTCCTCCTTTTCCATTGAGTAGACTTCCCATTGACCTTTGCCAAAACCAATTGGATATAGATGTGAGGGTTTATTTCTGAATTCTCAATTTGATTCCATTGGACTATATGTCTGTCTTTGTGCCAGTACAATGCTGTTTTGATTACTGTGCTTTCTAATAACTTTTAAAATCTAGAAGTGTGAGTTCTCCAACTTCATTCTTCTTTTTCAAATTGTTTTTGACTATTCAGGGCCCCTTATCCTTCCATATAAATTTGATGATTGGCTTTTACATTTCTGCAAAGAAGACTACTGGAGTTTTGATTGGAATTTTGTTGAATCTGTAAATCACTTTGGTTAGAATTGACATTTAACTATATTTAGGTTTCCAATTCATTAACAGGGAATGCCCTTCCATTTATTTATATCTTGATTTAGCAAAGTTTTGTAGTTTTCCATGTATAAGTCCTTTACATCCTTGTTTAAATTTATTCCTAGATATTTGATTCTTTAAGTTGCTATTGTAAATATATATTTTTTTATTTCCTCCTCAGATTGCTCATTATTAATATATAGAAACACCACTGATTTTTGCATGTTGATCTCATGGCCTATCACTTTGCTGAATTTGTTTATTAGCTCTAGCAGTTTTGTTGTGGACTTTATAGGATTTTCTATACATAGGATCACGCCATCTGCAAATAGTGAAAGTTTTATTTCTTCTTTTCCAATTTGGATGCCTTTTATTTCTTTTCCTTGCCTAACTGCTCTGACTAGGAAGTTCAGAACAATGTTGAATAACAGTGGTGACAGTGGGCATCCTTGTCTTTTTTCTGATAGTAAGGAGAAAGCTCTCAGTCTTTTACCCTTGAGTATTTTTCACTGAAGCGTTTTTCATATATGCCCTTTATCATGTTCAGGAAATTTCCTTCTATTTCTAGTTTTCTGAGTGCTTTTAATCAGGAGGGGTGCTAGATTTTGTAAACTGCCTTTTTCTGTATCAATTGAGATGACCATGTGTTTTTTCCTTCATTCTATTAATATGGTATTTACATTAATTGATCTTCTTTTGTTGAACCACCCTTATGTACAGAGAATAAATCCTACTTGATCATTGAATAATTATTTTAATGTGCTGTTGGATTCTGTCTGTTAGTATTTTTTTGGGGGATTTTTGTATCTATATTCATAAGGGATATTAGTCTATAATTTTCTTTTCTTGTGGTATTTTTACCTGGCTTTGTTATTAGTGTGATTTGGGGGTAAGAAAGTTTTAAACCTAACTCAACCATTCCAAAGTTTTTGTTTTCTGACTTCAAGAATACACAAATGAATTGTGGAGGAAAAAAAAGACAAATACACAGAATATTGAGAAGAAGATACAAATTAACACATAATTAAACCTCACTTCTGGTTCATAAAGCAGTCCATCCCATTATTGGAAAAATAGAGTTAGAATTTTCTTTGCTATGTCAAGCCCAAATTTGTCTATCCATAATTTCTCCTCAGTGGGTCTAATTATGCATGTGTAATCATACATTTATTCCAGAATCTTCTTTTATTATGGTCTTTCTAACATTTGAAAATAACTTCATCAATTCTTTTTCTTGATTTGCTCATCTGGTCCTTATTTGGGGTGGTTTTCAGAATCTCCTGTCCTGCCTTCTCTGTACTGGATCCTATCTCGTTTGTTGATGAATATCTGCCTTAAATTGTGGTGCCTAAAATGTAACATACTATTTCCTAGCAGGAGCTGACAACTACAGATTATGATGGATGAGACTAAGAATACAATGCTTTTGTTAAAATTATATTGGGATTCCTGGGAGGTTCTTGGCAAGTCTGCCTCGTCTCATAGCTGTATTTCCTCAACAAGTATCTATCAAGCACTTACCACATGCCAGACACTATTCTGGGCATGGAGATACACCAGTGAACAAAACAACAAAAATCCTTGCCTGTGTGGAACCTAACACTCTGGTGGATTTAAATGGTGATGGAAGTCTCTGGATCTTTCCCATCTTTTGTACACTAGAATTTGTCACAGAGTTGCAAGCTCACTCACTTCATACATACTTTGGTTAGTTATATTCAATATAACATACTTTGGTTATTTATATTTATATTTGTATTTATATTTATATTTATATTTGGTTATTTATATTCAATTACTCCATCTGATCCCTCTTGTGGGTATCCCCCATCTCACTTAGTGGCAATGGGGAGGGCAACTTAATTTAGTACAATCTGATATATTCAGTCTGATCCAAATATTTTAGCAATCTCTGTAGGTAAGTGCTCAGTCTCTTTGGATAAAATTTTCTATCTTTGAGAGTTCTAGCTTTCCCAACAAGATGGTTTCAAGAATATAGGGGGAAATAGAGACGTGCCTCTGCTGCCACCAACACGGAGACCTTGTACCGAGTACCGTTTTTAGTGCTCGAATGTCCCAACCTAAAGCTGAAGAAGCCCCCCTGGGTTCACATGCCGTCGGCTATGACAGTGTACGCTCTGGTGGTAGTGTCTTACTTCCTCATCACCGGAGGAATAATTTATGATGTTATTGTTGAACCTCCAAGTGTTGGCTCGATGACTGATGAACATGGGCACCAGAGGCCGGTAGCTTTCCTGGCCTACAGAGGCTATCTGATGGGTTAGAGTGCCTTTTGAGATGAAATCAATGGATACTGGATTTGCTCCTGTTGATGAAGTTTTAAAGGCTATACCAATCCTCTAATATGAAATGTGGAAAAGCAGCAGAGGAAGAAGCATCTAGTGAAAACAGGAAGCTTATTAAAGCTTGGACTAGAATTTCTTCTTGGTAATATCAGAGAGACAATCATATCACAGTATTTTTTCCTGCTGACCTATGGTAGCATACCAACAATGTGAAGTGGCATTTTCTTTTTAGATTTTTATTTCTAGAAGGAAATATACTCCATTTCTACAACTATAATATTGAATAAAGTGATTTTTTTTTTTAACAACCCCCTTAACAGTTTTTGGAGATGGCATTTCTGATTTTCAGAAATTAATGTAAAATCAAGAAGCAAGATCCTGTAACCTGAGAACTCTGGACAATTCATCAGCTTTATCTATGGTGCTTTGCCTTTAAACAGAGTGTGTGATAGTTCATTATTTCTGATGTGTATGTAAGATTGTTTCCTGAACAATAAGATGTATGAAAGGAGCAGAAATAAATAATTTTTCTAATTAAAAAAAAAAAAAAAAAAAAAAGAATATAGGATATATATGCAATACTCAAAATACTAATATTTAACAAACAGTATCAACTGGAAGATACTTTGACTATAAATAAACAGTATGGCCCGACCAGTGTGGGCCAGGTGACTACCAGCCAGGAGCAGGATGCAGTTATGTGACCTCCTGGTGACTGAGGGGAGACGGGGTCCTCAGGTGGCCCTTCCCTGATCTCCATGGCAGAATGGCTCCTCACTAAACTGGTGCTATCTTGTATTCAGATGTCTGGCTCCACCACTGGAGCATGTGATCCAGGTCATTTGCTTCAAACCTTGATGTCCTCAAACACTGTATTCATTTGGCTGTGTTAGCCCACTATATAGTCAGAACCAGTGTGTCCTCTGTCCAGGCCACAATGCCATTCCTGGACACTCACACTTCTTGCAGAGGCCAGGAGGAACCATAAGCTTTCTATTGCCACCGTCTGGTCACCTTTTTAGGGCTAGAACAGACATGGACCTACACTGAGGAATGGAACACTCCAGAAGGTCTACATTCTCTCTGGTGCTGGACCACTAACCTCAGGGTTTCCTCAGGCATATTGTTCGTTTCTGAGCCCCTCTTCACCAAAGATGATCCTGGAAGAAGTGTGTAAGGAGGAATGAGAGCATGGTATCTAACTCCTGATCTACCTATAGCTCCTCTCATAATCCCTTAAGACTTCCAGCCCTTCTGGCTGGAAGAGCCCAGCTTTGGACTTTTTGCTTTCTCTTGAACTCTTCCTCTTTCTCTCTGGGTGAGAAAGCCTATTGACAGCATGTGGAAGAAACTCCCTCATCTGAGTCCTTCAGTTTTCATCCTTGAAACATAACAGAAAGAGATAAAGTGATTTTTTTTAAAATCTTGCTTTTCTTAATGCCAGGGATTCAAAACTATTATCTTTCTAAATGTCAGCCTTGGGACTCAAACATTATCAATGGCCAATTTGTCCTAGGCTGCTCCATTCTCTTTCTCCTTGGGATGATAACCTCAAGACTTGGCCTTGATGGTTGAAGGCTACAAGGAACATGATTTAAAGATGAAATTTAAAAACATTGTTCAATATTTGGAAAATATTATTAAAATTTTAATTTTTAATCCAAAGAGAGGGCTTTAATTTTTCCCACAGAAGCTCTTTCAGTCCTGCTCCCTCACTGTACAAAAAAAAAAAATATCATAATAAACCTAAACTTTGTGAATAATTTGAGAAAAAAAAGCAAATTTCCATTAAGAAATGTATCAAATTGAGAAATGTTATCTGGATAATTTTGCTAAAAATTAAATTTTGACCAATTTATCCAAGTAGCAGAGGATAAAACTTACAGATCATTTGTACTTACAAAACAAGGAAACAGCAGCTTAATTAAATTGCCCATCAAAGTCATCCTAACATATAGGAAGTAGTGTGACTAGTACTAATAAAACAGGTTTGAGACCTGCTTAAATTATCCAAACCACTGCTTCAAGTCACATCTTTCTAGGCCTCATGAGGCCAAATTATGCAGTGGCCATGTTTCACGCTGTCTAGGCAGGCCTGTCAGAAATCCCTGTCTCCTCTTAGAAATGAAAACTCCCCATCTCCTAAGATGATTTTTCATTAGTGTTCTGTGACATGCCCAGTGCAGTGTCCTCTGCTCTTGGAACAATATGAAGAGCTTTCTGACAAGGAGATGATGTAGCAAGTGGCCCGTAAGTCCCCCTCAGACTCTCTGGGGACCTGTGGCTGAGGCAGCCGGCACAGAGGCTCGGTTGCTTGTTTTCGTGATGTCTGTATACAACACAGTCTCTACTGGAAGCACCTTCTCTGGAACACAAACAGTTTTTTGTTCCTTATTGCATTTAAACATGAATTTGGTGATACTAAGCTGTAATTACTTATCAAATACAACCATAGGAAATAAAGCAGAAGCCAAGGCTTCTAAACCATACCTAAAGAAACCAGAGTTTCCATGAATAAAAAAACCTCTGGGCCTTCCTGACTTTCCCAGGAAGGTGAATTCAGATGTCCTTGCTTATAGTAACAGATGATAAAGTTCTCTGAAATCCCTTTCTTCTTAGCTGTTATACTTAAGTCTACTGTGTAGTGTCTCACTCATTAAATGTCATCTTGTCCGGCTTGCTATTGTTTCATGTATGGTAGTGTTCATGTTTTGGATAAAGATGATTCCGGTTGTACGTAACCTAACAATTTGAATTGACTTAAACAATAAAAAAGATTTACAACTTCATATAAGAGAAAATTCCAATTGTAGGGTGGGTTTTAGGAGAGGTCTAATCCAGAGTATACAATGTTACCAGGGCTCTGCCACATAGGCCATATCAATAGTGGCATAATTACAATGATCATTTTTCTAGTTTACAGATAAGGAAAACTATGAACCAAATACAATAAGTGAATTATTCAAGGTCAAATGACAAGTAAGTAGCAAATCCAAGTTTCAACCCTAGGTCTTGAGACTCCATACCAATGTCCCTATTGTTCAAATGGCTTTCAATAACAGTTCTGTTAGGTTAATTACAGATATTATGATCACTGAATAACTTACAGAAAAACTTTGTTTATTCCTCCATTCAATAAGTATTTAAAGAGAACTTATATGGGACAAACACCATATCAGTTATATTTTGCAGCATGACAGATAATCCCAAAATTATTGACTTAAAGTAACAATATTTATTATCTACCATAATTTCTGTGGGTTGGGAATTCAGGCAGGACACAATGGGGAAGGCTTATTTTTACTCCATGACGTTTGAGGCCTCAGCTGGAAAACTCAAAGATGGGAAAACTTAAAGCCCTTTCAAAGTGGCTCAGTCACTTGGCTGAGAAATTAGTGCTGGCAATTTGGTTCCTTTCCATGTGGCCCCAGCAAACAGGGTTGCTTGAATATCCTTATGGTATGGTGGCTGGCTTCTCCCAGAACAAAAAATTTAAGAGAGCAAGGTGGAAGCTGCAATGCCTTTTATGACATACCCTAGGAAGTCATATACCATCTTCCACCATATTCTATTGGTCACACTGACCAGCCCCGATTCAGTGCGAGAGGGGACAGACAAAACAAAAGCTTGAATGCCAGGAAGAATCACTGGGGTCTATCTTAGTGACTAGCTTTTCCTAAGCACTGTAGATATGTGAAGAGAACATGAAAAAATCTCTATCCTTATTGACTTTAGTGGTAGACAGTAAGATACATAAATTGTCAGGTATAAGTACTAAGGAGAAAAATAAATCAGAGAAGTTCTAAGATCACAGTTAACCCATATGTCATTTTTGTGATATCAGAAAAAGGTGTGCTCCTCTGGATTGATAAACAAGAAAACAGCCTCCTTTACTTCCAGGCTGGTCTTGGGAAGGTGATATGGCCCCGAAAGCATTATAATTTCAAGTAAATGGTAGGAGAAGTTTTTGCTTTTAAGGTGACATCTGAGTGAAGACTTGAAGGAGGTGTGGGAGTGAGCCATGCTGATCTCTAGCGGGAGAGCAATCCAGGCCAGGAGAGCAGAAGACTTTAAGGCTCTGAGATATGAAACAGGAAGGGACCCCAGGAGGCCATCCTCACTCAGATGGCCTCCATCTATTTTCAAATATTTTTGAAGCTCAATAAAGCTTGGGAGTGGAACTGATGGACATCCATTTATTTCATGTCTTCTACTTCTTGAACCCAGGATGGGTCTCTCAAAGCTAGTCCTAGAGCAGAATCTTCATTTCTGCTGTATACAGGGCCTGGTACAGAGCAGATTCTCAAAAACAACTTGTAATATATGATAGCTTTATCTCTTCCAAAGATAACAATAAAATACATCATTTATTTGTGGATATTCAGTATTTAAGTGGGGCAAATGCAAAAAGTTTCAGAATCACATTAAGATTTCAATTATTTATTTCAAGAGGCCATTCTATCACCCTTGATCTTGGGGCATGGCAATAGGGTTATAATAGAGATCTAGAAACTAGCAAAATTCAAACAATACTTTTATAATAGTACAGATAATTCTGTATGCTCGTATACTATTTCATAAGAACAATTCTCAGGGCTATAAGAATCAAAGGAAACAACGCATATAAAATATGTTGTGCATTGGAAAGCACTGCAGAAGAGTTAGAGGATTTTGTTGTTACTGTCATTCATAGGAATAGGCTAAGAGAACATCATAATCCTACTGAGAAAGACTAGATGATGTTAAATGAGGAGAATTGGAATGGGAGACCTGGATCATCTTTCCAGCTCTGGAGATAATTAGCTGTGTGATTCGAGTAATTTAAAATACCTCTCAGTGACTCAGTTTCCTCTAAGGAAAACGAAACCCAATATATCCCTTCTCAGTCTTTAGTTTTTCCTGCATTGAATACAGTACCCTGTATATTGGAAAAGCTTGACAGTATTTTATAAGGACAGAAGTCCTTGTTGTAACTTCCTAGAAGACTTGCCCGAGAGCGTGGCCCTATGAGGGGCCAGTCACCCACGACTGGATCTGGTTCTGCATTCAGCCAGTTGGGGGTGCTAGACAAACTCTCAAGGCCCTTCCAGTGTTCTATGAAGTTCTATACATCTATACCCTTGGTCGTAATTACAAACTAGAAGCACATATATTTAGCATAAACTCTGTAAAACAAACCCCACAGATGGCAGAAATGATTGCTTTGTAAATGGCAGGACCCAAAGTCCTACTCAACATACATCTTCAGCTAGAACTCTATGACCTGGCCTCCTTTCCTCTGGAATGTAAAGTGATAATTTAGCCAGTACCGCACACTTCTTAAAACAGATACCAGTGAACAAAATAGCTGTCTCCCATGTAAGAATATTTAAACTGAATCTCTATTCAATTACCCTGAGTGTTCCCAGAGGGTGTTGGTAATAATATGATGTTATATCATTCCCTTGCAGTGGCTGTTTTATGGCTGGTGGATGACAGAATGGCTGGATCGACACAAGCAATAACCAAGCCCTGGTCCACCTGAATTTTGACAGGCAATACATTTGATGTCATCATTGGCTGTGAAAGACAGGGTTTCTTGAGATAAAGCATCTCTGTGCACATGGTGGGGATGGGGGGGTGTGGTGTTAGCTCTTTGCTCAAAGTCTCCTAGCAACTGCCTTGCATTTATGTGCCTTTCCAGCTCAGTTTAAACTTCAACACCAGTTTGTAGTTCTATCCCTTACCCTGTTAGTTCACAAAATCAATTCAAGGGAATAATTTACCATAATTTAGCCTAATCAGAGTATTAACCTCCCGATTCTATTCCAGGCAACATTTACATTCTTTTTTTTAACTTTTGACAACTTTATGAAGCAGAAGGTGTAGTATATGAAGAAAATTGTCCTTACCTTTCAGGTGTTAAAGAACTGGACTATGCTCTGAATTGTCTTTTCTAACATTCTCAAATGTCTTTTAAGACCTATGAGTTCTCAGAAGCCAGTAAGCTGTTTAGCAATCATAAAGATTCAACTATTTTACATTTGTGGCGATACTTGAACAGTGAACGCCTACCAAAAAAACAGCATGAAAGCCGTTTGAGCTGGAGTGATGCTGAGCACAACACATAATACCCCGGTTCTTACAGAGAAAATTGTGAATGATGAGTCATTTAGGCAGAGCTGCAGTTGGGGTTGCGGGTGAATGATGGAGAAGAAGGGGAAGCATATTTTCAGAAAAACCATAGGGAAATAATCTACTTAAAGAAAAACAGTATTCTTGCTTTTTTTTTAGAACTTGTCAAGTGGAATCACTGAATTATAAAGCCGAAAGTTGTTTCAAGTTAAGTACGTCAAACCTACTCACTTTAGAAAGAAAGTACTGATACCAGATAGCTTATGTGCCTTGTTGAAGACTGCATAGTTAATTAGGGGCAAAGCTGACACTCCAACCTAGGAGTCAAGGTTTACACTTTAGTTTTTGAACTACCTAATGTTGTGTCCTTTGCATCCCCTCTCTCTAAACTGACTTACTGGTGTTTAAAGAAAAGATTGGCAGCCAGATTAGTGTTCATGAGAAAGACATTCTACTCTCTTTAAAGCGAAAAAGTTTATGAAAACTTTACAAATGTAGAAAATCAGTAATGATCAATTATTATTTTGTATACATCATTTGTTTATGTGGTAACTATATCCTTGGGGAGCTCAAAAGCTGACACAGCTTTTGAGTATTTCAAGGACACTATTTCAGATAGGAATCAACAACATAGCTTCAAACAATCAAGCACATTTTCAAGCCACAAACATTTTTCCGGAGGGAGAATCAAAATTAAAACAGTTCGTTTATGAACTGTCTAAAGGAGTGCGGCCACAAGATGGCAGTGTTCCTCGAGAAATGAATCTGGAAAAGCAGCTGCAGCATGGGGGGTGCGCAGACAGGAGTCAAAGCAGATAAAAAGTAATCTAGATTAAATCACAGATACGGATTTTAAAATTGTATTTTAGTCCACACAAACCATGTCTTTCCTGATCATATTTTACTAGGATGAATTTTTCTTTTCAGAATTTGCCATGGGTATACGACTTAATAGAATGAGTTTTATTCAAGACGTGAACGGCTAACGAATGTACATAAATTAAACATTGTTTGGAGGGGGAGGGGCTGTCCATTTATTGTTTTTTTCACTGCAACAGTATTAAGAAGGGCACTTAAAACAATAAACTAAATGTGTTTTGTCCCTTGTGTCTTCAGATTCCCTCTGGTTTGTTATTGTCTTAGGGGTCTCTCTGTTTTCGGGGTGTGGGAAAGCAGGATGAGCTTGCTTCTCAGGCTCACAATTTTCCTCTTAGGCTGAAAATATTCCCTATAAGACAAGAGTGAGATTTCCTGAGTCCTTTCTAAAAAGGCGTGAAGCCACAGATGGAGGTTAAAGCAGCAGCTACTGTCAGTCAAGGCCCCAGGCAAGACTGGGAAATCAAAGATTTGTTCCCGTTTCCCAGACCTTGTCCTTTCCAGTGACTCTTTGCTGCCCCTTGATAGCTCCAGGGGGTAAAAGAGCTAGGCTTGTCCTCTAGATCTTTCTTCTCTTTTTTGATCCCTCCTAAGTGGATTTTGTATTTATAGAAAGCTCAGGGACTGTGAGCTTTCCATAAATCTTAAAAGAATGAATGTCAGTCACCTGCAAGGAAATATTTTGGGGCAGGCATGCAATGTACACCTAACTCATACAGCTAATAGCCTGGACTAAAAGATATCTAATGACTCTGAGAGCTTGGCTGTAAGACCTGCCACTGCATACCACAATTCAACAATTATTAACTCGATTATTATGTGTCTGACACCGTGGTAGACATGGCAGGAGCAGAAAGGTGAGTAGGACACTGTCCCTGATCTCAAGAACTTACAGTCTAATCAAAGAAATTAGACAATATCGACAAGGCAGTATACAGAGAAGTACAAAGTACAGGAGGCAAGGCGCTGGAGCCTTGTATAAGGGAGAAATCACACCTTCTGATTTAAAGAATCAAGAAAGATTTCAGAGAAGAAGTGATATTTGACACAGGATTTTGGTAGAGACTAAGAAGCCCAGGGTGACTAGAAGTTTTTCTTTACACTGTAGCATCAATCAAGAAGGAGTCCCCTAATCTCCACTTAACATAAACCCTTCCTATCCTTCACCACCTATGTTAAATGCCCCTTATGGTAGGGAGTGGAGAATGGGGAGAGAATGGTATACACAGAAGGTCTTGAATGCAAGTAGAGCAGTTCATTCTAAATTCGACCTACAATGGGGAATCACTGAAGACTGCAAATACTCTGGGTTGTGATTTTGCTCTCGAAAACTACATGTAGCTGGGTAAGTGGAGGGACAATGTCAGGAAAGATAGTCACTGAATATGATTTGTTACCTATTTCTTTGACAGATTAGTCTATCTTAGCAGTTTTGAGACTTTAGGGTGCTTTAGAATCATCTGGAGGGCTTGTTGTAAATTCAGACTGATGGGCCCCACCTCTAAAGTTCCAGATTCAGTGAGTTTGGGGTGGGATGTGAAAATGTGCATTTCTAACAAATTCTCAAGGGTTGCTGGTGCTGCTGGTCTGGGACCACAGTTTGAGAACCACTAGTCTATGGGGACCATAGTGAATAGTACCATGTTATAGAAACCACCCCATCCTAAGAAACACACTGCAAAAATACCTCCTGAATCCTTCTTCCTTAATTAATGTTTCTGTATTACAAAGGCCTTATCATCAGATATTTATTTTTATCTTAACCACATGCATGGTTGGGATAAAACCATTTTATTGTTGAAATACAGTGTGCATAGAAGGATAAAAACAAATTCTAAAGATTTGTTTAACTTCCATCACAGACCTCATCAATTGTAAACAGTATATTAAGCAACTGTATATTATAGCCAGTTGGGGTCTAGAGCAACTCAAACATTGAAAGACATACATAAAAATAATAAAGTCACAAGAAAAAATTTAATGATAATGAGCAAGGTAACTGATTATCTCACTTGGTAAATTTTACTTAATTAAAAAATCAAAACATAACAGTTATTATGAAGTACAACAGTCCATGCAAATCCAATCATATTTTGGAAAAAAAAAAAAACAGGAAATACAAATAGCCAAGGGAAAAAATAAATGGGGAAAAAATAAATGTATAAAAATGGCTGGAGCAATAAATTGAGTAGCCAAGAAAGGCTAAAGATCTAAAGTTCAGGACATGTATCATGTGGGGGCTAAAGTGAACTCGGGAAATTGCATCAACCTGACATGTGATCTTCAGTCTGGGCCTTGTCAGTTATGTGTGTGCCCCTACATTTAGCAAATACCACACATAAATACCTAACTTTACAGAAAAGGTCAAGATTCATAGAATGTTAAAGCAGGAAGAGGTCTGTGAGATCATTTAGTCCCACGGCTTTATGTTACAGTTGAGGGAAGTGAAGCCTAAAGACTAAGAAATGTGTCCAAAGTATCCAGTTTCTTTTTTCTACCCTCCATCCCTCCTAACTTGGTAGCCAGTGAGTAAATACCCTTCCTTTCTCTCATTTCCTACACCACAAAGACCACAGAGCAGCATTTGCTTACACCAGCTCTTAGGTCCGGCACCATTGTTCCCCATCTGTTGGTTCTCTCTCCAACAATGATTACAAACACCTCAAAAGCAGGAGCCGCTTCTTCATCCCCCTCCGAATCCTGAATCCCCTATAGATACATTAAGAGGCTGATTATTCTGTTTCTTTCTTTCTTTTTTTTTTTTTTTTTGTAAAAGGAATCTCCAAATTACAAAAGCATTCACAATAGGATTTGTATTCTATAGGCTCTTTCAGGTTGCAAGAGGAAGGGAGACCAATTGGGCTTTCCCAGTTAATGGGGCTCTATTGTGAGGACAAACAGGATGCAGGCTCAGCAGCTGCGCACACAGCCAGGCCCCATGGAGAACTCATCACTGCTTGTTTTTGTCCCCAATAAACCTGTAGCTCCTGCGGCCCAGCAGCTGCTCTCTTGACTTACTTAACTGCTTACCCTCTCTGTGTCTTGTGTGCTTCACCCTAAAATGGAAATAATAGTACATATCTCATTGGGTTGTGGTGAGGATTAATGAAGTTGACACCTTTTCAAGGGTGTCTGGGGCACAGGAAATGCTAGCAGATGTTGGCCATCATTATTAATTCAGCATAGCCCAACATATCTCCTTGAATGGGAGAGTTCTGACTCCTTCTCTGAACCACAGAGGTGCTAAATTTCCTTTATGTCTTCTTTGAGAAGTTGGCTTCTTATGCTTCCACCCTATGCAATAGTTTCTGATCACTGGTGTCATTATGTCCTGGTGGAGAAAATCAGCTCCCTACTCTCCACTTTGGGAAAGGCATTAGGAGCACTCAATTCCACGGAAACTCACCACTGGTGGGCAACAGTTTATTCTAGTGCCAAGTCCTTACGCACTGAGAGAGGAAATAGAGAACTTAGACAGGCATGCTTGTACTGAGGCAGTTTGGTTTTGCCTACAAGTTTTGGCAAATCTTGCCTTAACTATAGGCATGCCTCAATTTTCCAGGAGGAATAGAGTCAAAATTTTATACACAGACCTGTGTTACTCTGCAGGAGAATTCCATGGGATCAGCTGCAAATCCAACTGAGGTTAAGTGTGTTTTATCATTCTGCAAAGAGGCTCCCCTGTAGTTAATTCTGCTGCTAAATTCAGAGCCTGTCCTTAGCCTTTTTCTGCTTGGGGCTGTGCACATGGACCTTGGCAGTGTATCATTTAGCCCGTATCAGTGAGCGCTGAATGCTTTCCCCTCCGTGGAAAAGTATAGCACTGCGGTAAAATGTAAATCCCTTAACAGGCAAATGCAGATTTACAGCACTGCAATTCCAAGGGAATCACAGGGAACAGAACCTTGTCTCCTCTAGTAGATTGGAGCTACAAGCTTCTCCTGAGGATTGCCCAGGATTCCACCCAGCATGAGCTAAGTAATTTATGGGGCCTAATGCAAAATGAAAATGTTATGCTCTTGGTTAAAAAATGGTTAAGAATTCCAAGATGGCAATAACAGAGAATTAATCCAAGCATGGGGCCATTCTGAACACAGAGCCCCATGGGACAGCACAGGTCACATACCCATGAAGCCAGCCCTGATCAAAATGGCATATGTTACTGAGCTCCCATCTAGTTTCATTACTAATATTATAAGTGTGTCCCCATCTCATCCCCACTGCCCACCCACCTCTCTTGCTGTGAGTCTCAAGACACCCTCTTTCTCTGGTCCTTGTGTTTCCTACTTGGTATCCCATAAGAGATAGAATGGTATCACCTTGGAGAAGTTATTTAATCTTTCTGTGCCTCAGTTTCTTCATATGTTAAAAAAAAAAGGGGGGTAATAATAATTGCCAAAGGAAGTGTAATATGTTAGCCCACAAAAAGTACTAGGGTTTTCCCTGGCACACAGTAAATGCTATAGAGATGTTAGCTGTTATTAACCTGCCACTTTGTCACAGTGACCACCGCTGCCTCTGAACCCCAGATGTTCATGTTTGGGGTTCCTCTATTGAGACAAGAAGGCACTGGGCATGGACCTCAAATTCATTAAGGCAAAAAACTTAGACATTTGTTTGTCCCTATAAGAGAAGTTAGATACGTACACCCACGGAAATATACTGGCTGCATTGGATTCTGTTTCCCACACAAATTTAATTGCTAAATGTAAATTTTAAGTATAGCACAACCCTGTTTAGACTTTTTTTTCATTTTTAAATACACCTAGAGTATGAAAAAAAGGAGGTAGTCTAGGCCTTTCTCATCTTCTTTCCATAAATTCTGCTCAGCAGTGTCAAAGGCCCTCTCTCTATGTAGCCACGCTGTAGCCCCCTCTTCCCATCAGTTAGGAAGGCAAGAACAGGCAACCACATTGTTCAGCAAATAAGGGAGCCCACAGGAGAGAGATGGGAAAAGAGCGTTGGCCTAGGAGCCTCAAACACCAACCCTTTGTTTCATGGGGTAAATCACATCAGTTGAAGGGACCTCGTGTCTGTTTTTCTGAAGAATGGGGTTAATGTGGATCCTCCTAGCAATAAAGCAGAATGTATATATTTGAAAGCACAGTAAGAAAGGAGCCAAAGGGGAAAGGAAAAGGGAAGATGCTTCAAGGAAATCATCAAGAACTAAATAAATATGGTTTCAAGACAGCTGAAAGGGGAACTTAAGAAAAACCGGGAGTTGAATTTAAGGCCCTGAAAGAAAATAAAAACTTGATCTTACTTTGTCTTGAGACACACTGAGTTATTGTGTGTATTTATTTCTTGTTTAGTGGTAGATTAGAAAGGAATTTTACATAAAAACATACAAATATCTTTTCTAATAGGGAAAAAAGAACACCTTACTTTTAGTTTCAAATGAGTTAATGGATAGGAAAGTGCCTTGAGAAGTTCTATTATGTAAGAGAGGAGCATTATCGGCCTTCCTTCTCAGATTCAATCATCACACTGCAAGGCCTGTCCAAACAGTGAGCAGGAAATGATAACAGAGCCGCAGCCGCAGCCTCAGCAAGGCTCTACCAGCCTCCTGGAGGTGTGGGGGCAGGCAGGGAATCTTGAGGAAATCTGTGTAGTCTGCTTTATCAAAAAAAAAAAAAAAAAAGAGAATTTTATTGCACAAGGTTTAAAATGTGGCCCTTTCAACAAGTGTTTGTTCCTTTTTTTTTTTTAATTGTAAAGGAAAAATAGCATTTTATTTGCTTAGATCTGTGCATTTTAAGGATCTTTTAAAAATAAGGAATAAGCTATTCCTTTAGGTGTTTTTCAATATACTGGAATATTTCCTTCTACTTGTTCTTGTTCTTTTTCTTTTTCTTGTTCCTGGTCTTTTCAAAATGGTGCCCAGAATGAAAAAGCAATCTGTATTCAAATTTTTGCATTGTCTTTCCTTTGCTGTTTAAGAAATTGTGTGTCCCCCAGATATTCAGTGGTCAGATTACATTTATGAAGAAATCTAGAATACTCAGAAATTGTATATCTGTAATTTGGGGATTGCGTTTAGACACACACACACACACATACACACACAAAACTTTTTCCAAGAGGCTCTGTAAGCAATATTAGGATAGGGCTACTCTGATTCAGAATCTGTTGCCATGGTGACTGACCTGAGGGTGCCTCATGGGCTCTGTACAGGAGGCATGTGCGGTAATTACATAAGCTGAAGTGCTGCAGAACAACACCAGGAAGGCAGGACTGCCACAGTGCAATTTCTCGGAAACTAATATTTTAAAATTCATATATTATAATGCTCTCTACTTTTATACGGAAATTCACCATTTTAGTATTTTTTGAATATATATCTGCTAAGACTAATATAATGGGAAATAAAATTTACTAAATTCTGAACACCAGAAAAGAAGTATATGCCAAATGAACAGCATTATATACTAATTAATTTATTTTCAACAATTCTATTTTTTTAATGAGCAAAGAACCAGTAATTAAGCAGTTTAGTGTTTCTCATAAGCCACATTTGACTTAAAATCCTTTTCTTCAACAGATAGAGCAATATATATTGAATAATAAATCAATGTCAGTTTTAACTAAGTAAGCAAAGTTAAATTGGTTAAATATGAAGTGCAATCAATACATATTTTTCAATAAAAATATACTTAAAAAGAGGAATTTATACAAATTTCCTCATTCTTTTTTACCTTTAACATTTCACATTGAGGCACCTACGTCATATGCCATGCTTCTAGAAAACAGGTTATTCTTGTCGCAGGAAATTTGTTTCTGGTAATGATAGAATGTTTTCATTCCTTCATTCAACACACAGTTTCAAATGAGAACATCACATATTTGACTCTAGACAAGTTTTTTTGCCTCCTATAGCCTGCAGTTTCATCATCTGTAAAATAAAAGTTTGTACTCAGGGCTTTTCCAGCTTAGAAATTCTGTTGTTCCAGAACTCACAAGATAACGTAGTCTGTATATGGTGTTTTGTACTTTTGCTTTGAAGTAAGGAAGCTACTACTTATCCAGTACTAACCATATCCTGACACTGTGCTAGACCCTTTATGTACATTTTCTGTGGCACTGTAAGGGAGGTACTGTTTTCCCATTTAACCAATGAAAAAACTGAGTCATCAACAGGTTACTTAATTTGCATCTGACTCCACATAGAATGTTCTTTCCATTATACTATGATGCCCACACTCTTTAGTGAAGAAACTTTGGCAATCTGTACAGATGCATTTTTTGTGAGGATAAAGAAATGTAAAGTATGGTTGTATGACATGTCAAAAACTCTAAGAACATTAAGTTTTAAATTATGAAAGAACTCTGGGATCAAAGTGACAAAAGACTAAATTGAACTGTCATGAAATAGGAATGTCCGGGTTCACCCAGAGGCAATGGATGTAAAAAATGGACGCTACTTAGTGTAAGAACAATGCTGAAAAGGGGACTTGGACATCCACTTGCTGCTCATTAGCACACACTTATGTCTACTCATACTTAAGTGATCATTCATGGCTCTAGGTCTGATCAATTGAATTTTGTAAAAAATTAAATGCTGATAAAAATAATCATTGTAATGAGCACTTAAAATGACAGACACAACATAGTGCAGGCTTTCATTAACCTGACACTTCTGAAAGCTCTTTCTTCCTCTCTCTCCCTGCATTTGAAGCTGAGGCTAATAATGATGCTACCATCCAGGTGTCCACATATATTTGTGAAACATTTGTGTATTCCACAAGCCCCCTCCATTATGTATGTGGTCTTCTGTTCTGCAGTTTTGCATACTTTTTACTGAATCAATACTGGCCCTTTCATGTTGTGTTCATAGAATAGGCACCCCACATGCTTTATAACTCAATGAATGCAATTCTCCCTCTTAAAAATTGCCTCAAGCCCCAACGTTATACCCCATCTAGTTTTTTGTTTTATGAAAGAGTGGACTGATGACAGATTTCATTTCCTAGGATTTATTATCTATTATACATACTGCAGTTCATTCACAATTATCCCATCTGCATTTAGGTCAAATGGGTGGCTCCAGTCTGGCCCAATTTAATAAAAAAAAAAAAATAATGAGACCACTCAAAGCTCATAGATGTGGCAGCACCATGAAAAGAGTCTACAATCAATGCAAATGTGATGTTGGCCTGCTTTGAGAAGCCCAGAGGTTTGATACCTATCTCTTTTGCTGGATCAAACCAGTCTCCCTTTTTCCATTGAGAATCTAAAGAAAGATATGGATTATCTTCCTCCCCCCAAGAAAACTTATTTAAAAAAAGCATCTGGCTGATATTTTATTGAAATGTTAATTGGTGGGTTGTTTCATGCTCTTCTTATCCCTCCTTCGTGTTACAAGAGTGTGGTCAAGCCTCTTGAGATGTGAATGGTGCCCCTGAGGTTACATAGAGCATAACCTGCCAATCCATTCACAGGAAGCCTCCCAGAAACTCACTCCTGTGAGACTCCTGGAGCCTTTAGGCTGCCCAAAGGAGAGTCTGGGACAGATTCATAATGACTAAGATTGGATTTCCTGCCATCAGAGGCAAAATGAGTACTTGAGATCTAGTTTAATTTGACTTTAAGTTTATTAAATAATGTGTTTTTGCACATGAGTGCAATAACTGCATAGAAGCAAATTCACATCTTCTTGCTCTTCTATGCACACACACACACACACACGCACAACTTTACACAGTGTTGCTAGGGATTTGTGGCCTTTACCCTCCATCCCAGCCAACCTCACTCCATGAGGTCAATAGTAAGAACTTCAATATTTTTAAACACTTACTATTGAATTTTAACAAAGAATAATTCATGTATTTTTCACAAAGAGGAGTAAGGATTGAAAGGTTACATAACCCTCTCAAGGTCATACAAGCCATATTGGTGGAGTCAGGATTTGAATCCAGACACTAACAGTGTAGCACTAGGCTCTACCGTTTCCACAAAAGCCAAACTGATCCAGGAGGCCATCCCCAAGACTGGGTTTTATTTCATTTATCTTCTTTGGTTTCCTAAAAACATCCTTTAGTAAGCCACAACTCCAAACCTCGTCATAACATCTCCAATACCCACAAAAAGATCACTCACAGTACAAACTCTGACATGCTAAGAGAGGCCCCTGCTGAGCACATTACCCTTTGAACCCATGTAGCCTCCTTTCCCAGCCCCCAAACCACAGAACTGTGTGACCTTGACTGGCTACTTCACCTCTACAAACTTCAGATTCCTCATCAGTAAAATGGGGCTAAGAATACCTGTGACATGAGATTGTTCCGTGAATTACAAAAATTAGGGCACATTAATTACTTGGCATAGAGCCTGCTACATAGTAAGAACTCTGTAAATGGCAGCTCATTATTACAATTAAGCTGCAATATTTTAATTGGAAAGACTGGCCTTTTCAATCGATACTTTTTTAAAAGCAGTGTTCTGTGACTTCCTCTGACAGGATTTGTAAATTCTTCCTTTGCACTACCACAGTATTTTGAACATTTTTCTTTGTTGCTTTGGGGGTTTCATAAAAATTATGTTTTCACATGTTTGTTTCCCTCAACTAGACTGACAGCATCACATGCATCTTTGACACCTCCATATACAGCACAAGAGCAAGCACAGGGGCCAACAACCCAAGGTGGCCCCATTCATATTGCACTCATTGAAAATGGTGACCCCCGGAGTTGTGCTGTGCTGGGCCCTAGTAATGTCCAGAATAAAACACGGCTACTGTAATTATTATTTTGTATGTAGGAATACTAGATGTGAAATCATATTTGAAAAGGAATAGAAACGAAAGAAGAACTGTATTTTAAAATACTTTACGAAGATTAATCTTTTTCTAATTCCTCTAAGATGCCATTTAATTTTCTGCTATAACAGAAAACATGGAATGTAGCAGTATTCCTAAAGATAATACACATCCAAAAATCAGCATGTTAGGTTTTGTTAGGTGATTTTTAAAGGATTTATTGAGATATGAGAAAAATAACATCACTGACAATAAACATAAGACTTTTTACCTTTTCCTAGTCTACAAAAATAAGATCATTACAAATCAAGTCTGGTAGCACAATATGGCTGGTGCACAGAATTCCTATATGGTCATTTAAAGGAGTTCCCAGAGAGTTTATTAAGAAACCCAATTTCATTCAATTTACTACTGATGTGTCTCACTGGGAGAAAGGTTGACTGTTAAGAAAACACTCAGACTTGAGAGAAAATTTAAGGGGAAGAAAATCAAAAGCTTTCAAATTTTAAAATTTAAATCAAGCTTTTGCCTTTAGAACAGAATACAATTCATGCCAGACTAATTTCAAAATTATGATAATTTCACTAGCTACACTGAAGCTTACTTTGAGCTAATCTATGAAACAGTCGATTGCTAATGAATAATTACAAAATATGAGAGATGTGTAAAGCATTGTTTTCAAGCACTATTTGCATTCATTGTTTTCAAGCACCTTTTGCTCACAAGCTGCTAATTACAGGTGTTTTAATTTATTTATTAATCTAGGTCTAACAGAATCTCTAGTTACGGTTTACTAGTTATTACTAATGTTACTGTAATTTCTTAAAAATTATATAAATGTATTTATGTTAAAACTAATGTAATCCAGAAATTCTAAAGTAACTAAATCTCATCTACTGGCATAGGCTAAGTGGTAGCTTTTATTTTATTCAAAAAGATTTAACAGACAACCTCTAAATTCATACTCTCAACTATATAGAGAAGGACTGAGCAGCTATGAAGAAAGCAAATAAATAATACATCCTTACAAATATGTTGAAAACCTTCAGAATGATTTTTTTTACTAACCTACAAAATTTTTATCCATCTTAACCTCACAATCATCAGATAAAATAATTTATCTAAGCTATCTAAAGCAATAGGGCATATTTTCCACTTTAATTAAAATCCTTACATATCCACAGCTGCCATAATTTAGTTTTGTTTCTGAAGTTGTCCAGGTTAATTTCATTGGTAAAATGGTAAGTAATATTAATTATTGTAATGTAGAATTAGGTTGAAGATAACTTATATCAACCATGGGTTACTTTGCAAAATTATTCTATTTCTTTCTGTCCCAATAGCTATATAGAACTCACTGATCCTCCAGTCTTCGTCTCAAACCTCTGACAAATCTTGTTAGTCGGCTTCCTGAGACCTTCCATCTTTCTTCTTTCTCTTGTCCCTGAGTTTCCCTTGGGATTCTCACTGAAACCCTTTTTCTTTCCTTTTCTCATTCACCTTTTATATAATCTCAACTGTTACCATGGATTCAACCATAGCAACAATTCCCAAATCAATAGCTGCCTGATTTCTCAAAAGCAGCTCAATCCAATAGCTTAATTTGTCTCTGTGGTATTTCTTCATATATGTAAAACAAGGATAATTCCCATTTTAAATAAGCAAATGTCATATTAATTGAGGCACTTTTATTGAAATCAGTATTTCTTTGCATGATTTTGTTATTCTTAATATGCATAATTTGTTAAATGAATTTTAAATTATTTAATTTTTATATTTTTATAAGCCTTTTGCATATAAATAAATTAACAGAAAACAACAATTCTTTATATTCTGGTTCTAGATGACAGAATGAGTTTATGCAAATCTTCTCCCTTCCACACTGAATATCCAGAAATAACAGAAAATATGTATGCATGATTTAAAAATCAATTACTACAGAGGAAAACATGAAGGAGGACACTTGGAGGAATCCTTGAAAGACTGAAAAAAAAAGTATGAGGGGAAAACATGTAAAACATAAATAGGGAGGCACTATTACAAAAGGTGCTACTCTGCAGACATCCACTCCTAGACAAGATGCAGTAAACATACTCAATTCTACTCCTCCCATTAGTCACAATAATAAATCACAGACAAAATGTATAAGACATTTACAGAAGACTCTGAAAGGAGGAGAAAAGAGAACTGACTGACCAGGGAGCTTGGAACTTGAGGAAAGACCTGGCAGTAATTCCCTAAGATTTTTTTTTCTTTTTTTGCCCATAATCCAGAAACTCCAACAGTTCTAGAAAAAAATAGCCCTAAGAAAAGTCTGCTCTCTCTAGCCATAGGATCAGGAAAACAGTGGCCCAACAGACAGAAACCCTTTAACTACACCTGCTTGTTCTTGAGGCAAACGTCAGAAAAAACTGCATCCCTTCCCACCACAATGGGTACAACAGTGGCAGAGCTGATGGGCAGAATCTGTCTTCTACCTTTTCCACTGTAGTAATGATGAGGTGGCCCTCCCCAACAGAGCCTGTGGGCAGAACTCGGGCTTCTATGTGCTCCTTGCAGCAATGGGGCAGTGTCCCTCCCCTGGACAGAACCCTTGACTTTAACCCTCCTCCTGCAGTAACAAGAAGGCACCCCTCATTCACAGAGTCTGTTGAACTTTAACTCTAACCCTCTTGAAAGAAGCTAGAAAAACAACAACCAAAAAACAAAAGACAAATTACCTACAGGGGAACAGTGATTCAAATGACAGCAGATTATCCTTCAGAAACCGTGATAGTCTGAAGAAAGCGATACAAAATTTTTCAGATGGCAAAAGAGAAGAACTGTCAACCCAGAATTCTATATCTAGAGATAAAAAGAAAAAGAAAAGGCAAAGAGAATTTGTCATAAGCAGACCTCCTCTAGAAGAATAGCTAAAGGAAATTCTCCATACAGAAATAAAATGAAAATAGGACACTCAGAATATCAGGAATGAAGAAAACACAACTTAAAGGATAAATATATGGATAAGTCTAATAGAAGATTCATCTCCTTGTGATTTTTAAAAATTGTTTTTAACAGTTAAAGGTAAGAATTGTAACAATGTCTGATAAGGTTCTCAATGTATATAGGAGTAATATTTTAAGACAACTGTATCATAAAGGGGAAGGGTATCACCTCAATGGTGATAACATAACCACATTCTATAGAGGTGGTAAAATACTGATAGTAGTGGGCTGTGATAAGCTACCTGTACTTATCATAACCCCTAAAGCAATGACTTAAAAAAAAAAACTGTATGAGGAGATACAATAAAAATAAACACTCAAGAGATACACTACAGGCAAATCAAAATGGAATACTAAAGTATGTTTACAGAAGACAGGAAAGGGGAGACAGAGGAATAACAAAGGGAACAAAGAAAACAAGTTAATAAAATGGCAGACGTAAGTTCTGAAATAGTAACAATTACCTTAAATCCAAACAGCCTAAACAAACCAATTAAAGGCCAAACTGACAGAAGGGATTTTAAAAAACAGCATTACCAATTATATGCCCTCCAGATCATCCTGGGTTATCCAAGGGGTCCCAACCTAATCACATGAATCCTGAAAAGGTGAGAACCTTTCCAGGCTGTGGTCAGAGAGACACGTGATAAGACAAGAAGGGTCAGAGGGATGCGACATTGCTGGCCCTGAAGATGGAGGAAGGGGCCACAAACCAAAGCGGAGGCACCTTTAAAAGCAGGAACAGGAAAGGAAACAGATTCACCCCATGAGCCTTCAGAAAGGAACAGTTAGCCCAGGGAGACACTGTCAGATTTCCAAACTACAAAACCATAAAATAATAAATTTATATTGTTTTTATATGGTTTTAAGCCACTAAAGTTGTGGTGATTTGTTATGGCAGCATTAGAAAACTAATACAATTAGCTATCATAGAAATGAAATTAAAACCATGATGAGCTACCACTACACACCTATTAACAGGGCTAAAATAAAAATTACTGTCAGGACCACGCTGGTGAGGATATGGAGAAACTGGATCTCTCCTACATTGCTGGTGGGGGGTTAAAATGGAATAATCACTCTGGAAAACAGTTTGGAAGTTTCATATAAAATTAGACATACATTTTCCATAGGACCCAGCAATTGCACTCCTGGATATTTATCCTAGAGAAATGAAAACTAATGTTCATCCCAAAACTTATAAGGAAGTGTTCATAGCAGCTTTATTTGTTACAGCCACAAACTGGGAATAAACCAAATGTTCTTCAATAGACCAATAAAAAGCTACGGTACATCCATAAATGGAATATTTCTTAGCAATAAATAGAAACAAAACAGTGATACTTGCAAAAACTTGATCTCAAGAGCGTTACTCTGAGTGAAAAAAAGTCAATCTAAAAGAGTTACATAACTGTATGATTTTGTTTGCACAACATTCTAGAAGTGACAAAATATAGTGACAGAGAACAAATCAGGGTTTAGGGTTGGACAAAGTATGCAACTATTAAGGGGTAACATGCAGGTTTCATTTTAGTGATGGAACAGTTTTGTATCCTGATTGTGGTAATAGTTACTTGAATGTATATATGTGATAAAATTTTACAGAACTTCCCATCCCCTCTTCCCCCCCAAAAAACCCAGTACACAGCATCATTATTCATAATAGCTAAAAAGTGGGAACAACCCAACTGTCCAAAACTAATGAATGAATAAACAAAATATGGTATATCGATACAATAGAATATTATTTGGCAATAAAAAGGAATGAAGTACTGATACATGCTTCAACATAGATGAACCTTGAAAACATTAAGCAAATCTATAGAGACAGAAGATAAATTAGAGATCCCCTTGGACTAGGGGGAGGGAAATAGGAGTGACTGCTAATGGGTATTATTGCAATTATGAAAGTGTTCTGAAATTAGATTAGTTATGATTACATAACTCTGTGAATATCTACAACACAACTTAATAGCACACTTTGTATAGGTGAAATTATGGTATAGGAATTTTATGGTATATGGTATATATCATATCTCAATAAAGCTATCCAAAAGAAAAAGAGTGCCTACAAAACCTGATGAAATCTGAATAAGGGCTGTACCTAAGTTAATAGTATTGTACCAATCAGTTTCCTGGCTTTGACAATGTACGAAGATATTACCAGTGGGTGCAGTTGAATACATGAGAATTATCTATATTACTTTTACAAGTTCTTGTGAATCTCAAACTATTTCAAATAAAACGTTACTTTTTAAAAAAGGGTGTTGTTCCATGTACCTGGATGAAAGACATTTGAAGTAGGAGGGAACACTGGGGCAATCAACAGAAAGACAAATGGGGTTACTACATTAGGAGCAGCCAAGCAGGTCAACCACTTGGGCATGTTTCCTCTTTGTGTAAAGCAACAAGTAAGACTGGTGCCAGCCTTCAGACAGTAGCAATAGATGTGGAGAAATCGACTGGAAGAAAGGACCAGGGCCTTAGAATAGTGTTCACATTCAGGGGGAATGAGGAGTTCTCAGCCAAGAGAACAGCTAAAGGTACATTCTAAACAGCAGCCTATACTCCCTCTCTAGCCAGAGAGGCAGGAAAAAGAAATAAAGGGCATCCAAGTTGGAAAGGAAGAAGTAAAACTTTCCACAACAAAGGTACCAGCGCTATTAAACAAATTCAGCAACTTTGGGAGGTACACTATTAACATGCAAAAATCAGCAGTGTTTACATAAACTAGTAGTGAACAATCTGAAGAGAAAATCAAGGGGAAAAAAAAAAAACCCATTTATAATAGCAACTAGAAGAATCACGTATCTTAGGAATACATTTAACCAAGGATATAAAGGACTTGCACATGGAAAACTACAAAGCATTGCTATTAGAAATAAAAAAAAAAAAAGACCTAAATAAATGGAAGGATATTCCATGTTCATGGACAGGAAGACTAAATACTGTTAATATGTCAATTCTACCCAAAGCAATTACAGATTCAACACAATTCCCATCAAAATTCCAACAGTCTTTTCCATTTGCAAAAATGGAAAAGCCAATCATTGAATTTACATGGAAAGATAAGGGGCCCCAAACAACCAAAACCAATTTGAAAAAGATTGAAGTTGGAGAACTCACACTTCCAATTTTAAAATTTGTTACAAAGCCACAATAATTAAAACAGCATGGTACTGGCATAAGGACATATAGACCAATGGAATAAAATTGAGAGTTCAGAAATAAATATTAGCAAATCAAAACTGGCAGTAGATTTTTTTTTTAAATACTTGATCAAATAGAATTTTTTTTCTGGTTATCAAGATTGCTCACTATTTTAATAAAACCATGTATATTATTTGCCATTTAGATTAAAGGCATGTCAGTATGACTACCTTAAGCGATACAGGTAAAACTTTTCAGAGAATTCAACATTTATTCATAATTCATTTTTAAAAATGGTTTTAGCTTATTAGGTATATCAGGGAACTTATTTAACCTGCAAAAAGGTACCTACCAAAATCCTAAACTATACTTAATTTTAGACCTTTAGAAACATTCCAAAGTTAATTCTGCTCTTTTTTTTTGAATATTTGATATACTTTGGAAGAATCAGATCATGCAAAAAAAAAAAAAAAAAGTCTTTTTGCAGTCAATAATTTAATAATGTTGATCATGTAGAAAATTAAAGTGAAACAAGAAGACACTGGCAAGATATCTTCTTGGATGTTCAGCAAGGGGGCCAAGATACAAGATCTATAAAAACTAATATCTTTCCTTTATCCAATTAGCAACCAACTGGAAATATGCTACAAAAAATAAGTTGCCATTCATGATTCCACAAAAACTATAAAATACCTATGAATAAACTCAATTATAAATGTGCATGATCTTCAAGAAAAAAAAAAACAAACGTTTTTACAGAAAAGCAAAAAGATGACCTAAATAAATGGGTAAATACCAAGTTCATGATTGGGAAGTTTCAATATTTTGAAAATGTCAATTCTTCCAAACTTAATCTATAATTCTGTGTACTCCACTTCTAAGCTCAATAGGATTTTTCATAAATGTTTACAGGCTGATTATAAAATCTATATGGAAGTGGAATTTTTCAAACCTAACCAAGATATTTTTGTTAAAAAAGATAACTGGGCTGGGACAATAAAATTTGTCCAGCCTAATATCTAATTGCATTACAAAGCTACAGTGATTCAAATTGTGTGTCATTGGCATACAGAGAAAAACAGCAGTATAATAAAGAATAAAGATTCCAGAAACATATCCACGAATATACAAGAAAGCCAAATCACAGAAGAATTACAAATGGCAAATGTCCAAAAAAAAAACTTGACCTCATAAAGATTCAGAACACAAATATGAAAGAAAACCAAATATTGTTTATAATGTAATAGTGTGGAAAAAATAAAATGTTTAATATTATCAAGTGATTGCTAAGGATGAAGGAAAAGTTATTCTAATTTACTGCTGGCGTGCATGTAAATTAGAATAGCCACTTTGGAGGGCAATTTAGCAGTACATTAATTGATCAAAACTGAACTGTGCATACTTGACGACTCAGCAAATCTAGTTCTAGGGATTTATCCTATAAAAACTCTTGTACTTTTTGTATTTTTTGTACTTTTGCCCAAGAAAGCACATTCAATTATTTGTAATAGCAAGAAATTGGAAACAATCTGAATACCTATTGATACAGGGTTGATTAAATGAACTATGGTACATCCATAAAGTGGATGTACTGCTATGAGAACTAGTAACAACATGGAAAATATACACAGATGATCACAAGTTCAGAGATTTGCAGAATTAATTGGATGTAATTTAAATATTTGTAAAATTTTTTTTTAAGTCTCAATGACAGGCAGTATATGAAAAGAATTCAGGAAAGAGACATGCAAGCTCAAAGGTCTTTAGAGTTAGATGGAAATACATTTACTTATTTTAGCCATAAAATTGCAAAATTTAATCAAGTGATGCTGCCCCCGGGTGGAGATTTCACAGTCTAGTCTGATTTAAATGAGGGGTAACAATTTGACTCAAATCCAGAGATGTAACTTCTATATGTGTCCAGCCCACACTTGAAGTTACAGTCATTGACATTGCAACTATTCATATAAATAGGGATCTGTGCATATCATCATCACAGTGAGTTGATCATATCCCTTCTCTGTTTGTAAGAAAACTTCATCAAGCAAAGAAAGAGAACCCAAAGTTACATAGGAAAAGAACTCCCCAAATCATGTGAAATGGCATAATTTTTCATTAATGGGAAAGCATCCTTCAACCCCAAGAAGATTTAAAATTAAATATAGAAACGTCAAGATAAACAAATCTGTGATAATCAACATTTTAGCATTAATAAATCTGATGATATTTATATTCTATATACCTGTGATGTTTAGTATTTTGTTTAGTAAACAAAAGCCTATTAGGATAACAGTCTTGTGATTCTAATTTAACATGTATCATGAGTAATTTATTTTGACTTGTGATTTTAATTTAATATCTATGCTTCATAAACTTTATTGGAACATTAAGAGAATTTAAGAATCACCTTTTTATAAGTATAATTTATTTGATATATGAGTTATTTAAGTACATAGAAAAGTTTTGTATGTTAAATCAGATCACGTAGAACTTAAAAAGGAAATAGAATATATCAATGTTATGAATACAGTTTGAAATAATTAAAGAAATCTAATCAACTAAGTTTATAAATAGGACTTACTATTAATAAAAGCCTCTTATAAGTGATTGTTAAAATTTGCTAGACTTATGAACAGAAAAATATTTGTAAGCTCTACCTTAAATGTAAGGACTGGGTTTCACGATATGTAACTTTAATAAACTATTTTTTAAATCAAAGATAACCTCTGAAGAGACTTTTATGGGGCAAAAACATCTTCTAGGCAAAAAAAAATTTAGTTAACAATACTGTTTAGTAAACAAACACACACAAAACAGTACCATATGTTTCTTTAGGTACATATATAAGATAATAATAGACAAAGAAAATAATATATTATGAAACTGAGAATAGTGCCTTCCTCTGCAGAAAGGTCAAGGAGACTTTAATTTTATAAGTAACCTTTGAATATTTTGCAGGGAGAAAGTATTCATGTTTTGCTTGTGTAAGTAAAAATAAATGAAACAAAATCCTTTGTCAGGCCATGTGTGCACGTTTTGGGTTCAATAATCACGGTCAACATACTTCTGACTCCGTGAAGTCCCAAAATGAGACTGTGTCAGACTCAGTTAACCTTGCTCCTTTTATTATTAATGCAAACCATTCTCCTGGCACCACCATTTCCAGTCATCTTTCCTCTTGGGGGGCTTTCCAAAACGGGTAAAACTACAAAATATAAACAAGCCCCAGAATGGAATTCTAGTGCTGAAACCAAACGTTGTATTTGTCAGTATTACCATGGCGAGGAGAGAAGCATGCAGTCATGGTTTAGGAATATTAATGAACGAAGTAGGCAAGCATGTTTGGAAAGGGCCCCTGGGGTGGAGAACTACCATCATACAAGACTGTATTTTCCAAGTATAGCTAAGAGGAAAAAACTTATTTTCAGAAAGCTCAAGGCAGAATTCCTCTTAGGGAAAAGAAGACTCTTATTTGTTTGCTAGCGAAAGCACCCACAGTCAGTTGGGTGTGAAATGACAGACTTTGGAGCAAGGGCTGAAAGCAGTGACAGAAAGAGGAGAGACTGAAATCCTTGGCATAAGGATTTCATCCTAGGGCAATACCGGGAGGATCTTATAATTAAGCCAAATTTTCTTGGATGAAAGCCCTTTTAAAATTATCATCTAGGATCCTCTCTTGAAGAACAAATAGGCAAAATAAAGTGGCATACTTGGAGACTGTTTACAAAAGTTTGCAAAACACAAAATATTTAACTCAAATTACTGCTACGTGTTGAAAACTTGTTCTTATTTAGAAAGAGCTGTTAGGCTGTAAAATTAAGGAGTTTTAAAATTTGCTTAGTATTTTTTCTTTCTGAAGAAATAGGTCACTTGTGCACATTGTCTTTCCTTACCATGACAAGGCTTTGGTAACATTTTATAGGATTACAAAACTCCATGCTAAAATTCTGTGTAAAAACTTGCCAGGACCAGAGACAGCCCCACCCTGACCTGGAGACCAGAGCCAGGAAAGCTGAGAGACCTGATCCAATCTTCCTTTACACCTACAGGTTGGGGCTCAGAAGAGCCAGAGCCCCAGGCTGCCCAGGTCAGACACCCACCTCCGTCAGACACCCAGAGCTGCACTCTGTAGAACCTCCCAGTTGGGCAGGGGCCCTCTGCCCACCAGCCCACCAGCCCACCAGCCCACCAGAAGGCAGTGACTTAGAGCTGCAGCAGTAAAGAGGATTTCTGCTCCCACCTGGTCAGGATGTTAGATACAATTAATCAAGAGAGGGCAAATTGGGATTATTTATAGAGAAACATCCTTAAATTCTCTCCTGGGACCATAAGAAAATTGGTTTTGCCTTTTGCAGACTTGGGAGGGAGAAAGGTTCTGGAGAAATGGATTGATGGCCCAGAAAAATGGTAGGACAACTGGGCCCAAGAAGGAAAAAAGACCAGAGAGAAATACCTGGTGGTGAGGATGACTGGGAGACAGGGAATAGGGATAGTTAATAACTTCGATATTTGCTTACTTGACTGTGCTGTGATGAAACTCTCCTCCACTCCCCATTAACGCTCCTCTTCAGTGCCATATATGTTGTCTTAATGGTTCTTCGTGGAAAATTAAAGAAAAGGGAAGAGTGCTGCGGGAAGAGAAGAAACACAAGAAATAAGACACAGAGCACAGATGGAGAATTCAGTGTAAGCAAAAAAGCAGGGTGATATTAGTCTCCAAACTTCACCCTGGGAATCTTTGAAGAGATCTGGAGCATAGATTATGTGAGATAGGGCTTGAACAAGTTTTAAAAGAATATTAAAGGGAAAGTAACCCCAAGGTATTGAGGTTACTCAAGCAACTTCAATTTCTTCTCACATATAAGAGTCACAAGGCATACTTTAAAAAATAGTTTTTCTAATGTATGTCAGTGTTAAGGAGAGTAAAAGAGGTTATTTAACCTTCAAGCTATATGAGAAGAAATAATTGGAAAGAAACCTGAGCACTTAATTCAGCACCCCCTCAACTTCTGCAAATCATATTTCATGTAAACAGCCATTTTGTTTGTTCACATTAAGCCAACGTATATGACAAGCACTCTGTATTTGGAGTAAGAAATAGGCCTACAACAAACTCCCATGCCAAAAAGTATGCTCAGCTTCCTTCTGAGACACCCAAGAAAATGTAAACTCCTCAGATTCTGTGAAATATGAAATAATGAGAAGAAAATGTATAGGCGTAAAAAGAAATAATAATAATAATAACAATAATAAACACTGCTTGGGGGAAAAATATGGCAGGAAATGAAGTAGGTGTGCAAAAGCAATGTCCTCAGACTCCCATGTCTATTCTCCTAAAATAATACAAAATAATACGAAATCTAAATTCTTCCTGCTTCGTTGTGCTGTACACAGATATATCATTTTTCAATGGAATTGGCTCCTAAACAGGAGCCACTAACAATGAGCAATTCTGGAGTCTTTCTGGCATTGCCCCTAGAGAGATAATTCTGGGCCTCTCACTGACCATCAGTGTCCCTTCTCTGCCTCGGGCTATGATTTCTTTCAGGTTCCAATCATTAAAATGCTGGCCTGTCCTCCCAACTGCTGTCAGGTTCAAGATGCCCCATGCAATGTCAAGGACTATCCCCAGCCTCTGATGGTCCCCCTCTGCTCCTCAGATGTTCCCTTGAATGCACTTCAAATCTCTCCTCTAAATCTGACACACACACACACACACACACACACACACACACACACACACAGAGCCCCGTCCTCTTTCTCTGATTCCTTGTGGCAGGCCCCTTGCACTGCTTTTGTCAGCCTGGATGGGCCAAAACTGTTCACCAGAACAAACGGCAGGAAAGGGTCCTCAAAGAAGGAAATAACATATTTCAGAACACTTATTTTATGATAGCACACATCCTAGAGGAAATTATATTTATTGAGTCCTACTATGTGTCTTTCCCATCTTAGTTAATGGCAACTCCGTCAATCTAATTGCTCAGGACAAAATCCTTGCAGTCATCTTTGCTTTCTCTCTTTTTCTCGTATGCTACATTCAATACATTGGGGAACCCTGTCTCTTTTATCTTCCAAATATATATAGGAACCCAATGTATCTCACCAGCTCCCATGCTACCACTTTGGTCCATGCCACCGATATCTCTTCCCTAACTTCTCTTCCTGCTCTCAACCTCTGTAGTTTATTGACAACACCGTAGCCAGAGTGATTCTGTTAAAACATGAGCCAGTCATTCCTCTGCTCACTCCACTGTCCTGCCCAGTGTCTTTCCATCTTGCTTAAAGCAAGAGCCAAACTTCATATAATTGCTGACAAGGTTCTTCATCATCTAATCTTTCTCCTACTACCGTATGCTCAAGGCCTCCTTTTCCCTCAAACACACCAGGCATGCTTCGTCCTCAGGGTTTTGCACTTGCTGTATCCTCAGCCTGGAACTGTCTTCTTTCCAATGTCCACAGTGCTCAATCCCACCCCTCCTTCAAAGAGCTGATCCATGTTATCTTGTTAGGAAATCCTTTCTGAAACACCCCTTTTACAAAAACAACTCCACCTCTACACTGGCATTTCTTAATATTCCTTCTTTGTTTTTGTCCATAGCACTTATCACTAATAACATATTTTTTACTTATTTATTTATTGTCTGCCTTTCTCACAAAGGGTAAACTCCATGAGAGCAGGGACTTTTATTTATTTTTCTCCAGCACATAGAATAGGCCTGGCTCATAGAATAAGGACTTAAAAAAAGAATATACATGGAAGAATAGTTAGGAGTCTTTATAATATACTAGGAAAAGGATGGTGCCGCTGGACTAGATTGGTAAGGACAAAGATGGTAGAGAGTAGTGGGATTCTGGATATATTTTGAAAGTAAACAAATAGGATATTCTGATTTTTCCAGTTTGCTAATGCTGCCGTTTTGCAAAACACCAGAAATGGATTGGCTTTTATAAAGGGGGTTTTATTTGATAACAAAGGTATAGCCTTATGGCCATGAAAATGTCCAGACAAAGGCATCAACAGTAGGGTACCTTCACTGAAGAACACCGATGGCGTCTGGAAAACCTCTGTTAGCTGGGAAGGCACGTGCCTGGTGTCTGCTTGCTCCTAGGTTGCATTTCAAAATGGCATTCTCCAAATGCTCTTGGGGCATTTGTCCTCCCTTAGCTTCTCTGGGGCAAAGTGTCAGGAAAAGTCTTCTTTCAATGGCTGTCTCCAAAATGTCTGTCTCAGCTGCAGCACTCAGTTCCTTCTGTTTGTCAGCTTTTATATGGCTCCAGTGATTTAATTAAGACCCACCCTGAATAGGTGGGGTAACACCTCCATGGAAATTATCCAATAAAAAGCCTTGTCTACAGTTGATTGAGTCACATCTCCATGGAAACACTCAATCAAAGGATTCCAACCTAATCAACACTAATATATCTGCCCCCACAAGACTGCATCAAAGAACATGGCATTTGGGGGGACATAATACATCCAAACCAACACACTGATGTATTAGATGTAGGGTATGAGAGAAAGAAAAGTCAAGTATAACTTCATAATTTTTGGCTGGGTTAAGTTGAAGAAAGGAATAGCCATTTATTAAAATGAATAAAACAGGAGAAACAGTTTTGGAGAAGGTAATACATTAAGAGTTCGGTTTTGGATTGATAAGCTAGAAATGCCTATTGGGCATCCAAGTGGAAAGGTCAAGTAGTTAGTTCATTATATGACCCAAGAAGTCAGGAGAGAGGTCCCAGCTGGAGAAATAAATGTGGAAGTCATCAATATATGGATGGTATTTAAAGCCATGAACTGGATGAGAACAAGGAAGGAAGGGTACACTAATTCCTGGGGCACAGAAGGAGACTAACAAAGGAGAATGAGAAGGAGAGGTCAGAGACATAGGAAGAAAACCAGGAGAGTATGGCATCCTGGAAGCCAAGGAGTTATGCTGCTAATAAGTCAAGTAAAATGAGAAAATGAAGCCTTAAAGTAATCAATGAGTTAAGTCGATAGGAGCAGCTTCACTGAAATGAGAGATTCAAAAGCCTGAATGGAATTGGTTTAAAAGTCAATAAATTGTATAAATAGACCACTTGACAATGATACTTTGGAGGGGCGGGACTGGAAGCAAGGGGCCCAGTGAAGAGAATGTTACAATCCCTAGATCATGCCTTAGCTGTGGGCAGTGGGAAGCTACCTCAGATAACCCCCCTTCATATGACTTCTCCCTGCTTCACTTATCTCAGCCAAACTAGGAAGCTTTGGTCAGGCATGAAACCAGATTAGAAGCCACCATGGCCACCTCAACCACCATATCAGGAAAGAGTTCCACTTCTGGTTTATCATCTGTACATAAGGGGATCAACTAGATAATACAAACGTTTGACAAGGAACAATCGAGGCATCTTGAAAAATAAGTTTCATTCTTCCTAAAGGAAGTTATGCACTGGAGGAGATGGATCAGAAAAAGGGTACAGGAGTGCTTGGCTACAGAAAAGATGACAGGAAGATAGGAAATGGAGACAGTTGGGCCTAGACAAATATTTCCAGGAATGTTGCTGTAAAGGAGAGCAGAGAAATGAAATGATACCTGGAGAGAAAAGTGGGTCCCAGGGGTTTTCCATTCAAGAGGGCAGAAATTGCAGTTGGAAATTGCTGTTGGAAATGATGCAGTAAAGAAGAAAAAATTGATGATGTAGGACACTTGTTGGGTAGACAAGAAAAGTCTGAATTTGGTGCTCAAGTGGTAAAATTGGCCTCAGTAGTATTCAGGAGAGTGGGCGAATATGTGGGCCCAAATGCAAGTAGGTGGGTTCATATGGTAAGGGAGCATCAGAAAGTCTTCTATTTTTTTGGTAAAATAGGGAGCCAGGTTATCAGCTGAGAGTGAAGATGGAGATTTGAGGGTGGGAGAATGAGTGGACCAGTGAAATGCACTATGATAGTTGAACTGCAGGAAGGACATATTTGGGGTTAATGGCATGAATTTAAAACACAGCCAGTCAGTGTAGTTATATGTTTTCTTCAGTCATATTCAGCTGTACAAGGGCAAGCATAGAGAAACCTAGATTTAACTTGGGTTGGAGTTTTATCAAGGAAGCATGCAGAAAGGAAAAAGGAGTCAAGGGAATTGAGACATATGAAAAGGGAGTGTATATAGTGATGCATCATGGACTCTGAGCTGGGTAAGGTGGGATGAGAGAGAGTGAAAAGGTGGTAAATTAGTGGATTTCAGGTCTAGGAATTTTTGAAGGTGGAGTACACTTCAGGGAATAAGTTAAAAAGATATAACATGGTGATTTTGGAAAATGGGGTCTTAAAATTGAGATTTTGGAGGGTTGGGTGGTGACAAGGTCATTGGAGGAAAAGAGGTCATGCAATGGAAGTTTGGTAAGGAAAGATTGCAGACATGGATGTTGAAATTACCAAGAATTTTGACACTGTGGTGTAAATGGGAGTGTTTGTGAGCCAAGAGCTAGAATATTCCAGGTCAGAGGGGAAAGTGATCCTTAAGGTGAGGGCATCAGTAGATAACACAAAAAGCTGAAGAGAATATTCAAAGAAGACATTGAAGATATATGTTATTTTGTTAATGACTGACTGGTTTGGAGAGATGGAAACTGGAAAAGGTTTAGGGAGTTGTGGGGAAGAAGTGGGAGACAGGAAAAAGTCCCAAGCCATATAGGGATGAGAGTGTGGAAGGTCTAAGAAGAGTCTAAGAAATCTTCTGGTGGGAACTTTTGGCGGGGACTTCAGAAAACAGCAATAAAGGGCCTAATGAGACGTAGATATTGGATATGAGGCAGTGAGTGCTGGAGAAGAGCACATGTTCCAGGGCTTTCTCGGGCACTCCTGCCAATGGAGGTAGAGAGCCCAGAAGAGGGCCTGTCTTATGCCAAGCACACGTAACTTTGGAGTTATCTTTTCGGCAACCCCCCCTCTCATCTCCCATATGTTTTACAAGCTCTGGAAATGGCTTTCATTCCCCATGGACAGCTAGTGGCTGCCTGGAGCACTGTGGTATGAAGAATTTCAAGACAACATATCCAGAGTCAGGAAAGAGGCAAAATGGCTGCATCTGTGCCCGTATCTACTTTCCCTAGTATAGAGTGAGCCCTAAAGCTCAATTCAATTCCTAATTCTCTATCCTACCTCCCATGTTTCAAGCCACCTCCCAGTCACTGATATACTCATGCCACTGTTAGGACATTATCTGTACCATTTCTTTTCAGGCTACAGCCTCAAACTTTCCTGAAGGTCACCTACTCAGCTAATGATCCCCAAGTCTCCATCTCCAGATAAGACCTCATTCCTGAGCATCAAAAACTTGTCTGCAATTGTGTTCTGGACTTTGAGTACACCAAATATGTATCCTAAAGTGTAGTCATTTTCCTCCGTCGCTGCCACCACAACTTGGTGCTCACAGCTAGTTCCTTCCCATTCACCCATGTAAACAACCCAAGTCATCTTTCCTCCACATCTTGTCACTCTTTTCTATTAATCCCAACTCTGAAATTCCTTGAATCTGTTTCCTTTTCTCCTTCCCCACTGCTTCTACCTTGTTTACATCTGTATCTTCTATCTGGTAGAGTTGGGAAAATAGACTCCAACCTACCATCCACCACACAGTAATTAATCATCTCTGTAGAACACAAATGTTTCTCCCTTCTTTAAAGGTTTTTAGTGGACTACATCACATACAGGATAAAGATCAAAGGTCTTAGCCCTGACACATAACACTGTGTATATGTCTGGTGCTTATCTCTCTCGGTAGACTTCACTAGACTATGACGGCCGCCAGGGTAGGTAATGTATGCCACCTTTATCATTGAAATCCAGTAACTTCTTGGGGACACAGAACATATGCAATAAATGGTAAATGAACTAGAGAAAGTAGGCAGAGAAAAAGTATAAGAAGCACGTAGTTTAAAACTCTCTCTTATGAAAGTTTACATGAAATCATTTTCCAAAACTCTCACTACCTGCTCATTCATTTCTGCTCTTACCAGGGATGACAAAGGAATAGAAATCTGTTTATTTGACAATTAACAAAAAGATATATCAAGGGTAGGCATAGGATCTGAGTGTAAATTTTTTTTATATTGGCTCCTAGCTCTACCATTTTCCATTTTCCAGGTGTGTGACCCTGGGCAAGTTCCTTATTCTCTGGCCTGTTTCCTCACTTGTAATTGTAAATGTAAAGTGTATGGAATAGGGAGTGCTCCATAAATAACAGCTATGGTTTTTACTTCAGCTGGTCTGTTCATTAAGCCCAGCAGCTTCTGAAAGGGGTTGCACACATGGTTCATTAATAGAAAACTAAAAACAATTTTGCTATTAGATGATAAAAAACATGCATGGATTTCCCAGAATAGGGCTCAGGCCACACAGATGAAGGTTGGGGACTTTTTGTCTCTGGTCTCCCTGCTTTTTCTCTTTCCCGGTCTTTTCTATCCCTCTGTTCTCTCCTCCTAGGGTTCTGTAGCTCCTGGGAAAGAGGCAGCAAAGTTCTGTGGCCCTCTGTGAAAATAGGCTTGAGTCTAGTGAGGACAGGAGGGCTATCTGGCCTAGACTTTGTAAGCCAGGAATAAATATTTTTTTATAAATTGCATAAATATTTTGTGACTAGCACATTACAGCATATTTTATTTTTGTTTGTATTAGGTTGAACCATATGAAATTGTTGCTATTTGTTTTTGACCTCTACAAACAACAATTTCATATGGTTCAACCTAGTAGTTAAAGAATGTCAGTCTGTTAAATGTAAAGAGTTAAAAATATAGAACCATTCGTTCAAATTCTGTTGTAGCATTTCTTCACTTTCTAATATATTGGGATTCTCAGAAAATGGCTTAGCTGGGGATGGAAGTCTCTTTTAAACTTGGAAAGGTCCCAGAGCAGAGCATCTACATGACAACTCATTTTCTTGCTAAAAATAACCATCTTTTATAATATCTCTTCAATGCATTTTTGTGTTAAAAGTTTTACTTCCTTTTTTTAAACAGAAGTATAAAGGAAAAGGAATAAAGGGGATATTGGAGGGACAAACTCACCATTACATTTTATATAAAACGACAATAATCACATTACCTACTTCACAAAATTACCATGAACATTACATGTGATCATACACTGCAAGGAACCTTAAAGAGTTAAAGTTATAATCATAAAAGCCAATGCCACTAAAAGTGTGGTCTAGGAACCATTTTCATTCTGTAAAGCCTTTGTTTCTGGTCCATGGTAAGATAAGTATGAAAAACTGAGAGTAAGCACCTAGAAAGTGTACTAGAAATTTGACAAAGTAACTTTACATCTGTTATATCAAATAATAAAAAAATCTGGGTTTGTAATTTGTAGGTCTGATTTTGTATTTCATTTTCTAGTAATTTATTTTCATTGTATTGTTCAAAGGTGATAGATTAGAAATAAAGAAAAAACGGTCCTTCATTACTGATAATGTGAGAAGCACTGATATAAGGTATTGCTGTTTCTGAAATTTTGTTTAAGAATCACTAAATTTGTAATCATAAACTAGTCTTAAGTCATTATTTTCAAAACACTGCTTCATACCAGTGTTTTATACAAGCTGTAAGGAGTTGTAAAAATACAAACAGGTTCCAGAACAAGTCTGCTTTCTATTGAATAACTTGGTTATTTGATAGTCAGAACTCATTTTCCCCATGAAATAATATAAACTTGGGGTTACATTCTTGGTGTAGCCTGTAAATCCCAGTTATCTCAACAGATTGCTAAGCTATATTACAAAATTTAATAACTAGTGTACTATTCTTATGAGGGAAAAGATATGCCTCTGATTTGCATCTTGGACAAGATCTCTCTTCCCCATTGCCTGTGAGAAATGATGATTCCTGGACCTAGCATGGTAGTGGGAGTTAGGATGGGACTACTTCTGCAGAAGTTGTTTCAACAGCAAAATCAGGTGGAAAAGTATGGGGGAATTAGAAGATCAAGTGTGAGGGAACTCACTGGTCGTGTTAATAAAATTAAATGAGGGTACTCTAAGATTCCCTAGGATTGAGGTTCGGCAGGTTTTGCTGGACTCAAAATCCTAGCTCTTTACTGCAACTGCCTCTGTGTGCTAAACTTCAGGACATTGCTCTCCTTGACTGCCCCAGCACCAAGATTGCAAATAGACTTCATTCTGAATTGAGGTCCGTGAGCAGCCACTTTGAGGGTTTTATTTCCCCTTTTCTTCTCATTTTCGAAAAGACTGTGTAAGGACAAGTCCAAGCTTGGTAGAAATATTGCTCTAATCAATTAGTGATCTCTAAAATGGGCAGGGGAAGAAGGGAAAGCCAACATAAGAGCTGTTCTTTTGCTATCTTGCATCCAGCCTAGCGCAAATCTTCAACCCTTTAATTTCTGTATCACAGCAGGGACCAGGAGGAATTATGAATAACATGACTTTTCTGAAAGCTTAGGATAAACAAAAGGGAAATACACATAGAAAATAACATACTATTGGGTCATCTTATCCTCTTATTTACAATCTAAGGTTTCCTTACTTTGAGGCACAGGTGAGGAGGCATCTGACCTGGCTCCTGACCTAGTGCTCATGAGGCATAGATTTTTTACTTGCCTCTACCTGGGAAAACTTCGGAACAAGACTCTCAGACACAAGAAAGATGCCCAGGCAATAGTCTCAGACCCACTGTTTTAGATCCTCATTCTAAATTTGGATTTCATATGTGAGACTCTTCTCTTCCCCAATGATTGACACCAAAAATGTCCCTAGAGAGAAGATCCCACTCCTATCTACACAAGCATAGATAACCTTACCCTACGGTGGGGTTCTTAATCCAGCTGGTGTATGGACAGAATTCAGGGGGTGTTCATGAAATTGGAGGAGAAAAAAAAAAAAAACCTTTATTTTCAAGTGGAATTTAGTATTTTCTTCAATTATGAAAGTAGGCACCAAACTGCAGAAGCATTAGCAGTACTTGTGACTTTGTTACTAATGGAAATGACAATTATTTTCATTATTACATTACAGTTGTTGCAGATAGAATAACACACTTATCGCTGTTTGAAAGAATGGTGTTAGATCTTTTATTTAATGTGTTAATAGTGTAGCACAAATTACTATAAGCACAAATTTGTGGTTTTTTAATATTTCCATAATTGCATTTCAATGTCAGCAGAATCCTTTACAATTGGATGTATTTTATTGTGTGTATTTGTAAACATTATTCTGAGAAAGTATACGTGGGTTTACCAGACTGCCAGAGGGGTCCAAAACATAAGAAAATTAAAGCCTCTAGCTCTCTCTATCTACCATCCAGTATAACACAACATCCCTTGAGCCATAATCAAAGATACATAAATAGAGAACCAGTGGGGTCAGTTTTGGGAGGTGGGAATGAGGCTAGAGGTGGGGCAGAGGAAATGAGAAACTAGAATCTGCTTTTATTTACTTTATTTAAAATGAATTTTATTTATTTTTATATCCATAAAACCCACAGTTTATTGAGAATTGGTAATTGTGGCCATCTCTGCCTAACATACTGTAGGATGGCAATTAAACACTGAAAACCATTAGCAACTTATTTCAGATATACTCACTTAATTATAACTGTCTCAATCTTAATAGGTACGTTTCACTTTTATATTTTTTTCTTTATTTCTTCACATTATGATGGTTACAGTTAAAAAAAAAATCTACCCTTATTTCCATAAGCTGGGTTTGGATCAAAAAGAAGTATCTAAATCCGTAAGACCCTAGTTCAAATGAAATATTACTAGAAACAGGATTTTTTCCCTCTCATCTATATCTTGTTATAAAGAGTAGTGATTCCAATGTGAAAATTTTAAGACATGTTCCAGTTTCTTTTACTGTAATAAAAAAAGAATCTTTACTCCAATCCTACCTCATACCATGTATAAAAATTAACTCAAAATAGATTAATGACCTAAATATAAGAGCTAAAACCATAAAGCTCATAGAAGAAAGCATAAAGGAAAATCTTCTTAGATTCGTAGATATGACAACAAAGCATAAGCAATAAAAGAATATAACAAGTGTTGGAGAGGATGCAGAGAAATTGGAACCCCCGTGCTTGCTGATGATAATGTAAAATGGTGCAGCCACTGTAAAAACAAGTTTGGAGGCTCCTCAGAAAGTTAAACATAGACTTACTATAGGTCCCAGCAATTCCACTCCTAGTTATATACCTAAGAGAATGGAAAGCAGGGTCTCCAACAGATCATTGTACACCAATGCTCACAGCAGTATTATTCACAATAGCCAAAAGGAGGAAACAACCCAAGTGTCCATCAAGAGATGAATGATAAACAAAAGATGGTACATACATGCAATGGGACATTATTCAGCTGTATAAAGGACTGAAGTTCTGATGCCACTACATGGACCAGCCTTGAAAACATTAAGCTAAGTTAAATGAGCCAAATACAAAAGGATACATATTGAATGATTCCCTTTATTTTAAATATCTAGGATAAGCATATTCAGAGACAGAAAGCAGATTACAGGTTACCAGGACGGGGGTTGGGGTGGGTGAAATTGGGGGATAGGGAGTTACTGCTTAATGGATATAGAGTTTCTGTTTATTGTGATGGAAAAGTTTTGATAACGGATGATGATGCTAGTAACACAACATCGTAACGGTAATTAATACCACTGAATTATACACTTAAAAATGGTTAAATGGCAAATGTTATTGTTATATTACCACAATAAAAAGTAAATCAATTACAAAAAAAAAAAAAAAAACTTCATTCTGGAAGATTCTTACCGGAATAGAGTAAGGTTTCTCCTTGAAGACTAGGGAAAAAGGTACGCAGGCTGCTTTAGAGTTTTGAGTAGGTTGTTGGGGAAAGGAGGTGAAAGAATTAAGTTTCACACCATCAATTTAAAGGCAGTTCCCTTCCTTGGAAAAGTTTCTGGGAAAATAGGCTTCTGGTGAACAGGCCAAGGGCCAGGCCGAGGGCGGAGCCTCCGCGGCTGCGAGCAGGGCCCCGGCCAAGGCCGGGGATGGGGCGGAGCCCGGGCCGAGCGAGACGGGGACGCCACCGGCGGGGCTCCGGGCCGGCGAGACGGCGCTCCCAGCTCTTGCGCTATGGGACGGCTGGTGGCTCTGAGTCTGCTGGGAATAGCGCTGGCGCTCCTAGGGGAGAGGTTCTTGGCGCTCAGGTAGGTGGGGCCGTCTCGGGTAGAGCCCTGGGGCGCGCAGCCCCGCGGGTGCGCTGGGCTCCTGGATGCCCCTCCCCGGGCGCCTCCCCGGGCCTGGGTCCTCGGTTAGGGGTGGGGGGAACCTACGGGACAGCGGGTGGAGAGCGCTCCGGCGGGTGGAGGAAATCTGGAGGGTTGGGAACCGCGGCAGGAGGCGAAGAACTTTTGATCGCTCTGTTGGCCAGTAGTTGAACACTCCCACCCCCAGCTTCTAGTAAAACTAGCAAAGTTTGGGCCGAATCTTGAGATTTCTAGAAAGTTTATAAATCGTGGCTACTTACAAAGTTCCTTTCTGCCTGGGTTGACAAGCTAGTGTTTTGGGATTATCCAGGAGCAAATCCAGTGCTTTAATTTGAAAACAAAAGTGTTACTCATGCACGAAACTTTAATTATAAAGATTTATTTCAGGTCATTGGTGCTGCTTTTGTTTGTTGCCCAGACCGGCACCAGTCTTGATAAAGTTGTTTTGCATCCCTCCCCTCATAGTTGAGAAATCCTGCTCTCTAATCTTGGTGCTGTAGATTAAAGACCTTTGAGATATTCAGCTACTGTTGTTACATCACTTCCTTATTTATCTCTCACTCAGGAGGCCTGAGGGCAGAATGCCAAACGGTTTAAGCACTACTGCATCTCACATTTTAGTTATAAGGAAAAATTGCTGGTGGGTAGACAAATTTTTTAAATTACTGACAAATTTTGTAAGCCTCATGCAATAGAATTCAAGAAATATTGAGCCACCTAATTGTATATAATGTGCTCTCATAGCTTCCTGTAATAGAGGAAGGCACAGTCCTTACCTTTAAGGAGTTTACTGTATTATAGGGGAGGAGAGAAATAAATATAGTACAAATTGGGATATCCAGACAGGTACAAAAGAACCCCTATAGGCTTAAAGAGGAGAGATTACATCCTCTCAAGCTGCAGTTCAGAAGAGAGGAAAAGTCATTTGACATTGGCCTTGAAGAATGGCTGAAACACTCACATATGGGGATGAAGGAGGTAATCCCAGATGGAAAGTGCAGCATGAGCAGAGGCTAGGAGGAAGTTCAGAGACTAACAAATAGACCAATCTGGGGGGAGAATAAAGTTAAGAGATGAGAATAACAGAGGATGGGGGGAAAGTAAGTTTTGAGGCTGTTCAATTTAGGTTGAAAAACTGGGGCCTACTTTGATAGGCAAAAGGGAACCATGGAGATATATATATATATATATGTATGTATATGTATGTATATATGTATATGTATAACAGGAGCCAGCTTAATAAAAATGAGCCTGAGCCTGGCAGGATGGGTTAGAGTAGAGGGAGTGAGCAGGTCTTAATCCTTGCTGGGCATTAGGGTGTTAGGATCTCCTGGAGAGCTGATTCTGATTCCATTGGTCTGGCTGAGGCCCATGCATTGGTAATTTTTATTTTTAAAACCTCTCCTGATAATTCTAATGTGAAGGCAGGACTGAGAAGTACTAGAATAGAGAACAGACACAGGAAGACTGGTTAAAGTATTAAAGTAGTTTGGAGAAGATAACAGGGGCCCAAACTTTGGAACCCCAGAGGTGAGAGGCAATCCTGATAAAGGAATGCAAGGAGAAGGAATAGTGTGTGATGGGGGCTGAGAGGGAAGGGGTAAAGGGATGGGGGTAAAAAGTCTTTTTGCATAGGAAATGGACAAGTTAACCTTCATTTCGTATTATGTAAATGTCCTTCCTGTTCTGCAGAAGATTCTTAAACTGGATGATTTCATATGATCTGTCCAGTCCTCAGGTTCAAAGGCAAGACCACCAAAATTCACAAACCCATTAAGTTGTCATTAATGTTCAAACTACCAGTGTTTCATCAAGTTGGAGTTTTCACAATTAACAGTCAATATATTTTTTTCTTCTTCCTAATATTAAGGTTTTAAACTTGTCATTTTATATGGTAAATGTTGCAAGTCTAAGCAAAAGCAAGTAAAGTTTACTGACATAGACCCTTATTGACGTAGGTTTTGATGTACCTAACATACCTGCTATGAAATTTACAATTTGACACATCTTTTTTTTATAAAGACTTGGCTATATGGTAAACTTTACTGGACAGTAGCTTTTTGGAAAGTAACTATTGGATAGTTAAGGCCTAGATTAGCTGATGTGAGTACGTTGGTGTAGGTATAGGATTGCAGGCTTTAGCAAATAAAAATACAGGATGCCCAGTTAAATTTGAATTTCAGATAAACAATAAATAATTTTTGTATAAGTATGTCCCATAGAATATTTGGGACATACTTGTACTAAAAATGTATCTGTCATTTGTCTGAAATTCAAATTTAACTTGTGTCCTGTGTTTTATCTGGTAGACCTATGTAGAACTGAATGCAGACAGGAGTGAAGAGTCATGTGATTGAGGAATATTGAGTGCCTGCTGTTTACAGAGTTTGTTGGGATGCACAAACCATGGCATTTCTCCTTTCAGAAGCTCAGAGCCTATTTGGAAAAGCAACATGTTCTCACAGCCCTATGAGGCAAAGTTGTTCAGATGAAGGGGAAGGAACAGAGGTGTTTTGTTGTTGTTTTCACTCTGGTCTAATGCTTACTATTTCACTATTCTATTTTTAAAGATGGTACTTTATCACTCAAGTTATAGTCACAAGTGGAAAAATGTAATCATAGTTATCTCTTTTTCTTTCTACACTGTTACTGGCTAAGGTTCCTAGGGGCGGATGGCATAGCACACCCACTGTTTCTCCTCCTCCCTAGTTAAGCAATAAAGGAAAAAATGGAAATACACAAATATTGCCAGGCCAGGTGCTCCGCCTTGTAAGGTACATGGCATTGAATGAAGACGTGGTTACATCAGAGGTCCTAAAGATGGATGGGAACCTCAAAAACAAGTGTCTGAACATTCTGCTTGATGCCTGAGACCCTTTATGACTGCTCCATCAAGAAGCTGTTCAAACTTTATTTGAACATCTCTGGAGGGGCAGCCTTTTTTCTAACCACCACCCTCGTTTACTGTGTAAATACTATGTACAGTTGTGCACTGCACAAAAGGTGTAAAAAGTATTAAACCAAAATGTACATTTACTGATATTTGGAAAGAAAGCCCCCTTGCATATATGCCTTCATTAAGTCTTCATAAACACTTCCTTCATATATTAATAGATATGAAAACTGAGGCTTGAAGAGGTTATCCAATTAGTCCAGTAGGTAATTAGTGCAGCAACTGTACTCTAAGCCAGGTCTTCTGATTCCAAGTTCACTTTGCCCTAGCTCTGCCACAGCCTCCTTGCTTCTCTGCCATTGGGGCAAAATTTCTCCAGCTTTCCATGCCTGAGCCCAAATTATTAATTAGTGCAGGCCTTACAGAGATCCAAGGGGTAAATTCCAAAGAGTTTTACAAAGTCTGTCTATAAAACACCCGCTTGTATGTATATAATAAAAGCCTGTACATAAAAGATAAAGCCCTTGCTTATAAGGATTTCATAATCTACAGATTCCAAACCATTAGTTGTTTGTGAACCCAAAGGCAGTGAGATATGGAACAAAGTAACACCTGTTTGCCCACCGCATGGTGGCCCCTCACTGCTACCAGCTGGGATGCAAGATGGTAACAGCCCCAGAGAAGAATTCTTGTCTCACTTCACTCTGGATGGGTAACGCTATTTCCTGAGTGAAAGAAATAGAGATTGAGTCATGTAAATGACTGTTGGTTGAGAGTTTGTGCTTTGTGGCCAGATAGCCTGAATTCATTTCCCTAGTTCCACTACTCACTGAGACCTGGGGCTCATTATTTCAACTTTCTGCGCCTCAGTATCCTAATCTGTAAAATGGGGATAGTATTACCACTGCTCCATAGTGGGTTTGTAAGAAATAAATGAGTTCATTTGTGCCAAGTGCTTAGACCAATGCTAGTAAGTGCTCAATAAAAATTCCATATCATGACTGTGATGTTGAGGCAAGAGTCCTTAACTCTTGGTGCTGTGGACCCCTTTGGTGGTCTGGTGACACTTTGACTCTTTCTCAGCATAACGTTTATAAATGCATAAAATAAAATACATGATTACATGTATTTAAATATTATTAGTCATATTTAAATACTATGATCAAACTTTTAAAAATCTGATTTATGATATAACATGCCTTTCTTTACTAAAGCACTAAATGGATCTAGAGGTAAGTTAATACCTAGCATACATATTTTGCAGTTGTGTTGAGTGTAAATGTTATTGTGAGATAGCTACAATAACTGAAATGGGATATAAAAATGTCTTTGATTTCTCTTAGTGACAGAGTGACAGGTGTTGCTAATAGTGCTGTGGTTTGTTACCCAGTTTCATTATCAGAGGAAATACAGTCAGAGGTTAACATTCAGTTAGACATTAACATAAAGATGTATTTTTTCCTTATCCAAATTCATGGATCTCTGAATTCTATCTATGGACCCCTTGAAAGTCAGTGAATTCTGAGTTAAGAACTCTGATGTGCATGTTTTCTGTGTGTGTGATGGTGGGGTCATTTGGGGAATGAGTACTGGCAATCAGAGAAGGAAGCCAGTATACATTTTTTCCTCTATTATACCTATTGTATAATTGTAACTAAAAAGTAAATACAGAATTGGAGAGAGAGAGAGAGAGAGGGAAGGAACCTAGAACAGAGAAAGCAAACAGTTTTCATCTTAAGCGTCCATTTTAATAGGTTGGTATGATTACCTGGAACATTGTGACTGAGGCTGGCTCTGGGTTAAGGGAAGAGTGCTGTGATTAATTAGTGATATCTACATGACAGCAGAGTGGCAACAGCTATGCCATCTCTGACCTGGACAAGTGTCAGGGAGGAAGTAGACTGAAAAAAATAAAAATATTTTTTTTCCCTCATGTCATCACTTATTTGTATTTATACTACTTATCTTATTCTTTGTGTGTGTATGTGTAAGGTATTTGGGGGCTTATTGATATGCTAGTCCAAAGAGGTTTATATAGCTTTCTCTTGTATATTCCCCAAACTTCTTAAATCTGATGTCAATTAGAAACGCTTTGAGCTTTGTTTTAGTTTGCTAATGCTGCTGGAATGCAAAACACCAGAAATGGATTGGCTTTTATAAAGGGGGTTTATTTGGTTACAGAGTTACAGTCGTAAGGCCATAAAGTGTCCAAGGTAAGTTATCAACAATTGGGTACCTTCACTGGAGGATGGCCAGTGGCATCCGGAAAACCTCTGTTAGATGGGAATGCACATGGCTGGCATTCAAAATGGCTTTCTCCCAGGATGTTCCTCTCTAGGCTGTAATTCCTCAGAAATGTCACTCTTAGTTGCTCTTGGGGTGTTTGTCCTCTCTTAGCTTCTCCAGAGCAAAAGTCTCCTTTCAACAGCCATCTTCAAACTGTCTCTCATCTGCAGCTCCTCTCTTCTCAGCTCCTATGTGTTCTTCAAAGTGTGCCTCTTGGCTGAGCAAGCCCACTCCTTCTGTCTGAGCTTATATAGTGCTCCAGTAAACTAATCAAGGCCCATCGTGAATGGGCAGGGCCACACCTCCATGGAAACTATCCAATCAGAGTTATCACCCACAGTTGAGTGATCACGTCTCCACAGAAACATCCAATCAAAAGTCTCCAACCCAATCAACACCAGTATGTTTCCTGCCCACACAAGACTGCATCAAAGATAATGGCGTTTTGGGGAACATAATACATCCAAACCAGCACAAGCTTCAAGTAACATACCACAAATTAATGGTGGCTTATAAAAATAGGAGTTTAATTTTCTCACATGAAAAGAATTCTGTAGGTTGGTCATTCTAGGGCTTGTTCAGTGAATCAGGGATCACATCAAGGAACTGGGTTCTTCTTAAATTTTTATTTCTCTATCTGTTAGTATTGGCTTTATATCCCTTATACGTGCCATGCCTGGGTTGTAAAATGGCCACTGTAGCCCCAGAGCTTTTAGCTCTCCCTTTGGATCTGCATATTCTACCAAGAACAAAAATGTCTTTCCCCAAAGCCTGGATCATATGATTACCCTTAAATGCGAAGGAAGCTAGAAAAGCAAATATTTGGCTTGCCCGTCTCTGTAATGGGAAGAAGAAAGGGAGGTGAGAATGGCTTTATGTTTGCCAGTCATACAATCTTTGAACATCTATTCATATCCTTATTTTATACATAAGGAAAACCCGGTCCTATAGCCCAAGGGACATATAGTTTTACTGCTAAGACAAGAACACAGATATCCTCACTTCTTTCTGAGAAAAATACAATAGTGGATTGGAGAAGGGTTGCCTCCGTGTGGCTCCTGCCTCTAGCACTTCCTACCTGTGTGCAATATCTACGGAAAGTTCCTTCACCTCTGTTCTAGTTTGCTAATGCTGCCGGAATGCAAAACACCACAGATGGATTGGCTTTTATAAAAGGGGGGTTATTTGGTTACGAAGTTACAGTCTGAAGGCCATAAAGTGTCCAAGGTAACACATCAGCAATTGGGTACCTTCACTGGAGGATGGCCAATGATGTCCGGAAAACCTCTGTTAGCTGGGAAGGCACGTGGCTGGTGTCTGCTCCAAGTTCTGGTTTCAAAATGGCTTTCTCCCAGGACATTCCTCTCTAGGCTGTAGCTCCTCTTCAAAATGTCACTCTCAGCTGCTCTTGGGGCGTTTGTCCTCTCTTAGCTTCTCTGGAGCAAGAGTCTGCTTTCAACAGCCATCTTCAAAGTGTCTCTCATCTGCAGCTCCTGTGCTTTCTTCAAAGTGTCCCTCTTGGCTGTAGCTCCTCTTCAAAACATCACTCACAGCTGCAGCTGCACTGAGTTCCTTCTGTTTGTCAGCCCATTTATATGGCTCCACTGATCAAGGCCCACCCTGAATGGGTGGGGCCGTGCTTCCATGGAAATATATCATCAGAGTTATCACCTACAGTTGGGTGGGGCACATTTCCATGCAAACAACCTAATCCAAACGTTCCAACTTAACCCCCACTAATATGTCTGCCCCACAAGATTGCATCAAAGAATATGGCTTTTTTCTGGGGGACATAATACATTTTAACCAGCACAACCTCTCTGAGTCAGGTTCCTCATCTTTAAAATAGGGAAAATGTTACCTAATTCACAGAGTCATTTTAAGGATTAAATGAATTCATTCAGGTAAAACACAACAGTGATATACTCAATAAACTATAGCCATTTTTATTATTGATTTCCTTTTGCACCCATGATTATCAGCATCTTCCTCCTCCTCCTTATTCCTATTACTTCTGGCACTACATTAAGTCATGTATACAGTCGATCCTCATTATTTTCAGTAGTTATGTTCTTTAACATCACAGCAAACACTGACTTAGCGAATACTTTTTTTGTTGTTAATAAAAACATTTATTTTGCATTTTATACAGAACAACCTGAAGTATGCAACATGACTTACCAGATACCCAGGAGTTTACAGACAGTGTATCCATCTCAACCGTGTGGTTTTGGGGATTGGAAATCCATATAAACACAGGCAGGGTTTAGTTCCTGCGAACCTCTGGTTACAATGTTTTCATCAACCAATCAGCACTTACCTTGTTTTATGTGTGTTTGTGTTTAAAGACACCTGTTTAATATATACTGTTGATTCATTAATCTTACACTCATGGCTAACAGCACTACAACTCATAACTGAATGAAGCTTAGCTAACACACATATTTTTGTTGTAAGGCACATTGCAGCCTTCTTTCACTCGGGAGCACGAGAGAGTGCTTCGGCACTATGCTTGGGGGCCATTTTAAACACACATAAAGAACAAAAAATGCAAAAAAAATGTGGGACTAAACACACCTCTAAAAGGACACTTTCATAATATGAGAGCATTGCCCTGTTCAGCCTGTCTGGGAGCATGTGCATCAAGTGACTCAAATTTTTCACTGCTCTGCACATGTCCACAAATGACTGTGAAAACACCACAAGATAACTGATTTGGGGTTATGAATATATTTTAGCGAGTAGACGAATTCACAAATACAGAATCTTTTGAATAAAGAGGATCCTTTTTTAATCATTCCTGGGACATTTAGGAATGAGATTTATTATAATTTTTTATTGCTTTGTATGTTTCAAGTAGTTTCAAACCTAAGTTATATGATTCCAAATGCATACGTAAATTAGAAATTTATGTGCCATGAATTGCCAAAATATACAGCTGGCACAACCTAGTATGAGTTCCACGATACCTGGACCTAGACTTTTTTATTATTGCTGATAAACCAATAGTAGTTTTACCCATGTTTAGTATGTAGAAGTCAGAAGCTGTCAGGGATATGATTAGGAAAGGGACAAGGGGTGAACTGATATTTTGTCTTTTAAATGTGTGAAAAGTGTGAACCTCTCTGAAAAACGTAAAGTACTCTGCAAGCTAGCATTATTGTTATTATGTATGGCTTTAGAGAATAGGAGAAGGTGAGGAAGTGAGAGAAGGGAAAGCCTGTAGAATATGTCCTTCAAAATCATAAACCCCACATGTGTTTGCCCAAACCACTTCATGGCTCTCTCCTCTAGGATGGAGAGGAAGAGGGAAGATATCCTATTAGTATTCAACATTCCCTGATTATTTCTTCCTTTTAGTTACAGCAGCAAAACTCATTCTCTAGCCTTCCCACCCCAATAAATATTGTCATGGGGATGGGGCCTTCTACTTTAATTTGTTAAGTATTTGTGGAGTGGCTTCTGTGTGCCAGCTCCAAGCAAGGTCATTTTCTCTTGGTGTCCTTTCAATCATGTGTGATCTTAGGATCATCTTGCAGAGTCAGGGCAGTTTGGTTCCTCTGTGGCTTCCGGTTCCACCTCTAGAGCTTTCTTTCCACAATACCAGACAGAGCTGTGAGAAATGTCACCTGGTGCCATGTTTATATTTGCAGAGGAACCTGCATTAGAAGCTTTATTTCCTGAGTTATTGACTTTCTTTTACCACCAATGGCCATACATAGAAAGTTGTGATATGCATTTTTGTTTCAGCTTAATTTCATATGTTATTTTATGTTCTTACCCTTGTTTTTCTATCTTCTCCTTCATATGCTTTAGATTTTTGCTGTATTTTATGTAGCACTGTATGCCTTTTTAAATCCTCTGTGGAACAAGTCAGGGAATATGTTAACAAATAAGATTTTTTTTTTTTTTAACAGAAATCGACTTAAAGCCTCCAGTCAAGTACAATCTGTAGACCTTCCAAACTGCCACCTGATTAAAGGAATTGGTATGTATGAGAAAATGCTCATTGTACACATTACATTGTTTGGCTATCAACACTAAAAAAATCATTTACAGTATTTTGGTATGCAATTATACTCTTTTTCAGTGTGTAAATCACATTAGATCAAGAAAACCTTCTTTAGCTAATCTCTTTTAGATCTCATACATTCTGTATTTCTTTCTCTCTCTTACTTATACTCTATTATTTGCATAATCCTATGCTTACTGTTTGATTTCTTGCTTGTTTAGTGACTTTTCTGAACTATTTCTGTAAAGTCTGTATTCTCTGTTGTGTGTGCTCACTGAGGTCTGCATACCATTAGCTTTGCTGGTCAGCCCATGAAGGTAAGTCAGAAAGAGGGTAAGCTCCACACTGGCAGTAGCACTGTTTGTCTTGCTCACTACTCTGTAACCAGCATGTAGTCCTATGCCTAATGCATAATTGGGGCTTCACAAATATGTATTTTTTTAAAATTGCTATTATAATATTTTCTAAGGCTACAACTGAAGAAGAGGGAACAATTGGTGGGGTCTCCCTGTCCTGTTGACTATGCAGATGTACCATAGTGCCTGAATCTTTAAAGAGGGGCTCTTTGAAATGAGACCTGGTTCTGCTATAGATAGTTAGGGGCCTGTCCAGATTCTACCCTCCCACTGAGAGTCTCCCAGCTTGTCTGCAGATTCTCCCAGGCCAGAGTCCATGTCTTACTCTGTATGATCTACCACAGTGCCTAGTACCTAATAGACATTCAGTAACTATTGTGGAATTATGAATGAACCATAAAACATATGCTTTTATTAGTGATTGTTCAAGGAATGATAGAAACTCAAAGAATTAGAGGACAAGACACCTACTTTTCTACTTCTGGTTCTGCCAGGAATTTGCGATGTGACCTTGGACAAAGCTGGCCCTTGTATTCTTCACCTGTAATGATGAATTTGTACTTAGATTAAAGGTTTTCAGACTTTAAAAAATCTTGGACCATTTATTTACAATCTTACTCTAAGAACCACAGTATGGAAGTAACTCCAGACTATCATTGTGTCCCTTCTGCCCTTATGTAATAACATCCTCCTCTGGCTGTCTCCTCTGTTGATTGTCCTTGTAATCAGCCATAGATGCAATCAACTGACTAGTGTGACTTAAATATGTGAAATATCCTCACAATCAGGCCAGTGCTTGCTTGAGCAAACAACTGGACATTATAACGTTGCCAAGTTGACATGTGAATTTAACCATTGTAAGTACCCTTCCAGACTTTATTTATGAATTCCTGTACACTTACATACACACAACTTAAAAAAAAGTCATAACTGGGATCAAATTATACATAATATTTCAAACTAGCTTTTGCCCTGGGTACTGTATTTTTTTAAACTTATGTCAGTACACATAGAATTATTCTTTTTAGCAAATGCACAGTATTTTTAAATAAAAATATATATGCTCATGTAAACAATATATATGTGCAAACAAAAAATAATAAAAAATAGAAAATAAAAATCTCTCAACAAATTCTCCATCCCCCTACAGAGATAACCCCAGAAATAGTTCCTTTTCTATCCTTCCAGAAATTTTCAATGCATATGGAAACAAATATATGCATATACACACATCTAGTTTTTTTCACAAAATGGTATCTTAGTTTAAATACTCTGCAACCCACTTTATTCATAACACAGTGTGAATAACTTTCCACATCAGCAAATATAGATTTACCTCTTTTTTTCATATTTGCACATACCATGATTTATTTAATCAATTCCTTCTGAATGCATATTTGGATTGCACACTGTTTAGCAACTACAAAGAAATCAGTGAACATCACTGTACACATGGCTCTTGTGTATCTGTAGGATAGATCCTCAGTGGTAAAATTGTTGCTCAGTTGACATATATGTTTAAAATTTTGATAATCATTGATAAATTGTCCTCTAATTGGCAACACTAATAAACCCAATATCTCATATTCTTAACCACATTCACTCCAGATAGCATTCACAAATGCTAGCAAAAACAAACTAGTGAACCTTCTCTGGACCACACACCAGAAAGCTTCACTTTCATGACAAAATCAGTTTTCAGAGCAACCTTTTCAGCTTTTTTATGGTTGTGTTACTCATCTCTCATTCTTTACACATCTATTTTCTATGTCTTCTATCTGCTATTTGTCCATTTCTGCCTTTGTGTTTTCCCAACTCTATTTCCCTTCACCTGGACTGCTTGACTTCTTTATCCTGGGTTTTCTCCTCTTTGTTTCAGTTGCCCAGTCACTTAGCAGGAGGATGCAAAGTCAGCGTCAAATACCAGATTGACTAGATCTGTGCTGGATAATGCAGATAATTCTAGAACTGAGGTTGTTCTGGAGTCCCAAGAAAGCCAGCAACCTCATTCTGCCTTCTGGCAGAAACTACAAAGGGCCCCCTGAGAACTGGTACCTAAGCTGAGGCCAGATGGCATCTGTCAAGGATGTTGTGCAAGGTTTGGGAGGGTGCACCAGTGATCACTATGGTTACTTTTGCTCCTGAGTTTCTTTTTAATAACTCAAATTATTAAATAGCCCTTGGCCCTGCAAAACCCACCTTCTGTGAATTCAAGTCTCAGAACAGACAATAGGGCACAGCCAGAGACATTACAGGACAAACTGCCCAGTTTATGCCTCTTATAACTCACTGGGATGGAGGACTCTTCAGAGAAAAACAAGCCCAGCAACATTTATATTCTGAACAGGCATCTGTCTATGTTTGTGACCTTTATGTTGTATGTGTTTGAGCTGCTGTCTGGAAATTGGAAAGAATGAGGAAATATGTCACCTATGGCCTCTCTTGTGAAGTGTTTAATGCCTCTGAGGCACTTCAAAAGGCAACAGAGCGGAGAGGAAGAGTGATTAGAAGCACATTTGGGATACGTTTTTAGATCTAATTAGAATTGTGCATTTTTTAAAAAACTTTTTTGCTTTTGCTTTGTGGTTAGCACACACCATCTGAACATTTGGTTGAATGCTATATTAGTGATGTGTGATGGTTAATAACTTGTAGTTACATATTTTTAACAATAGTTGCTTCATCAGTGGTCTTTGATTATAAGGAAGTAACAGTGTCCTGGACAAACATTCCCATATAAGCTAAAGCAGCAAGGGTAGAGAGTTCCTCATTTTTGTTTCTACTTTGGAAGCAGTAGTAGCTGTGCCTCACCCCTTACCCTCCAACCCCCATTAACACATACGCACACACCCTACAATACTGCATTCACTGTCACTGAAAATGAACCCATTGCAACTTTTGGTGCTTTATCTACATAATCATATCTTATGCCCTTCGTTTTAATACACAATAGTCATTTATCATGTATCATACAAAAGGTGTGCCTTGTGTGGGGTGGAAAGTGAGTTTGCTATTAATTTCATTTTATGTACCCCTTCCCAGTCTGTCTTTCAGACAGAAACCAAGCTTTTACACACCCAAGATATGGCGAAATACAACATCTAAGTAATAAAATTATAATAACAAGAGCTAGTTTACTCTATTAGAGGTTTAAAATTTTAAAACATCTTATTTTCTAAATGTCTGAAAATACTGGCATTCAGGGTTCTGGACTAAAATAAAATTTTGAAAGGGCTGTCTTTCTTGAGTTAACTAATAGTTTTATGCACTTCATAGTCAAGAGCTTGACAATAACTTCTGTTTGAGAGATTAAAAAAAAAGTGTTAACGTTTGTGGCCTTTGTTGTCATGTACTTTACAATCCATCTATGAAAAAAGAAAAACAAGAAAACACCACTGTGACATAGACATATACCTTCTTCTTTTTTCTAACAGGTAAGAAACTGAGGCTTAGAGAGGTTAAGTAACTTCTGCAAATTCTCTCTCCAGTATAGTATCTTTTTGCTAGAGTGAAAAATAATGGGTTACAATATTGCATACTCTATTGGGAATGATGAGGGTTAAGTTGCTGTTATAAAATTATAGAAGCTTAGAAGAAAGTATACTTTTCTCTTACATAACAGCCCAAAGGTAAGCAAGAGGCCTAGGTGATTAGATGGCTATGCTTCTTGTGGTTATTCAGGGATTCAAGGTGGAGAAGCAAAACAGTTATCTTCAACATATTGCTTCAGTTTGGGGCAAAGACTAGAACTCCAGTTGTTGCCATTTCCCAGGCAAGAAGGAGTGGAAAGAAAAAGTAAATGGATATGATTTTTATTTTTCTTTTACCCAGTAGTTGCATACGTCATGTATTCTCACATCCCACTGGCCCAAACATAGACACGTGGCCATCTATCCGCAAGACACAGCAGGTCACGTCATCTGTTACTAAATGCCCTGGCCTATTGCTAAAAGGAAGAGTATGGACACTGGCTAAAGGAATAAAAAGAGATCAAAATTAGGTATGCTAAAATAGGAAGACTTTCTAGAGAAAGAGGGCTTTGAGGGAAGTTTTATAGAAAAGTTCAGGATGGGAATTGGTAAAGAGAAATGGGGAATATGAGAGGCATGGAAATGAGAATTTGGGGGGAAAAGCCAACATATGGACTTGATCACAACAGAATTTACAAAGTGAAGTGTATTTGGAGAGGAGCCAGCAGATAGTTTTATAGAGAAAATTCATTAAATGTTAGGTTGGATAGTTTCTTTGTGATTTTAAGTCAAACCAAAAGGATTTGAGTCTCAGCCTCACACTTTGTAGGTTGTGACCATAAGCAATTTGCTTAATGTTTCACAAATTCCATAGTCTCAACTCTAAAATAAGGGATGATAATATTGCCTCTTAGGGTTATGAAAATTTTGAGATTATGTATGTCAAGTACTTAGCAAAGAGCTTAGTACTTGGTAAGCCCTTTATCAGCTATCATCATCATCATCAAATTAAAGGAGAAAAAAATTATGCAGCATTGATTGCTCTTGCAGTGGTCGGACCAAAGAGGTGATATAAACCTACTGTAGAGGTAGCTATAGAAATGAAAAGCAAGGAGAGATCTGGAAAATAAGAAAAGTATGTGTAAGACTCAGTATTTTCATTGAAATTTTAGGCAACAATGTAACTGAAATGCAAAGATCTTTTAAAAATATTGTTTTTTTCTTAAAGTCATTAAAGTTATTAAACAATTAAAAGTTATTAAAACAACTGTTATTTGTAGAAAAATTTAAACAAAGCAAAGTATAAAAGAAAATGGCTCACTCATAATCCTACCAAAATTAACATTGTCAATTTTTTCCCTAAAACTCTTATCTTTTTATTTTCTGTGTATGCAAATACATACTGAATTAAATTTTCTTAAATTATTTTTCAGGAAAAACAAATTTTAATTAATTGAACTCTTACTAAATGGATCCAGAAAGCAAAACTGGGTCTAGTATACATTTGCATGTGTGTATGTGCATGCGTGTGTGTGTGTGTGTGTGTGTGTGTGAGAGAGAGAGAGAGAGAGAGAGAGAGAGAGAGAGATTTCCTCAGGTGCCTGCTCATAACCATTTGAGAACCACTGTAGGTATAGAGTCTGTTGGTTCTTTACTTTACCTTTGCAGGGATCACAGACCCTTTTGGAATCTGCTCAAAGCCAAACCTTTTCACAGAAAAATTCTCATCTGCACGTACAAAATTAATTTTGCATGGAGTTTCAGGGGGTTCATAGGCCCTTTGAATCCATTTGTGGCTCCCTTGGAATCCACAGACTTCAGGTTGAGAAACCTCTCCACTGTACCATGCTTAAGCTTCTGTTTATCTTCTTTCAAAGGACCAGGTGATTCATCTTCACAAAGTGAAATTTTTAGCATTTTAATTTTGTTTCTATTTGCCCCACTCTGATAGAGTGAGTAACACTGGAGGCAACAGGCTAACTGCAAAATCATGAAACAGAAACAAAATGGCTGGGATAGATGCTGAGAAATCTTTTGGAGAGTTCTTAAAGGGGAAGACTGGATTTTGTGGACTCAAAAGAATGTGTCATGATTTGGCTTAATCTAAGCCATTTTTATTCCTCTTTTCTTGTGTTTGGGTCTATTATCTATCTGCAGAATTTACACAGTAAGACCACTGGGAAGGCCTTATGTCTAATTATTTGCTGTACTGAAGATAGTCAATAATCAATAGTAATTGTAACCTGCCTCAGAGACAGGAGTTAGAAGCTTCAGCTGGATTAGGTACATGGTATTTTTCATTATTTTTCCTTTGCTAGTTTTTCTGTAATTTAAAGCCTAAATTTAAAGATTAAACGGAAAGCTTTCTTTGCTTATGAGAACAAGCAGGCGTTGTTTCTTAAAGAGGGGATGTGCAATCCCAGGTGTTTTATCTCTGTTAATGAGAGAAATGTCTGAGTTTGCTTCAGTTTGAATGAGCAGAGAAGAGGACAAGGATATTTGCATGGTTAAATGACTATGAGCCCTTCCTTCTGAAAGTAAATATTCCCCTGATGTCAATTACTTTTATACAGACATCTGGATGTTTATCATAAGAGAATACAGATGTCAACTTTTTCTGTGTTATAGCTGGTAAATATGGTGATTACTTGACTTTGATTTGAGTAAACATACAATATCTAATATTTAAAGTCAGAAGTTCACTGCAGAAAGGAGTTTAGACTGATGTTTATTAAAAAGAGTGGTTCCTTGGAAAAAAATCATAACCATCCCTAAAGATAACAGACACTGATAAATTAAACAAAGTTCTAGTTATGCTCTAACAAATAACCAAATTTGAACATGACATTTATCTATTTCTTGAACTTATAGAAGCTGGCTCTGAAGATATTGACATACTTCCCAATGGTCTGGCTTTCCTTAGTGTGGTAAGTATCTCTCTCCTTCCCCTGTCTTTAGTGGTGGAGGTACAAGGGCATTTGATTAGGACTGCTGAGCAGAAACTTGTTTTCAAAATTCCATCACTTTCAGAAATGTGCTCTGAAAAGAAGACAGGTCAAAGAAGATCTTATCTAAATGTAGTGATGCAGTCTTTGTCAACTGATTTATTGCCCTTTATTTCCCCACTGCATTGCACTAAAATATACCTGGGCATTCAGTATTTTACAAGCATGTTACTGAAAAGGATATTTGGGGCATTAGATACTATCATTTTACTATTTTAACTACAGCATCTATCCATACTTTCATTAGGTACTCAATTGTAAGTGAATATCCTGGTGGTGCTTATTTATTTTCAAATAACATACCAGTTTTCCCAAACCAAGGAAGATGCTTTTTCTTCCTTCTCTCCTTCCCCTCCTCAAGTAGCCTATATAAGTGGAAAGTCAATGACTGACTTTATTTATACCCTCCACTTCTGCCTTCATTCTTAGAAGCTGAAAACTAATTTCTACTGGGCATACAATAGAAAGACTTTAAAATTGATTGGCCTGTGTGCTGCTGGCCTGCACCTGTGTTCATTCTGATTGGAAATCCTTATAAGTGGGTAGATAGGAAGGTTCTGACCACCTTCTTTCCTGGCTGGGAAGAGGTGGGGGTCCATGGCAACTCCAGGGGTCCAGTTTTTCTTGAGGAAGAAGCATCAGGCTCTGAAGACAGCCTGTAGAAGGAATTATTCTATTTCCTTTCAGCATCCATTATTTTCAGGATCTGCAACTCAGACGGGATGTGAAAAACTTGGGGATACCTTAGAATAGAGTTGCAACACTAATAAAATAGTTGTCAGACTTGAGAGAAAGGTGAGAGAAGTCAGCTTAGGAGAGAATGAGGCACTCTTCAGGATCCTGGCAGTTTTTATATGCAAGACTGTGAGCAACTGGTTGTTATCACTGAGAGGAAAAAGAAATACTATGGGCTTTAGCAGATGCATGAACATTTATACTTAATAAGAAAATAGTCTTAAAAGAAAAATTTTATTTCACTACCTACATAGAATGAACAAAGTGGCCTACACACACACACACATATATGATTCTGGCTTTGTTTAGAAGCATGTGCTTGTACATATGTCTATAATTTATAGACTGAGACTGCAAGTCAAAATTGGTCATAAATAGTGATGTAAAAGCCCAAATAAAGGAAAAATCAGTTGCATTTTTTTTTTTGCAAAGGATATATTCTAAAAGTTTTGAGTAATCCAGAACTCACCTATTTCAAGATGTTCTCCCCAGGAATAAATCTGAACTAGGAGGGATGGGTCTCCAAGCACATAAGTCTACAGCCACTTTAGTTGAAGGGCATGTTACAGTCCTGCTGTCTTTCTGATGTCATTCCTAGCATAAATGATTTTTTTCTTGTAAATTTAGAAAGGTTCCCGGTTTAAAACTGTTTTAAATATACTCGGCATTGTCTGCAATACCTCCCAGCATGCACTCCCCTCTAGCATGCATGTCCTGATGGTTGTTAATCCTTCTTCCCAGCATTTCAGCCAATCTATCCCATCCTACTCCACAGTTAAGGGTTTAGGGTCACCTCATTACTAACGCCACACTCAATAAGGGATTGGGTGACACTGACATAGAATATAAAAAAGATTTAAGTAACAGGGAATGTTAAAATAATCATGAAGAGTTATCACCACCACTGGTGGACACTTCCTGTGCATTTAAACATGTTATTGCTTATAGGACACTAATAAAGAATAGAGATTATTAACAGCTGAAAAGGCACTGCCATAAGGCAATAGCATAATCCCAGTTTATTCTATTTACTGGGCCTTCTGGCCTTGAAATTATCTATTTGTGATAGATTTTTTTTTTTAATTGGAGGGAATTCCAATTAATTTTGTCCATAATATGAGGCTTTAGTTTTTATTGCACTCTTTTAAATTTGCATAAAATATGACTGTATTAGGTTAATAAATTGAATAAGGCAGTATATTTAAATAAAACACAGTATCACCAAGAAGTCTTTACCTTAAGAATGTAAGCATCAATCAGCATAAAATACATATAGTTTATTAATTAACTGATTTAAAAAGAAAAGACCTAGATCATCTCAGTGAGTGCCAACAAGCATTAAATCAAATTCAACACTTATTGCTGATTAAAAGCTCTAAGCAAACTGGAACTAGAAGGGAACTTCCAAAAAATCTACAGAAAATATCATTCTTGATGGTAAAACATTAGCTGCATTCCCAATTAATGTTCAGAAGAAGAAAATGCCCAACACCATCACAATACTCAGTCATGTACCAGAGTTCTTAATAACCCAAAAAAACAATAAACGAGGGAGAAAATAAAGATAAAACTGCCATTATTTTCAGACATGATTACTTGTTTTTTAAACAATCCAGAAGCTTCGGCTATCAGACTGTTAGTATTAAAAGGAGAAAAGAGTTCAGTGACATAGTTGGATTCAAAATGAACATATAAAACTCATGGCTTTCCCATGCACTAGCAAAAACCAGCTAGAAAATATAATGATGATAATAAATTTCCATTCAGAATAGCAACCTAATTTTCAAATTTATACAGAAGAATTAATGAATAGAAATCAATGAGAGAGTGAGATCTTATTCTGAATATCAGAATGGACTGGAAAGCTATAGAAGTTTACAGAATAGCATATTGGCACAGGAATAGGAATGATAAGTCAGCAGAACAAAATAGAAATTTCTTAAACAGCCCAATATGTAGATGGGGATCTAGTGCTTGATAAAGGTGACATTTTGAATCTGGGGAAAAGAGATGGACTATATGCCAGGCACTGTTTCAGTGGGAAGAGACAGATAGTGCACAAATGAACATATGTCAGATGGTCATAAGTGCTTTAACAAAAAATAAAGTAGGCTGTGGCAATGGAGAGTGACAGCTGTGGTGATGGTGGAATCATGCTGTCATTTTAGATAGGGTGCAGATAAGGTCTCTGATAAGTGACATTTGACCAGAGACCAGTTGGAAGTGAAGAAGTGAGTCTTGCAGATTTGTGGTGAAGAGATTCACACACGAGACTCACACAAAGAGCAGTACAAACCCTCAAGGAGGATGTGAACTTGCTGTTCTGGAGGAACGACAACCACCTCCTCACTAGCCTTTCTGTTTCCACCCTGACCCCCCTAAATATATAGTATTGATTATATATATATATATATATATATATAAGTATGTATATCACATGGCAATAAGGGCAGTGGATTAAAGTGAACCAGTGTGAGGAGGACAGGGAGTGCCAGGAAACGGGGTGTTTTGGTTGATATTTGGGCACAGAGATGAAGAAATTAAAGGAGGAAGCCCTGGATATCTTGGGGGACAAGCATTCCTGGGCAGAGGAGATAGTGTGTAGAAAGGTCTTGAAGTGAGAATGTGCTTGGTTTGTTGCAAGAACATCAAGGAAGCCAGTATGGCCAACTTAGGGTGAGTGATGAAGACAGAAATAGGATATGAAGGCAGAGAGCTGGGGTGTTTGGAGTGGGTATAGTGATGGAGGTTGGGAAGAGCAGATGATCCAGGGCCTTTAGGCCACCATAAGAATTTTTATCTGAGTGAGATGGGAAGCCATTAGAGAGTTTTGAGTAGAGCTGTGACCTAATTTGACTTAATCTGGATGTTGAGGTAAGAAGGGAATGAAGGGCAGAAACAGAAAGGCCAGTTAAGAGGCTGTCAGCATAGTAGGTGATGGTGGTTTGAGCAAGGAAGTCATGGCAGAGGTGGTACAAAATGTTCATATCCTTATGAATGGAAGTATTTTCAAGGTAGGGTCAACAGGATTTGCTGATGGATTGGATATGAGATATGAGTCAAGGAGGGAAGTCAAGACTGATTTGCTAACGACCAAGTCTTCTGGCATTCTTCAAGCAAATTGCAGGCTTGAGGGATTCAGCACTCAAATTTGTAAACTTTCATTTATTTCCACCCTCAACTCTGCCTGGTATCTCCCAATCCTCTATTTTACCCTCTGAAGAAAAGAAACTCCCAGTCTTCTTCCTCAACTCAGCAAAATCAGTTATTTTGTTCATCTTTCAGCATTCCAGCTTCCTTTTTTTTTTTTTTTTTTTTTTTTTTTGCTATTGTCTCCTCTCTGATTTCCTTATGTTTTTTGACTTTATGCCCCTATCTTTAACTAAAGTCTCTACCATTTGTTTGTGGTTCCCACTTTAGTCCACAAAAAATTTTAAGCCATTTGTATTTAACTCTTTTCTCTGTTTTGGAAAAGGGACTAAAGTGTCAAGGACTCCACAGCTTTGCACCAGATAAGCCTGGAGGAATACTAATGATGGATCTAGAAGAGGAAAAACCTAGGGCACTGGAGTTAAGAATCAGCCGTGGGTTTGATTTGGCTTCATTTAATCCACATGGTATCAGCACTTTTATAGACAATGGTAAGAGTGGATGAAAACATTAAGGAACTTAAAATAGTTTACAAATGACTGGAAAATAGATTTGGATTGTATTTATAGGAAGAGAAGAACGATTAACTCATGAATTATTTCTGTATTCTTCATACAAATATGTTGATCATTTGCCTCTTTAGCTTACAGTAGTAAGTTATGCTACGTTTTGACATTTCTAACAGTTAATACCTGAAGGAAGGCTTAGTTTTCATAACCTTTCCATATACCTATGATCATAACATTTTTTAAAAAGAGCTATATTTCTGAATTCAACTATAAACAGATTATTCATGAATTCTGTATATAGAGTGGGAAACACTCTTTCTTAAAGGTCAGGGGGCCAATGATCAGAAATAACACCAGATAGACAGCGATGGGAAAGACAGGAAAGGAGAATGATCTGTTAGGTTGTCTAACAGCTTATACATTCAACCTTTCCTTGCTTGTGGTATTTAAATGTCAGCGTCTGCCCAAAGGTCCGATGGTTATATCGTGTAAATTAACTCTGTTCTTTCAATTCTTTAGATGACATAGTTTATCTCTTTGTTGTAAACCACCCGGAATTCAAGAATACAGTGGAAAGTTTTAAATTTATAGAGGAAGAAAATTCTCTTTTGCATCTAAAAACAATCAAACATGAGCTTCTTTCAAGGTACTTCCTCCCTCTGTTCATTCACCAGTTTACCTCTAGCATTGTCAAATATTTTCCAGGGTACACTTCTCACCTTTCATAAGAATCAAAAATATATATTATCATTTCCTTGTAGAGCAGAGAAAGCAATGCATATGAGAGTTGTGTCATCTATTATAATAATTAGTGCTCTCTGTGGATTCACTTAGAAATGATAAAAAGTGGTGCTATGGGGGAAACGCCCTTGGGGCCCATTTTGAGAGTAGAAGACAAACCTCGGCTTTTTTTTCCTGCTAACTCTGTCACCCTCCTCCCATATGACTCATCACCCAAATCATAATAATACCTGTCCTGCCAAGAAAGAACAGCCTGCTTTATATGGGATTTGTATGCTTATTTTGGGAGTTTATCCAGAGTGCTTTCACAGGGTTAGTGCTCTGGGCTGATGATCCTACAGAACTGAAAGGATTGGAGTTAGAGCTGGGTTGCCATTACTTCAGGAGCTTAAAGCTAGTTGACAGTGTAGCTGAAGGAGAATCACATGAACTCCACCCCCCTACCCCCAGCTCAACCTGCATGAGCCTACTGTTTCTTTTATTTTAAACTTGATGAATTTTTTAAAATTTCTACTTCCAATCTAGAGCTTCAACATGTAACTTTGATATTTGTCCCAAAAATGTACTATATAATAAATAGGAGGATAGATACCATTCAGACAGCCTCTGCATTCTGCATTATGGATCTCTTTGAGAAAGAGGGAACCCAGCTATTTTCCCTATATCTGTTATTTTTCATTTAACAGAGGATAAAGCAACTCTTTCAGAAATTTTTGCATAGAGTAATTGGAATTTAAATTTAAATAACACCCTTGCATAACTGGTTTTAAAAATGTAATTGTTTATAGCATATAAATCTCACCTGAAGCATTGCACTATGGCAATTTCATCATCCATCTCTCTGCAAGTGTTTATTGAGTGTCTGTTCATTCTTGGCAGGTTGGCTTTGTGAGTTACGTAGAAATAGAACACTCAGCCTTAGTGTGACTAATAACTAAGCAATGAAACTCAGGAAAATCCAGCAACTGAGTAAATGGAAGCTAGGTAAATGTTATTGACTGCTTGACCAGCTCACCAGCCAACCAGGCTCTATCTCTATAGAATGGACAGCTCTGTCCTTACATATCATTGTTGAATGCTATTATTTCTTGCTGTCAAAACAAACAAACAAAGAAACAAAAACCTTAATGTCCCCAAGTTCTTTTTTTCTTTTCTAATAAGCCTGCCATAATTGCTAAATGGCCTGCCTTCAAATTACCTGGAACCATACAAAATTGTTCTCTGACAAACCATTATGGTATATTGCAAATGACTATAGCCATATGATTTTAGCTGATCTTTTCCTGGAAAACCTCCTTCCAAGATTGTGAAGTACATATTGTTTAATCCTTTTGTATACTTAATTTTTATTATGGATGCCAAAAAGACTTTTTATTTTCTCACAGTTATTTTTCTCTTTCAGTGTGAATGATATTGTAGCTGTTGGACCCACACATTTCTATGCCACCAATGACCACTATTTCTCTGATACTTTCTTAAAGTATTTGGAAACATACTTGAACTTACACTGGACAAATGTTGTTTACTACAGTCCAAATGAAGTTAAAATAGTAGCAGAAGGTTTTGATTCAGCAAATGGGATCAATATGTCACCTGATGAGAAGTACGACCCCTTTAAAAATATTTTTATTCCTTCTCAATTACGAGGAGATAAAAAATCTTGATTTTTTTTCAACATGGAAATAGCTTCCTTGACATTTCTATTATAAAACTAATGTTTGTTTATTGTAAAAGTGTAAAAGCACTTAAGAGCATAAGGCAACAACCTGGAGAGAACCACCAATTAAATTTTGGTATATATCATGTTAGAATTTAATTTTATAAATGTAAATTTTTATAAAATGGGATCATATTTACATATACATATACACATATTAAAATATCATATGCATCAAATATATATATTAAAGTATCAGGTAGACCTTTTCTTTTAAATAAATATACCATCATTTTTATTGGTTGCATATTATTCCCCTGTAAGGATGACCCTTAATTAATTTAGCCAGTTCCCTATTGATAGATTAGTAAGTTGTTTACTTTTTCTTCCTTAGTCGTTGTATGGTTCTAATTTACCATTGAAACTTATCTATTTTTTTTTTTAAAGGAAAAACTGTATATGGGAACATTACAACATAATTGTTAAATCTGTAGATTTTGGAGTCATACAGACCTGGGTTTAAATCCCAGCTAGGATGTTGGCTAAATATGCTATTATGGCCACTCTTCTTTGTACATTTGTGCAGGTGTTCCTGTAGAGAAGATCCCTAGAAATAGAACTACTTGCTCAAACAGTGTGAACCCTTTAAGTGTTAACTTTAATTGCTATTGCCAACTTGCCCTCCAAAATTATCTTATAATTTTTGTATGCCCAGTCACAGCCTATAAGAAAGGACATTAAATTCTTTATTAGCTTTCTCTTCTATTACCTTAGTGCACAGACCAACATAAATTTCTACAAAAAATGTAACAGGAGATAAATTTGGCATTCCTTGACAACTAAATTTCCCTATTTTTTTAGATGCACTTTTTTTTTGTTGAGTACAGAAAATGAATGTAGAATTATTTAATTTAAACTGTCTGTAACTGAACCGATCCAATTTCTTCTGTCAAACCTGTTCTCCTCAACTCTCGTATTTCTATTATGAGATTCAAACTCTCCAGTCACCCAAGCTAAAATAAATAATAATAAAAGGGGGAATTCAGCTTTAACTCCTTCTCTTTTACTAGCTACTTCCAACCCATGAGCGAGTCCTGTTGATTCTGCCTTTGCTTCCTTCCCTCACTCTCACCACCCTTTCCCTTCCCAGTGACACCTGCCTGGTTTAGGTTCTCCTCCTCTCTAGCTAGAGTGTTAAACTTTCTTTCAACTTGTTTTCCAGCCACCTCTATTTTTGCACTGTTGCCAGTTGTGTCTTTCCATATTCCACTGGCCTTTAGAGCCTCCAAAAGAGGGGGCTCTGTCTTCCTCATCTTTGTGCCAGGCACAATGCAGATCCTCAGTAACAGTCAGACAGAACTGACCATTTGTTATCTTGCCACTTCCTTATTCTAAAAATTCAGTGGAATTTAATTGCTTATCAAATCAAGGCATGCTAACGAACTGGACTTCACTTCGCAGGCTAGCTCCAACCTCCTTTTTCTACCATTCCCATACTTTCCGTGCCTCCAAGAACTTATTTTACAAGCATGCCTCCCTCATTCTTGCCTCTGTCCTTTTGCTTGTATGTTCTCTTCTGCCTGGAAGGCGCTCTGTCCTCATGGCCTTTGGTTCAAATCCAGTCTCTACTTCCACATGGATTCTGTATAATTGCCCCCTCCTTTGTGAGTCCTTTTGTGTTCTCAGGAGCTAGATATTTCTCCAGTCTCTTGAGTTTAAATATTTCTTATGGTACCACTAATGCTGAACTAGGTGTTTAGTGTGTACAAACCAGCATGATCTTCCCAGCACACTATAAACTTTTGAGCAGAGAGGCTGTGTCTTCTTCATGTTTATATCCTCCACAGGGCTTTACCCATAGTAATTGTTCAGTAGATGCTTCTGGAACAATTGATTCAAAGAGTAAAATTACCTTAAAATAATTCATTAATTCACCCCACCTTCCCAGTATAAAGATTGTTGTGAATAGATGCTTATATTTTATTCTTAAAATTCTTTAACATGTTAATATTTTAATAAAATGTGAAATATGTACAAGCAACATTTATTGCTACATGTAGTTGATCCCTAGAGATAACAAATTATATTGTGAAATACAAAATTTTTATGTAAACAAAACCTTTGTTCTATTGTCCTTTCCGTGGCACATATCATGGACTTTATAAATTCAATAATATCCTATATTATTTTTCTTTACACACCCTTTAAAAAATAATTTAACAATTCATTATTATTGTAGCAACACTGAATTGATTTTGAAAGCTTACTTTTTAAAGAAAAATTAACCTTTATCATGCAGTAGAGGGCCCATTATTGATTAACTTCATGTAGGTTATTAAGTTGTATAATTTCATACTGTATTAATGAAGCTTGATATTGGCATGGTGCTCTAACCAGTGTGTCCTTTCTGCACTGCAAAGGTACATCTATGTTGCTGATACACTGGCTCATGAAATTCATGTTTTTGAAAAACACCCTAATATGAATTTAACTCAATTGAAGGTAAAATATTTATTTTTTATATATAAAGCAGATTTTAATTTATTATATTTTGAGACTACATAGTTATGCTCTATTATAGCACTGCCTCACTTAGAACAGAATATGGATGCCAGTATTGCTATTCCGGGTGTTTTAATATTATCTCCCTCCAACTGGAGAAGTCCCCTGTTCCCAGCAATCACAAGGACTGACTGTGACTACATGCAGCAGGGTAGGGGTGATATTTTCATCTGATTTAGGGCCCATCCCATGAAGCGCTGATGGAGCAAGATGAATTCCAGTAAGAATTTTCACAATTGAAAAGCCTTAATAGATGGATTCTCAAATGAAGATTTATGCATGTTTCTAGTTCTTTCAATAATAAATGAAGGTAGAAATTGAGTTCCAGACCATTATTATTTTCTTCCTGCTCAACAACACATATTTTAGGTTGATTAAGAATTTCCTATCTTGCTTAGATTGAGTTTCTTGAGCTCTGTGATTATTTTGCATCCTTTAAGGGAGAAGGAGTTCATTATTTTAGAGAGATTTTCGATAGATTGCTTATCACCGTAACCTCCTATAGATTGATTATCACCTTAACTTCCTAATTTAAGGGAAGATGAAAAACATCTCCAAACCATGTTCTTAATTTTATTTTAAACAATGTTGGTATTAGCGGGGTGTACTTGGGGAGATGTGTGTGATTTCCCCACATGCATAGAGGCAGGAAATAACCGGTTAGCCCTAAATTATTTAATCAAGTTTCTCATGTCATTTATATATTGACATTTTTTCATTTGGAAGGTACTCAATTTGGATACACTGGTGAATAATTTATCTATTGACCCTTCATCGGGGGACATCTGGGCAGGCTGTCATACTGATGGCCAGAAGCTCTTCGTATATGACCCGAACAATCCTCCCTCATCAGAGGTTTTTATATTTTTAGTTTTTCAACCTTGATTATTCAAGTCTTTTGAACTAGTAGTACGATAAACTGTCATGGGATGGTTTGTTTAGTCCCTTTAAACCACTATTACAGAAAAACTGTTATGTAGTGATTTTGTAATTGCTTTAAGCCAATAATTGGTAGACTTCACATTGTTCAAATTCTTTAAGAAAAGTAAATCTTTTGATATATTAAATTATGGTGGAAGCTAGTCAAAGGTGTTTTTATAATGACAGTGCCCTTCTTGTGTGGTATACTGGCAATTTTAAAAATACCTCTTTTATTGTTAGCTCACCACATGACATGAGTTTTGTTATTGTCAAACAGTGTGAAAGTAGGTACATTAGTGTAAAAGTATTTTTATTAATGCTGAGTTACTATAATAACACTAAATCCTGTATTGGCATGGAATAACTAGATGGTTTAAGAAAGCATTTTCTTTGAAGGTTTGAAAAGTACATTAATTTTAACATTAAGAAGATTGGTAACTGCTCTTTTCACCAGCAGGTTCTCTTAATCATTATCTCATTGTGGAATACAGGGACTATTGGTGAGTAAGTGGCATGGGTTATGGTGGTTATATAGTAATCCTCTGTATCTCCCAAATAGGTTCTCCGCATCCAGAACGTTCTATCTGAGAAGCCCACAGTGACTACAGTTTATGCCAATAACGGATCTGTTCTCCAGGGAAGTTCTGTGGCCTCGGTTTATGATGGGAAGCTGCTCATTGGCACCTTATACCACAGAGCCCTGTACTGTGAACTCTAAATTGTGTTTTTGATGTACAAGTGGGACAAATTCAGTTAACAATTAATTTTCTATAAATTGCTAATTCTGAAGGAATTTAACCAGCTCAGTTGACCAAGAAATGTATGGCATCTCTAGTTAATTTTTTTTTTTCAATAAGGAAAGACACCTTTAGTTCTCATAGCACTTTTAACATAAAAGGAAAATGTACAACTTTTCAAAGATGCCAAGTAAATGAGAGAGAAGAAAGCTGCTTTCAGGTAAAGTAAATACACATGCATAAAATAAGTGCCATCTTTGCTTTCCGATGCCAGAGCAAGAACTCCAATGAAATGGGGTGGGTTGTATGTCTTTAAAATGTGAGTGACCTCAGCTCCAACAGTGTGCACACTGTTGCTGTTCAGAACTACTGATAGATAACATGTTAGGATGTTTTTTACTGCTATTTTGTTTACTACTAAAGAGTTGGAGTGATATTAAAGACTAACTAAAATACAAGTTTATTTCTGTATTTAATTCATAAGGCTTGTCCTCAGGGGATATGGGAGGGCCGCTGGTTCCATGAAGGGTTGCCTTGGAATAGATAGGCATGGCAATGCTGATTCCTGTCATTGAAAGCTGACACTTTTTATTTTAAAAATTAAACAAAACAAAAAATTTAACTAAATACTGTAACTAATTCCTAGTTAGTACTGAGTGCTCCATCGGCTCTCTTCCTTAGTGAGAGCCCACCCTGGATACAAGGAGAAGAAAAGAGGTTGGAACAGGAAGGTCATCCCACCTCCTCCTTGGATTTATATGCGAATCAAAGCCAGAATAGATGAAGTCACCTGTCCAGGGCCACCTGGACCATAACTAATTCCTGGTTAGTACTGAGTGTTCCATCAGCTCTCTTCTTTAGTGAGAACCCACCCTGGATACAAACAGGAGATAAGAAGTTGGGGAAGGAAGGTCACCCCACCTCCTCCTTGGACTTATATGAGAACCAAAGGCAGGAGAGATAAAGTCATTTGTCCAGGGCCACCTGGTTAACCAGGGGCAATGCTGGGATGAGGGCCACGGGTTCTTGCCTCACAGGTAAGAGTTTTTTGCACTCAGCGTACCGCCTGTAAAACCATCATAAGCCCTGGAGAGACACTTTTCTGTTTCATGTAATTTATCAAAGCACTTTTACTTGACCTCTCATACTTTTTTCCCTTCTTCTTCATTTTCATCAAAATATTTGTCACTTACATTGTGCCAGACAATGTGCTAAAAATGTTAAATTCATTATCTCATTTAATCCTATCACAACCCTGAGGGAGTAGGTATTGATATATCACCATTAACATTTCACAGATCTCAATCTATGTCTAATGTCACAGCCTATACCCTTAACCACTATACAAAGCTACTACTTAGTACTGAGTATCTCTGTTTTATCAAATCATAAGTTTACTGTGCATTTATCTGTGCCTCTTTTACTCTGATGATTTACTGAATTTAAAACAATTTGGTCTTTACTAGGTCAAGTCATTCAGAAGAACTGAAACTGCAATTGGGATATGCCACCACTAGGTGCCATATTTGTGTGTGTATATGTGTGTGTTTTCATTATTCTTTTTCATCTGAGAGCCTGCTTAATAAAAATAAATACACTTTTGCTTTTGTTTTTTTTTAAACAAAACCTCAGCTCTTTTACAATAGCTAAATGAGAACATGAGTGGCCAATGCAGGGAACAAGGGAAATAAAATATGTTTTATAGTACAGTGACTTTTTTTCTCATTCTGTGTGAGGATTAATCACTAATGACAGCTAATCTAAGGCTGATCCTTTTTCTGGAGATTGATTTGCTCAATTTGAATTGATCTAGAAGTCTGAACCTGCCTGGGCTGGTGAATGTCTACTCTTCAAAGCAGGATTCAGCAGCACCCACTGCCACACCACCCACTTCCACCTTTCCTTGGCTGCTTGTAGTTTGCATTTCTCCCTCAGCTTTCCACTGAAGGATTTCTAGGTATGAGGGAAAGAGAGTTGGGAGAATCCCTGTGGCTATCTTAGCTTTCTCTTCCTGGTTTTCAAAGTTTTTATTCCATAAGGCAAAAGGCAGAGAAGGAAATTTTTAAAAAGCACCTAGTCTAATTTTTTTCTTTTTAATTGCAAATGGAAGAAATAGCTTTTCCGTTTACCATTTAAATGTTAATGTATTGAAGCATTAAGATACAACAGTGAACCAGGCCAGTGCGTATATTCTAGTGGGAGATACAACAAATGAGCCAAAAAAAAAAAAAAGCTTACTGGAGTGATTAGAAGGAACTGAACAGAGAAATGTGATTAGAGAACAATTTGAAGAATCCTGTTTTTCCCCACAAGTTTTTATTTTGAAAAATGTTAAGCCTTCAGAAAAGTTGAAAGAATGACTACCTGTATACTTGTGATCTATGTTCACCAATCACCAGTTACCATTTTGCCACATTTGCTTTATCTTTCTAAGTATGTATAGATGCTTTTATTTTTCTGAATCATTTGAAAACAAGTTGGAGCGCTCATGAAACTTCACTTCTGCATCTCCTAAGAATAGGAGATTATATACAACCACAATGATATCGTGATAAATAAGAAAATTATTCAAATTCAAATTTCCTCAGTTTTCAGATGTCTTTCACGACTGCTTTCCCCACCACTCCCCCCTACATCCAGGATCCAGTCAGGGTTCACAATTTGAATTTGCTTGTTTTGTCTCTTTATTCTCCTTTAATCTCCTTTAATCTAAAACATTTGCCCTGGTTTTTGTTTTGTTTTGTTTGTTTGTTTTTTGTTTTTTTCATAGTACTGCTCTCTTTGAATGCAGGCAGGATGTCTTGTGGAATGTCTTACATTCTGGATTTATTTGATTGTTGATTGTTTTTTCCTGCGGTCCTTTACTTAATCCAGTATCACTCATATATCCTGTAAATTGGAAGTTGCTAGAGGCGTGATTGGATTCAGGGTAAATAATTTTGGCAAGAATGTGTAATAACTGATGTGTACTTCATATTACATTGCACCAGAATGTAAAGTAAGTTTGTTCCTCTATTAGTGGTGCTAAATCTGAGCAATTGATTAAGGTGTTGACTGCCAGATCTATAGGGTAAAGGTAATTTTTTTTGCCTCTGTGAATATCCTGTTCCCTAGAAACCTTCCTTTCACCTGGTGGATTTAATATCCATTAATTATAGTTGCCTGGGTCAGTTATTGTATTGGGGTTACAAAATGGTGATTTTTCTTCCATTATTTCTTGTACATATATTGGCAGGCTATGCTCTGTTAGAACAATAACAAAAAATTTTCTCTGAATTTGCTCTTTCCCTTGAACTCAGTGGCTTGTTCACCCTTCCTCCCTGCCTCCTTTCCTCTCTCTCCCTCTCTCTTCCCTTAAGTATCAACTATTGGTAGTGGATTTTTATAACCCATTGTGTTATAATCAGTTATCATAATGGTAATTTGGGACATTCAACTACCTTCACATTTGGCCAGGATAAGCCCTTCAAGCTGACTCCTGTGTTTTTGTGTTATGGGCCATTGTTCTAACATCCTCCTTTTGATCTCTGACACAGCAGCATATCTCAGTCTTTGCTCAAGTCTGGGAGTCAGCCATTTCTCATCAAAAGATGAGCTGAATTCACCTCTCCTTTAGGATGGGCTGGACTTAGTGCTTGACATCTAATGAAGAGAATAAGGCAGAAATGTCAGTGTGTGACTTCTGAGACTAGTCATAAAAGGCATTGTGGCTTCCTCCTTGCTCTCTCAGATCACTCACTCTGGAGGAAGCCAGCTGGCATGCCATGGCAAGGAGCTCAGTCCACATGTGTCCACATGGCAAGGAACTGACACCTACCACTAACAGCCATGGGACTGAATCATATTGGAAGCACCTTCAGATGACTGCATCCCCAACTAATGTAGTCACTGCCACTTCATGAAAGACCCTGAGCCAGAACCACCTCACTAAGCTGCTTCCAAGTTTATACCTACAATTCTGAGATAATATGTGTTTTAAGCTGCTATGGGATAATTTGTTATGCAGTAATAGATACTAATACACCCATCATAATTAAACTTCTTGAGATACATATTGTCTCCACTTACATCCCATTCACTTCTCACCCCACTATAGTCTGGCTTCTCTTTACAGCATAGAAATGGCTCTTGTCACTGTCACCAAAGATTTCCAAGTTGCCAAATCCAATGATATCCCTTCTTTACTCTCTTCTCACTTCTTAGCAGCATTTGACATGCTCTATTGTCCTTTCCTTCTTGAAACACTCCTCTCTTGGCTTTCCTAATGCCATTCTCCTCTTCTGCCTTCTTTTCTGGGTCCTCTACCTCATCCAACATAGAAACGTAATGGTTCCTTAGAGCTCAGACTTGGACCCTCTTTCCCCTCTCATCTTTCTTATGCATTCCAGCAGGCCTACATACCATCTCAGCCGATCACTCCAAAATGAAAAGTCAGACCTCACAGTCATCCTTGATTTCTTCTGTCCTTAACCATCAGCAACTTACTTGACTCCATCTCCAAGTTATGTCTCAGATTTATTCTCATACTCTTTCCATTGCTGATTGCCTGGTTGAGCCCATTTATTACCTGAAACAGTTTTTCCAGTGGGCGCCTCTCTATTTTCCCTCTCCAATCCATTTTCTACTCAGTAGCAAAAGTGCTCAGATCACACCATCTCACAGCTAAAACTCTTCTGTGCCATCCAGTCTTCTCACCAAGGCCTGCAATGCTCTGTGTGATCTCTGCTTCCCTTTCCAATATCATCTTGCACCACTCTCTTCCCTGAAATTGTGCTTTCAGCCATACTGATGTTACAATTTCTGTCTCACACTAAACTCTTCCATTTGCCTGGCTTTCTCTTCTTCCAACTCTTTACAAACCTAGCTTCTTTAGGCCTCAGCTTTAGTGTCACCTCTTGAGAGAGGCCTTCTCTGGCCATCTGACTTTAGGAATATCTCCCCTATAATTTTTTATGTCTGACTTGTTTTCATATTATCAATTATTACCATTGAAAATTATTTTTATTGGTTTACTTTTACTTTGTCTTCTTTCTCCCCCTCCATCCTTCTCTTTCTTCCTTCTTTTTTCTTTCTTCCTTCTTTTTTCTTTCCTTTCCTCCCTCCCTTCCTTCCTTCCTAAAAATAAATTTCCTTACTAGAATTAATGAATGGTACAAAGTCAAGAAGTGTTTCTTTCCTTACCCCTCATTCTCCATGACCCCACACCCACACTATTTCAGAGAACAATTTAATTTCAACGAACATGTAACACATCTGTGAATCATCACCAAATACTGATACATGGGTCCCTTATTCTTTGAGACAAATGTCCACTATGTTAAAATGTTCACTGAATGAAGACATGTGAAGCAATATCAGTCACAGAACCTCCATACACTGTATATGTGTGTCTTTGTATTATGCATTCTCTTCTGAAATATGAGTCATTGTTTTTATAGACCTTTCTTTTTCATTCACATGTTTCAAAAATCAAAATGATAAAAAAATATGATATAAAAAGAAAAGAAATTTTGTTCCCATCCCACTTCTTTACAGGAAACCAATTCAATTAGTTTCTTGTGTATTCTTCCAATATTTTTATACAAATACAAGCAAATATAAACACATATTCTTATTTTTTCCCTTCACAAAAGCTAGTAGACTACACACAGTTCTGTATCTTCCTTTGTTCATTTAAAAACATATTTTTGAGACATTTCCATATCATTATGAAAAGACCTGACTTCATTCTTTTTTACAGCCACTAGCATGCCCTACCTTATTAACCAGTCCAATCATTTGCTATTACAAATAGCAATAAGTAGTCTTGTGCATACCTTATTTTATACATATGCAGGTATATGTGTGGGATACATTGCCAGAAATAGGCTTGCTGGGTCAAAGGTAAATGTATTTGTAAGTTTGAAAGATATTTCCTCTTTGCCCTAGGAATTGTAACATTTTCTACTCATACATTTTGCAATGTGTACGAATTTCCCAATGTCTCACTAACAGCATTTGTCATCAAACTTTAAGATTTGCAAATTGTATGAAAAATGTGACATCTTGGTGTCTTTTAATTCTCATTCTCTTATAACAAGTGAGTAAGCACACTTTCAGATATTTAAGGAAATTTGTATTTGTTTTTCTGGGAACAGGTTATTCTTGTGTTTGGTCTTTTTCTTCTGGGATGTTGACTTCTTCTCTTAGTGATTTTCAAGAGTCCTTTATGTGTAAAAGAGGGAATTATTTCCCCAGTTTACTGTAAATCATCAGTTATGCAATTCTTGAGAAGGTTTGAAAGCACAAGCAAATAATGTTCCACTTTACAGCAGAAAACAGTACAGAAGTTTTTGAACTTTTAAAATCATGAAACCCAGCTGTCTCATCACTGCAGTATTGAATTGCTGAGATGCATTCCTCAGACCTTCTTAAGAAAGAGAGAAAGTAACAATAAGCAAATAAATCTGCATGGACTCAAGTTAGAGCCTGAAAGTACTGACCATGAGATATATGACTTCTGTCTCTCCACTTTGAGGAAAATTCTAAGATTCCTACTATAATATCAAATGAAAATCACAGCTTTATGTGAACTCCCTGTTTGTTTATCCATATTATTCCTCTTCTGTGGCCCCCATATCTATGAATACAACCCTCTCTACTAGGTTCTCCAAACCTAAACAGCTTCCTTAAATTCTCCACCCACAACCAACAAATTGTCAATATCAACAACACCTCCTAGATATCTCTCAAATACTTACAATTCTAAAGGCATTAGGAAACACTTCATGCCCAGTGCACCTCTCTAATCCAACCACCCTCATGCATCTCACGAAGGCAACTATAGTAAGCGTCTCCAGCTCTTCTCCCTGCCTCAAGGATAGCCATGCCCCTACCCCATCTTAATCTATTCTCATCATTGCCAACTGATGGTTCTAAAACATCCATTAGGTCATGCCACTTCCAGTGGTTTCCCAGTTCCCCATAGGATTTAGTTACATTTCTTCACTTGGTCTACAGGGCCCTGCCTGCCTCTCTAGATTCAATTCTCACTATCTCCCTCCTAGTCCCCTAGACTTTGGGCAGTGATTCTCAAAATGTGACCTCTGGACCAGCAGCATCAGCATCACTGGAAACTTCTTAGAGAAGCTGTGCCAGTTTGGATGTATTATGTCCCCCAAAATGCCTCATTCTTTGATGCAATCTTGTGGGGGCAGACATATTAGTGTTGATTAGGTTGGAATCCTTTGATTGAATGTTTCCATCGAGATGTGATTCAACCAGTTGTGGGCAAGACCTCAGATTGGATAATTTCCATGGAAGTGTTACCCGATCCATTCAGGGTGGGTCTTTATTAAATCACTGGAGTCCTATGAAGAGTTCACAGACAGAAGGCGCTCAGGGCAACTGAGAGTGATATTTTGGAGAGGAGCCGTACCAAAGAGAGGACAAAATGCCCCAAGAGCAACATTTTGGAGAATGCCATTTTGAAACACAACCTGGGAGCAAGCAGACGCCAGCCACATAACTTCCAAGCTAACATAAGTTTTCCGGACGCCATTAGCCATCCTTCAGTGAAGGTATCCTATTGTTGATGCCTTGCCTTGGACACTTTATGGCCTTAAGACTGTAACTTTTAATCAAATTGTGCCGGTTTGAGTGTATTGTGTCCCCCAAATGCCATTATCTTTGTAGTCTTGTGTGGGGCAGAAGTTTTGGTGTTGGTTAGATTTGCTTGGAGTGTGCCCCACCCAGCTGTGGGAGATAATTTTGAGGAGATGTTCCCATGGAGGCATGGCCCCACCCATTTGGGGTGGGCCTTGATTGGTGGAGCTATATAAATGAGCTGACTCAAAGAGAGAAAAGAGAGTGCAGCTGGGAGTGATGTTTTGAAGAGAAGCAAGCTTGCTAGAAAGGAAAGTCCTGGGAGAAAGCCGTTTTGAGGCCGGAGCTTTGGAGCAGATGCCAGCTGCCTTCCTAGCTAGCAGAGGTTTTCCGGACTCCATTGGCCATCCTCCGGTGAAAGTACCCGATTGCTGAGGTGTTACCTTGGATGTTTTGTGGCCTTAAGACTGTAACTGTGTAGTGAAATAAACCCCCGTTTTATAAAAGCCTATCCATCTCTGGTGTTTTGCATTCTCCAGCATTAGCAAACTAGGACACAAATAAACCTCTTTATAAAAACCAATCCATTTCTGGTATTTTGCATAATGGCAACATTAGCAAACCAGAACAGAAGCAAATTCTCAGGTCCCATGCCAATCTAACAAATCAGATACTCTGGGAAATCTTTGTTTTAACAGAAATCTTTGCTTTAACAAGCCCTCTAGGTGACTCTGATGACTGCTAATATTTAGAACCACTGTTCTATCCACACTAAACTGACCAAATACACCGAGCACACCACTAACTGCACCTGAGTGGCCAGACCTTTCCCATGATGGGCTGCAGGAAGTATCTTAATATTATGGCTTCATTTTTTTATTTAAGTGCATCCACAGAGTGAAATTGAGAATTTTATTTAAATTCAAGTATACCATATTCCTAAAGCAATATAAGTCAGTGGTCCTCTAACCACCCCCACCCCCAAGTCACATATGACACATTTTCATGCTATGCAGTTGTCCATAGCCAGATTTCAAATGCTGGTCACTGTGACTTATTTCTTAATGTTTTAAAAGCCACATCCTCTCTTTTTATTATTTAAACAGCTTTATTAAGACATAGGCAACATCTCTTTAATTAGCTGCTTTCTCCCTCTATCACTACCTCTTTTTCTGGACTAAGTTTATTGACATGAAAGATCATTTTAGTTAAAAATTATATTATTATAAACAGAGGCGGGGCAAGATAGTGGAGTGGTGAGGTGTGGAATCTAGTTACTTCTCTAGGGAAGCTGGTAAATAGCCAGGAACTGTATGGAACAGGCGCTTCAGGGATTTCTGTGATGATTCATGCATCATACACCAATGTGGAATGGGTGGAATGGCTGAGATAGCAGCGAAAAAGTGTAAGTTTTCCCGGCCAGCGGCCTGGTGCCCCTCCCCACCAGGCACAGCAGACTGCTTTGAAGCTGGTTCCCCAAGGGAAAAAGAATCTATGCTGGGAGCAAGAAGCGGGGCTCAACCCAGCACCAATTTCAGAATTAATTAACAAATTCAGATGGCTAAATAAAAGCTCCAAGCACAGGTAAACCAGCCTTGGGCACCAAAGGAGCCTGGAGGAATCCATCTGGCAGAGAGGAGGCAGGGCTGACATTATCATCAACAACAACAACAACAACAACAACAACAAAAACGGAGACTTTTGGAGTCGGAGGTGTTTAGAATACTGGAAATGGGCTGGGATCCAAGAAAAAGGGACACATAGAGACTGTTACCAAATCGGGCTCTGGCTTCCAAATCCAGGGAGCTGGGATCCTGCTCTGAAAAGGATTTTTTTTTTTCTTTCTTGCTCACTGCCTCTTTACTTTTTTACTTTTCAACAGCCCATCAGCACTCCTGCTTCAGCACTGCCTCGGGCAAGGGCAGAACTAAGAATTAAAGTTGTCTGAGAGTAACTATTCAGGTGAAAGAGATAGAGCTTATCTTTAAATAGCTCATACTGGGACTACAAAAACTTGGGGGCTGGGGAAAGTCCTTAAAAAGGATTTTCTTTCTCTCTTTCTTTCTTCCTTTGTCTTTCTTTTTTCTTTTTTTTTTTTTTTTTTTGAAATAACTATTCTAAGTAGCTCATTACAGAAAGCCTCAGATATTTGCAATCGGCCCCTGGATCCAGGCAAAAGCAGAGCCAAGATAGGTCTGACAGACAAGGAAGACAAGGGGAGCGGGGCCCAGCTCAAATGGTGGCCCTTTCTCAGGGAGCTCAGACCTCAGGGGCTGGAAAAAAGAAACAGCTTGAGTCAGTCATGCCCCTGGCAGGGACAGGGCCTGTGGAGAATTAAAGGCACCTGTGGCACCTCTTTACACTGATGAGGAGCTGCGGGCTGACAAGTGCCACCTGCTGGACAGGATAGGAAAATCACAGAGTCTAGAAGCTTCACAGGAGGGTGTGACAACCTTCAGGGTCTCATTCTCAGGGAAACTTCATACCCTCTTCCTGAGACCTGGGCCTCTCTGGACTGGGAAAATCTGATTGGGGCTGATCTTATCTGGGGAGACCCTCTCACACAAAGGTTACAGAGGAAGGGCATGAACCAGAAAAATGAGAGGTGAAAAATTCTGACTGACTAAACAGAAGCTAGGTTGCATGTCTAGAATAAGTTGAACTGCACGCCAAAGAACAGATTGAGAACAAAGCCAACCAACAAGAAAACTGTAGGCAAAAGAGGGAAAACAAACTCCCAAATAAACTAATCAGGAAAATCAGATGCCTACACAGCTAAAAATAATGAGCCATACTAGGAAACAGGAAAATAAGGACACGCCTAAGGAACAAACTAACACTTCAACTGAGATACAGGAATTGAAACAACTAATTAAAGACATTCAAGCAAACATGCTAAATCAATTCAAAAATCAAATCAATGAGCTGAGGGAAGATACAACAAAGAGATGAAGGATATAAAGAATAAATTGGGTGAACATAAGGAGGAACTCAAAAGTTTGAAAAAACAAATGGCAGAACTTATGGGACTGAAAGGCAAAATAGAGGAGATGAAAAACACAATGGAGACTTACAACACCAGATTTGAAGAAGCAGATGAAAGGATAAGTGAACTAGAAGACAGGACATTGGAAATCCTACACACAAAGGAACAGACAGGGAAAAGAATGGAAAAATATGGGCAGTCTTAGGGAACTGAAAGACAACATGAAATGCATGAATATATATGTTATGGGTGTCCCAGAAGAAGAGAAGGGAAAGGGGGCAGAAAAAATAACAGAAGAAATAATCACTGAAAATTTCCCATTTCTTATGAAAGACATAAAATTACAGATTCAAAAAGTGCAGAAACCCAAACAGAATAGGTCCCAGTAGACCTACTGATCAGATTTTCCAACATCAAAATGAAAAGAGAATTCTGAAAGCAGCAAGAGAAAAGTGACCCATCATGTACTAAGGAACTCGATAAGACTATGTACAGATTTCTCTGCAGAAACCATAGAGGTGAGAAGGCAGTGATGTGATATATTTAAGATACTGAAAGAGAAAAACTGCCAACCAAGGATTCTATATCTGGCAAAACTGTCTTTCAAAACTGAGTGGCAAAACTGTCTTTCAAAACTGAGGGAGAGATTAAAATATTTTCAGACAAACAGACAATGAGAGAGTTTGTGAATAAGAGACCTGCATTTCAAGAAATACTAAATGGGTGCTACAAGTTGATAGTAAAAAACAGGAGAGAGAGGTTTTAGAGGAGACTGTAGAAATGGAGATTATCAGGAAGGGTAAAAAGAGAGAGAAAAAATAAGTTACAATATATAAAAACCAAAACACAAAATGGTGGAAGGAAGTAGTGCCCTTACAGTAATAACACTAAATATTAATGGACTAAACTCCCCAATAAAAAGACACAGACTGGCAGAATGGATTAAAAAACAAGACCCATCTATATGCTGTCTACAAGAAATTCACTTTAAAGACAAGGACAAAAATAGGCTGAAAGTGAAAGGTTGGTAAAAGATATATCACACAAACAACAACCAGAAAAAACTGGAGTAGCTGTAGTAATATCAGACAAATTAGACTTCAAATGTAAAACAATTAACAGAGACCAAGAAGGATACTGTATATTAATAAAAGGGGCATTTCATCAAGAAAACATAACAATCATAAATATTCATGCACCAAGCAGAGTGCCCCAAAATAAATGAGGCAAACACTGACAACACTGAAAGGAGAAGTATATACCTCTACAATAATAGATGGAAACGTCAATGCACCACTTTCATCAATGGACAGAACGCAGACAGAAGATCAATAAGGAAACAGAGATGTTGAATGGTAAGATAGATGAACTAGACTTGACAGACATTTATAGAACACTACACCCCACAACAGCAGGATACACATTCTTCTCAAGTGCTCATGGATCATTCTCTAGAATACAACATATGTTGGGTCACAAAGCAAGTATCAACAAATTTAAAACAATTGATATTATACAAAACACCTTCTCAGATCATAATGGAATGAAGTTGAAAATCAGTAACAGGAAAAAGGTTGGAAAATTCACAAATATATTGAGGCTAAATAACACAGTCTTGGAGAACCAGTGGGTAAAGGAAGAAATTACAAGAGAAATTAGTAAATACCTCGAGGCAAATGACAATGAAAACACAACATATCAAAACTTATGGGATACAGCAAAGGTGATGCTGAGAGAGAAATTTATTGCCCTAAATGCTTATATTAAAAGAAAAGAAAGAGAAAAATTTGAGCAATTAACTGGTCACCTGGAGGAACTAGAGAAAGAACACCAAACTAACGCCAAAGCAAACAGAAGGAAAGAAATAACAATTATAGCAGAATAAATGAATTGAGAACAGGAAAACAATAGAGAATCAAAAAAACTGGAAGGTAGTTCTTTGAGAAAATCATAAAATCAATGGATCCTTAGCTAGGCTAACCAAACAAACAAACAAACAAACAAAAATGGGTGGGGGGAGCATCTGCAAATAAACACAATCAGAAATGGGAAAGGGGACATAACTACTGACCCCACAGAAATAAAGGAGATAACAAGAGGATATGAACATATTTGTTAATAAACTAGACAACTTAGACAAAATGGGCAACTTCCTAGAGAAGCAAAAACAACCAACATTGACTTGAGAAGAAACACAGGACCTTAACAAACCAATTACAAGTAAAAAGATTGAGTCAGTCATCAAAAAGCTCCCAAAAAAGAAAAGCCCAGGACCAAATGGCTTCACATGTGAATTCTACCAAGCATTCAAAAAGAATTAATACCAATCCTGCTCAAACTCTTCAAAGAAAGTGATGAGGAGGGAAAGCTACCTAACTAATTCTATGAAGCCAACATTACCCTAAAAACAAAGTCAGACAAAATACTATGAAAAAAGAAAATAATAGACCAATCTCTTTAACGAATATAAATGAAAAAATCACAAAAATTCTCAAAAAAAATACAAATTGAATCCAGCAGCACATTAAAAGAATTATACACCATGACCAGCTGGTATTTATTCCAGTTATGCAAGACTGGTTCAACACAAGAAAATCAATTAATGTAATACACCACATCAATAAATCAAAGCAGAAGAACCACATGATCATCTTGATCGATGCAGAAAAGACATTTGAAAAATTTAGCAGAAAAGGCATTTGACAAAATTCAACATCCTTTCTTGATTAAAGCACTTCAAAGGATAGGAATAGAAGGGAACTTTCTCAATATGATAAAGGCAATATATGAAAAAGCCACAGCTAACATCGTACTCAATGGGGAAAGACTGAAAGCTTTCCCTCTGAGATTAGGAACAAGACAAGGATGCCCAATGTCACCACTGTTATTCAACATTGTGCTGGAAGTTCTAGCTAGAGCAATTAGGCAAGAAAAAGAAACAAAAGGCATCCAAATTGGAGAGGAAGAAGTAAAACTTCCACTGTTTGCAGATGACAGGATCCTATATGTAGAGAATCCAGAAAACTCTATAGCAAAGCTGCTAGAGCTAATCAATGAATATAGCAAAGTGGCAGGCTACAAGATCAACAGGCAAAAATCAGTAGTGTTCCTATAGACAAGTAATGAGCAACAGGAGGAGGAAATCAAGAAAAAAATTCTATTTACAGTAGTGTGCCAGTTTGAATGTATTATGTCTCCCAAAATGTCATTATCTTTGATGCAATTTTGTGGGACAGATGATTAATCTTTTTGATTAGGGTGTGACCTTTTGATTGAGTGTTTCCATGGAGATGTGACCCACCTAACTGTAGGTGATAACTCTGATTAGATAATTTCCATGGAGGCATGGCCTCGCCCATTCAGCGTAGGCCTTGATTAGTTCACTGGAGCACTATATAGGCTCAGACAGAAGGAGTGAGCTTGCCACAGCCAAGATGAATGCTTTGAAGAATGCACAGAAGCTGAGAGAGTAACTGCAGATGAGAGACAGCTGGAAGACGGCTGTTGAAAGCAGACTCTTGCTCTGGAGAAGCTAAGAGAGGACAAACACCCCAAGAGCAATTAGGAGTGACATTTTGAAGAGGCGCTGTGCCCTAGAGAGGAACGTCCTGGGAAAAAGCCATTTTGAAACCAGAACCTAGAGCAGACACCAGCCACGTCTTCCCAGCTAACAGAGGTTTTCCGGATGCCATTGGCCATCCTCCAGTGAAGGTACCTGATTGTTGATGCATTACCTTGGACACTTTATGGCCTTAAGACTGTAACTGTATAACCAAATAAACCCCCTTTTATAAAAGCCAATCCATTTCTGGGGTTTTGCATTAAGGCAGCATTAACAAATCAGAACAAATAGCAACCAAAAGAGTAAAATATTTAGAAATAAACTTAACCAAGGCCACAAAAGACCTATACAGAGAAATCTACAAGAAACTGCTAAAAGAAGTCAAACAGGACCTAAAAAGAAATCAAACAGGACCATGTTCATGGATTGGAAAACTAAATATAGTTAAGATGCTGATTCTACCTAAACTGATTTATAGATTCAATGTAATACCAACTAAAATCCCAACAACTTACTTTGCAGAAATAGAAAAATCAATAACCAAATTTATTGGGAAGGGCAGGATGCCCTGAATAGCCAAAAATATCTTGAGAAAGAGGAATGAAGTGGGAGGTCTCAAACTACCTGACTTTGATGCATACTACAAAGCTACAGTGGTCAAAACAGCATGGTACTGGCATAAAGATAGATATACCAACCAATGAAATCGAATTGAGTGTTCAGAAATAGACCCTCTCATCTACAGATAATTGATCTTTGATAAGGCAGTCAAGCCAAAGCAACTGGGACAGAGCAGCCTCTTTAATAAATGGTGTTTGGAGAACTGAATATCTATATCCAAAAGAATTAAAGAGAACTCCTCTCTCACACCTTATACAAAAATTAACTTGAAATGGATCAAAGACCTAAACGTTAGCACTAAGACCATAAGACTTTTAAAAGAAAATGCAGGGAAATATCTTAAAGATCTTGTGATAGGAGGTGGTTTACTAGACCTTACACCCAAAGTGTGAGCAATGAAAGAAAATAAAGATAAATGGGATCTCCTCAAAATTTAAACACTTTTGCACATCAAAGGAATTTGTCAGAAGAGTAAAAAGGCAGCCTATGCAATGGGAGACAATATTTGGAAACTACATATCAGATAAGGGTTTAATATCCAGAATATATAATGAGATCTTAAACTGAACCAAAGAAAGGCAACCCAATTAAAAAATGAGCAAAACACATGGATAGACACTTTTCTGAAGAGGAAATACAAATGGCTCAAAAACATATGAAAAGATGGTCAACTTCACTGGCTATTAGGGAAATGCAAATTAAAATCACAGTGAGATATCATCTCATACTAGAATGGCCATTATCAATAAAACAGAAAGTTACAAGTGCTGTAGAGGATGTGGAGAAAGCAGCACACTTGTTCACTGCTGGTGGGAATGCAGAATAGCGTAGCCACTCTGGAAAGCAGTGTGGCGTTTCCTCAGGAAGCTAAGAAAACAATTGCCGTAGGATCCAGCAACTCCATTACTAGGTGTTCTGGTTTGCTAATTCTGCCAGAATGCAAAACACCAGAAATGGATTGGCTTTTATAAAGAGGTTTTATTTGGTTACAAAGTTACAGTCTTATGACCATGCATCATTTCTGCTCAAGGCTTCATCAGAAGTATCTGTAGAGTCCATATTTCTACCAACAGTCTCTTCAAAGCAGTCTAGGCCTTTGCTGTCAAGCTCCCCATAATTCTTCTGGAATATTCCCCTTATCCATTTAAAAAGCTGTTCCAACATGTTTGGTATTTGCAAACTCAGCAGCACCCCACTTCTGGTACAAAAAGCTGTTCTGATTTGCTAATGCTGCCAGATGCAAAACACCAGAAATGGATTGGCTTTTATAAAGGGCTTTATTTGGTTACAAAATTACAGTCTTATGACCATGCAAATGTCCAAACAAAGGCATCAACAGTAGGATACCTTCACTGAAGAACAATGATGGTGTCTCAAAAATACATTATCTAGAAAACTATGGAAGCAAGAAGCTGAACTTAATGAAACCCAGAAGAGAAAGGAGAGACCAGCAGATGCCACCATGTGTCTTGCCAGGGATTGCCAGCTTCCAGTCTTCAGGAAGAAAGTACTGCCTTGATGATGCCTTGATTCGAACATTTTCTTGGCCTCAAAACTCACCGTTAACATGATAATTATTCTGGCTGGAACTACTGCACTAATCATTGGCTTTGGTATTTCAGATTCTGAGATCAAAAGGTGGAGTCACTTACAGCTGCTGAACTCAAAGGCTTCTCTGTGTGCCTCCTCTCTCTGTGCCATCAGCTGGATACTCCTTCCTCTCTCTCCTTATTTGATGCTATAATAATGCGCCTTGGCCACACAGAAACACACAAAGTCATTGGTATGACAGAATGCCAGGAATTTGCAGAATGATTTCACCACAAGATATGACCCAGTTTTGTATTTCTGGGGATAAAAGAATTCAGGTCTGGAACTCTAGAATGAACAAACAAGATCAAGAAGCAAAAAGACTCTATAGAAGACTCCAATATGAACAAAATAAATGTATCTCCAAAGAAATATATTAAAATTTGGGGAAATAATTCATTAGAACTAGAGAAATGCATTAAGACTGCTATGTAAAATGCATGTTGAAGACAAGTGTAATCTCATATCTCAGGGACCTCCCCTTACCTATAAACTCCTGGGGAGTGAGAGAATAGAATATTGCATCTCCCTTTTCTTAGAATCCATAGTTATATGTGCTATAATTTTATTCTTAGGAAGTTCCTAGAAAGGTTTTCATTGCAATATAAACATGTCTTATATTCCACAAATTAAACTGCAGTGAATCCCATAAGAAGCTGCTAATCACCTACCTCTTCACAATTCAGAGGTGGCTGCATTTTTGGGTCAAATGATTCATTTTTTATGATGATATTTCCAAAAGTGCCTTTGTTTCTCCTCCCAACTAAGAAATGCCAAAGAAGTGTGAAAAACAATCATAATTTTAATGTTAAAAAGTAGTTGGGTCAACTAATTTTGTAAATAATCCAAGCACCTTCTTTTTAAAACAAATGATATTTTATTTCTTAGATGACCTTCACTCTTGAATGGTCCAGGGAAGGACCTCTTACCTTTACTATATGGGACAGTGTGCCATCACAAGATTTCAGAGGCTTCTACTTTCTACCCTGCATGGACAGCTATGACCTCAGCTTTCAACAGCCTCTAGAGCAGTGGGACTCCACTGGGGGTGATTTCTCCCAGAAGACATTTGGTAATGTCTGGAGACAATTTTGGTTGTCACAGCTCGGGGTGGGGTGTGCCACTGGCATCTACCGGATAGAGCCAATGGGTGCTGCTCAACATTCTGTAACACACAGGACATCCCCCAACAACAAGGAAGCATCCAGCCCAAAATGTCAATAGTGCTGAGATTAAGAAATCCTGATTTAGAGCAGAAAAGGATCTAGAAAAGAGGGGAGCAAACAAATTTGTTAGCTTCCTAAAAATGGGCATTAGCCTCTGTCTCTTTGGCTGCTGCCTCAGTACAGAGAGCCAGAACTCTGATGTCAGGCACCCAGGATACATCTTGCAGTGAACAGTGTGGGCAAGGCCTGTGGGAAATCTTTGATGGGATTATCCTCAGCTGGTTGAGCTTCTATGTTACTTTCACTTCATTCTACCCTACAAACCACGTTCCATCACAAGATCCCTCAATCCGAATTTATATCTCAGGACCCTGCCCAGCCAAAATTCAAATTAAGACAACAAAGATGTACCTTCCTTGAAACATAGACTTCTAAAAGCATGGGCAAAGACCCTTTGAAACAAGGCCCTGGGGAGTGGAGCTTTGATAGAAAAGAACATTTTGTTTCCAGCCTCCTTCCCACACTATTTTGTCACACGTTGACCACTGCCTCCTTGGCACTTTGTACTCACCATGACTGTATTACATTTTGTCATAGAAAACTTGATTTTAGCATTATAACCATTCAAGAGAATGATTAAATATACATTTCCTACAAAAAATACATTATCTAAGAAACTGTAGATTTTAGTGTTCCTTTAGCACAGCTCATCTTCCACAGCTTTAAGAGAGACAGGACAGTTAAGGGCACAGATTCTGGAGCCAGGCTGCCTGGCTCTGCCACTCATCACCTGTGCACCCTAGGGCAAGTTACTCAATCACTTGGCGCTTCAGTTTTCTCATCTGTAAAACTGGGGTAATGTTACTGACCCCAGAGATTGCGCTAAGAATGAAAAGGGTTAACATACAAAATGTTCTAAGCTCAATGCAGGGCATAAGGTAAGTGTTACATAAGTGTTAGGTTTCATTATGCATACCATAATAATGTGTATTTACTATATATACAATCATTATGTATCCCATAGGTCAGGGACTTCCTTTTCTTTCCTTAATATCCCAGGCCTTGTATATCCTGGTCTCTCAGCCAATATTTACTCAGTTGAACTCAAAGGACTACCATTTCTTTCTGTTGATAAATTAAGACAGATCATGCTTGAAGATGTCACTTAGTTCTGCCTGAACTCCTGGAGCCTTCCTCCACTTCTGCCACCATCCCAGCCCGTCACCTCTAACCTGATCTTCCTGGGGAGACAGGAAAGTGCCTTCCTTGCCTGACAGGAACTGAAGACCTAGAAGAAAGAAGGACAAAACAGTCTTTTCAAAGCCTAACCTCCCAAGGAAACATTTTACCCCGTTTCCCCACTCTGATCATCTTACCATTTCCTCTTCTTTCACTTCCTTCAAACGTTTTTTCCTTATCTCATCAACCTTGGTGGCAGATACTGACATTCACAAATTCATCCAGTCAACAAATTAAGCTGAGCCCCAGCCGTGTTCAGCACTCTGAGGCAGGGCACGGAGGCCAGGCTCCAAATCTTGGAGAAGAATGAGATTATTCTCCTTCCAGTGTCTCAAGAGCAATTATCTGTCTTATCCCACGACTTGCCTTCCAGAAGCCCGAAGTTTTGGGCTCTGAACTGCAGCCCTCCTCCTCCCTGCCGGTTCAGCTCCCCGCTGTGTGGAGGAGCTGAGGCAGAATTCGGCGGCTGTCAGAAGCACAGGTGCTCGGGTGGTGTGCGAGGGCCAAAGCCGCTAGGAGAACGCTCCCTCTATGTAAGTTCAGCCTTGACGAGAAGAAGAACCCCGAGCGTAAAGGTGGCTTTGAGCTCCGCGTAAAAGTGGCTTTGGATAGCGCACATAAAGGTGGCCTTGAACCCCCAGTGGCGGGACGGGGGCGGGAGCGGGAGACCCCGACGCCCAGCATCACGCCCGCGGGGCGTGGTTGTCCCGGGAGGCGCGGGGAGGAGCGGGGAGGGGAGGGGAGGGGAGGGGCGCGGCGGGGCGGGGCGCCAAGGCCAGCGCTCTCCCCGCGCAGGGCACCCGCTCGCCGCTGCTGGGCACTTCGGCACCATGGGGAAGCTGGTGGCGCTGACTCTGCTGGGGGCAAGCCTGGCCCTAATCGGGGAGAGGTTACTGGCATTTAGGTGAGTTGGCATCTTGGTGGGGACGTCCTCCCTCTCTCTCCTCTTCCAAGTTGGGCCAAAGGCTGCCCAGTGCCCCTTCCTAGAGGGTTGGAGTGAAAGGTTTGGTCCCTCACTTCGCTCTCCACTCAGCAAACTATCCCTTAAGAAATATCGTATGTGGAAGGTGGGCTAACTGCCTCCTTTCCTAAGAGTGTAGCGTGGTAATGCCCCCATTTATTTTCTGAGTCTTGTCCCTTTTCCTGCCGCCCTCCAGAATTCTGCTTATGCAGAAATTAACTCCTCTGGAAGCACTACAAGTTGGGGAGGGGATCAGGTTACTAGCTGGAAGTTTATAGCTGAGTCAGACACTGTCCAGACTTAGTGAACCATTGAGATTAAAAGAACTAGTCAGATAGCAGGGAAATCAGCTGAAACCTGCAGGTGGTAACTGGCATTTTCTAGGGATCTACTGTTTTTCAGTGGAAGATCTAGTGATGAGAGCCATCCCAGAAATATCTCAGGAAAAGCCAATACTCAGCTGGAAAGAAGAAATGTTAGGTATGGTAGGCAACCCTGAGTGGATCTAGAGCCTCTGCTTGCATTCAGTTGTCTTTGTGTTTTTATTTATTTCCCTAAATCAACGAAGTCTCCAGCGACATTCACATGTCAAATTTCTTGAGGTATCTGATACCTTTAGGTAAAACTTTCTAGTCCAGCTTGAGAGTGTTTATTGTGATATTTGCTTCCAATGCACCCAAGTCAGAGAATCATAAAAAAATCATGAAGTAGATTTAAAGAGCATTTTTTTAAGTGACAATAAGGTAAGTCTAATTGTAGAGTATTTTTGCATACAGTTTTACAATTTAGTATTTAGAAGAATGTTTCACTGTGGAAACAAGAATATATCTTGAAAATAATTTGGCCAATTGCTTAAATTGTGCTCAATTTAATGAATTTACATGTGTGAAAAGTATAAAATTAAAAAGAAGGAGAGCAGAAGCTACAAGATTTAGCTGTTGGGCGACACTGTTGATTTTGGGGAAAGCAGTTTGGGGAGGGAGTGCAAACAGCAACATACAGGGGATTAAGGAGGAAATGTGCAGATTTATAATAGGCAATACTTTGGCAAATTAAAGAATGCTACTTGGTATATTTAAATTAACAATATTGTTCAGTTACTCATGCTATTAAATAGTATCTTCAATTTAGGCAGCAAAGTGTTTTCCTTATGTCATATTTGAGTTTTTCAGCAATAATTGGGTGAGGTTAGCTGATCAAGACAGTTAACCACATGTCTACATTTACCAGTAAATAAAAGGAGGCTCCAAAAATTTACTTATTTATGTCATATATAAATTATAACAGAGAGTTAAACAATCTGAAGGTGATTAAAGGCCACATGTAAGCACTGATTTTTGATGCCATGCAGTGATCTCCAGTGTTGGTTTTTATCTTCTACAGACAAAGAATTAATGCATCAAGAGAAGTAGAGCCAGTAGAACTCCCAAACTGCCAACTTATTGAGGCAATCGGTATGTAAGTGACAGTCCCGAGAGGGGCTGTCACAATTTCTTGGTCACCATCCACCTGACTGCCAAGTAATTTTTTTTATTTAGAGGAGTTGTGGGTTTACAGAACAATTGTGCATAAAATACAGGATTCCCATATGCCATCCTATTTTTAACACCTTGCATTGGTGTGTTCTTCAACTGCAGCAGTTCTGTTTGATGGCTTTTTAAAATTTCTAACTCTTTATTGAGATTCTCATATTGTTCATTCATGTTTTCTTAATATCCTTTAATTCTTTCTCTGTAGTTTTCTTCATCTCCTGATATTCTTTAGTTCTTTCTCTGTTTTTTCCTTCATCTCCTTGAACATGTTGAAGAATACATATATTTTTTAAGTCTTTGTCTGGTATGTCCACAGTCTGGTCTTCTTCATTGGTGATTTCTGGATTTTTATCCTCTTCCTTTGGATGGACCATTATTTCCTTGTCTTGTAAGCTTTTGTTGCACACTGTACATTTTAGCTCCCTACTCCACCATCTTCCCAAAATCCCTCCTAAGTAATTTATTCCCTGAGATACCTACTTCTTGAGTTTGTATCCAGCTGCTGATATGACAGATTTTCTTGAGTGTCTGCACTTTTATCAGGACAGTCTGCGCATAGCGAATGCAAAATGCAAGGTCCCCTCTTTCTTTTCTGGGCCTGTGTCTTACCCAGGGCTTGTGCTTGCTAGTGGCTTAGGTGTTCCCCTTTTTACAGGGCTTTGAATGTTCCCTGTACTTTCAGGGAGACAGCCTTTTCCTTTCCCCAGGTGTTCCACTGCTGGACTTAAAGCAAATAAGCCTTTGTCCAAGGCCATCCGCCTCAACTGTTTCTTACATTGCTCTCCTTGTCTCAAGCTGCTTTTGACGTACGGGACAAATTCTGGGAGGGCTGGACCTGCGAGTAGTTTCCCAAATGTCAGTCTTGCCATCCAGAAGAAGGCCAGGGGCCCACAAAGGGAGTGCTGGCCAGTTCCACACTGCCCTGGAGAGGGCATGAGGGTGGGGCTGGAAGGGCCCGAGGAGCTTCTTCCATGGCTCCCCAAAGCCGCACTTTCTTGACGTGCCCAGCAAATGCAGCCCTTCCACCTCCTCCGCAGCTCTGCTGAAGCCCACCATCTTTAGGTCTCCCCTGCTGCCTTTGTCCAGGGTGGGCTGCAACAGTGGCTGCACTCAGTGAGGCCTCCAGTGACCCAAAGTTGCCGATCAAAAGCTGTGATCTGTGATTGACCTGTGCCCATCCCAGATCTTGGCAAGTGGATCTTTATGTCCCTTTCTGGCATCAGCAAACTATGCCAAGGGCCCTACCCCTCTGCAGCCTGCAGCGAGAGTGGACGATGGGTGCTGGTAACCACCACGTGGGGAGAACAGTTTACTAGTATTTGCCATAATTTGCCAGTATCTTTCTCCAGTTGATTCAAACCGTTCCCACCTGTTGAATTGTTGTCTTGGTTGTGGGACTGATTTCTGGAGCTTTCTACTCCACCATTTTCCTACAATCCCTGCCAAGTAATTTAATCCCCTCTTACTCCCGAGTCCCTCTGAGTGGACCGTCTGCCTCGTGCACTTTACTCAAGCTACCCTATCCAAGGCCTTCTGGTGTTTCCTATATGACAAAATCTATGGCTTTTTTTCTGGGTCTTTTTCCTTATTGACATCTGTCTACCTTTTGAAGATTGTTATTAACTACCCCTTGGCCATTCCCTCCCTGACCTCTCCTCTTTTCCCTTTGTGATAGTTCACTCTCCTCCCTGTCTTTTTTGGTAGTCTCATTTCTTTTCTTTACTTCCTCCACCCTTCCCTCCCCCTCTCCCTGATGACATTCCTGGCTTCAAGTTTTACTTTCTTCAAAATATATCTGCAAGTAAGAATAGGAATACAATTTAGCCCTTACCCTCAAGAACTTTGCAGCCTCTTGAAATGCCTTTAAAAATTAATCTAAAATCCATAGCCTGATTCCTAACCTCTCAAGCCATATGCCTTCTTTTCCCTTCACCTAACGGGTAGCTCCATCTCAAAGTCAACCTAATCTGAAATCAACTTCACGTTTCTGTCATTTCCTGCCTCATTCCCCCACCTACAACCGGGTCTTCTTCTAGCCTTCTCCTATGTATGGTACCATCATTCTCAAGAGATTCTGTCCAAAGCTCAGGAACAATTTGTTTTCCCCTTGTCCTTCATGCTACCGTGTGAGGACATTGGCATCAGTTTCCTTCTCTGTGTCCTCACACAAATGTCCAATCTCACCTACTAGTTACTGCTATAGCTGTTTATTTGGGCTCCAAGCCTCCAATTCTTTCTGACATTGCTTCTGGAAAAATAAGTTAGACTCGGTTCTGGAAATGTGTTCTTTCACTTTGTCACTTTTGCTCCTGCAATTCTCTCCACCTGTTTCTCCATCTTTGCTTGCTGAAATCAGCTGCAAACTCCTCTACCCTCTGAACTCACTCAGCAATCTGAAACCATGATTCATTTATGACACCTGCCACCCTGCTTTATTTTACAGCTATCTGTGGTCACCCTTGTCTCCCTATCAGATTGTAAACTCCCTAGGGTCAAAGACTGTGACCTACTTATCCGTTTGTGGCAGCATAGTTTATATGAATTTATATTTTACTTTTCTTGCTTTAAAAGAAGCAGAAAGAATAAGAGCCCTTATAAATTTGGTTCTCTTTTTTTCTCCATTTCTAAAAAGTTAGCATGAACTTTGTTCTAGTCTTAGAGGAGATTTGTGCTTTAGGTTGGAAAATAGAAATAGCTGAAGAAAAACCCCTTCCTGACTTTTGTTTTCAAAAGCCTGAACTCCTTCAAGGGATTATGGTGGAGAAGGGATAAGAGTTTGTGGACATTTGAATAGCAGGGCCCCTTGCCTCACTGCTTACAGCATTCTGTGAAAGGAACAAGTCCTCAGGAGGAAGGGCTTCAAGGTATCTATAAGGAGGCTGGACTCCGCACTGTATGTCCCAGTCTGAACAATGACCTTGTACCTCAGTTTGGCATGAAAGTGGCAGAACTGCCTAAACTAAAGGGCTCAGTGGTGATTAGTGTAGAATGAACACCAGATAGTCTTCCCAGAATGTTTTGCTTGGTTTAAGACTCACCACCTAGGATCTTAGCACAAACTTAGCAAAGAGACATGGTAATGACTCAGATTGAATTTCCCACCAGCTAGTGGGATGGGGGCTCAGGGTCAGATTTAATTTGATTTTTGAAATAAGGACGTGTGATACTAATTCATTTGTTTACTATTTTGTGGAGTGATATTCATACTTGCAGCACATATATCTCTTAAAAGATATGGGCCTGGTAACTAAATTAAAGGGTAATTAGACTAGGTTTACTCTTCTGATGATTGCTAAGGTATAGTACAGCTCTCAAATTGCACAATTCAACTAGATTTGAGAAGCTAAAACTAGAGCTAATATTGGCAAGGTACAGGTCAAAGTTCGGAGTATACAGATAATTTTGAGTAGTGACTTAAATAGTTGGAAGCTAGCTGGAAGCAGAAGAAAAAAATGCCCTGTTACTTATTTCTGTTGGCATATATGTTTTATTATTGAATGACATTTTATCATTTGTCAATAGGACAATACTGATATATATCTAAAAACAATACTTGCTGCCTCATCCCAGCCTTAATGTCTATGAAGCACTCCATAAGTCCTTTACAAACATCATTTTCAAAACTAATCTGCAAAGTGGGTGCTGGTATCTGTGCTTCACAGATTAGGAAACTGATACTCAGAAGAATTAAGTTACTTATCCAATGGCCCACATTAGTGGGTGATGGGCCTAGATTATGAACACGGGGTGGTTTTCCTCTATCCCCTTGTACTTTCTGTTGTATAATACTGACTTCCTTATCCACCGACAATACATTTTTAGTAGGAAAGCTTCAGGGAAGAAGTACTACAGCAGAAAATATGAGACTCAAAAAGAAGAAATATTAATAAATACAGGCTGTCCAAACCCTGAACAAGCAGGCTAAATATTTCAGTAAAGATTGCTGTTAAGATAATAATAATAATCATGAGACCCAAGTATTGGCTGAGTGAAAGCCTATATGAAGCAATGGAAAACTATGCAAGGATTTAGGCACGGGTGTGGTAGCCAGTAACCGACATGGTAAAAAATTTTGATTTGTATCTTCTTTGAGACTCAGTCTTTTGAGATTAACTTTACTGGTGTGAGAAACTCTTCCTTTGTTTTCCTTCCCCAGTATTCATTCTGGGGAGAAAATTTGAAAGGTGAATTATTTCTCCCTCCAGAAATCATATCTTATAGATCTTTCTATATTAAGCCACATTTTTTCCAAGGCTTTGAGGGTTAAGGATAGTATTAACCGGGAAGTTATTTGACTGCCCTTGAAATATGGATCACCTTATCTTATCAGGGTTTGCCCTGTGCAGGAATATCAAGTCCACAAACCTTGTATTGGGCATCTTCTTATCTTCCCTTAACTTACCCTTTCTCCCTCCTGTAGCTTGCCTTCTCTACAAGGTATGCTTCTATCCCATTTTAAGTCCTATTCGTTTTCTTAACTGTCTGTCAGAACATTCTCTCTAAGAGATGAAATGATAAAATTAACGGATAGTAATTTGGGTCTGGCCATTTCTCAGGATGCCTGTGAGGCTCTTCCAGGACTGAAGGAATGAAGTTATACATAACAAATAATAGCTTTGACGGGTTAAAAAGCAGTAGACACCTATTCATAAGGCCAATTTCAGACTTAGCAGTAGGGTTTTAATGATAGTTGTACAATGGCTAATAAGGATCTGGGGAGAACTCAGGGGGAGGTGCCCTGGGTCTCTTACTCCACAGGTGCCGCTGTTGCTGAGATGCACTGGTCCCGGCAGGCAAACACAATGTTGGCAGTTGGTAAGGAGGGGTGGGAATAGTGTACAATCAGCAGGTAATTCTTTTCTTTTTCTGTATGCAAAGCACTAGCTTCCCCATGCTCTGAAAGGGATGAATAAATAAAGACAGGCATAACACCTTTGAAAACCTGCCCATTCCTCTTGTAGGTAAATTATAGAGGTAGGTTTATGCTGCCATAGAAAATATGTGAAATGGTGTTGGAAGAGCAAAGGAGCCAAACCAGAGAGCATGCAACTCAGGATATTTTGTACTTAGAAATTAGCACTCACTTGTCAACAGTTTAACACAAAATAAGACAAAGTGCAAGAAACTAAAACCATTTATCTTATGTGTTCAATCAACCAGCACTTACTGAGATTGTTTACAGTGAAACTGCAGGTATTATGTTAGGTGCAAGGATACAGGAATCAATAAAACCCAGTTCTTGCCCCCAAGAAACTCACTTTCTAGTAGGAAATAAACAGGTGAAGATATGGTTGCATCACTGTGTGAAAATGGTATGGTGGAGGTGGACACAGTTGGCAAACGTAGAAAAAAGGAATGCTGCAACCAGGAGAGGCTGGAAAGGCTGAGGAGTTAGTTGGCCCTCAGGCTCATCACTGAGAGCCTGTGACACTCAGCTAAGTGCAGGTGGGTGGTTAGGAAAGGTGTGAGTGAGCAAGAGGAGAGAGCGGCATATGCACAAACACACAGGTGAGCAAATTTCACACAATGCACAAACTAACACAGATACTTCACAGCTGGAATGTGGAGTGGACCTGTGGCAGCCGCAAAAATAGACAGGTGCCAAAATGTGGAGGATTTTGGCTTCCAGGCCAAGAAGCGTGGGCTTTAAGCTGCAAGTCATGGTGAACTTCTAGGGGGTTTAAGCAGGGGAGTGACATCCAACTTTGCAATATATAAAATGACTGTCTGCAGTGCAGGGAATGATTGTAGGGGGGCAAACTCACCTATTAGGAAGCTATTGTAGACATCCAGGAAGGAGCTCTAGCACTAGAATGACTGATAACTGATTGGACTTTGGGAGTAAGGAAAAGGACAGGAAGGGGAACCAGAAAAAGGAGGAAAACAGCAAAAGGAAACCAGAACGGGTGTTCAGAGAGGCAGGAGAAACACAGAAAATAACCAGCTGGTATTCAATGTGATATTAAAAATTGTGTTTTCATTTGCTAAAGCTGACAAAATGCATCATACCGAAAATGGACTGGCTTTTAACAGTGGGGATTTATTAGCTTACAGGTTTACAGTTCTAAGGCTGTGAAAATGTCCAAATTAAGGTATCAACAGAAGGATACCTTCTTTCTGAAGAAATGCTGCTGGCAATTTGGGGCTCCTCTGTCACATGGCAAGGAACATAGCGGCACCTGCTGGTCCTTCTCTACCAGGTTTTGTTGCCTTCAGCTTCTGGCTGCTTCTCTCTCAGTTTCTCTGGGAATGTCCATGTCTCTCAGCTTCTCTGGGCTTTTTTTCTGTGAACTTCTCATTTCTTTTATCTTCTTACAAAGGACTCCAGTAACAGGATTAAGACTCACCCTGGAGCACCCCTCAACTGAAACAACCTAATCGAAAGGTCCCACCCACAATAGATCTACACCCACAGGAATGGATTAAAAGAACAGGATCTTTTCTGGGGTACATACAGCTTCAAACTATCACAAATTGTATCATTCTCTTTGCTGGATTCTTCCAATGTCTATGCTACTCCATTTGGAAATAATACTAAATCTTTCAGGCTATTAAGATGCCATAAATAGGTAAATTTTGATTAACCAGAAAGCTTAGGAAATGGGACATTCTGATTAATTGTCAGGTTACTAATTGAGAATTATTTCTTCCTTTAGTATGGTGAATAAAATTAAATCTCTCTGTTCTTTAGTTTTCCAACTCACCATTCTATTGATTCGAATTTATATTTTCTTTGGCTTTGTCCTGCTTTTCTGCATTTCCCCACGTTCCAATTACTATGACTGTGTAACCAACCACTCTGAAACTTAGTGGCTTAAAACAACAACAACAACATTTATTTTACTTAGGAATCTGCAATTTTGGCAATTTTATATCAGCTAGAGTGACTCAAAGACTGAGACTGGAGTCATCTTGGCTCCTAAGAATCTCTCTCTGTTGTATGGTCTCTCAGTATTCAACCCTGTCTGTAGCTTTAGAGTAGCCAGAGTTCTTACACTGAGAGAGGGGGGGGGGGGGTGGAGAGAGAGAGAGAGAGAGAGAGAGAGAGAGAGAGAGAGAGAGAGAGAGAGAGATTAGCCATAGTACCTTTTATGACTTTACCTTGGATGTCATGTAGCATCACTTTCACCTTATTCTATTGGTCAAGGCAAAGGTCCACGCAGGTGCAAGAGGTGAGAACATAAACCCTACCCCTTGTTGGCAGAACATCAACATCACATTTTAAGAGCAGCATGTGGCTGTGATATTTATTGGTGCTGCCATATTTGTAGAATACAGTCTGCCACACTAGATAACCATTGCCTTCACCCTCTGTCCTGCCTGCCTGGGACCGCATCACACACAGGTGCATCTCTTTACTAGGAGCCACGTGATCTCCCTTTTAAACCAATCACCAGTCACAACTACCTACTGTATGCCTCTTTCCAAGACCAGCTCTCAGAGAAAGAGATCTGACTGGACTCTCAGATTCGTTTATACTCAGTAGTCTGTCCTAAAACTTATTGCTTTTATTACAGAGAACTGTTCCTCAATAATTTCCCAATATGATTATATAATGATGACTTTTTAGGCATCAACAAGTTAGAAGAGGAGAAATTTTGGGCAGAGAGACTTTTAAGAGATTTTCACAATGATGACTTTCCAAATTATATCACCCAGTCTTTTAGACCAGCCTTGAAAGGGGAATAAGGCCAAATCCCTCTGGACATATCCTGGAAATTGCTATTTAAAGAATGTATCTAGGATCTGAATTTGTTTTCCAGTTATTTGCCTGATTCTCCTAAAAATAGAGTTTTAAATAAAGAATTTAGTATTTGAGGAGCCCGACTTGGGGTTTTGTTTGTTTGTTTGCTCTAACTTTTTATTTTGAAATACTTTCAAACTTACAGGACAGTTACAAAAATAATATAAACCCCATTTAGAGAACTCCAACATAGTCCTACCCATCCCTGAACACCCAGATGTACCACTTTTAACATTTTGCCACATTTTCCATATCATTCTATCTATCCATCTACTTGTCTCTCTCTCTCTCTATCTTTCTGTCTCTATCCACCCATATGTCTGTCTGTCTGTCTATATATCCATCAATCCATTTTCTGAACACTTGAGTATAGGTCATATACATCATGCTCCCTGAACACTTAATATTGCTATGTACATTTCCTAAGAATGAAGACATTCATTTATGTAACCATGTTAAGTATAGTTTTCGAGCTCAAGAAATATAACGTCAGTATAAAGCTTACAGTCTATATTCCAATTTTTTCATATATCCCAATAATGTCCCTCTGAGTTTTTTCTCAATCCCTTGCTAGATCCCATCCAGGATCACATATTGCACTTAATTGTCATTGTCTTTTTAGCTGCTTGCTTGTTTGTTCTCTCTCTCTCTCTCTCTCTCTCTCTCTCTCTCTCTCTCTCTCTCTCTCCTCTCTCCCTCTTTCTCTCCCCCCTCCCTCTTTCTTTTTCTTTTCTGATTGTGGGAACATATGTACAGTATAAGCTTTCCCATTTCAACCACTCCCAAGCATACCATTCAATAGAATTAATTACATTCACAATATTGTGGTACCCTCAGTGTCCGCCATTACTAAAACTTTCCTGTCTCCCCAAACAGAAACCATGCACTTATTATGCATTAATTCCCCATTCTCCAACCCCTGCTCCTGGCAAACTGTACTTTAATTTCTGTCTCTGTGATCTTGCATATTTTCCGATATTTCATTTGTAGTTATGGAGCTTAAATTTAATATCCTAAATCTATAACAACCTTGTTTGCTTTGATACCAAATTAACATCAATAGTACACACAAACTATGCTCCTATACCCCCTACTCCCCCCACCGGTACATAGTTCTTGTCACAAATTACGTGTTTATACATTATGAGTCCCAAACCACTGATTTATCCTTACATTTTATGCATTTGCCTTTTAGATACTGTGGGAAATAAAAAGTGGAGTTACAAACCAAAAGTACAATATTACGGCATTTATATTTACCCACATTGTTACACTCGCTGGAGATCTTTATTTCTTCATGTAGCTTTGATCTGCTGCCTGCCATCCTTTCCTTTCAACCTGTAGAACTCTCTATAGCATCTCTTGTAGGGCCAGTCTAGTAGAAATGATCTCCCTCAACTTTTGTTTAACTGAGAATGTCTTAATCTCTCCCACATTTTTGAGAGACTGTTTTGTCAGATCAAGAATTCTTGGGTAGCAAGTTTTGCTTTCAGCACTTTAAATATGTTATCCCACTGCCGTCTTGCCTCAGTGGTTTCCTGTGAGACATCAGCATTTGATCTTATTGAGGCTCCCTTGCACATGACAGTTTTTTCTTTCATGTGGCTTTCAAAATTCTTTCTATATATTTGGGAATTGACAGTTTGATTAAAATATGCCACAGTGTAAGTCTGTTTGGATTTATCCTGTTTGAAGTTCATTGAGCATCTTAGATGTATATATTCATGCCTTTTGTTTAATTTGGGAAGTTTTCAGCCATTATGTATTTGAATATTCTCTCTGCTCCTTTCATTTTTTTTCCTTCTGAGACTCACACAATATGTATTTTGGTATGTTTGGTGGTGTTCCATTGGTTCTTCAGGCTTTGTTCACTTTTCTTCATTCTTTCATTTTTGTTCCTCAGACTGAATGATTTCAATTGTCTTATCTCTGATTTTTTCTTCTGTGAGTTCCAATCTGCTGTTGAACCCCTCTAGGGAATTTTTTATTTCTGTTATTGTGGTCTTCAGCTGAGTTTGGTTCCTTTTCATAATTTCCATCTCTCTTGATATTCTGTTTGTGTTCACACATTGTTTTCCTGACTTCCTTTAGTTCTTTGTCCATGTTTTACTTTAGCTCTTTAGCATATTTAGAACCATTTTTTAAGTCTTTGTTTTGTATGTCCAAGGTCTGGTCCTATTCATTAATGGTTTTTAATCTTTTAATGGTTGTAATCTTCTCATTCACCTGGCCTATCATTTTGTGTTTCTTTGTATGTTTTAACCTTTTTTTTTGAAACATGGACATTTTGATATTTTAATGTGTTACCAGTAGAATTTAGATTCTGAGGCATCTGTTCCTTAAGCTTGAATCCAGGTAGTGTGGTGACATTGCTTTCCTTGAATATCAGGAGCTAACAAAAACAAACAAGGGAGGGAGGGAGGAAGGAAAAAAGAAAGAAAGAAAGAGAGGGAGGAGAGGGAGAGGGAGAGGGAGGGGGAGGGATGGAGGGAGAGAGGAAGAGGGAGAGGGAGGGGGGACAGAGAGAGAAAGAAGAAAAAGGAAAGGAAGGAAGGAAAGAGAAAGAAAGAAAAAGAAAGTAAGGAAGGAAGGAAGGAAGGAAGGAAGGAAAAAAAAGAAAATGCCTTTTCCAGTCTTTGCAAATTGACCAGTGAGAGTGCTCTTTTTCAGGGTTTATCCATATAATAAATTTGGAGAACTGCTCCAGGCCAAAGTGGAGGGGCCTCCCGACCCTTCCTGTGCATGTGTCTTATCTTGGGCATGAGCATGTGGCCCTAGGAATTCACCTTTTACATGGTTGCTCTTCCCTAGGAAACAGTTTTCTCACAGTTGGGGCCCTGAACCCTCTGTTCTAAAGTCAGTAATCTCTTGTCTCAGGCAGCACAACTTGACTGTTCTCCCACAGCTTCCTGTAGGATAGTTTGGTGAGCTACCTTCTACACACAGGGCAAGTTCTGAAATGACAAGTCCTTCAGGCCACAACCAGACAGATTGGATCAGACATACTCTGCTCCCTCTAATGTGGGAACCAGGGATTCACTCACTGGGAATGCAGGCCAACTCTAGACCAAGCCAGTAGGGGCTGAGGGAGAGCCAGCCAGGACTCCATTAGACCTACCACTTTTAAGTAGCCTTTCTGTTTATTCAATGCTTTCTCTTTTAGAGCAGTCCTCTAACTGTTCTCTGGAGCTTTGAGAAAGCTGCTGAGAGAGATTGCTGGTTGTTCAAAGCTTCTGTGGGAGGATGGATCCCTGAAGCATCTCATGCTACCATCTTTTTTTTTCTTTCAATTCAGTTTCATTGAGATATATTCACATACTCTACAATCATCCACAGTGTAGTTATATAGTTGTGCAGTCATATAGTTGTGCAGTCATCACCACAATCAATTTTTGAACATTGTCATTACTCCTAAATAAAAGAAAAATAAGAATAAAATCACAAGTAAAGAAGAACACCCAAAACATCCCATCCCCCCATCCCCCCATTATTCATTTAATTTTTGTTCCCATTTTTCTACTCATCTGTCCATACACTGGATAAAAGGACTCTGAGCCACAAGGTTTTCACAATCACACAGTCCCACCATGTAAGCTACATAGTTACACAATCATCTTCAAGAATCAAGGCTACTGGGTTGCAGTTCGACAGTTGCAGTATTTCCCTCTAATCATTTCAATTCCCTAAAAACTAAAAAGGGATATCTATGTAGCACAAAAGAATACCCTCCAGAGTGACCTTTAGACTCCATTTGAAATCTCTCGGCCACTGAACCCTTATTTTGTTTCATCTCTCTTCCCCCTTTTGGTCAAGAAGATTTTCTCAATCCCACAGTGCTGGCCCAGGCTCAACCCCAGGAGTCATGTCCTGCATTGCCAGGGGATTTACACTCCTGGGAGTCATGTCTCATGTACGGGGGAGGGCAGTGAGTTTACCTGACAAGTGGGCTTAGAGAGAGAAGCTACATCTGAGCAACGAAAGAGATTCTTGGGGGTGGGGTGGTGGGAGTGTGATTCTTAGACACAATTATAAGTAGACTTAGCTTCTCATTTGCAGTAACAAGCTTTGTAAGGGCAAGCCCCAAGATCGAGGGCTCAGCCTTCTAAATTGGTAATTACCAATGCTTGTGAGAATATCAGTAATTCCCCAGTCCCTCAGGGGGGCTTTGCAAATACATTTTTATTTTCTACCCAAATTACTCTGGGATGTATTGGGGCATCACATTAACCTATACAAACCAAGATCTCACTCCCTATTCAAAGTCCCCTGTAATTATGGTATTTGAATAAGCTGACCATACACGTTAAATTATTTAGTGTACTACAGAAAATATAGATTTTGCACCAAATAAACATCTCCTCCTTTGGTCTCACACAGAAATTGAAGTTTTAAAACACAGTCAATATCATCTTTTACCCTTTAGTCTGATATGCTTTAGTCCTAACAAGATCCTCTTCATTCATATCTCTAATTGAAGTTTGAACTCTTTTCCAGGTTTTTAAATAGTTGCTGTATAGGGTAATACTGACATTCATAGCTCCCGAACTCTAGCTCTGCGTCTCAGGTGTCACACAGATACTTGAGTTCTAGGGACCAAGCAGGTTATACACAAAAAGCTCAACATCTCAGAGTTTAGAGATAACTATTACAACTCAGGAATAGATGTGACCGCTGTAAGAGCTTACAATGTAGGGACCTTTACAATAAGCCTTCCCCTGATAACCTGTGCTCTAAGATTCAATTCTCAGAGTTTGCACATTATAGTTAGTCTGTGTTAGTGAGGCTTTATGTTTGTCTTCTTGTTTCTGGCTTATTTCACTCAAAATGAGGTCCTCAAGGTCCATCACCTAGTTGCAGGCCTCACAACTTCACTCCTTCTTGCAGTTGCTCAATATTCTATTGTATGCATGCACACAGTCCACCATTCTGTTCATCAGTCGACGTAACCTTAGGCTACCTCCATCCATTGCAAATCATGAGTACTGCCACCACAAACACCAGTTTACAAATGTCCATTCATATCCCTGCTCTTAGTTCTTCCAAGTATGTACCCAATGATGAGGTTGCAGGATCTTATGGCAACCCCATATTTAGCTTCTTGTGGAACCACCACACTTCCCTCACTCCACCATCTTAATCGGGGCAGGGGTCATGATTCAGGTTTTATTATGGAATAGCATGTTTGTGGGATTCCTGAAAGTTAATATAGTTTCCCAAGTAAATAGTTGAAAAAAATCAATATAGTTTCCAAAAGAGGTTCAATGTTTGGACTCGGAGATTTATTTTTTAAGCCTTCATACATGCATCTTTATGATCCTCTACTTCTTTTGCAGAAGCTGGTTCTGAAGATATTGATATTCTTCCTACTGGGCTGGCTTTTATCTCCAGTGTGAGTATTTTCTACGCCTTTCAGATGCTCGTGTCAATACTTATAGACAGTGCATTAATGTTGCCTGCTAGCACTGCCTGATGGACCCCTACTCACTCATCCTACCTCTGGGTAAACCAGTCCACTAAAAAAGCCAGAACAGGATTCCAGAGGGCTAATCAGGACACCACAGGGGAGCCCAGCCTTGCCTGCCTCATAGTGGGCAGCTCCCTGTGGGCAGTTGCATACTCAGTAGGGTCTCCATAAATGTATATTGATTTCCATTCCATTCCTAGGCATTGCTGTCTACCCCATCGTTGCCCTACCTGGTCGGGCCTCGGCCTCTGGTGGTCATCTGCTCTCTGACCCCCCTTCTTCACGTCATGCCTGTGTTTGGAGCTCTGTTAATGTTTGTGGATCGAGTGTTATCATGTTACTTGATTCAAAAACCCAAGCATTCTCCACCTTGTGTTCCCTCCCCTTCCTTCCAGGTCTCTTAAAGTGAAGTAGAGAAGAGATTTCATTTTCTTTCTGATACCACCTTCACAGGTCATTTGCGATCATCAGGAGTCTATGTGAGGGACTGAATTTCAATCAATTAAAAATGTTTACGTTGTAAAGATGTTCAAAGGTATCATGTATTTGTTAAACTAGTTGCAATTTGGAATGGGGACTAAGATTTTGAAAAAGTGGATTGATCACCTTTTCAGTGTAGATTCTAATTGCTGGAATTACATGTCTGATATTCCATTTTGGCCAATAAAATACCATCAAAGGACATGTATTTAAAAATCTAAACAGTTTTAGTAAAAAAAAAAAAAAAAAAAAAAAGGGCACATATAAAGCCCTTAATGGCCTGAAGTTATAAATTCTTGAGTGTGCATAGTAGGGCACAGGGAGGATCTCATTTGGGATCTCAGCTGCTGCTGGTAGTAGTAGTGGTGGGTGGCAGTGTGTGGTGCGTTGTGTGGGTGTAGGGGTGAGCAATTTTATTTCTTTACCTTTCCTTCAAAACCAAAGATAAAGCAAAGCTGTATAGAAAAGCTTTTTCTTTGTTGACTTACAGTTTTCTGTTATCAATTCAGATTTTCATTGTTATACCAAATAGACCTTTAAAAATGATTATTCTGTAGCTAGCAGATTTCTTTGCTGTTAGAAAGTATTTGTCATTCCTACTGTATGCTTCTTTTCTATTTTCACTGGCACTGAAAGTACTGAATTATTGCTACACAGAAAGTAGACAATTTCATCACAAATAATTCCATGAGAAATTCTAACTCTAAGATCTAAATAATGGTATGCTTTTTGTGAACTAACAACTCATATTTGTAGGCAAAGAAATGTATTTGCTTATTTTTAATCTCTTTGCACTATAATAAATTTAAGTTCTTCCCTCCTTGGTTTCTCCTGACACCCTTTCTTGCCATCCTGGAACATGTTTGGAAACTGCTGACTTGGAGAGTAATTCCACACAATAGATATTTTTAGTCTATTTGGAGGAGCCAAATAGGCTATCTTCTTCTGCTTTCGAATTTGGCATCCTGTTGTCTGCTTGCAAGAACACTCATTTCTTCACACATTGCTGGCTAACTCCTATTTCTTTGTGAGGCCTCACTGTGGTGGCACTTCCTCCAGAAAGCCTTCTCTGTCACTCATTCCCTGGGTTCAATCCTCCTCTATGGTCTGCTCAGACCCCCTGTGTTTAGACTGTTACATACCATACCATACTGAAGTCTTTGCTTGTTGCTGCATCACTGGACTTCACGCACCCTGAGGCCAGCACTTTGGAGAATTCATTGCCATGCCCAGCACCCAACATATTCCCTGGCATGTCCAGCTGCTCGGATATTTACTGAATGCATGCCTGGTGAGTGAGGATAGTGGAGAATAGCAATCCCTGTTCACACGGTCTGTAGGGGAAAATAAGATGCCTGCACATCCAAGAGATTTTTACCATTTTCAGTAGTAAATGACGTCAAAAGTATTACTCACAATCACGAGCATGCAAGTGGTGCTGCTGCCACAACCTCCTACCCAACTACCTTGAACAGAAAACTAGACGAGAGTGCAGCCATTTATCAGCGATGTTTCATTCATCATCACACTTAATCTAGGCCAAGTGTTAGCAGTGTCCTACCCTCTTCTCCCCATCAAATCATTTCCATTTCCACAGGATCCCATCTTTCTACTAGCTAGCAGTGACCTCACATGTTTCCAAGCTACCAAAGTACTTGCCGCGGTGTTCTGCTTTGAGCTGCTTCCCTGAGCAATATTCTTTACTTTCAGGCCTTTCTTCATGGTGTAGCAGAAAGAGTCTGTACAAGTGGTTTGGCAGATTTCTTCTTTGAGCTTCGGTTTCTTCATGTGAAAAGAGAAGGTGTGAAATTAGATGGCCCTGACATTTTTTTCCAGTGCTACCATTCTCTAAGTCACTCGGCTGGGTAACAAATTGGCTATGGGAGAAAGGGTAGACTGGAAACTGAATTTTGGGGAGAATAGTGATATGACCAATGAGAGAAAGGATTCATAAGGAGAATGTTGATTTTGGTTTTGACAAGTTGATTTTGAGCTGCCCTTAGAAGGAAGTTGGGAAGGCATGCTGGAGCTCCAAAGAGAAGTTACAGCTAACTATGCAGATTCTGAGTCACTGGTACAGAGGAAATACCTGAAACTTTATGAATGAGATCCACAAGGAAAGAGTGGAGAGCAAGAAGGGAGGGAGGTGGGGGTGAATAAGGACAGACTGAAGAAGTCTAAGAGGCAGGAAGAGAAGCAGGACCTCTATCTGGAAACTTCCTACTTTTGACTTTTTGACAAGAAATAAGGCAAATGCCTTATTGTCAAATTGTCAAATGCCAGAGATGCAAATAAGGAGACCATTGTTCTAACCTTTATAGAGGCATTTCTGTAAAGTAATAGGTATAATTAGGTATAATTAGAATTCTGATTTCAAGGAATTGAGAGTTGGATCTTACTGCCTTATTCAAATAAAATAAAGTGGTGTTTCTAAGAAGTTGATGGTGAAGGGAAGGAGAGATAAGAAATGCATTTGAAGAGGTAGCAAAGTTAGAAGACTTGTTTCAGGAGGGAGCAGCATGGGCAATTTTGCAAGACAAAGAACAGGTCATTGGTGAAGAATGACTATCCCAGGATGCCTACTGGAAGGGCCAGGAATAGTGTTTTTAACTTTGGGTGTCTGTGTGGGTGCAGGTGTGTGTGTGTGTGTATCAGAAAGGGATAGAAGGTAGAGTAAGGGGAGAGTTTAAGTTGAGCATAAATGGGAACAAGGGTACAGGAGAAGATACAAGGTTTCAAGGTTGGTGATATTGATATACGTCAGCCTGAGAGGGGAAGGTCTTGGGGAGGAAGTGAGCTCTGAGTTTTGTAACTGGTATAGAATAAACCAACCCTAAGGTTGACACAATGACAAAAACCCAATACATTCAGGATGCCTGTGATTGGTTGAAAAACTCCTGGTCCTTTAGTAGAAAAGGCCACTTTCCATGTTACTGGAATCAACTTTTTGCAATATTTGGAGAAAGGATTTGCGCCAGAATTTTTAGGCATGCCTATAAGAACAGAATATATCAGGAAAAGTCAACTCTATGAGACTATGTTAATTCTTGATCTGATTCTACAACTTGCCACTACATAAAATAATTAATGTAGGGTTGGGAGCAATCGAATGTAATCATGTACCCTTCTGTCTGTTCTGAGGAAAGATAATTTTAGAATATCAGGATGGGAAAGAATCTTAGCAATCATTTAGTTTAACTTCATTTTATAAATGAGGAACCTGAGGTACAGGTAGGTCAAGGGACTTGCACACAGTAGCACAGCTTTGTCTCTTACATGGTACTTCTTGGCTTAACCCCTTCTTTCTTGTATGAAAACTACTTCCTTATCTTGGTTCTTTCCATATTCATAGCCAAGGCTTACATGACATTAGCAACCCCCAGATCCATTAATGACAACAATTGACAAAGTGAAAATCCCTGTAATCTAAAAGAAATCCAGAGCTTTGAACACTTTTGCTTGGCTTTGAGATTTTAGCTTCAGTATGAAAATGATATTTTGATATGTATATGCATGTTTATTTATTCTCTATTTTTAAAGGGATTAAAATATCCAGGTGTGCCAAATTTTGCACCAGATGAACCAGGAAAAATCTTCTTGATGGATCTGAATGAGCAAAACCCAGTGGCACAGGAACTAAAAATCAGTGATGGATTTGACAAGGCATCATTTAATCCACATGGGATCAGTACTTTCATTGACAAAGGTAAAGCACAAATGCTTAAGATTAAGGAGGAAATTATGGGCTACCAACCACCAATCCCTAAGTACTCCATATTTATGCTGAAAGAGTGGAGAGAAGCTATTTTACCTTAAAGAAGTTTATTTGCTGAAAGATGTGAGTTTTCTAAACCTTTTGAATATTGCATTACAGTTGACAGACCGGTACCTATAACTCTCGGTGGTCTCTGCCTGTGCTTCCCCCTTCTTATTTGACTATCACAACCAGCCTGAGTACTGTTCTCAGAAATCTAACATAAATTAAGGGCCCTTTGAACATAATTGTTTGACATTCAAAACGAAGCTCAACCAAAAGAAAAATAGATGAATTAGACTGCTGTCATGGCCCAAGAGAGCTTTTGTAGCGAAAGGACTAAAGAAAGCACCGGACACATTCTGAGACATGAGCTTTTATTATAGGGCTTACCTACAGGGTGGGGAAGTCAAGCCACATTGCCCTGAATTCAGGAGCTTCTCTGGATGGATTCAGGAGCTGCTCTGAATGGCGGCCAGTTCAGAGCACAACTTGGAAATAATCCACACTTTGGGGTGTTGAATAAGCTGGTTATAAGGGCTCAACATTCCAATGAGTATGAGAGCATAAGGCAGGGAGCAGGGTCATGCAATGTGGGGAGGGGTTGATTGTAATCAACAGGGAGGAGGGGAGGATTATAGAGATAACTATCTCAGGGAGTCTCAGGGAGGAGGTAGTTTTGGGGATAGATTACAGTTAGCATCTGCTGTAACAAGGAGAATAGGTCCTAGGTCAAGCAAACTGCTGTGTGCAGTTTTCAAGACACTTGGGGGCCAAGGGCTCCCACAACTGCATCAAAATTAAAACTTTTGAGCTTCAAAAGACACCACTGAGAAGATGAAAAGACATTCCATAGAATGGGAGAATTGTATATCTGATAAGATGCTTGTATTTATAATATATAAAGAACTCTTACAACTCAATAGCAAAAAAACAAATAACCCAATTTGAAAATGGGCAAATGATCTGAATAGAAATTTCTCCAAAGATATACAAATGACAATAAAGCACATGGAAAGATGCTCAACATCAAAAGTCATTAGGGAAATGCAAATCAAAATCACAATGAGATACCACTTTACACCCACCAAGATGGCTAAAATAAAAAAGACAGACAATAATAAGTATTGTATTGTTGAGGTTGTAAAGAAACTGGAATCCTCATAAGTTGCTGATGGGATTGTAAAATGGTGCAACCACTTTAGAAAGAAGTTTGGCAGTTCCCCAAAATGTTAAACCTCATAGCATATCACCCAGAAATTCAACTCCTAGATATATGCCCAAGAGAGTTGAAAATACATATCCTCACAGAAGCATGCTTATAAATGCTCATAGTATTATTCATAATGCCCCAAAGTGAAAACAACGTAAATGCTCATCAACTAATGAATGCATAATCAAAATGTGTTATATCTATACAATGGAATATTATTCAGCAATAAAAAGGAATGAAGTAGTGAAATGTGCTACAACATGGATTAATCTTGGAAACATTACACTAAGGGAAAGAATTCAGTCAGAAGAGTCCACATATGATTCTGTCTATGTGAATTGCCCAGCATAGGCAAATCCAGAGACAGGAAGTAGATTGGAAGGGAATGGGGAATGGGGACTGACAGTTTGGATATATTTTGTCCCACCAAAAGCTATATTCTTTAATTCAATCTTGTGGGATCAGACATATTAGCATTGATTAAGTTGGAATCTTTTGATTGAGTGTTTCCATGGAGATGTGACTTAATCAACTGTGGGCAAAACATTTGATTAAATTCTTTCCATGGAGATATGGATGCCACCCATTCAGGGTGGGTCTTGATTTAATCACTGGAGCCCCATAAAAGAGCTCACAAACAGAAGAAGCTCAGAGCAACTGAGAGGGACATCTTGGAGAAAAGCTAAGAACTGATGCTGACGCTGATACTTGGAGATGCTTGGAGATGTTTGGAGATGCTAGCCTAGAGTTTGCTCCAGAGAAGCTAAGAGAGGACCCTGGCAATTAGATGCACAGGAGCTGAAAAAGTTAGGAGAGACCCAGAGACATTCTGGAGAAAGCCATTTTGAAACACAACCTGGGAGCAAAGGAACAGCATGTGCCTTCCCAGCTGACAGAGATGTTCTGGATGCCATTAGCCATTCTTCAGGGAATGTATCATCTTGTTGATGCCTTAGTTAGGACACTTTTATGGCCTCAGAACTGTAGATCTGTATCTTAATAAATCCCCTTTATAAAAGTCAATCCATTTCTGGTATTTTGCATAACAGCAGCATTAGCAAACCGGATCAATGGGTATGGGTTTTTTTGGGGGGTGGGGGCACGGTGATGACAATGTTCTGCAACTAGGTAGTGGTTATGGTTGTACAGCTTTGTGAATATATTAAAAACTACCAAATTGTACATTTTGAAAGGATGAATTTTATGGTATGTAAATTCTATCTCAACAAAGCTGTTATAAAAATGTAGTTACTTGTATATTGTATATGCTTTAAAACAACAATTTCCAATATTATTTTTCACTTGTTCATAATTCCAGACTAATTTTTAAATATATTTTGGGTCCAAAGAGCATGTAGAAAACCGAGAAGAATGAAACCTCACTAATTTCAACGCCTGAAGGGAAAGCCAAATTGAAGTGTTGAAATTCTTAATTCCTAAAGACATGATGTTTTAATTCTTCCAAATACATACTGGAGTTGCTGAGTATTGTTCAGTGTAAATTTTCCGAGAGTAATTTTAATGCATACAAAATAATGATTAATAAGTATTTCTATCCACTTATCCAACAGAACTTTTTCCATTTCCTTTGGTCTGTATCAACAAAAGACTTGTTGATTTGTAAATAAGCAGGTTGCTTTAAAAATGTTAGAATATTTAGTAGGTTATATAGTCCCCTGAAATCTCATATATCCTGTTTATTTGCTTAGCAAGTCCTGCTTTAAGACATAATTGTACCTAACAATTATGTATGGCTTTACAGTTTGCAAAGCATTTTCATATGTAATGGTTTATTTATTCCTCAAAACAATACTCCGAGGACCAGAGAGCAAAGGTATTTCCGCCAAGCATATCTGATATGAAAAGACGGGTCCAGCATAGGCTCTGGAGTGGGAGGGGTAAAACCAAGGCAGTACATGTGATTATTCTTGCTGTGTTCAGCAAAAGAGTGTCTGGGTGAAGGGCTACATGTGGACTGAAATCCAGCCCATGCTCTTTGCCAAGCTCTGGGCCCTCACACAGAGCTGGGCCAACCCAGAAGAAAGATTCATCTACAAGGGAGCACCTTTTCCTAATTTTCATAAAGATGTCCTATGTGTTTCAGAGGCTTGGGGTATAAGCTCTGCATCTCAGGGCTTGGCTTTGCTCCATCGCAGGCTTGGGGACTGCAATAAAGACAATAAACACAGAACAAGTCCTACAGTGGGAGGAGGGGACCATGTCCTTCAAAACTTCAGAGCTAGGTCTACCTAAAGCTCCGGGTACCTCAAAAAGAGCACTTTGAGGAGCCAGATCACCACCCTCAATCCTGTTCACAGCACTTCACCTTCCAATATGAAAACGGATAGACGAACATACCTGGAATCAGCTCGTTTACTTTCTTTTGCATTACTGTGTAATTCCATGTCCACTGGTTCTACCAAATGCTGTTATTGCAGCCTCAGATTATGGACTTGTGTCAGAGGTTCATTCTCTAGCTGGAAAGTGTTGCTTGTTTTAAGATATTTACACAACCCTGACATATCTTGAATTTGTGTTGCAATGTAAACAGTTCTCTCAAAAAAAGACTTCTCAGCAACTTTTTGTTTACTTGTACTTATTTTTCTTGTTGAAGGGCCACCCAGGGAAATCACTTCCATGTTTATGCACCGCTGTAGTTCTGTATCTTCCTGTTAGGGATGTTATACAGTGGAGATTGTGCATTACACAAACATTCTGTGCTTGAATTTACCACTTGGTGGTGGTGAAATTGCTGATGAGTCATTAATCTACCAAGCCTCAATTTCTCAATAAAATAGTATTTGTTCAGCTTACCTAACAAATTTACTGAGGATCAAATACAGGATGTATGATAAAAAGCCTTTGAAGTAATAAGTTTTACACCAAGTCTAATAATAGTGTTGCAATAGAAGTAAACTACTTGGACATTATGCCTTTTTTCACATTTTAGACCATACTGTGTATCTTTATGTTGTGAGTCATCCTCACCTGGAGTCCACTGTGGAGGTCTTTAAATTTGAGGAGCAACATCGTTCTCTTGTGCACCTGAAAACTATAAAACATGAACTTCTTGAAAGGTATGGAATTAAAGTATCACACTTCTATTTTGTACCTCTGCTGCATGCTTTGTTGTCTGGTTCAGCAGGCTTTCTTAAACTTTTGTTTAGTAGCATTTTTTCTAAAGTTATCTAAAGGTTCCCATGGTAACACTGCCCAGCACCTTACTAGAAATTGCTGTATTCAGTATTGCATATCCTTATATTCGCCAACATGGTGAAAGCATTTTAATCCTATAAAGGTACCTGCTCAATTAGATTCCCAGCTCTAATTCCATCCCCCTTACCACAACAACTCAACACCTACTGTTCAGTTCTCTTTAAACTCCCACTCGTATGCTGAGAGCTTCACCCAGTGGGTGTTATAACCAACCTCCAGATGGGCCATTTCTTTGTTCACTCAGAGTTTTAGAGTAGAATCTGAAAAAATTCACAGGTGTTTATAAAAATTCCATTTATTAAGTATTGATTGTGTGCCAGGCACTACACTGAACGTAATTTATTTGATTTAATTCACACAGCAGCCATTAGTAGTAAGCATGAGTAAACCAAGACTTTGAGAAGTTTGGGGTTAAGCAACTTGCCTACGTTTTACAATTTTGAAGTGGCAGAACAGGGTGTAAACCATGGTCCATCTGAATTCTAAACTTGGACTCTCTATCTCCATGATGAATATATTTTTCATTGTGTTCAGAAAAAAATAGCTTTTTTTTTTAGTGGATAGGCTCCCATTTTAAGGTTGAAACAAACAATGAAGAATTTGTCTTTTATAAAATGGGCTCAATATAAAAAGACTGGTTCCAAAGCAGAAGAGATTGGTCTTTCTGTGGTATAGGATAATAGGGAAAGAAAAGGAAGTTCATTTCCTCTCCTTTACTCTCTTTCTAAACGTAACTTATGAATTTCTCCCTATAGAATTTGGAGGTAACTAGAGGTAAGGGCAGAAGAAATAAGAGAAGGTGTTGAACTGTTTTAGTGGCACATCATGCTGGGTTCTCAGGCCACAGTGGGGGACGGGACCGCCACGAAGTGGTAGGCAAACTGTGGACAGATCATCTAATCTGTGTTTCAGTTTCCTCCACATATTGGAGATTCTCTCATTAGCCTGACTCACGTAACTGGTGGATTGTGAGGATTCAAATGTAATAACTGTGTATCCTCACAAAAAGTGTTCCCCAGAAAGCACAGCCGAAGGGAAAACCTGGTGTGATACTACTTGAGCAGAGAATACAATCCCAGGAGCAGAAGTGAGAAACCAGCCTGAAGCAGGGGAGGGAGAAGAGCCTTATAGCAAATACATCATCAAGCCAGCCACTGCTAAACGCAACTGATTGCTTAAAATCATGGGATGTTCCTCTAAGCAGCAACATAAGCCTCATTTCAGGGCATTCTGGCCAAAATAAGAAAAGAATTTATCCACTGGCCCCACTAGTCAAAGGTTTGACTCAAGGGATGTTAACGCCCCTGCCTTCCTGGGTGTGCCTGTGCACATCTAGTTTTGTGCAGCCTACACTTTGATTTCAATGGGGAAGCCTCAAGGTGGGAGGCCCGAGGCTCACAGCAAGCCCGAGGTAAGGCACTGTCGGGTTGCACCCACAGGAATTCAGGTCCCATGCAGAGCTGAGTGCAGCAGCAGCAGCTGCCTCGGGGATCTGAAGATGGGTGCCCCGATGCCCATATTGACCAGACAGTTACGAGGAGCAGTGCATGGTACTGCTGGAACAAAATGGAGGAAATTAACTTAATCCACAGTATCAGGGAATACTCCTCATAGGAAGGGACACAAACTGAGACCTGAGAGATAGGTAGCCCAATGATCCTGGGAAGGGCATTGTATCTCAAAACCTCAAAGTATTTCCTGATTCTTCCAAATTTTCCTTTCCTAAATTTAATCTAAAAATGGTTAATCCTTTTGGCATTGTTTTCAAGTCACCCGGTTTTTTAAATTTCCAAAACGGAAATGGCTCTATTGTTTTTTTTACTGGTTATTAGAGCGAGACTTGCTCTATTTAGAAATTTTAATGTTATTGAAGAACATAAATAAGGAAGGATATTACCCGTAACCCACCCTACACAGAGAGAATGTTATGGTCAGATGTGCTAGGTAATACTACAATAACAACAACAATGAAAACACCAAAAACTCTAACATCTTAATAGCTCAAAACCACAGAGCTTTATTTTGTTTTATTTTTTGTTTTCTTGCTCATGCTACATTTCCAATGTGGGTGACTCAAGGACTCAGTTTCATAATGTCCTTATATAGGAACCTAGGAGGACAGCACCCTGTATCATCAGGAAAGTTGCTGGTTCCTGTGGCAGAGTGAGGGAAACTTGATGGACCACTCTTAAAGTCTTCAGTCAGAAGCCACACATCATTCATTTCATTGAGCAAACCAAGTCACATGACTATGCCAAACCTCAGAGGGATGGAGAAGTATAACACCAGGGGGAAGAGAACCAGAAATATTAGTGAACTGGACTATGAATGCCATGGATAACTGTTATTATTATTTACAAGTCAACAGATTTTGGAGTTTTGAGGTTTATTTGTATTTTTATTTATGTTTTTGCTAACTGCTATAGAAGAGGAAACTGAGAAAATAATAAACGGTTGAAGGAAAATCATCAGGGCAATGCAAAACTATGTACTTTCTGTGGAATTCTTTAACCCCTACTAGTTCATGTATACTTTTTAAAATTGATAAATAGATTGGTCAATAGAAATTTAGTGCTTTTTGACAAATGATCAAGATATTTAAATATCCCATGTGTTTTCTTCTTTTTCACTTTAGTGTGAATGACATTGTGGTTCTTGGACCAGAACAGTTCTATGCCACCAGAGACCGCTATTTTACTACCTTCTTCTTATTAATATTAGAAATGATCTTGGATCTTCGCTGGAAATATGTTCTATTCTATAGTCCAAAGGAAGTCAAAGTGGTGGCTAAAGGATTTAGTTCTGCCAATGGGATCACAGTCTCACTAGACAAGAAGTAAGCTCTTTTTAGAACTTTTCCAAAGTTCTTTTTCAGAACATTGCCCTTGTCATTCTAGTGGACTTCTTCCCTAAAGAGATGGTTACTTCCTAGACTTAAGTAGTGGGTTTGTTCGGCAGAAGTGTCAGGCTCAGCCAGGGTTCACAATGTGTGATCTTATGCAAACCATTTGTCTTTTTGTACCTCAGCTTCCCCCAATAAAATGAGGAATTTGGATTCAAGGATCTCAGGTCCTTTTCCAAATTCTTTCATGACTCTAGAAATGCACTCACCTAGCACACTAAAAAGGAGAACAAATGTGCAACACCTCAGGGCCTTATAAAGCTAAAAGGTATTTAACCACATTTACTAAGTTCAGTTACCCAAAAGCTATTATTAGAGAGGGAAGCCCAACTTAGGTTGGACATTGCCATTGTATAAGTTTGACTTGCTGATGTTCTTCTACAGCAGAACATTCTATGAGAAAACATTCTTTAGAAGTGTTTGAAAATAGATTTTTTTAAAGAAAATTACCATGAATATCCATGAGTAAATTTGAGATACTGAACAGAGATGCTCCCTGTAGAAACAACCTTGGGTGTTCTTTCACTTTTTAGAAATGATTATGACTGAGATTTATGGTCATCTGATACTTCCTTTCAGCATTTATTTTTGGAGATATAGACCCTTCTGGTCTTATATAGACCCTCCTTCTTACCTACCCTCACCTTAAAAATTAGTTATTCCTAGGTAATAAAACTGATCCTCTACACCATCTAGAAACATCAGTTTCATTACTGCATAGTCCCATCTCACATTCAAACCCTGTTTCCATCACTTCAAGAACACTGAAAATACCCCTCCATTATCTTCTTTAACTGTAGTTTAGAAAGGCATTGCAGCAGTACTTTGAACTAGTGTGAATTTTTATACCTATGCTCCAAAATTAAAATTAGTGCCATCTCTCACTACTTTTTAAAATATGAATGTTGTTTACTTCCAAGGTATATCTATGTAGCTGATCCATTCACTAAGAGCATTCATGTAATGAAAAGACATGATAACTGGGATTTAACTCAACTGAAGGTAAGATTTCTTTTTTGCCCGCTCAACATGGCCTCTTACATTTGTCCCTACACTTGACCTAGGAATGTGCTTCTCTCCTCCATTCCCTGAATGCAGGTAACATGAATATTTTAGAGGAGTGCTGGTGAGATTTCACTTGTACTTATCAAGTAACCAAAGCCTCTAAAAATACCAATTCCAGGAGCCAGAAGGGGGTGAAGGGAGAGAGGGAGAGATGGGAAAGGAAGTTGAGACCATGTCTTCATTCTTCCTCTATGTTGAAAGGTGATACAGTTGGACTCTTCAGTGGATAACTTAACTGTCGATCCTGCTACGGGAGATGTTCTGGCGGGGTGCCACCCTAATGCCATGAAGCTGATCATCTATGACCCCAGGGATCCTCCGGGGTCAGAAGTAAGTTCCGATGCTTTTCTGAGCTCACAGGCAAAGCTACAGGAACAATTTGTTGATGTGATGTGGGAGAATTTATGTGGATCACATTTGATGTTCCAGAACCAAACAAATAACTATCTATGGAAAGAGTAGAGATTTTAGCCCAATGGCGAGATAAGGCTCTTTAATCCTTTCAGGACACCAGGTGGAAATTTAATGGCAGTGGTTGCCAGGCAACATGTCTCTTCCTTGCCAGGGCTTACCTTGCTTTGGGGAGTAATAGGAAAGCATGAACCTGATTATTGATATCGACCCAGATTGCCATATCATAGTTCCAATCAAGATGGAGGCTCTGAGCAGGTCCAGCAGTTAGGTACAGGGAGAATCGTGTGTGGAGCTGTCTTCTTCCACACTGCCCACCATGATGCTCAAATAAAGGGGCTTAATTGCAAAACAAAATTCTCTTTTGCCTGCAGATTCTATTGTAGATGATGGTGTTGAAAATGTCTCATTCTAAAGGTGTGATTTGTGTTATTTAAAAATATATCTTCTAACCCAATAGCATAAGTCATTGAATTTTCTGTGGCATTAAAAACAATAGCATAAACCCCTGCATTTTCTATGGCATTAAGAAAAAAAAATCTCTAGTGAATTTAAATATCAGTATAAATTCTTGGCATACACACACAGAAATTGATTCCCAAAAGTTTATTGATTCCCAAAAGAAATTGATTCCTCAAATGTTCCAGGCATTGTTCTAAGCTTAGGGTATATCAGAAAACAAAACAGACAAAGGTCTCTGTTCTTGGTGGGGGGCGGGGGGGGGGGGGAAGAAAATGAACAATTAACATAAGAAGGAAGTAAATTATATAGCATGTACAATGGTGGTAAGTTCTATGGAAAAGAACACAGCAGAGTAAAAGGAATCATTATTACTGTGAGCAGGGGGGTCAGCAGGTGTGATATTGATGAGGGTAGGCCTCATTGAGAAAGTAAGATTTGAGCAAAGATAGGAGGTTCAAATCCGGGTTTGGGTAGTTGGGAAATTGAGATTCCAATCCTAGCCCAGGAATTAGCACAGGGGGTAAATTAGAACATATACTTAACTTCTGTTTCCAATGTTGCTGTTCTTCAGTTTAAAAAACAAGACTTGTCTCTCTTATTGACACAGTAATCAGAGCTTCTTGAAAATAACAGCATGTGTACCTTGGAGGATTGTATGTTATGTGAATATATCTCAAAATTGCATAAAAAAAGAAAACAACAAAAAATATAAAAAGAAACAGAAGTCCAGCCTGAGCCTACAGCCTGAAGAATAGTGACCCTAAGCTATCAAACTACCTTTGTCTTAGAAATAAGCCCCTGGAAGCAATATAACTTTTCCTACAAAAAAAACTAATAATGCCTGCTTTAAGGGAATGAAAATATGATCCTCATAGGATGATCTGAAAATTAATTATTTAGGATCCTTTTCATATCTCTATTTTCAAGTTTAATAATTTGTTTATTTTTAGCAAAATTTTGTTCCTGAACATCACCAGCACTCTTTACTTCCAGCTGAATCTCATGTCTTCTACACAGAGATGTAGCTTAAGTATTTTTATGTAAGAATCCTGAGATCAAGGTGTAGGTCCCTTCTTATGAAAATTTTTTAACAAAATAAAAACTATTCTAATGAGATGTCTGAATAGACTCATGTGTGTTTCTAACTGTTATGTTAAAAATTCCTATCATTTTTTGTTTGAGTGAACTTCATCCAGGCTATTGGGAAACCTGAGCTCTTATATATTTACTTATTAGCAAAGTAAATTGTGTTAATCCTGGGGATCAATAACAGTGCTAGGCAATGAGGTGTCAGATTGAATTCCAAAACATGCATTCTTTATACTTCTTAGTCACTTTGTGGGTGGGAGGGAGCTCCTGCTATGACAACTGCCACCCCACTGCTTGCCAGTTTGGGTTGACTGGCTTACTGGGTGTCCCTTTGTCATTTCATCTTGTTTTCCTCTCCTCATGCTGTGGGCTTAGTCAAAGGCAAGACCATTCTCACAACAGAAGGACCACCCCCAGCTCAAGAATTAGATAAGACCATCCAGTGGCTCTTACCGCCCCATGACAGAGATGTCCGAGCAATCAAAATTGCATAAACCATCTGTTTGGGAATTTGGCTAATGTCAGATTGCCAATCCACTTTAGTGGATAGATATGAATAGGTCATCAGTAGTTTAATTAGACAAGCAGACTGGTGAGGATATTCTCATCTCTGAAAACCATATTAATCCTTGTCTTAGCTTCCTAGGTCTGCTATAACCAAGTACCACAAACTGGGTGGCTTAAAACAACAGAACTTTATTGTCTCACAGTTTTGGAGGCTAGAAGTGTGAATCAAGGCCGTGCTTCCTCTGAAGTCTGCAGGGTCTGACTGTGTCTTGCCAGAAAGCCATAACTCAATCTCTGCCTCTGTCTCATGGCTATCTTTTCTCTCTGTCTGTGTCCAAGTTTCCTCTCCTTGTACGGATACCATCAGATTGAACTATGGCCAACCCTAATCCAATTTGGCCTCAGTTTAATAGTGTTTTCAAAGAATGTATTTCCAAATATGATCACATTCATGAGACCAGGGTTTAGGACTTGAACCTGTCTTTCTGGGGGACACAATTCAGTCCATAATGGTCTTGGAATATGAGGGAGGGGAAGTGTCACTGGGTGTCTGACTGCTCATACTGGCTACTAATGAATGATTGTCTCTTGACAGGTGCTTCGTGTGCAGAATGTTTCATCTGAGAAGCCCCAAGTGAGCACAGTGTATGCCAATAATGGCTCTGTGCTTCAGGGCAGCTCCGTGGCTTCCGTGTATCATAGGAAACTTCTCATAGGCACTGTATTTCACAAAACCCTGTACTGTGAGCTCTAGACTCCAGATATTCCAGAAAGTTTGCATGCTTGGTAAAAATAAGCCCTTAACTTTAAAGGAATTGGAACTGTAAGTAAATAATTTAAAAAACAACAAACCTGTGTCTGGGTTTTCTTACGGATAGAAGTAAGGGAGCAGAGAGAGGTTGTATAATATCTCCAAGTTTGTGACAGTACAACCAGAAGCCAGGCCTCTGAACTCTTTGTCTCACACCCCCAACATTATTTCTGCAATAAGATGTTGTGGTCTGTGGTGAGTGGGGTCTACAGATCCACCTGTGACCCTTGGTAAACTGTGTCAGCAATTTTACCTCATCATCTTTGATGTTCCCAGCCTCCTGCAGTCCAGACCAGGAAAAGAGTTAATGTTCAAATATTTACAATTCCCTTCCTCTTCCCCCATTTGTGTTGGGTACAAACTGCTAATCAAGTGCCCCAGCCTGCAGATCAAAACAAGAATTGTCATTAGGAGACTTGCCAAGCTCTCCTCTAACTTGTATTCTCCATGAGAAATGCAGACACACAGGAAATCAGATTCTGGGAAATCTGTCAGAGAGGGCCTCAAAGGCCACCTCTGGGCTGGGCAGAGCCTAGCTGCTCATTTGTAATGGGGCCTTATTTTTACTTAAACTTGCGTCCAAAGCATTGCTAATCTTCTTGGTTCTCAACCCTGAGATGGAGCCTCAGGGCACTTCCCATCAAATGCTTTTAGCTTGCTTTTCTATATTTTTCCACAAACATTTATTAAGCAACCTCCAATGGACTTGGCCCTAAAAAATCAGAAATTAATAACACTGTTCCAGTCTAAAATCCTTTCTAAGGACCAGCCTTAGTTTGAAGAGAATGAATAGAAGTGTCCCTTTTTGGGTAAAAAATCAGGACAACATTTAGTGACTCATTAATGGAAATGAGTACACCCAAGCACCCCCTTCTCTTTTTGTGACTTTTTTTGGGGTGGAGGTTAGTTGATTTTTCTTTCTCTTTTGGGGATGGGGAGTTGTAACTTCTTTCTATCCTTAAGAACTTTGCTCAGTTAGGTGAAAGTTTTGCTGAAAAGTCTTATAACAGGGTAAAATTCTCCTGTTTAGCCCAAGTAACCCTTCCTGCTTTAGACAGTAAGACTTATGGTTTCCATTGCTTCAGGGAAGGAATGATGTCAAATATCCCTGACCACGGGGTGAGGTGACATCATTAACATGGTGACATAAGACATCATGGAAAATGCTCCCCAGAGATTCAGTGAAAAAAAAGGGACATACTTCCCTTGTTGAGAACTCTGAAGGAAGGTGAGACTGGAGAAGGGTTCCACAAACACTGAATTGAAGAAAGAGAAAAATATCAGGAAACTTCTGTCCCTGACTAGCCAATCCTCTTCCCTCCCCCTCACTTGGTCCCACGCAGTTGGGCAGTGCCCAGAGGCAAGAACCGGGATCCCTCTCACCTCCCACTGAAGATATGGACTAAAACCAAGAAACAACGGCAGTGAGTTGGATCCCACGCATATCCAGATACAGGGACCCAAGTCCACAGAGACCAGGGCAGGGCACAAGGAGTGTGGAATACAAAAGGGCCACAAGGAGGAGCTTCCAAAATAGAAGGTTAGGGAGGGAATGGCAGAGCATACTTCTTTCCCAAAAGCAGTAACTAGCCAGGCGGAAGCTATCTGAATGAATCGCTTGGGGATCCAGAGAAAAGTACCACAGAGGACAGCACAATGCCCAGGGATGTGCAGGATGAAGAGACTGAGAACTCATGGGCACAGGCTGTATTTCCCTCCGTACTCCTGGCACCCATCCTCCACCCTTGAGAGAAGCAGCAGTGGGTGGCCTGATTCTTGTCTGGTGGGCGACTGAAGACTAGAATGGCTGCAGGAGTTCTCCACCTCAAGTACAGAGAGGGACACAGCCCAACACAACCAATATTGTTTGGCAAAGTGAGAACATGGGGTCCCTGCAATTTCAGCCCCTCTCAGTCAGACAGTGATGGACTCCACTGTTTCAACAGCTCCAGTGGCGAAATGGGTAGCTGAAGATTGCCATCTGCTGGGCAGACTGGAAAGCACAGGAAAAAAGAAGGACTTTTTAGAGTCTTTCCAGAGCCTATCCCAGGGCATATTGGAGCCCCCTGCACAGTACCTGGCCCTGTTTTGGCTGGGAAACACCAATGATCTAATTGTCAAAGAAGTGCCTAAATAAAAAACAAAACAACAACAAAATCCTAGACAAGAGAAAGAAACCAAACTTCAGAATAAACTCATCAAGAAAATCAGATGACCAGATAGCAGCAAAAAATCACAAGGCATACTAAAACTCAGGAAGATATGGACAAGTCAAAGGAACAGATTAAAAAGTCAGAGGAAACATAGAATTTCGAACAACTAATCAAACATGTTCAAACAAATCTCCTAAACAAATTCAATGAGATGGCTAAAGAGATAAAAGATATCAAGAAGACACCAGGTGAGCATAAAGAAGAATTTGAAAGAATACATTGAAAAATAACAGATCTCATGAAAATGAAAAACACTGTATATGAAATTTTAAATATACTAGAGATACACAACAGTAGATATGAAGAGGCAGAAGAAAGGATCAGCTTGGTAGCAGATAGCTCAATGAATTCAAACAGACAAAAGAACAAGTGAAGAAAAAATGGAAAATTTTGAGCAGGGTCTCAGGGAAATTATTGACAGCACAAAGCACACAAATATATGCATCATAGTTGTCCCAGAAGGAGAAAAGAAGGAAAAAGGGCCAGGAAGAATATTTGAGGAAATAATAGCTGAAAATTTCCCAACCCTCATAAAAGACATAAACATGCAAATCCCAGAAGGCCGACATACACCAAACAGAAAAAATCCAAATAGACCCACTTCAAGACACGTACTAATCAGACCGTCAAATGCTAAAGACAAGGTGAGAATTCTGAAAGCAGCAAGAGAAAAGCAACTGACCACATACAAGGGAAGCCAAATAAGATTAAGTGCTGATTTATCATCAGATACCATGGAGGCAAGAAGACAGTGGTATGATATATACACGATACTAAGAGAGAAAAATTGCCAGCCAAGAATTCTTTATCCAGCAAAACTGTCCTTCAAAAATAAGGGAGAGTTTAAAATATTCACAGGCAAATAGAAACTGAGAGAGTTCATTAGCAACAGACATGCCCTACAAGAAATACTGAAGGGAGTTCTGCCAGTTGGAAAAAAAAGACAGGAAAGAGGCGTCAGTAAGGGTAACTAAAAGGATAAAAACAGATCTGACAAATAAAAGCCAAAGGACAAAATGATTGAAGTAAATACTGCTTTTACAGTAATAACATTGAATGTTAATGGACTAAACTCCCCAGTGAGAAAAACGAAGATTGGCAGAATGGATTAAAAAATATATGTGATCCATCTATATGTTGTTTACAAGAGAATAATTTTATACCCAAAGATACAAATAGGTTGAAAGTGAATGGATGGAAAAGGATATTCCACATGAGCAGTAACCAAAAGCAAGCAAGCAAGCAAATAAACAAACAAAACAAGAACAAAAAACTGGAGTAGCTATATAACACAAAATAGACTTTAAATGCAAAAAATGTTATGAGACAAAGACACTATATGTTAATAAAAGTGGCAATTCACCAAGAAGAAATAACAATCATAATTATTTATGTACCTAATCAAGATGCCCCAAAGTAAATGAGGCGAACACTGGCAAAACTGAAGGAAGTAATGCATGTCTCCAGAATAATAGTGGGAGACTTCAACACATGACACTCTTCAATAAGTAGAACATCTAAACAGATGATCAACAAGAAAACAGAAAACCTAAATAATATGATAAATGAACTAGACCTAAAAGACATATCTAGAACATTGCATCCAAAACAGCAAGATATAATTCTTCTCAAGTGCTCATGGAACATTCCACAGGATAGATGACAAGCTGGGGCACAAAACAGGTCTTAAGAAATTTAAAAGGATTGAAATTATACAAAGCACTTTCTCTGATCATAATGGAATGAAGCTGGAAATCAATAACAGTCAGAAAACTGGAAAATTCATAAATATATGGAGGTTAAGCAACACACTCTTAAACAATCAGTGGGTCAAAGAAGAAATTGCAAGAGAAATCAGTAAATATCAGGATACAAATAAAAATGAGAACACAACATATCAAAACTTATGGGATACAGTGAAGGCAGAGGTGAGAGGGAAATTTATAACCCTAAATGCCTACATCAAAAAGGAAGAAAGAGCTAAATCAAAGACCTAACTGAACACCTGGAGAAACTAGAGAAAGAACAAACTACTCTCAAAGAAAGCAGAAGGAAAGAAATAACAAAGATTACAGTGGAAATAAATGAAACAGAGAATAACAACAGAAACAAAAGCAGTAGGTAGAATCAATAAAACCATAAGTTGGTTCTTTGAGAAGATCAATAAAATTGAAAATCCCTTAGCTAGACTGACAAAGATAAAAGATAGAAGATGCAAATAAATAAAATCAGAAATGAGAAAGAGGTCATTACCACAGACCCTGCAGAAATAAAGATCATAAGAGGATACTATGAACAACTGTACGCCAACAAATCAGACAACTTAGATGAAATGGGCAATTTCCTAGAAATACATGGAAAACCTACACTGACTCAAGAAGAAATAGAGGACCTTAACAAACCAATCACAAGTAAAGAGTTTGAATCAGTCATCAAAAACTTCCCAAGAAAGAAAATCCCAGGACCAGATGGCTTCACAGGTGAAGTTTACCAACAATTCTAGGAAGAATTAATACCAATTCTGCTCAAACTCTTCCAAAAAATTGAAGAGGGAACATGACTTAACTCATTCTATGAAGTCAATGTCACCCTGATACCAAAGTCTGATAAAGATACTACAAGTAAAGAAAATAACAGACCAAACTCTCTAATGAATATAGATGCAAAAATCTTCAACAAAATACTTGCAGATAATCCACTAGCACATTAAAAGAATTATACAGCATGACAAGGTGGGTTTTATTCCAAGTATTCAAGAGTGGTTCAACATAAGAAAATTTATTAATGTAATACACCGCATCAACAAAATTGAAAGGGAAAAGCCACATGATCATCTCAGTTGATGCAGAAAAGGCATTTGACAAAATCCAGGATCCTTTCTTGATAAAAACACTTCAAAAGGTAGGAATCAAAGGAAAATTCCTCAACATGAGAAACAGCATATATGAAAAACTCACAGCTAACATCATTCTCAATGGTGAAAGAATGAAAGCTTTTGCTCTAAAATCAGGAACAAGACGAAGATTTCGACTGTCACCACTGTTATTCAACATTCAACATGGTAGAAGTTCTAGCTAGAGCAGTTAGGCGAGAAAAAGAAATAAAAGGCATATGTTCTAGTTTGCTTATGCTGCCGGAATGCAAAACACCAGAGATGGATTGGCTTTTATAAAAGGGGGGTTATTTGGTTACACAGTTACAGTCTGAAGGCCATAAAATGTCCAAGGTATCACATCAGCAATCAGATACCTTCACTGGAGAATGGCCAATGGTGTCTGGAAAACCTCTGTTAGCTGGGAAGGCACATGGCTGGCGTCTGCTCCAAAGTTCTGGTTTCAAAATGGCTTTCTCCCAGAACGTTCCTCTCTAGGCTGCAGTTCCTCAAAAATGTCACTCTTAGTTGCACATGGGGTATTTGTCCTCTCTTAGCTTCTCTGGAGCAAGGGTCTGCTTTCAACGGCCGTCTTCAAAATGTCTCTCATCTGCAGCTCCTGTGCTTTCTTCAAAGTGACCCTCTTGGCTGTGCTAGCTTGCTCCTCTGTCTGATCTTATACAGTGCTCCAGTAATTTAATTCAGACCCACCCTGAATGAGCGGGCCAACACCTCCATGGAAATTATCCGATCAGAGTCATCACCCACAGTTGGGTGGGGCACATCTCCATGGAAACACTGGAAGAATTACAATCTAATTAACACTGATGGGTCTGCCCACACAAAATTACATCAAAGACAATGGGGTTTGGGGGGACACAATACATTCAAACTGGCACAGCGTCCAAATCAGAAAGGAAGAAGTAAAGGTTTCACTATTTGCAGACAACATGGTCCTATGTTTAGAAAGCTCCAAAAAAACTATGACAAAGATACAAGAGCTAATAAACGAGTTCAGCAAGGTGGCAGGATACAAGATCAACATCCCCAAATTAGTAGTGTTTCTATACACTAGTAAGGAGGATGGATTAAAAAAAAAAATTTATTAGAGAAGTTGTGGGTTTACAGAACAATCATGCAAAAAATACAGGATTCCCATACACCACCCCCACCACCAATGCTTGCACTGGTATGGAAAATTTGTTACGATTGATAATATTATTTTTGTAATGCTACTTTTTTTTTAACAGTAGTTACATTTGTTACAATTGATGAAAGATTATTAAAGTAGTATTATTACTATTGTCCATAGTCTACATAGGAGTATTTTTATCCCATATTCCCAACATAAGTAACAGTCTTATTTACATGTGGGAACTTGATATAAGATATAGCTAGCTGCATCAATCAAAGGTAAAGGATTGTTTTTAGGAGATGCCATTAAAACTGCCTCACTCTATGGAAGGAAATAAACATATCCTACCTAACACTTCTAGTTAACTATCTAACAAGGGTGGACTCTGGATGGAATGAACAGCTAGAGTGAAAGATAACCTCTAAAGTTAATAGAAGACAATGTGCGATAATATCTTTGTGACATAAGGGTGGAAAGGAATTCTGAAACAAAATTTAAAAAGCAGAAACCCTAAGATAAAAAAAGTTGATTGAATTTGCACCACCAAAATTAAGGATTTCCATTCAGTGAAGAACACCATGGACAAAGATTAGAGAGGATGCCAGAATGAGAAACATTTGCAAGGTTAAACTGATAAGTTTTCTAACACATAGAATATGTAAGGGACTCTTGAGAAAAACAAAGCAGATATAGTAACCTCAATGAATAACAGGCAAATGGCATGAAAAGCCAATTTACAGAAGAGGGGGAGAAAACGAAGCACAGGAAAAGATGCTCAGAATCCTTAGTAATCAGACAAGTATCAATTAAAACAGCACCCTTAATTTTTTTTTTACCTATCAGACTAGCAGATCTTAAGAGGCTTGATACTACCCAGTTTTGATGGGGAGGAGGGGACATAGGGAACCTCATGCATCATTGATGGGAGTGTAGAAAGTTGTAGCCACAATAGCTTTGACCCAGAGCTCAAGTAGCCACAAGAACTATAGGTTCCAGAGCTGCTCCTACAGCCGTGGTCCACACTAGCAAAACAGATGCATGCAATACAGCCTCTTTCCCCACTCAAATTCATTTCCAAATTTTAGTTTTCCTCAAGCCCTTCAGATTGGCAGATGCAAAATTATATCCTATACTCTGGCTTCAAGAGAGTTTGGGAAATATAGATTCTGGTTCCTACCTCTGCAGGCCAGGAAGGCTTTGTCTAAATGGTCTGGTTCTCTTCTTACTATGCCATTCTCAGTGCTGTTGAATTCAACATGGCCACGCAAGTTAGTTTAGCCAATGAAATGCTGGTAGAAATAATTCAGGTCACTTCCAGGTAGAAATTTTAAGAACAAGTATGTGGTTTACTGTGTCTTTTTTTCCTCTTTGCCCCAAGTCTGGGAATGTTTTGGATACCTTCTGCTCTGTCAGACTGCATACTGAATTAATGATGATAGGAAGCAATGGGCAAGTAGCATGAATGATAAATGAACCATTGTTGTTATTAGCCTGTATTGCAGCAGGCTGCAGTAGTTCATTCTTTCATTTGTTGTGTATAGTATTTAATTGTATGAATATATGCAATTTATCTCTCTGTACCACTATCAATGGATGCTTATATTATATCCAGATTTTTTATGTTATGAACTGAGCTGCAGTGAACATTCTTGTACAATGTACTTTAATGCACATAGATAAGCATTTCTATTGGGTATATATGCAGGAATGGAATTACTGGGTAATAAGGTACACAAATTTGCAGCTTTAGAAGATGATGATGAGCAGTTTTCCAAAGTGGTTATACCAATTTAATCTCCCACAAATAATGTTTGAGAGTTCTAGCTGCTTCTCATCCTTGCCGATACTTAATAGTATCTTTTTAAGTTTTAGGTTTTTTGATAGGCATGTAGTAATATCTCATTGTGATGTTTATTTGCATTCCCCAGGTGACTAATGCAGCATTTGAGGACCTTTTCATATGTTTATTGGCCATTTGTTTATTGGGTATCCTCTTTCATGCAGTGAATGTTCAGCTTTTTGTCCACTCAAATAAATGGATTGACATCATTTTTCTTATTGATTTGTATATGTGAGTCCTTTGTGGGTACTTGTATTGAAAATATATTCTTCCACTTTTTGGCTAATCTTTTCACATAAATCATGTCTTTTGATGATCAGAAAACTTTCAATTTTAATGAAGTCTTTAAAGGAAAATCAGTCTTTTCTTTTAGGGATGATGATTTGTGTGTCCTGTTAAAGACATCTTTGCTTACCCCAAGGTTATGAAGATAAGTTTCTTTGTTATATTATAAAAATATATTTTATTTTCCACATTTAGATTTATGATTCATGTGGCATATATTTGGGGGTATGCTGTGAGTAGGGATCAAGTTTCATATTGCCCATATATATATATACAATTGATACAGCATCATTTAAGAAGAAAATTCTTTCCCTGCTGCATTGCAGTGGCACTTTGTATTAAATAAGGTGGTCATATATGTGTGGGTCTATATCTGAATGTTTTATTTTGTTCCACTGGGTTGTCAGCCATTGCACCAATACTTTACTCTTTTAATTATTATGGGTTCATAATAAAACTTGATATTTGGTGTGAAAATCCTCCAGATTTGTTCTTAAAAATTGTTTATGGCTATTTTTTACTCTTTGCATTTCCATTTAAATTTAGAACCAGGTGGTTAATTTCTCCAAAACCCTTATAGGATTTTGATTGGGATTGCATTGAGTGTATAGATCAACTTGGAGGGAACGGGCTTCATTAAGGTTTGAGTCTTTCAATTGGAGGAGCTGATATATGTATCCATATATATCCATATAGATTGTCTTTAGTTTCTGGTAGTAAAGTTTTATTGTTTTCTGTGTAGAGGCCTTGTGCATCTTTTGTTAGAGCCATTCCTAAAAAATTGACGTTTTTGATTAAATTGTAAATAGCATCTTTTTAAAATTTTGTTTTCTAATTGTTTGTTAGTGTACCGAAACAGATGGTTCTGCATACAGACTCTAGCTAGCTACCTTGGTAAATTCATAAATGAATTCTAACATTTTATTTGTAGAATCTTTTAGATGATCTACACACACAATCATGTTGTTTGTGAATAATGAGAGTTCTTTTCGAATCCTATCTTTTATTTATTTTTCTTACTCTAGTTTAATATTGAGTATAAATGGCTATAATGAGTGTCCTTATCTATTTCTTAATCATCAGGGAGAGCTTTCAAATTCTCATTAAGAAGTTTGCTGTAGTCCCCCCCCCTTTTGGTAAATAATATTTATTATATTAAAAATTTGCATTCTATTTCTAATTTACTGAGAGTTTTTTTTTAATGGGTTATGAATTTTTAAAATTATGTTTCTGCTTCTCCTTTATTCTGTTAATTTTATTGATTAATTTCAAATGTTAAGCCAACCCTGTATTTTGATTATATACCTTATATAATCATAACATATTACTTTTTATATACTGTAGAGTCACTTGACTAATATTTTGTTTTGGATATTTATATCTATGTTCATAAGAAAGATTGGCCTGTAATTTTGATTTTCCTTTCTTGCAACTGACTTCTCAAGTTTTGGTATCAAGGTTATGTTGACCTGATAAAAGAGTTGAGAAGTATTCTTTCTTTTTTTATTCTTTGGAAGAGTTTGTGTAAAGTTTAGTGGTTTCTTTTTCTTCCTTAAATGTTTGGAAGAATTTATTAGTGAAACTACCTAGGATTTGAGATTTCTTTTTGGAAGATTTTAAATTATAGATTCAATTACTTTAACAAACATAGAAATATTGAGATTTTCTATTTATTCTTATATCCATTTTGGTATGTTTAGGAATTTGCCCTTTTCATCTAAATTTTCAAATTTGGTGGAAAAAGTTCACAATATCCCTTTATTATCATTTTAATATCTTTTGAATTTATGGTAATATTCTTTTCTTCATTCATGATATTTAGAATTTTTAAATATTCTTTCTCGACACCCCCACTCCTCTCCTCCCTCTATCTCTATCTCTCTGTCAGACTTACTAAGGGTTTATAAATTTTATTAGTCTTTTCAATAATCAAACTTTGAATTTTTTGAATCTCAATTTGTTTTTTCTATTTCATTGGACTGCTGGCCTTATCTTTATTATTTCTATTCTTTTAGTTTCTTTGTATGTTTCAGTTTTTTGAGATGGATGCTTTGATAATTGACTTTTAGATTTTCTTCTTTTCTTTTATGTGTATTTAGGACTATAAATTTCCTTTAACCATTGCTTTAGTTTCATCCCCCAAGTTTTGATATCTTCAATGTACACTGTCATTGCATCTTACGGTTTCTTAATGATTTTTGTACAATATCTTACAAGCCTCATTGCGATTTCTTCTTTGCCTATGAGTTATTTAGAAGTAAATCACTCAGTTCCCAAAGATTTGGGAATTCTCTGTTTATGTTTCTGTTATTGATTTCTACCTTAATTCTATTTTCATTTCAATCCTTGGAAATTTGTTGAAACCTGCTTTTTGCCCAGCTATGGTCAATTCTGGTAAATGTGCATTTAAAAAGAATGTATAGTTTGTAGTTATTGGGCACATGTTCTCAATATGTCTACTAGGTCAGGTTTCTTAATCAAGTTGTTAAATCTCCTATATACTTACTGAAGTTTTTGTCTGCTTGTTCTATTCATTACTGAGATGGGTGTTAAAATCTCTAAAAGTGATGTAGTTTTGTCTTGTTCTTTTAGTTCTGTTATATATATATATAGTTATAGTTATAGTCATATATATATATATCCAGTTTGTTATACATATGGTTTTAGTTCTGTTAGATATAGATACAGATAGATAGATATAGATATAAAGTTCTGTTTTTAGGCACACAAAATTTAAGATTGCTAAATCTGGACATACAGATTTGGGAATCCTATACTTCTGAGCTCTGTGACTTTGTATACTATGGGGATAATAACACTGGCCCCATCACATTTACCAAGATGTTGTGAGATGCTGTAGGTTGAAAGCACTTTGTAAACTAATTTCTAGACTTGGATAGAACTTTATGGATTGCATTGCAGTTGCTTTATATCTGCATGGTTGTTTCACAGTTATTTTCTCATTTATTTCATACTGCAATCTATAGGAATTATCTCCATTTTACAGAAGTTATTTCTGCTACTACAGAGTTGCAGAAACCAACCCATGATTCTGGTATTCAAAGTCCAGCCTTTTCTATCTTTACTATAGCTGCCTCATGCAGAATGGTGTTACTGGCATTCTTCTGACATTGAAATTTCACGCTTTTGGGCCCTTGAGAACACTGCAACTACTGCCATCCAGATTCAGCATCTTCTGTGAGGGAACAATGCAGAGTGTAGCAACCAAATACACTCTTTTATGCTTGCACAGAATTAAACATTGCAAATTTGACTCTGCACTAATGCACTGACAGTTTTTACTGTATAAACAGTGAACCAGGCTCTTTGTGGGAAAACAAAATAAGTAGTAGTGTGCTTTCACCAAATATATTTAGGAAGTAACATATGAATGTATGCAAATAAATAAGTATTTAGCATACAAGAACTGAAAGGAAAAGGAAAGGTATTATAAAAGTCTAAAGACTATCTGAATTTTTTAGGAATTTTTCTTAATGTTGGGTTAAGAATCAGTGGGTGACAAAAAAAGAAATTGTAGGTTAAAAACAACTCCAGAAATCCCATAAATAAAAAATTTTCATATTTCACTTTTTTTGCACATTTTAACACTTCTGAAATCAGAAACTAATTGTATATTTGACTGTTCCTTAGCATTGTGTTTTAGATTAATAGTTTTTTTCTTTCCTAGCGGTACATAAAATAATTATGCATCTTAACATCAATGGCACCTTAAAGGCAATAAAATGTGGCATACTAAAGTATTCCAGAGGCTCCTAAACTATTTTTATTTTTCAATCATTCATTCATGCATGCATTCATTCATTCAACAATATTTATTGAGCACCTCACCTATGTTAGCTGCTGTACAAGGCACCAGGGTTAAAACGATAAACAAGGCACTGCTAAATAGACTTATAGTCTAGTGAGAAAACCAGAAAAGTAATAAGGTATTCACAGTACAGAGCAATAAGAATAATAAAAAGAAGCATGGTGCAATGAGACATGTGAGAAATGAATTCCAAACTGATGCCTGAAAGAACAAGTAGGATTTGGTCATGCCAAAAATGGAGAATAGAGAAGTTACGGAGAAAAGTGTTTCAGGCACGCACACACAAAAGCAGATGCAAAGGCCCAGGATGCCTGCAGAGGGTAGAGCATTTCAAAATAATTGTTGGTCCATTGAATATCATTAACTATTAAAGAGTCTTTACCTTTCTTTTACGACAGGCATCCCTAATACCTGGCCTAGGTCATTGTGAGCTTCGGGGGCAATGTGAAAAACCCCTGAAATCGAATGTGAATGTTGTGTGTATGTATGAATCCAAGGAGAAAGTTTACTGCATTCATCAGAATCTCCAAGTAGGTTGGGTCTCTTCCAAAAAAGTTAAGATTCACTGCTCTAAGGTCTCACAGAGCAGAAAAAATAAGTTGGAAAGGAGATTCATATTGTATAACTTATGGATGATTCATACTACAAACTTGTGCATTAAATGTGTATGAGCAGGTCCTATGTCCATTCAGGTTCCTTTGTGAAGAGCTGGGCTCTTAACATTGGTCTCTGGACAATGAAAATGATGTTTCATAGACTTTATATTGGAAGCACTAGGAATTCCATTCCTGGGGTTAATCATGCATCCTCCTTTATTCCAACACGAGCATGACTCTCTCTCCCAGAAAATATGTTACAGTCTGAAATGACAAGGACACCCTCTGTCTATTGTGCCCTACACACCCACAGAGCTGCAGCTGATGCTTAATACCACTTACACCAGCACCCCAAATCCTACCTCTTTACCCACATTTTCTGTCCTTTACTTTAGAAACTTCAGCTCCTTCAAGAAACAATTTCTACATCTTATGATGACTCTGGAACTAAGTGGACTCTAAAAACGTCATGTTCTGTGGATCTTGTTAGCTTGGGAACCTTAAGGAGAAAAAAGGAACAAGTTGGGAATAAGAGAGGATCAGAAATAAGGCCCTCCATGCCCTTCCCTATAGTTAATCTTTCTGTATAGATTGGAGGAGAGTGAGTACCAAGGTCTCAATAAGGAGGAGACAATCCCAAGGTCAATTAGAGGCTTACTTAATAAAAATACACTTCTCCCCTATAAGAGGTGGGGCTCATGATCCAGAAAGCATCTTTCCTTTGGTTTGGGTGGTAGCCCGCCTCCCTCCTCATCCTTTCATTTTCTACCTACATAGTAATTTAATCTCTGAATATTGTTGGGGGTTGGGGTGGTAGAACAGTTCATTAGCTTAATTGTTTGAGTTGCAACAGAAACCAACACAAGATGTGGTATCTATTTTTGTATCTCATCTCATATTGTGTTGACCTGGAAAAATGTTGCTCCTGGCTTTGGAAGAGATGTAAACTGGGGAACGGAAGGAGGATAACATTAGTTGAGAAAAGGTGGAAAGGGGCACAAAAAGGACAAATATCCAGTGGCCTCAAACACCAGGAATTTCTTTGTGAGAAAAACTGCATGGGCTCTTTGATGTCTGTAGGATGATTACAGTCTCTTGTCTCTTCCCAAGCCCACCCTTCACTCTCTGCTCCTTGTGCTTTCTTTTCCCCCATTCCCTGCCATTCATTTATTCTTTTATTCTTCCTACAAACATTTGAGAACCTACTGTACTCCAGAAGCTACTCTAGGAGTTTAAAGAGGAGAGTTAACAAATTAGTCAAGGTCTGTGCCCTCCTGAAACTTACATACTAGTGGGGATGGCAAACTCAATACATGTAAACTAACAGAGAAACAAGGTGATTTCATATGGTAAAGAGTGCTGTGAAGGTAGGAGTAATAAAGTCCTTAACAACCAGTATAGCATAACCCCAGTCACAAGTGAATGGGGCACTATGAGGGAGCAAGATCCTGTAGACCCCTGCTGTGTCATGGTGAAGGGGGAGCGTTCCAGAGAGAGGGTGGGCCACTATGGCAGGGAACCTCTTGGGGGGATTGAGGAAGCGGCTATTTGCCAACCAGTATAGAAGTGTATCACCTTATAACAATTAGTAACTCTACAAATGCTAACCATTTAACCATCGGCTCCGGGGTATTAGTGACTAGTGGTGAGAGAGGGTGCAGAGGGAGACAACTACAACTCATAGCATCAGAGAAGGCCCCTCGGAAGTGATGTTTCAGCTAAGACATGAAAAACAAGAAAGAGAAATGCAAGGAGCAGTTGAGGAACAGGTGAAGAGATGGGGAGAGCAATCTAGAACAAAGATAGCAAAGGCAAAGTCTATAATGTAGAATAAGCTTGGCATGTTTACAGAATGATAAGAAAGCTAATATTGCTGAAACATTATGCTTAGTGAATGATAAGAAATTAGGTTGGATGGTGGACTCAGGTCAGATTTTGTGGGGCCTTTTAGACCATGATCAGAAAGTAAAATGAGAAGCCATGAGAGGGAGACTTTTAAGCAAGGAAATGATATGATCTGATTTACATTTTAAAAATATCACTCTGGCTCTGATGAGGAGAATGGATTTCGGGGTGGGGAAGAGAACAGCAAAGAGGTTGTTCCAACCTAGAGAGAGATGTGGCTTGGATCAGAGTGGTGGCAGTGGAAATGGAGAGAAGTGGACTGACTCAAGATTTATCTGAAGTTGTGGTGGTTGTAAAGATATGACCACACATTCTTTGATAATTCTCCCCTCAAGGAGTGGTGCTTAATTCCTCGATTCTTCAGTGTGGGCTGGATTTAGCTTGTTTCTAGCAAAAATAATATGGCAGAAATTATGCGGATGTATTTTTTTTTATTAAAAAAGTTGTTCATTTACAGAAAAATTATGCATAAAATACAGGATTCCCATACACCTGTATGGGATATCATTTTTGATGTTAGGTTATTAGAAGTCTGTGCCTTCCGTTCGGAAGTGTACTCTTGCTCTCTCAGACTACTCACCCTGGAGGAAGCAAGTTACCTTGTCATGCTTCAGCTCTGTGGAAAGGTCCATGTGGCGAGGGAGGGGCTGAAGCCTTCCACCAACCATGTGAGTGAACTTTGAAGCTGATCTCATCCCCCTTCCCATATCCATCCAGTTGAGCCTTCAAATGAGACCATAGCTCTGACCAACAGTTCAGCTGCAAACTCATGAGAGAACTTGAGCCAGAGGTACCCAGCTAAGCTGTGCCCAGATTTCTGACCCACAAAAACTCTGAGATACTAAATGTTTGTTGTTTTTAGCTGCTAAGGTTGGGCATAATTTATTATGCAACAATAAATAACTAATACAGAAGTAAGTAGAGCCTATGAGACTGTTATATTTACTGCAAGGAGGTTTGAGGGAAGGGATGGATGAAAGCTGTCTACAGTTTCCACCTGAGCAACTTGATAGTAAATTGTGCCATTTATTGAAGTTGGGAAACTTGAAGGAAAAGAACATGTTGGGTGTGAGAAGGATCAAGAATTTTGCTGCTGACACATTTTGAGGAGCCTGTTCCAAATACAAATGGCAATGTTGACCAGGCAGCTAGTTAGTGAGCACTCGTCAGCCAGTCGGTCACTAAATACCTGTGCCAGTTTGAATGTATTGTGTCCCCCAAATGCCATTGTCTTTGTAGTTTTGTGGGGCAAGCATTTTGGTGATGGTTGGATTTGCTTGGAATGTGCCCCACCCAGCTGTGGGTAATGATTCTGATGAGATGTTCCCATGGAGGTGTGGCCCCACCCATTCGGGGTGGGCCTTGATCAGTGGAGTTATATAAATGAGCTGACTCAGAGAGAGGAAACTCAGTGAGTGCAGCTGGGAGTGATGTTTTGAAGAGGAGCAAGCTTGCTAGAGAGGAACGTCCTGGGAGAAAGCCGTTTTGAGGCCGGAGCTTTGGAGCAGACGCCGGCTGCCTTCCTAGCTAGTAGAAGTTTTCTGGACGCCATTGGCCATCCTCCGGTGAAGGTGCCCGGTTGCTGATGTGTTGCCTTGGACACTTTATGGCCTTGAGACTGTAACTGTGTAGCGAAATAAACCCCCATTTTATAAAAGCCACTCCATCTCTGGTGTTTTGCATTCTGCAGCATTAGCAAACTAAGACAATACCTAATAACTAACTATTCTTTGGCAGGCTCTTTTCTATTCCTTGGGGGCATAGTAGGCAATAAGTGAAAATCTCTCAAGTCACTTCCATTCCAGCAGGCAGCAACAGACCATGAATGTAAAAATACATAAGATTATTTCAGAAACAATGCGTAATGAAATAATGGGTAATATCAAAGACTTGCTGGAGGTGGGGTGTGCTACTTTAGCTATAGTAATCTGGGATGATTTGTTAGGTGGTTGTTTTAGTTTCCGGGCTGCTAAAACAAATACCATACTAGTTGGCTTAACAACAAGAATTTTTTGCCTCACAGTTTTAGGGGTTAGAAGGCTTGCTCCTTCCTGGGGTTGGTATCTTCTGGCTGGCTGGCAATCTTTGGGGTTCCATGGCTTTTCCCTCACATGGCTTTGAACATGGTGACATCCTTTCTTTTCTCTTCCAGGTTCCATTGACTTCTAGTTTCTGGCTGATCACCCCTTCCCCCAACTCCACCCCAATGGCTTTTCTCTTTCTGTGCCCAATTTCCTTTGCTTTTAAAGACTTCAGCCATATTGGATTAAGGCCCACTATCAGTCAGTTTGGGCACTGTTTTGGTTTGCTAAAGCAGCTGAAACGCAATATACCAGAAACAGACTGGCTTTTAACAATGGGGATTTGTTAGCTTACAAATTTACAGTTCTAAGGTCATGAAAATGTCCAAATTAAAGCATCAATAGGAGGATATCATCGCTAAAGAAAGGCTGCTGACATCTGGTATACCTCTGTCACATGGGAAGGCACATGGCTGGCATGCACTGTTCTTTCTTTCCTGGGCTTTGTTGTTTTCAGTTTCTGGCTTCAGTGGCTCTCCCAGCTCCTCTGGGTGCTTTTTCCATGTCCTGCTTCTCTGAACTCTCTGGGCTTTTTTACCTTTTATCTTCATAAAAAACTCCAGTAAAGGATTAAGACCCACCTTGAACTGGATGAGTCACATCTCAATTGAAACAAACTAGTCAAGAGTTCCCACCCATAACACGTCTGCACCCACAGGAATGGAGTAAAAGAACATGGCATTTTCTGGGGTACATAACAGCTTCAAACCAACATAGGCACACCATAACTAATATCTTCAAAGGTCCTATTTACAAATGGATTCACATCCAAGCACCAGGTGTTGGGAACTGCCTAGGCCTTCTGTGAGGAACATGATTCAATTCCTAATGACGGTTAAATGCAAGAATCAGAAGCTACAATGAGAAGCTTGTGTTGAGTGTATACATTTTGGAAACACTAGCATACTGATGGTTTTTAAATCCACCGAAATTTGATGAGAGAGGGAGAATGTAGAAAGAGAAGATACCTCAGGACTAGCCCTAGGACACTTAACATTTACCTGTCAGTGACAGGAGGATTCTGAAAAGAAAACCAAGAAATTAGGGGAAAAACTGGGAGAGAGTGGGATCACAGAATCCAAAAGTGGAAGGAATTTGTAAAAAGGGGAGTGGTGATCTGTGTACACATGGTAATGAGTTGAGTAAGATGAAGCCAGAGAAGTGATCATTGGACTTGGTAGCACAAATGTTATGTGTGGCATTAATAAGCACTAATTCTATAGATGAGCCGAAAGAACACAAGCCATGTTAGAATAGGTTAAAGAGAGAATAGGAGATTGGAAATAGTCCCTAAAGTTAGTTGCAAACCAATCATTTTATTATGCTTATAAAAATTGGTAAGGGATTTGGACAGGGCTTAGTGGATAGATTCTTCTGCTCCACATAGTACGAACTGTAGTCCCTCGATGGTATTCTGTAAGTCACTGGGCGAGCCTGCAGGGTCCAAGAAGGCTGTGGTGGTTTGGAGCTGTATGTACCCCAGAAAAACATGTTCTTAAATCTATCCATTCCTCTGGATGTGAACCCATTGTAAGTAGGACCTTTTGATGAACTTACTTCATTGAAGAAGATGTAGCCCACCTCAATCAGGATCTTAATTCTGTTGCTGGAGTCCTTTACAAGTGGAATGAAATTTAGACATAAGGGAGAGAAACCCATAGGAAGCAAGAAGCTGAAATGGAACCCAGAAGAGAAGGGAGAGACCAGGAGATGTTGCTGTGTGCTTGCTATGAGACAGGGGAACCAAGGATCATTAGCAGCTAGCCCCAGAATGCCAGTCTTTGGGGCGAAAGCATCACCTTGATGATGTCTTGATTTGGACATTTTCCAGGCCTCAAAACTGTGAGAGAGTAAATTCTCATTTTTAACCCAACCCATTTCATGGCATTTCCTTAAGCAGCTTAGGAAACTGAAACAAAGGCTTTATTCATATGTCTGTTTACTTGGTAGAGATGGCAGGAAGGCTGACCTTAGCTGACCACTCTCCCTCTTTATGTGTTTTAGGGCCCTTGACATGCACCATCTAGTGGGGGAAGTCATATCTATCACACAAAGGCTCAAGGTTCAAGAGCAAGAGTTCCAAGAAGCTGGAAGTGGAAGCTGCTGGTCTCTTAAGGCTGTGCCGCAAACTTTCACTATATTCTATTAATTAAAGCATCCACAGAGCCTGCACAGATTCCAGAGAAGGGGTCATGGGCCCCACTTCTCAATGGAAGGAGTGTCACAGAATTTGTAGCCATCTTTACTCTACAGAAGTCTATAAACTGAAGCAGAAACTTGCAACTGCTGACAAGTCTTTTTTTTAAATTCAATTTTATTGAGATACATTCACATACCATACAATCATCCAAACTGTACAATCAGTAGTTCACAGTGCCATCATATAGTTGTGCATTCATCATCCCAATCTATTTTTTGAACATTTTCTTTGCACCAGAAAAAGAGAAATAAGAACAAAAAAATAAAACTAAAAGACAACACCCAAACCATCCCCCCCACCCTATTTTTCATTTAGTTTTTTTGTCCCCATTTTTTTACTCATCCACCTGTACACTGGATAAATCACAATCACACTGTCACTCCTTGTAAGCTACATTGCTATACAATTGTCTTCAAGAGTCAAGGCTACCGGGTTGCAGTTTGATAGTTTCAGGTATTTACTTCTAGCTATTCCAATGCATTAAAACCTAAAAAGGGTTATGTATATAGTGCATAAGAATGTCCACCAGAGTGACCTGTCGGCTCCATTTCGAATCTCTCAGCCACTGAAACTCTGTTTTGTTTCATTTTGCATCCCTCTTTTGGTCAAGAAGGTATTCTCAATCCCACCATGTGGGTCCAGGTTCACCCCTGGGAGTCATATCCTGCATTGCCAGGGAGATTTACACCCCTGCGTGTGTTGACAAGTCTTTTAAAGAGTTGTTTTTTTGTTTTGTTTTGTTTTTGTTTTTAAACAGGAGGAGCAGAGAGAAAGGGCAGTAGTTAGAATTGGGGTCAAAGAGTGCTTTCCCCAAAAATCTACGGATGATACTAAAGCATATTGGTATCTGTTGGCAATATTCCAGAAGGGAGGCAGAGATGGGTGTTTTAGGAGAGAGAGGTATAAGTGTAGGACTAACATCGTTGATGAGGAAAGAGGGAAAGGGACCCAGAACAAAGGGAGGGGTTGGCCTTTAGCCAAGCAGAAAACACTTCCTCTATGGTTACAGAAAACTGGCTGTACAGAGGTATTTCCTTCTAGTCTCTGCTCAAAAGTTCCCTTATCAATAAGGCCTTCCTTGACTCCCCTTTCTTAAATAGCCCCTTCAGTATTCCCTATCTTCCCTCTCTGCTTTATATTTCTCCACAGCATTTTTTCACTGGATATGCAATAATAATAAATTTTATTCATTTCTATATCGTGCCCTCTCACTGGATCGTAAGCTCGACGAGGATTTTTTGGTCGAATCTCCCCAGCATCTAGAAAAGTGCCTGAGACATACATATTAGGTTCTCCTAATAATGTCCACCGAGTGAGGGAATGAATGAATGAATACAGGAGCGATGTACTTGAGTAAGTAGTAGTGGGGAGGAGAGAATGAGATGCTTGAAATCTCGATTTTTGGAGGTGACAGAGGGTGGTAGCTTGCTGGGAATGCAGTTTGGCCTTAGCGGCTCCAGCCGTAGTCCACCCTTCTGTGATTTTTCTAGCTGAGTCACCCTGATTAAGTTACTGCACCCTTTTGAGGCACAAGGATTAAGACCCTGCTGGCACAGAGTGAGCGCTCACCAGAGCTCGGCTTCCCTTTCCCACGGCTCTCCATTTCCTCCAACTTCCGTGCTCTCTCTTTCTTGCCCGGTGTAGGCGGCTGTTCTGGGATTTCTCTCTGTAAAGTTCAGTGAAGCAAATGAGGCGCCTGGTCGGGAGCGCGCGGCTCCGGGCGTCAGCGGTGAACTGGATCCCGGGCTACCAGTGCGCCCTGCGGCCTCGGAGAGCTTTGCACCCCGCTGGGCGAGAGGGTGCGGGGCGCGGCTGAGCTGGGCGGACCAATCCCGGGGCTGCCCGGGCTCCTGACTGTCCTTATATTCACCCATCAATCTGTCCCTCTATCCGAAGCCATGGCGAAGGTGATGGCGCTCGCCCTCCTGGGGCTGGGGCTAGCAGTCTTCAGGGATCACCGGTCTTCGTACCAGTAAGTTGGGTTGTGGTGAGGCTCGCAGCCCCGTCCGTCTTCCCCACCCTGTCAGCCCCAAAAGCCTCCCAGAAAGGAGGGCCCAGGTTCTGAACAGGAAACCTCCAGGCAGGGGGTTATGTGTATCCCTCAAGGGGTTCATAAACGTTTGTCCAACTTTTGTGTGTCTCTTGAAGCATATCCTTGCCCACAGTCTGAGAGATGGGCTAAGGGGATTATTGTAATCAGTGGTGTGAACCGCCAAATTGTCGGCATATATAAATTATTTTTTCATGAAGTGACTGCAGATTCATTTTTCAACCATTCCTCAAAATAGATAACCAGACCTGGGGGGGTGGTCCTCTGATATATTGTGTGAATTAGAGAGAGGAGCCCCAGCCTTGGCTGCCTGGCCATGGCGTAATCCTTATCCTCCTGGAGATTTTCTATTTGAGGTCCCACTGACAAAGGCAGAAGGCAGGTGTGGATCCCTGCAGGGTGGGAGAGAGTGTGCACCAAGGCGGCCGCCTGCTCCAGGCTTGCCGGGTCGGGTGGAAAGGGCCCTGAGCCTGGCATTTGAGGTCCTGGGTTCTGGCTCTGCCTCTTCCATTATGGGATCTCTGGCAAATTACTTTACACCTCTAAACCTTAACAGCTTCAGTAAACTGGAAACGGTAAAATCCACTCCCATATGAAGCAACTAGTACAGTGCCTGGGACATAGTAATTAATCAGTAAATATTAGTTCCCTGCTCCCCTTAAAGTGCTTGTAAACCATTAGGTGCTATAGAAAAAAAAAGAAAAGGATTTAAGAACGTATCTGTAATTTTTGTGGTAACTTTTTACAGAGGTCGAAGTCTAGAGATCACCCTATTCTTGGCTTAGTCAATAATATCCTGTTATTTATGCTGAAGTAAAATATTAATAAAAAATAAAACAGTTTGGATTTAAAAATATATGATCCTGTGGACTGATTAAAAGCTTACATTAAGAATAGGTTTTAATAAATGATTATTTCTTTTTCTTCTCATTGTTATTTTTGAAATCACAAATTGTTAGAAAAATGTCAATTAGAAAGCAAGTAGTGATTCTGGCTTTTAAATCTAAAAAATACAGCTTGTGAATTTTCATTAATCATGGAGCCATTTGCTGTCCAAGAATTTTTTTTTTCTTTCTATCCAGCATATGTATGATTTGAGGTATTACCTGGGGTGAAAAGAAATGAGGTATTATAATCATCCAACACCCGATCTAAGGCTTTCTTTTTTGGGGGGTGGGGGGTGGGGGGAGATTTGCCCTGCTGCACCTACAAGCAATTTTTTTTCCAATTGCTTTGCTTTGTTTTGTTTGGAAATGTTTTTTTAATTTGATAAACAGTTTTTTTTTTTTTTTTTTTTTTAATGTTTTATCAAGGAGATTATGGCCACCTCACACCTATTCTTTATCACCAGAGAAATTCAAGACCACATTTCCTTAGACCCTGTCATTCTTCCTTTCGGAGAGACCCAGATATTTTGGGATTGTTTGTCTTGTCCTGTAAATAGTCCTTACTGATTTGCAGTGATGTTGGTTAGATCTTCTTCAATGGCAAATGGCAAGATGATAATATCTCATTTTTGGTACAGTTATCCATATACACACATAATTTCTATTTAACATACTTTTCTGATCTAAGGCTTTCTGCATCCCACGTCTCCATTTCAATTCTTCATTTCCATCTTCATCAGAGTTTGTTCTTCCCACACTCTCCTAGTTGCCCCACACAGATCTGCCGAAATAGAGTCAGGGTCTTCCTAGTTTACCACACCTTAATTTACTATAAGAATGGAGACTGTTGGCATCATACATACATTTTGGTATAAAAGTTTAGCTTTACAACCTCTACCCTAAAAAGTTTCTCTCTCACCATGAGGTCTTAAGAGCCTATTTTATTCAAGATCAGTATTACCCAAGTTTATTCCTTGGAACCTGAATCACAGAGGTGCTCCATGAAAAGGGGGTTCCTTGGGAAATGGTTCTTTGGGAACTGTTGTCATTTATAGCCCTCTCCTAGGGTTTGATAATTCACTGTGGCAAAACAATGGCCTGAAAAGTCCTTCATTAAAGGAAACAGTATTGCTTTGTTTCAGTCATCACGACCTCTGCTCCATATTTCGGTACTATCTATGAACATCCTGAAGAGCTCTATGGGGCATCTTTGAGAAGGGCTGTTTTGTATCACTGACTTGTACCAAGACTTAGAATGCAAAGTACAAAGGTTAGTCCTCGTCTCTGTCGGTATGGCCATCTCATACGTGGAAACAAAGAAACTTGTCAATGGCAGATGGGCCCCAAGACAGATTCTGATGCATTTTTTCCTGGGGAAGACTGAAGCACACTGTGGCCATAGCTGAACTCAATATTGCAACACGAGATCAGAGGGGCCAGTCCTGTCTCAGCGTTCCCTAGGTGGCCGCCCTTCTCCCTTTGCAGGATGTCTGCAGGAGATGCTTTGACACCGGGGATCTGCAGGGAGAAGACCTGGAGTGTGGTTTGTAATCAAGAACTTCCTGTTTCACTTTCAGGAGTTGGGAACAACTAGATCCAGGGATTGGGGGTGGGAACCTCATTCACTAACATCTGGCTGATTCCTCTAACATCTGCCTGAAACCACATGACAGGAAAGGAAATGGAAAGTGGGAGTGGGGTGGACCTCTTGTTTTAGAATGGAAAAAAGGCTAGAAAAGCTGCAGCAGGAGTAGGAGTAATGCAGGGATGAGAGGATGGTGGGATAAGGGGATGGGTACAGAGCCTTCTAGGATAGCCTAGACAGGGAAAGAAGGGAAATTGCACACATTGTCTGGAATGCCCCAAAGCATCTCACACAAAGGGGTCTAGGGACTAGCTGCATCAGCATCATGAGGGAACTTCCTGGACATGCAGAGTTCCAGGCCTCACCTCAAACTATCTGCCTTACTTAATAAGATCCCCAGAGGATTTGTATGCACTTCTCTGAAGGATAATCAAATTCTGCTATCACCTACATTAGAACTAGAGCAAGATCAAGAGATCCTGGAGGACCAGTAAGTTACCTTTTTTCCCATTTTAGCACTGAGGCACCTGAGTCCCAGAAAGATCAGGGATGTGCCCGAGGGAGAGACGGAAAGAGAATGTCCCGAGACCTATCTTAAGGGCAACCTGAATCCCCTGAGAGGACATCTTTTTTCCTTCAGAGGTGGGGGCAGTTGACAGGAAGTTATGGAAGCCCAGGCTGGAGGGAAATTGTGCCTCTGAGGAGTCTCTGATGGTCAGGTGGTAGCAGCACAGAGCGGGCAACCTGAGGGAGACCCTGGACCAAGAGCCTCCCTGCCCACCTTTGCAGGGTGGGCTCTACACAAGTCCAGGGAATGCCTTTGGACTTCAGTGTAAACAGCACCCTGGGGGATGTGGAATATTGTGGCCCTGGTTCTCTGTGGCAAGTTTCTCAATTCCTAACTTGCCAATGGCAATGCTTCCACCCACTGTGTTCTCTTCATTAGGAGGGAATAATGCAAAGTCAACGTTAGACCTCTCAATGCATTTCTGCCACCTCTCGGCTAGCTCTAGGCAATGGGAAGAGGGCAGGTTATGGAGCCTTGCACATCTGGGTCTGAGCCCATTTCTGCAGCTTTCAAGGCTCTTTACCAAACTGAGCCTGTTCCTCCACCTAAAAATTATGAGAGAATAATACATATCGCAGTAGTATTATATATATTATTATATATTTTATAGTATTACATATATATAATTTGGCACATAATAAGTGCTCAGTAAATGTTAGCTATTATTATTGCTACATGCTATTTCAAAAACCCACCTATGAAATCCATTGAGTGATACTTGAATTTATATTATGATAATCTTCATTGAAACCCTAGGCTGAAGACTAGTGACCCTTCAGTCACCCCTATCAATGCAATCAACACCATCTTCTCAACAAGATCAAAAACATGGTAAGAGACTTGGCAGATACATACGTGAAGTCCCATGGGGATAGATGAAGGAGTTATTGATTCGACCCACAAACGATCAGGAGGAGCCACAGAACAGCATGCGTCATGCCTTGGGGGTCAGGGGGTAAAGGGTGTTCTAGGAGAGGGAGAAGCATGAGCAGATGAAAAGAGGTGTGAAGGGGTATAGAGAAGAGAGTCCTTGATATCATGACACCTAATTTCAAACGGCAACTCTATCCTTTTAAATAAGTGACCACAGGCAAATTATTTAACTTCTCCATGCCTCAGTTTTCTCACCTACCAAACAGGAAAAGTACTAATCCTTGCCTCAAAGGTTGCTAAGGAGATTTAACAAGAGTGTCCATGTGAGAGCCCATTGCACAGGGCTTAGCGCATCGTAAGCCCCAATACGGGAACATTGAATGGGTAAGAAGTGTGTGCAGTGGCAGAAAATAGGCTTATGAGGGTGAGGATGGCCCTAAGAAAGTTCCAGAATGGATTTCTCAATGGATAAAGCCCTTCATTTTCTTTTGTCAGGAGCCAGCATGTATTTGCAAAGATCAGTTCACAGCAGACACTGTATGCTTTCTCTACAGAGTTCAGAGGTAGGGACATAACTCAGATGTGGAATCTCATCCTTCAGAAGCAGAATATCTGGACTTAATAAAAGATATTTATACAAGATATTTCCTGGTTGTGCATCAGGATGAACTGTGTGCTTTTACAAAGCGTATTACTGGATCCGAATCCTAGCTTTTTGGGTCAGAACCTCTTAAAGGTGGAGTTGATAGTGAATGGCAAGATACATAGTAGGAACATACTACCATTTTTTTCTGAATGAAGACCAATTTGCCTCCAAATTCCTATCACTTTGTACTATGCTGGTAAGAATTTTACCCAGAATACCAGTTCATCTCTATTCCATCTTCTGTCTGTGAGTTTAAATTATCAATAAGGCAAGTTAAGAATTTATCAACCTATCTTATCTTTAGACAAAAAGATTTCTAGGGATTCTTGGGTAATTGTCACTACAATGATTATATTGTATCATTAGTTCTCAATAAATGTCTATTGTTTAAATCTTGGCTGTGCTAATTTTGTGGTCCGTTTCTTTCAGATGATTGATTCATCAGTAGCTTTGTTCTGATCTGGTGGCCTGCTGAGTACTTACTTTTCACATCTTTTCTTTTTTTCCTTTGTCCTTTACTCAAATGTTTCTCATGATGTTTATATACTCAGATTTGATAAATTGTGTTTGTGTGTGCATGCATGTGGGTGGGTGTGAAATGCCTTTTTATTTGTTGACCTTGGGTATGATTGTCTGAAGTTATAAAACCTTTGAGTACATTTCCATTTTTCAAGTACACCTGAAAGCAGACCCCCTCAGCCTCCCTCCCACCCCCACCCCCAGTCCAGGCCATGAAGCCAGCTAAAGCAGATGGGCAGGAGGCCCATCAATCAGCAGCCTTAAAACTTCCATGAAATAACTTGGGACCATGTTATTTAATACAAATTTCTACACAGGGCTCCTTACTTGACTGATGAAACCATTCCTGCTCCAGCCAAAGTGTACAGAGCCCTGGAGAGGACACTAAATATCTCTTTTGCGTACCTATCTGCCCCTGCTAAATAAATACTAAATGCTGTACCCAGAGGATTTCCACAGTTTGTCCTTTGGCCTTGCCTGGTAAAATCACCCAAGTGCCAGGAACCTGGAACCCTGGGATTGAAACCTAGGCAAAGTAGAGTTAAAGAGAAGCCAATGGACTGTCCACCTTTGAAACAATTATAATTATTGGATAGTTGTACGTGTGTCTCATTCCTTTTTCTCCTCTCAGAACACGACTTAATGCTTTCCGAGAAGTGAAACCTGTGGAACTTCCTAACTGTAATTTAATTAAAGGAATAGGTATGTACGTGAGAGGAACGTGTGTCTCATTTGAACTCCCCATGTTATCTTGCCATTTATTTGATTAATACATCTATCTAATTTTGTTCAAAAATAAAACTTTGAACCGGAGAGTATTATTAACTCAGTAGTTAACTATTAATACCAGATTATTTGACATTGGCTTCATCAACACATTACCTAGAAATATACAGGTTATTTGTTTACTTTTCTTTTTGTTTGGTCAGTTTAACAAAAACAATAGTCGGAACAAAGCTTGAGTGTTTGATAATATAACCTGAGGAGATGGCAGAGGGGTGAAAGGAGGGAAAGATGAGACAAATAAAGCAGGGAGTAAAGGATAAATTTTTTAAAAGCTCCCACATTCCTTTATAATTACCAGGAGGCTTCTCATGCATCCCTCTTTTAATATTCAGGGAGGAAACTTTTTCCCAGAAGCTCTCAGCAGATTTCCCCCCAGATCTCATTAGTCACAGCTGGGTGACAGGCTCATGCCCTAGCTGCAAAGGAAGCTGGGAAGGTAATTACCCCGTCTCCACGTGGGAGTCGGGCTCTGTCCTCAGGGACAAAAGGCAGGGGATAGCAGCTGGCAGGCAAACAACGTCTGTCCCAGGGTTCAACTCCCCATCTAGTTTCAACCAATCAGTTTTGTTATTTGAGGCCAACTTGTTTGACATCCATGTTTTTGTAAGATGTTTTGTTTTGTTTTGGTTTTGTATAATTGTTCATTCTGTTGTCTAAGGTCAAGAGAGTATTTGGAAAGGCTAGACCAGAAGAGATATTCAGTTAGCGCCATTAAATGTAACCAGATATCTTATGGTGCATTTTTTTTCTAGAAAACAAAAATGATATTTATGTTGGATATCATTGGGTATTTGACAAACAAACATTACTAAGAGTATAAATACAAAATCAAATACCTCATTTGACTCTAGAGTAATTTAAATTTTTATATGTACTTAAAATATAACTAACTTGAAGGTATTGATATTTTACTGATATTTGTAATTAATTGTAAGTTCATATTTTTGATCATATTAAATGTGTCCCTGTTTTATCTCAAGCATTTAGAATTTGCTTTATATTTCCAACATGGTTTTCAACCCTTCAAAAGGTTTAACTGACTTGAAACTATTAGGTATAAATATATACTTGTAGTTTACTCTGTATCTTTAAAACCAGTAAGCTCTTTCCAAATAATCATAACTTTTGTGAGTTTCTATTAATTGTTTGTGAGAGGTTTCAGATTCAGAACAAAATGCTACATCTACCAATTTAAAACAAAATTTATTAAGTGCAAAATTTAATTACACTTATTAATTATACTACCATCTTTTAATTTTCATATAATCACGTTATCAATTTGAATAAATGAAAGAATGAATTTTTATGAACATATCAAAGAAGAGCTAAATATGTTGTCTCATTTTTGAGTTAGGAGTGATGAAAAAGGAAAGGGATTGTCGATGCTTTCTGCAGTAGTCTGAAACAATCTGTCCTGTCCTCTTTTCTGGCAGAAACTGGTTCTGAAGACTTGGAGATACTGCCTAATGGACTGGCTTTTATTAGCTCTGTGAGTGTTATCTTTCCCTTATTGGACTCTAGAATATTTTCTAGGACTAGCAGCCTATGATTTTCATTGAGGCTCTCTGTATCAAGGCACCTTCTTTCAAATGAAATGAAGAGTCACATCGTTCAACAAACAAGCCATATGCATTTACTATTAGCATTATCATTATGATTGTGTGTGTGTTCCATGTATATTAGTACTCCTGTGTGTGTATGGAACTCTTAAATTATCTTACCTTCCATTGTAGCAATTTGTTTGTGAGCTCACTGAGTTTAAGAGTGGTTTCCCATTTAATGTTCTATTCTTCGAAGCACTTAACTGATATAGTCAATAAATATTTGCACATTTCAAGCAAAATCTATGGGACCCAATATATAAAGCAAATAGTATCTTTGTTGTTTTATTGAAAGCTAAGCAAGGGGGAGTTTCTCCAACCCAGTGGACTTCCCCTAAACCTCTGTATATATGTTACTGAGATAAAAGTTTTAAAAAATCCTAGGGAAAACTAAAACCCAAAATACAAACTCATGACCAATGTTCTGTCTGTATTCCTTGCATATATTGTTGAAGACCATTAGCAATTGCCCCTTTGGTCTGCTTTTTTTTTTTTTTTAACTTTGAATTTTGAAACAATTTTAAATTTACTGGACAGTTGCAAAAATAATACCAAACCCATACAGAGAACTCCAACTTACCCCCCACCCAGATACCCAGATCCACCATTTGCTCTTCCATTTTTGATCTTTCTTGTGGGCTGGAAGTGGAAGTGTGGTAGACACATGGCTTTGATGCAGGTGATGGACGGGTGTGCCTGGGTGCCACGTGGTGTGGCTGGTGGAGCATGTGGCCTCTCGAGCCCCCCTGGGCCTATCCTGTAAGGCAGCCAAGAGGCTCCCTGTCTGGCCGGCTTTGAGGCTTGGAGCAGCCAGGATGAACCCACATGCCATCCGGCATCTCCTTCAGCCTTTGAAGTATTTGTCTGTTTACTCTCCTCCATTTATCGTAAGGGATTAAAATATCCTGGAATAAAGAGCTTTGGCCCTGATAAGCCTGGAAAAATACTTCTGATGGACCTGAACGAGAAAGACCCAACAGTATTGGAACTGAAGATCACTGAAAGTGCATTTGATTTGTCTTCATTTAACCCTCATGGGATTAGCACTTTCACAGATGAAGGTAATAGTATTTAAAGTTGATTTAAAATAAAGCGACATGAAAGAAAAATGCATTGTAATGAATGACTATTTCTGCTTCCCCAACCAACACATAACATGAATAATGTTGTTACTTTGGGTTTCTAAATGTAATGTTATAACCGTTTAAGTGCTTGAGAATGCTAAAATATTGAAGATTTGTAAGGCATCTAATTTTTAAAGTGAAAACATTCACATTAGCCCTATAATTACTATAATAAGACTATTCAGCCCCAATCATTATAGGTTTTCCATTTAAAACTCTTTAAAAGAGGCTGGCATTTATGGGAATAGATTCCCCTAACCTAAGGCCTCCGCAACCTATAGATCCAAGGCCGGAAAATCACCACGTCAGCTTTCTCACAGCTCCCTCACCTTCAGTGCCTCCCTCCCTCCCTGGTTCCTCTGTTATGTCTTCACACTGGTCCTCTGCATTGGAAACCCTTCAAAGTAACTAGTTTCCCATCCTTTTGCCCTTATCTCATTCCTTCCCTTCTATTGGCTGTCATTTCCTTGGTCTGAACATTAATTCTCAACCCCAGCTGCACGCAGAATCACCTGGGGAGTTTTTAAGTCTTATACCCAGGCCCTGGCACCAAAGATTCTGATTCACTTGGTTTGGGGGTGCGGTGGGGTGGGTGGCAGTACTTGTTAAAAGCTCTCCAGGTGATAAAAATGTAAGGTCAGGGATGAGAACCATGTGTATACTCACAGTATCCATTTGTTGATCAGCCAGTCCCTCCTTCAGTCCTTCTTCTGGACTTTTCCCCATTGTGCGTGGCTAAAATCGCTGCCTTGAAAGTTGTTAATGATGTCCTTATTATTACAAACCCTCCCTCCCTCCCTAAGTTCCTTCCTTCCTTCTTTCCTTCTTTCTTTCCTTCTTCCCTCCCTCCCTCCTTTCCTCCGTCCTTCCCTCCCTTCCTTCCTTCTCTCTCTTTCATCATTTTATGCTGTTGACCACTTTCTCCTTCAATGCTCCCTTACCTCCTTCAGCTCTCTGCTCTATTGTTACATCACTAGGGAGAACTTCCCTGACTTCCTTGAAGAACTCTACTTCATTACTCTCTATCCCTTTATCCTGTTTCATTTTTTCTTTGTAGCACTTAACTCCAACTAAAATATACGATACACTTGTTTGCTGAATGGACTAATGAAGAGCCTCCTAGCTGGCTTATCTGTTCAAGTCTCCTCAGCTCAGCCGACTAAACTTTGTACTGTTTCCTGTAAACACCAAATCGATCCTGTCAAAGGTTTGCAAGGACTTACTGCGTCTTAAGGCAAAGACCATATAATCTAACTTCCCTGGCCAATTCTGATCACACCTTGACTACTTAGACTGATCTCCGTAATTTTCCAGAGTCACGAGGACTCATGGAAGTCACTTTCCTTTATCTCTCAGATGCTCCTCTGTGGCATCTATCATCTTACTATGCGTAAATGTATTCTGTCTGACGGCTCCTTCTCATACTGCTACTTCCCTCATCTTTCATCCCTTTCATCTCAACTCTGCATCTCACTGTACTATCTTGAAATAGAAAGCTTAACAAGCTCCTTGGAGTTTTAGTTTTGGTGCTGCTCATTTTTAAGTTGGGGATTTATTCTCCCCCCTGCCCCTCATGGAGTTTTGAGTTTTCAGAGACCGTCACTGGTTCTTCCTTTAGCCACTTTTCTTTGGCGTGATCACAAATGCATCTCTCTACAAAGAGATGAAAATATTCCATCTGCCTGACATCCTAAGTACTAGCTGGAGGTGGGTTGAAATTGCTTTTTGGAGACAGGGCTGACAGCTGAGAGCTCAGTTAATGTTTCGATTTTTGTTTTTAATCTCCTCTCAGATAATACTGTGTACCTGCTGGTGGTGAACCATCCGGATTTTAAGTCCACGGTAGAATTGTTTAAATTTCAAGAAGAAGAAAAATCACTTCTGCACCTGAAAACCATCAGACACAAACTTCTGCCCAAGTACTGTCCTGAGATATATCATATTTCTATTTTTCTTTAACACCAAGGGTTGGCTAATCCTCTTTTAGTTTTTCCTTTTGGCCCAGAGGGTTATGGCTGTTCAACTTTACTTTCTAATGACCACAAACACCTCCAAATGTTCTTCTGCCGAACCCCGTGAGGACTCAGCACCTCAGAGAAGTTTCCTTGTCTTTTGCCCTCATTTCCCAGGCAGGGCTGGCTGTTGGCTCCTGGCCTCGGGATCACTATTTGAGCTTTTACCTCTGCTCTTTTCCCAAACCAGATTTAGTATTTCAAACCTAAGCCAACTTCACAGACTAATTCCACATGTTGAGCATTTTGATTTATTGATTTATTTTTTATTTTTGGAACATAGAGCCTTAGATTTTTCTGTTTATTAGAAACACATACCCAAGAGGAGATGCGAAATCTGGTGTATCTGAAGAACTCCGTGCACTGCCTCTGCTGCTCTCCAGACGCACACCATCTGTGTAATAACAGATCTGTGGTGACACTCAGCTACTCAGCTCCATCCGAGACTCTGACGGTGTAACACATGGAGAAGCACCCAAGGTTCCGCAATTCCAGTCAGTCTAACCCAAGTCAACTTCCTTGCTTGCCTGTGAGGATTTGATTTATGAGGCTAGTGATGGATTTAGGACAACCATCTGACACTGTCTTCCAAAACAGTTTTATCCCCTACTCATTATGATTTTTTTCTAGAATCCCAACCTCTCTTTGCATAATATATGCACAGCTTTAGACCAACTCAGTCAATCCAGATTTTTGTTAAACAGTTTATTATTAATATGTAGGTACCTAGCTGAGAGCCTGGCCTCTAGTGTGTGCTCATGGCTACCATGTCCCTTCCTCTCCTTTTCTGGTGGTTTTGACAATGAGGAAACTGAAATGGAGAGAAATTGAGACACTGTATGAAGGTCAACCACCAAATCAGTGTCTGAGTAAGAACTACGGCCCAAGTCTTAGTCTGAATCCCTAGGAAGAGTAAAAGTTCAGAGAACATCTTTTGGTGGGAGAGTTTCTTCACACATTTATTCAGCAAATAGGTTTTGGAGAGAGGATTAAGCCACAGGGTGTATGAAAAATGTGCATAACACCAAGCTCTGAATCAGGAAAGAGTATTTTGCATGAAGATGCTGGGCTTATAATAACAATAATGACTAATAATAACAAGTGAATGAGATTTAACTGTAAGTATTGCGCTAAGCATATAAAACAGATTATTTCATTGACCTTTGACAATCATTTTAGATTAAAAAAAATTGAAGATTGGAGAATGTGTTAACTTGCCCCAAGTGACACAACCAGTAAGTGGTAGAGCTGGGATATTTTTTTCTGATATAAGCATAAAATATAATTAGATAGAACCAAAGATTAAAGTAACCATTTAAAACTATATAAGAAAGCATTTGCTTGAAACCCAACTTTATATCTCCCTATTCACAGTTAATTGATAATGTATATATTGCATCTTTTTAAAAATTTTTTTATTTTGAAATAATTTAAATGTACAGAAAAGTTGTGAATATTGGACACAGTCCCTATATATACTTCACCCAGCTTCCCCTATTGTTATCATCTTATATAACTATGTTTATAAATATTTATCAAAACTAAGAAATTAACACTGGTACAACACTGCTAACTAAACTACAGATTTCATTCAAATTTTACCAGTTTTTCCATTGATTTCATTTTTCTGTTTCATGTTCTAATCCAAGGCACCAAGTGCCTCTAGGACTTAACCCCTTTCAATGTGTTACTTAAATATGTATAAATATAAAACCTAGCTAATTTCTTATGCTTTTGCCTCTTATATTACCATAAAACCCAAACAAAGTAATACATTATTTTCAAGGGAAACTCTAAAACCAATATAATTCAAATAATTTAACATGATGATTGATGTTGTTTTGGCGAAAATCAGTTGCCACTGCGATAACATGACTATATATATAGCCACAATGACATTAGTTCTTTTGCATTCTCTATTTCTACATGAACAAGTTCCTTCTGATGATTTAATTCTCACCACTGTCCTTTATCTTATCAAATGCAAAACATTCGTTCACAAGAGTGCCATGACATCATTTGACTTTGACTTGGGAGCTGGAATTCTAACCCTGGTAGCTTGAGTTTGGACCTAGTGTTTGGAGCCACTATGATATGGTGAAAATCTATATTATTTATTTCACCATTTCATCCTGTAAATCTCAGGTTTGTCCAGTTTCCCAGGGTTAGTGTATTTTTTTCCTGCCCAGTTGCAAAAATACTGATCTTTGACAGTATAAAACCAGATTGAAAATAAGCATGATAGTGCCACAACTAACCAGAATTCAACTCTCTCAACCCAAGGATTAGCCAGGTGTATTTTTTGCTTTATATTTGACTGTCATTTATAGCATTAATATTCATATAACTAAATATATTATAATTAAAGCATGTCATCATTAATAATAAAACAATGGCCATTATCGATCATTTACTATAGGCCAGGCATGATGCCAAGGTCTTTACACTCATTATTTCACTTTATTCTTGCCCCAACCTTGCAAGGAACAGAGAGGACACTGAGGTGCAGAGAAGGGGCTCAGAACTTAGTGATGTGCTGAGGCCCCATAGACTTTAGCAAACAGTATCAGGATTCAAATAGGGGTCCATAAGATTTTAAAACTATTCATCTAAACTATTCCATAAAACTTTTTTTTTATGAAAAACAGGCAAATGATAGCAATGTATGCCAGATTTTGAAATTTAATTTCAGAAAAGACAGAGAAAAGCGAGTTTCCTGGTTTATGTCTGGAGTCTATACCAACTAATCCTAAATTTCTATATCTTGTTCTTCATGGAGTAATAGTGGCTACCACTGATTGAGGATTTCGTGGGTGCCAGGCTCCCTGCGGAGCACACAACAGGCATTCTCTCATTGCAATTCCTACTGCAACTCCACAAACGAAAGATTCTGACCCTTAGTCTTCTAAAAATGAGCTGTATGACCTTGAACTCTCTTTATGGATGAGAAAACTGAGGCTCTGTAAGCTTATATAATTTGTCCACGAGCCTAGAGCTGCGTCAGAGCTGATGCTTTGGCCATTATACAGACCGCAATAGAGTCAAGATAATTCTCTCCCAGATAATGGCCCTGGGGAACTGCCATCACCTCAATCAGCAAAGAATAACTCACTTATGTGTTTGGTATTGTACCTGTTAGAGCAGAAAAATAGACTCATATATCTTATGTTTTCAATAACTGAGAATAAAAATCAGGAAAAAAAGGCACCATACCATCCTATTTATGAGCACTTTTTGTTCATGGACATTTTACTCAGTTTAGAATCATGAAACTTTACAACTGGAATTGACCTTTTAGGGCTGAAAGATGGACTAGTCCATCGTCCTCCTTTTATAGATAAGGAAACTGAGTCCAAGCATGCAATATGACTTTTCCCTAGGTCACACAGCTAATAGTAGCAGAGCTTTAACTAAAACGCAAGTCTGCAGGTGCCAGTTCAGTGTTTTTTTTTGACTGCCTTATGCCTTATGACACCTTGGAATGACTGGAGTAGATACTGTATGAGCACACATTAATTTTCCTGGCCTAATTTAATGTCTACATAATTTAATATATCTACATACACATACACACACACACAGACACACAAACTCTAACACCATTTTAAAGGTACAACCAATCAGACTTTTGTGTTACAATGCTATAATCACCTCTTTAGGATTTCTTAGAGTAATTACTGTCTTTGAGGCTTATATAGGTGGAAACGATCTCCTTCTAATTCTGGCCACACCAGCTACCGTGAAGGCTACATCTCATATCTTGATTTTAGGAATAAACTAATGGATGCCAATTCATAATCCTGCAAAGTACAATACCTTCACCTGTATATCATGTGTTGTGTGTGTTTTAATTGCAGCGTGAATGATATCGTCGCTATTGGACCTGAACACTTTTATGCCACAAATGATCACTATTTTATTGACCCCTACTTACGATCTTGGGAGATATATTTGGGTTTAGCTTGGTCATATGTCGTTTTCTATGGTCCAAATGAAGTTCAAGTCGTGGCAGACAGTTTTGATTTTGCTAATGGAATCAACATTTCACCGGATGGCAAGTATGTGAATGCTTTAATATGAAATGCATTTCCTCTGATTCTCATTAGATATCTTTATAACATATTCTTTTTCTAAATAGTGATACATTTTAGTATGTTGTACTGTTAAGATGAAATTAGTAAAAATGTAAAATGTATCTTCAGGGGGTAAAGTTTATCAAATCATAATTTTCTATTTTGTAAAGGCATACTATTTTTATTTTCTTATTGAGTAAAAGGTGTGTTTCAAGAGGGGAAACTGGGATAGACATTTAATATTCCTAAACAGATGTGCCTTGTGGGAAGATTTTTTGGTGTATAATGGGATTAATAGCAAGTAGGTATATGTATCAGTAGTAGCGGTCTGTGTCAAGATAAGGAACTTGCATCAAAATGTAAATTGAGATACTGCTTTATTTCAGTCTTATTATGAGTAAAAAGTCAGCTTAACTAAGCAGCATGCTTGCTGATGTTGTTGATTCACATTATTATCTCATGGTGGTCTTGCAACCAACAATTCACAGACCAGCTTTGGTCTGTAGACCACACTCTGTGTAGCATTAGTGTATATGTAAAATCCATGTATCCATCCATCGACATCCTTCCTCACCTTGTATCATCAAGGGTTTCAGAGGATGAGTCACATACACTTAGAAAAAATAATATAGTCAGCTTCCAGTGATTTATATCTATCTACTATTTTTAAAAAAATAGCAGATGATGAAGCAGTCATTTCTCTTTTTGTTTTGGGATGTAGTGTGTGCTTAGACAAATGGCAGATATTTATGATGGGTGTGGTGGTGTACTTTGTGTATAATACTAAATCTGCAGGGTTACGATAGACTCAGGGTAGGGAGATTCTCTCAGATCCAAGCCAAAGACCTAGTCCTCTCTCACACTGTCCCTGAACTAAAACCAGCGGTTTGTAGTCAATGGGTTTCCTGTAGCTTATTGGTGAGAACTCAGCTTGCCACTATATTAACAAGTGAGAACAAGTACAACAATGCTTTTTGCTCCCAGACATTGAGAGCTGGTGTTAGGGTTAAGTTGCTTTCCTACTGCTCAGGGACAACCAGGTTCCCACCTCTAGAAATAACTTTCAGAAGCTAAACCCCTTTGGGTGCTGTAAACTCATTGAGTTCTTTCAGAATTTGGTGTGCTTTGAAACGGGTCCCCTTTTCCAATCTCTAAGCAAAGTTCTTCCCTAGGAAGAGTTATTACCACTTCGCTGTAACCTTTTGAATTGCATTATTCAAGTGCTTTGATGTAGCTCTTTCTTCTCTGAAGGTATGTCTATATAGCTGAATTACTGGCTCATAAGATTCATGTGTATGAAAAGCATGCTAATTGGACTTTAACTCTGTTGAAGGTAAGATGTATTAACACTATAAGTTTGCAGAGTGATAATTAGATTCTAATTGGAGAAATTAAAAGCAAAGAAAAAAGGATTGTTTAACTGAAGTGGGTGAGAACCAATTTTTCACTCCTTTATTAACAGTCATCAGCATTGTTTTGCATTTATTTGTTGTTCACTTTTACACTGCAGAGTGGGAAGCAGCAAAGCAGACATCTCACCTGTGGAACTTTGATTCTTCCTGCTCTAGTTAAAAAGTTGGACATGGTGTTTCCAGGCTTTCCTCCCCTCCTCCTTCCCTTCCTTCCTCTTTTCCTCTCTCCCTCCTTCCTTTCCTTCCTTCCTTTCTCCATGTTAACGTCAAAGCCAAGAAATAGCCTCAACTTGTATTTAATACTGGAGTGCTCTCCACAATATTTAGAAAGCCCAGGTGCCCACACTGGCCGCTGCCAGCCCGCGAGATCTTGCCACCCATCACCTCCCTGCCGTCATCTCCAGCCGCAGCCATGGTGCTCTCTCCTGACTCTCACCATTCCTGGGGCCCACGAAGTGGGGCTCTGCCTTGGGACAGTGTCTGCAGCACTCTACTCCCAGTGGTCTTTCCTCTAGATCTCTATAGCTCTCCAGTTCCTCTCCTTCCAGTATTTATGAAAATGTCACCTCCATGAGGTCTTCTCTGGTCACTTTATCTAAGCTTGCAACTCCCCGCTGCCCGCACACCACACATAATTCCTACCTCCTTTGCTGTGGTATTTTTCTCTTTAGCATTTATTACTAACATTCTCTAGATTTAATTTATCCTCTTTATTATCTGACTCCCTGTTAGAGGGCAAACTCCACAAGGTCAGATTTTTTCCCCCTATTTGTTCCTGGAACAGTTGCCAACACTTAGTAAGACACAACAAACACTTGCTAAGGTAATTAATAGGGTGGGGTTGGGCATTCTTCAGGGATTCACTGTCTACCCCTACTGATTCTGACTGCTCTGAAGCTTTGAGTCAAAAGGGGCAAAAACACAAAGGAGAGGAAGGAGAAACAAACAAAGTGGAGCATTTTGCAAGCAGCCCCCTCCAACCTGAAGACCAACCAGCCCTTTCTCTCTTGCTGTAAACGCCCACAGCTCCCAGCATTGTCGCTCTAAATTGCTGAGTGTTCCCGTCAGCACATCTGAGGTACTGTCAGGAGGTGCCTCACTCAGAGAAAATTACCTCGTAGCTACACCAAATGTAACATCATGTTTGACATTAAAAATCATTGGCAAGACTACTTTAGTTTTAGCCGAAGTAAAATGGAATTTCACACACATTCTGACTGAGAGAATAAAAAACAAACTGTGACTATAACAATAGGTACTTCTGCAAACTGAAAGTTGAAGAATTGTATAAGAATATACCCACTATAATATATATATATGAACACATAATCCCAATGGTGCTGCTCCCGACAAGTCCAGATTGAAGCCAAGGCTTATTTCAGGTCTGGCTCCCACTTTTGCCAACAGTCCATTCCATGGTCGCCCCTGGTAACGGCCCAGGTGAAGCTAGTTGGGTGGTCAGTGAATGGGACCTCGGACATTGTGTGCTTCTCCTGCTCCCACCCCTGACTCTCATCTCGGCAAATTTTCATCTGCCATGAAAATGACCAACAGGTGCTATTACCCCTTCCAAAGATAACAGCAGAGTCCCAAGACAAGCATTTTACTCACTTAAAGAAATTAATGTATCAGAGTGGAGTGTCTGATACTGTGATGGATTGGGGGTGGCGGGGCCTGGGGTTATTTCAACGAGAGGATACTGCTCGGCCCCCTCCTTTGGCTCCTCTGCAGGAAGCCGGGAATGAGGCTCTGCCTGGGTGCTGGAAGCTGCTCATCCGTCCGTCCCTTCCCTGGGCACGTGGGAAGTACGGGCAGTGCTGGCTCACAGCAGCTATCTGCACAGGCTCTGACCTTTGCAATGACTCATGACCAGTTATTACAGAGTCTCTGGGTGCTGTACTCTGGACTCTGTTTCAGGTACAGGGTAGATATTGTTTCTCCAACTGAGATTTAGGGGTAAACAAACATACAGAATTTCTTCCTGGTAGAAGGCAGCCAAGATGATGAATGGTGGAATTAAGAATCATTGGTATTATTTATGATCCTGGTACAAAGCCTTGACAGCAGTCTGTGCAGTCGTCACACACTTGCAACTTATATTTAGAAAATAAACAGCAGAGGAACAGGGAATTGAATAACATCAGGAAACTAAAGAACAAACTTTCCTTCAACTCCATGGCAAAAATTAGACCCTGGGTGATCATTTCTTCTCTGGCTGCTCAGATGATGATTAGCTATTAAAGAAGAATGTACATTCCACTGATGTTCTCATCAGAAATGAATCTGCATTTTCTTGGTTGGTTTCTGAATGCTTATAAATATATCATTTACACAAGCCATTTTAGAAGGAAGTGTTTTACGCTGCACTTAAAACTTTTTTTTTTTCAGTTTTAGGTTTATGCACCAATGTTAGGACCAAAATGATTTAATCTAACTTTTAACAGCCTTTCTCACCTTTCCTTATCTTTCCACTACCTCTACTGCTAAGCAAGTTGACAAAATACTAGCATAGCTGCAAGGGCAGAGGCATTCCCTCAGCTCTGTTGAAATGGGGTAGATTCTCGTGTCCCTGGAACCTACAGAGTTCATGGCCAAGGATAATAGGATAGTTTCCCTTGACATACTGCTCCATTACCTCTCAATTTTCCTTCACTTTCTTTCATTCTCTCCTCATTTTTAATCTCGGAAGACCCTTGTCTTTGACACACTCGTGGATAACATATCTGTGGATCGTGCGACAGGGGACCTTTGGGTTGGATGCCATCCCAATGGCATGAAAATCTTCTTCTATGACTCAGAGGACCCTCCTGGATCAGAGGTTAGTTTGAAAAATGAGATCAAGTAAGTGACCTTATTCCCAGCAAGTGTTTTTTTTTTTTTTCAGTTGAAAAATGTTAACTTTCACTTATTTGTGCAAATAGAAAGGGGGAAATGGATAGATGATCCACATAATCAAAAATAAGAAGGGATTTGACTTTGGGAAGTTTTCAGAGTCCAGGCTGGGAACCTGATACACTGAAATTGCTAATTTTAAGGGAGTTTAATAAAGGTCCTGTATATAACGGTGTGGGCAGAGAAGAGGGAAATCAACAGGGAATAATGCAGTATGAAAATAGCAAGGAGGACAGGGAATGGCTACCAGAAGCTGGAACAAGAAGAAAGCTGTGTTTGGAGAGGGATGCCCGACAGGAGTGTGGCCTCTGGATGAGGGATGTAGCCAGCTGGTGGCCACCCCAAAGGGAGGCAGCCTGGAGAGTAACACCCCAACCCCCTCGCAGTCCTCCCCGCCACTGTTGTTGCTCCTCATTGGATGAACATAACTGAAGCCAGAGGGCAAGGAAGCCCTTCAGAGCAGAGTGGAGAATGAGCCCGGAGGTACCCAGCACTGGATAGCACAGGGCTACAAATTTGTATTTGAATAGTTTCTCCAATTCGGGGATTCATAATAGTTAAAACAACTAATGGAGCCACAGTGCTATGGTCTACTCATTCACTAACCTGCCTTCTTTTACAACTCCCCCTTCCGTGTGTCAGCGTCGTCTCTCAAGTTAATGCAAAGGGCCAGTCCTAAAGCATAATTGGCCATTCTCTCTAGACGTTCCTACGGAATGGGAAGATAAATCACTTGCTGGAAATATTTAGCTTAAAAGATCTTTAATTCCACCTTAGTTATAGAATCCAAAGACCCTGTTTGTGTCCACATTCTTTATTTAGAGTATTATTTAGGCAGTGCAAATAAGAATTTGAAACCCACTTTGCCATAGGCATTTAAATGTTTATGAATTGTTTTCTATTTTGAGTTTCCAGTATGTACAAATTACACTTATTATTTATATCAAGTACATGATATCATTATTGACGTATTTGTCTACTAATATGTATTTATGTATTTTTAAAGCTTTAAGGGTTAGTTTCATCCCTAAACAGATGTTCTTTTTAAAGCCAATCTCTTGGATAAACAAACAAAACAAAACAATGTATGTGTATTTTCACATTATATTATGGATATTCACACCTTTTATCTCTTTAAGTTTACATTCCGTTTATGATAATGCTGAATGGAAATCCTTTGTGCCTTTTGGTAGATCTTAGCTATTAGGATTGCTGTATGTTATATTTAATAGAACTGAAGAAATGTATGCTGTGGAGAGTTCACTGTTTAGAACTGAGCAGCATATGAGATTCTGATTTGTTCTTGCTTGTTAGCTCATTTGGTGAACTGGGGTCATTAGCTATAGGCTGGATTTGGTTTGCTGTCTGGAAAAAAATACTTCATTTCTAATGATGCATCTGGTAAGGAATAGCAAAATGCAATAACAATCCATTAGCTAATGCATTGCTCCATCAAAGATTTATTTAGGTTTATTAGAAGCTAACTTAGGCCAAGGTGCACCATCAACTATTTCCCAGTCACTGTTAGATGTTAATGCTATGGCAATTTCCTAAGACATCTGTCTGTGGTGCCAGCTGTTTTAAAAAAGTCACTTTTAAATGCTCCATGGACCTTTTAATATCCAGGCCCTGACCTTCATAGTCTGCAATATTTGATGTTCTCCTGATACAGCCATCCTTTTTTCCACTGTCATTTACACTAAAGGCTTAAGAGTAATAAAAAGTTTAAGGGAACTCAGAGATAACCTAGTCCCACCCAAATTATTTTAGAGAGGAGAAACAAATGGTAAGTGGAAGATCCAAAACATGATCCAATCTCCTACCTCACAGTATAGGGCTCTTTATAGTTGGTTGAATCATATGCAATTGCCATTTTTATAGGTCAAAATGGTCAAATGTTGGCAATTTCATATGATCAGCCTAACAGATTACTAATGATACAATCAAATTTCTCAAGCTAATGAAGGAAACTGAACTTATAAAAACTAAAAAAGCATTTAGGGCTGAACTAAGAAAGCATTTAGGGCTAGGACCTTAAGTTCAAAGGAATGGATAGGTGCAGTGCAGAGATGTGTTCTTTTTTGGGCCATACTTTTTTATTCTTCTTTGATTTAGAAACCAGGAATTATATGCTAAAATCCAAATTCCTAGCTTTTTGGGGGAGAGGGTGGATGGGAGGGGAAGAAAACTGGCCTGAAATGCAACATGCAACAATTGGCTGATACTGAGTAGTAGCTGCCCCCACCCCTTGCCCACTGTTCACCACAGTCCCCGCTGCTCCCTGACTTCTTACACCTGGGCTGTGTCACTCAGTTGCATTTCCTGCCTACCCCCTGCAGGTTTTTGTGCTAGCTACTTGTGAAAGATCATCTGATCACAGCCTGTCATTTTACAAATAAGGAAACAGTTGTCTTAAATATGTAGTAATGTGGAACAAAGTATGATTTTACCTAAAAAAGGTTTTTCTTTTTTTAATGGAGAAATGGTTTGTGACTGTTTTTTTTTTTTCTTAAATATTAACCTAATGCTATTTCCTTGATAGGTGCTCCGAATCCAGAACATATTAACAGAAGAACCCAAAGTAACAGTGGTTTATGCAGAAAATGGCACCACGTTGCTCGGAAGTGCAGTTGCCTCTGTGTACAAAGGGAAACTGCTGATTGGCACTGTGTTCCACAAAGCTCTTTACTGTGAGCTCTAACAGGCCCATGGGCATCTGTGCCACAGAAACTGAGCCCATCACTTTAAAGTGCTGGCCACATTCTAAGAGGGTACAGTAATCTCATATGAGCAATAACAGGGATCTTGAGTTTAGACCTCATGAGGGAGGAAAGTGTTGTTTAATAGAGCCGATATGATGTGTAACGCTGTTTTCAGAGTACAAAATCAAATTGGTCTTGGTATACCTACAAATCTCATTTACCAATAAAAATTCTTTTCAATAAAATGGCTATCATTGTCATATCAATTATTGTTTTTCAATAATTTGTGGCCTAAAAAGTACTTTCCCTAAAACATGTGAAAGTACATGAACTTATTTCTGAAAATTTTCCCTCACCATGTCTTGTTCAGGAAATAGAGAACAAGATGATCTCGTGTGACTTCAGAACTCCAGTTCTCACGTGGGACTCTAGCTTACTAGGCATGCATTAATACCTGGTGCTGTACCTCCTTAGACAGGGCATTAGGCATAACGGTAGTCAGACTTATTTGCTCTTTCCTCTTCTAGATGTGGCTTTCTCTGTGAATATTAACCTAATTACCCCACATCTCCTTTTATTCTTGCTTACTCATTTCTCCTCTAGCTATGCTATATAGTAAAACCTTAAAATTCTTGGGAATGTTTCCCACCTGAAAATTATAAGAGTGATTGTTATCTCAGCTTGGGAATTAGGATAGTAATCCTGAATACAAAATTATATACACTGATCTCCTTAACCTGGTTAAAGAGGAATTTTGTTCATTTCAGTGACTGGGTAAACAAGGAAGTCCATAATTGACTCAGGTAAAGCTAAGTGCGCCTCAAAATACATTGTTGTTGAGGTGGTGGTGTGATGGTGGTGTTTCCACCCCCTGGTCTAACTTGTTCTGGGGGCTGAGAAGAAAAAAAACTGAAAGGTACGAAACAAAAATAAAAGGATCAACCACCTTTGGTTATCATCTGAAGAGCATCAGTAGGAAGAAAACATGACTTACCATTTTCTTACAAAAGCTTGTATACATAGATGACCTAGCTTCTTTCATTTGTTTGTTTGCTTGTTGTGAAGGTGCCTCAATGCTGATGACTTCCATGGGGTGTTAAGTTAGGCACTTTGGAAACAAGAGTCTTCTTAGGCACTTGCCCTGATGACAAGCAGGCATTTGGGGAAAAATGTTTTGGTTATAAATTGAGAACCACTGGTAGTTTAAGAGCACTTACTTAAAGCAATAAATGAAAACATTTTGTTTGGATCAACAATCACTTTCCTCACATCTGGATTAACTACTTTTTTAGTTACTATTTCAGTGGCGCACAATATGTGCCCTATGAGTGCTCAATTATTTCAGTGCTGTTGTTGACAACCCAGGGAGCTGGCTTCTCTGAAATATATATATTTTTGAGAACATCAAGGAATGTGGTGCTTAGAAAAAAAATAGCATATTTTCTTTAAAAAGAATTGTTTCAGTAGTTGGTCTCTATAATATCATCAATAAAACAACCATCCTCTGTCCTCTTGTTCTTGGTAGAATAAGAACATTCAGCCAAAAAGAGAAAGTGACCCAATTTGACCTAGTTTACACTCAAGATCATTCGAAAAAGGATACATGTTTCCTGTGGTTAGAAATTTCATAAAACACTCCAAGGAAGACAAAAACTGCTTAATTCATTCATTGATGCCAAGATCTAAATTTCTGCATTATTAAAGGTTTAGCTGGAGATGAAGGACACAAGAAGTATGTGGGGAGACTAACATCCCTAATTTGATATATCCATGTCTTCTGAATTTTTAAGGTTTTAGAAATAGAATTGTTTAAAATAGACCCCAAACTTTTGCATGACTTTCTCTCTGACTCTCTTTCTTAGTTTGCCCTATACTGTGTGAGGGCAACTGCTTAATGAGTTTGTCATAGACCTTTTCCTGGCTGAAAGGTACTGGAAACTTTGATGATGAAGCAGTGACAGGGGACAGAAAGATGGTTGTGGGAGTTTCTGGTGGAGGCTTTGCTCATTTAACTTTATGCCCAGTTCCATAATTGTGCTTTCAAATGTAATTCTAGCTGCCAATTTACACTTTATTAGAGTTAAAACTTATTTTTAGTTTCATTTACATGGAAAATGTGCACTTTGCTCTTGATTGATAGATATATTTTGACAGTTAATGCAAGTTTACCCAGTCAAGGCTTATTTTAGTTGAAGGTGAAAATGGGAAGAGGAAAAAAAATTACAATGACAGATCTCAGTATTTCTTTTTTTTATTGCATTCGTTGTCTAACAACAATAATACTCACTGGCAAGAAATTTATTTACACTGACAAATTAAATTTAATCACAGGTATTTTTAGATTGGTCAGAAAACAAGAGACCTTTGTGATATTTTGCTTTGAATGCCTCTGAAAACAAAAGAGGAAGGAATGTCATTTGAAACGGAACAATCTAGAGAAGTATATATTAACCAAGCACAAGAGAACAATTTTGACATGGCACTATTGTCTCTTCCATGCAAATGATGAGACATCAAAATGTACAAATTAAAAGTTTCAGATAACATGCTACTCATACTTACTGGACTTAAAATTACTTTCAAACAACTTTTTCCTTTATTGATATATAAAGAAAAGTGAAAATAAATCAACTTCTGACAGTGGAATGGAATTCATCCTCTTTTTCCCCCCAGCTGCCCAATTTTGTTAGTAACGTGTAGCAGGTAAACTAGTGGTTTAATTGCAATACCATTAAAAAATACAAAAACAGTAGTTATGACATCAAATAATATTAAGGAAAATATCGACATATATATTTTAAGGATTTCACTAAGCACTAACTAAATTTGATGTTGTTGGGAGGTGTTAATCTAGCTGGAGTGCCTCTTAATTCTCACATTTTAAGGCAATTTATTTTTGGCCAATTGTTCTTTCATGAATGAATGATTAAATCTTTAACAGAAAACCTGAGTCTATGAATAAAATAGCTGAAAAAAATAGGAGTGTACACCTTCCAACAACATAGTCATGCTCACATCCATTTGCATTATTTTTGGCGATAATCTAACCATGCCATCACTGGACACAAGAAGTAAATAAATGGTCAGGTGATGGCAACGCTGCCATCAGAGAGCCAGTAATTATGATTTAGGCATCACAGCTATCACATACGCATTTCAGAAGTGTGAGCAAATGCACAAGAATAAAGAAGTGCAATTTTTTAGCCAAGAAAACTACAGTCTGCAGTTGAAAATGCCCAAAGCTGCATAAACGTCTTCTGAGCTCCAACTCAGCAATGTGCAATCTTGATGTCAAAGCATTAAACCAAACATTTGAAGAAATTTTATCTTTCTAAAATACCAAGTATTTAGTGAACCAATTTTACCAAAATATATAAACATGTAGAAGGATAAGTGCATTTAGTAGAAATACTTGCATTAAAAAAATCTTTTAAAAATCTCATGAGCCATTCAATGTATACACAACACAAAAAGTAGCAATAAGGCTATGACTACAGCTCTGGGTCATAACTGACATTACCAAGTTCCAAATACGGTATTTCTTTTTTTTTCCAAGCTCCATATAGAGTCCTCCTTTTTTTATGTCATGTGATTGCTGTGTGTGTTGGTGTGTGTGTGCGCATGGTGGGTGATATATTCACACGTATGTAGTTCTATACATCTACATAAGTGGCATGCACATTATTAACAAGTTTGTCTGTTTCTCTTATTCCTTACCTCTTGTTCATCCTTGAATTCCTAGCAATTCTGAGGTTCGGGTAGGGCCAAAGATTGGAAGTCATCATGCTGCTTTCCTTTCCCTCTGAGGATCTGGAAGCAGGTCATGTGCTATGCTTGTTCCACATGCTCACATATGTGAGCCTTCAAGTAACAACCAACCCCTCGACACACCCACACAAATACCCACACACAGGCATGCAGGGACCCTTTGTCTACTGTAAGATAGAATTTGATGGTTTCATTTTCCAGGGGGAAACTGATTCCGTAGGCTTTTTCTTTGTCCTCTAACTTTTCTGTTGGGCCTACTCCAAGTTGCTACTTCAAGTTATTCAAACATGTTTTGTCTGGTGTTATTTTGTCCCCAGTGTTTTGGACCAAGACTAAATTTCCTGAGACTTTAAATACCCAAGACAGATGCAAACAAAATCTGCCTACATACCCAGGCTGATTTTCAGGGGTGAATTACTGAAACACATTCAGATTTCTTGCAACATTGATTTCTTTTGAGAATTAACCCCCCTTCACATTATAATGAAAACCTAGTAGAATATATATACATTTTAATTCTGAACCTCATCCTTAAATGCTTAGCTTTAGAATACTGTACAGCTAGATCTTTGATTAAAGGTAAATTTGGAGAGAGATAAATTTTACTTTTTCTTCTCAAAAGCACTAAGGTTTTAGCATTAACTAGGTGACATGAACCCTGGAGGCCACTTTCCACCGAAGTGAAATGCCCCTGATCTGCAGTTCTACTGGAACAGTACCTTTGGTTATTCAAATGGAATTTGGTATTTCTTAAATATCTCAGTGAAAAGTGAGGGGGTGGGGGTGGGGGCTACAACATATCAAAAGTATAGACAATTCTTTTAGAATTGTTGGGAAAATTCACTTTAAACTTTATTGAACACTATCGTTAAAAATCAGGTTTCTTCTCTTGAAGCTTGGTCTATAGAAACTTTAACACATAAATAAGTTACAATCTCCATATAAATGCAAAATTTCATTTACCTTCTTTTACACATTTTTAAACTTCATGTTAAATCCTATTGCACAAAGAACCCTAGATAAGAATACTTTGTCTTCACCTGAAAACCATAAAAACTGAGGTACTGGATCAAACAACCTCTGACCATTTTCTAGCTTGGGCCTGGGCTAATTTAAGATTTTAGGCTAGAGATGATTGTAGGATCACAGGAAGTGGCAAGGGTTAATTTGGTTCCTCTCTTGTCCCCTTGCCACTTTGTTTCCAACAACAAAAACAACAGAGTAACACTACAGATGTTCCCATTTCACTTCTGCTGAAAGTTGAGTTTGGCATCAGCACCTGTCATACTGCAATCAGGAACTGATGTGAGTTAAAAATGCTTATGCGATACTGGCAGTGGGGAATCAATGTCAACCCCAGCTAAATAATGCTAGACGCCGAACAATTTTATTGTCATAAAACAAAAGGTGGACTTCATCAGTGTGTCAAAAAGGGCAAAATTAGGTTTCTGACTTATCACCCAGAAGTAAACTTCTGATTCAGGCAAAGAGGGATGAGAAAAGTATTACATAAACTGTGAGTTACTTCAAAAGAGAGGGTCTTAAACCAAGTAACCTGTTAGAAAACTAATGTCTCTTAATGGCAAATCCTGACCCAGATATTTAGTGCATACAGTGTTCTCTGTTTTGATTCCCATGCATCCTCTCCCTACTACCCAAACCAAAGCATTACCTAACTCAGAAAGACGTTCGGCTGTTCTTAGTGTCGTACCGAGCTGTCATTTAGGAATATAGCTCATGATGACCAGAAATCCCCTTTTTATTCATTTTCTGACAATTAAAAAAAAAAAACTGCAAAGATTCATGAACCAATAATTCTGTGTTGAACTATATGGAGACTAAAAGCTTCTAGCATTAAAGTAGGAGTTGTGCAAGACACTGGAACCCAATTAGGCATCATGCATTAAAGTCAAAAGAAATAATAGGAAAAAAAATGCTCATAAGATCTGAGATCCTTCACTTTCTTTTCATATCCTTCTATGGTGCAATTTACATCTTAGCTTTGTTGGACAATCAAATTAAGTGCCTTTTACAAATTCAGCAATTATATGTAGCAATGTTAACATAACTCACTGAGACCTAAAATTACTATAATTTAACTTTAAGAAAATCAAAAATTATAATATAAACGAAATGACTTGAGACATAAGAATTTGATTTACAACAATGTCAGCTGGACATTGATTTAAACATTGAAAATTTAAAAATAACGTTATAATGCAGAACAACAACCCTTTTAAGACATTTAAGAAAATGCAATATAATAGATCATAAGTTATGTGCAGAGACAGAGACCTATAGACATTTCTAGTATATACATCCATTTTCAAATATTACCAAAATGTAAACATAACTTAAGATAATCACCCAACTTCTATTTCCACTCTTGAAATGAATACAATGAAATTTCCAGTGTGTGATCCAGGTCATTTTCTTCAAAGAAAAGCAAAAAAGGGCAAAAATTTACAATAGCAAACACTAGTATTACCAGATCTTGACTAAACTCGTCTTTTAGTACTAGAAAAGGCTTGCCAAATTTTGTAGTTCATTAATAATGTTTCTTGTTTCTCCTGGTATTAATAAATAGCAAAGCACCAGGCATCTCAAGATATTAAACAGGATATCCTATATGGCAGTTTAATCATCATACCCCAAATGTAGAGACAAACTTACTTTGGGGCTTTGATAACTGTAAAATTCAATGTTACTTTACGTCAGCGTTTCTGAGGACTGAAAGAATGATCTGTACCTCACAACAAAAGAACTGAAGCTTAGCTCTGTTACTCTGGCACTGAAAAGAAAACAGGCCTTGGAGAAAGGACAGGATTATAAATTTCTAGTTTAGATAATTCCAGAACTCACATATTCAGACAAGCCAACAAAACAAAACAAAACAAACACAAAAAACCCCACAATGTTTAAAATGTGAGAAGAGGCTATATGGGTAAGAGCCCCCTAAAATTATCTCTTATTTGTAATCTCCAAGCTCTGTGTATATAACACACCCAGTGGAAGGTATCGACCGTGCTAGGAACAGAGCAGAGACCCCTATTTGGTGAAGGAAGATACCTGTCCAAGAATTTATACTGCCTCAAGTCTTATTTTGAAACTTGTCACTTGGAAATGTCAATGGATGACCTCACTTTTAGAGCCAATGTATCAAAGACAACCAGATATAGGAGCACAAAAAGCAAAAACCCATCACTTGAAATTTCTCGAGTTTATTTTTTCTTCCTTCTGTCCCAGTTTCCTGCACTTGAATAAATTAGGTGAAATACTGAAATCCTTAATACTGGTTTTAAAATAAATATAACCTCCTCCACTGCCAAACTGTATCTTATATATTGCTTTAAACAAACTTTAACTGAAAAGTAGAAATTCTAAAGTACAGAAAATAATGACTTAGAAACCATTTAAAATATCTCTAAATTGTAACTGACAGCTCTCCTTTACGGAACATTCTGTGTGCTCAAAAAAATTGGTTCTCTGGTTGAATGTTACTCAAATCTAAATTTTCTCTAACTGGTATTTCTATTTTTCTTAAAGGTACATTTGTTAAAACACTAACTGAACCCACCTGGGAAATCTTGAGCAGAATACACGTAACGAGTTCCTGATTGTGGCATAGCAAGGCTGAAGGCCAGCCAGAATGTTCCCCAGGAGAGGAAACCGAGAATGCTGGTTTCCTTAAAAATCAATTTACTTGTCAGAATTTGTTGGGGGTGGGGGTGAGGGCTATATTGTGCGTGTCAGTACCATTGAAATACTGAACATGGAGCAGTAGCAAAGTACACTGAGATCCTATTACCCGATGGCTACATTAATGTCTGATTTTCTCTTTGTTCAGCTGTATCTGGAGGATACATTTTACCCTTGGAACACATCCAAATTTTTAAGGCTTTTGCTTCCTTCTGGGAATGACAAACACATGTAATTCTTTTCTGTCTTTCTGATGCCCAGCAAAGCAGAACAGCTCACTTGCCTTTTCCTACAGCAGTTACGTGGCAAAGTACTACGTTTCCAGGGTGATGTTGTCTCACCGTACAGACACGGAGATGAAGGGGAACCTTTCCCACTCATGGGAGCAGATTTCATAGCCGTAGAAGTATTGATCCCAGATCTCATGGCAGAGTGATACTTTTTGCCATGCATATCTGTGTAATTACCCAGTTTCTCATACTGAAAATTCATGGTGCTCCATTAACAGCACTGGGGGATCACGGTCTTGTTGGGTGGGGTCACGTTGGTTCTCCAAGTGACACAACACACCCGTCACAACACAAGATGTTGGTAAATGAGAGAAGAGAGAAACACAGCTACTTTGCATCTCTCACAGATGAGATCCCTGGTTTGTTAATTAACCAAAGGTGGCTTGGGATTATTTCCAAAGGTTAAAATTAAAAGTGTACTCAATTATTGCAGAAAATGCAGTTACTCAGTACACAGTTCCTCAATATGCCTAGAGCAGCATTACCCCCGTCCTCAGTTTTTTCATTCTCCGGAGCAGAGCAGGGCAGGAAAAGGTGGGGGCTTCTCTTGGGCCCTCACTCCCACCCCACTGCCTGCAGGGCTGTTTGTGTGTTACTGCTCACCAATACCCTCTGTAACATCTGAAGTAGTCTTTTCTGTCTTTTTGGATTTCCTTTGCATTTGCTCTTGTTCCTTCTTCCTCAGCTTTTCTCTTTGTTTTTCCATTTTCTCTTGAGCCTTCCGAGCCTTCTCTAAAGACAGCTTCATTTCCTTGAGTTTTTTTTTGACAACTGCTCGGTCCTGGGGCGATGTCATTCCAAGAGCCTAAGAAGTAAACACATATATACAAATGGAATGTGAAAAACTGATGACCCCTTTGCTTATAAGAAGATTGACATCACATTGTGTTCAAACTCAGAAACTAATTTAAGCATAGGTAGAAGAGGTAAGAACTGAGGAAGAACTGATTACATTTGCCAAAAATCTACATGGGGATGGACACTTTTATTTGTCCTTTTGTTCTTCAAAGTTCCTAGCACAGTACACCCTAAACCTCATTAAGTAAATGCTTTTCAATTTGGCAATGAATGGGTGAATGAATGAAAACAGGGCACAACTCTGCTTCTCCAACACTTGGGCCATAGACATTTACAGACAAAAGTATTGCTATGCACATCAATATTTTCAAAGGGTACGAGTGGGCACCTGCTGCCACAGAAGACTAAGAAGGGCAGGAAGAATTGAAATAGCTTCCTTTCTGCCAATGCAGTCACTTACAATGAGTACCTAAAATGTCCTTGAGACCAGGATGCCCCTGTCAGGATGACTAGCCATTCTTTCTCTGCAGCAGACCTATAAAGGGAGGCTGATTACAATGAGGAGGTTGCTAGATGAGCTTGGAATTTAGAATAAGGGGTGGGGGGGTTGGTTACATACTTTAAATGTTTCATGACCTTAAGAATCAACAGCCAGATGCATCCATTTTTTCGACAGGGACAGCCTTGTCAATGGGGCCTTCATATTCACAGGCTATTGATTGATCTCTAACCTTTTCAAGACTGTCAAGAGATACTCATCTGCCTGTCAGTCCAGCAGGGGTTCTGGGAGGAGGAGAAGGAGACTGGCTCTAAGCTGCCTTTTGCCTTTTTCTACAGGGGTGGGTGCCACCTCAGCCTTTTAAGAGAGAGAGACTTGATGAGTGGAGATGAGCGTGTGATGGAAGGGATGGGAAGAAAGTTCTGGGGAGACTTCTGGAGTGGTGAGCAGGAAAAAGTAGCAGTGGAAGAGAAATGAATAAAGAAAGGAGGATTAATGGACCTTGGTCTTAACTCTGATGTGATGTAAAGGTCCACACTAGCCATTATTAATACTCATACTACGTGTGAAATAAGTGGAATTGATACATGGACCAGGTGTTGCTAGGTGGAAGCAATGGAGTGGGTCCCGAGTCTCCCAATCAGTAGCCAACTATTTGATTTAGAACTCCTGGTGGGCTTTCCAAAACTTCATTTACTATTCAGAAACAATTCAACTTTCTGCTGACTGCTGATTAGAATTATCTCTCAGATATGCAGAATGCTCTTTAATGAAAACATTTTAGGTGCTAACACAGACATATAGTTCTTTACCTTAAGTTTATTGCCATCCAACTGCAGGAGTTGCTCTCCAGTGATGTTTTGGGCACTGAATTCAGATACATACTGCTCCAGATTTAGGCTCATTAACCAGTGAGAAACCTGCTGCACACTCCATTCATGAACGGCCCGATTCTGACACTGACTGTGTTTGGGAGACTGTCCATCATCAAGGATCTGAGATAGGAATGTTACGCAGTGATGTTAAAGGACCAAAATGCTATGGCTCAGCTTGGTATATTAGGCTGTAAAAAGGAATTCCTTGCCTACCAGAGCCACCTTTATTTTTAAATCACAAAATAATAAGTTAAAGGTTCTAGTGCATATATGTATGCGTGTGTGTATACAAATATATACACACATACACATAGTTAGAAGAAATAAATTTGTTTTTAGGTATTTGGAAGTAAAAAATAGCCCCCCAAATAAACAGCATTTTTAATGTAGGAAATGTAATATTGAGGATACACTCTGATGTTGCAAGCGTTCACAATGAAATACTTCGGCAAGATTATCAGATACAGAAAACAAATATTTCATTAATCTTTTCTATACGCAATGCAACACTCTGAATTTGTCCTCCAATACGACATTAGAGATATTTAAAAATGCATTTATAAACTATTGAGGTGTCTTCCACTTGGAAAGGAGAGCATTAAGCCCTCAAGCATTCTTAGGGGAAATTTCATGTCCATTATTTCCTTTGAACAGCAAATCAAACCTGTGAGAAAGGGCAGGAAATATTTATAATCATTTTTGATAGAAGAGGAAACTGAGGTTCAGAAAGTCTCTAAGATCTGTTCAAGATCATGCAACTACTAAGTGGTAAGTCTCGACATTTAGTGTTTATATTCCAAATTCCAGGCTCTGTGCACAGCAGAATATTGCTTTTCATAGTGCAAAGGGACAGTTTGGATTCTAGAACTGCTAAGCTGAGAGGAGATAAAGGCAATGACAAGTCTTGGAGGAGAGACAGGAGTCATCTCCGTGACCCAAGTAGGGAACAAAGAAGAGGAGATGAGGGAGGCCAAGATGAAGGCAACGGAGATGAAGCAGAATGGACTGTGTCAAGGTAATGGTGATGGGAGCTAAACTGAGGAACTCTGGAGATGGAATGTGGAGAACCCCTTGATGCAATAAAGTTTTTAAACTAAGATATAGACAAGGGCAGACAGTGAAGCTATTTAACACAAGAAAATCCTCCACCACAGAGGAAAGTTTCCTTGTATGTTCAATTTTTAAATTATTTGCAAGGAGAGAAATGAAGAGAAACAGCATCCCGTAAGCCACCATACAGCCCACTGATAGCTCACCTCGTCATCTATCATATCCAGGCTCTGAGTGAGGGAGCAACAAAAGAATCAAAAAGAAAAGTGTTACAGAAACAGAAGGCATAACATGTCCAGTACAAAGTTTTAATAAAACTAAAATTGCACCAAGCCTGAAGAATATGGCAGAAAAGTTTAAGAGGAAAAAAAAAAGTTTTCCAAAACAAAAATTATGTTATAAAAGAATAAATAAGAATATTTAGAGTGAAAATATTTTTGTTTACAGTGTTGCCCACCCCCCCCCCCCCCAACGCTATTTCTTTCCTCTACTTATCTCTTGGGGCACTAAGTCAACCACAAATGAAATTTTTGCCTCTCTTGTACACATTTATCACTTGATAATTTTTAGCAATGCTATTTTTGGCCCTAGCATCTAAGTAAGTGGCTCTCAACCTGTTTTCTCTCTGTTGGGAGTCACAGACACCCACTCAGCAGGCTGTCTCCCAGCCCCTGCCTACCCTCCCCCCTTTTCTATTGTGTACAGATGTTCCAGTCTGTTTCCATTCAAAAGGCCTGACCTGAGCAGGGTGGGACCTCTCAGTGGCAGGGCCCCCCACCTTGGGGTGGATAAATAATCAACACTCAAACAGCACAGGGTCTCTCCTCTCCAACAGGAAGTGGGGTGTGTAGAGCTGCCATCCACCAATCTTGATCTGCGCAGTTGGCCTCTCTGAGAGAACGACCAGATGCGATCTCTCCCCCTGCTCCTTTGGATGTTTTGTGCTATATAAGTAATGAGGTGGACATCTGCTAAAAGCTTCGGTAGTGCCAGCACCTGTGTTCCCACAATGCACCATGTGTAGCAACTCGTTCAACACCTTCTTTAGGGGAACTGTGCCTTACTATCGCGGTGATTCTCAACGAGGGAGCAACATCTTATTTAGAGGGAATCTCAGAACCTGGGGGCAGGGGTTATGGTGGGGGATGTGAGAGAGAAAGGGAATGGATGATTTTTAAACTCTCAAGTGATTTCTGAGCCGTTCCCCATCTTTGCTCTCCAGTGCTCAGGTTCTCTATTACCACATCTCGGTTCAGACTCATGCCATATAAATCAGAGAAAGGCCATGGAGGAGGTGTATGTGTATGTTCATGTGTGTGTGTATTGTAAAGAGGTTCCTGGGCAGTTTACAGAGGCTTGGAAACAATACTTTTCTTTCATGTTGAGAGAGAAAGGAAGAGAAATCATAAAGATTTCATACTAAATATAAAATCATGCTCCTGATGATTTATATGCAAAATCTACCCTAAAAATATTTTCCGAGAGATAGTTCACAAATAAGATGTATGGTTTAAGAAAACAGTCTACCATAAATGCCATTAAAGTACCTCATCTGAAGACAGTGCTAAGGACTGAGAGAGCCCTGGTGTTCTGGGCTCTGCTCCGAGGCCACTCAGGTCTGCTGAACTGGTACTGCTGGGACTAAAGTCATCATTGAAGGTAAAATTCTGCAAAAATAAAGCTTGGTGTTAAATAAGCATAGTGAGAGAACCAGACGTAAGGGTGTTTGCAAGTTCTAAAAAGGTTCTTTCTAAACAATCTTATAAGGAATTCATGTTCGGTTTGGTGGTGACCTTCAATCAAGCAGTGGTTGAGAATAATGCCTCTTGTGGCTGAAAGGGAATTCTGGGCACTTTCTAGCTGATAAAAGGATAGGTGTTTTAGATAATTGATTCTTCACTCTCTCTTCAAGGGTACAGAATTCATTGTCCTCTGCAACTGCTCAGAGGAGCAATATTAATAAGCCTATCTCTTTGGCCCTAATTGTGATGAGTAACAGTGTAAGTAAAAATACAAGATGATGTGGAGAGGCTGAGTTATTAGGAACAGATGGCAATCCATATTAGAAAGGTAGCTATAGCACCCCCTGGGAAGGATTGCTGGTTGTTGGCCATGATAAATAGTGTGAGAAATGGCAGCTCCTCTCCTGGATGTACCCTTCAAGATGGTGAATTCTGAGGGGAGGTCAGTTTCTGATAATACACCAGTAGTTACATGCTAAAATACAACTTTCATACAGCTCCTGCTGAGTACCGAAATGCTGCAGAACGGATACATGTCTCCAAACAATCACCGGGAGGGGGGAGTATGTTAAATAAAACTTCCCCAGAACTTCATTAAAAATGTTCAGTGAATATTAAAACTAAATAAATTAACAATGAATAGGTAGCTGCATTTGGGAAATCATTTTAAATCAAATCTAACATGTAAGATACCAAAATGTAAGATAATGGTAGAATTATTCAAACAACATTTAGATGTCTCAGATCCCATTTTGAAAATGTTTCAAAGCAAAGTGGTCTATTGCTGTCAAAACTTCTTTTTGCTAATAATTCTAGAACAGCTGGCTTCCCAGGAACTCTAAGCACTTGACCAACACCATCATGTTTCATATTCCACTTCCTTCCTTAGGAACTGGATCTTTAGTTTTTGATTAGGTTCCCTTGTATTGGGTTTACTTGGTTGTCAAGAATAAATACCATATCAGAGGCTGAAGAGTTCAGTACCAAACAAACTCCAAGGTTTGCTAAAACTTCAGAAAGGGAGTCTAAATCAGAGTACACAGAGCTAGGATAACAGAACATTTCAGCAGGAAGGCACTGAACACAGAGCATTACCATTTGTCACTGACCATGGAGACACAACCCCAAACCCAAGTCAAAACCCTTTGAGCTGTTGACCTCAAGAAAAGAAATTCAAGAAACATTTATCACATATTTCTGTTTGAGAAAGAAAAGTGAATACAGATAAAGGAGACCAAAAAACGTGAGAGTTAGCCACTGCATGTGTTTCAAAAGAAGGTTAGATAAGGTTTGCAGCGTCATGCTGGAAATAACCAATTATGCGTTTGAAAACAAATAACATCCATGCATATAATTCCTAACTCTGCTAAAGAACTTTGGTGATAGAATTACAACAGTTGTTAAACATGGCAGTTTGATATTAAAAGAAAAAATAAGGAAGGGTGCTATGTCAGCACTGGTTTGTTTTAGAGCTATTGAACATATACTCAATTCCAAATTTATTTGTTTTCCAGCAAATCTTGAAAAATGCAGTGAAATAGTTTTGTAATATAATTTAAAGTGTAATACTTGTTTCATGATTCAAATGCATCTTTCCCAGCATGACTTAACTGTCAAACTGAGATTAAACAGCAATATGTGAAAAGACAGGCAAATCAGAGAGCAACGGATAATCTAGAACGGAACAGTATTAAAGAAGGTGATGGTTAAATGAGGCTTTCTTTTCTCCCACACAACAAATACCATGCACTGTTTATTGTAGTGTTATCACATTGGTTTCTTGGATCCAGAGTATACATATAAGTTGAGAATGCCTTCCAAATATTGAAGAGGAGGACAGGTTTGGGTTTTTCTTGTTTGCTTTTTTAATCCATGTGTTTTCTACCTTGGACCCCTGTTTATCTGAAATTAGAGTCTCAGAAGAAGGCTGAAGGGGACTTGTAGGTGAAGGCAGGTTCCTGAAGGAATAGGATCCTTTTCTGTTTTCATTAAACCATGAGAAAGGCATGCAAGGCGAGAGAATGGAAGCCTGAGCTGCGGAGGATGGCTTGGATTTCCAGTTTTCCAGCTTGCTTCTGAAGATCCTATTTTATGAAAAGAATGGAAGTGTTAGACAATGAAGGGGCAGCTGCAAGACTGACTAAACAGAATTCTGAAGGGATTCTGAATAGCTTGAAGTAACAGTTTAAGAAATTGTATAATCTTAATAGCTATCTTTTTGCATCTAAGTGGATTCTAAAATAATAATCAACATTTTCATATTACTATTAACCTGGTGAATTTTTATTAAGTCTGCCTAATCAGTGTTATGTGGCTGTGTTAAAATCAGAGAAGGGCATGGTCTTTTAGGAATCGATATTAGGTTAGTTGGCATAGCATTCAATTGATCTGGGTGACATCTCAGTGCTTCATCACTAGTGACATTAGCTCATGGCCAGCATTCTCTCCTGTCTTCCTATTATCTCATATTTCCAAGGGTCTGAGACATTAGAAAATGATATATTTAAATGATTCAGATATTTCAGGGCCCATAATTCTTTAAGAAGAATACATATTATATTGGTTTTTCATTGTAATCTAGGTGCCTTTACAAAGGTAGAGAACCAGACCTGAAATCCTAATATCCTAGTTTGATGTGCAGAGTTATCACCTCCTGAGTACATGATCTCGGCACTTTTCTCAGCACTGATTTTCTCACCTGTAAAATGTGGATAATTTCACATATCTCATATGCTTGCTGTTAAGAATTAAATATAATATATTGTGAAGTGCTTTGGAAACGGTGAAGATATAAAGGCTTATGTTTATTGTGTAACATTTAAAGTATTCAAAGGCATTTGAGGAACACAGTTTGAAAACAGATTTTTTTTTCTTAATGCAGGTACTTTTATATTTGTATTTATATTTTAGTTAAGAGAAAAATTAATTATCAGGAGCCAATTAGGAATGGGTACTGGTTTATGTGCATTGTGGAATATGCCCAAATGATATTTGATGGAACACCTATTATTTGACAGCTATTGCTTTCATGACAACAAAGATTCCTTTTCAATTAAAAGTGCCTGAACAAAACTCCATTGCACAACTTCTGTCCCATATGCATACTGAATTTCAACCTTCTCACATCTCATTTCAAATATAACATTTTGAAATATTATATATTTCAAATTTATATAATAGTATAACCTCTGATATAGTATAATTCCTGCTCATTTCCAAAGATAATTGTGAGAATCAAATGGGACAATACATGGAAAAGCATCCTGTAAATTGAAGAGCAAAAACAATGTAACAAGACTTTAAAGAATCATAACTAAAAAGAATGGGAAGTGAGTGAGGTTTTGGAGGAATATTGAGGTCAGTAGATTAGGTGAGTAAAATTGTTGGTCACACTAAAGATTCCAGAAGATCTGATGATTTTAATGGTGCATTTCTTTTTTGAAGAAACAAAGGGGTCTGCAAGGAATAGTAGAGAAAGACTAACCAGAGATACATCAACCTGCCTTTTCATCCTAAAGTCTAAACTAAAGAAAAAAATTTGGATCCTCAAATCTACCAGTTTATTACCAAATGATGAGGGAAACAGTGGCACAATAACTGGACTTAAGAAAGCATGTTAGCAATGCAGATTTGTTTTCTGTAAGGAGCATTTTTTATTTCTGGATCAGGGACCAGTGTAATGTTTCCCAAACAAGCCTAATAAGAATCATCTGATAGGGATGACTCTCCAGCATCCAGATCTACTGAGTTCGCATTTGGGGGAGGGGAAGGGGGGCGTTGACTTGGGATCTATATTTTAATATATGTCTGAGTTGATTCTCTAAGTTTTCATTCATTATCTATATTTATTGATATTATCCTGAATGGGCTATCTGTCTCGGAAGTAGAGCAGAATTATTACTTACTTACAGAAAATTATTGTGCTGGTTCCCAAAACCCCAATTTCTCCCTCCAGAGAGACGCAATAGGAACTAGATGGCATCCTATACATGGTCTACAATGTAGACAAGGAAACCCAATAATATGAATCTGGATGGTTATAAAAAACAGAGAGCTGTCCTCCCTCCATCTGAGGAAGGAAGAGAAATCTTATCTCTTTAATGTAAACAAATTTAACTTGGCAAGGTTCTTGGGTTCTTACTCTTTGGAATGTAAATATACATTTGTTGGGGGAAGACAAGGGGAATGTCTCTTTTGACCTGGGTCCCATCCCAGCCCACGCTTCCCTCATAAAATGTAGGCACGTGACTCTGGGGAAGTAAATCTCTCTGAACTCTTACTATCTATTCAGATATAATTCAATTTCGAATGCTTATCTTTTAGCCCAGGTCCCAAGTTCCAGTAAATTTTTCTCATAAAGTCCTAACTGTACAGAAATGTAAAAACATTTTCCCTATAGTCCTATACTCTTATAGGGTATGTCTGAGAAAAACCGGACCTGATGATTCCCATGGTCCCACTGGTTATAAATTTCTCAATTAATCGAAGTAATGGGAATTTTTACAGAGTTTTGCCCATAATTTCAATAAAGTATTGAAGTGCTAAAACACATGGATACTATTTTAAAGTTTCTTAATAGACCATAATTAATGACAGCAGGGCAGTATTTTTCTACTTCCAAGCGAACTGCCTTTTTAACAATGCTTTAAAAACCACCTCCCGGGATTCTGGGAAGATGATGGCATAGAAAGAAGTGGAAGACTTAGTCTCCCCCAGAACAATTCATAAATGAACAAAAAACCAGTAAATAACCTGGAATAACAGCGGGGAGACAAACGTGACTGTACACTCAACATCCACCGACATGAATTGGGAGGAATGCCCGAGATCACAGCATAAAATCTGTAAGTAAAACTGTGGACCCGCGCTGAGAGCAGAGAGCCTAGAGCCGAGAGCCCCTCCCTCATGGAAGCTGCGCCATGCACTTTCTCAGCCCAGCTCCAAGTGAGGTTTTAATATTAACTGCTCAATACAGACAGCGAATCCTCAGTAAGCAGACAGAGGCTTTTGGTGACAACCGACCTTGGGAAAATCGGGGAACATATCTGTCTCAGGATCGGGAGCCCAGAGGATCAGGTGCTATATCTGGCTGACGGGTGAACATGGAATTTTTTCTGTCCCTTGCTCTCTCTCTGTGGAGAAAACCTCAGCTGTTCTCAGCCCACAAGGCATTGCAGTAAAGACAGCCTCAGACATTCTGCATTCAGAAACGAGCTGAGAGCCCCGCGGCACAGCCCAGCGGCCCAGGGCTTCCCTTGAGGGATGGCACACACTGATGATGTAGCACAGCATTCCCTCAGCTGAGGGAGGATCGCGGCTGGGAGGGGGGATCCGCTCGGAGAACCCAGGGGCGCTATGCCAAGTCCGGTGGTTTGTGCAACACCGAGAGAGGTGGTCTGGGGCTGAACTGAAATGAAGGCTTAGACTCTTGTGGCAGCCTTGAATCTCCTAGAACCTGGGAGATTTCAACAGTAGAACTGCCCTTCCTCCCTGGCCACCCGTACACATGCCCCACATTCAGTGCGGACGGCTCCAGCAACACACCCAAACTGAGTTCTCCAACTGAACACACAAGAATCATTTCCTCACACTCCACGGAAAAAAGGTTGAGAACTGATCTGAGGGATATAGGTGACTCACAGACACTATCTGCTGGTTAGTTAGAGAAAGTGTACATCACCAAACTGTGTCTCTGAAAAATTAGATCAATATCCTTTTTTTTGATACAACCTGAAAGAACCCTATCGAGCAAAACAAATGCCAAGAGGCCAAAAACAACAGAAAATCTTAATGCATATGATAAAACCAGACGATATGGAGAATCCAGCCCCAAACACACAAATCAAGATTTCGGAAGAAAGCTTGTACCTCGCAAAATTAATCAAAGAACTACAATCGAAGAACGAAAACATGGTAAAGGATTTAAAGGACATCAGGAGGACCATGGCCCAGGATATAAGTGCCATAAAGAAGACCCTAGAAGAGCACAAAGAAGACATTGCAAGAGTAAATAAAAAAAATAGAAGATCTTATGGAAATAAAAGAAACTATTGGCCAAATTAAAAAGACTCTGGATATTCACAATACAAGACTAGAGGAAGCTGAACAACATCTCAGTGTCCTAGAAATCCACAGAACAGAAAACGAAAGAACAAAAGAAAGAATGGAGAAAAAAATCAAAAAAATCGAAATGGATCTCAGGGATACGATAGATAAAATAAAACGTCCAAACTTAAGACTCATTGGTGTCCCAGAAGGGGAAGAGAAGGGTTAAGGTCTAGAAAGAGTATTCAAAGAAATTGTTGGGGAAAACTTCCCAAACCTTCTACACAATATAAACACACAAAGCATAAATGCCCAGCGAACTCCAAATAGAATAAATCCAAATAAACCCACCCCAAGACATATTCTGATCAGACTGTCAACTACTGAAGAGAAGGAGCAAGTTCTGAAAGCAGCAAGAGAAAAGCAATTCACCACATACAAAGGAAACATTATAAGACTAAGTAGTGACTACTCAGTGGCCACTATGGAGGCGAGAAGGCAGTGGCATGACATATTTAAAATTCTGAGAGAGAAAAATTTCCAGCCAAGAATACTTTATCCAGCAAAACTCTCCTTCAGATTTGAGGGAGAGCTTAAATTTTTCACAGACAAACAAATCCTGAGAGACTTTGCCAATAAAAGACCTGCCCTACTTCAGATTCTAAAGGAAGCCCTACCAACAGAGAGACAAAGAAAGGAGAAAGAGATATAGAGAATTTTAACAGACATATATAGTACCTTACATCCCAAATCACCAGGACACTCATTTTTCTCTAGTGATCACAGATCTTTCTCCAGAAGGGACCATAAGCTGGGACATAAAACAAGCCTCAAGAAATTAATAAAAAAAAAAAAAAATTGAATGTACTCAAAGAATATTCTCCAAACACAATGGAATACAAATAGAAGTCAATAATTTTTGAACTATAACTCCACTATTTACTTCCTACATGATAAAAAATACAAAAACTCTAAGGACAAATCAGTGGTTTTGAACTCAATGTAAAATATGTAATTTTAGACAACTATATAAAGGTGGGGGAATGAAGGAGTATAGGAACATAGTTTATGTGCCCTATTGAAGTGAAGGTGGTATCAAAGAAAAACAAGATTGATAGGGATTTAAGAGGTTAATTTTAAGCCCCACAGTAAACACAAAGAAATTATTAGAGAATATAACCATAGAGATGAAAAGTAGAGTATGGGTTAAGAGAAATGGGGGAAGGGGTAATGGGGAGTTAAGAAATGAGTGTAGGGTTGCTGTTTGAGGTGAAGGGAAATTTCTAGTAATGGATGGTGGGAAAGAGCATAACATCATTTTAAATGTGATTAATCCCACTAATGGAAGGCTAGGGAGGGAGTGGAATGGGAAGATTTAGGCTGTATATATGTTTCCACAATTGAAAAAAGAAAAAAAAAAAAGTCTAACTAGACGACAATTGAATGCTAAGGATGAACTTGGATGGGATTGGAGGGTGGAGGACAGGTGGCTCGAAGGGACACAGTTGAGACATAAGGAAAAGGAAATATAGAATGTAAGCATTGTATCATTGTTGAATCTCTTATACTTTTTAGCTGTGCTTAATGGAATTACGTAAAAGAATGTTCTTGTTCATGGGAAGTACATACGTGAATTATAGTGTATGTTCAAGGATGTGTGCAGCTAACTCTCATATGTTCAGAAGACAGAGAAATAGATGATGGATGATAGGGAGGGAGGGAGGGAGGGAGGGAAAGAAATAGTGATGTGACAGCATGTTAAAGTTGATTGAGCTATCGGGGGAGGGGGGTCAGGGTATGATGGAATTCTGTGTATGGGGCTAGTATTATTTTTGCAACTATTCATGTAACTTTGAATTTATTTAAAAAAAAATCCACCTCCACACCCTTTTTAAAAACAGGCAGGGAATATGAATATTGCATCCTAATTGTTGTCATTCTAATACCTTATTTTGAAAGGTCTTTGGTAATCCCAGATCCTGGCGAGGCAACATTTAAAACAAAATCTGAAGAACACATCTAGTTAAAACTCTTTCATACAATTCTCACTGCCAAGAAAATATTAGAGACAATAATTCCATATGGATTTGTATATTTAGCACCGAGGACAGGTTCTGAGGCCACCATGGTGAGTGAGATCATGGAAGTGTAGCCTTTACACACCAAGAGAGTGGACAGAATGGTGGAGAAAGTGAATAGATGCAGTGAAAGTCCACTTCTAAGGAGACATACATCTGCAAACCACCAGATCCTGGGGTTCAGAAGAGCATTTTCCAGTTCTTCATGAGGCCTAGCTGCGCCCCCGCTGAGGCTGTATGCTGTGCTTGCCTCATTTCTTTTTGTATCCTGACTTTAAAACTCCATGAACTGATGTAACCTCTATGTGTTTCCCAGTATAATTAAATAAAAAAAAGTGGCATGCTTTATCTGCTTAGATGTGGACTGTACAACATTCTTCTTTTGAAAAAGGAAATTCTCTATTACTTTAAAATTACAGACCTATCAGCCTACCAGATATTCTTCCTAAAATAATATGTCAATTTCCTTCTGGATAAATCGGGCCTACAAAAGGAGCAGGGAGTTATTCTATTACTGACCTTTCTTATCGTCTATTTTACTTTATGGAGAAATCTGTTAGGAATAACAAAATTTATTCTTTTCTTCTTTCCTTCCCTCTCTTTCTTTTTCTCTTTCTTTCTTTTTTTCCTCCCTTCCTCCCGTCCTTCTTTCCCTTCTTATTGGCCTTTTTGACTCTGAAGGCAGGTTATCGGCTAAGCTGCATCTGCTCCATATAGACCCTTCATGATTCCCTTGAAAAACCAAGATTGATAGAAATGAAGTCTTAATTGATCAAAATAGGTATGTGTTTGGTATTTCTTTCACTTTCTTTTTTAGCTTGTACACTAATGGATTGCTATCATTTTTGGAAAAAAATAGAACCACAAAGTCACTACTATAACCTTGATACTTTATTGTTCGGAACTGGGAGAATTAATGGCTTCAAATTAAGTCTTTGTAATCCAAAGTTGTCATATTTTGGAGAGCTGAGCTCTGGCATTTCAATGGTTTATAGTTAACAGTGCTTTAGAGCAATTAATTCATTTATATACATCTTGAAACCAGTTTCTCTGGGAGACAGGGCGTGTGGGGAGCACCCCCATGTTGTTTTTGTTTGTTTGTTTGTTTAGCTGCTTTAATTTTGAGAACAAGGTGTGTGAATTATTCATGAAAATATCACTAAGAGTTCAGGAACAGCCAGAATGGAAAAAGCATGAAAAGAATATAGAATTCAAAAAGTAAAAGAGGTTAATTGAAGAAAGTTAGCTGTAGCCAGAGGAAGGGATGTGGACTTTGATTTACCCAAAACAGATAAAGTAGTTCTGTAAGGTTCTACTGTCTACCAAGGATACTTAACATTGTAAAGCCAGACCTATCTGAAGGGGACTTGGAGAGTCTATTGTCTAATGGCTTTGAAAAACACTGGCATCCAAATGTGGCTCAGGGCCAGTTGTCCTGGACATACCCTGCTCCCAGATCCTGAGTTCTGGTCTAAATCTCTGATGAATAATCAATTCAGCTCATCTGAGCTGGTCACTATAAATTGTTCAAACTTAACTTGAGATGGTAAAACTTTTCCTTTAATAGGTCTTCCCAACACTGGGAGGGTTTAAAATGAAATAGCAAGATGATATGTAAATCAAATCCATTCTACCAAAACATAAATTTAGGTTTAGGAATAATAAATATATTGTTTAAGGGTTTACAAAAATTTGTACTAACAGAAATCTGAGAAATCTCTGTATTGATTTTATCTTAAAATATTTAACTGATTTTAGATATGTGTTTTTAAGGTATAAAATAATTTAACCACCTAAATAAGAGTACTGGGCTGTTTAGAGTCACTATATTTATAATTTTAACTTATTAGGTTTATGAAAGTTTTTTTTAAGTAAGCAAAAATGTTTGCTTGTTAGGAATCTAAGTTTATCAGGTTTCAAGTGCTTAAAAAGAGACTTGAATATATTAAATTTATCAACACACCTAAAAATGGGATCAAATCTGCTCTACTAAGGCCAAGTTAACACTATTCAAAGGACTCCATGAAAGTGATTGTTTTTATTTTACATAAAATAAAACAATCAAGATTTGTAATTTGAATTGAAACTCTTAAAAAAAAAAGTAGGTTTTAAAATTTGAGACTTTAATAATACCACACAGGGTAGGTACTCAGCTTTGCTGAGTTTTTGTCATCATTGTTTATGGTTACCTAGTTGCTTGGAAATATTTGCTTTGTAACATTTGCTTTAAATCTTTTCTAGGCTCAAGTTACTCTGATGTTCCCTAACGTCCATTTCTTGTTTATTATTATTATTTTTTTTTAGGAAAATCTTGGCTCCTCTCTGGGGTGCCTCTCTGGGCCAGGTTTAGGCAAAGGTGAGGTGTTTTTCTATTCATGCACATGTGTTCTTTCATCATGCTCATATAGGGGTGAATTTCCACCCCAGCTGAGATGACTGTTCAGTAGAGATCCTGCTCTTACTCAGCAACAAGGCATAGCTGCCCTCCAGGTACTTGTCACTCCTGCACCTTGATTTATCGAAGCATTTTTGAGAGAAGTAACATCCATGAAGGACTGCCTGAACTATAAATTCATACAGTCCATTCATTCTTCAAGAAGATGTGAAAAATCATCCTTGGACAAGACTGTCAATAAAATATGAATGGAGAAGATTTTCATTTACATCCCTTCCATCAGAATTGTTTAAATGTTAATAATGATAATGATAGCACTTTACATTTACTAAGAACTTACAACATACTTAAATTTCACTCTCATAGTCCTCCCCAAACCCCATGAGGTATGTATATACCTCCATTTTACAGATGATGAAACTGAGGCACAGAGATATTAAGTACTTTGCCCCAGATGACAAGTGGCAGTGCTAGGATTTGAACCAAGCAGTCCCATACTATAGCCTGGCTCTCAGTGGCATTCACTCAGGGCCACTGTTATACTTACTATGAAGATATTGTTGAAGATGAATTTTAAGTACCAATCTTACTTACTTTTTGCTTTACCTTATTTTCTCCCCATCCAGTTTACTTTTTCAAAAAAAATTATACTTTGTATCATATGTACTTTCATATATAAACACATTTATTCTTGAAAAAAGAGTAGTAGAAATAAATAATAGAGCAAAAAAGGATTTGTAGACCAGTTGAATAATAAGTTAGAAATCAAAAGAGGATTTTTTTCTATTTTTCATAATCACATAGATCAGCAGTGTCCAATAGAAATATAATGTGAACCACATGTGTAAACTTAAATTTTTAGCAGCCACATTAAAGACTATAAAAAAGAGGTGAAATCAATTTTAACAATATATTTTATTCTACCCCAAATATCTGAAATATTATCATTTCAACATGTAATCAATATTACACAATTATTGAGATATTTTCTATTCTTTTTTTTTTATCCTAAGTCTTTGAAATGTAGTGGATTCTCCTACAGCACATCTCAATATATATTAGTGACATTTCAAGTGCTCAATAGCCACATCTGACTAGAGGCTACCATACTGGACAGTACACATAGATATGAGTGGGAAAATAGAGCCCATATAGTCTTAGTTCAACCTTATTATTTTAGGAAACCAAGGTCCAAGAAATTCTGAGACTTACCTATGGCAAAGTCAGGACTAATACCTTGTATTTCAGCTCAGCACACTTTTATGGTGAATAATGAAGTGCAAATCCACTTCCACAAAGGAGAGCCATCTCCCTTCATCACATTTTCCCCCATACCACCATTCAGGGTCCTCCTCAGATGCACATATCTGCCCACAGGACTTTCCATTCAGTGACTAAACCAGAAGCTTTTCCCACAAAACTCCAAAGTACATGCTCTACTGACACTGGTGGCTACTCACTAACTCTAGGAATTAGGATAGTCTTTTATTTCATTATTTGGTGTGCTATTTAAGGGATGAACAAGCTCTGGTAACTAAATGTTTACTGAATTTGTTATCCACTACCCTGCCTGTCTAAATCAGAATGTTAACTGAACACACAGTTGTAAAAGAAAATCAAATCATACTTCTTAGTATAGTTTCTTTATTATAATTTTTTTAGCCTTGTCTACTTTCTTATCTGTCTCATGCTGGTCATGTATCTGAGTCATGTCTCCAATTTGGAGCACAACATATGTTAAACTCTTTAAACTTGTGGTAAATTCTTTACTCTTTGAAGAAGAAAAAAACTAAAACCAAGTTTAGCAAGTGTCTTGCCTCTTTAAAGTGGAATAGCCTCAGGCCATAACTGACTGAATGACCGCATCAGATTTTAACAACCTACTAAGAATTGGATAAAAAGCCTAAGAGATAAGATTACCAACTCAAACATGAATCATAACCTTCCTACTTCCAGGAAAGCCTCCTGGGGTGGGGAGTTTATTCTGTGTTCTTCACCACAATTGCAGCATTGGAGACAGTGGTGCTTATCACCCACCTACCTTCAGGGACCCTGTAAAACCAACTCAATTGCATTAAGCCCCTACTGGGTAGTAATTCTGTTCTTCCTGGAATATGTTTTACAATGTGCTGGGCCCAATATCAATCTAATAGGAGAAAAGTTGACATTAGATTTGATTAGTGTTAACCAATTACTCTGATAGCTCAAAAAATTATTTTAGAAAATGTCCCTATTCTTCCCTTGTTCTCCTTCTACTATTTCAATGTCATGAATTCCTTTCAGTCTTGCCAAAATCCTACTGTAATTACAAAAATACTTATAAAATTATGATTCTAATCAAAACCTATTTTATAGCATTTATACATGGGAAATGCTGCAGTTTTTGACTATTGGAACAGAGGGACTCCAGATTTAATACTTTAAAAATATAAAACTGTCTAGGCAATGAGCTAGAAGCCTGGCTCCTGGTTCAAAAGTTGGCACCAGCTGTGGTAAAGCAGTGTGCTAATATTGGCTCACCCTTGATTACCCGTGGTTTTGCCTATAGTAAGGTGAGAACTCACCAACAGAATCAAGATTAAATTTTCACCTGGAATTTATAGGAGGAGATGATAAACTCTGAGTATGACAACTGAAATTCACTCAAACGTCTCCCACCTGTGGTTACATGCCTTTTAGGGCAGAACTTCTAAGGGGAGAAGTAGTGACTTCCTCTGAAACCCAGGGACCATTAAAGGCAGTGTCCCTTTAGAAGTATCCAAATTTCTCTTCCATTGTGCATTTTTGGATCTCTCTCTTCCTTAAAATGGTTTTATTATGTTTTATTTTTTCTGAGCATATTTGATAATTTTCTATTCTAAATTTTAAGGTGCAAAGCAGCCTGTTTAAAATTTTTACTCCCAAACCACACAAATTTAAAAGGTCTTTGACTTGCATGTGACCCCAATTTACCATTATTTCTCCTGAGACTGTTGTCCTCAATATCAAAAGAGTTTTCTCTCCTTTATTCATTGTACAACAGACTAATAAAAGTAATTAATTTGGGAATTCACTCTTCTTGTCCCTTAACCCCTTCTCCTGGAATCCTCAGTTGAAGATACAATTTCCTCATCAAGGAGTATGCCCGAAAAGAGAAAAAGGAGAAAAGGAAACAGCATGGGGCAGCCTATAGACTGGGTAAGTGGTCTCCATATAATTTTATCATCTTCTTTTCTTAACATTTTGTCTGCTTCTTCCTTAATTTGATATAATAGTGATGAATCCCAAATTTCATCCAGAAATTTAAAGGTCATTAGATCCATAAATAACTAGAGGTGACATGCTGTGTTGGAAAGAGATCTAGTCAGTAGGCAAAAGCCCCAGCTTGACATTATTGCCTGTTGCATAACCCTGGACAAATCAATTAAATTCTATGAAGGTTAAGTTTTTCACCAATAAAGTAAGGTCCCATCACCTGCCCTCTCAATGAAGTGATATATGTAAAAGTTCTTTGTAACTTGCAAATAATGTAATAATAACAAATTATCTCTATTATTATTTTTAAATACTTCCTATATGCCAGGTACCATTTAAGTGCTTTACATGAAAACTTTTTTAATCCTCACAATGACATTATGAGGTAAATACAATTATTGTCCTTATTTTATATATGAGAAAAAAAGAGGTACAGAGAGTTAAATAACTTGTTCAAAATTTAAAAAGGCAGTAAATTGGAGGGCTATATTTCACTCAGCAGCAGGATTCTAGAGCCTATGATTTACTGTCTCCCTATACAAATTTAAGTTTAAAAATTATGTAATCTCAGAATAAAATTGAGAAAATTTGACAACATGCTGTACAAAACTCACTTATCTCTAGGACAGTCTTTATTGTAAAGTAACCATGGTCATATTGTTGCAAAATCAATTCAATGGCCAAGTCCAGCAAGAGACAGTGGTCACTCTTACATGCATGTGGAAAGGACAGTCTTGAAAGCGAACAAGGTACTTACGAGAAAAATGATCCTTTCAGATTTAACAAAAAGGGAAGGCACAAAGCACTGATAGCCAAGTAAAAAATCCTGAAATATGTCTAAAGTATCACATAAATATGCCATTTTTAGGTAAACAATTATTGAAACTATTAAAGTGACCATAATTCTGCAGTTTAGGACCAATGAATATGCTCAAGGCCAGATGTGGGCTATAACGAAAAGGGATTTTGTGCAATTTTTCTTTCAACTCTAGGTATATCACTTCAGCTCAAAGATACTGACCATAGAATTTGGTTAACATGGAAGGGGACCAGAAAGTTTGGTATAAAAATAAATTTGTATTTTTAATCACCCATCCATACCTGCTACCTGGAGAAAACCTATTGGCTTCTTTTTCCTTTTCTTTCCATTTCTTTTCCTTGCTGGAATTTTTTTGCAAATGTGTCCTATAATGACAGCATACAGTCAGAAAGGGGAAGTTGAAATTTTGTCTGTTAATTTTCCTTTTACAGAGGGCTTGCTTTTCATATCATAAAGTGCTTACCCCAGATCCACAAACTTCTGCTTAACTTGTCCTCCTTGCACCACCAATGAACTGGATGATCTTAGTGATTTGGGAACTTTGGCACCATCTAAGGTATACACATACGTGAAAAGACCAATTACTATATTTTTTTTAAACCATGAATCAAAAATTGGTACATCTCTGAATCTAAGGGGTTTGTGTAAGTTCCTAACCATAAAAGAAAATAATGAATGCCTTTTTATAAGATGCAGGAAACACAGCTATGTTGAGGAATACTCAGTTAAGACAGCAGAGGTCCTGTTGGACAGAGGCCTAATATTCATCGCAGAGTCTTTGCTTCAATCATATTGGAATGGACAAGATAAGCAAGAATAAACAATATCAAACCATCCCTTGCATTCAAAGCAGGGACCAAAATGGTTTTCTTTCTGTTCCTTCTCTGGCTCCAACTCTTTGATTTGAATGCTTAGGCTCTGTCCTCCGTGTTTTTCTTGCCTTTGGGTTTCGGTGCCTTCTGACAGGAACCCAGTCTACTTCCCTTATATCTTCAAAGTTCAGTACAGAATGTCACTCCTGAAAGTCTGAGAGATACAGGGAGAAAATGAGAATAGAAGCTTTCCCTTTTGGAATACCTTGATAATGGTGTGAGGCCAGTCCTGGGACAGAAGAGGGCAGAATTTTAACTGAAATGCAATTAGATGTTCATTATTTATCCAGTTGTAATGGATAAATTATCCATTACAGTTTCCTCCGAGGCCCCTCACAAATGAGAACCATGATGGTTTGTGAATATAGTCTTGAGGGGACTTAAAAAACAACCCATTCCAATTATAGTAACCAGAGTATTATCTTGAGGATGGTAATCAAATGCAGCTGTAACTTCATTATCTATGCAGTAACGTCACTGACCAAAAGTAATGGTTTATTACTTAAAAAAATCTAGATAAGTGGCAATCAATGACTGAGACATTTTCATGGTTTATTTAACAATGTTAAATGGAAGGAAATATTATTCTAGATCAGGAGTTGGCAAACTTTTTCTGGAAAGGGCCAGATAGTAAATGTTTTAGGCTTGTGGGCCATATGGTGTCTATTCTAACTACTCAACTCCACCATTGTAGTGTGGAAGTGGACAGAATGTAACTAAATGTGGGTGGCTGTGCTCCATTAAGACTTTATTTACAAAAACAAGGCAGGGGTGAGTTTGGCTTGATGACTCCTGTTTTAGAAGACCTGCAATCTTATTAATTCAAAGAAGAAACTTAATGAACACCTATTATATGTCATACCCTTGTTTGGGACCAGGATACAAAGATTAATAAAATGAATGAGAAAACCTTGATTCAAGTAGTTTACTCATCATCATACACAAGGTGATAGAGGCAGAAGCAACAGTGTGAAAAATTCTGTGGGATTAGAGAGAGGAGAATAATTCACTCTGCCTGGAAATGGGGTGGATGTGGCTAAGGCTTCATGAAAGGATTTGAGGTTTAAGCTGGTCTTTGAAGAAAGATCAGGATTTGCCTGGAGTGGAGTATTCAGTGATAGTGTGAACATAAGGTCAGTCTGTACCTGTGAATGTGTTTGAATCCCATGCCATTTCCTTTACTGATGAACCAATGAGTCATAAGAATCACACTTACAAGCTTACATAGATAAAGAAAAAAAAAACTGACAAGGAAATCAGGTTAACTCTACCTAACTTCTGCTGAGTCCAGGTCTGAATAGTGGATTAGTTCCACATAGCAAGGAACTCAAGGATTTTACAAAATGTGATTCTGCAAATTGGATTCTGAACAACAAAGCCATATTCCACTCTATTATCTATGACACATCAGTCTCTGCAATGTTATATCAAAGGAACATGGGATTTCCCTAAAGTTTGAAGGCTATTGAGGTCCTTTCCTTAGGAAATAGGTAGGGGAAGACTTTGAAGGACATGAGAGAGTTGTAATAAAGGTAATGCTGCAGAGAAACAGGGCAATTCATCAGTAAGCTCAATCTAATAAGAGTATTCTGTTTATACATCCAAGTAACTTTAATTTTATGCTCACTGAACAACTTTCTGAATGTATAAACCTCCCAACCAGGAGAGAGAAAAGTAAATGAATGAATTATGGTTATTACGTCAGCTGTATCTTCCAAAGTAAATCAGGAAATTAGTATTCTGGTTTAAAAATTAGTGTTTTCTGAGATCAAACAGCATGATCAGGCAATGTGAGCTTGAATAAATATGGGTGAATTTTTGGATTTCTGGAATTAGAAAACTGAGGACCAGATCTTTGACCCCTCAAGGCTGCACTATCTGCCAAAAAGAACCTCTGAGAGTCAAATGGTGGATAGGTCTCCCTCTTTGACAGTTTTCAAGGAGGAACAGTATTTTAGAGTGGAAGGCAATAAAGTATAGGGCCTTCCCAGTTGATGTTCATCATGGCTATGGGATGTCAGGGAGGCAAGGCCTGTCAACAAACAAACAAACAAACTAAAAAAAAAAAACAACAGCAGGGGTGGGGAAGAGAGAGAGGGGCAAATATACAATAGACTCTAGTCTGAAAACTCCTTGAGAACAGGGGTGGAATCCTGTTTATCACCATATATTCAGCCTTTAGCACAATGCCTGATGTGGAGAAGGAACTTAATAATCATTTAATGAATACATGAGGAAATTAATTAGTATCAAATGAATATGGAAGGTATAGAAAACTCTCCAAGGACAGAAACTTTTATCAAGGGAAGGAAAGAATGTAAGGCTTCAGTGTCTACTTTCATCTGGACATGGTTAGTATGTAACAATGGCCACTACACTATTAACTGACTATTTACAAAATTAGTACTTCCTAAAAGCACTTGCTACTGCCTTGGTACCCAGAAGCATGATCAGTCCAGGAAAACTGAAAATGGGAAAGCCCAGTTACTTGGTCTCTGGAGAAGAAACTACCCCACTCACCCCCTACCAATCTTATGGTCCTTCTTTCTATCCATGGGAAAGTAACCAGAGAAGAGGCAGTAGCAAACAAAGGAGGATGGAATTCTCTCAGCTACCACTACATTACTGTTAAAAGAACTGCAAAACCCAATTCATATCCATGAACTACTCCTCCAAGGTGACAGGAAACATCTCCTGATTTCAAATAAATTAGAAGAAAATGGCAGAGAGAAATAAATCCAGACAAGATTTCGCCATTTTTGGAAATCTCTGGGTCAGAATTCATGTCTGAGTGATCCACTCTCTGACTGTAATGTAATTTTTTCTGTTGCTCCATCATGTCTGATAGACTCAAACAGTGGGTCACAAAGTAATAACATATAGCTCCAAAGTATATGTTTCTGTTGTTTTACCTTCTTATGGACCAATCGGGTTCTACAAAACATTTTTGCATAGATTAAGATAGATGGATTATCACAAATATATTTCCACACAAGTACTAATTTCATTTAATTAGTGAGAGTTTTTGAAGTCTTCAATTCTTTTGAAATCATGTCAAAATCACAGTGCAAATCCTTCACCAACTTGACGACCACTTCTGATGAACTAGGAAGTCTGACATACATTCTCTTGCCTCCACTGGTATTTTGAACTCCCTAAATACTTAATTTTTACCTCAAAATGGTTTCTAGAAGATCCGTGCTTAATCTATGGAAGATAATTTCAGCAATTGACAGGCTCAGGAATGGAAATCAATAGGAAAATATCAGGAATAAAGCTATGATGCTCACCAAAAGTTACAAAATAATTTGAACATCCAGAGTGAACTGTATTTCTATATTTACAATGTATCTTTGGATAATTAGAATTTCTGATCTGGCACAGATAATTGACATATGGACCTTCCAAACCTGTACTGATGCACAGTTATATCTGCAATGTATGAGCGTGTCCCATAGCATAACTGAGGGTGTTGGAATTCTTTAAAAGTTTTGGCAATCTGGTATGTGTTTTTATGTCATTTCAGATGTAAAAAATATTATTATTTATAACCAAATATATTTGGTTACATTAAAGGAGTAGATCAGATGTGGTAGGAAGAGACTGAACCTATTCTTTTTACATCTCTGCATTCTTTGTCTTGCTTAAACAAGAATTTATTACTTCTATAAATTGCAACATACAATTAAAAAGACAAAAGTCTATTGACACTGCTATGAAACTTCTGATATTGATTCCAGTAGCCTATTTTCAAATTTGAGTAAACTCTGTTCATAATTTTTATCATAGTTTTTTCTATCATTTTCTTTGTAATAGAAATTCTTATTGTGAAAATTTCTTCTAACTAAAAACCAATTAATGGTTTAAGGCCTACACCATTTTGATCTTCATATTCTTTTTCTTTTTCTATAAGACTGTGTTAGTGATTACTGAAACTCTGAGTTGCTATACTGTGAAATATCTAGAAGGCCCTCTGTAGAATTTTCTTCAATAGTAAACTTATGGAGAGCTGAGAGATAAAAATACTAACCTGGTATGAAACCTATAAAAAATGGGAGTGGGGACAAGGAGAGGTGGTTTCTCTTATCTGACAACATAAAAGGAAAGCTACGTTAGTTATTAATTATGAGAAGAAAATGACTTATAGTTATGAGAAAAAGCTATTTTTTTTACATTGCACAAATTGAGCAGTTAGCCAAAGTAAAAGCAAAAACAAAAAATTTAACAATACCTTTTTCTTGTAATATTTCCTTGGTGGTAGCTGGATGGTTGCAAGCAGATTCTTCCATATTGTGATCAGATTTTGAAGGAGAGGAGAGTGAAGTGTCTCCCCAAATAGAGGAGAAAGGCCCCCTTTCAGGGTGCAGTGGTCCTTCTTGAAATTCAGCTATGTGGTCAGATGAGAAAGGTGCACTGCTAGCCACAGGGGTGAGGGGTGGTGTACCAGAATCTGACTCTGGAGAAGAAGTTCTCAAACCCTTGGGCAGAAGTGATTTAGGAATATGCAAGTGGTTATAGAAACTGTTTGAAGGCTGTTGGTATAAGAGATTATAAAGGAAATTATACCACTGAGAATCAATTCCACATAATATTCAGTTTGAAAAACGTCTGACCTTTTTTAGTGAAACCCCCTGAAAACCAATATTTGCTTATTGGTTTAGAGATGAGAATGCATAGCACACAACAACTCACCATATTACTATAGTAGCTAACACAGATACCTAAACATGGAAATAATTGTAGAGTCATTACTTCTCACTTGGTAAAAGAAACAGCTAAATATCCAAAACACCATCATGAAATATGACAATATGGATAATACTCTTGGTTAGTTCACTGAATGAGCAAGAAAACAATTTGAACTACAACAATATATCAAGTTGAGTGATTAAGAATTCAGTAGACAAAGAAGTAAACTTTTCCAGCTATTTCCAACTAGGGTATAGAATCTGTTCCTACAGTCTTCAATAAGCTGTAGGAACAGTGACACAGCCCAATCCTGCAGGTCAGAAAACAGTCAAAAGTGCTCACCTTTCGCTCTAGACTGTCCTCCCCATCTGTTGAACTGACACTGTCATAGAGTCTTGTCCTAGAGGGCCTCTGACGTTTGTTCTTCACAGAGAGCTGGGCTCGAGTTTTCAGTGCTTTTGAATCCAGCCGCTCTGTTTCTGGGATTGCTTCATTCAAGTCTAAGAAAAAAATATTGCAAAATGATCAGTGAGAGAAATCTTTGGAGAAGATTGACAAAGAGACCACAGATGCTGATAACAAAATATCAAGGTTATCAATAACACCAGGCAAAAACTAAGTGACAACTATGACAGCCTGTTCGATATGCCACAGGTAACAAAGAATCAGTGGGATTTTGGAGAAAAAGTACAAAGTCTAAACGAAGAAACAAACACTAAAGAAAACCAATGCAACAACAAAAATTTAACATGCAAAAATACAAGAGCATAAAACCTCCCTATGGCATAATTATAAAAAGCACTGATTTGTATTCATTTATTTCTGTGTATGTTTGTTTGAGTGTTGATGAACAAAGATAGAAGGGGAAGGTGTATCAAGAATTTGAGATCTTAAAAACCTACAGAAGTTAGGTTGCAAGGTCAAGTGTAGGTAACAGAAGGTGACCATCAGTATAAATACTAGTGCATTTGTGTTAATTTTTCCTAAAGCAAAATTTACTAATAACCTGTAAGGATGGTACTATTTTGGTCTTAATATATATTTTTCAAACTAACAGAGCTTCTGAAAATCTAGCTTGTTACTCTTTGAACCCTTTAGAAAGACCACTGACTGAATAATTTATCGCAACAGCTGAGGAAATAAAAATACTAAACAAGGTCAGGCTACTAATTTACTAGTATTATGGATGGGGTAGGATAAGCATTTCCTCTTCTTTCATTAACTTCTAACTTTACATTTCAAGTTATTTCTATGTGGCTGGCTGTCTCATTTCTTTTTCTGTAAACCACCTCTCCCTACCTGAAACTACTCTGATTTTTCAGAGGAAACTGTTTAAGTTGTTAAATAAAAGACTAAAAGAGACAAAGAAGAGAAACACAGTAAAATCGAACACAAAGAAAATGAATTACTAAAGTCTACTGAGAGAGAGCCCAGTGTAGTCCTCTCTTGTCTAGCTCTTGCCGTCTTCAGTCTTGCTACCCAGACTCGAAACCAGAACCCAAAAGTTGTCTGGGGAAAACTGAATGCTACTACGCCTTGCATCAGCATAGTAATGACTCCTTAGAAATAAAGTAGTTTGATCATTGATTGTATTTTATCTTTTCAGGGCAGAAGTCATTAAATCAAATCACAATGTTCAAGGAATTAACATTTAGGTCCTTCTGGATTTAAATTAAAGCAAGTAACTAAGTTGCAGAAAATTAACATGTTCTGGTTTTTGTGGAGTAAAACAATTTCCTACAATATCATTATCTCAACGAATTCTTTGGCACAGTATTATTCTGCAGGTATGCTCTGAATACTTTACATTGTAAAGTCCAAACAAGGAAGCCCTTCAGGTTTTTCATCTCACTTATGAAACTTAGCCTTTGGCATATTGTGAGATGGCTGTAACACACACACACACATACACACAAACATTAAACATTTTTTCCTTCAGGAGATGCATCTATTGAATGTCAGTATTCACAGAAGGTTTTAAATAGTCACTTCTATACCTGAAAGAAGAGCGAATATTCAGAAAAGTCAGACAATTGAGGTATATATAAAGGACAACTAAATATTTTCTTATTAGTACTTTCTTTACTTTTTACATGTCAATGGAGAAAAATAACGTCTTTGATCACTAGATTTCTCCTTCCAATAAAAATCTAAATTTGCACTAAGAGATCATTAGTTGTGATAATTGGAAGAAAGTCAACATTATAAACTCCTGTTTACATATAACACATTGGAAACTCCACATAGATGGAAGCAACAATATAATTAGAAGTAGTGCAGTACATGCACGTTTTATATTTAAACTATCTCATATTTGGATTGCATGCTCCAGAATATAAAGCACCTGTCACATATGCCATCTCATTTGTTCCTCACAACAGCCCTATGAGACAGACCAATCAAGTATGTTTTTTTTCTCCTAAAGCTCAAAGAACTTGAATAATAGCTCACCCTTTTCTGCAAACTAGTTGGTAAACTGACTTGAGTAATCTTGTCTTTTGACTGCCAGGTTACCACTCTATCCATTTCAATTTTAGCTGGTGTTGCCATTTGAGTTCAGTGTTTTAGGTTATAAAATCATATATGGATGTGAACAGTCTTGGAAATTTACTTCTCCAACAGGCTACATGTGAAATATCATCATTAATCTTCCACATGTACATGCATTAGAGAAGATGGAAAAAAAGACATGTTGAATAACATAGAACAAATTGCTTTACAGATGATTTCTTGTCTTGTGGTTTAACAGCTTTGGCTACTCAGTGACAAATAACCCAAGGAAGAAGCTTGTGCCACTTTTGTAAATGCAGTCCTCTTTGCAATAGAAGCATGATCCTTGAGGACAGACTATCATCCAGCACCCAGGATTGCAGTAACTATTTTATTTATCACTAGGTACTGAACAAACAGAAAGTGAGGGAGAATGAGAACTAATTATTAATAAGGAGTTGAGTGCAGAGAATTTATTCTGGGACTCCTGGCTCCATCACCATTCAGTAATTTCCTTGGGGCTGATGTCAGTCAACCCCCCCCCCAAAACAATTTGGTATATTTGCTTTAATGTAAGCTAGCATTAACAATGTGCAAATGCTTGTGTGCACAGATGAAATTACATGTATTAAAGATAAAGGTAGGAACTGTGAGGAAGATGGCGGGGTAAGAAGCTCCAGGAGTAAGTGCCTCCACTGGAACAATTATTAAACAGGCAGGAATAGTCTGAATCAATTATTTTGAAAATCTGGAGTCCAGTATCCAGGGAAAAGCAGGAGGCAGATGCTGGTAAATTACAGTAAATTGCTCCCTCCCTGTGGCAGTTACTGTTGCCAAGCCCCCACTCTCATGGCAGGCAGCAGTGGGGTAAACATCCATAGCTTGCTGGTTCTAGAAACAGACATAAAAATCCATTTCTCCAAGACCTGGGGTGGGTATGGATCAATCACTGATCATGGCTTTTGATTAGCTACTTTGGATTCTTAAGGGCTATCTCTGAGGGTGGCCATTGTTCCAAACCACCCCAGACAAAGGCAGAAGAGGAGACCTAAAGATGGTGGGTGTGCTGATTTGAATCTATTATGTACCCCAGAAAAGCCAATCTTGTTGGGGGAGACTTATAGTGGGTGGTAATCTCTTGATTAGGCTGTTTCCATGGAGATGTGACCCACCCAACTGTGGATGAGACCTTTTGATTAGATTGTTTCCATGGAGATGTGGCCCCGCCCATTAAACATGGGTCTTAATTACTTTACTGGTGTTCTCTATGAGAGGATAAAAGGCAGAGACATTTTGAAGACAGCGCAGAAAAGCTTAGAGAGAAAATTCCCAGAGACATTTCAGAGACAGCCATTGAAAACAGAACCTGGAGAGAAGCTAAGAGATGAAATCCAGAATTTGCCCCGAAGAAGCTAAGAGAGGACCCTCAGAAGCTGAGAGACAGAAATGCCTTGAGAGAAACAAACAGAAGGACACAGAGAAGCTAAGGCAAAAGCCCAGAGACATTTTGGAGAAAGCCATTTTGAATTCTAGGAGAGAAGGACCAGCAGACATTGTCATGTGCCTTCCCATGTGACAGAGGGACTCCAGATGCCATCAGCCTTTCTTCAGTTAAGGTATTCTCTTGTTGATGCCTTAGTTTGGACATTTTTATGGCCTCAGAACTGTAAATTTGTAACCTAATAAACCCTCTTTATAAAAGCCAATCCATTTCTGGTATTTTGCATTCCAGCAGCTTTAGCAAACTGGAACAGTGGGCTTTGTCAGAGCTGCTAAAGACAACTGAAGGGCTGCATGTGCTGGGCAGCTCAAGAAAGCACAGCTTTGGAGAGCCATGGAAGAAGCTCCTGGTGTCCTTCCTTCATCCTCTCTCTAGGTCAGTTTGGAACTTGTCAGTGCTCTCTTTGTGGCCCCTGGACTTGTTCTGGCTGAGAAACACTGACTTGGGAAACTCCTCTCTGGCATGCCCCCTTTCCCAGATTTTGCCCACCAGGAAAAAGCAGCTTGAGACAGTACAGCCGTATAATAAACAACTGAGGGAGGCGCGGCAAGATGGTGGCATAGGGAGGTGTGGAATTTAGTTAGTCTCCTAGAGCAACTAGCAAATGGCCAGGAACAACTAGAAAATAGTCTGGAACAACTGATAGGGAGACATCCGTGATTGGACAACATAGTACATGAGTCTTGAATGGGTGGAATGGCTGAGATTGCAGCACAGAACTGTAAGTAAAGCTTCCCAACTTGTGGAGCTGGTGCCCCTCTCCCACCGACATGGCAGGCTGAGTTGCAAAACTTCACTGTGGAAGAAAGGAGCAGTCTCTGCTGGGAACAAGGGCATGAATATCAACCAAGCTACAACTGCCATTTTAATTAACAAATCTGAACAACTGAATACATGCTATGAGCACAGATAAACCTGGAGCAAGCAGGAAAGAACCCAGAGGTTCATCCTGGCAGAAAGGAAGTGGGGCTGAAAAAATACATTAAAAAAAAAATAAAAACAGAGTCTTTTGGAGTTTGCTGAGCTCAGAATACTGAAAAAGGGCTGTGTCCCAATAAAAGGGGCATACAGAACTGGGTACCAACTGCAGTTCTTGCTTGGTGAACTGGAGGGCTGGGGACCAGCCTTGAAAAGGGGACTTCTTGCTTTGTTTCCTTTTTTTCCTTCTCTCTCTCATTCTAAGTAGCTCATTGGAGAAAGCCTCAGGCATTTTCAATTGTCAGCATTGACCCAGGCAAGGGTGGAGTTAAGACAGTCAGAGAGTCACAGGAAAAACTCAAGTGTAGGAGACAATTCCCTAAAGTGCTTGTTTTCCCTAAGAAAAGGGGGTGGGGTCGGGCCCAGCTCAAGTGGCATCCCTCCCTCAGAGAATTCAGACCCCAGGGCCTGGATGGGCAGGTGGGGTGGGGGGTGAAACAGAAAGAACTTAAGCTTGGCTTCTGACACCCTCGGTCTCTAGCCTGGACAGGGTCCACTGAAAATTAAATACACTGCACCTCTTTACGCTGGTGGGCCGACAAGTGCCACCTGCTGTGCAGGATAGGAAATGCAGAGTCTATAGGCCTCACAGGAAAGTCTGACAATCTTCTGGGCCTCACCCTCAGGGAGACCTGATACTGAATACAGTCTCCTCTTGAGACCTGGGCCTGTCTGGTCTGCGAAAATCTGATTGGGATAATCAAGGAAACCAGAGGCCTATACAACTGAATATTACAGATCACACTATGATGAGTGAAGAGATGGTCCAGTCAAAGGAATAAACTTGAACTTCAACTGAGATACAGGAATTTAAACAGTTTATTATTAATCAAAAAAAAAATCTCCTAAATCAATTCAAAAATAAAATCAACACATTGAGGGATGATATGACAAAAGAGATGAACAATATAAAGAAGACATTGGGCAAACATAAGGAAGAACTCAAAAGTTTGAAAAAACAATTAGCAGAACTTATGGGAATGAAAGGCACAACAGAAGAGAGGAAAACACAATGGAGACATACAACAGCAGATCTGAAGAGGCAGAAGAAAGGATTCATGAACTGGAGAACAGGACATCTGAAATCCTACGCACAAAAGAACAGACAGGGAAAAGAATGGAAAAATATGAGCAGGGTCTCAGGAAACTGAATGACAACACAAAGTGCAAGAATATATGTGTCATGGGTGTCCCAAAGGAGAAGAGAAGGGAAAAGGGGCAGAAACAATAATGGAGGAAATAATCACTGAAAATTTCCCATCTGTTACAAAAGACATAAAATTACAGATCCAAGAAGTGCAGCACACCCCAAACAGAATAGATCTGAGTTGAACAACTCCAAGACACTTAATAATCAGATTATCAAACGTCAAAGACAAAGAGAGAATTCTGAAAGCAGTAAGAGAAAAGTGATCTATCACATACAAAGGAAGCTCGATAAGACTATGTGTGGATTTCTCAGTAGAAACCATGGATAACAAAATAAAGTTTCAGTGGGCGAAAGATCTCAAATGTAGCTGAGAGTTCATTATGGAAGTTATTATTATGCATTATATAGATATCCCTTTTTAGTTTTCAGTGTACTAGAATAACTAGAAGGAAATACCTGAAACTGCTGAATTTCAATCCAGTATCCCTGATTCTTGAAGACAACTTATATGGTATGACTATGTGATTGTGAAAACCTTGTGGGTCACACTGCCTTTATCCAGTGTATGGACAAATGAATAGAAAAAAGGGGGACAAAAAGTAAATGAATAATAGTGGGGAAAAGGAGTATGAGATGTTTTGGGTGCTCTTTTTTACTTTTATTTTTATTTTTATTCTTAATTTTTGGAGTAATGAAAATGTTCAAAAAAATTGTGATGAATGCACAACTGTGTGATGATACTGTCAACAACTGATTGTACACTTTGGATAGTAGTATGGTATGTGAATATATCTTAATAAAATTATAATTAAAAAAAGCAACAATTGAGGCAGATGGCCTGGGGCAAGGGTTTACTTGTTTTAAGTCTGCGAATGGAACACCTGGGACAGGGAGTAGGTCTGTCTTTTGGGAAGCAGAGGGGGCATTCAAACTCCTGAAAACATTGGAACTCCTAAGCCACTAGCAAGCACAAGTCCAGGACAAGACACAGGCCCAGAAAGGACAAGGAGGACCCTGTACTTTGCTATCACCTTTGGTGGACCTTCTTGTGATAGGAGGACTGACACAAGAAAATCTCTGTCATTTCACCAGCTGGTTACAAACTCAAGAAATAGACATCTCAGGGAATAAATCTCAGAGTTAACATTTTAAAACGTTAACAAAACAAACATAGAAACAGGAAACGGGGTTCATCCAAAGAAAGAAGATAAAAGTCCAGAAAACGTCAACAAAGATGATCAAGCTACTGACCTGGACAAAGACTTTAAAAAAAAATATGCTCAAGGAGATGAAGGAAAATACAAAGACAGAACTAAAGGATATCAGGAAAACAGTGATTGAACAATATGAGAATCTCAATTAAAGAGACAGAAATTTTAAAAAGAAACCAAACAGAATTATTTGTAGACCACAGTAACAAATGAAAAATTCCTAGGAAGGTTTAAACAGCAGATGAGAGCTGGCAGAAGAATCAGTGAACTCAAAGACAGACAGTGAAAAGAGCTGGCCTGAGAAGCAGAATGGAAAACTAACACAAAAAGCAAAAATAGCCTGAGGCCTCTGGAACACTATCAAGCATACTAATACGCACATTATGAGTATCCCAGGAGAAGAAAGAGATAAAGGGGAAGAAGGAATATTCAAATACATAATAACAGAAGCATTTTTTTAAAAGTCTTTGTCCAGGTCAATAACTTGGTCGTCTTTGTTGATGTTTTCTGGACTTAGCAAAGGACACAACTATGCACATCCAAGAAGCAGTGAAAACCTCAAAGATAAATACGAAAAACAAGAAAAGCCCTATCACATACTGTTCAAATTGTTGAATGCAAAGGACAAAGAGAGAATTCTAAAAGCTGCAAGAGAAAAGCAAAAGGTTATTACAATGGCGTCCCAATTAGATTAATTCCATTTTCTAATGAGAAACTATGGAGGAAAGAAGGCAGTAGGCTGAAAATAAACAACTGCCATCCAAGAATTATATATCTGGCAGAACTTTCTTTCAAAAATGAGGGAGACGTTAGGGCATTCCCAGATAAAGAAAAGCTGAGGGGAATCATCACCACTAGACCTATCCTACAAGTGATGCTAAAGGGAGTTCTTCAGACTCAAAGGAAAGGACAATAGAACATGGTTCAAAGCAGCATAAAGAAATAAAGACCTGCAGTAAAGATAACCATTTGGACAATTATAAATGCTAGTAAATTGTACTGTATTTTTTTTTTTTTTACTTTTTATTTTGAAATGAATTCAAACTTACAGGACAGTTGCAAAAATAATACAAACCCCATACACAGAACTCCAGTCTACCCCAACCCCCCTCCACCGATACCCAGATCTACCAACTTTAATATTTTGTCACTTTACCATCTCTTTCTTTCCCTCCCTTCCTCTCTCTTTATCATCCATCATCTATTGCTCTGTTTTCTGAACATATGAGAACAAGTTGCACACATCCTTGAACAAATGATATAATCACATATACATTTCCTATGAACAAGAATATTCATTTATGTAATCACATTAAGTGTAGTTAAGAAATTCAAGAAATTTAACATTGATATAAAGCTTACATTCTATATTTCATTTTTTTTCTATGTCCCAACTGTGTCCTTTTGAGCCTTTTCTCCTCTATTCTTAGATCTTATCGAGGATCATCTATGGCATTTAATTGTCACTATCTATTTAGACTGTCTTTTTTTTCAATTTCGGAAACATATATACAGCATAAATCTTCCCATTCCAACCCCTTTCAAGCATTCCATTTAGTGGGATTAATTAATCACATTCACAATGTTGCAATGCCATCACCTTCCCACCATCTGTTACTAGAAATTTCCCTTCACCTCAAACAGAAATGCTGCACTTATTTCTTATTAACTCCCTATTGCCCCTTCCCCCACTTCTCGTAATCCATACTCTACTTTTCATCTCTATGATCATATTCTCTGATACTTTCTTTGTGTTTACTATGGGGCTTAAATTTAACATCCTAAATCTATAACAATCTTGTTTTCTTTGGTACCAACTTAACTTCAGACACATAAACTATGTTCCTATACGCCTCCATTCGCCCACCTTTATGTAGTTCTTCTCAAAAATTACGTATTTGACATTGAGTCCAAAGCCACTGATTTATCATTACACTTTATGTATTTTACATCCTGTAGGAAGTAAATAGGGAGTTACAAATAAAAAATACAGTAGTATTGGTATTTATATTTACCATATGATCTTTACTGGAAATCTTTATTTCTTCATGTGATTTCAGTCAATTGTTTAGTGTCCCTTCCTTTCAGCCTGCACAATTCCATTTAGCATTTCTTATAGGACTGATCTACTGGTGATGAAGTCCCTTAGCTTTTGATTATCTGGGAATGTTTTCATCTCCCCCTGATTTTTAACCTCCAGGTGTTTGTGAATTTTCTAAGTCTCTGATGAATTATTGACTTCTAATTGTATTCCATTGTGGTCAGAGAATGTGCTTTGAATAATTTCAATTTTTTTAAAATTTATTGAGGCTTGTTTTATGTCCCAGCTTATGGTTTATTCTGGAGAAAGTTCCGTGGTCACTAGAGAAGAATGTTTATCCTGGTGATTTGGGATGTAATGTTCTACATATGTCTGTTAAATCCAATTCATTTATCAGATTGTTTAGGTTATCAATCTCCTTATTGGTCTTCTGTCTGGTTGATCTATCTATAGGAGAGAGTGATGTGTTGAAGTCTCCCACAATTATTGTGGAAACATCCATTGCTTCCTTTAGTTTTGCCAATGTTTGTCTCATGTATTTTGTGGCACCATGATTGGGTACATAAACATTTATGATTGTTATTTCTTCTTGTTGAATTGCCCCTTTTATTAGTATGTAGTGGCCTTGTCTTTCATAACATCCTTGCATTTAAAGTCTATTTTATCTGAGATTAATATTGCTACTTGTGCTTTCTTTTGGCTGTAGCTTGCATGAAATATTTTTTCCACCCTTGCACTTTCAATTTCTTTGTGTCCCTGTGTCTATGACGAGTCTCTTGCATGCAACATATTGATGGTTCATATTTTTTGATCCATTCTGGCAATCTATATCTTCTAATTGGGGAGTTTAATCCATTTACATTCAACATTATTACTGTGAAGGCATTTCTTGAATCAACCATCCTATCCTTTGGTTTATGTTTGTCAGATATATTTTTTCCCTCTCTCTCTTATTGTCCTTTAATGAACCAATATTAAATCTCTTTAGTACTAAACCTTTCTATCTCTCTCTCCTTTCTTTGTCTCTCTGTCAGTAGGGCTCCTTTTAGTATCTGAAGTAGGGCAGGTCTTTTATTAGCAAAATCTCTCAGCATTTGTTCGTCTGTGAAAAATTTAAGCTCTCCCTCAAATTTGAAGGAGAGCTTTGCTGGATAAAGTATTCTTGGTTGGAAATTTTTCTCTCTCAGAATTTTAAATATGTCATGCCACTGCCTTCTCGCCTCCATGGTGGCTGCTGAGTAGTCACTACTTAGTCTTATGTTGTTTCCTTTGTATGTGGTGAGTTGTTTTTCTCTTGCTGCTTTCAGAACTTGCTCCTTCTCTTCAGTATTTGACAGTGCAATCAGAATATGTCTTGGAGTGGGTTTATTTGGATTGATTCTATTTAGAGTTCGCTGAGCATTTATGCTTTGTGTACTTATATTTTGTAGAAGGTTTGGGAAGTTTTCCCCAACAATTTCTTTGAATACTCTTTCTAGACCTTTACCCTTCTCTTCCCCTTCTGGGACACCAGCGAGTCTTATATTTGGACGTTTTATTTTATCTATCGTATCCCTGAGGTCCATTTAGATTGTTTTGATTTTTTTCCCCATTCTTTCTTTTTTTCTTTCATCTTCTGTTCTGTGGTCCTCGAGGTCACTGATACATTGTTCAGCTTCCTCTAGTCTTGTACTATGAGTATCCAGAATCTTTTTAATTTGGTCAACAGTTCTTTTATTTCCATAAGATCATCTATTTTTTTATTTACTCTTGCAATTTCTTCTTTATGCTCTTCTAGGGTCTTCTTCATGTCCTTTATATCCTGTGCCATGCTCTTCTTCATGTCCTCTATATCCTGTGCCATGCTCTCGTTGTTTGTCTTTAGTTCTTTGATTAAGTGCTGCAAGTACTGTGTCTCCTCTGATCTTTTGATTTGGGTGTTTGGGTTTGGGTTATCCATATTGTCCGTTTTTTTTGTATGCTTTAAACTTTCCTGTTGTTTTTGGCCTCTTGGAATTTGCTTTACTTGATAGGGTTCTTTTAGGATATGTAGAATTATTCAAAGACTAATCTCTAATTTTTCAGATCTACAGTTTGGTGGTGTACACTTTCTCTAACCAGCAGATGGCGTATGCGGGTCACCTATTTCTCTCAAGTCAGTTCTCCCCAACTTTGTCTTTGTGGTGTGTGTGGGTCTGATTCTTCTGGTGTCCAATTGGTGCATCAAGTTTGGGTGTGTTGTTGGTGCTGTCCACCCTGAATGTGGGGCATGTGTCTTAGTGGTTAGGGAAGGAGGGCAGCTTTAATAATCAAACCTCCCAGGTGTTCCTGGAGATTTAAGGCTGTTGCAAGAGTTTAAATCTTCAGTTCAGTTTTGCCACAGATTGTCTCTGCCGCTGACCCACAAGTCCTTGGTATTGGCATATGGTCCCTGGGATTTCCGAGTGGGTCCCTCTTCCAAACCGTGCCCTTCTAGGGCCTCTGCTGAGGGAAGGTTGTGCTATGTCACAAGTGCACACCGTCCCTCAAGGGAAGTTCTGGGCCACTGGGCCGTGTAGGGGTGTTCTCAGCCTGCTGTAAGGATGGCTGAATGGGGCGTGTTAATTTCCTCCTTTTCACACAGCTCAGCTGTGCCAATTTGAATGTATTGTGTCCCCCAAATGCCATTATCTTTGATGTAATCTTGTGTGGGCAGACATTATCAGTTTTGATTAGATTTCCTTGAGTGTTTCTTTGGCAATGCGCCCCACCCAGCTGTGGGTGATGACTGTGATTGGATATTTTCATGGAGGCGTGGCCCCACCCATTTAGGGTGGGCCTTGATCAGTGGAGTCATATAAATGAGCTGAGGGGCAGAGGGAACTCAGTGCAGCTCTGAGTGAAGTTTTGAAGAGGAGCTACAGCCAAGAGGGACACTTTGAAGAAAGCACAGGAGCTGCAGATGAGAGACGGTTTGAAGACGGCTGTTGAAAGCAGACTCTTGCTCCAGAGAAGCTAAGAGAGGACAAATACCCCAAGTGCAACTAAGAGTGACATTTTTGAGAAACTGCAGCCTAGAGAGGAACGTCCTGGGAGAAAGCCATTTTGAAACCAGAACTTTGGAGCAGACGCCAGCCATGTGCCTTCCCAGCTAACAGAGGCTTTCCAGACACCATTGGCCAGCCTCCAGTGAAGGTACCCAATTGCTGATGTGTTACCTTGGACACTTTATGGCCTTAAGACTGTAACTGTGTAACCAAATAAACTCCCTTTTATAAAAGCCAATCCATTTCTGGTGTTTTGCATTCTGGCAGCATTAGCAAACTAGAATATCTGCCTTCCCAGCTCCGGGACAATTAGCTGTGGGTGTGTGTGCGAAAGGCTATTGTCCACACCTAATATTGTGGCATGTGCATGTGTTGCTGGAAACACTTCCTGTCACACTGGATTTTTTGACGCGGCCCTGGGTTGTGGCACCTGCACTGGGCAGGAGCATTCCCAGCCTGCTGGGAAGACGGCTGCAAGGGGCGTGTTTTTTTTTCCTCTTTTGGTTCACCTCTGCCTTCCTCGCTCCAAGACAATTAAGAGTGGGTGTGCGAAAGACTATCTTTCATGCCAAATATTGAGGCATTCACACAGCCTGTTCCTGACATGCTTCACTGTGTGGTTCTCGCTGCCGTATCTGCAGCTGCTTTTGGGTTTCTTAAAAAAGAACTTGTCCATCTCCAAACACCATCCCATGGTTTCCCCACACCACAGGGTGGCTGTCAGATATTCAGCATGCTTACTCACTTGTTTCAGATCACAGGCTCCCGGTTTCACCAAGTGCACGGTCCCTGTGGATTTAGCAGACCTTGTCTAGCTTGTGCATTGCTGGAACTGGTGTTCTGGGTCACTTTCTGGCTTTTATCTAGTATTTTTCAAGGAGGTGTTTTTTTGGCCTGTCTCTCCTAGCCACCATCATAGGTTCTCTGTACTGTATTTTTTGATATGTAATTCCACTAACAGGTGCTAAAATGCACATGCATAAAAAATAATAAATTTATGGTTTTGACATACAATGTACAATGTAGAAAGATATATTTGTAACAAAAAAGTGAAGGGATTGGAGGAGTATAGGAATAGTGTATGTGTATGCTACTGAAATCAAGTTGGTGTCAAATAAAATGTTTGTTACATATTTGGGATGTTAAATTTTAACCCCATGGTAAGAACAAGAAAAATATATGAAAAATGTATATTTTTGACAGAAATGAGAAGGCACTATGTTATAATACAAAAAAAAATATGAAAATCAGCATTAATGAGGGACTTACAAGGACTAAATTAAAAAATGGCAGAACATCCTGAATTAACATTAGTGACTATAAATGTAAATGGACTAAACTCTCCAGTCAAAAGACAGAAGCTGGCAGAATGTTTAAAAAAGCATGATTCAATTATATGCTGTTTATAAGAGAGTCAACTTAAATTTAAAGACTTACATAAGTCAATTGAAAGTGAAAATAAGAAAAAAATATACCATGCAAGTAGTAACTAAAACAGACCTGGGGTAGCTATACTAATATCAGATAAAATAAACTTTAAATCAAAAACAGCTATGAGAGACAAAGACAGCCATTATATACTACTAAAGGGGTCAGTTAAAAAAGACAATGTAACAATTATAAATATATATGCACCTAGAAGCAAAGCAAATACTGACAGATTTGAAGGGAAAAACTGGTGGTTCCATATTAAGAGTAGGAGACTTTAATACATCACTTTCAATAAAGGATAGAACATCTAGACAGAAGATCAATAAGGAAATTTACAAGACTTGGACAACACTCTAAACCAACTAGACCTCACTTTACCCAACAGTAACAGAATATAGATTCTTCTCTACTGCACATGGATCATTCTTCAGGATAGACTATATCTTAGGTTAAAAAAAAAAAAGTCCCAATACATTAAAAAATACCCTAATCATATAATGTATCTTCTCCAGCCACAATGGAATGAAACTAGAAATCAATAACAGAGGGAGAAAGGTGAAATTCACAAATATGTGGAAATTAAACAATGTACTCTTAAAAAACCAATGGGTTAAAGAGGAAATCACAAGGGAAATTAGGAAATATCTTGAAGCAAATGAAAATGAAAAAAAGCAATGTACCAAAACTTATGGGATGCAGCAAAGGCAATGCTAAAGGGAAAGTTATAGGTCTAATTGCTCTCATTAAAAAAGAAGATTTCAAATCAGAGACCTAATCTGAAAATTGGAAGAACCGGAAAAAGAAGAGCAAACTAAACACAAAGTGAGAAGAAGGAAGGAAATAGCAAAGATTATAGAAGAGATAAATGAAATAGATGGCATAATAAACAGTAGACAGAATCATCACAACCAAAAGTTCGTTCTTTGAAAAGATCAATAAAACTGACAAACATTTAGCTAGACTGACGAAGAAAAAAAGAGAGATGGCACAAACTATGAAAACCAGAAATGAAAGGGGGGACATTATTACTGACCCCCACTGAAATAAGTTGGACTATAAGAGTATACTATGAACAACTGTCCACCAAGAAATTAGATAACCTACATGAAATGGACAAATTCCTAGAAACACAGAACCTACACTGACTTATGAAGAAATAGAATAGCTCAACAAACCAAAAACTAGTAAAGATATTGTATCAGGAAACAAAAACCTCCCAAAAAAGAAAGCCCAGGACCAGATGGCTTCACAGAGGAATTTTACCAAACATTCCAAGACAATTGATGTAATATATTATATTATCAGAATGAAAGGGGAAAAAAAAAACTACATGATCATCTTAATTGACATAGAAAAGGCATTTGACAAAATCTAGCACCCCTCCTTGATAAAAACACTTAGAAAATTTAGGAATAGGAAGAAACTACCTCAAATGATAAAGGGCATATATGAAAAGCCTACAGCTAACATCAGACTTAATGTTGAAAGATAGAAAGCTTTCTCTCTAAGATCAGGAACAAGTTAAGGATGCCCACTTGTCACCACTGTTATTCAGCATTGTACTGGAAATTCTAGCCAGAACAATCAGGCAAGAAAAAGATGTAAAAGCCATCTAAATTGGAAAGGAATAAAGTAAAACATTTCCTATTTGGGATAACATGATCCTACATACAGAAAATCCTGAAAAATCCTCAAGAAAGCTCATACAGCTAATAAATGAATTCAGCAAAGTGGTGGGGTACAAGATCAACACTTAAAATCAGTACTGCTTCTATGCACTAGCAATGAACAATCAGAAGAAGAAATAAAGAACAAAATCCATTTAGAATAGCATGCAAAAGAATTAAATATCTAGGAATAAATCTAATCAAGGATGTAAAATGCTTATACACAGAACATTACAAAACATTAATAAATGAAATCATACCAACCTAAATAAATGTAAGGACATTCTGTGTTCATGGATTAGAAGACCAAATATTCTAAGATGTTAATTCTATCCAAACCAATTTACAGATTTATACAATCCCAATTAAAATTCCACAACTCTCTTTGCAGAAATGAAAAGCCAATCATCAAATTTACAAGGCAGGGTGTCAAGGACCACAAATAACCAATGCCATATTGAAAAGAAGAATGAAGTTGGAGAACTACACATCCCCATCTTAAAACTTATTACAAAGCCACGGTGATCAAAACAGCATGGTGTTGGCACAAGGACAAATGTACAGACCAATGGAATAGAATTGAGGGTTCAAAAACCAACCCTTACATTTATCGCCAACTGATTTTTGACAAGGGGGCAAAGACTACCGAATTGGGAAAAAATAGTCTCTTTAGTAAATGGTGCTAGGAAATCTGGATCTCCATTTGTGAGAGAATGAAGGTGGACCCTTACCTCACACCATAGACAAAATCAATTCAAAATGGTTCAAAAATCTAAATGTAAGAGCCAGAACTTCAAAAGCCCTAGAAGAAAACTTGGGGAAGTGTCTTTGGGACCTTGTGTTAGCAATGGTTTTTTAGACTTTAAACCCAAAACATAAGCAACAAAAGAAAAAAAAAATAGGCAAATGGGACCTCATCAAATTAAAAACTTTTGTGCATCAAAGGACTTTATGATGAAAGTGAAAAGACAATCTACCCAATGGGAGAAAATATTTGGAAACCACATATCTGATAAGAGTTTAATATTCAGAATATATAAAAGAAATCCTTCAACTCAACAACAAAAAGACAATTAAAAATGGGCAAAAGACTGGAATAGACATTACACCAAGGGAGATATACCAATGACCAGAAAGCACATTAATAACCATTAGGGAAATGCAAATCAAAACCACAATGAGACATCATTTTGCACCCACTAAAATAGCTAATATTAAAAAAAAACAAAAACAAAAACAGAAAATTACAAGTGTTTTAGAGGATGTGGAGAAATAGGAACATTCATTCATTGCTGGTTGGAATGTAAAATGGTGTAGCCACTGCAGAAGGCAGTTTGGCACTTTCTCAGAAGGTTAAGTATAGAATTACTATTTGCACTGGCAATCCCACTAATAGGTATATATCCTAAAGGTTTGAAAGCAGGGACTTGAACAGATATTTGCACACCTATGTTCATGACAGCATTATCACAATTACCAAAAGATGAAAGTAACCTTAAGTGCCCATGAATCAATGAATGGATAAACAAAACGGTATATACACACAATGGAATATTTTTCAACCATAATAATGAATGAAGTTCTGATAAATGCAACATCATGGATGAACCCTGAAGACACCATGTTGAGTGAAATAAGCTAGACACAAAAGGACACATATTTTAAGATCTCACTGACATGAAATAATTAGAATAAGCAAACATACAGAGGCAGAATCTAGAATACAGGTTACCAGGGGACAGAGTGGTGATAGGGAAGAGGCAGTTAAGGCTCAAAATGTAAAGAATTTCTATTTGGGACAATGGAAAGTTTTGGTAATTGATGGTGGTTATGGTAGAACAATATTGTGAATGTAATTAACAGCACTAAATTATACATTTGAATGTGGTTAAAAGGGAAAATGTTAGGTTGTATAGGTGTTATCGGAATACAATTAAAAAAAAGTCCATGGAATTATCTAACTCAGTGAACCCTAAGTTAAACCATGGATTACAGATAATAGTACAATTATACAAATGTGCTTTCATCAATTGCAAAAAATATTCCATACCATTGCAAGGTATTAATAAGGTGGTACACAGGAATCCTGTATTTTATGCATGACTGTTCTGTAAACAACTTCTTTAAATTCTTTAATTATAAAATAAAAAAGATGCAGTTAGCTTGAGTCTGGAGTGTGGTGTCATAAATTCATTGCCCAAGCAGTCAACATCACATGCAATCAATTTTTCAGTATGAAAGCAAATATCTCAAGGCCACTTTCCATTAGCGATTCATGGTTTTTCAAAAAAAGTACAGAATCAGAAAAATGGAATGGGTCTGAGAACTTCCTCTTCAAGAGCACTTATATCAGAAGGAGCTGGAAGAAACGCTGCCCATGAGATTTACCATGAGTAACATCCTCTTTAGGATTATCAGTTGGAGAAGTTGTATGTAGACAGAAGGTAACTGAGTATCTTAGAAGACTCAAGCTGCTGGGTAACTAGAAGTGGGATCTGTTTGACTGCTACAAACTATCTTTTACCATCATGCTATAAAAGAATCAGAATATTACAACTCAAAAGAAACTCAGGGAATTTAGTCCAACATCATTTCCCATATAAGAAAACTGAGGTTCAAAGTAAGTTACGAACTAGCATACTAACTTGTATCCAGAATTAATCTGCAGAAGAGCTTGGATAGAGCTCACTCTTCAGAAACCTGTGCCTTTTCTAGAAGATCACTCTCAAGTCTGAGAATAAACTCCCCAATCTTTTGCCTTCTTCAAATCCCCTTTTTAGTCCTACTTTATGTTCCAAACAAAAATACAAGTCAAGGGCTAACTTTTTAAATTCCCAGAAATATAAAGCATCAGAAATAAAACAAACAAACGGGGCTTTTATTTGGCTTTATGTCTATGCAAAGAATAAAATTCTTACATAAAAATATAGCTGCCAGTTTTGTGAACGGTAATGTGGTAGAATAAAACCAAATGGCTCAACATTTCTGAGTTACATGCTGCTAAATGTAAAGGCTTAGAAATGCCCATGTTTTCCCACTGTCATTCATCCCTTACAACGATTTTAATCAGTAATATGACACTGCTTGTTAGACTCAAGAGCCCAGATTTGTCTGCTATCCCTTTTGTCTAACTTATCTTGTTCTGTTGTCCATGAGGGTATGAGGAAAATTTCCTTTTCCTTCTCTGCTTTCCTCTCTATTCTATCAGACTTTGTCTCTAAAATAACTGATCTCTAACTCAAATACAGCTAGAAATACAAAAGAAGAGCAAAGTCAAGTGGATCAATATATATAGACAGACAAATAAAGAGGATATGAAGTAGCTAATGACGTGGTAGTTTTGAAGAGGATGGGATTCAGCCTCACTATATCTGAATTTTAACACTAGTTTCACTATTGCTTTATATTGGATTCTTTAAAAGAATTTAATGTATTCCATTACAATTTTAGCAGCTTTATGAAAAATGCTCCGTGAAATTAGGATATTATATATCATATTACACAAAGGCCAGATCCCTACAGAAATGCTGTGAGTCATTCAGCTCTTTCACTAGATTGACGTTACTTTTGACGCAAATGGAATGCTGCCTACGGATCAGATAGAAGCGGCAAGGGTACTAGGGGAATGGAGCAGCATAACAATGGGGTCTGCTTGGCATTTTAATGTGCATTATTCTCCCCAAATCAGTGAGACATGAAACAGTCACACCTCATATGATCAAACTGTCTCATTCTTGCTATTATTCTCTGAAATGCTGAGTAAAATGAGGCACTTGGTGGCGTTTTTTAACTTGCTCTGTATATGCATATCATTCACAGTCACTGAAAGTTCATAAAAGATAGGTCCACTGGGGTTTGTCTTGATAAATATTGCATTCAGAAGGTAGGGTTATGGATTTCAGGGAGGCAGTGTAAAACAGTTACCAAGAGAATAGATCTGAAGTTAGTCTTCCTTGAATAGAAGACAGAACAAGTGGCTCTGCCACTAAATTGGACAATTTACCTCATCTCTCTGTCCCTCATGGTCTTCAACTGCAATACAGGCATGATAACAATACAGTATAATAATAAGTGCATTGTTATGAAGATTGAATGCATTTAACAGTTATAAAAGTACTTAGAAGAGTGACTGGCATATTATAAGTACCAATAAATGTTTTTGTTTATTTACATGGGAAGGTCAGCAAGATATTAAGTGACGAAAGCAAGCTGCAGAAAATGTACATTCATTTTAAATATTTAAAAGTCAATAACATCAAATATATTTTCTAATGGTAAGGATATGCATATTATTGCATAGAAAAAAATGGAAAGATACACTTTATACTGAAAATGGTGTTTAACTGCAGAGGAGGTATTAAATTTAGGGATGCTGGTCAAAGGGTACTTTAATTTGCATGTTTTAAAAAATTTTATACTATTTACTTTTTAAATTTATGTATTACTTTTGTATTGAAAATTAATAACAGAAAGAAAAAAAAAACATATTCAGTGCCTTTTCTTTTAGAAATATCTTAATTCCATGCTGTGTTGTTTTAGGACTCAATATGCCCAGATATTGACATTAGTCCAGGGAACTCTATCAAAATCTCTGTGCAACTGTCAGTTGTCCCCACCTGAGAAACATGCTCTTTCATTACATCTACGACAATTGTTTGCTTGCCACTTTAGTGTTCGTCAGTTAATTTGGCCTAAACAAGGCCCTATGGTTTAGCTTTCAGGTACTAATTTAATTTAGTCTTGTATGGGAAGACATATTGAACCAGATATGGTAATTTGAGACCAAGATACCCAACTTCAGCCCATCTTATGATAACATTTTGGTGGGAACCCATAAATGGGCAACTCTTATCACTATTAAAAATTAATAGTTTTTTATTACCACCTAAAAGCTGATACATTTTGTACGCCAAGTAGTATTTATAAAATTTTCCAGGAAGCTGATTTCTTACTGTTTCAGAACAAGTAGAAGATTACTGCTATTCTGCTAATCTTTTAATTAGGTTTGAGTTTATTGTTGTACTAATAATACACTTCATTTGCCAATCTTTGAAAGAATATTAAGGAATTCCTTTTTAACTCTTTATCAATAAAAGCAATCTCAAAACCATCTGTATGGCCTTTGAAACATAATTCAGTTATTTGTTTTAGTGTAGTGCTTCTCCAGTGCAGTCTGACATCTAACTTAGGCCTTCTTCAGCTTTGGTCAGCCTATACTCCTGTTCTCAGTTGGCAGCGAGTTCCAAAATCTGGTGCCCATGTCATAGAAACAGTCCCTCAACAAATGGCACTAAACTGTCCACAGAGATACTGGCAGCAAGTCAGAAGAAAACCTGATATATCCTAATTAGCATCAAATACATTTGAAACACTTGTAAGAGTTATATGATTCCAAAAATACGAGAGAATGCAGAATTTAGATTTAGGCAGAGAAAGGCATTTATTTAAATATTTCAGAATTCTTCCAGCACCAGATGTTTCTAGAATCTGATAGAAAAGTTTCTGCATAACCTAAAAAGCCAAAGAACTGTAAAATCTAATCAAATGAGCAAACTGGTTGGGAAATAGACTTCTGTGAATAGAACTAATGACTAACATGCATAAGTTATGTCTAGGGAGGTAATATATGTGGAAGTCCTCTTCTCGACGTTATAATGTCTTTGACATGGCAACAATAAACAAGCTTCCAGGTTTTCAATCAGTATTGCTGTGCTAGTTTGACTCTATTATGTCCCCCACAAAAGCAATGTTCTTGTAATTCAATCTTGTGGGTGCAGACTTATTATTGGTGGGATCTTTTGATAGGCTGTTTCCATGAAGAAGTGACCAATCCAACTGCAGGTGAGACATTTCATTTGATTAGATTATTTCCATGGAGGTGTGACATTGCCCATTCAAGGTGGATCTTAATTAGTTTACCGGAGTCCTTAAGAGAGCTTAGGAGCTGACACAGACTCAGATGCTTGGAGATGCAGATAGAAATATGTTTGGAGATGCTAGGCTAAGAGATGAAGCCCAGAGATTGCCCTGGAGAAGCTAAGAGAAGACTCCCCGATGCTTAGAGAGAAACTCCCTGGGAGAACAGACAAGGATACACAGGAGTTGAGAGACAGAAGCTAAGAGAGACAGAAGCCCGGAGACGTTTTAGAGAAAGCCACTTTGAAACCAGAACCCAGGAGCAAAGTACCAGCAGATGCCAGCCACATGCCTTCCCAGCTGACAGAGGTGTTCTAGATGCCATCAACCTTTCTTCAGTGAGGGTATTTTCTTGCTGATGCCTTAGTTTGGACACTTTCATAGCCTTAGAACCGTAAATTTGTAACCAAATAAACCCCTTTATAAAAGCCAATCCATTTCTCGTAGTTTGCATACCAGCAGTTTTAGCAAATGGGAACAACTGCCTATATGCATCAGGTCAGTTTCTCAGTCAAATCTGGATTTTAGTAACCCCAAGCATGCTAAACAGGCACTCCTCAACCCCAATTACTGTGATATAATAGCTTTCTTGCTTAGTATAGGAAGAACTCAGATCTTATGCCTCTGATAAAGGAATCCCAGTTACCTGAGATGCTAAATGTTAACTTTCTTACTAGGAAAGCATCTTTCAACCTTGGGAAGATTGAGCTATGTACAGAATTTGAAAATTTACATAAACTTAAGGTTCACCAAATTGGTATTTATTTAATTTAATAGATGTATAAGACTTCCTTAAGTACTTGGAAAGATTATCAGTTAGCCAATTATAGTAATTAAAAGGAAACTGAAGAGGGTGGGGCAAGATGGTGGAGTGGTGACATGTGGAATTTAGTTACTCCTCTAGGACAGCTGATAAACAGCCAGGAACTGTATGCAATAGCTCTTTTAGGGTCTTCTGTGACCTGCCACGCATCATACACCAGTATGGAATGTGTGGAATGTCTGAGATCGCGGCAAAGACCTGTACATTTCCAAGGCCAGGGGGCTGGTGCCCCTCCCCCACTAGACATGGCAGATTGTCTTGGAGCTGGTTCCCTGAGGGAAAAAGAAACAATCTGTGCTGGGAGGAGGGAGGGGGGCTCAATCCAGCCCCAACTGGAGAATTAATTAAAGAAATTCAGACTGCAGAATAAAAGTTCTAAGTACAGATAAACCAAGAGCAGGCAAGAAAGGAACCCAGGGCATTCTGCCCAGCAGAGAGGAGGAGGGGCTAACAACAACAGCAAAACAAAAAACAAAACAAAACAAAAAACAAAAAACAAACACAAAAAACTGCAAAAAAAACAGACTTTTGGAGTTGGAGGTGTTCAGAATACTGGAAAAGGACTGGGCTCCAAGGAAAAGGGGCACACAGAAATGGGCACCAACTTGGGCCCTCGTTTGCAAACCAGGGAGCTGAGGTCCAGCTCTGAAGACGGTTTTTTCTTTTCTTTTCTTGCTCTCCAACTCTTTATTTTTGTACTTTTCAATAGCCCATCAGAGCTCCTGCTTCAGCACTACCCCAGTCAAGGGAGGAATTAAAGCTGTCTGAGAGTGAAAGAGATAATATACAAAAAGATTATAGACAAAAGGGCATATCTTTAAATAGTCTATACTAGGACTGACAAAACTTGGGGGCTGGGGAAATTCCTTGAAAAGGGATTTCTTTCTTTCTTTTTTTTTAAATAACTATTCTAAGTAGCTGTTTACAGAAAGCCTCAGATATTTGCAATTGGCCGCTGGACCCAGGCAAGAGCAGAGCTAAGAGATCTGACAAAGCAATGAGTCTAGTGGGGGGAGACAACCCTAGAAGTCATAACTTCCCCAAGAAAGGGAGGGGGCAGGGCCCAGCTAAATGGAGGCCCTCCTTCAAAGAATTCAAACTCCAGGGGCTGAATAACAGAAACCAGTTTGAATCAGCTGTGCCCCTGGAAGGGACAGGGCCTGCAGAGAATTAAAGGCACCTGTGGCTCCTCTTTACACTGGTGAGGAGCTGTGGGCTGACAAGTACCACCTGCTGGACAGGACAGGAAAATCACAGAGTCTAAAGGCTTCACAGGAGGGTCTGACAACCCACAGGTTCTCATTCTCAGGGAAACTTCATACCCTCTTCCTTGGACCTGGGCCTGCTTGGATTGAGAAACTGTGATTGGGAGCAATCATATCTGGGGAGACCCTCTCACAAAAAGGTTACATAGAGGCAGGGCAAGAACCAGAAAAACAAGAGGTGAAAAAATCTGATCAACTAAAGAGAAGCTAGGTTAGAGGTCTAGAATAAGTTGAACTGAATGCCAAAGAATAGATAGAGAACAAAGCCAACCAACAAGAAAACCATAGGTAAAAAAGAGTGAAAACAAGTTCCAGAATAAACTGATCAAGAAAATCAGATGCCTAGACAGTTAAAAATAATGAGCCATACTAGGAAACATGAAAACATGGACCAGCCAAAGGAACAAACTAACACTTCAACTGAGATACAGGAATTGAAACAACTAATTAAAGATGTTCAAACAAATCTCCTAAATCAAATCAATGAGCTGAAGGAAAATGGGGGCAAAAGAGATAAAGGATATAAAGAAGATACTGGATGACCATAAAAAGAATTCGTAAGCTTGAAAAAACAAATGACAGAATTTATGGGAATGAAAGGTACAATGGAAGAGATGAAAAACAAAATGGAGACCTACAACAGTAGATTTGAAGAGGCAGAAGAAAAGATCAGGGAGTTGGAAGACAGGACATTTGAAATTATACACACAAAAGAACAGATATGGAAAAGAATGGAAAAAATATGAGCAGAGTCTTAGGGAGCTGAATGACAACATGAAGGGCATGAATATACATGTTATGGGTGTTCCAGAAGGAGAAGAGAAGTGAAAGGGGGCAGAAAGAATAATAGAAGAAATAATCACTGAAAATTTCCCAACTCTTATGAAAGACATAAAATTACAGATTCAAGAAGTGCAGCATACCCCAAACAGAACAGATCCCAATAGACATACTCCAAGACACTTACTGATCAGACTGTCCAATGTCAAAGACAAAGAGAGAATTCTGAAAGCAGCAAGAGAAAAGTGATCCATCACATACATGGGAAGCTCAATAATACTATATGCAGATTTCTCCACAGAATCCATGGAGGGGAGAAGGCAGTAGTATGATATATTTAAGATACTGAAAGAGAAAAACTTCCAAATGAGAATTCTATATCCAGCAAAACTGTCCTTCAAAAATGAGGGAGAGATTAAAATATTTTCAGATAAACAGACACTGAGAAAGTTTGTGAAAAAGAGACTTGTACTACAATAAATACTAAAGGGAGTGCTACAGGCTGATAGGAAAAGACAGGGGAGAGAGGTTTGGAGGAGAGTGTAGAAATGAAGACTATTGGGAAGAGTAAAAGGAGAGAGAGAAAAAAAAATAAGATATGACATTTAAAACCAAAAGACAAAATGGTAGAATCCACTAAATGTTAATGGATTAAACTCCCCAATAAAAAGATATAGACTGGCAGAATGGATTTAAAAACAGGACCCATCTATATGCTGCCTACAAGAAACTTACTTTAGGCACAAGGACAAAAATAGGCTGAAAGTGAAAGGCTGGAAAAAGATACTTCATGCAAACAACCACGAGAAAAAAGGAGTAGCTACATTAATATCAGACAAATTAGACTTCAAATGTAAAATAATTAAAAGAGACAAAGAAGGACTATATATTAATAAAAGGGTCAGTTCAAGAAAACATAACAATCATAAATATTTATGCACCAAGCCAAATAATAATGTAGATGAACCTTGAGGATGTTATGTTAAGTTAGCCAAAAACAACAGGACAAATACTGTATAGTCTCACTAATATGAACTAAAATTAACGAGCAAACTTTGAGAGTTAAAAGCTGAGAACACAGGTTATAGGAGATAGAAAGAGGGTAGAGATCAGGCATTTGATGTTGAAAGAGTACAGAATGTTCAACAGGATTGACTGTATAGATCCAGAAATGGATAGCATAATACTGTGTGATGGCAGCACAATACTGTAAGTACACTGAACAAAGATGTCTGTGAGTAAAGCTGACAGATAAGGGCTAAGGGCAAGTATGACACTAGAAGGAAAGATAGATGATAAAGACTGGGACTGTATAACTTAGTGAAACCTAGAGTGGTTGATGATGGTGAGTAAATGTACAAATATAAAAATATTTTTACATGTGGGAGAACAAATGAATGTCAATCTTGTTAAGTGTTGAAAAAGGGATGATATTTGGGAAAAACATAATCAAAGCAAACTGGAGCCTTTGGTTAACAGTAACACTATAATATGCTTCCATTAAATGTAACAAAGGCAATATACCAAAATTAAATATCTATGACAGGGGGATATAAAGGAAGGGTATAGGATTCTTGGTAGTGGTGGTGTTGTCTGACATTATTATATTGTATTGTATGGTATTTTAATTTTTTTTATTATTCTTAAAAATTTTAGGGGGGAGTAATGAATATGCTCAAGTGCTGACTGTGGCGATGAATGCACAACTATATGATGATACTGTGAACAACTGATTTTACACTGTGGATGACTGTATGGTATGTGAATATATCTCTGTAGAATTGCAGAGAAAAACATGAACAGAGGGATACAAGTGCTGAAGAAAACATGGAGAGAAGGATGTACCAATTTACTGTTGGTGGGGAAGTAGAATGATGTAGCCTATGTGGAGGACAGTGTGGTGGTTCCACAAGAAGCTAAGTATGTGGGTGCCATAATGTCCTGCAACCTTATTATGGGGTATATACTTGGAAAATCTGAGAGCAGGGACACAAATGGACATTGCACAGTGGTGTTTATGGCGGCAGTATTCATGATTTGCAATGGATGGAGGTGGCCTAAGAGTACATAGACTGATGAACAGAAAGGTGAACTGTGATGTATACAAGAAGGAATGAAGTCGTGAGACACACAACGAGGTGAACGGATCTTGAGGACAGCATTTTGAGTGAAGTATTCCAGAAACAAAAAGATAAACATTATAATGCCTCACCAATATGGACTAACTATAATGTGTAAACTCTGAGAATTGAATCTTAGAGCATAGCTTATCAGGGGGACGCTTACTGTAACAGTCCCTAGATTGTAAGCTCTTACAGCAGTCTCATTTATTCCTGAGTTATAATGGTTATCTCTAAATTCTGAGATGCTGATCAAGCTGTGTATAACCTGGTCAGTCTCTGGAACTTTGGGTATATGTGTGACACCTGAAACCCAGAGCTAGGTCTCTGCAGCTATGAGTATCATTATTACCTCATACAGCAACTGCTATACAAGCTGAAAAAGATTTCAGACTTCAAGTAGAGAAGCGAATAGAGCAGATGTGGTTAGGACTACGGCAAATCAGGCCAAAGGGTAAAGGATGATATTGACTATGTTTTAAAACTTCAACTTCTGTGTGAGACCAAGGAAGAGACGTTTATTTGTTGCAGGATCTATATTTTCTGCAGCACACTAAATAATTTAACTTGCATGGTCAATTTATTCAAATACCATAATTACATGGAACTTTGAATAGGAAGTGAGATCTGATAGGTTTGTACAGGTTAGTGTGAAAGCCCGATACATCCCAAACTAATGTGGGCAGAGAAAGAAAATATATTTGCAGTGTTTCCCTGAGGAACTGGGGAAACAGGCAGAAATGTTGGACTTCCCACCTGGGTTATTACTGATATTCTCACAAACATTGAGGACTAACAATTTATTAGGACGAGCCCTCGATCTTGGGGCTTGCCCTTATGAAACTTGTTACTGCAAAGGAGAGGCTAAGCCTACTTATAATTTTGCTTAACAGTCTCCCCAGAGAACCTCTGTTGCTCAGATGTGGCCTCTCTAAGCCCACTTGGCAGGTGAACTTACTGTCCTCCCCTCTACGTTGGACATGACTCTCAGGGGTATAAATCTTCCTGGCAATGTGGGACATGATTTCCAGGGATGAGCCTGGATCTGGCATCATGGGATTGAGAAAATCTTCTTGACCAAAAGGGTGAAGTGAAATGAAACAAAACAAAGTTTCAGTGGCTGAGAGATTTCAAATGGAGTTGAGAGGTCACTCTGGAGGACATTCTTACATGCTATATAGAAATCCCTTTCTAATTTTTAGTGTATTGGAACAGCTAGAAGGAAATACCTGAAACTGTTGAACTGCAACCCAGTAGCCTTGATTCTTGAAGATGATTCGCATAACTATGTAACTTACATTATATGACTGTGTGATTGTGAAAACCTTTTGGCTCACACTCCCTTTATCCAGTGTATGGACAGATGAGTAGAAAAATGGGGACAAAAACTAAATGAAAAATAGGGTGGGAAGGGGGATGGAATGATTTGGGTATTCTTTCTTTCTTTTATTTTTATTCTTTTTGGAGTAAGGAAAATGTTCAAAAATTGATTGTGGTGGTGAGTGCACAACTATATGATGTTACTATGAACAGCTGATTTTACACCATGGATGACTGTACGGTATGTGAATACATCTCAATAAAACTAAATTAAAAGAAAATTGAATATAACAAATTTATAAATTACAACTTTAAATATTTGTAGCTGTTAATTAAGTTGTAAATAGGAAATAAATAATATTCAAAGTCCCCTTAACAGTGATTTATAAACAAAAGTAAAAAATTTAAAAGGCTAAGTTTTTGATAAAGTAGCTTTAATAAATCAAACATTAATTTTAAAAGCTAAAATAAATATCTGAGTAAATCTTGGTGCTCAAAAACCCCTCAGCATTCTAAGAAAGTTCACAACCAACAGTTTTCAGTGCATGTATATAGTTTCTAATGTTTATACTTCCTTGTGAGTGGAACATATTTCCTATAGGTTTTTGACATAATTACTGTACAGTATCAAAGTAGAACAAATTGACTTGTGTCTACCTAAAGGAATTCATCATACCTGATATTACTATCTTGAATTAAAAGAAAAAACTCTAAGGAACTCATTGCTATAATTACTGAAGCGATATAGTTGTCACATTGTTTAGAACTATACACATAGGAGAATTTTCCAGTCCTAATTTCAGAGACAGTTGTTTATTTTTTCAGTTTTAATTTCTACAAATGCTGAGACCCCATGAGTGATTGTGTTTCCTCTTGGCTGTAAGATATCTTAAGCAAAACCTGTGGCCCATCTTGAAAAATCTATACGAGTCTATGCATGCTCTTCATATACCAATCACAGTCCATGTACCATCTTTGCCTTCCTACTATGTCCTTCCACCCTGATTTCCAAACTTATCCTTTTAGTCCATTTTACCTTAGAATAAACATGTGATATCTTCCAACCTATATAATTAGAATTCCATGGTGAACCAGACCATACTTCTAAAATGGTAAAATATACTTTGGAATAAAGCTGTCTTTGAAATTTTCTTGGAAAGGAGCTAGACCCCACATTTGGGTTAAAATTATCTTTACTTCCAGAAGATCATAATCTATCTTTATAGTTCTACTGCAAGTAAATAAAATTCAAAAGCCAAAATAAAATATAAAGTAGCCAACAAAATGCACAGAAAATTACCAAGTTAAAGCTCATTCTGACAAATAAATTTTGTGCTTCAATATGACTTTCTATATCTACTAGTACTAATATATATCTCAGTAAGACTGAAGGGTATGGTGACTTCTCTGAACTTTTAGAAGATGCAGTGAGAAATATGAACCAAGAAGAGCTGTCACTGTGCAACTGAATATCTCCTTTTAAATGTCTCAGTGATTTGGTAACAAAAGTCTGAATGGCTTACATGTAGACAGATACAACACACATGCAAAATTAGACAGGTAATTTAGGTGCTTTGCTTTCTGAGTAAGAGAACAGATTTTTACTCTAATGATATGCCAGGAAATAATCAGTATATATTGATTTCTCATTAATTTGACTTAATCATTAAAATTTTTCATCATGATTTAGCAGGAATGTTCACTTTTTAATTAGTGCTATTCAATAATATTTCATAGTCAAAATTATTTATAGGGGATTAAAAAGAAATGAAAATAATTTGTTTAGGGAAAATGAAAATTATGAAAATTTACAAAGAAATTATATCTGTATTCATGATAAAAAGTTTTAATCTACTCCAGAATTCCTCCCCCCACTCCAATTTAGAACTAAACAATGTAGCAGCATGGAATAATTACCTCAGTGCTTTGTATCTAATGCTCTCGCATGAAACACTCCTGATAATAAAGTGCAAGCATTCACTTCCCTTTTAACGACTTTCCATTTAATGAATGTTGGCTTTAATCATGCCTTTAACCTTATTTTAAAATTCTGGGCTCCAATGCTAAAAGTGAATGTTTAATGTACTCTCCGGCTCTATCAAGAAATAAATTAGCTGTAGTGGTAGGGGTCTGGCTTGGCCCAATATGACAGGTATCTGAAAAGAGCCACTAACATTGAGGGCTCAAGAGAAAAGACAAAGATAACATATGGTTACAGCCACAGCAGAAAATGATTTTTGGAATAGTTTGCTGACATACATGACAGACATCTATCTCAGCACCAAATCAGAACAACAGAGAGCTAAGTACCATCATATCCTATCCATCCCACTGACATCAGTAATTTAAGTTGCTTTTACTGAACACTGTATTGTACATTTGTATGATGCCATTAGACTACACTGAGGTTCTTTGGGTGAAGTGTCCTAATGAAATTATTAATGGATCTACTATAAGGATGCTATCAATATTAATAATACTGCTGACTACTAAGCATGCATTATTTTATCTTACTACCAAGAGTTGTATTTCTCTTGGGCAATGTGGTAGTTTGAAGCTGTCTGTATCCCAGAAAAGACCATGTTATTTTAATCATTCCTGTGGGTGTAGACCTATTGGGGTGGGACCTTTTGAGTAGGTTATTTCAATTGAAATATCACCCACCTGATTCAAAGTGAGTCTTAATCCTCTTATTGGAGTCCTTTTTAAGAGGATAAAAGACAAAAAAAAAAAAAAAAAAAAAAAAAAGCCCCCAGAGAGGCTGAGAGAGGAAGCCATTGAAGCTAGAATCTGAAAGCAACAAAACCTGGGAGAGAAGGACCAGTAGACATAGCCATATGTGTTGCTATCTGACAGAGGGGTCCAAGCTCTCTGATAGCTGGTTTTTAGGAAGAAAGCGTCACCTGTTGATACCTTGAGTTGGACATTTTCATGGCCTTAGAACTGTAAGCATGTAAGTTAACAAATCCCATTGTAAAAGCCAACTCATTTCTGGTATATTGTATTTTGCCAGCGTCATCAAACTAAAACAAGCAGATTGTTTGTTTTTAATCTTATGAACACTGAATAATATAATGGACAAGGGTTTCCTTTTCCTTTTGGCACCTAGAAAGTTTAGAGTCAAATTAAGGTCCCAGTCTCAGAAAGAGTTTAGGTATGGGATATTTACTCAAAGCATAATTTCTAGTTTCACTTTGTCCTCATTCTTATTGTTGTTCTTTCTTATCTTGCCACTTTCAATTCACCATATCCTGTCATATCAAGTGTCTCTCTAAAGTTACTTCTACACAGTGCATGAATGAATGAATAATAAGATTAAACAAACACAGGGGTGGTAGAAAAAGCAGATAGCCATAATGATAGTTGGCTATTTCCCATTGCTTTTCCTGATAAAGACCATATATAAATCTGAGTAAAGTTGAGATAAGGATTCAATCCAGTGTAATCAGATTCCATGGAAACCATATGATAACAACTTGTTCACAACAAGCAAATACCATGTGGATGGGGATTGATGACCAGAGAATTGGCTGTCTTGAATACCTAAGCAGGTTCAGTGTTCCACTGAAATGTCACAAGTTCTGAGTTTGGAATCAAGTGTACTGGGTTCAGGATTCAGTTACAGAGCACTTCTTTGGGTTAACTTTTGGGAAATCTGGAGCCCTATTGCAACATCTAAACCATTTTGTGGAAAAAGAGAAAGAGAAAGGAGAAGAGGCAAGAATGTTTTATTTCCATGTCCTCATGTTCCTTCCTCTAAGATATTCTTAAATTCCCTGGAAAGTAGCTATGAAATACCCAAATTTTTAAAGACATCAAGGATTGAGGAATTTTTAGCGTCACAGTCTATTCTCAAAGTCCAGAATTTCCTACAATCCCCCATCTAACAATTTAAGTCTTTTTCTTCTTGCTCAGTTCTCATTAGAGCTAAAGAATAGTAAGTAATTAAAAGAACTAAGTGTAAAATGTTTTATATAATCCTCCATGCTCACATTCTTGGGAAGATAACACACAATGTTATCTAACTAGCTGTACACTGGCTGAGTAGATGGGTATGAGAAAGAAGCAGCATTGGATAGCAATAGCCAAATTTCACAGGGATCCTTGAACCACATTTACAAACCTGGTAGTGGCACATTTCCTCTTATTCCTCAAAACTGCTGATGGGTCACAATGTTTACAAAATTAAGTACAAGCCCCTTTTCAGGCATTCACGCCTTCTAAGTATAGCTCAACATGCATTTTTAGGCACATTGCCCACTTGTACCCCAAGAATAACCTATGCCACTTCAAACGGCCCTAACTTTAGGTAAGGTCTATGAATCAGGGAAAAAAAAATCCTAATTCTATTACATTTTTCTCTTCTTTGAACTTCCTCACATCTCTTAAGATGCTTAAATAGTGCTTTATGTTCTATTTAATTTGTCTCGTACCAAACCCCTTAACTTCCTTATCCTTGAGCCCAGTTACCCCACAAAGTATAGACCTTTGTAATTTGTATCCCTTGTAGAGCCTAGCACTGCTCTATCTACCTAGAGGCCACTCTTTTCCCTTGCAAATAAGTGTGTCAGTTAAAGCATGCCTAGAAGCGGGCTTTCCATGTTCAAAATAATGTTTTTTTTAATGATGTGGCACTTATTCTTGACTTTTCAAGGTAGGATAATCATAATCTGCCTTCATATGTAACTTCCACCTATTGGTCTTAGGCTTTTGCTCAGGATCTTTATGGAATATGCATAGTCCTTCTTTAACAAGACAGTCTTTAAAATATTTGACGTTGAAAATTCTGTCATCATAAGGACCCTGGAAGGTCTAGTACCCCAGGAAGAACATGTTGTTGATGGGACAGTTCCAGGAACTGTAATTAAACTAAGATAACAACCCTTTTTTCTACCAAGATCTAACATGCTTGTCCTCTGCTCTTATTCTAGTCTGGACATAAATAGCTGGGTGGCACAGACATTCTAGTCACTTCAGGGTCCTCAGATACAAGGCAGAAAATGCTTATATACACCATATTACACAGCCACTTAAAAAAGACAAACATAGAATATGTGGTAGCAAAATTATGGCACACATGGAAAATAATATCTGACCAGTACACTGAAGTAAACCAGAGGGAATTTAGGGCTTATTATGGGTCTTGGAAAAAAAATCCATTACATTTGCTTAATGCATCTATGATAGGGAAAAAATGTTAGAATATACTAAATAATGAATTTGTGTACATAATCTTTATCAAAAATTTTAATGAGATACTTGAGTAGACACAGCTTATATAGAGAACCATACAAAAGGTATTCAAATACAATTTTAACTGTGGCAAATTTTTACATGGTTTTAAAAATGATTTTTAATTTTTTTAATCAATGTAAGAATTTATAATAGCTCAAAATTGAAAGTCTCATAATTAAAATAAATCTAATCCCAAATGGAAGCTCTGTTCTAGAATAATATGAGTCCATGTGAAAAAATGGCTGTTTGGTGCTCTTTCTTTCCTCTTCCCTCCTTTCTACCTCCTTCACTCCCCATCCCTTTCTACTTCTTTCATGTCTTTCACCATTTTATTCTGAAAGTTTTTCATTGACATTAATTGATAATTCCTTTGCTTAATGAGCTGCCTCAAGGCTTCAAAATATGCTAAACCACTCATCTCACAGATAAAACACTACAGTGCTTATAAACCAGATCAGAACTGGACAGTCCAAAGGAGGTGGGGAATTTGAGTACTGCATCTAATGGGTAGAAAAAGTAAGAGGAATTGACTGCAACCACAGTACTCATCCTATTGCAAAAAGCTTGTCAGGGTATCTTTAAATGCTATGCTAGGTCCGCAGTCTAACTCCCCTTTCTAACCCTCTAGTGCTTTAGCGTTCCCTAGCAACAGAAGCAAAAGATCAATTTAGAAAAGTGCTTTCCAGAGCATTCCTATCTAGCTACTGACCAAGCCATTTTAGTTTATGTGATCAAGCAACTGAAATTCACGGAGATTTTACCATTGACGGTCCTCAGCAGCAAAAGTGGGAAGAGGACCACTTGATATGTATGCTACTAATGTCTGAGATGATGAATTCTACCTCTACTGCACTAGCATGGATGGGTTTCAGTAAGAATTAGTAGTCTTGGCATCTCACTGTGAACCAGCAGTGTTGCTAGGGAAACTGATAATTATGTGGCAAAATGGAGGGTACAGAATAGAAAAAGAGTTCAGAAGAAATGTAAGGTTTTGATCCAAATCAGCATGCTAATAGTACAGTCTGTTGATCTTCTGTAGTCATACAATTTAATAAGTACCATTAATTATATGTTTGACAAGACACTTATTTCTCAACTGAAAGAAAAGAATCATAATTAATTGGACCACAGAAAGCTACTGGTTACTGATCATACTTTGTGTGTGCCATAGCAGGAACACTAACTATAAATTACAATTAATTTTTAAATTAAAATATTCACAGTATAAAAAGACACATTGGTTTTATTTCCAGTGTTTTCTTTAGCTATCAATCTTACAGTGTTCCAGAAATAAAAATTATAATTTCATAATAGCTCTAATAAAATTGCTTTTTATCCCTCATAGATTAAGTCATACTGCCTCAAAATACTCCAAAAGGTGGGGAAGAAGGAAGCATTGCTATTTTTATATTAAACACAGTAAAATAAACCCAGAGAAGCTGAATGACCTTCCTGAAGTCACACAGCTCCTCAGTCAGTGGTAATTGTGGTGCTAAATTCCCCTCTCTTAGTTGCCAGAGAGGTGTTATTTTTAAATTATATCCTATTAAGGGAAAAACCATCAAAAGGAGATAAATCAGTAAATGAATTCAATCTCTATGTATACTCTTAATTTTAAATGAAGATTTCCAATACTTCTTATTTTTAATGGCTAAGAATTTAGTTCTAAAAGTTAACAACATAATGTAAACACCTTTCTTGTTTTCTAGGAAAATCTTGTTGGAAACATTTTAATATGTGATAAAAATCATCAAAAAATTAAATAGCTCATTAACAAACTGGGCTTCACTGCATGTCAAATCACTGAGACAGTGCCTGTCATTGACAATTCTGCTACCCATAATTCTTTTATTTCCACATTTTCCAAAGACTGCTATGCACATATTTTAAAAGATGAAACCAAAAGTTATATACTCTCCTGTGCAGTTTCTTTACAAATTCTTATACATTTTCTAATTTATAAATATACATTCATATATATACAATCTCTGTATGGTTTATGTGTGTGAGAAAACAAGGGATGAATATATGGTTGGCATATGAAAGAAGGTGACCATTCACAATAGAAAACTTTTCCAGTGTTTTGGTCTTCTTATTTGGTCTTTGATAGAGAAAGAAGTGAGAAGGACACACAGGACACAAAGGAAAAAGCACAGCTTCTTAACTAAATGAAATCCAATGTTACAATCAGGCATTCAGCCTTCTGAAATGTTATGCAAAAGTTATTTATTCTAGTAGATTTAAAAATTTAAGCCTTCCTCATTAATACATAAGTAGCACAGATCACCCCAAATGGGATGGACTATCATATTTTAAGCAGTTTATCAAATCTATTGATTTTCTGATGTTTTTAAAATAATCTTTGGTTTGTCTTTAGATGGAATTTTGTTAATTCTTTACGTTAATGCATTTCTCCTTTTATGACAAGAGTTAAAATCATGTTCGTATTTTGATAAGCCTTTTCCTCTTTCCAATAATAAAAAGACATTATAAGCTTTTAAATCTCTGGGTACAAAAAGAACCTAATGCTGCGTTATACAGTCATTAAAAGTAATTGTTGTGGTTAGGTTAAACAAACCTTGACTTAAGCCATCTTGACAAGTCATCTGCTTGACATCCAAGTTCTCCATGGTATCTCCTTTAGGGACTTCACCAAGAGATGTTCTTCTCTCAAAAATGTTGTTGTTATTGTTAACTTGGGTCCCATTTTGCTTCAGTAGTCTGAACACCTCAGCCTCCAAATCTCTAATCTAAAAAAAACAAATTCATTTATAAAACCCTAAACGAGCAATTCCTCTCTAAAAAACAGGTAAAATCATCCTATTATTTAGTGGCTTTGAGAACATAACTCACCCGCACTTGTAAGCCTTGAACTTCCACAAGATGAGCTTTTTCCAAATCTTCTATTTTCTTTCTTTCTGCTTCCTGTCTTTTGATGAAATCAAGTTCTCTTAAGAAGAAAATAACAGATCTGATTGCATCAAACACTCAATAAATGAGGAAACGTGAAAGTTCTTATCTGAAGCAATAAACTGTAAAGTATGGTAAGTAACTGGACAGCTATTTAAATAAACAGAACTTGATCATAGTTGGAGAAAAGGTATATAGTAATGAAAGAAACTAAACTATCTTTAATTGGTCACAAAGCAAAGAAAAATGCTTTGTTTCTGCTTATTATGAGTTTCATTTGCAGCTCCTGATTCTCGAGTACCCAAACATACTTAGATAGGTACACTAATGACCCACCCTGGGTAATTTTGTGGAGATAAGTATGTGAGGTAAACGTAATTCCACATTTATGATATTGCGTCCACAGTGAACTGATGAAAGTAGATAGTTAAGAGTACAAACAGAAAATTATAATGAGATTGTCTCTACTAATGACAGGGGAGAGGGCGCTGGGCAGATCATAAATACTGAAGGGGAGCACTAACTTACACACCTAAAGATAATATGAAAAGAAAGAGAAGTATCTCCATTTTGAGAGCCTTTAATAGAATATGCAAATTTAACAAAATTTATTACAAAATCATTACATGAGCTATAGTCAGTTATCATATTTTTGGCACGAAGAGTTAAAATACTGACATACTGAATTCATGGTCACAAAGAATAACTCCTCCCCATTTTAACAATAAACTTTTAATAGCAATCCCTCTTAAATAATTAAAAACATTATTTCCATGATAGGAAATAACAGATACATGATGAATCTTACACATATGCTCAGAGTCTAAGGCTTGGCATGGACACCAGAAAAGATACTGCCAGTCATTTTCATTGTCCTAGCTAGCAGAAGTAACTGTTGAAAAATTTCAGTAAAAATCTCCCTAGTCAGCCTCCTTGAAATTGCACCGAGATCTGACAGATGGAAGCAAAGCAGCAGAGCTTGGAAAGGGCTGCTGAAATGCAAAAGCAGAATGTGGCGATAGGCTCTTTCACTGCAGTGAACTGAGGCCCTTATGATTCTCTCAACAGCTAAGAGATGCAGGGTGATAGGGCAGAGGGGCTGGCCTATTCACCAGTGGGAAAATTCTGCAGTTACCGATTCTAAGAACAGAGATAGAAGCAGCTTGATCAAGGCCCCAATTGCTGCCTTTCACGAACCACATCCAGTAGTAATTCAGCATAACTTCAGCTGGCTTCTTGTTTTTAAATCACAGAGGTATGTCAGAAAGGATGGATAATTTATCACTTTTAAATATTTCAATCCTTAACTACCAATGATCAGTTATCAAGGAAAAAAACGCAGGAGGCAACAGGTTGCCAAAAATTGTAAAATATAAAAAATATTGTCTCCTATGAAAAAATGCTACAAGTGATTTCCAAACCCGGATGTCTATTTATGCTATAACTATGCCTCTAAGAGGAGGGATAACTCGGAGGTCCTTTCTTCTATTACACTAGCTATCACAAAATTACCAAATATAAACATTTTTTAGTCTTTCACAACTATTCTTTATTAATTAGATGCTGCTTACTTTTGTTGAAAATCCTTTATCAATTTCTTTGCCTTGTTGTATTTCTTTTCCAGTGCTTGGTACTGGCTTTGAGTTTCTTTGAGGTGTTCATTCACCGTGTGGCATAATGTTTGAGCCTCAATCCAGTAGCTCTCCAACTTCACCATTCTTTCTTTATTCTCTTCTATGTTCTGTTGGAGTTGGTTTTTCTCTAGTTCCCATCTCACTTTCTCATTTTCTGCTGCTTGCAGCTGGATAAAGCAAATATCAAGGCAAGGGTCACTTGGGTACTTCTGTAGCAAAAATCCCTAATAGTTTTACAGCATGTTTCAGATTGAACCCCATTGTTACATACATTCGATCACCAAAACACCTTTAGATTAGAAGAGCAACTATTATTTTCATCATTTCATAGATTTTGAAATGGAAGGCTTGAAAAGTAAAATGATTTGCCCAAGGTCACACATCTGATAAATGATAAAACACACACTTGATGCCAACTCCCATGATCTTTCCATCACACTATGTAGTCTGAAATTCTGTGAATGGTAAAAGACATTTTAGAGGCTGATTAATTATATCCAATGAACTCTGACACATTTTCTTTGAGAGTTTTTAAAAATGTCCAATTATATGTAAAAAAATTTAACTAAAAAGGGAGTGGGGAGAGACAAGGAGGGAACCGGAGATGGGTAGGAGCGCTATATGGCCCAATGGCTAAAAGGGGACTCGGAGACATTCAATTTAGATTTGAACCCCAACTCTGCCATTACTGGCTGTTTAACCTTGGGAAAGTAAATGAAGTTCTCTAAGACTCAATTCTATTATCTATAAACGGAATTGTGATACAACACATCAGCATGTTTGGAACAGCTCCTTGGGCATAGTGATCATCTGATAAATGCTAGCTATTTTTACCTTGATTTTAACCCTTTGTTGATATTATTATATCCTTTACTTCAACTGACATGGATACAGTCTGTAGTACATTATTTTGCTGGCAGTGTTATGAATTCCTAGAGCCTTATAAATTTCATAGTTGCATAAAAGGATAAAAGACAGTACAGGTAAAAATATAAATTATCGCAAAAATATAAATTATTGCTGGATTAATTGAAGTACCTCTAATGGAACAGAAAAACAGCTGTAGTTTTTCTGTACTGTAGTTTTTCTGTACTGTAGTACAGTCTATAGTACATTATTATTCAGTGTTATGAATTTCTAGAGCCTTATAAACTTTGTAGTTGCATAAAAGTATAAAAGTATAGGTATAAATATAAAGTATTGCTGGATAAATTTAAATCCCTCTAATGGAACAGAAAAACAGCCTCTTTCAGGTTCTGCTTCCAGGGACTCTTAGGATGAGATGGCATACCAGTCCAACCCCCTCATTTCTACAGAAATTCAAGGCTGAGCCATGACGTGAGTGGGGCAAAGTCATTTATTCACAATAACCTTCTGACCCTCAAACCTTCATATATGCCTCCTGCAAAGTTCAAAAGGATGCAGATTCATTATAAACTATGAATGTTTAAAATCTAAGACAAATTCAAAATCATACAGCAGCCAGCAAATGGAAATATATATATTTGTATGTATATTTTAAACTAAATACATTAGCAAAATAGATTACAAAGTAAAAAACTAGCAAAAAAACATTTAAAAATCAGGAATTTTATTACCAACAGGGATAATAAAGAGTCACAATAAAGTAAGCCTAATTTATTGATATTATATGCTAATATAATTATAACAAAAATGTAAAATATGCATTTATAGGCTCGTCTAAATTAAATGTTTATAGTCTAACATAAGCTCCATTAAAGCACTTACAATCACAGGAGAATCTTTCCCCTATTTCTAACTGACATTTAAAAAAATATCTTCTATTCTCCCATTCCATGTCAAGAAACAATAAAAACCTAAAATATGACTAGGTTTTTTTTAAACACTTCTTTAATTAAATCGTGTTTTGTATTCAAGTTGTTTATTTACCAACCATTACTAATTTAAAAATTATTATTCATAGAACTGGGCTGACACTGGGAATGATGTATAGACATGTTTTGATTAAGAGTTTATAGAATGTTTTAACTGAGAACACTGTTTAACCAAAATAGCCTTGCTAATTCATCTCCATTTAAAATACAGGGAAAAACCAAAAGAAGTGTTAAATGTGAACATTAGGGGTGGGGAGGAACTGAGTCTTCATTTTTAAAAGACCATAAAAACAATAAAGAATATTGCTTTAAAGGTAATTCAAAGGGTATTTTTAGACCAAATTACTAAAACTAGACACAATTTCTAGAACTCTTTTCTATACATCTGCTATATAATTTATCAATTAAGAATTCCCTTTTGAATCTTGTTATTCCCTTACGGACCAAAAGCACATACTTCCTATTTTCAAAACCTGTTTTTTTCCCAGAAATTTAGGTAATGTGAACTAAACTTGTCCAAAAATTTCCAGTAGTACCTGGCACCTAAAATCAATTATGCATGTATTATAATACATTAAATCTGTAATATTTGTTTACTAAAAATTGGACATTTTTCTATCAAAAAATTTTGTGTACTATGTCAAAACAATACACTGCTTCTGATGAATATGTTAAATATAAATAAATGATTAAGCCTATTTAAAATAAGAGAGAGGAAGAAGAACAAAATAGAAGAACAGAAAGTTCTTTCAAAGCTTGAAGCATTAAAATATGGTTTTTTGAGCAAAGTTCAAAAGAAAACTTTGAAAAGGAATGCTTGAGGCCAATTCAGAGGCAATTGGCCACATATGTGCTATTATGTAAATGTATAAGCTTTAAATATTGTTATTTGCACTGAGGAGGGAAATTGGAGTGCTTGCTCTCACTGGCAAGTCTGCACATCTAACACAGAAGATGAATCTCTAGCATTTGTATTCTTCAAATGAACAGGAAAACAATTCTGAAGTTTAAATAGTACAATTCAGGCACCCGTATTGGTTCTTACCTTGCTCTTCAATTTTTGAATCTCAGCTTCAGTTACTGCATGCTTGATTTGCAACTGAGAATTGAAAAGAAAGAAAAAACAATCTGAATAAGAGAGTAAACCTATATTTGTACAGCCTCAGAAGTTAGAAGAATACCTTATCTACAGCAGAAGGCCTAGAAAAGTGTTGCAATGCAGCAGGTTGTAAATTAAAATGTCTAGTGTGTAAAACGACTCACTGGGTGCAAACTTATTACACAGAGGGTTTACGGCCCATACTCCCTAGCATCAGATTAGGTTACCAATTTAATTGTTCAGGAACCAAAGAGAAGGCAGCATATTTTCTTGCCTTCTTTGCAGCTCTATGATCTGAGTGTCAAGACATCCCACAAGGGATTGTTTCCTTGCAGAGTCTTGTGGATTGAACTGCTTAAGCAGGCAAATCAGCCAGTGGCAGTGTGAACATCCTATTCCAAATCTGGAAGAAAGGTGGCACTATGGTTCCGTGAGACACACTTTCTGCTGCACAGCGATTTTACAGCTCTGCAAAGAGGGAGACAAGGATGGTGCAGCATCAAAGTGAAATCTGTGATTTTTTTTTAAATTGCAGGAAAGGCACAGATCCAAATTTTTGTCTTCCAAAATATTTAGTCCTGTTGAAGACCCAGACCCCAACAAGCTTCAAATACAGCTTATTTGCAGGAGAACAACCATTTAGGCACTTTGTTTCACTCCTCCCCACAACGGTCCCCTCCTCCCCACCTTAGTTTCTCCTGTAAAGGAAGGAGAAAGAAACATTCATTTCCTTAAGAGAAAATTAAATACCCCCCCCCCAAATTAAGAGGAACATTCTATAGGTTCATAATCTCTTATTTGAAACCCTTGTGGCCAATTAATTTTTGAATTAAGAATTCTTCCAATTTCAGAAAGAAAGAGATGCGTCCTCCATAAATTGTGCATTACCCATAGCAGGGTCTGTGGAAGCACTCTGTAATCAAACACATTAATATTTTGCCACCAAACATATGAATATTCCCATTAAGTCAGGTACATAAAGATTACAAATAGCATCCTGTCAGTTTTGGTCAGGTTTTACCACCAAATGAGTTTGCCATAAACTTTTAAAAAAGTCTGTTTTCCAAGCATTTGGGATTTATGATTGTATATGAGGGACTGTAGACCTCTAATATTACTATAATCAAATAGGTCTAAGAGGTTTTCTTATCAGAAAAAAAATAAATTATACAGGTGACTCCACTGGTGGAATAATAGTAATACGGAATTCTTGGACCAGCAACGTGAAACACCGGAGACCACGATACCTCTACAAACCTCAGCTCTCCCTTCCATTTGTAACCTGCATTTCCTTGGTTTTTACTTAGTTGGTGAGGGCATTTGGGAAGAGTGAAGAGGGAAAGAAGGAAGAACAATAAACTTACAAAAAAGTGATAACTTTTTTTTTTCCTATCAGTTTACCTAACTGATAATGTTCATGCTCACCAGAGCCCTAGTCTCGATCCGTCTTTCAGGGGCCTGACACAATGCCAGGCAACCCAGCCTGACATGAGAGAATATCCCAGTGGATCCTCCCTCTGCAGGCCCTATATTAACCATACTACTGCAGAATCCTGGATCCTTAGACTTTTGGAATCACCTACTTTAGACATGGGAAAACTAAGGCTAGAAAGTAACTGACCTGGTCTTGTTCTCACAGTGAATGGTTGTTAAAACCAGGATTAGAACCTGGATCTTTTTGTCCCTGGTCCAGTGACCCTTTCCTTAGAAAATAATAATTAATTTAACATGCATGTATTGAACTGTGGCTTTGTGCAAGATGCTGTGAAAATAACCCTTTCTCCTTCTAATAAATATTAGTGCTAACCACCCCCAAATATAAACTAATAAACTAAAAAGGACACAATTATTTAGACATTAGACATACTATATAACTTCAAGTAATTAGTTTCCAGGGAGATGTATTTCAGTGTGAACATGCTATGTCATCTAGAAAATCCATGTGTCTAAATGATTTTGGAGCACTGACAATTGTTATTGATGAGATGATCTATTCCTTATTCTTTTCTACCATGTGTCACGTGTGAAGAGTGGTTAAGACAGACTGCTTGAATTTGTCTCAGGTCCACCACGTACTAGCTGTGTGACCTTGGAAAATTACTTAATCTCTCTTACCCTCACTTTCCTCACCTGTAAAATGCAGTTTCTCATAGGTCATAACTTTCCATAATGGAATATTAAATGAGATAAACAACATGTAAAGCATTTAGCACAGTGGCTAGCATAGATATATCTTCAATAAAGTCAGCCAGAACTAAGAAGGGTTGATCTGAACTCAAATATGATTATTACAACTCCATTTCTCAGTTAAGAGCACTAAATGCTATAAAACATCACACTTGAAATTAAAACAAACAAAAAAACACCTCGGGTTCTATTTAAAGAGTAGTAAAATCAAAAGGGCAGATTTCACAATCAACTCTGCACCACAGAGGAAGTGCCAGATTTTATTTTCTTGGTGGTTAACTCGTGGTAGGATAACCAAGTATATGGCTGCAATGTGTTGAGACTTTGGACTTTCTTTCCTCAGATTTCTGTAACCTCTAGCAAATTGCTTCTCTGGGTCTCAGTTTCTCATGTGAAAAATGAGAGGGCTGGACATGAAGATTTCCAAACCCCCTCCGAATACTTGGCATTTATGAAATGAAGAGCCTGAAGGTGATTGCCAAGGTTGTAGAGTTTAGAATTTCTCATCCCAAGCCAGCATTTTCATTCTTATGAATTCAAAAACTACATTGATATAATGCTGTGTGACATCAATCCTAGGTAAGTGAAATAGCCACAGCTGATCTCCAATTATTCCACACCTCTCACCTCACCAAGAATGGGTAACACAAGGGAGCTGAATGCATTAGCAGTGAGATAAGAACAAATAATAAAAGCTTTGAGTGCTCCTCCTCCATATGTGCAGCTAAATTCTTTAGATACAGGAAAGAAGAATGAATCTTGTAAATTCAGACATTATTTAGATGCTGGTCAAAAACTTTAGTGCAGGTTTGCTTAGGATCCAAAAGGCTCAAAACTATAGATAGGCAATTATTTTTTATCTGTTTGCACATAATAAGAATTTCTACAAATCTCTTTAACAGGAAAGGCATCAAAAATCAACATATTGAACTCTTTCATTTTATGTAAGAAGAAACTATGTTCAGTAAGCTTAATTTGCAGAGCTAAATAAGTGCCAAAGCCAGGTTTTATAAATCTTAGTTGATGGGTCTCTCTACTCATACCAAATTTCTTATACTTATAGAACCCCCCCCCCTTTTTTTTTAATCATCCCTTTTTATCATTGTAAATAACCCTATGAGGTAGGCAGGACAGGCACTGATAACCTCACTTTATGGATGAGGTAAAAGGCTCAAAAAGTTTCAGGGATTGATCAAATTTCCACCAGAACTAGTGATGGAATGGAAATAATTCCAGGTCTGACTAGTTCTCTGTTCCTCCTTGAAAGGCATCAGAAGTGCCATTTTTGCTCCCAAAAAGCTGCTTTTCAATTCAATTACCACTCATCATGAGTCAAAACTGAACTAGCTGCTTTGGGATACATTTCTCTTTTAATCTTCACAAAAATCCTGAGGTATATATCATCATCTTCACCTCTCAGATGAGAAATGATTACTCAGATTGGAAACCATGGATCAGTTCAGGTAGTCTGAGAATTTGGACACTGAATGCAAAATGGTGCTCAATCAGGTGCTTTTATTAATGAAACTTAGAAAGACCATCTCACTTATTATTCTACCAGCATTTACTGATTGACTCTGTGCCAGGTACTCTGATAATCACTGAGGATACATGAAGATGACATAGAACCTACCTTCAAGATGCTTACTACAGGAGATCAATAAATACCACTTCCTGAGAGAAGTTCCCCTGGATTACACGGAGAGAAACTTCAGAGGGAAACCACTCCTTGATTAGTCTTTATTCCTATAACCAGGTCAGATGCCCTTTGGTTTTGGCTTGTGTGGTGGACTGAATAGTGTCCCCCAGAAAGATATTTCCAAGTTTGAAGTCCTGGTACCTCTGAATATGCCTTTATTTGGAAACAGGGTCTTTGTAGTAGTTATGTTGGATTTAGGATGGGCCCTAAACCTCATGATTGGAGGGGAGACTTGAGACATGGAGATAAACGGAATGGAAGGCCATTTGAGGCACAGATTAGAGTGATGCATATGCAAGCCAGGGAATGCTAAGGATCACCAGTCACCACCAGAAGCCAGGAGAGGGGCATGGAATAGGTTCTCCCTCAGAGGCTCCAGAAGGAACCAGCCCTGCTAACACCTTGATTTCAGAATTCTGGCCTCCAGAATTGTGAGAGAATACATTTCTGTTGTTTTAAGCAACCAAGTTTGTGGTGATTTGCTAAGGCAGCCCTAGGAAACCAACAGAACCGGTTTATCCCATGTTAGCTCTGACTGTGAGCTCTATCTTCCAGACAAAGTGGGCACAATGGGCCTGAAGTACTTCCATTTCATGAAGAAGAGAAAACTGCTTTTCAAAGAGGTGAAGGCTCTTGACAAAAGATGCACAGTTGGTAAAAGGTTGACTTTTCTAATTCTAGAGCAGTTCTCTTTCAACAGGCTTAGGAGATAAAAGGTTGTACATCTATCCTTTGAGAATGGTCAGGCTGATTGATTGTAGGGAGAAGAGGTTAAAGGGGTTGGTTATTAGAAATAGAGCAGGAACTTTTGGGCTTCAGAGAATCTAGGCTCGGAGGGAAGACTTGGGGTGGGAGGGCATAAATAAAAAGAAAAGGTTAAGGATTGCAGATCAGTGTCTTAACTTGTTAGATCAATCTCTTTCATTTCTTCCGTCATCTTTAACATGAATGCCACAGATACCCACCCCAGGATTAGGACACGAATAAACGTACATATTCTCACAGAGAGCAGGAGTTCTTATTTAATATTCTGTAGGTGTACCTGCTGTGTATATTTTCTTTTTATTTCTTTCAAAAAGATGAATAAGTAACATGCACTCATATAACTGAATCGATATAAAGCAAATATGTGTGCTAGAAACAGAAACATCCTTATACAGAAACATAAATAGTGAGATTGAACTTTTGCTCTCTCTTTACTTAACTTGTGCAAACACAGAAAACATTTTTCTTTAAAAAATGAAAAATACTATCTTTGTAGGAAGATTTAAGAGAGCTATAGTGCAAGAAATTTTACAGATGGGAGCAATGTTTTCTGCTTTCATTTTATAAGAGGAAAATAATAACAGATAATTATGTAGAACTCTACAAAGTGGTTTCAGCATTGAAATCAGTATTTTAATTATCTTTGTCATTATTTGGTTGATGTTTGGCTTACCCACGACAGTGTAAATGACACAAAATCAAGAATCAGGGATATTTTTGTCTACACTTTGGTGCTGTTAAAAGAAAATATGATATTCTATGACCTCAGGGATTTGGGCTTTCCTATAGTGAAATGAAGCTATGCTGTATTCATTTGCAATTTCCTCTCAAAGCTGTATATAATGCACCTGTATTTAAATTACTAAAACTGTTGCTTAAGGGAATATTTTATCTAAAATCAGCTGAAATTGGTTTATTGAATGACACCACAATCTAATGTTAAGGAAAGTACTAATTGCAACGTATGTAGCAAAGGGTGAAATTTTCCAACAAAGTCACTCTCAAAGTAGATACTCAATAAACTGGTTAATGATGAAGGTTCTGGACGTAGGTTACAGCCTATAGTTACAGTCCCCTTTTAAATAAATATCTGTTTAATGGTAGATAACAATATATAGCTTCTGTATATGTTAATGGAAAGTTCCATAAAGAGAACATTATTTTATCCAATGTATTTGTAACTTTTTCTAGATTTTTCATAGATTCTCTATGATTTAAGTAAATAAAATAGTGCAATGTTTTGACTATATCTTTTTCATTAAGAAAAGGTAGAATTGTTTTCACTGATGCTAATACCCAGGATTCTTGGGGAAAGGTAGAGAGGGAGGAAACACTTGATAGTTTAAAGGGCACCAGGCCAGCAGTTCCTGAGCAGCCTTTCTCCCCACTTCCCTCTAAATTCCCCATCCAGTCACATTAATAAAGAAAATTTCACAATCACAATGAACTCTAAAACTAAAAATAACAGAAATTTCTGCCTTGTGCAGATTATCAAGACTTTCCTAATATAATTTATTTCTGAACATATAAAAATAGGGAAAACTTCCAAACATATTGAACTTAAAAGAAATCTTTGTAAAAGCTTTTGATTAATTCACTCTAGTCAGATTTTCAGTTACTTACAGTTGAATATTTGTCTAAACAATAGAGAATATTATAAAATTTTACAGCTTAGGAAAAAAAAAACCTTGAATTAGACAGATACCTCCCATAAACTTGGAGTAAAAGACTCACTGTGATTTAAAAATGCCAGTTTTCTGCAAATTAATTTACTAGTTTAATGTAATCCAATCGAAATTGCAAAGAAGAATTTTCAAGGAAATCAATACAATAATTCAAACATTTTCTTGAATAATAAATTGGAAAGTAAAGGAATTTTTGAAGAAAATAATTAGATGGATCTGATTTACCACACTAATATTAATAAGTATTCTAAGAGTACTGTACTTAAGAAAATGAGAAAACAAAACAGAATATGAAGTCCAAAAACAGTCCATGGTGTAAAGGTACAAATTCTGTATATAATAATGCTAACCCTTCCAACTAGGGAGAAATGATTAAATGAACATTTAATTAAATGGCTAATGTATCAGTCTAATGTGTTTTTCCCATATAGCATATCTACTTTTGCTCACCGGAGTTAAGAGAACCATCTATAACACAAGATTTTGTAAAGACTCCAATACAATATGACCCTCCATCCCACCCCAGGTTTTGTGCAAATTGTTGGTAAAAATATCTAGTGCTATATGGTATTTCAGCATGTATACTAACAACTTTAAAACTGTGATAGTGAAAGTGTACAAAGTAAAAATGCTGTAAAAGTGTCACACAGAAGATACTCAATGGAAATCTTCTTATGAAAGAAATATATTCATATGCTAAATATTTTAAACAGAGAATAAAAGAATTAGAAATAGAATTATGTAATATTTTTCTGTTCTTGAGACAAGGACAGACCATAAATTCTTTAAAACAAAAATTAAAAGAAAACTACTAATTTGGTTACCCAGCCAAAAAATAAATCAAACATGCTATATAGAGCAAGTCTAGTTCATACAGCTGTCTATACCAGGGTCAGTAAACTTTTTCTGTAAAGGATAGATAGTAAATATTTTAGGATACGTTGGCCATATGGTCTCTGTTGCACCTATTCAACTTTGCTGTGAAAGCCACCACAGCCAATAAATACACAAATGAGTGTGTTTGTGTTCCAATAAAACTTTATTTACAAAAACAGGTAGTGCACCAGATCTGGTGAATAAGTCAGAGGTTGCTGACCCTGGTATAGACCATGAAGTTGTCTACAAAATGGTGCACACTTAGAACAATATTTACAGAGCATCCTTGGCTCAATTCATAAAATGGAGGATATCACCTTCCATAAGTGTTTCTGCTTTTTAACTCCTTAGATTCCGTAAAAGAATGTGAGTCCTTTCTATAACTAAAGACTAGGGAACATTTTCACATGGCAACATGGAAGAGCTATAATGTAAGAATTTTCCAGGGCAAACTACCTTCACCTCATTGCTTCCAATATTTGCCAAAGTTGGACTGAGAGTTAAAACATCCAAGGAACAATTCTTAAAGAACAAGTACTCTTACAGATAATCTATATTCCTGGACCAACTTAAGAGTTATAGAGATTCTATCTTTTCTCCTACCTCTCAGGCCACCTCTTGCAGAAGAATATTGTTTTGCTTTTCTTCTTTCCTTTGTAGTGCACTTTGATTTGATGATATCAGTTAATCCAGAAAACCTTTATAAAAAAATGGCCCTAATATAGGTATAGCTATTCTTAAGGGAATTCTGAGTACTCTAGTGTCCTCTAGTCATAAAGACATTTGTAGCTGATCTTCATGATAGGAATAGCAATAAATCATCTGAAAAATGAATGTATTTTGCTTCAAGGAATCTGTGAATGGTAGAAGTGGAATGGGTTCAACCTAACTAAAAATTATGGGCACAGAGAAATGGGGATCAACATGGCAGCATAAAACATCCCTGGGAATGTTTCTTCTTAGAGCTAAATCAAAGGACAGTTGCTTGAACTTTGGAGGATAAAAGACACTGGGGAAAGACTCCACAAACACTTAATCAAAGGGGGAAAAAAACACCAAAAAAAAAAAAAAAAAAAGGATGGAAAGTGGCATGGAAGTGCTAGTAGGACCCCCCACCCCCACCCCTCGTCGTCCCTTGTGCTGTTTAAGTGATGCACAGTGGCCGTGCTCTGGCCTGGGCCTGACCAGCCAAGAGCCATGTAGAGTCTCATGCACATTCAGGCATGGGGACCCAAGCCACACTGAACCAAGGCAGGCCCTAGGGTCAGCAGACACGTGCATACAAAGCAGTTCCCCAGAAACCAGAGCAAACTGCAGCAAAACTGTTGGCGAGCTGTGAACATTGCTAGTGCAACTAAATGAAAAAAAAAATTGGGTGTTTTTGAACACTGACCCCATCTAGTCCAGATTCTCTAATGCAGAAGTTTCCAGAGGCAGAAAACCTATTCCAAGACACATAGCAATCAAAATGGACAATATATATTAATAATAAGACAATCCACCAAGAAGAAATAATTATAAACATTTATGCACCTAACCATGGTACCTCAAAATATATGAGGTAAACATTGACAAAACTGAAGGGAGAAATAGACACCTTTACAGTAATAGCTGAAAACTTCAATATACTACTTTCATCAATGAATAGAAGATCTACAGAGAAGATCAGTAAGGACATGGAGAAGTTGAACAATACTATAAATAAACTATACTTAACAGACATATATAGAAAACTACATCCCAAAACAACAGAATACACATTCTTCTCAAGGGCATATGAATCATTCTCCAGGATAACTCACATGTTAGGTCAAAAAACAAGTCTCAAAAAATTTAAAAAGCTTGAAATTATACAAAGCATCCTCTTTGACCACAATGGCATGAAGCCAGCAATCAATAACAGAGGGAGAACTGAAAAATGCACAGATACAAGGAACTTAAACAACACACTCTTAATCAGTGGGTCAAAGAAGAAATTCCAAGGGAAATCAGGAAATATCTTGGGATGAATGAAAACAAAAACACAACATATCAAAACTTATGGGGTGCAGCAAAGGCAGTGCACAGAGGAGAATTTATAGTTCTAATTGCTTATATTAAAAAAGAAGAAACAGCTGAAATCACAGATCCAACCTTGCACCTGGAGAACTAGAAAAAGAAGAACAAACTAAACACAAAGTGAGCAGAAGGAAATAAATAAAAAGATTAGAGCAGAGATAAATGAAATAGAGAAGAAAAAATCAGGAGATTCAACATAACCAAAAGTCAATTATTTGAAAAGATCAATAAAATCAACAAAGCTTTAGCTACAATGACAATGAAAAAAAACAGAAGATGAAAATAACTAAAATTAGGAATGAAAGGGAGAAAACATTACTACCATCCTATGAACAGTGTATGCCAACAAATTAGATAAACTAGATGAAATGGATAAATTTTCAGAAGCACACAAATTACCCATATGGACTCAGAAGGAAACAGAAGATCTCAACAGATGATGTTTCTGTACATCAGTGATGAACAATCTCAAGAAGAAATCAAGAAAAAAATTCCACTTACAATAACAACTAAAAGAATCAAATATCTAGGAAAAAATTTAACCAAGGATGTGAAGAACTTATACCCAGAAAACTACAAAACATTGCTGAAAGAAATTAAAGAAAACCTAAATAAATGGAAGGACATTCTGTGGTCATGGACTGCAAGACTAAATATTGTTAAGGTATCAATCATACCCACAGTGATTTACAGATTCAGTGAAATCCCAATCAAAATTGGAAGACTTTTTTGCAGAAATGGAAAAGCCAATCATCAAATTCATATGGCAGAGTAAGGGGCCTGGGATAGCCAAAACCATCTTGAAAAAAGAACAAAGTTAGAGGATGCACACTTCCTGATTTTCAAACTCATTACAAAGTTATAGTAATTATAACAATGTGGTATTGCCCTAAGGACAGACATATAAACCAATGGAATAGACCTGAGAATATAACTGGAATCAATGCAATCAAATGGAGAATTCAGAAATAGATCCTCAAACCTTTGGCCAGTTGACCTTTGAGAAGGGTGCCAGGTCCACTCAGAGGAAAGAATAGTGCCTGCAACAAATGGTGGTGGGAGAACTGGATAGCCATATGCAAAAGAATGAAGGTGGTCTCCTACCACACACCATATAAAAAATTCAACTCAAAATGGGTCAAAGAAATGAAATATAAGAGCTAACACAACAAAATACTTAGATGAAAACATAGGAAAACATCTTTAGGACCCTGTGTTAGGCAGTGGTTTCTTAGACTTTATAACAAAAGCATAAGCAATAAAAGAAAAAATTGATGAATGGGACTTCATCAAAATTAAAAACTTTTGTACATCAAAGGTAAGAAAGTAAAAAGACAATTTGCAGAATGGGAAAAATATTTGGAAATTATATATAAGGGTTTACAACCCAGAATATATGAAGAACTAAAACTCAGCAACAAAGGGGAAAACAACCCAACTAAAAAATGGGAGAGACTTGAATGGACATTTCTCCAAATAAAATATATAAATGGCCAATAAATACATGAATAAATGCTCAAAATCATTAGCCTTCAGAGAAATGCAAATCAAAACCACAATAAGATACCATCTCACATCTAATAGAATAACTACTATTAAAAAAAATGGAAAATAACAAGTGTTGGAGAGGATGTTGATTCCCCTTGTTAGTGGGAATGTAAAATAGTTTCAGCCACTGTGGGAAACAGTTTGGCAATACTTCAGAACGTACAGAATTACCACATAACCTGGCAACCCCTCTTTAAGGTATATATCCCAAAGAATTGAAAGCAGGGGCTGCAACAAATGTTTGAACACCGATGTTCATAGCGCATTATTCACAGTTGCCAAAAGGTGGAAGAAACTTAAGTGTCCATGAACAAATGAATGGTTAAACAAACTGTGGTATATACATACAACGGAATATTATTTGGCTGTAAAAAGAAATGACGTTCTGATGCATGGTACAACATGGATGAATCCTGAAGATACGATGTTGAGTGAAATAAGCCAGACAGAAAATGATCTCACTTATATGAAATAAGCAGAATATGCAAATTCATAGTCAGAAACTAGAATACAGGTTCTCAGGGACTATGTGGGGGAGGGCAATGAGGAGTTAATGTTTAATTGGTAGAGAGTTTCTGTTTGGGGTGATGGAAAATGTTTGGCATAGGATGATGGTAATGGAGGCACAACTTCATGAATGTAATTAAAACCACTTAATCATATACAGGCATACCTCATGTTATCGTGCTTTGCTTTATCACGCTTCCAGATACTGCGTTTTTTAATAAATTCAAGGTTTGCAGCAATGCTGCGTTGATCAAATCTATTGGTGACGTTTTTCCAACACCATGTGCTCATTTCATGTCTTTGTGTCATATTTTGGTAATTCTTGCAATATTTCAAGCTTTTCCATTATGATCATATCTGTTACAGTGACCAATGATCCTTGAATGTTACTACTGTAATTGTTTTGGGGCACCACAAACCACACCCACACAAGTTGGAAAACTTGATAAATGTTGTGTGTGTTCTGACTGCTCCACTGACTGGATGTTCCCCTGTCTCCCTGACTCTCCTTGGGCCCCCCTATTGCCTGAGACAAAACAATATTGAGATTAGGCCAATTAATTACCTGCAATGGCTTCTAAGTGTTCAAGTGAAAGAAGAGTCATATGTCTTTCACCCTAGGTCAAAAGCTAGTAATGATTAAGCTTAGTTGGGAAGGCATGTAGAAAGCCTAGGTAGGCTGAAGTTAGTTAATCTAGTTAGCCAACCAGTTAGCTGGGCTGTGAATGAAGGAAATTAAATTCTTGAAGGAAATTAAAAGTGCTTCTCCACTGAACACAAATGATGAAAAAAGCAAAACAGCACTATTGCTGAAACGGAGAAAGTTTTAATGGTCTGGATAGAAGATCAAACCAGCCACAACATTTGCTTAATCCCGAGCCTAATCCAGAGCAAGGAGCAAGGCCCTAATTCTCTTAAATTCTGTGAAGGCTGAGAGAGGTGAGGAAGCTGCAGAAGAAAAGTCTGAAGCAAGCAGAGGTTGGTTTAGGTAGTTAAAGGAAAGAAGGCATCTCCATAACAGACAAGTGCAGGTGCTGATATAGAAGCTGCAGCAAGTTATCCAGATCTAGCTAACATCTAGCTAAGATAAATGATGAAGGTGACTACACTAAACAACAGATTTGCAACATAGACCAAGCAGCCTTGTATTGGAAGATCCCATCCAGGACTTTCATAGCTGGAGAGGAGAAGTCAATACCTGGCTTCAAAGAGTCAAAAGGCTGGTTCGCTCATTAGGGGCTCATGCAGCCCCTTTAATTGAAACCAGTGCTCTCTTACCACTCCAAAAATCCTAGCACCCTTAAGAATTATGCTGAATCTACCCTGTCTGAGCTCTATAAGCAGATCAACAAAGCCTGGGTGGCAAGAACATCCGTTTACAACATGGTTTACTGAATATTTGAAACCCACTGTTGAGACCTACTGCTCAGACAAAAAGATTCCTTTCAGAATATTACTGTTCATTGATAATACACTTGGTTACCCAAGAGCTCTGATGGAGATGTACAGCACAATTAATGTTTTCATGCTGGCTAACACAGCATGCAGTCTTCAAATCTTATTATTGAAGAAATGCATTTTGGAAGGGTATAGCTGCCATAGATAGTGATTCCTCTGATGGATATGGGCAAAGTCAATTGAAAACCTTCTGGAAAGGATTCACCATTCTGGATGCCATTATGAACATTCATGATTCACGGGAGGAGGTCAAAGTATCAACATTAACAGGGGTTTGGAAGAAATTGATCCGAACCCTCATGGATGACTTTGAGGGGTTCAAGACTTCAGTGGAGGAAGTCTTGTGGTGAATTGCGGTGAAAATAGCAAGAGAATTAGAATTAGAAGTGGAGCCTGAAGATGTCACTGAATTGCTGCAGTCTCATCATAAAACTCGAATCTAAGAGGAGTTGCTTCTTAGGGATGAGCAAGGAAAGTGGTTTTTTGAGATGGAATCTACTCCTGGGGAAGATGCCCCTATGTGACAACAGTCATATAGTCTTAGCTGATAAAGCCGTGGCAGGGTTTGAGAGGCCTGACTCCAATTTTGAAAGATGTTCTATTGTGGGTAAAATGCTATCAAACAGCTTCATATGCTACAGAGACATCTTTCGTGAAAGGAAGAGTCCATCATTGCAGCAAACTTCTTCATTGTCTTATTTTAAGAAATTGCCATGGCCACCCCAAACTTCAGCAACTACCACCCTGATCTGTCAGCAGCCATCAACACTGAGGCAAGATGCACCACCAGCTAAAAGATCATGGCTCACTGAAGACTCAGATAATGGTTAGCATTTTCTAGCAATAAATTATTTTTAAATTAAGGTATGTACATTTTTTTAGACATAGTGTTATTGTACATTTAATAGACTACAGTATAGTATAAACATAAACTGAGAAACCAAAAAATTCATGTGATATTCACTTTATTGCAGTAGTCTGGAACCAAACCCACAATACCTGTGAGGTATTACTACTTGAAAAGGGATAAAAAGGGGATTTTTAGGTTGAATATAAGTTACCACCACCAAAAGCAAACAAACAAACAAGCAAACAAACCAAACCCATAGAACTGTACAACACAAAGAATGAACCCTAACATAAACAGTAGGTTAAAATTAATAGCATAATAAAAAAATTAAAATTGAAAAAAGAAAAAAGAGAATTGGGGGCTTTCAAACAAACTTGATCACAAGAATAAATTTAAATATCACCAAGAAAAGCTATTCTGATGGCAATGTGGCATTAAGTACCAGCAGTCCCGAAATATTTATGGCCTTTAATTTAATGATTATATTTGTAAAAAATTATCCTAAGGATAAGTACAAATATACTTATTGCAGTATTACTACTAATAGGAAAAAAAGACCACCACTAAAACAACCACTTGGTAATAAACTAAACATCCCCAAACAAGTAATTAAGTAAATGAATTATAAAATATCCATAAGATGAATTAGTGAATACCTGTAATTAATGGAAGAACATTTGATAACGTGGCAAGAGTATCAAGAGGAGGAATTAAGCACAGTATATGCTATATAATCCCAATCCAACAACAGTGAGATTATGAATAATTTTTTGGAATTTTTATACATATTTGTATTTTTCAAAACTTTATAATGAAAATGTTGTTTTAAAATTAAAACATATTTTAAAAGTACATTCACTTTGATATTAGTTTCACAGATATACCTTTTTAATAAGGAACTGAAAATGTAAGTCACTATATTAGAACATACAAAATTGATCTATTTATGATACATAAAAATTAGAAACATAAGAAAATTGGACATTATAAATCTGTAATTATCAACCTGTTTTTCACCTATAGGAAACATTTTTCCTCCAAGAGGTCAAATCCCTGACTTGAAACAAGAAAATAGCAGTTTTCAAGCCTCAATGTTTCAGGGTTACTTTAGGAAGGTTGCAAATAATGCATATTTGTCTTCAAATAATGGAGGTTATTCCCGCAAAACAATGATGAATAAACTGTTTGGGAACCCATTAATCACTGTATTTTACATTTTGGATGTTGGAAAAAATTTATGTGGTTATTCCCATTCATCCCCTCAGAACAGGAGTGCCTACTCTTGGCACTACACTGACAGCTCCCTGCCTCAGGAGGCTGAGTTCTTCAGACTTCAAGACTGCATCACTCGGCTCTCTTGCCTGGATTTGGCCAATGGGAGGTATCAGCAGGAGGACAGCAGGGTATTTATCACTCCTGCCCCCAGGATGTAGTTTTAGCAGAGGGTACATTCTTATAAAACTACAGATGTTGGATGGTCCTCCTTCATAGAGATAATATCTTTTCTTGTCTTTGCCCAAAGTCAAATGATGGTAACAGCTTCCCCCTGTTGCCAGTCCCAGGGTACTTCACTGTTCCTTATTAGATTTCTTAACCCTGTTAAAAGTCCCTTAACCCTGTTGAATTAAACCCTTTGGGTGTGCCGCCTGATTCCTGTTGGGACCCTATCTTTTAAAAAACAGGTAACAAAAAATGAACTTTCAAAGAAAATCACTGCCATAGAGGAAACCTTATCACCAGGTACTAAAATTTCTGTTAATACTGAAAAAATATAACCTGAACTTGTCACAAAACTACACATTTACACTACTGAAATGCTGGGTTAAAGAAGTTGTAAACTGCCACTATGACAAATAACAATTATTTAATCATTGTGGAATGAGATCTACTTAAATTTTACCTGGAAATTCAAAGAGATCCAAGATTGCTGGAATTAAAAAAGTTTTCTTTTGAGAACAGATTATTCTTAATACATTATTCAAACAAAAATAAACCCTTAATAGTGAAATGGACAGGTATAGAGAAATACTTTGTAGATCAACAACTTACCTCTTTGAATTTGTGACTAAGCTTGCTTGTGTCCAGGTCTGATGGGGAAAACATGTCCTCATTCTCAGGCAGCTCAAAGACTTCAATGGCCATATCACTGCCAGGAAGAACAGGTCCTACCTCGTCCTCCTCCTCATCTGTGGCATATTCCCCTGTCTAAAAGGAAGGGGATTTCAGAAATCCAGCCAACCTCACCTCAGGAGGAGGTGGGTTATTTGAAAATATTTTTAAAAAAAGAAATAAAACATGTCACTAAATGTGTAAAAGAGTAAGTAGGCTTTTAAGTCAAACATGCCTCATGCAGCCAATGTTACAAACAAATGTTAGTTAAAAGATACAAAGTGGCAAGACTATGCCTTATTTAAAAGCATTTCTAAAAATCTACTAATGGTGTCAGTAGTATATTTAGTTTAGCAATTCAGTTTCTTTCTTCAATCTGAGTGTTTGATGGTTTCACTAAATAAAATTGTATTCCTAAGGGAAATAGGAAATTCCTTTAAATTCCCATCTGTTGTGTGAATAAGCACCCAATGTTGGGAGCAGCGAAGAAGGAAGCGGTGATCAAAGATTCATAGTGTTGGAAGGGACCTTAAACCTTTGAAAGGTTTGAGAGATTAATTCCCCTAAACTTTAGAGTTCAATCAGTTCTTTTTGGTTTGTTTGCTTGCTTGTTTGCTTTTTTACTATTGTGGCTAATTAGTGACCTAAAGGATAAATGGAAGTTCTAACCAGCAGCCCACAAAAATACATTGTTTTGCCTGTGCAGTAGAGTTTTGTAAACTTGAGTAATTTGCTAATGATTAAAAAATAGTAAGAGTTCACATAAAATTCTAGATTTCCATCTTCTCCTGAGAAAGCCAAAAATCTGGCAATATATCTGGTATATTGCTACATGTTAACAACTGGTCAGAGTTAGTAGTGGTTGCCCCTTTTAGATGAGTCGTGCACTTTATCATGTATCACAACTCCCATAACTTCTTACTGTTTCACACTTTTAACTTCACTCATTTATGATACCTTTGGGCTCCTGTAGGTATTTGAGTTCATGATCCCTAGAAGAAATGGTCCTCATCACTAACCTCCTTAACATTAAATTAGAAAGTAGCTTCCCTCTTGGCAGTATCAGGCTATGAGACTGCAATTCAAAATAACTGCTTTAAATCTATATATGATATTGTCATTTTTTAAAAAAATTGATTCACAGGTTTGAAAAGACAAAGTTAACTTAATTCACCCCCTCTCCTGTGTTTTATATATCTGATATATGAATTCATATTGCCTTTTACAAAACTTTTATTAACAGTGAACTGAATGATCTATTCCTTTGATTAAATAGGCTTAGCATCTGGTTGTTGTTTTCCTTTCAGTTCTGGGCTAAATTCTTCCTGTTAAAGCCAAAACCCTATTTCCTTTACACTATGTTTGCACATAAAGGAAATCTGGTATCAGTCAACTTAATGATTCCTAATGTCTTGAAGACCATAGTTAAATTGCCATATAGACTTCTCTTTTTCAAGTAAACTTTCTAGTTTCCTTATAGGTCTTACTTTCTCTATAATTGTCTTTGTGGTTGTCCCCTGACTTCTCTCCAAGCTTCTTAAGGTGTGGAGCCCAGAAGTCAACACAATTTCTAGTAAGGAAGCCACTGACTATGAATAAATGGCGTCACCATCCCTCAGATTCTACTTCCCTATATGGAGGCTTTAATTAAGACCTTGACTGTAATGTTTTTTTGTGTGTAAAAGTAGGTCCAGGATATTTCATATACAGCAGTGATTTTCCAAACTGGTTAGATGTTAGAAACTTTTTTAGAAATAATTCAGAGATACTTTGATCAAAAGGGAAAGAAGTTGGTGACCCCTACCTTGATTCTGTATAGCTAGCACCTTCATACCTGGAATCCTAGGACCCTTTAGAACCCAGTCAGAAAATGTCTAAACTACAAATACATTCCACGTGTCTTTGGCACTGGCAGAGATAGTTGGCTGCACATAGCTTCTATTTCTTAGTTCAGTGAGATCTTACAAAACTCTAATTTCAGATTTAGTGTGGCTTTTTTTTTGTGGTATTCTGTAAGTTAATCCATCTCATATGTATATATGTATATATTTCTGTGTGTGTGTGAGTGTGTGTGTGTGTATAAAGAACCAATAGGTACTCTGTAAATCCCAGTGCTGTTAATTAATAGAAATGTGGCAAGACTGGTAAGTGAAGATGCCTTGCAGACAGTTTTGATTTAGAGGTATAAAACCGTGTGCTTGTTTTTCACCCTGTGATTATAACCAGCAGCAAAGCCAAGCCTTCATTCTAAAGACTTTAACCAGGAATATAAAATTCACTTCTACATCAACAATTTAATGAATATCATGAATGATTCAATAAAATCTTAAGCTGAATTTAAAGTCTGATAAGCCACGGCAATGTGGCATATTTTAAACATAAACATTGAAATGAACAATGTGACTTCTCTTTGCCAGCTCGAAAATAGATCCTCATTCACAATGTGTGAGGGAATTAATATAAACGTGTATAGGATGGGGCTTGACATATAACAGGATCTCAACAAATATTTTTAAAAGAATAAATCAAAGACTAACAATTGCATTTACTTGCAAATATTTAGAACCTCTTAAGGAGATTTTTGATAATATCAAGAAAAGGAACTACAAAAGTCATTGTTAAGAAAGCAGTATTCTGTCACATATATTTTTAATACTCCTTATACTGATTTCCAGAAGTAGGGTTTACACAATATACACAGTTCTTAACTATACCTATAATTCTGGCTTTGTCATCCACTTTAATTCAAAATTACCCTCCTAAATGTAAATTAAGAACTCTTCTTTGTGATTCTTTTACTTTTTGATTTAGCCAGTCTCCTCTCCTTCCCAATAACCATATTACCTGCAATCGTTCTAAAATTCTTTCTTTCATATTTCCATTTACTAATGTTTTCTCTTTCCTATTAGTCTTACAAACACCCTGAAAGATATATCTTTTATTGTCTTGATTGTACATATTAATTATTATAGTGTTCTGGATAGGACATGTAAAAACTTATGTTGCCATTCTCTCTTGCTGATCCTTTGATATTCTTACCCTGAATAAAGGACAAATGTTGTATAGCATCTCATAAACATTTGGGAATAAAAAAGTTACATTCAGTGGACTAAGAATAATAAGTTATTCAGATTCTTTTATCCTTATTGAAAATGGAAATTATTTTTATGGTTACTGCAAAATAAAATAAATGATATTGAGTAACATGTTAGCAGCATTTCACAAACACCACAATTACACTGGGTTGCATTTGGCACATATAGGGGAAGCTGGACAATGTTCTAAAAAAAAAGTTATTTGCTACAAGAAAGTATTTCCATTGCTAGCCAGCTATCTCTTCTCTTTCATTCTGGCAAAGTTCAACATCTTTCAAGTAACCTGAGACTCTTGAAGTTCTTTGTCTCAACCTACAAATCCATTTTAAATGAGATAAGAACAGTCCTTAGGGTAAGAACTGATACAGTAAATGCTCCATTTCATATCCATGTCTAACCTCTTGATTAATAGCTTTTACTTTTATAACCTCATAAAGGGCAAAAATTGAATAGTGATCACTTGGTAATGCTTACTGTGTGTTCAGCACTGAACATTCCTCAACTACATAATTTAGGCATTATTATACTGTCTTAATTAGAAGAAACTGAGACTTCAAGAATTTACCAAAGGCAGACAATTAATAAGTTGTTGAACACACATCTTACAGATTACAAAGTCCATGCTCTCTCTTTGCCATGCTGCTTACGGTCTGCAGAAACTATACCTTTGCTAAAAAAAAAAAAAAAATCTGGAATACATTCCTAACCCAAAACCCTGGTACATAATCCTGCTGTGTTGAGATTCACCTTCTACAATATTTAATTCACTCTGAGGACTTGCAGCTGTCCCTAGTAAGCTCCAAAGTTCTTATCCTCTTTTCTTCTAATATGTTCACCCTAAGTAAATGCACAGAAGTTCTCTCCAGAAGAATGGGGAACAGTTGGTGGGTTAGTTGCAATATAAAGAGAGAAAACATTAAAAGAAAAATAAATAATTGCACATGTCATTTTATGTTAACTTAAATCATAGAAATATTCATTTGTTAGCCTAATCTTTTAGTTGCAGGGTCATATCTTTCTCTTGGCCTATGTGTCTGTTGACTGATGTTTTCTCTACTCTTATATAAACCAGAATCATAACATATAATCTATGAAATTATTGCAGTGTCTTTAAAATGGGTGAAAACTCAACGACCCTTGCGAGGCAAAATAAGTGCCAAATCCCTCTAAGGTTTTATGGTTTGTCCTTATCTTTTGCATTTCCCCCTCACACCTAATTTTCATGACATACCAGTCTTTATTGAATTTTTCAAAGCATTTTACCTAATTTTCATAGACAAAACTACATCCTGCCTATTCCATTTGTCATATTACAACAGAACACTTAATATTTTCTTTAATTACATAATTACAGCAACAAATACAGCTGACAGCTTCTGCTTCTTGGTAAACATACAAATTGACTTGTGGGAGCAGAGATGTATGACTATACTACAACTTTGACCAGTAAAGAGAGCTGTCTTCATCAGTCTAGAGGTTACAGAAGGACAGAGAATATATGTTAAATTGGTCAGATGGTTAAGTGAGGATCAATCAAATAGGGCTCAAATTCTGCCTCTGTGACCTTGGGAAAGTTAACTTGTAGATCTCAGCTTTAGTTTCCTCATCTATAAAGTAGGGGTAATAATTTCTTATCATGGCAAGATTGTCATGCGAGTTAAAACAGATGACACCTGTAAAGTGTTTAACACAAGATCTGGCACATAGTAGGTGCTCAAAATAAGTGAGAAGTTGCAAAATAAAACAAGCTGTGGCTTCTGTTGCTACCAATACTACAGCAGCAACATGCTAGAGCCTTTCTAATCTCTATCTCGTAACTAGACTTTAGCTCTGATTTCATAAATATAATATCCCTATGAGACCCCTCCACATGGATCTTAATTTATATGCAAATTGGTCATTTCTGAAATAAAACTTTTCTTTCCCTAAACCTGTTCCTCTTCCAATATTCAGAGTTTTGGTGTAGGCATCAGCTTCTACCCAAGCCCAAGAAAACTTCATACCTCTGTTCTCCTCACTCATCACCTTCTGCCAAGTCAGGGATCTAAGATGAATGCACATCTACCCCTAACACGTGCTAAGAAGCTGCTATCCTCAAGAATTTTTTGCTACTTTACGATTCCACTATATTCTGTACATCACCCATAAAACTTTGTTGTTTTATATCTGCCTTCTCTCATCAACTTCTTGCAACTGTAGACTCCTTAAGGGCGCATGTATGATTTATTCCTGTTATCCTAGTGTGGCTAACACATTGCCTGGCATACAGGAGGTACTGAACAAATGTTTGCTGAATAAGTTAATACAGTTTTAGCCACATCTGCACAGCACAGCAAAGCTGATTTTCCTGTTAATTCTCAGCTTTCAAATCACAAATAGAGTGAAGCACAGCTGCAGCTGAGGCCTAAATGACCCTTTTGGGGATTTTCTCTTGTTGCTGGGTTCAACCATTAGCAGTAATTTTTGCTGTAGGAATGTTTGCTCTGGTAAATTCAGGAAAACTAAATGGTGCTAATCATAAAAATAGCCTTAATTATGCAGTTTTTGTTGGAATTTGTTTACTGGATTTGAATTTGGTTATATATATTTTCAGACTCAGTTCTGTGAGAGAATAGAAGAGAGTTCTTTTTCTCTGGAGGAGAAAGACCTCAAACTAATGCTTTGATGTTTAAAATTCCTAAATCTCTGCCAACCATCCAGATGGCTTTTAGCTAAAGTATCCCCTTCTCTGCAAAGGCATTTCTCTTTCCTTTTTTTTTGGACAGTGGCTTCTGTGTGTTCTAGCTTTGTCATGTTAGGCCATTTGTTACCTTTGAATGTCATTTCCTTTTATCTAAAATGGGGTTAGCCTTTTTCCTAAGCCTGTGAGAATTTATAATAGTGATAAATTCAAAGTGTTCATCACAATGCCTAGAATATGCTAAATGACTACATGACTTTAGGACTGTGATTATTTCTGCCATCCCTTGTTTCTCCAGGACACCACCTCAGAGTAAGTGCAATGAAATGAGTAAGGGCTTTGGGGTCTGAGAGAACAGGGCCCTAAAATAGAGAACAAGTTAATTTCACAGTTTCACCATAGCAGGCAAGTCATTTAGCTTTTCTCTTTTGTGGTTGGCTCTTCTTTAATATGGTGCAAAAGATCCTGATCTCATAGGGTAATAAAAGGTTTCAGAAACGTAAAATACATAAAACACCTAACATGTTTTATGCATGGCTCTCATATGCATTCATTTCTCATTCCATTTATCAATTCATTCAAAATTTTCTTGTTAATCTTTTGTTTTCAAAATAGTTTCTGATTTCTCTCCATTCTTACCATTGTCAACAAGTCAAGAAACATCTAAAAGATGTTACGGTTACATCCTTTAGATATGGATCTAAATTACTGACCTGGTCTTCTGTGTTCCCTGCCTTAGGTTCTCAGCTCTTCAGGTCATTGGTAACTGCTGACAAATTACTCTTTCTAAAATTTTTACAAGATAGAGTTTGTCTATGATGTTCTTTTTCAACAACTCAAACTCATCTTTCCCTGCTCAATGTTTTTTCGCAATTGTGGTAGGTAGTTGATAATTAGCATTTGATTTTACAGTATTTTAAAGTCTTCTTTAGTTTTGTTCCCTTCCTTCTAGAAAGTCTACTCCAAAGCAGGGACTCTTATTTCCTGGTATGCAGTCTCTAAAATGGCTCCCAGTGATCTCTCCTTCTAAAAAACCAGAATACTATAAAAATGATGGGATGTCACTTCTGAGATTAATTTACACAAAGACTGTGACTTCCATCTCTTTTGTCCTCTGGGTGCACTCTCTCCCTCTCTTTTGCTTGCTCTGGGGAAGCAAGCTGCCATGTTGTCAGTAGCCTTATGAAGAAGCCCACATTGCAAGGAACTGATGTTTCTGGGAAACAGCCAATGAGGATCTGAGGGCTTGCCAAGAGCCACATGAGGGACTTTGGAAGTGTCTTCTGAGTCCTGCCAACAACTCTGAGAAGGCTTGGAAATGAATCTTTCCCCAGTTGAGCTTTTAGATGACTGCAGCTCCAGCTGAACCTTAATTGCAGCCTTGGAAGAGATCTTGAGTCAGAGGGACCCAGCAAAACTGACCCACAGAAACTTTAACTTGTATTTCTTAAGATGCTAAGTTTTGTGATGTAGCAATAGAAGTGGGGGCTGCCATACGTAAAAATGGGAACGTGGCTTTGGAAACAGGCAGCGGGAAAAAGATGGAAGGAATCTGAAGAGCGTGTTAGAGAAGCCTCAATTGCCTTGAACAAACTCAGTAAAAGTCTGGAAGGGAGATCCTTGTTAGGAAGTGGCAGAAAGCTTAGCAACATTATCCACCTCCAATAACAAGGAAGTAGGAAATGTTCCTATGAACTGGGTGAGTTCACCAAGTAGATTTCCAGTGCTAAGGTCCTGCTTTTGCTTTTTGCTGTTTATAGTAAAACAGGGGAAAGGAGAGATGAACTAAGAGGATTGAATTCTAAAATTAAGAAATAGGTTCCAAAGGAAGTTCAAATCCAGGGTGCTGCCAGGAGAATATGGTCTAAAAATGAAGCTGAGGATGTAACCGTAACATCTTTTAAGAATTCAAGCTTAGGAAACTTCAATTTTAAAAATAACGTGCAGTAAGCAAGCCTGCCCACTCCTCTGAAGAGAGACACTACCTCTGTTTTCCAAGGCTGTTCACTATACAGACATCACTGAATGAAATAAACATCAATGAAATGAAACAAAGGCTGTGGTGCCTCTGCTTATAAGAAATGCAGACGTGCGAGAAACTAGTGGTGAACTATCTCCCAACAATATCTACTCTTCCTTTCTACATTGCTGTGGCTTCTGGTAAATTTTCCCATGAGCATGGTATCTTTCAGCCACACTTAATGTGATCAGGAGGGTCTAGAACCAAATCCATTTAGTTTGTCTCAAACAGTATATAATTAAGACAAACTATCAACAGGACTCCAACCAGCAGAATGAGTCCAACCTGCAATACTGAGATCAACCATATCCTCTAGCTTCCTGCACCCAGTTAGCTAAACAAATCCCATAAACCACATGGGTCTACCTTAGAAAGCTTTTTCCTTTCAGATGGCTTTCTCCTTCAGCTTTCATATTGACTTTTATACTTGGTCTGTGGTATTAATCTGTATATTTAACTTAAATTATTTTTATTTTATTTATTATGTATCCATCCAGGTACAGCAGGATGTTCACAAGGAGGAAGTTTAAGGCAATTCTATTGTACTTCATTACTCTGGCCAATGAGTTCAGGCTAAACATGTATGTCTTGCAGGGCAGAAGTGGTGTCACTGACTACTTCATCTAAAGTCAGGAACAAATTCTGTACCACCTTATCTAATTGGATGATTACAGTCATAAGGATAATTGCCCATGGGGTGTATATAAATGATGTTAATTATCACTCCAGAAATCTCCCCTGAGTAACCAAGGGAAGCATCATTTTGGAGAGATCTCTACAGTCATCTGAGGGCTACATGATCTGCTAGCCGTGTTTCTTAAACACATGAAGATCTCTTATGACTTACCCCTAAGGTGCAGCTACCTGAACAGCCCAGATAGTTTGATCAGTTGCGGCAATTTGTTCCCATAGTTTGCCATCACAAACATCAATCTGACAGTCTGTAATTCTTCAAGTGACAGAACAGATAGGTCACTCACAACAGCCCAAGAGTTAGTAAAAAATATAACAAGGGTAATTCCAGCCAGAACTATAGTGGCCTTGAGTTTTGCCCACTGAGCAAAGTGACCATTTTCATTTTCAGTTCTGCATGGCTGGTGCTGAGGCTGAAAAGCCTAGCAGACAATATTGTAAAGCTTGGCTGAACCATCAGTGAACCAAGTCATTTCAGGAAACTTCTGTGAATTGAAGGCCTACTAAGACAGAGGCTTTGCTTCAGGAGACAGAGCAGTAACAATGGATAAAGTTCCCCCAAATGGAAAACTACTACTTTTTAATGTAAATCTGAGATACTGCCAGGCCAGGCTGGCTGCTTTCCTGAATACATCACTTCTATTAGACAAGTAAGGTTTATGTCCCTTCATCTTTGTTGGTAGGTGAGTTCAAATTGATCCACCTCAAACTGAGAATATCAAGCCAAAGAGACACAGCACCTCCATGGGTTAGACATTCAGTTTCAATAAGAGCCTAGCAGCAGATTAACAGCTGTCTTTTTTTTTTCTTCTTTTCTTTAAAGAGCTCTGTTTAGTGGCTCTTTCAAGCAGGAGGTGCTGGTATGCTGGGAAATGGCCCGAGTACTCTGACAACCATTAAGTTTTTAAATAAGCTGTGATTTTCCTTTCTCCTCTTGAATTATGTATTGTTTCTGCTGGACTACCTGGGAGGATACAGGGGAGGTGGATTGGAAGTATTATTCTACATCTCTCTACATGCAGCAATCTCTGAATGGGAAAATCCCCACTGATGCTATGGAAAAGAAAAGTGCAGATTTATAACTTCCAGGTTCCATTACAAATTCAGTAGTGGAAGCCACAACAGCAACAACACATTGAATTTACCCAAATGGCCTCACCCACAGGGTCATTTTAGCTTCCTCTCTCACTGTGAACCCTGCCCAAACCATGTCCGTTGAATTTGGGCATTGTTTCTCACCATGGGATTGAGTGAGATGGTGAGTTGTGAGACAGGATTCAACAGAGTCATCAAAAGTTGAATGCCTCCCCTCCCCAAAGTTCCCCATATAGAACCTACATGGGGTTCTTAAAACACTAGGTTTCCCTGGAAGACAAAGAGATTTCAGTTCTACCCTTAATAATCTTTTCTCCTGAAAACAGTTGAAATTGGAATAGAAGAAGGAGGCATCAGGGAGCTGAGAGAGAGAGCACCTCCCTGCTAGTAACCAGGCACATTTACCATCAGTTTTGAGCAGTGCAGAGGTTACTCACTTTTAACCAAATCCTTAATGTTTACAGTCCATCTAAAGCCCTCTATAAAGAGGGTCAACATTAGGGATTAGCAGACACAGCCTTGACTTCCACAGCAGAAACTCTGTTATGGAGATTACCTTAATCTGGGGCATTTGTTGCCCAATTACCTGATAACATCTCTTTAGGTTATAATATCTCTTTGAAGATATTGTATTATTTCTCATTCTCTGGTGGATCACCTTCACTAGCATTACAGACCCAATCCAGGGCAGTTAGGGGTTCAAATACTCATACACGGTTTGCCACAGGAGTTTGTCTCAGATAAATATCCAAGAGAGGGCCAATGTTCCCTTAGATCATCCAGGACCCAGTGCAAATAAAATTTTGAATCCTTTCACTGTGAATGAATTTAAATTTGGCATGAAAGATCGTAGGAGGGGCTGAGCCAAAAGGCAGCCCACCTGTTGACAGTTCTTAATGAGCATTACATGCTCTGCTCCATCATCTCCCTAAAGGAGATGATTCACCAGGCTTCTGGCCACAGTGATTGCAAATTTGCCTCTTCTCTTAGTGTAGGTGTGTGTCTCTATAACTATTGTCCGAACAGGGTCAGAACCTTCCACCAACCCAGGAAGGATCTTTGTACTAGTTGATACGGGGTTTCTAAATTTTTGTGCTGGTTCTTTTTTGAGCCACAATTTCCAAAGGGTGATGTGAACAGGGCCAGATGATGTCTGCACATGTAAAGAAATCAGGAGTGAACTGAGAAATTAGACAATTTGAATCTTTTATAATAGGCAGTAAGAATGCCTGCCCTTGGCTCCAGAGGGAAAGACTATATCTTCCAAGTCTGTTCATTACACAAACACCAGACAGCCTGGAACAAAGGACAGTCAGTGCCTCAGAATGTGAAAGACCTGTGGAAAATTTTCTTCAAACAATTATTTAATGGGAAATAATGTCCAGAGAGTATGCTAATTTTTAGTCTCTACAATCTTGTTTGATTTACCTTTTCAAAGATATTCCAACCATGATTCCCTTCTATATACTTTGTCCTGTAGGTAAACTAGACTCCTTTTCATTTCTTAAACATATTCTATGTTGCCCCAGCATTTACAGAAAAGTCACGCATAAAATACAGAAAAATTAGGCATAAACTACAAGGTTCCCATATACCACTCTATTATTAATACCTTGCATTAGTGTAGTACCTTTGTTACAATTCATTAAAGAACATTTTTATAATTATACTTTTAACTATAGCCCATTGTTTACAATAGGGTACACAGTTTGTGTTGTACAGCCCTATGCTTTTTTTTTAACCTTTATTCTAGTAACATATATAAACCTAGAATTTCCCCTTTTAACCACATTAAAATATGTAACTCAATGATGTTAATTATGTTTGCAATATTGTGCTACTGTCACCAATATCAATTACCAAAATTTTATATCAAACCAAGTAGAAGTTCTGTACAACTTAAGTATTAATTCCTCATTCTCTAACCCCACCCCATCCCCTGGTGACCTCTATTCTAGATTCTGGCTCTATGAGTTTACTTATTCTAATTATTTCGTATCAGTGAGGTCATACAATATTTGCCCTTTTATGCCTGGCTTATTTCACTCACATGATGTCTTAAATGTTCATCCATGTTGTCACATGTATCAGAATTTCATTCATATACATTGTATGTATATACTGCATTTTATTTATCCATTCATTGGTTGACAGACACTCGGGTTGCTTCCATCTTTTGCCAATTATGAATAAAGTCACTATGACTATTGGTGTTTGTGTCCCTGATTTCAATATTTTGGGTGTATACCTAGAAGTGTGATTGCTGTGTAATATGGAAATTCTATACATATCTTTCTGAGGAACCAACAAATTGTCTTCTAAAGGAGGTGTACCAGTTTATATTCCCACCAGCAGTTAATGAGTGTTCTCATTTTTCCACATCCTCTATAATGCTTGTAATTTTCATTGTGGTTTTGATTACCATTTCCCTAATCACTAATGATGTTGAGCATCTTTACATGGGCTTTTTGGCCATTTGACTGTCTACTTTGGAGAAATGTCTATTACAGTATTTTCTCCATTTTTAAAATGGGCTGTCTTTTTATTGCTGGGTTACAGGATTTCTTTACATATTCAGGATATTAAACCTTTATTGATGTGTGGTTTCTAAATATTCTTTCCCATTGACTAGGGTGCCTTTTTCCTTTCATGAAAAAGTCTTTTGACAAGCAATATTTTTAAAAAAAATTTGATGAGGTTCCATTTATTTACTCTTTCTTTTATTCCTTGTACTTTGGTGTAAAGTCTAAGAAACAATTGCCTAACACGATGTCCTGCGGATACTTCCTTATGTTTTCTTCTAGCAGTTTTATAGTTCTGGTTCTTATATTTAGGTCTATATTAGATTTTAAATTGCTTTTTGTATATTGTGTGAGGTTGGGGTACACCTTCATTATTTTGTTTATGGACATCCAGTTTTCCAATCACCATTTGTTAGAGAGACTCTTCTTTCCCCATTGAGTGGACTTGGCATCCTTGTCAAACATCAGTTGGTCGTAAACATGATTGATTTCTGAGCTTTCAATTTTATTCCATTGGTCTATACGTCTGTCCTTGTATGAGTGCCAGGCTGTTTTGATTACTATGGCTTTATAATGAGTTTTAAGATTGGGAAGTGTGAGTCCTCTGACTTCATTCTTCTTTTCAAGATGGTTTTAGCTATTTGGGACCCGCTTATCCCCTATATAAATTTGATGAAACCGCTTACCCTCTATATAAATTTGATGACTGTCTTTTCTGTTTTTGCAAAGAAGACTGTTAGAATTTTGATTGGATGAAATCTGTAAATGCTTTGGGTAGAACTGACATCTTAACAATATTTAGTCTAATAATCCATGAACACAGACTGCCTTTGCATTTATTTAGGTCTTTTCTTATTTCTTTTAGCAATGTCTTGTAGTTTTCTGTGTACAAGTACTTTACATCTTTGGTTACTTCTTCCTAGATATGTCATTCCTTTAGTTGCTATTGTAAATGGATTTTTTCTTGATTTCTTCAGATTGTTCATTACTACTATATAAAACACTGATTTTTACATGTTGATCTTGAACCCTGCCACTTTGCTGAATTCATTTATTAGTTCCAGGAACTCTGTTGTGGATTTTTCAGAATTTCTGTAATATGATCATGTCATCTACAAATAGGGAAAGTTCTACTTCTTATTTTGAATTTGGATGCCTTTTATTACCTCTTTTGCCTAATTGCTCTAGCTAGAAATTCCAAAACAATGGTGAATAACAGTGGGCATCCTTGTTCCATTCCTGATCTTAAAGGGAAAACTTTTCAATCTTTTACCATTGAGTAGGACATTAGCTGTGGGCTTTTCACATTTGCCCTTTATCGTGTTGAAAAAGTCTCCTTCTCTTCCTAGTTTTCTAAGTGTTTTTATAAAGCAGGGATGCTGGATTTCATCAATGCCTTTTCTATATCAATTGAGATGATCATGTGGTTTTCGTCCTTGGTGTTTTACTAATGTGGTGCATTATGTTTATTGATTCTATTATGTTGAACTACCCTTACACACATGGGATGAATTCCACTTGATCGATTCATAATTCTTTTGATGTGCAGTTGGATTTAGTTTGCTATTATTTTGTCAAGGATTTTTGCATCTATATTCACAAGGGATATTGGTCTGTAGTTTTGTTTTCTTGAAGTACCTATCCAGCTTTAGTATGAGGGTGGTATTGGCCCCATAGAATGAGTTAGGGAGTGTTCCCTCATCTTCAAATTTTTAGATGACTTTGCGCAGGATAGTTGTTAATTCTTCTTGGCATATTTGGTAAAATTCCTCAGCTGGTCCTGGACTTTTCATTATTAGGAGATTTTTGATTACTGATTCAATCTCTTTATTAGTTATCGATTTGTTCAGATCTTCCATGTCTTCTTGAGTAGGTGTAGGCAATTTCTGTGTTTCTAGGAATTGGTTCATTTTATCCAGGCATATAGCCGTTCATAGTATCCTCTCACAATCCTTTTTATTTCTGTGTGATTGGTAGTAATGCCCCACCCTATTCATTTCTGATTTTAGTCATTTGTGTCCTCTCTTTTTCTCTGTCAGTGTAGCTAAAGGTTTGTCAATTGTATTGATCTTATCAAAGGACCAACAATTGGTTTTGTTGATTCTCTATTCTTCGTTCTGTCTTATTTATCTCCACTCTAATCTTTGCTATTTCCTTCCTTCTGCTCACTTTGAGTTTGGTTGATCTTCTTTTCTAGATCCTCCAGTTTTGAAGTAAGGTCTTTGGTTTGAGATCTTTCTTCTTTTCTTAATGTAAACATTTAGAGCTATAAATTTCCCCCAGCACTACCTATGCTACAATCCATAAGTTTTGGTATGCTGTATTTTTGTTTTCATTCATCTCAAGATAGTTCCTAATTTCACTTGTAATTTCTTCTTTGACCCTTGGGTTGTTTAAGAGTAAACTGGTTATTTTTCACATTTGTAAATTTTGCATTTCTCCCTCTGTCATTGATTTCTAGCTTTATTCATTTTTGGTCAGAGAAGAGACATTGTACGATTTCAATATTTTTTAATTTATTGAGACTTGTTTTTTCACCTAACATATGGTCTTATCCTGGACCATGATCCATGTGCACTAGAGAAAAATGTCTATTCTGCTGCAGTTGGGTGAAGTGTTCTACACATATCCATTAGGTCTAGCTAGTTTGGAGTATTGTTCAAGTATTCTATTTCTATACTGATCTTCTGTCTAGATGTTCTATCCATTATTGGAAGCGGTATTCTGAAATATCCTACTATTAATGTAGAACTGTCTATTTCTCCCTTCAAATCTGTCAACATTTGCTTCCTATATTTTCAGACTCTTCTGTTGGGTGCATATATAATAATAACTGTTATGGCTTCTTGTTTAATTGATCCATTATCAGTATATAGTGACCTTTTTTGTCCATCATATCAGTTTTTGATTTAAAGTCTATTTGATCTGATATTAGTATAGCTACCCCCTTTCTCTTTCGGTTATTACATGCATGATACATTTTTTCAATCCTTTCACTTTCAACCTACTTATGTCTTTAAATTTAATGTGAGTCTCATAAATAGCATATACCTGGATCATGCTTTTTTATCCATTCTGCCAATTGCTGCCTTTTGACTGTGCCTTTTGACATGCTTTTTTATCCATTCTGCCAATTGCTGCCTTTTGACATTTAAAGTAACTACTGATAATGTAGCACCTTCTTTTGCCACTTGGCTATTTTGTATTTGTAAGTCTTATACCTTTTTAGACCCTCTATTCTTCTGCTTTGCTTACTTTCATAATTATTTGACTTTTTGTGTTGTACTATTTTGAGACATTTATTATTTCTTTCTGTCTACATTTTTCATGTATTTTCTTTGAGGTTGCTATGGAGCAAATATTTAACATCCTAAATCTATAACAATCATATTTTATTTCATACAAAGTTATCTTTAATAGCATACACATACATTGTTCCTATACCCTTCCGTACCCCAATTTTTAACTTGTTACAAAGCATATCATTGTACATTGTAGGTCCAAAACCATCAATTTAGCAAACTTTTTATGCATTTGCATTTTAGCAAGTATGAAGCAAGAAATGGAGTTACATAACAAACAATATACTACCATAGTACTAGCATTTATAATTACCCATCTGGTTTCCTATTACCCATTGGATACCAGAGGTCTTTATTTCTTTATACTGCTTTAATCTACTGTTTAGTGTCCTTTCATATCAGTCCTAAAAACTTCCTTTATCATTGCTTACAGGGCCAGTCTACTGGTGACTAATTCCCTCAGCTTTTGTTTATCTGGGAATGTCTTAATCTCCCCCTCATTTCTGAAAGAAAGTCTTGCCAGATATAAAATTCTTGGTTGACAAGTGTTTATTATTTTTTTTTCCAGCACTTTAAATATTTCATTCCACTGCCTTCTTGCCTCCAGAGTTTATGATGAGTAAAAGATACAATCTTTTTGGGAGTCCCTTGTACATAACTCCTTGCTTCTCTCTCATGGTTTTCACAATTCCAGAATTCTCTCCTTGTCCTTGGCATCGGACAATTTGATTACTATATGCTGATTGTGGGTCTATTTGCATTTATCCTGTTTGGGGTTCATTGGACTTCTTGAATTTGCACGTTCATGTTTTTTGTTAAATTTGGGGAGTTTTCTGCCATTATTTTTCTGCTCCCTTCTCTCTTTCTTCTCCATCTGGGACTACCATAATGTGTATATTGCTATGCTTGAAGGTGTCCCACAGTTCTCTTAGGCTCTTTTCATTCTTCTTTCTTTCTGTTCCTCAGCCTTAGTCATTTCAGTTAACTTGTCTTTGAGTTCACTGATTCTTCCTTCTGCTACTTCCAATCTGTTGTTGAAATATTTTAGGGTATTTTTCATTTCAGTTCCTGTGTTCTTCAACTTCCATATTCCTCTGGAGAGATTCGCATATTGTTCATTCATTGTTTGCCTCATATCCTTTAGTTCTTTCCCATGTATTTCTTGAATATATTGAGAATCATTATTTTAAAGTCTCTGTCAGGTAAGTCCAAAGTCTGATTCTCTTTTTTGATGGTTTCTGGATTTTTATCTTAGTCTCTTGTATGGGCCATCTTTTCCTGTTTCTTTGTTTTGTATTTTTTGTTGCATACCGTACATTTTAATATGTTAAAGTATTTACTCTGGGAGTTAGTCCCTGGGTTGTGCCTTAAGTTTGTATCCAGTTAGTGATACGACAGAGATTTTCTTGAAGGTCAGGAGCTAATCAAGAAAAATCAAGGCAAAAAACACCTTTCACTCTCTTTGCAAATTGGCCCTGTTTAGGGCGATGGTCTCCTTCAGCACTTACCCCTCCTATCTAGCAGATCAGTCCAAGGCAATGGGATATGCAGGGTCCCCTCTGTCTCATCTGAGCTAGTGTGGAGCTGGAGCCAGGGAGTCTGCTTCTTCTCCTGGGCCTGTTCTGATTAAAGGCCCCAGGAATTCTCCATTTACAGTCCACAGAAGTTTGAGTGAACACCACTTCTGCTCCCCTTGGAATATACCTCCTCCCCCTTCCGGGTGTGTTTTGGAGTTACTTAACACAGGTAGTCCTTTGCTCCGGGCTGTTTCAATTTAATTGTTTTCTCACACTATCTCAACTGTCTGGAAGCAGCTTCTCTGCTCTCAAGACAAACTCTAGGAGACAAGCAAGAGACATGTTCCCCAGCTCAATCTCTCAGAGTTCCACCCAACAGATTGACAATGACATACATGCAGCTCAGTATGCACAGAGGGACCAATTTGCTCTCCCTGAAACAGGACCAGGAACCCGCAATGAGTGTGCAAGCTGACTCCACCCTGTGTTATAGGGAGGGTTGGGGAGGGGCCAGTGAGGGCCCCAAGAGCTGCTTCTATGGCTTCTGAAGCTCCATTTTCTTAATTCAGCACTTGTATGGTTAATGTAGTCATCTGATTTATAGAAGTATTTTTACATAATTCTCTTTCAGTTATTTACCCTTCAAATATTTTCTTCCAGTTTTTGGTTTGTCTTTCCATTTCTTTAAGGTATTTTCTTTAAGGTTTTTTTTTGTTTGTTTGTTTTTAATGAACAGACATTCTTAATTTTAATGTAGTTAATTTTCCCAATTCTTTCCATTATGGATTTGCTTTCTTAAGTATCTCATTTAAGTAAGCTTTTTCTACAGTGAAGATATAAAGATATTCTTCCATACTGTCTTTCTTCTGAATGTTTATAGTTTTCCTTTTTCCTATAAAGTTTTACTTTTAAATAGTCAATCCACCTGGAATGGAATTTTGAGTTTGAACTGGGATGGGGCTTCAATTTCACCATTCTACTGAATAGTTAATTGATCCAGTAATATTTATTGAAAAGTCCAACATTTCTCAAGTGGTCCAGAATGTTACTTATCACAAATCAAATTTTCATAAATGTAAGGTCTGCTTCTGGGCTCCATGTTGTGTTCCACTGATTAATTTTTCCATTCATTTATGCTCCATGGTCTAAATTACTACAGTCTTATAATAATTCTTGCTCTTTTAAAGTATGTGAAATATCAGGGCTACTTCTGGTTCACTTTTCTTCCATACATATATGAGCAATAGCTTATCAAATTGCATTTAACAATACTTTGGAATTATTTTTACTGGAATTACAATGAATATACAAATCAACTTGAAAAGAATTTACTCATTTAAAATATTGAGTCTTCCAGTCCATGAACATGGTTTTCTTATAGCTTTATATAGGCTTTAAAAAATATTTTCATCCCCGTACATCCCAAAGTAATTTGGACAGAGAATAAAAATGTATTTGCAGGACCTCCATGAGGAACTGGGAAAAAACGTGGAAATGTTGGGCTTCCCCACCTGGGTTATTACTGATACTCTCACAAACATTGAGGACTGCCAATTTAGTGGGCTGTGCCAGTTTGAATGTATTACGTCCCCCAAACGTCATTATCTTTGATGTAATCTTGTGTGGGCAGACATTATCAGTGCTGATTAGATTTGAGTGTTTCTTTGGAGATGTGCCCCACCCAGCTGTGGGTGATGACTCTGATTAGATATTTCCATGGAGGCATGGCCCCACCCATTCAGGGTGGGCCTTGATCAGTGGATATATATAAATGAGCTGACGGGCAGAGGGAACTCAGTGCAGCTGTGAATGATGTTTTGAAGAGGAGCTACAGCCAAGAGGGACACTTGGAAGAAAGCTCAGGAGCTGCAGATGAGAGACAGTTTGAAGACAGCTGTTGAAAGCAGACTCTTGTTCTGGAGAAGCCAAGTGCAACTAAGAGTGACATTTTTGAGGAACTGCAGCCTAGAGAGGAACGTCCTAGGAGAAAGCTGTTTTGAAACCAGAACTTTGGAGCAGACACCAGCCACGTGCCTTCCCAGCTAACAGAGGTTTTCCAGACACCATTGGCCATCCTGCAGTGAAGGTACCCAATTGCTGATATGTTACCTTGGACACTTTATGGCCTTAAGACTGTAATTGTGCAACAAATAAACCCCCTTTATAAAAGCCGATCCATTTCTGGTGTTTTGCATCCTGGCAGCATTAGCAAACTAGAACATGGGCCAAGCCCTCAATCTTGGGGCTCACCCCTATGAAGCTTGTTACTGCAAAGGAGAGGCTAAGCCTACTTATAATTGTACCTAAGAGTTGCCCCCAGAGGACTTCTTTGTTGCTTAGATGTGGCTTCTCTCTCTAAGTCCACTTGGTTGGTAAACTCACTGTCCTCTCCCCTATGTGGGAAATGACTCCCAGGGGTGTATAACTCTCTGGCAACCTGGGACATGACTCCCAGGGATGAGCCTGGACATGGCATCATGGGACTGAGAAAATCTTCTTGACCAATAGGGAGAAGCAAAATGAAACCAAAGAAAGTTTCACTGGCCAAGAGATTTCAAATGGAGTTGAGGGGTCACTTTGGAGGGCATTCTTATGAGCTAGTAGATATCCCTTCTTAGCTTGTACTGTATTGGAGTAGACAGAAGGAAATACCTGAAACTGCCAAACTGCAACCCAGTAGCCTGGATTCTTGAAGACGATTTTATAACTATGTAGCTTACATGGTGTGACTGTGTGATTGTGAAAAACTTGTGGCTTACACTCACTTTATCCAGTATATGGACAGATGAGTAGAAAAATGGGGAGAAAAACTGAATGAAAAAATAGGGTGGGATGGGGGGAGTGCTTTGGTATTCTTTTTTACTTTCATTTTTATTCTTTCTTGTTTTTGGAGTAAGGAAAATGTTCAAAAATTGACTGTGGTGATGAATGCACAACTATATGATGATACTGTGAGTAGCTGATTTTACACTGTGGTTGACTGCAAGCTATGTGAATATCTATCAATGAAACTGAATTTAAAAATATCTGTCAATACTTTTACTTTTCTCCATGAAGATTTTGCCTGTATTTTGTTAGGCAAATTTTTTCCTATCTTTTATTTCTTGATGCTTTGTAGAGGGTAACTTATAAATTATGTTTCCTACCTGTTTAAAATAGATACTATATTTTATTTTAATTATTATGGTGGATTGAATTTTGTACCCCTGTTTGGACATGTTCTTGGTTTGGTCTGCATTCTGGTGGGTGTGACACTGTTGTAAATGAGACCTATTCAAGTTATTACTTCAGTTAAAGTGTGGCCTAACCGAATTAGTTTGGGCTTTAATCTGGATTACTAGCGTCCTCTGTAAGCAGAGTGAAAGTAAGATGGAAAAAGCCATGGGAGAAGCAAGAAGCTAGAAGTATATGGAACCAGAATGAGAAAGGAGAAGTCTCCACCATGTGCTTTGCCATGTGACAGAAAAGCTGAGGAACCCCAAGGTTTGCCAGCAGAATGCCAGTCTTTGGGGAGAAAACATTGCTTTGGTGACACCTCAATTTTGGACTTCTAGCCTCAAAATCTTGAGCCAATAAATTTGCATTGTTTAAATAAACCCACTGTATGGTATTTGTTTTAGTAGCTGGAAAAATAAAACAATTATATATCCTGCAAATTTGCTAAACTCTTATAATATTTCTAAAAATTTATCTGTAGATACTTTAAGGTTTTCTAAATAGACAACCACATCATCTGTGAATAATAACAGTTTTATTTCTTCCTTTCCAATTTATATTTTTTGTTTCTTCTTGACTTAAAACGTGATATCAAATGCAAGTGATAAATGATTTTCTAATGTTTGATCACACTTGCATTCCTGGCTAAACCTAAATACTATCTTTTTTATACATTGTTAGATATGATTTGCTAATGTTTTGTTCAGGATAATTCTGCACTATTTTTAGGAATGGGAGGGGCCTGTTATAACAGGTTTGGTATCAAGGTTATACCTCATTACTTAATACATCTCATATTCTTAAGAGATTACCACATTCTTGGTCTCAAAGTTTTACTACCTTTATTTTAAAATCTTCTAGAATAAGTTAAATGTGACTGCAATAATTTGTTCCAGTTTGGTATAATTGATATTAAAATGATTTGGGCCTTATCTTTTACTTCCTCTCCCCCCACTCTCTCCTTCCCTCTCCCTTTTTCTTTCTGTTCTTCATTCTGTCTCTCCTTCCTTCTTCATCCTTCCTTCCTCCTCTCCCTTTCTCCTAACTCTTTCCTTTCTTCCTACCTAGCTTTCCTTCTTCATTGTTTTACTCATAGCACTTAATTTCCCTTGAGTTTTGTAATTTGAAACTGTAAGCTCATATTTCTTGAAACTTTATATTTTAGGCTTTGACTGAAGGTGAGTTCCTCCAGAAAGGATATGCTTCTTGTATTGAAAAGTTCCATAAATTCAGGTTGATAGTGGTTATATATTAGAGAAAATTGTTTTCTTTTTCACTCAGCATCAAGGTTTGACACTGGTGATTTTCAATGCAGTTCCCTGGGTGATAGATTTATTTTAATCCTATGGAGCTGTGTAGTCCACGGGGCTCCAGCTTTATGATGAGTTTAGGCACTCCACATGGGAAGGTGGGCTGGGTTTTGTCTACCATAACTCAAAGCAAGATCAATACAGTATTATCATAAGATATGGAATACTTAAGGATAAATATGACAAAGTATTGCAATAGCAGTTTAACTGTTATTAAACTGAAGAAAATTTAAATACACAGAGAGATATAACATGTTCATGGATTGGAAGACATGATATTAAGAGGTAAATTATTCCCCAAACTCAGTGAAAATGTAATCAAACTACCAGAAAACCTTTTTATAAAAATTTTCCAGTTGATTCTAAAACAAATATGGAAACGCAGAGGGCTCACTTTTACAAAATAACTTTGAAAAATAACAAAGTTGAAGAATTTAGACTATCTGATTTCAAGACTTATTATAAAGCAACATTAAGCAAGACAGCAAGGTATTGGCATAAAGACAGATAAATACATCAATGGAACAAATAGAGAGTACAGACATAGACTCACACATATCTTAGCAATTTATTTTTGATGAAGGTACAAATGCTACTTAGTGGAGGAAGGAAAGTCTTTACAGCAAAATAGTGCTGGAAAATTGGATAACCTCATACAAAATAAGAATCTCACACCAAATAAAACATTGAACTCAAAATGGATCATAGAGCTACGTGTAAAACCTAAAACTACAAAACTTATGGAAGAAAATACAGGAGAAAATGACTCAATTTTTGTGTTAGGCAAAGATCTGAGGTATGACACCAAAAGAATGGCCCATAACTAAACAAATTAATAAATTGAACTTAAACAAAATTAAAAACTTCTACTCTTTAAAAGATACATTTAACAGGATGAAAGATAAGCTACAGATTGGAATAAAATATTTGCAAATCACATAGGTGATAAAGAACTTATAGCCAGAATATATGAAGAACTTTCAAAATGCTAAAGTATATAAACATGCCAATAAAAAATGGACAAAAGACCAGAAGAGACATTTCACTGAAAATATACAGATTGTAAATAAGCACATGAAATAATGCTCAACATCATTAATCTTTAGGAAAATACAAATTAATACCATAATGTGAAACATTAAGCACCTGTTAGAATGCTGAAAATTAAAAAAGACACATCTTTACAAGTGTTAGTGAGGAAGTGGAACAACTGGGACTCGAATGCACTGCTGGTGGGAATGCAAAATGGTAAATGTCCTTAAAAAAAAGCTGGAGAGTTCCTTAAAAAGCCAAAAGATACATTACCATATGACCCACTCCTACGTATTTACCCAAGATAAAGGAAAGCATATGCCTACACAAAGATAACGCATTTTAATGTTTATAGAAAGCAAACACTCAAAACACCTAAAGACTGCAGCAATAGGTGATAAACAGAATGTGGTATAACCCTGCAATGGAACAGTACTCAGCAGCTTTATTTATAATTGTCCAAAACCGGAACTAATTCAAATTTCCATTGAATGGCTTAACAAATTATTGAATGTGACAATGAAATATTACTAAAGAATAAAAAGGAAAACAAATTACTACTAGATGCTTGACATGGATAAACCTCAAGGACATTATAATGAGTTAAAGAAGCCAAACATGAAAAAGTATGTACTTTATGAAACAATTCAAATAACATTTTTGGACCGGCAAAATTAACCTGTAGTGTCAGAAAGTAGATTAAATGGTTGCCTTGGGCTGAGCATGATTGCAAAATTCTATGGGGTGACTTCTGGAGTAATGGAAATGTTCTGTATCTTGATGGTGATGGTGATTACTCATCAAACTGTTTAAATGCATTTAAAATTACATGTTTAAGTATATGTAAATTATTTCTCATTAAAGTTGATTTTAAAATCTGAGTTAATATATAATGTTAAAAATATTATCAAATTATACACTTAAGATCTGTGCATTTCATCCATGTGGATTTTTACCCCAATAAGATAGTTTTTAAAACTCCCTTTAGGAAAGTGAATTCCAGAAATGAATTAGTTTTTACCACTCTTCCCAGTATCAACATCAGTTTAAAATGAATGGAATCTTTACAAGACCTGGAAAACCCCAATGATAAGGCAGCTTTAGCACATTAGTTCTTAAGTCACCATTTAGTTCTAATTGCTGAAGAAAATGTACTTCTAAGATTGAAAATGTATTTCTGTGATTGAAGGCTATTTCTATGTTAATACATTGGAAAGGAAAAGATGGCTATCTATGTAGTATTTACCTTGACATCCTTTAGGTCATTTCAATCATTCTGTTTCTTTTGCAGGTTTACTCAGTTATGACTGAAAAGGTGTCACATCAATGTGAGTCCAGCAAGTTACTATTACCAAAGTTTCACATGTTTCCGAGGGATGAAATATGCACATTCAAATTTTGTTTGTCTGTTTTACATCCAGAAAATTCTGGTGTAGTGGTGTCAGATAGGGTCATCCCATGGTCTTCCAAAACAATTAAAATGTGGAGGCAAAAGCCTGTAAATGCTAGATCCCCAACCACCAAAAGGCAAGAATGGATTATTTCTTCAGTTACTTTGCTATTTACAAACTGTAGTTTACCAGTTTGGCAGTTCTTTGACTCCTGTGTTCTATACCATTCTTCCCTCCTTATCTCAGATCATGCTCCTGGCTAAATCTCATTCCCCTCATTTAACTCTACTATTTTCATCTTAACTCCTTTTGTGTGATTCAATTAGATTCAATTTCTTGGCATCCTCTAATCTCCCCTGTGCTGTGCGCATCCTGAATATATAAAAAATCAACAACATATTGAAACCTGTCATTGGAGGGATTACATGCCATAAGCAAACAATGACAGAGATATACACGGTGCTATTGAAACATAAAAAAGGGGTCCCTAGCCCAGCTGACCTAGTCCTTGGTGGCTTTGCAGAAGTAATGAAGCCTAAACAGAGCCCTGAAAGGTGAACAGGAAGGAGTAAGTAGATATACAAGGGCCAGTGCAGGGAATGCATTCAAGGCAGAGAAACTAGGAACAGCAAACAACTGGGAGGCCACAGGAGTCCTTATGGCCCACAGGAAAGTAAGCCTGTATTCTCCAGGGTGGAAAGGCCAATCTCTCACCATGCTTTTTACATTTCAGAACTTCTTGGGAAAGAATTATATTCAACCTGGAAATTGTAAATATTTTTAATGTTGGAAAAATTCCATCATTTGTTTATTTTTATGACATCTCTTTAGCACTGCAAATTCTGTAGTTCATCTTTAAAATACAGAATTGCTCTAGTGTAGTTTCTAGAGATGAAAAAAAATCTGTATTCTCAGAGAAACTTAACGGTGTGAAAGAATTTTATAACGTTTATTTAGTATCTAATATCTGGCTCATGAGTAAATATTATCACAGTCTTGTAGTCAGAAAGAAAATATTCAGAAAAATAAATTCAAATCACTTGTATTACGATAAACAATATAAAACAAAGAAAATGAACTACAGAAAGCTGACATTAGGTAGGCAAACAAAGTTTCCTATTTTAACTTCTCTCTTCCCTTGACATTACCTATCTCCCTATCTGTGCTCATGTTATGAATAACAATGTTTTTATTATTATTAAAACCAAGAATATTCCTAGAGAAGACCCTTCAAGAAGAGAAAGATGACCAACTCCTGAGGATTGTGTATGTGTGTGTGTGTGTGTGTGTGTAAGTTGCTCGTGCACGTGTGTTTATATTGCTTAGGGTAGACCAAGCATGGATAAGGACTTCAACTGAATGTTTTCCAAGCACTTTATAAGCATTGGGTTTCAATGATGAACAATTACCTTTATTGTAGAGTTGGGATCACAAACCAAAGAATGTAATTAAATTTAATGATTTTAAAGAGTCAGTCAAATTGGAGTCTGTGAACAAACCATTAAAAAAGTTTTTATTCTCTTATTCTGCAGGATTATTTAATTACCAAAATCTCCCTTTTAAATATACCTACACCCCCATTTTTAAGTTCTGCTATTGTTGCTGCTGGCAGCTAAAGGTAATAAGGACTCTATCTTCAAAAGTATAATATGTTTTTAGACATTTTGGTATGTCTAGCATATAAATCATGCAAATAAATACTGCTATAATTTAAACATATATGCATTTAGGTTTTTTTTTTTAATATTTAGCCTTTTACTTTGAAAAATTAAGAACTTTGTATCAAAGATTGTTTGCAAGAATGAAGATTAGATTTAATAGACAATATAAATGACTATATATACATTGCACAATATATGTTGTGTATTTTTTTCTCTCTAACTTGAATCACAAAAGTTTAAAGTGTTAGTGGTTAATAGCATCCATGGTTAAACATTAGGAAGTGAGCCCAAATTGCAGAATCTTGCCTAAAATATGTGTTACATTTTAGAATTAAAAACTATTCCAAATGATTATTTTCAAACTAGTATTCAACATACAAAACACAGCTCTAGAGAAGATCTTCAGAGCATAGATCTAGTTAATAAGACATACAGAATATTTAATTTCACACATGAAGCAGAAGGTACAAATAAATATTATTTTCTTCCAAAAAACAAACCTTAAGGAAATAGTTGTTATTGTTATTGCAGTTTCCAGAGACTCCTTGCAATTCAGTCACAGTGTTCTAAAACGGTTGACAACAAAAATTAAAGAAGTTTGTCCCTCCTTACAGAGAGCACCCTACTGACAAAGGATAGAGAAAACACTGAAGATCCAGTGCTTGCTGTAATACACACTAAAAGAATATTGCTGCAGCTTGATAAAAATGCCACAATTTTAGTTTCTCAATATTTCTCTGTATTAGAGATACAGAATAAAGTCAATTCACATTATTAAATCCACATTATTAAAAGGATATCCACTATAATTGCAACCTCTTGTTCATCCAGCACAAGCTGTTTCCAACCAGGAACAGCAAACAGCATGAACCAAATTTAATGTTACCTTTTCAATGCTTTTCACATGAAAATCATAATCTTATGAACCTTTTAATATTTATGCAAAAAATAGCTTTCATAATATTTTTGTCCCTAATTAATATATGTTAACACAAGCAATGAAAGGGCATATCCGTGCAGGTAGCTGATCTAAATTGTATTCATTTAAAAAATTAAAAAAAATAAGCTAAGGTTGCCATAAAAGTTATAATGATATTAATCTTCAGTAATGAAATCAAACTGTGAGAGACGTTAAATTGTGTTTTATAGAGAAGGAAGAGAACGGGTCTCATTTCTGGAGATTAACATTGTTATGAACTACTGCCTAAAGAGACTTTGAAATGCCATCTATAATCTAAAAACTTTAAAATGTAATAAATATTACATTTTAAGAGAAGAAAGAAGGAAAATAATCATATGCTTTTAAAAGTACATATGCAACAGATCACTTCAATTTGAACATCCATATTTATTTTCTAATTCAAAAGTGTGGTACTATACAAGTTCCTTTCCAGTCTGAGCTCATAGCATTTCAAAGTGCATACTGCTCTTTGATAGAAAGATATCTAAAACATACATATATGCTTCATACTCCACAAAATATATACAGAATTACCTTCTCCCACTACTGAAAAGCTAAACATTGATAGCTGTGAAGTGTGACAGCAGGTTAAATTTGTTATTGAAATTAAAATCTAGTTGAAAAATCTACCATACCCCCAGAATTTCGTGGGATAGTGCTGACTGTCTGAGGGGTTTATTCAAATCTTCCATGGTTACCTTTCAGGTTTTTTTTTTTTTTCTTTTTTTTTTAAAAAAAGAGAGAGAGAGAAAGGTAAAAGAACAATACTACTAAATCCAGCAGTGAAATCACTAATCACAAACACATTCAGATCTACAATCTCAATTGTTTAAATTTATACCTCCCCCTTTTTAATAGTGTCCTTCTTCTTAATCTTTTATTCTTCAGCCTTTTGGCAGAGCCATTTCAACATTTTAAGAAAAAAATCAGAATGTTTAAGAGACTGTGAGAGATCTTCTTTTGTGACTCAGTTGTGGCCTCTCTCTCTAAGCCAATTCAGCAGGTAAACACTGCCCTGCCCCCTACGTGGGACATGACTCCCAGGGGTGTAAATCTCCTTGGCAACATGGGACATGACTCCTGGGGATGAGCCTGGACCTGGCATCGTGTGATTGAGAAAGCCTTCTTGACCAAAAGGGGGAAGAGAAATGAAACAAAATAGTTTCAGTGGCTGACAGATCTCAAATAGAGTCAAGAGGTCATTCTGCAGGTTATTCTTATGTGTTATATAGATATTCCTTTTTAGTTTTTAGTGTATTGGAATAGCTAGAAAGAAATACCTGAAACTGTTGAAATGCAACCCAGTAGCCTTGATTCTTGAAGATGATTGTATAACTATATAGTTTACATGATGTGACTGTGTGATTGTGAAAACCCTGTGGCTCACACTCCCTTTATCCAGCGTATGGAGAAGAGTAGAAGAATGATGACAAAAATTAAATAAATAATAGGAGGGGATGGGGGGGTTGGGGAATGTGATTTTTGGGTGTTCTTTTTACTTTTATTGTTTTTTTTTTGGAAAAATGAAAATGTTCAAAAATTGTGGTGATGAATGCATAATTACATGATGGTACTGTGAACAATGGATTGTACATTGTGGGTGACTGTATGGTATGTGGGTATATCTTAATAAAAGTGAATTAAAAAAAAAAAAAAAAAAAGAGAGAGACTGTGAACTTCTACAGGAATGCAACCTAAAATTGAACTGGCTGTTTGCTTAACTCTTCTGGTTTAAATATTTGGGGAAAAATAAAAAAAGAAAAAGCAGAATTTTTATAGTTTGAAGAGTATAGACTTCAAATTCTACTTGATTATGACTTATTTCCTAAAGCATTAAAAGAGCTGTATCTAAGCGTAAGTAGTGCATGATAAGGTGTTCTTATTCCTAATGTGGTACTGATAGAGGACCACCATAATTTTACAACTTGGGGATACATTTCTCACATTGTGCTATTTTCTCTGTAGCCAATTCCCCTCTGTCAATGTGACAAATTCCCAGTAAGAATCAACTTGGATAATCAAAACCAGAGGCTATCTATCCTTCACCATACAAACAATGCCGATCTAAGTGCTGGCTCTGGAATAAGCTGGATGAATTTGGTTGCTCTGTGTCTAGTTTAGAAGTTTTCTTGGCTGGTCCAGGGAATGTCAGAGGGCATACTGTCCTATAAAAAAGACATAAATTTTGTTAAATTCCATCTTGTCTGTTGCTACCCCCTCCTCTAGTTTAATCACTTTTTGATCTTCAGGTATGTCTAGGCAGTGACCACCCTAACTTGCTCATGTTGAAAAGGGGTGCCAACTTTATCAGGAAAGGGGACACATCTAGTTGATGTTCTTGAAGAGGCTATTGCCTCTGGGTTTTGGTAGTTAGCTGGCATAGGAGTTCTCTGAAGAATTTATGTTTCTGAAGAATAAATTCAGTGAATGAAACTTTTATAGAGTCTAAGATAGGGATCTGGGTATTCTTTAAGGTTTTGGGGACTACTGTTGACTTGGGCTTATCATACTGTGGTCATTTGGCATATCTAGGTGAAGCTTGCACAGGAGTAACCTCTAGGAGAGCCTTTGACTCTATTTGAATTCTCTCAGCCACTGAAACCTTATTTTGTTGCCTTTCTTTTCCCCCTTTTGGTCAAAAAGGCATTCTCAATCCCTCAATGATAGGGTTAGGCTCATTTCTGGAATCTGTGTCCCACATTGCCAGGGAGACTCACTCACCTGGGGGGTCCTGTCCCATGTTGAGGGGAAGGTGATGAATTTATTTACAGAGTTGGGCTTAGCGAGAGGAAGCCCTCATTTGAGCAACAAAAGAGGTTCACTGGAGGTGACTCCTAGGCATAATTATACGTGGGCTTAGCCTCCTCTTTACTACCATGAGTTTCACTTTTTGTTTATATGTTATATTTCACAATAAGGAAATAACTGAAACTATGGTACTATAACTCATAACAACTTTGGAAATTTCCTACATAACTACTTCTTAAATCATACTTTGAAAGATATTACCTTTTTGTATATATATTTCACATTAAGAAATAACTGAAACTTTGGAAGCATAACCTATAATATTCTTTGAAATTTGCTAACTACTTGTTAAATTGTACTTGGAAAGTTATCACTTCTATGTATAAGTTACATTCTACAACAAAAAATAACTTAAAAAAATGATATAAATTTTGAAATCATAAGCTGATTCTGTAAATTCTAAGTAAACTGAGAAATCAAGTGATTGACTATACATATTCAGGACTTGTTCTAACAAAGATATGTAAATTAATAAATTGTTCAATTACATATTACATTAACTCAATTATTCAAGAACCATTACCCACTGGACATCCAATGTTTATTCTTCATGCTTTTTGGACATTTTACTTTTCATTAACAAAAAGAAGGTAAATATAGAATTGAGATATTTATCATTCAAATCAACCAATTAAATAATATTTGGTATTACTGGTAAAAAATGAATTTGAATCAAGTAGCTATCTTCTTCATTTTGGAGTGAATTTTCATTACTTGTACAGCTTTCATTTCTTTTATGCATAGAAAATTAACAGCTGGTTTTATTTGGACATTTTTTGGTGAAGCAGTGCATAATACACAAGAAAGAGAAAAAAACACAAGTCAGAGAGGAGGATGACAGCTAGATACTAAGGGAAACATTCCTTGATCTTTTCAATAAAGTGTGGTTACTTGGAGTAACATCACACTCAACTTCTACAACTTACAGAAGAAAAAGTTTGACTTAAAACTAAACTCTAATTTTTGTAAAGTATTTATTTATTCAATTATTCTTCCCCCTAAGCCCTATGAAGATTATACCTATGTAATGCTGCTAGAGTGAAATAATCCACCAAGGGTCCCAATTCCTCTATTGTTAGAAATATAGAATAAAGAATCACAGAACCTAAGTATTACAAGAACCTCCATCACCCTAAATAGGAATCCTCTTTCCGTCATCTTTTGTTACTCAGTTTTTCAATGTCTGCCTGAATACAGACCAATCCATCAGGAATGTACTTTCCACTCCAGTCACAGCACAGTATGTTGCAAAAAGCCCAGATTCCAATCCTAACTCTGCAAAGACAAAAAAAAACCTCAGTTCCTGCATTTCTAGGAAAAAAAAAAAAAAAAATCTCTTGATTGTTGTAAAGAGTAAAGGAGACCATGTAGGAAAGTCAGCTTACAAAGTGTCACCGGCACTGAAATTACGGCCAGTGACAACCAACTCTGCTATCTTTATGGAAATACGCAAACAAAAAAGCCATAGGCAATATTCCATTTGGTACATGTTATTCACCTAAGTATAAATACTGAGTAACACATATCCTTTTTCCATTTACTCACATTATTAAACTAGAGAAAAATTCTGATCATAAAAAAAAAAGCTTTTATCTGTAGTTAGCTACTTGAGTTGTAAACTTTTGGAGACGAATGTGATCAACTCCTCAAAATAACTGGAGGAAGTATGTAGAACGGGATCCAAAAATTTCACCTGAGGAGCCTTAATGACCAGATTTTCCCTCTTTTCTTGCTAGACCCAATGTCTGATTTCATAGACTCACAGAATATTAGGGGCTAGAAGGAATTCAGAGCATTAGGCCAATCCCTGAACTTCAAAGCCTAGGATGCTGAGGCACATGGAACCTAGAAAGTTGGGCCTCCTCACTTTCACCACTTGATGTCACCACACTTCAGATCCAAAACCTTTCTAGCAGAGTAAGAAGGTATGTGCTGCTTCTAAAAACAAACCTGCACAGAATGATTCTACAATACTAAATTAGGCTTGCAACCAAGGCAAGTCATTGCCTCTGGTAAAATACAAAACACTACTGAAGAGAATTAAAAACTAGGTAATGATGGCAAGTTAAAATATTTGAGGATCACTCTGTTTTACTTTCAAAATGCAAGATAACATTTTCACATATAAAGTCTCTGCATAATGAGAAAACACTTGCAATTTCAAATGGACTCTGCAAATAAAAAACTATTTCAAATAATTAGAATTCTAAGAGTATCTGTTCACACGGCTCTCTATTACTCTGATCAAAAGTAAACTGATGTACTACTTCTAATTGTCTACTATAAAAAAAAATGGAGGACACATCCTTATTTTACTACAAACAAACAAAAAAACTTAATAAACATTTGGGTTAAAAAAAACATCTCAGGCTATAAATACATGAAAAATATTTGAATGCCTGACTATTAATCTCTATGTCCTGGCTATAAACCAAAAGAATTCTGGAAACATAATATATTCAAATGAGTAGAGACTGAACATATGACGTTTCTCTCTGTTTATATGAGATGGTATAGAAAAGAATATTTGTTTTATCTGAATATTTATGTTTATAGAGTATGAGCCACTAAAATTAAATTGTTGATGGATCTTTTAACAAGCCAATATGAAACATACGCACATTTATAAACATGTTTATAATAAAATGTTGTCCCTTTATATCAATGTACATTTGGCATTTACATTAGAAAAAAACTACAACATCTGTATTATATTACAACATACAAGAGTTCCAGAGTGCCAATTTCACTTAGGGATTAGCTTCTATTCATTACTTGATCCTGTAGAGAGCAGGATACAAAATTATTCCAATATGTACCTACTCTATAAAACATGAGCTTGTGGAAAAGTTTTGTTCTGTATTATGTTAGCACAAATTACAGTGAGCAGTATCAAAGAACTTTCTCTTCTTAGGGGAAGAAAAAACCCCAGCTCTGGAAGTATTCAGCAATTTTTGGTACTTTGTGTGCATGTGTATGTGTGTTTTAGTTAAAATGTTTTTTTTGAAAAAAAATTACATACTTATTGTAGAAATTTTGCCAAAGTCTAATTTTAGCAAATAGGAAACATGGGGAGAAAACCACCTAATCCCAACATTCAAAGGCAACTTATTTACATTTTGGTGTTTTTATCCTTTTCTGTTTCTTTAAAATAGTGTGGCGAAAGATAGACTTATTTGGTTTCAAAGTCTTCATACTGCAAATAGGATGCCATTACTTGATTTGTAAGTTAATATCAAATACAAGTAATATTTCTTTTCTGTGGAGTTGGATTTTTGTTGAATGTAGAAATCTTCCTTGGGAAACTGCAAAGAATCTGTCAAACCATTATAGAATAGAGTTTTATAAAGTAGGAAAAGTAGTGGGAAGAAATGTAGCAAAAGAACATTTGCAAGTGCTACTCACCTCATCGTCATCAGCATCATACTGGGCATAGTGCTGCTCGAGCAGCTCTCTCTGGCGTCTTTCTTGTTCGAGGGTCTGGCTTATCAACTGGGCAACCTCGCTCACTTGTCCTGGCTTTTCTCGCCCAATAATGAATCTGTAGAAAGGTTAAAGAGGACTAATATAGCTTGACTCTCTAGGAAGGAGTACTAGGCAAAGCAACCAAGCTTAATATCTAAGTGGGGTCCATCAAGCCTCAATAAAATAATACCACCCATATACTTCACATGGCATGGCATCACTGGGTGGAAGGAAAGGTTAGCTGAAGAATGGAAGTCATTTTTGTGGACACAGATTATATAGAGAAAGGAAGGAAAAAAGTAAAGGACCATAAAAATATCTTAAGATGTATTACTTTGGGGGAAGACATAACAGATGTAATTCGTTTCTACAGTACTTTACACATTTTTGAAGCCATATAAAATAGAAGAAAACGCATAATTTTCTGTACCATTGAACTTAAGAATCAATTCCAGAATAAGGTTCTCTTTACAAAGCAAACATTGCTTAAAAATATTTTAAAGTTATGCCATAACTTAGGTGAGTAAATAAACATAGGGGCACTGAATTTTTTCCAAGTTATTACAACTTTGGAGATAAATAAGAGAAAGAAGAGGAAACTATTAGATGTGGCATTTTTCAATTTGGTTTTTAAAATAAAAACTAAAATAATGAAAGGTGGTGAATTAATTCATCTCTTCTTTTGGAGACAGAAGTAGAATGAGGGAGGTTGCGGCTTCTAGAAATAAAGAGACAAAGGGAAACATTTATTGATATTAGTTAATCCCTGTAAGAAAAAAGCTCAAGGAAAAATGAGAAAAGACATTTAATTATTACAAGCTATAGTTACTTATGATACATCCTTGTAGACAAAATGTGTTATGAACTGCAAATTAATATTCACTTCTTAACATTTTTCACACTAATATATAGCTCTATGTTTTAAAAACGGAAATAATATGTCTCCAGGAAACACTTTCTATATATCACTTAACATCATTATTTTGAATGTGACACTTAGTTCAACTGATGTTTTCCTCTGATTATATTATAATTGGCATATTCCATAATTTTAAATGAAATAATCTACCACTCTCTGTATAAATATATTAAAAGTCAAAATTTTATACTTAGTTGTTAACAATTATCTTTTCAGAAGTAGTTTATATAGTTCCAAACAGGACTGAACTTTGAAATCATTCTTGGGTGCTCATTTACCATTTTAGTTATTTACCTTTGGGGATCAAGTATAAATAAAATTTATAAACACTACAAGTTTTTACGTTTATTGAGGTATAATTTACATACCATAAATAATAAATGCATCTATTTTATATGTGCAATTAACAGGTTTTTGCAAACATATACAGCTGTAATTACCATATCAATCATGATACAGAACATTTTCATTAACCCAAACTACTGCCTTATTCTTTATTCTGCTTCCCAGTATATCATCTTCACCTTGGGCCCCAGGATCATTGATATGCTTTCTGTCACTACATATTTTATTAGTCTTTTCTAGAGTTTCATATAAATGGAAACATAGAATGTCTCACTTCTTTCATTCACCACAATATTTTGAGATTTATCCATGTTTTCCAAGTATCAGTGATCTGTTCCTTTCTAATTACAACAGTATTTCATTGTACCAGATATACCATAATTGGTTATCTATTCTTCTATTGGATAGATATTTGGGTTGGGTTTGGATATTATCAATAAAGCTACTATAAACATTCACATATAAGTCTTTATGTGGACATGAGTTTTCATTTTCCTTAGTCAAATAACTAGAAATGGAATTGATGAGTCATACGGTAAGTGTATGTTTAACTTTTTAAAAAATTGCCAAAATGTTTGCCAAATTGTGGTACCATTTTATATTCCCATTAACAATGCGTGAGAGTTTCAGTTACTCCACATCCTCATCAACACTTAGTATTGCCCTTTTTTTTATTTAGGTCATTCTAGTGGGTGTCTAGCAGTATTACATTATGGTTTTAATTCGCAATGCTTAAATCACTAATGATGTCAAGTATCATTTCGTGCACTTATTGGCTGTTCATATATTTTCTGTGAAATGCCTTTTCAAATCTTTTTTTAAAAAAGCAGGCTGTCTGACATTTTATTGTTGAGTTGTAAGGGTTCTTTATATATTCTAGACACAAATCCTTGTATATCTATCTATCTATATCTGTATCTATTTGTATATACATTCCCATAATAATGCAAACATTGCTTAAAAGACACTTTAAAATATGCCATAATGTAGGTGGGTAAATAAAGTCCAATTTACCTTTTTTTTTTTTTTAAGGTTAATGCTTTTTGTTTCCTATTGAAGAAATCTGTACCTTTCCTTAAGATTTTCTCCTGTATTTCTTTTTGACATGTTACAGTTTTGTTTTTATGTTAGGTCTATGATACCTTCTGAATTAACTTTTGCATGTGATGTGTGGTAATGGTAGAGATTAATTTTTTCCAAATAGATAACAAGTTGTTTCAATGCCATTTGTTCATAAACCCCAGTGAATTACTCCGGCAATTTGTTGAAAAGCAATTGACCACATACTTGGCTTGATTTCTGTGCTCTCCATTCCATCCAATGATGTGTTTATACTTATGCCAGTGCCGCACTGCCTTGATTACTTATAATAAATACTGAAATTAGGTGATGTGAGTTCTCCAACTATGCATATCTTTCTCAAAATTATTTGGCTATTTATATGCATTTCCAATAAACTTTATAATCAGTTTTTCAATTTCTAAAAGAAATCCTGTTGGGATTTGATTGGGTTTGCTTTGAATCTACAGACCAGTTTGCAAAGAACTGACGTCTAATAACCTTATTTAGTTGTCTGATTCATGAACATGGTACATTTATTTAGATCTTCTCAGGCACTATTATTACAATGACAAAGCTGATAAAAATCCCCCCATTTTGAAAAATTTATAGCATTCAAATTACCCTTTCTATATGTTCTCAAGCGTTTGGTCCATTTTTAAGCCATCTTTATAAATATATCCTATAAAATTATATGTACAATATAGAATATATGGAATTGGCTAGCAAATGTAAAATATAAAGTTATTATTATGATTATGGATAAAGAGCACAGAAATACTGTAGAAGTATAATTTATGGGTTAAAAGTGTCTCTAACAGGGAAAAATGGCTTTGATAGGATATCTCCACCAAAGTTAGCACCACTTTCTCACTCTGTGACCTTGAATCTTATTAGTGTTTCTAAGTTTCAAATTTCCTTATTTATTAAAAGTAGCATAACTGTAACCACTAAATATTATATAATACATTTAAAAGCACACCTATTATTTAATAAATGTTTACTGCTATAATCTAGACAATGCATTCTTTTTATTATTATCTAGATAAGATACAGTCCATTTAAAAGTACTAATTATACAAATTGTCCCAATTATCTCTTATTTGATCACACTGGTTTAAGAAGAGTTTGTGTTTGTAAGAAAAGGATAAACTACTTTCATTAAAGTGTGCTCTGAAAACCTTAATTCCAGTTGCCATTGAAATATAAATTATGAATTACATGATCACTTTAAATATAATTTTAAAAACCTTCAAAAATATAACAATGAACAAAGTCAGGAACAGTCAGTACCTCTGAATATCTGTGACCAAATCTTCATTACCTGCCACTGATGTTTCTGCATAATTATGATTTACATCTTAGACATTATCATCTCCAATTGAATATAATAATACATATGTTTGAATCAGTCTGTTTCTAAAATTAAAGTTCCTTTAAGAGAAAAATATTTTTGTTGTTGTTTTTTAAAGTGTTTTTTTTTTTTTTTTTTTTTTTTTTTGCTTCAGCAGGCAATGGTGCAATCTTTTCATTTTTTAGCCATGAGGAAACAGAAACCAAACTCTAATAGTTATTTAAACTACAAACTGAGCATTTACTAAGCATTTGATTGCCAAACAATGGCAATACTAAAACTAAAATCTACAATTAGTGTTTATGTTTTAGCATGGATTGTTTCCAGGGATTAAAAAAATCATCTTGATTAAATGTATATTATCTCATTAAGAACTGCCATACTTTCTCCCTCTACATTTTTTTAAATTAGAGAAATTGTAGATTTACAGAGAAATCATGCATCAAGTACAGAATTCCCATATTACCCACACCCTACCCCCCCACCACACACACTCACACACACACACACACACACACACAGTCTTCCCTATTATTAACACTTTGCCTTACTGTGGCACCTTTGTTACAACTGATGAAACAATACTATTATAATTATACTATTAACTATATATATAAACCATAGTTTACATTAGGGTTCACTGTTTGTATTGTACTATTCTATGGATTTTTAAAAAATTTTTAATCTGGTAACATATACAACCTGAACTTCACTTTCCACCTCAGGCTGATACATAAGAAGTAGAGGCAGATAAATCAGTTTGTCTTTTCTTTTCATCCATTATCAGACCAAGCAATGTCCATATACTGTCCTTCGGAGTTTAGATGACTAAATTATATGTGATTCATTTGTTTAATTTATTGAATTCTCTAGTGAATTGTCAAAACAAAAACTAAAGAACTATAAAATCTCATTTACAACTTGCCAAAAGATATCACATGCCCTGTGTGAATGATGTGAGACATTATGTCAAAAGTATGATTTACAGAGGTTTGTTTTTCAGGCATACATTGTTCTAATAAAAGTGATACTAGTAAAAAATGATACCTAAGTGATGTTGAAATTTAAAAATTCCAACATGGAATTAAGCTAGTCTAAGAAAGGCAAGGCTCTACTAGGATATAGTTACTAGTTCTTATATAAGCAATTCTTTCATTCAAGCATTCTTTAAATAAATATTTGTTAATGCATACCGCAAACAAAAAGAACAGTTATTGAATACATACAGTAAAAATGATATATCTTTAAAAACAAAAATAAAAATGAACGCACAAGACCCACTCCCATTATAATTGAGCCAGGTACTACAAGTTTACACAGTGCTTTTAAAGATTTTTGTAAAGTAGCTAATTTTTCTTCAGTTGATTACATTATATGTCCTTACTCATAAATTTTTATATATTGAATTTAATTTTAGTGACCAAGTGGTAGTAAATGCTATCCATCCACTTTCACTAAAGTTTGCTGATAGTATTTAGAGGTTAACATACTTGGCAAACAAACTTTTTGCCTCTTTCTTGCAATTGCATACCCTTATTTTCTTTTCCTTTCTATACTGGAAGCTAGATTAATAGAACATAATATACATTAAACATTTAAAAACTCACCTATGAAAACTGCTACTTCTGAGAGCTAGATTTGAAATATTTAAACTTAATGTCAGCACTACATTTTTAAAATGAATTTTATACTTAATCTAATACTAATTCTAAGACTTTTTTTCTATACTATATTTCAATGTAAAAAAAAAAGCTGACTTTTAAAAACATTGCCTAAAACAAGCTACTTTAAGGACTGAATACTATTTGATAGACATAAAAGTCTTAAAAGATATTTAACAAAACTGCTACAACCTTTCCAGAAATAACATCTCTACTTAATAGTTGGTTTTGATGTCTCGGGTTTAAATATTTAAGCATATGAACATTAAAAAGGTAATTTCTGAAATCTGTACATAGTGACACTAGAGTCTAATCAAGCTAAAGTGTCCTTTAAATAGTTTTTTGAAATCTCCCCTGTTTTTAGTCTTCTTTTTATAAACAGCAGTTGCTGACCACTCTCATATATAGAAGATTCAAAAGTTGCATTATCCATGGTCCCAAATCTATACTGGCTTCTCCTATTGTCCTAGGGGTAATACAAATGAAAAAGCCACAATGACTGATCGTTTGTATGAACATGGAAACTTTCACCATGTTCACTCCACTATGTACAATCACAAAACCAAAGGCTCTGATAAAAAGCAAACGTTTCAATTTCCTCCTGTGCTGTAATCACAACAGAAACATTTATTAAAATTATAAAAATGAAGTAAAAACATTTCCAGATTTAGTGTATTTCAAATGGAAATCCGAGATATACCAATGATCTTGAGCAAAATAGGAAAAACAAAACCTTACAAAATTTTTATTACATGCCAATGTGTGTATCCAAACATAAGCATGCACATATCTATGCAAATCTCACTTATCATTCATTTACATTTTCTTCTGAATATTATCATCTCTTTTAAAAAGGATAGAAAAAAATATTTGACTCTTAGATTAATTTATTTTCTACTTTATTTTCTACAATTCCTATGAAGTTCTGACCTGGAGTCATGTTATATACATCCATGACAAAATTCATTAAATCCATAGGCTGGTGATAGAGGTATGATGAATGCACAGCTATTGATCATAGATAGCAGATACTTTCCAGAAAGCATTTAAAATTTAATGTGAAGAGCACTGAAGGACAAACATATAAATTGTCAGAAATTTTAGGTTTTCACCAAGAAACGTCTGAAATATATAATAAAAACACATTCAATATTGTCAATTTAAAATGAAAATAGACCAGTAAATGTGATATATAATAAATACTGTATAGAATGGGCTAATTTAGAGCTAGTCTGGATTGACCAAGTACTTATCTACAGAATTGTCTGGAACATGCTACTGACCCTTGGTCAAAGCTGCAAAAGGACTAACTAGAGATAAATTGTTTTGCAGACATGGGACCAAACATAACAGGCTGTCACAACTGTTTAGTAATAATAATTGTGTTTATTATGTGTACCTGGACTTGCTGGAGTCTGGGGTTTTTGATGGTTGAAACTATTCATATACTGAGGATATGCCTAAGTGACCAGCTGACTATTTGAGACCCAAAGCACATGCCAACCTTGGGCTCCTAAGGATCAAAGCGCCCCACAGACATGTCCATTGTGGATTGAGATGTGGAGCCCTGTGCAACCCAGTTAGTGGGAAGACAAAGAAGATTGTCTGAGTTCTCCACACCTGTTCAAATGCATATTTCTCCTGCTGTTGCTGTACTGCATCTTTCTAAGTATAAACTAAGTCTTGTGAGTCCTTTCTCTACCCAACGAATTAAAGTACTTAAGGCAACAGTACCACTGTACCCATTGTGAGTAATTGTTTTTTAGTGATGTTAGTAAAATGTTGGTAAAATTGTGCTCTTATCATATCAAGCTTTGCACAAAATAATTATACTACCAAGGCTTTGAGCCAGGCATAGGTTTTGGGCCCCCCAGGTCACAGTGGTCTATTATACTTCAGCTCATCTAAATGAGATTTTTCTCATTACTCCTAGCTTCATATCTTTCCCCTTCCTGGCTTTTTTTAAGCCATGAGTTCCACATATTCCTCCCAGGTCTGTGCTTAGTACCTATAAAAATTCAAACTTAATTTAGTAATCTTAACATAACATCCGTATTTGATTATAAATATTAATAACCAATATATGAGATATATAAGTCACTGACTAAAAATATAGAACTGTGTGTATTTTAAATGCTCTGTATAAAATAGTTCATTTAAAATATAGGTCTAATTTTTGGTTTAATACCTTATGAAGAACCACTGCCTAAAAGTATATTCAAAGGCTTCAAATATTCTTTTTAATAAGTTAAAATTGAATAAAGCTTTCTTCTTATTTATAGCCAATCAATAAAGACCCTAGGTTAAATAATGTGGGGGTGCAAAGAAGGCTAAAGGTTCCATGATAATGTCAAGATATTTTCAAAGTAATGGGAAAATAAGGTATATTCCTTTAAAAGACAAGGTTAGAATGCTATCCAAGCTCAAGGTCAAAAACAGTGGCATGACTGATGAGTGCTCTCAGGAAGAAGAGATTACTGGGAGATAGGGAGGTCAAGGAAGAGTTGGAGGGCAAAAAAGCTGAAATATGTCCTCCAAGATGGGTACCTTCTAAATAGAAGAGAGGGAATTTTAAATAGAAAAAATGGCAGGGAGAAAGACACAAAAGTAGTAATACACAAGTCATATTTGAAGGATGATGACTACACTACTATGAATATACTAGAGCATGAGAATAGGGACAGGTAAATGATAAGACCAGGTGATGAAATATGTTTAATATCAGGCTAAAGAGTTTAGATTCTGCACAGAATGGAGGGCCATGAAAGTTCTCTGAAGAGGAGTGGGACAACATGGATGCAAAATTATTATTTCTATCATCAGGTTTAGTCTTTCTACTAGAGTTACACAGAATGAGTTGATTTCTTTTTGCATGACAGCCCTTCATATATTTGAAAACTGCTATTATAGTACTCTAATAGGGGTAATGATGTGCAGGATCAATTGAGGAAAAGAGACTGAAATCAGGGACACCAGTTAAGAAACCATTTGTAATTTGTGCAAAGCTTGATATGAGAAGAGCGCAAAATTATGTGGTGAATAGTCTGAATGGGAAGAAAAGAATGACTGTGATTTCATGAACCTAAAGACCTTTTATCTAATATAAGTTAGAATATATTCAGAATGTATATCTTATTGAATTCATTTTGAAATTTTCTTTAAAGTGTAATAGGCAGCTTAACTCTATCCAATACAAGTAGCATTGTTAGTTTTCTCTGTTAATAAGAAAAGCATGCTTAAGACTGTTGCTGACATAACTGAAGGTTTCTTTCAGAATAACATTGTATTTGTGAACATACTTTAACATTTTTAGAATAAATCACAGTAAGATAAATTATTAGGAATTTTATGAGTTTACACAATAATTTAAAACATAAATCCACAAATCATATTTCTAAGGCTGAGAAATTCATCATTGTTGGAATATATGTAAAAGTTATAAAAATGGAAATATATTCCCTAAAATAAAGTTTCTAACCCAAAACGTTAATATTTATTAATTACCACACAGTAATTCACTAGGTTAGGAATGCAAAGTTAATTATCTCTACTTACTTTTAAAAGCTGAGTTACAATAATATTGATGGGGAAAAGGATTAAATGTAAATTTCTCTAACATATAATGCATACTATTTATATAGGCAATTTATCTAACATGTCATCTTATGTTATAACTAACCTGAATACATTTAAACATATTTTATGTTATTTTACTTTCAAAAGTCTAGAACGTTATGTATTATAATCACTAAACATTATTATGCTGCTTTATCCAGGATTAGCTCTGGAAATCATCTAAAATCAAACCCATCATTTTATAGATGAGAAAGTGAACCCTATAGAAGTTAGACTTCCAAAATAAAACAGTTGAAAGCAGAGGTCAGGTTAGAATTTATGTCTCCTGTCTCCCAGGCTCATTCCTGTATTCTAAGTATGATAACATTGCTAGTAGAATGCTCCTTAAACTCGGAACTTTACACCTACAGCAGGTGGCTGGAATGGGTAACAAATCTGAATCCTTCAAGAGCCAGGCAAGTATCATAAATGAGTGAAGAAGGCAAGGTATAAGAAAGTAGGAATAAGGGGGGTTTCCTTGCCTACAGGTGTTCAAATAAAAAATTTTAAAGTAATTTTTAAGAAAACAAAATGTAAATGTAGGCCAAGTCTTATCCAAACTCACCAGCTAGGCTTTTAAGTCCTATCTTGTTTTAATATTCCATACTAGTGGTTTCAAATTTTTGATAATTACTTTATATTAAAAATACTTTAGCACACCCCATGTTGTGTATTTATTTATAACAAGAGTCTTATAAACAAATGCATTAATTTGTAGTGTGGGTTGTAGCACTTTCATCGTGATTTTTGTTAACTTTCAATTAATGTAATGCATTTATTTTCAAAGCAGACTGAAATGAAATTCCTGATCTCAGTTTCAACTGTGTTCATAGTGAATGTTTCTGCAATGTGTCAAAATGCCCACATGGTCCTTGGCAACTTCCTAAAAACACTTGATGGCCAACTGCCAACGGCTGAAGACAGGCCAGGAGATGTTGGGAGATCCAAGTAGTAGTTCTAAAACTCAACATAGTATGGATGAGTAGAAAAATGGGGATAAAAACTAAAGGACAAATGGGGTGGGATGGGGGGATGATTTGGGTGTTCTTTTTTCACTTTTATTTTTTATTCTTGTTCTGGGTCTTTCTGATGTAAGGAAAATGTTCAGAGATAGATTGTGGTGATGAATGCATAACTATGTTATCATACTGTGGACAGTGGATTGTATACCATGGATGATTGTATGGTGTGTGAATGTATTTCAATAAAACTGAATTTAATAAAAAAAACAAAAAACAAAAAACAAAAAAACTCAACATAGCTTCTCCAAAATTATGTTTACCTAGAATAAAACATGTCAAAATAGAATCCTGATTTGACAAGGTTGCTTAGAGTTTGCCTAGGATAAGCCTAGGTTCAGAGATTGGTGAAGCACAATGGGAACTTTTGTTCTAAGACTAAATTCTGCCCGTAAAATGGCAGTATGGCCACAGAAATCTGAGAACTCTGAAGCAGTCTGAGAGTTTGAGCCCAGAAGAGACTATCTGTACTTTTACACTCACCTTTGTCAATGACTGATGCAATAGTAGAAAATGTGGCAAGAGACTAGGCACATCCAGACAATACTTAAGGATCCTTGGTAATAACATTTTGAATTTTAGAACTTTGAGAAACAAATAGAAAGAAAACCCACAAGTGATAAAAGTATATATGAATTAAAAATGCATCTGATCAGTTTATAGAAAATGACTTGCTAAGACACTCTTTCCTAATCCTTGTGGAAAATTATCACTACCAGTACTAACACAAACCCTGCTCTATCCCTGCTCATTCCCCATACAGATAAGGCTCCATCTAAAAATAATTCTACCTGTTTTGCACACAAGACTTTCCCCCAGAATAAATGTATTTCTAATGATTCTAATAGGAACTGCTGTTTATTAAATTATTTTAATATACCCCGTGATTTCTGACATTAACTGTAATATCAAGCAAAACCTTTATCATGTAAGTGGGTGTATCACCCAAGTTCAAACAGCAAGTAGTAGAATTGGGTTCAAACTCAGGTGTTGAGACTCCAAAATCCTTCTGGTATTTCCAATCATTGGCAGAAGGCAGTATGGAAATAGCAAAAGTAGCCCTGTATGGAGATCTAGGAGACTGGGATCTAGTCCCAATGTCATCATTTGCTCCCCACTAACCTTCAGTAAGTAACTGGACTTTGTGACCTCTAGTTTCCTCATATAAAACAGGGGGATTGGATAACATGATTTATAAGTTTCTCTCCAGTACTAGTATGATAATAACATGTGCATTTATCATTTTTTCCATTTATAACTTATGTTTGCACCCACTCCCTCATTTTGGTACTGATATTATTAAGACACGTTTTTAAAATTTAAAATATTTTATGTATAAGCCAACTTTTTAAAAACCTTTATAGCCAAGGAGAGTAGACATAAATCAATGTGAATTATGTAGCAGATTAATTCAATTTTTCAACCACAATTATACCTTATCTAATACAAAAATAAAAACCAAGTTCTATTCTGACACTGGAAAGTGCCGTCTCAAAAACAGACAACAATCTGCAAAAAGACAATCACTTTTACTGAGGGTGACCACTCATTCAGATCTGAGAGAACATTTTGGATGGTTTTTCCTGTAGTCTTTTCAATTGTTTTACATACAATACTTTTCTTAGGACTGAAAAAATTCTAGAAGCACTAACATAGCACACATAAAAAGCCTTTTATTTGTATTCTTTGAAGCAGTCCTTCATCATCAAAGGGTACTTTTGAGCTAAAAAGTCCAAAACTCTAAACCTTAAACACATGCTTGTACAACAAAAATACACGGCAATAAAATCCTAATGTTAACCTCTTTAAAGCAATGTTAAGTCATCAATATTTTAAGAGTATTTTGAAAGTTACATTTTGATGATGAGAACACTAAAACACTTTAATAATTAGACTTTCTAAACAATGTATCCTTATGAATTTCTTAGGTGTTCCTTTATGGAAGGTGTAGGTAAAGGGAAAAGTTAAGACATAAGCATAGATATATTTTTAAAAATAAGTAACCTATGACTAAATAAAACATTTCAAATCTTAACCTTAGTTGCTCAGGAATATACTAGTTTTTCAGTCTACAATTTTCAGATCATCAGGGTTGAATATAAATTTCAACGTACAAAAGAATATACTCCCTGTCCCATTAAATTGCAAAAGTTATAGTTCACCAAAGAATGATCCAGGCTGATTCTTAACATTAGAGATTTAAAAAATGCATTCATAGGCCTCAAAACATTAAGCCTGCCTGTCTAAATAACATATACCATTGAAAAAAAAAAAGATATAAATAGATAGATAAAATCATTTTAATTGCAATCTAATGTATAACTGGTTTTGTTAAAAGATTTGAGGCCTAAATTCATATTTATAGAGGATATAACTAGAAATTCAATCTTCCTAGCAATTCTTATTCTATTAGCAATAATGCACACTAACATAGATCAATAGTTAACCATACTGATCCACACTGTACATCCCACCTGTCTTCATATTTTTGTGGAATAGTATGATTTTTAATTTTAAATTGAATTCACATGAAGGAAAAGTTAAAAAAAAAAGCAAGTTTTTACTACTTAGATGAAATTCTCATACAATTACTTATATAGGTATAGCTACAGCAAAACTAAAACTCATCAAAATACCAAACAACCAAATTGTGAATGTATGAAGTCACTTATTTACCTCACGTTGCCTTTGGTGTTTCTGAGAACAGTTGCAGCAAAATTCTGTGTAACACCCACCAAGCTGATTCCATCCACTTCCACAATCTGGTCATTGACTTGTATTCTTTGGGAGGAAAAAAAAATTACCCGCAATTAATTTTTCTGAGAATACATTATTATTATTCCCAATGAATTAGGTGACCAAAATGTTTAAATTTTAAAATGCTCTTACTGCTCAAAAATTTGATTTTAACATACAAACTCCAGATCTTAGTTTGAAAGATGGCTTTGAAAGACAGCAACAAGTAATAAAAAGAAAAGGTTCATTTTACCCACTTTCCATATTCCTATCATCAGGAATTGATAACTGCTAAAATATGGCATATTTATATCATATTTTGTTGTTAACAATAAAATAAAATAAAATAAAATAAAATAAAACGTAACAGATCCAGCTAAACTATCCTATGAATCTTATTTCCAGGTCCTCACGCCACTTCTTTTCCTCAGAATCATCAGAACTGCAGGGAATCTTTCCTATTCAAATATAATTTCAACATGTAATGCTCATAAACACACATGCAGGTGTGGGTGTGCATGTGTATTTAAAAGCAATATATAGTATTAGTGTTGTTTAGTGTATAATACTTTTAAATTCATATATGTATACTTTGTATTTTTATATGCCATTTTTATTCCTAATGAAATATTATTAACATGCAGTATAAGATCATAAACACCCATGTATACAACACCCAGCTTTATCAAATCTCAACAGTAGGCAATATTTGAGTCAGAGTTTCTCTAAAGAAATACTTGAAAAGTTGAAGCCCATTTATTACCTGTCTCTAATCTTACTCCCTGCAATACTTCCCCAGAAGTATTATACTAACTTCAGAGTTTAGTCTTTCTACAAATATTATACTAACTTTAGAGTTTAGTCTTTCTACAAATGTTTGGAAATAGAAATAATATGCATAATAGGCATATGTGTATATATGCATAACAGGCATATATACATATATGTGTATATATTTGCCATATTTTCAAACATTATATAGTATGTGTCCTTTTCCTCAACTTAGTTTGTCTCCTTCAACATTACATTTGGAATTATACATGGTCAAAAAATGTAATTCTACCTAATTCATTTTAACAACTATGCAGTATTATCTTTTATTTATATATCAAAATGTATTTATCCATTTATCCATGTGAATATCCATTTACCCATTATTTAATCCAATAATACCAATTTATCCATTATTTTGTATGACTTTCAATTTTTGATATCATAAATACTGCAGCAATAACCAATTTCATGCATACTTCCTTATGCATATTTGTGAGTTGCTCTAGGATAGAAACCAAGAAATGGAATTCCTGAGTCAAAGAACATAGGCATTTTCAACTTTATTAGACATCAACAAATAGTCAAAATGGTTGTTCCAATTTATATTCTCATCAGCACCGCATGAAAGGTTCTGAATCTCCACACCCTCAAAACCAAAAACTAGGTATATTTAGGCATTTTAATTATTGCCTATCTGATAGTGAAAAGATATTATATTGTGGTTTTAATTGCATTTCCCTGATTGCTAGTGAGGTTGAATATTTTATCAGGTTTATCAATTATCTGACCATTTCAGCAAACAAACTGCCAAATCATTTCTTTTTACCCATTTTGTTATTGTTGTTGGCTTGCCATTTTCTTATTGATTTGAGGAAATATTTATATATTCTATATAGCAATAGTTTCTTAATTAAATATGTTGTAAATATTTGCCCAATCTGTAGCTTAACTCTTCACATTTCTTTGGAAAATGACGGCTTTGAGGAAAATATATATATTTTTAAATAGTCATACTTGTACTTCCGACCTTATAGTAAGTAGTTTTTTATTTTGTATAAGGAGTCCCTTTCTACTTCAGGTTATAAAAACACTTGATATTTTCTTCTAAAGGTTTTAGCATTTTGCTTTTCTGCATTTAGGCATTTATCCACTTAGAAATTATTTCATTTATTATAATATGGGTTAAATCTATTTTATTTTTTAACAAATGTATAAAGGATTGACCTAAGAACATTTAATAATGGCTCCATCTTTTCTCCACTAATTTGTATTGTAGTGCTACCTCCCTCAAGTTTTCAAGTATGCATAGGCATGTTTCTTGGTTTTTTATCAGGTTCTATTTGTCTGTTTGTCCATCCTTGTATCACTATCACATTGTCTAAATTAATTTACCTTCATAATTAGTTTTGGTAATTCATAGGACAATTCCTCTCATCTGGTTTACTGTCTTCAAATTTTTCTGAGCTATTCTTGACCCTTTGCTCTTCCTAATTAGTCTTAGGCTTTATTGACAAGTTCTAGGAAAACACTTGTTGGGGTTTTAATAAAATTATACTGATTTTAAAGATTACTTTAGTGAGAACTGATATCTTTATAATATTGACTTTTCCCACCATTCAAATGAGTACTACTATAATTACCCCTGGGCAAGTGTTGTGTACATCATAGGTTGCTGATATGTATTAAGAAAACAGTCAAAACTTGGAGGGCAACATGTCATATGGATGCATTATTTAATCGGCCAACCCAAGGGTTACTGAGAAGGATGTATACTATTTGACCAACTGTTTAATATTGATTTGAGGTTCTAAATTTAGTGAATCTGCATGTTAATTGGTAGATTTTAGTCCTGGAAAAAACGTTTTCCAGTTGGAAAAGATAACTCCAAAGGTCATGGTTTATTGCCCTGTGCTAACCAATATCGTATTGAACTCAGCAATATTTCTTCACATTTCTCTATTAACTTGCTCTAAATACCCAGCTCCAAAAATGATTTTTGAACAAGGTTTACCATCTTACTGGTTCCTACATTAATTAGTGAATTGAATACAATTATTGTAGGAAGCAGAGCTAACTGTATTTAAAACTATGCTTGGTGACCAATGTTTTCAAAGTAACTAAAATCTTGAAAATCATACTGTAAGTTGACACCAAACAAAACATAATTACTACTGACATACACGCTGGCATTTGTGTTGGCATAATAATTCACAATTACGAACACTATGTTCATTTCATATTGTGTGAAACTCATGTTTTCAACTCTGAATATGAATCTATAGTAGTTTTGGATGTTCTACCAAGATGCCCAAGGGCATTAACAAAGCCAATTCAACCACAGAAATGTACTTCATGCACTGTTTAAGCCCAGGCAGATCTTTTCCTGGTTCTCACAGTGATTCCCAAGCAACAATAGAATTTTATCTTTGCTTGCATTCTAGATCTCTGTTTTTTTTTTTTTTTTCCCCTACTGATTTTCTGCTTTTCATTATTTTTCCTGGTTCTTGACCATTTGGTTCTGATTCTAGTTTTCATATGGCTAATAAAGAACTCCCCAGTGGTAGAAACAATGATTGGAAATGCAATTTTATAATCTGATCATTTGATGACCTCTGTTGAAATTATGGGGATCTGTTATCTCTGATATGAGAGAACAGAGTTTAGGTTGCTAGCTTATTGTTTGTCTATCTGTGAGCTCAAATTATTTCAGAAAACATTTCATAACCACTGGAAAGGAAAACAACCCTTTCAAATCATGACCAGTGATTTTTTTGTGGGTTTGTCTGTTTACCCTGACTTGCGGCTGAGGTTGCAGAACTGATGCCACAGCTTCCTTGTGTTTCTGTAATTGAAACCCTTATCGCTCCTTGTGTAATAATGAAATATTTTCCCAATTTAGAAGGGTATAAGAATATAAATTATAAAGTCTCTGAAATTAAAGAACTGCTGACCTAATTGGTTATAGAGAATAATAAGCACTTTCAAAACTTTGATATTCTAAAAGAATAAAGAAAACTTTATATTTGCTAGAAATTTAAGAAAAAACATACTTCTTAAAAGAAGTATGCTAGCAGCTCAAAAACATTTTAAAATGCAAATCTAAGTTTGCATATTAAAAATGAATCTTTGGACAAAATAAATTTTCCCATGATTTTGTAAGTATAGAATATAACTACATATTTAATTTTTGTAAGATGTGGGTTTGTAATCTGAATTTCCTAAAGTTTTTACAGTGATTTACTGATCAGATAAGTAAACAGTATCCCTACATAATGGTTAAGATCATAAAAAAATATAAAATTATGTTCACCTAAACTGAATCATAATTCTAACATTTATGTTAGTAGTAATTATATTCTATGACTGTCAACTTAAAACATGCATTTTCAAGATTCTTAGTTACTTTCAAAACATTGGTCACCAAGCATAGTTTTAACTATATACAACTCTGTTTCCTACCTTAAAATTACAGTTACTCTAATTTTACGTTTTAAATGAATGTGTTCATCCTTGCCACTTTACGGAAGATGTAAAAATAATGTGTATGGCTGCAGGGAATGAGATTCGCCAGTATACTCAATAATTATCTAGTTCCTACCTCCTAGGAAATAGAAGTTAGTTAACTAGACCACAAGTTAAATATGGGTAATTGAGACTAGAAGCAAGTGTGACAGGAAAAATATAATTGTGTAGGTGAATTAATGGGATGAACTTCCGTCTTTCAAGAAAGATAACAATTTACTCCTAAAGTGACAATCTGAGACAGAATATGAAAGAACATAACGGAAGACAAAACTTAAGTGTGTAGAGAATTGTAGGGGTTTGAAGAAGTGATTTTCACATAGAACAAGCTATATAATGGGTTTAAATTTTCGTGCATGCCACTCAATTTTGAAGGGTTTATTCATAATACAATTTAGAAGAAAAGAGCATGTGGATCTTTTGACTGCCAAATATTAAATTAATGCAAAAGTAAAAACTGACTTCCTCTCTAGTATAATAATGGATCTAGAAGTATTTAGTCTTCTTTACCAAATTAGTCTTCTAGTCTTAACACCCCTTAGTAAGGTGTATTAAGAAATTTTGTTTCTCACAGGAATAATTTTCTGTGCTGTCTGTTGCCTTTTCATTTTCTTGATTAATATAAAAGACACACAAGAAGATATAAGTTTCCTTACAATTCTATTACCCTTATTCTACTATGATTTTAAAATAGTTTTCACTTTAATTAAATTGAGTAACCACATATATCTCAGGGACTCACGGTCATATCCTAATTGAGACTTAATCTCCTCTTACAGTTCTTATAATTCTTTAGATTTTGCTGTCCCCAAAACAGATGTTGAATTTAGAAAACAAAGTAACACATTGGGATGTCTTTTACACTTAAGATTTATCTTTGAGATAGTTGAGGCCCCTGGTAAACTTCCAAAGATCTATTCTACTCTCATCTTGTAAAGAGTGATGTTAGAAATAAATAGCCTTGTTTGGTGTTCTCCAGATTTCTAATTAATTCAACACAATTAACCTTCAAGGGAAAAGTTTTCAAATCAAAGGATAATTTGGTATAGACAATATGTTAAAATTATAAATGTCTCAGGTCCTGGAAATTTGTTAATAGTATCACTGTCTATAGCAAGTTCTTATCTTCAGAGAAAACACTGCTCAAATTCTTAGGAAACAACGAAATATTTTACCCCAATTGAAAAATTAATTCTCCTCCATTTTGATAGTGTTAGTTACCATAATAAATTAGTCACTACCATTTACTCTTAATAATAAACAGGCTAGTTTCTGTTTCCCTCTACTACAAACTACTGATCATCATTTGTGTCTTCAACTAAGAACAGTCTAGGAGTCATGGAAAGGGCTATATACTAGGTAATCTTAACAACTAATATTTTAAAGAATAGGCTCTTGGACACAGGCTTCACTTAAAAAGAACCTTCAGACCATCTGAGTGGATAAGTCAGGATTTCTAGGACTCTTTTTAATCCAGAAGAAAACGTCATAAATTCAAATAGCTGGACAGACTCAAGGGAAAAAAAAAATTACATAGGACTGAATGAAGAGGAAATTTAATTATGGTTTTTTGATTGGAATACTGATTGGTATTATTTTTAATTTTCTCTTTCTTAGTGGATATATGAAAAAGCCCTTTTTCTTTCTTCTGAAGTTGTTTTAATCATTGATTTAGTAGAGTCTGTTTTTGTAAAGGTTCATGGCCTTTATGAAATCAGAATGGCATCTTATCCTTGCTAACCCCTCACAATTCAGAAACAAATACTCTGATGGAGTCTACCTACTTTTCTGATTACAATGCTATTGGTCTAGTTTCAATAAGATCTCTTCTTTTTCTACCAGGATTTAATTTGGAAAATTGACTGAGCAACCAAGGTCATACCCAGAGTGTCATACTGGCAATATATCTCATTTAATCAGATATGACAACACACCATAAAGAAAAAAAGTTATGAATTATATATGAAGCGAATACCTATAAAACTTTTTCAGAACAGCTGTCCTAGTACTTGGCTTACAGGATCCCAGCCATACCAGAGGTAAGGAGAGTCACTTCTTGGGAGGCCATGAACCTTAGCAAAATTTAAGGAATTTAAATAGCAAGTATTCATCCAAATGTATGATGAGGGAATTTTGAGACTGGTTTACTAAATTCAGAATAGAAGGCCAAATGATAGATGCTTTTAGAAATCCAATCTAACATTCCTTATAAACATTTCCAGGCAAAAGATAATACTCTATTGTTACTAGGGGCTCAATACCATATAACACTAGATTCGTAGAACAAACTTAAGGAGATCTAAATAGTTAAGGAACACTCTTGCTGCATTTATGTAAAACATCAGGCCAAAAATTCTGAGAACAGCCAATTTTTGAATAAAAATAATCTTTGAGATTATTTTGATAACAAGGAGTGGGGTCTGTTAAAAAAAATTATCCAAAACTTAAGAACTAAGCAAAAAGGTAAACAAAAAGTGGGGACCCTGTTAGCAGGTCCACTGAAGAATTATTTAGAATATATTTTCTTCAAAACATTATTTACTATCGATTTAAGTTCCTAGACTTAATAACTCCACATATGGGAACTAAGATGGCGGCTAGCTGAGACAGGGCAAAAAAAACGCCTCCGTGAAAAACACTAGCTAAAAACCAGAAAGTGATCTAGAATACCAGTTACAGTGATGCACCAACTGGATGAGGGCTCCTAGCTCCAGAGGGGCCGTATACCTGGTGAAACTGGGAGTCGGCATTCTGAAAAGAGTGAGTAAGCTGGCTGGAAGACCCGCAGCCGCGCAGCAGACTGGGGAAGCCAGGGTTCAGTGTATGGAGACCAGCTGGCTGTTTAAAAAAAAAAAAAAAAAAAAAAAAAAAGGAGCGGCTCCAGTAGCAATTGTGGGAACCACGCAGAAAAACACAGCAAGAGGGGGCTGGGCTGGCCTCTTGCTGTCTGGCCGGGAAGATAGCCCGCAGCAGATACCCTTGGGTTCTGGGGAACGGAGGGGAGAGCTGGAAGCAGAAAGAAACCCCGCGGCTAACAGCTAGCCCCTGGAGGGCTGGATAAACTCCTGCCCAGGGCCATGCCCACAGCCCAAAGCCCCGCCAGTTGTCCCAGAGCTGGGAAGGAGTAACGGTGCAAGGAGGAGGGGGCTGAGACGCCCCGCTCGGCCATTTTTGCTTCGGGCTGGGAGTGCACTGCCACACGGCCTGGCGGCCCGGGGCTTCCCTTGTGGGACGGCGTGCACTGATGACGTAGCACAGCCTTCCCTTGGCTGAGCTACTGGAGGAGCACAGCTGGGAGGGGGGATCCACTCAGAGAACCCAGGGACGCTATGCCAAGTCCAGTGGTTTATGGATCAGCGAGAGTGAGAGGCTGGGGCTGAACTGAAATGAAGGCTTAGACTGGTGCGGTGGCCTTTAATCTCTGGGATCCTGGGGGATTTGAACATTAGAACTGCCCTTCCTCCCTGGGTACCCGTACACACGCCCCAAATTCAGGGCGGACAGCTCCAGCAACACACCCAAACTGAGTTCTCCAGCTGAACCCACAAGAATCATTTCCCCACACAAAGCGGAAAAAAGGTTGAGGACTGACTCGAGGGATATAGGTGACTCACAGATGCCATCTGCTGGTTAGTTAGAGAAAGTGTACATCACCAAACTGTGCTCCTGAAAAACTAGATCAATATCCCTTTTTCTTTACAACTTGAAAGGGCCCTATCAAGCAAAACAAATGCCAAGAGGCCAAAAACAACAGAAAATCTTAATGCATATGATAAAACCAGAAGATATGAAGAATCCAACTCCAAACACACAAACCAAAATATCGGAAGATACAGTATACCTCGCAAAGTTAATCAAAGATCTACAATCGAGGAATGAAAACATGGCAAAGGATTTAAAGGACATCAAGAAGACCATGGCCCAGGATGTAAGCTACATAAAGAAGACCCTAGAAGAGCATAAAGAAGACATAGCAAGAGTAAATAAAAAAACAGAAGATCTCGTGGAAATAAAAGAAACTGTTGGCAAAATTAAAAAGACTCTGGATTTTCACAATACAAGACTAGAGGAAGTGAACAACATCTCAGTGTACTAGACGTCCACAGAACAGAAAATGAAACAACAAAAGAAAGAATGGAGGAAAAAAATCAAAAAAATTGAAAAGGATCTCAGGGAAATGATAGATAAAATAAAATGTCCAAACTTAAGACTCATTGGTGGCCCAGAAGGGGAAGAGAAGGGTAAAGGTCTAGAAAGAGTATTCAAAGAAATTGTTGGGGAAAACTTCCCAAACCTTCTACACAATATAAATACACAAAGCATAAATGCCCAGTGAACTCCAAATAGAATAAATCCAAATAAACCCACTCTGAGACATATTCTGATCAGACTCTCAAATACTGAAGAGAAGGAGCAAGTTCTGAAAGCAGCAAGAGAAAAGCAATTCACCACATACAAAGGAAACAACATAAGACTAAGTTGTGACTACTCAGCGGCCACCATGGAGGTGAGAAGGCAGTGGCATGACATATTTAAAATTCTGAGAGAAAAATTTCCAACCAAGAATACTTTATCCAGCAAAACTCTCATTTAAATTCGAGGGAGAGCTTAAATTTTTCACAGACAAACAAATCCTGAGAGACTTTGCCAATAAAAGACCTGCCCTACTTCAGATTCTAAAGGGAACCCTATCAACAGAGAAACAGCATAAAGAAGAAAGAGATACAGAGAATTTTTACAGAAATATATAGTACCTTACATCCCAAAGCACCAGGACACTTATTTTTCTCTAGTGATCATGGATCTTTCTCCAGAAGGGACCATAAACTGGGACACAAAACAAGCCTCAAGAAATTAAAAAAAAAAAAAATTTGAGTATACTCAAAGCACATTCTCTAACCACAATGGAATACAAATAGAAGTCAGTAATTTTTGAACTGTAACTCCACTAGTTACTTCCTACATGATATAAATTACACAAACCCTAATGACAAATCAGTGGTTTTGAACTCAATGTAAGATATGTAATTTTAGACAACTATATAAAGGTAGGGGAATGGAGGAGTATAGGAACATAGCTTATGTGTCCTATTGAAGTGAAGGTGGTATCAAAGAAAAACAAGATTGATATGGATTTAAGAGGTTAATTTTAACCCCCACAGCAAACACAAAGAAATTATCAGAGAATATAACCATAGAGATGAAATGTAGAGTTTGGGTTACGAGAAATGGGGGAAGGGGCAATGGGGAGTTAGAAATGAGGATGGAGTTGCTGTTTAAGGTGAAGGGAAATTTCTAGTAATGGATGGTGGGAAAGAGCATTACCACATTCTAAAGGTGATTAATCCCACTAATGGAAGGCTAGGGAGGGGGTGGAATGGGAAGATTTAGGCTGTACATATGTTTCCACAACTGAAAAAAAAAAAAAAAAAAAGACAGTCTAAATAGATGATGATTGAATGCCAAGGATGAACTTGGATGGAATTGGAGGATAGAGGACAGGTGGCTCAAAGGGACACAGTTGAGACATAAGGTAAAGGAAATATAGAATGTAAGCTTTGTATCATTGTTGAACCTCTTGCACTTCTTAGCTGCGCTCAATGGGATTGCATAAAAGAATGGTCTTGTTCATGGGAAGTGTATACGTGAATTATAGTGTATGTTCAAAGATGTGTGCAGCTAGCTCTCATATGTTCAGAAGACAGAGCAATAGATGATGGATGATAGGGAGGGAGGGAGGGACGGAAAGAAATAGCGATGTGACAGCATGTTAAGGTTGGTGGATTGAGCTACCGGGAGAGGGGTGTCAGGGTATGATGGAATTCTTTGTATGGGGTTAGCATTGGTTTTGCAACTGTTCCTATAACTGAATTTATTTCAAAATAAAATTAAAAATAAAATGGTAGGAAACCCTCATTTGCTTGCCAACCCTCCACCCCATACTGGCTCTGCTCAGAGGTGGCCCACACTCCCAGTGCAGGTCTCTGGTCTCGATTCCAGAGTGAACAGAATAAACCTTATGGTTATACTTGGTGCATAAATGTCAGTGCCAGTCTGTCTGGTGGCTGAACCAAAATGCTCATTGTGGGCTCACTGCCCCAAAACTTGCCCTGTATGTAAAGGCGCTCACAGATACCTCCTACAAAATGCTGTAGGAGAAAAGTCAAATTGCAGTTGCCTAGGGCAAAGGATTGTTGGCTGTAGAACATACAATGTAATACCTGGGACCATGAAAAAGTGAATTTTCCTGAGGTAAAGGGGCATTTGGAAGTGTATAAACAAGGGAATTCCTACTGCCCTGTGGGCATGCCTAGGACAAGATGTACGCACAGAAAAGACCAGGATGTCTCTTGGGCTACTCATAAACTCTTTGTATGGATAAGCTCTGAAAAACATTTACAGAAAGACAGGACAATCTGCAAAGACTGATAAAGGTGTTTTATAACCATCAAACTGTCAAAGGCCAAAGATAAAGAGAGAATTCTGAAAGTCCAGAGAAGCAATGTGTCAGTTATAAGTGAGCTTCAAAAAGACTAAATGCTGATTTTTCATCAGAAATCACAGAGGCAAGAAAGCAGTGGTGACATATATTTAAAGTGCTGAAAGCAAAATATTGCCAACAGTAATTCTATATCTAGCAAAAGGGTATTTCAAAAATAAGGGAGTGATTAAGACATTCCCAGGAAAACAAAACATTGAAGAAACTCATCACCACTCATTGCAAGAAATGCTAATGAGAGTTCTTCAGGTTGAAAGGAAAGGCACTGGACAGTTGACTGAAGCCACATAAAGAATAAAGATCTCTAGTAAAAGAAATGATCTGTATAAATATAAATAGCATTATTACTTTATTTTTGACTTGTAACTCTACTTTTTACTTGCCATAGGCCCTAAAAAGCAAATGCATAAAATAAAATAATAAATGAATGTTTTAGCTTACAATGTATAAATATGTAAACTGTGACAAGAACTATCCAAAGGTGGGAGGACAGAGGGATATGAACACAGTTTGAGAATGCCACTGAAGTTAAGCTGGTAACAAATCTAGTGAGATTATTATATATTTATGATTAAGCCCAATGATAACCATAATGAAAAATATTGGAAAAATATGCACAGAAGAATAAGAGAAGGTATTACATGGGTTGATTACAAAAGATCAAATAGATTAAAAATAGGCAGTAATGGAAAAATTGAGGGTCAAAAAAGGTATAAGACTTACAAAAATCAAAGGGTAAAAATCATAGAAGAAAGTCCTATATTATCAGTAGTTACTGTAAATGTAAATGGGTTAAATTCTCCAAACAAAAGGCAGAGATTGGAAGAATGGATAAAAAAAGCATGACCCAACAATATGCTATTTACAAGAGACTCACCTTATATTCAAAGACACCAGTGGATTGAATGTGAAAGGATGAAATAATATAATCCATATAAATAGTAATAAAAAGAAAGTGGGTATGACTCTACTAGTATCAGACAAAATGGAAATTAAGTCAAAAACTGTTTAAAAGGAGAAAGAAGGGCACTATATATTTATAAAAGGGTCAATTTATCAAAAAGATATAATGATTATAAACATAAATGCACCTAAAACCAGAGCTCCAAAATATATGAAGCAAACACTGACAAATTTGAAGGGAGAAATAGATGGTTCTACATTAATAATGCAAGACTTCAATACACCACTCTCAATATTGGATAGAACATCTAGACATAAGGTAAATAAGAAAAGAGAGGACTTGAACAATACTATAAACCTAGTAGACATATATAGAACCCCTCCCAACTACAGCAGAGTACACATTCTTCTCAAGTACATATGGATCATTCCTTAGGACAGACAGTGTTAGTTCACAAAACTAGTTTCAAAACATTTCAAAAGACTGAAATCATACAAAATATCTTCTCTACCACAGTGCAATGCAAATAGAAATCAACGACAAAAGGAATACTGGAAAATTCACAACTATATGAATTTAAACAATATACTCTTAAGCAATCAAAGAAGAAATCACAAGGGACATTAGAAAATATGTTGATATGGATGAAAACAAGAACATACATACAAAACATTACCAGACGCAGCAAAGGCAGTGCTCAGAGGAAAATTTATAGTCCTAAATGATTATATGAAAAAAGAAGAAAGATCCCAAATTGATAATCTATCTTCACACTTGGAGGAACTAAGAAAAGAAGAGCAAATCAAACCAAAAATGAGAAGGAAGGAAATAATAAAGATTAGAGTGGAGATAAATGAAATAGAGATTAGAAAAACAATAAAGCAAAGCAATGAAAACAAAAGTTTGTTCCTTGAAATGATCAGCAAAACTGGCAAACCTTTAACTTGACTGACAAAGAAAAAAAAAAGAGACTGCACAAACAACAAAGCAGAAATGAAAGACGGACATTACTGCTGTCCTTACAAAAATAAAAAGGATTATAAGAGGATGCTATCAACAATGAAAGCCAGAAAGTTAGATAACCTAGATGAAATGATAAATTTCTAGAAACACAAGAACTACATACATTGACTCAGGAAGAAACAGATCTCAACAGACCCATAACAAGGGGACTGAATCAGTTATTACAAACTTCCCAACAAGGAAAAGCCTAGGACCAGATGACTTCATTTGTGAATTATACCAAGCATAAAAAGAAGAATTAACTCCAATCCTTCTATAACTCTTCCAAAAAAGTGAAGAGAAGATTTCCAAATTCATTCTGTGAGGCCAGCATCACCCTAATATCAAACACTGATAGTGATATCATGAGAATAGAAAACTGCAGATCAATATCCCTTATGAATATAGATGCAGAAATCCTCAACAACATACTAGCAAACCAAATCAAACAGCACATCAAAATGACCATACTTCATGATCAAGTGGGATGAAACCCAGCAATGCAAGGGTGGTTCAATATAAGAAAATCAATCAATGTAATGTACCACATTAATAGAATAAAAGAATAAAAAAGCATGATCATCTCAACTGATGTATTCGATAAAATCCAGGAACTTTCCTTCAAAAAACACTCAGAAAACTGGGAATAGAAGGGAAATTCCTCAACATGATAAAGGGCATATAAGAAAAACTCACAGCTAACATTATAGTCAACAGTGAAAGACTGAAAGCTTTCCTCCAAAAATCAGAAATAAGACAAGGATGCCTTATTGCTATTGCTATTCAACCTTATACGGAAGATGCTAGTCAGAGCAGTCAGGCAAGAAAAAGAAAGAAAAGGTATCCAAATTGGAAAGGAAGAAATAAAACTATTCCTATTTGCAGCTGACATGATCCTATACATAGAAAATTCAGAAGAAACTACAAGAGGGCTAGTAGAGCTAATAAAATAACTCAGCAACATAGCTGGGAACAGGATCAATAAGTCAGTGGTGTTTCTATGCACCAGCAACAAACAAACCAAAAATGAAATTAAAAAACCAATTCCATTTGCAATAGCAACTAAAAGAATAAAATATCTAGGAATAATTTAACCAAAGATACAAAGGACTTATACACAGATTACTACAAATCATTACTGAAAGAAATTTGAAAGATAAATAAATGGAAAGATATTCCTTGCTCATGAATTGGAAGACTTAATATTGTTAAAACATCAATAATACCCAAAGCAATTTATAACTTGAATGAAATCTCAATCAAAATTCCAATAGCGTTCTTCATAGAAAGGGAAAAGCTAATCATCAAATTCATACGGAACGGAAAGGATCCCTGAATTGCCAAAAATATCTCAAAAAAGAACAAAGTTGGAAGACTCACTCTTCCCAATTTCAAAACTTACTAGAAAATCTGTAAGACTCAAAACAGTGTGATACTGGCACAATCATGGACCAATGGAACAGAATTAAGAGCACATAAATAAACCCACACATTTATAGCCAACTGATTTTTTTTTATTAAATTCAGTTTTACTGAAATACATTCACACACCATACAATCATCCATGGTATACAATCCACTGTCCACAGTATGATAACATAGTTATCCGTTCATCACCACAATCTATCTCTGAACATTTTCCTTACATCAGAAAGAACCAGAGCAAGAATAAAAAATAAAAGTGAAAAAAGAACACCCAAATCATCCCCCCATCCCACCCCATTTGTTCTTTAGTTTTTATCCCCATTTTTCTACTCATCCATACACTAGATAAAGGGGGTGTGATCCACAAGGTATTCACAATCACACTGTCACCCCTTGTAATCTACATTATTATATAATTGTCTTCAGGAGTCCAGACTGCTGGGTTGGAGTTTGGTAGTTTCAGGTATTTACTTCTAGCTATTCCAATACATTAAAACCTAAGATGTGTTATCTATATAGCGCATAAGAATGTCCACCAGAGTGACCTCTCGACTCCATTTGAAATCTCTCAGCCACTGAAACTATTTCATCTCATTTTGCATCCCCCTTTTGGTCAAGAAGATACTCTCAGTCCCACGATGCCAGTCCACATTCATCCCCGGGAGTCATATTCTGCATTGCCAGGGAGATTTACAACCCTGGGAGTTGGGTCCCATGTAGGGGGGAGGGCAGCAAGTTCACCTGTCCGGATGGCTCAGTTAGAGAGAGAGAGGGCCATATCTGAGCAACAAAGAGGTACTCAGCGGGGGGCTCTTAGGCACAATTATATGCAAGTTTAGACTCTCCTTTGCAGTAAGGAGCTTCATAAGGGCAAGTCCCATGATCGAGGGCTCAGCACATCAAACCGCCAGTCCCAATGTTTGTGACAACATCAATACCAGTCCAGGTGAGGATGTCCAACACATCCGCACCTTCCCCCAGATCCTCGGGGCTGGGGAGGGGGAGTCCAACTGATTTTTGACAACGGTATCTAAGTGAGGGAAAAAGCTTCTTTAACAAATAGTTCTGGAAAAACTGGATATCCAGTTGGAAAGGAATGAAAGTGAACCCCTATCTCACAACCCTACATAAAAATGATCAAAGGCCTAAATATACGAGCTACACCTATAAAACTCTTAGATAAAAACATAGGGAGATATCTGCAGCACCTTGTATTTTAGCCTATGGATTCTTAGACTTTACATTAAAAATATGAGGAACAAAAGAAAAAAGAGGTAACTGAACTTCACGAAAATTAAAAAATTTTGTGCATCTAAGGATATTATTAGGAAAGTGAAAACACAACCAAAAGAATGGGAGAAAATATTTGGATAAGGGTTTAACATCCTGAATATATAAAGAATTCCTACAACTAAACAATAAAAAGATAAACAACACAATTTAAAAATCAGCAAAAGACTCTGAATAGACATTTCTCCAAAGAGGAGATACAAATCGCCAATAAGCAGATGAAAAGATGGTCCACATCATTAACAACCAGGGAAATGCAAATCAAAACCACAATGAGATACCATTTCACCCCACTGGAATGGCTATTATTTAAAAAACAGAAAATAATAAGTGCTGGAGACAATGTGGAGAAATAGAACCCTCATTCATTGTTGGTAGGAATATAAAATGGTGCAGCTGCTGTGGAAAACAATTTGGCAGTTCTTCAAATCTTAAACATAGAACTACCGTATGACCCAGGAATCTCACTTCTAGAACTGAAAGCAGGTACTCAGAAATATTTGTACACCAGTGTTCTCAGCAGTGTTATTCACAATAGCCAAAAAGTGGAAGCAACCCCAATGTGCAAAAGCAGATGAATAGATAAACAAAATGTGGGATATACATAAAATGGAATATGACTCAGCCTTAAAACGGAACAGGGTCCTGGTACATGCTACTCTGAAGACATCATGTTGAATGAAATACGTTTGACACAAAGGGACAGATATTATGATTCCACTTACATGAAACAGCTAGAATATGCAAACACACAGAGACAAAGTTGACCTGGGGTAGAGGGAGTTAATGCATTATGGGTGTAGGATTTCTGTTTGGGGAAATGTGATAATTTCAGTAATGAAAGATGGCAAAAGTACCACAATATTGTGAATGTGATTAATCCCATTGAATGGAATGATGGGTAGTGGTTGAGATGGGAAAGTTTACATTGTATACATGTTTCCACAATTAAAAAAAGAGAAGGAGAACAAGTAAAGAAACAGTGACAACTAAACGCATTACATATGCATTTACATATACATGAGACATGTGAAAAAACTGGAATAAAGACTGAAAGCTCTATATCCATGTTAAAGTTTTTGAACTTGATAACTGTACTTAAGGTAGTTTCATAAGTGAGTAACTTTGTTCTTAGGAAATGTACATGGAAGTATTATGCGTTCAAGGAGCATGATGAATACAACCTACTGTCAAATGTTTAGAAAACAGATAGATGGACTGATAGATAAACGGATTAATAGAATGATATGATAAATCTGGCAAAATGTTAAAATTGGTGGATGCAGATATCTAGGGGAGGGGCTATGTTGGAGTTTTCTGTTTGGGTTTTATATTATTTTTGCAACTGTCCTAAAAGTTTGAAATTATTTCATAGTAAAAAAATTTAAGACAAAAAAAAAAAGCATGCAATTAAGTAGCACTTTTAAAAATTTAACCCAGAAATTTATTGCTGATGATTATTGTTAAAAGTACTCAAATGGAAAAATAGAATCCTTCAGATTCCTTTAAAAAATGAAGACTCTCTCAATATTACTGTCTGAACACTACAGAACACTACTCATAGATCATGGTCATTAATTATTACCTTCATTCGTTCAGAAACATTCGGAGGGGGGAAATCATTCTACATATTTTCCTTAAACATCATTTATCATTTAAATTCTACAGATTAAGGGAATTCTGCAATGTATTTCGGACTCAACACTATTACTTTAAAAGCTCTTGTTAGGGCCAAATAAAATCCCAAACATTTGAAACTTCATTAAAAAAAAAACAAAAACAGAAAACTTTTCACTTATTCACCCCTTTATTTTTGGGTATATATGAATTAAGTTTGTCAGAAAACATGGATAATATAACTTTCTTTCCTAGATATTCCAAATATGGCATGTATTTTCAAATTTACTTAGAAAATTTTCAAATGACAAATGTGAAAGGAAGCATGATAGGAACATTAAAAGAAAAATCTCACAGCATTTTAGCAACATAAACAAAAGCTCAAGGAATTTTACTTATTAAAGAAGAAAGTACTTGGCCAGTAATAAATAAAATATCAAATGATATAATTCACAACTTAAAAGGATTTCATTATCCAGAATGTATTTTAGTACTCATATGACTGCTAAGGCATAAGTTAGCAAATATTTATTTCGTTTTCAGAAAGGGGTTAGGAATTTTTACAGGTTTGCATAGAAGGCTAGGAGAAACATATTATGTAATCCTTTGAAAAATATTCAAAAATTTTTCTGTCAGACAGATTTGCAGGTTTTATTAGGACATTTATTTCCACCAAATTAAACACTATTATTTGCTAAACCCCAAAAGGAAAAAAAAAATCAATGTTTCGATGAGTACTTCTGTATGAAAAGCACCATAAAAGATTACGTAAGAAAAGAGTCATATGTAAGACTACTCCTCAAGTAACTTAAAATCTAATTAATAAAATGGATAGATTATAAGTGCCATGAAGGCAGAAACTGCATACACTTAGTGCAACAAAACAGTTTGTGAACTGCAAATTGTGGACTGTCCTCTGGGGGAAGGATATTGCTGCCTGTCTGTCTCTTGTTCTTCTGTTCAGCTTTTGCTAAACCCCTTTCAAGTTTATTCCCATCCCTTAAGGGATAATATGGTTGGTCTGAGCCACTGACAAGCTATATCCACTGGAGAATATGGTCACATCATGAAAAGATGATGGCACTCTTTTCTCCGTCTTATCCCACCTCTTCTCTCCTGAACTGGGTGATCCCCTCTAAAGAACTGGACATCTTATACTCTCCCTGTCCCCGTTGACATGTTGGTCCCATATTTATATTTGGAATAGGAAGTGGAACTAGGAGAATTCATGAAAGGCATTAGCTAATTCAAGTGATCAGATCTGCCTTTATCAGAGGTCAGCCTGTCCAGGTAATAATGAATTAGCTCTTGGATTCCTTTGAGGTCAGGGACCATTTTTCTGCCAGGAATCCCAAAAAGAAGAACACTATAAGTTAGAATTTATACAATAGTGGGTAGCTGGGCTCAATACCAATAAAATAACCTCCAATATCCTTCAAAACCCCAAAATCGATTAGCCTAGAAACAGCTTAGAGCAATGTTCCCCAAAGTGTGTTGCTCCAACCATCTGCATCAGAATCACCAGAGATGATTGTATAAAATACTGATATTAAGGCTCTACTCTGGGAGCAGATTTCATGTATTTTACTGAGAATCTTAGTTATCTTGTAGGCATACTAAAGTGTGAGATCTATTGCTCGAGGATATCCAGGAAGTTTTGATTAGGAAAAAAATAAAAATTTGTATTTATCTTTTAACAAAGCAAATAGTTAGACAGGTTAAATGCCAGCCACAACTAAAATAGGCAAAGAAAAAAAAGCATCTAAAAATCACAGATAACATTAGAAAGGAACGAAATCAAGATGAAGATATGACAGTTCACTAGAGCCTAATTTTAAAAATCCAGGGTGTTCTCACATAAAAATAGTTCTAGTGCACAGCTGTTGGCATCTGAACAACTATATAAAATGCAGATGCCTTGGCCTAACCCTGTGATCTGAGTAAGAATCTTGGGAAAGGGTACAGGGACTCAGTCTTTCAGAGAACTCCTCAAGATATTCAGGGATACCACATGGCTGAGAAAAAGTCTAAAGGAGACTCCACTGCTCCTAAGTTCATTCTAAAAACAGCCCTGAAAATATAACAATAAATAGAGAATTAGATAGAAAAGAAGGACATATAACAATAGAGAACTGGATAGAAAAGAAGGAATGATTGGAAAATAGAGATAAACAATATACAAATTCATTTTTTAATGAGTGATTTGCAGAACTGATTTTAGGAAGATGTAGGGCTCAAGAAGAGACAAAGAAAGTTTTATAATAGTACAATCATGAAATAATGAGGATTTAAATCAATGCAGTTTGTTGGGTCATACGTAGAAAGAGATAAAGTTGGTATTATTATTGTGTCTTCAGAATGCATTTGCATGTATTACATGTTGGTGAGAATGTAAAGAAATGGGAACCATCACGTATTACTGGTAAGACTGTAAAATGATGCAGCGGCTTTGGAAAACAGTGTGTCAGTTGCTAAAAAGATTAAACATACAGTTATCATAAGACCCAAAAATTCCACTCCTAAGTGTATAAGAGAAATATAGGAGAAATAAAAACATACGTCCACACAAAAATTTGTACATGAATATCCATAGCAGTATTATTCATAGACAAAAAGGGAAAAAAACCCAAATGTCCACTAACTGATGAATGAATAAATGGAATGTGATATATCCATGCAGTGGAATAGTATTTGCCAATAAAGAGGAATGACATGGATAAACCTAGAAAACCTTATAAAGAAGCCAGTAACAAAAGGCCATATACTGTATTATTCCATTTATATGACATTTCCAGAAGAGACTAATCTATAAAGACAGAAAGTAAATTTATGGTTGCCTAAAGTTTGGAGATGGAGGACAAGGAGCATGGTTTGGGGAAAAAAATGAGTGAGAGCTAATACGTAGGGAGTTTCTTTTTGTAGCAATGAAAACAATTTTAAAAATATTCTAAAAATTATGATGATTGCACAACTCTGGGAATACATTAAAAATCATTGAATTTTGTACCTCAAATGAACATATATAAATTCTACCTTAAGAAAGGTGTTAAAATTAATCTTGAAGAGCAATTTTATTCAGCTGTATCATTCCAATAAAATATATTTCTAAATCACTTAGCCTAGATTTCAAGGTTTTTCAGCATTGGATCTTAACATAATTCTGCATTTTTATTCCACATCATCCTTCTTGGATGTTTGTTTATTTATTTATTTATAATTAAAAAAATTGTAGATTTACAGAAAAAATCATGTAAAAAAAATAGCATTCCCATATACCCTACCTTCCTATTAACACTTTGCTTTAATGTGGTACCCTTTTTATAACTGATGAAAGAATATTATAATTGTACTATTAACTACAGTCCATAGTTTACATTAGGATATATTTTTCCCCATTATACCACCCTATTATTAACACCTTGCATTAGTGTGATATGTTTCATGAAAGAACAATTTTATAATCGCACTACCAACTATAGTCCTTCATTTACAATAGGGTTCACTGTGTTGTAGAGTCCTATGTCTTATATTTTAATTTTTTTCTAGTAACCTATATACAGCCTAAAATTTCCCCTTTTAATCACATTCACATATGTATTTCAGTGCTGTTAATTACACTCACAATGCTGTGCTACAATCACCACCATCCATTTCCAAAACTTTACAATCGACCCAAACAGAAATATTTTAGAAACTAAGCATTAACTCCCCATTCCCTACCCCCAACCCAGCCCCTGACGGTAACCTACATTCTAGACTTTAACTCTATGAGTTTGTTTATTTTAATTATTTCATATCAGTGAGATCGTACCATATTTGCCTTTTTGCGTCTGGCTTATTTCACTCAATATGATGTTGCTGCATGAACCAGAGATTCATTCCTTTTTAATGCTGAATAATATTCCATCGTATGTATATACCACATTATGCTTATCCGTTCATTGGTTGATGGACACTGGGTTGTTTCCTTCTTTTGGCAATTGTGAATAATGTTGCCGTGAACATCAGTGTGCAAGTATCTGTTTGAATCCCTGCTTTCAATTCTTCTGGGTATATACCTAATAGAGGAATTTGCTTGGTCATATATAATTCTATATTAGCTTTCTGAAGAACTGCCAAACTGTATTTCAAGCAGCTGCACCATTTTTTACATTCCCACCAGCAATGAATAAGTGTTCTTATTTCTCCACATCCTCTTTAACACTTGTAATTTTCTGTTTGTTTAACAGTAGCCATTCTATTGGGTACGAAATGGTATTTCACTGTGGTTTTGATCTGCATTTCCCTAATAGCTAATGATGTTGAGCAGCTTTCATGTGCTTTTTAGCCATTTATATATCCTCTTTGGAAAAATATCTATTCAAGTCTTTTGCCCATTTTTAAATTGGGTTGTCATTTTTATTGTTGTGTTGTATGATTTTTTTCATATATTCTGGTTATTTAACCCTTATTAGATGTGGTTTCCAAATATTTTCTCCCACTGAGGAGGCTGTATTTTCACTTTTGTGATAAAATCCTTTTTATTACTCTGTCCCTCATCTGCCTCTGTGCCCTCCCTATTTCACTATGCAAGTAGTTGGATTATCTTAATCTTTAAGAAATAGGAATGCTACTCAAGTTTAAGAATATTTTATTGGACACTGTGACACTGTGCTAGAAGATGACTTCATTATAGTGGATTAAAAATTCTAGCATACAGCATATATCTTCCTTTCTCCTTTTCTCCCATTTGATCTATGTAGTTAGAAGGAAAGAGGTTCTGTTCTCCCATAGAACATGCCCATGATCAATTTCTCCCTTTACTAATCTTTTTATCACAAGTTTTGAACAGCATGGCTTCTTTAGTTCTCTCTACCTTACTCCCCATTTAAGTGGCAAAGTGGATGGAGCACAACCCTTCTCCCTGTATTGTTCAGAAATTATCCAGAGAAACAGAAACAAAAGGATATGTGCGGATGTGTTTGTGTTATGTGTGTATGTGTGTGAACAGAGTTTTATTATAAGGAATTGTCTCATGCCACCATGGGGGCTGGCAAGTCTGAACTATGTAGGGTAGGCCACAAGCTGGAAACACTGATAAAGGGATGCTTAAGACCTTAGTCCAAATTCCCCAAGGCAGAATGGCTGGCTGGAAATTCCAACAAGAGCCAATATTAAGGTTGAATCCAAATTCCTCTTCTGACTTCTGAAATCCTCAGTTCTGATTTTAAGACGTCCCACAGACTGGATGAAGAGACTTTCCACATTGCCAAGGGCAATCTCAGGCTATCAACTGATTTTTTATGCAAATCCCATCTCAAAATATCCTCACATTAACAAGAAGGCCAGCATTTGACCAGACAACTGGACATTGTAACCTAGCCAAGTTGACACATGAAATTAACCAATACAACCCCCAACTTTATTCCTTCTCTTCCTTCTAGGGTAAGAAGAGCACTGGGTTTGCTTGTAGCTGCTTAGCCATTTCTTGTGTTTTCTTCCAATATAGAATTTATTTGTACTTTGCTTCTACCTCTAAGTAGTAAAGCCTTTGATAAAATCATTGTGGATAAAATTGAAGATTTGCTTCAGAGGGGGGGAAAAACCCAAACAGATAAGTCCTTTGGTCTCTTTCAAACTCATCAGATTCACTTTATTCATGTGACAAAGTGGGAAGTCAAAACTTCATGTTAATTCCTTTAATAGTTTCCTTTATGTATTATACTCCCAACTGAAGTAGTAAGAGGAAAGCCCTCATTCTGGCTGCCAAGCCATTCACCAATAAGGTGGCATCCTTTACGAGGAGGTGTATTTTTCTCATTTGCACAAAAACACTATAGGGCTAGCAGTGGCCCCACCTTACAATAGGGCAGTCTAGGTCATGGTTTACAAAATGGCTAACTGCAACAGAATAATAAGGAGCAATTAAAATGATAGATTTCTGGGTTTGCATCTCTGATATTCTGGTTTGGAATACCTGAGGTAATAAAACCCAGTGCAAACATCTGGGTTGTTTCTAGATTTGGGCTATTATAAATAAAGTTGCTATTCACATATAAGTCTTTAGGTAGACATTTGTTTTCATTTCTTTTGGAAAATATCTAGAAGTAGGACTGCTGAGTCAAAAGGTTAATGCATGTTTAATGTCAAAAGAACTCCCTGTTTTCCCAAATGGCAGTAAAATTTTATATTCCCACCAGGCAGTCTGAGCATTCCACTTCTCCATATCCTCTCCAACACTTTGTATTGTCAGTGTTTTTATTTTTAGTCATTATAAATAGATGTGCTGTGGCATCTCATTGCAGTATTGATTTGTACTGCTTTGGTGACAAATGATGTTGAAAATATTTTCACATGCTTATTGGCCATGCATCTATATTTTCTTCCTTGAAATGCCCATTTTTTCAATTCTTCTTGTTATTAGGTTTTAAGTGTTCTTCATACCCTAGATACAAACCTTCAAATATATGTTTTGTCAACAGTTTCTCCTTGACTATGGCCTACATTTTCATATTTTTAACTGGATATCTTTCAATGAACAGAAGTTTTTCATTTTAATGATAATCAATTTAAAGGATTTATTTTATGTTCCAAGCTTTATGTCCTAAGAAATCTTTGCTTAATATGAGGTTACAAAGATTTTCACCTATGTATTTCTTTTAGAGCTATAGTTATAGCTCTTACATTAGATTTTCTATGATTGATTTTGAATGTTTTTCACATGGTGTGAGGTAAGAGTTGAGGTTCAGGTTTTTTGTTTTTCCATATGGATATCTAATTGTTCTTGCACTATTTGTTCAAAAGGCTATTCATTTTCCCCTTGAATTATCATGCCACTTACTGAAAATCAAGTGACTGCATATGTGTAGCTCTATTTCCGGACACAGTAATCATGAGAAAAGGTAAGGTCAGATAAATCCTCTAAATGTGCTCCCCCCACCCCCCCGAATTGCTATTCTAGATCCTTTCTATTTCCATACTCATTTTGGAATCAGCTTCTCAGTTTCTCAATGACACCCCCTCCCCACCCCCCCACCCCCCTGAAATGAAGTCTGCTGGGATTCTGATTGGGATTACTTTCAATCTACATATCAATATGGAGACATCTGAGGTCTGCTAACAATATTGAGTCTTCTGATCTATAAACATTGTTTATATGTCTCCATTTATTTATCTGACAAAATATCATATTACTATCAACTCCTGGTTGCATCTCAACATTTTTTTCATTTTTATCCAACAACATCCTTGCATAAACTAAAAGCACTAAGGTAAGCCATACACTAAAAAGACTGTCCAAATTCCTGTTTTGGAATCTTTCACAAAATAATTGTTCATAAATTTCTTTCCCAACCTCTCAAAAAGCTCCTCTTGAAGGCCCAGCTCAAATGTTAACTTCCCTTCAAAGAGTTACTTTACTTGCTTATCTGGCGTAGTGATCTTTTTCATCATTCAAACCTCTCCTATATCAAATATTTTATACCTGTACCTCACCTTATATGTTACCAGATACTGTTTGGTATTTCTTTATGTATAAGGTCTCTCTAATCTGATAGAATACAAATATCTTGGGTCTTGTATCTAAGTCCAAAGTAACAAATATGTATTACTTATCCTATTAAACCCTTTTGGAAAATAGAGAAAGAATTCAGTTTATTTGTAATTTTATTCTCTAGATGGGACAAAAGTTAGGACTGTTCAATTTCAGGATAGCATGTCTGATACACTGATGTTGATGAGACTCAAAAGTGTCTTTATCCTGTTTATTCCCCTTTCTATCATTATTTATACCATTCCCTTTCCTGAAATGGCATCCTCTCCTGGCCAGTCCTCACTTAAAAATTTGTTTATCATACACTTTCTACAAAACATCTTTCCTGATTAAACATTACTTAACCTTAATACCATTTTTAACCATATATCTTTATACAAGTGAACAGACAATTTGTATCATAGTTTAATATTTCTCTGTATTGTGAATAGACAATTTATATCCTAGTTTAATATTTCTCTGTGTTGCTTTATAAAAATTGTTATTGTGTAGGTATATGTTGGGTGAGGTGCTTTGTGTCATAAATTTATTCTAAATTACTTTAATGACTAGTACTATGCCTTGAATTTCTTTTTTTTTTTTAACAGATGAATTTTATTGAATCTTTAAAATCACAAATAGGTCTGGCATCTTACTTCCATTGCTGCACAACTCTTAGATCTGATTCATCAGCCTGCTGAACTATTTCTTTTTCAAAGACATAGATAGCATCCAAAAATTTTCCAATATCTTTGTTTGTAACTGTTGTGGCTTGCTGAATCAAAGCAGCTAAATTTGATACAAGTTCAATGTCATTTCCTTCAAGAATTAACTCATCTTTCTGGGCTTGAGACACTGAACAGGCAACACCTGGCCTCATCCAAACCTGCAGATGCATTTTTCACCCAAGAAATTTCAGATTTCAACCAGAGACCCACTCTCCTTATTAACAATGTTGATGGGGAAGTGAGTATATGCAGACTTCATCTTGTAAAGGAAGCCCAGTTTAACACCCTACACTGTGTTCTGGACTTGATGACAGAGTGCGGACTGTAGCCAGTTCCTTTCTTCTTCCCCACTGTTTGTCAACCCAAAGACTCTTCTTTTTATTCCCAAGTAGACTGACTTCTACACTGATATGACTGAAGTCCCTCCGCAGGATTCCCTGGGGGCCCTTCACAATAACTGTGTGTCCCTTCAGCGTGATGTTGACCTTTTCTGGAATGTCGACAGTCTCACTGCTGAGAACAATCTTCTTTCCCACAGTAGATGCAGCAAAGAGCCTTGTATTTCTTCTTAATCTTCACATAAAATAAATTAGAATGCTATGAAAGTAATAAGTGCTCAGTATAGGCTTTAATAGCAGAACTTCATCAATGCTTTGGAGTGGCCAATGTCTAAGGTGGAACATGTATGGCAAGTCTAAGCAACCTTCCGGTAGTGCAAGTTGGCTGATTTAACAATATCTATCAAAGATAAAGGCAAGAAGAAATTCTTCATCTTTCAAATACTTAATTAAAATACATTATTTATTTTGAAAATCCAAATTAAAGTTAAGTATAGTTTATGAAGAGAGAATAGAGTTGGCCTTCCATTAAAAAAATTAAAAAGGAAAGGTGAAAGCTAAAATGGTCAAAAGGAAAAATACTCATCGTCCTACTTTCATGAAGTGAAAAGATGATAAGGAAACTTCAATCTGGCAACAACATTTGAGAAGATAGGCACTTTAAGGAAAGGCAAAAATTTAATGATGAGTAAGAAGAGTTCTAAATAGAGGACAGAAAACTTAAATTTTTTTTTTAAAAGTTAATATTGACAGATCTAGCATTTACTTCATAGGAAATAAAAGTATAGGCAAAATACAGGTTTTTATACTGTTAATAGACAGTGATCAAAGGTGAAAGAAAACTAGGGAGATGACTGCTTTAATGGGAAAGAATAAAGAACTTCAAACTGGGTCAAAAGAATTTCTGAAAATAGACATCCTACACAGAATGATTTAGATAAAATGAGATGAAACGAGTACAATTTAAGGGACATTTCTAAGTGCTCTAATCAGAAGAAAAGATAGCAAAAGTACTGGAAAAATATAAGTAGAGAAAATAACATGCTTGCTTCATTAATTTGATTGATTGATTCAGTCAGTAATTTACCAACAGTGATTCAATTCTGACTGCATGCCAAGGACAATGAGTTACTGGATTACAAATTTGAGTGAGATGTGGTCCCTGTTTTAGAATACCACACACACACATACACACACATATAGGTAAATATATACAGGTAGGTATGTATGTATGTGTGTCACAGGGATTGGAAACATGGCAGTGTTTCTACACAAAACATTACCATAAATTTGGTAAGGAAGCTATAAACAAAGGGGGATGGTGATAAGAAGGGATTACTGACTTTGTGAAGTGAAGGTGAAGGGAGCCACGGCAGAGAAAAGACTGAGAATAGATGGATTCACAATGAAGTCACAGTGTTTCCCCAAACAAGCCAAGAAGATCACCAGCCAGAATGAATAATGTAAAAAACAAAATGGTGATGTGACCGTCAAAAAGAATAGAGATTATTGTTAATTACCTTTAGGAACAGTAACAGAGCAAATACTAAAAACTAAAATAATAAGGAAATTTGCAAAAAAAAATTGCAAACCAAAAAAGTTTAATTCCTAGAATGAGAATTAGTCTATCCATAAATAGACTTGAGTATTCATCAAGAGTCTAGAAGATACCAGAAATATAATCTTGACGCCTCCCTTAATGAGTTTGCAATGAATCTGGGGATATATGCTCAATATACATAACATGATGGCAAAAAAGTAACACAAATGCATGTGTTACGGACTACCGGTATTCAAGAGTACAGAGGCCAAAAGTTTAGCCTTTGCTCAACTGATGAGAGAGAAAAACTTTCATTGAAGAATTGGACTCTAAGTTCAGTCTTGAACTAGAAGACAACAAAATGTCAGGAAACAGATTCTGAGTAGTCGGAGAATATGAAAGAAAATGCAGTATTGAGAAAAGAACCTGGGTTTTAAAGTTGTTTAGACCTAAATTTTGATCACAAAGCATCCAATTACTGTTAATGTACTTAATAGTCCAAGTCTTAATTTTCTCATCAGTATGCTGATTTAGTAATATTTTAAGTTCATGTGAAGCAGTGAAGTAGAAAAAGGATTACTGAGAGATTAAAAAAGAAAAGGGATAGAAAGTATGGCAGTCTGGGAGCCAAGGTTTCCACAAAGCTGCCCTGGGAAAGAGAAAGGAATCTCAGGTTAAGAAAACACAGATCTACCTTTCCATCCTGTAAAAATTATAGGAATGAGAATGAATAAAGGGGGCTGGTGAATTGAGCTTCAGGGCCCCAGATCTTAGTGGTAAACACTTCTGTTCCGGTTTGCTAATGCTGCCATTTTGCAAAACACCAGAAATGGATTGGTTTTTATAAAGGGGGCTTATTTGGTTACAAATTTACAGTCTGAAGGCCATGAAAATGTCCAAATTAAGGTATCACCATGAATATACGTTCACTGAAGGAAGGCCAGTGGTGTCCGGAGAACCTCTGTTAGTTGGGAAGGCATGTGGCTGGCATCTGCTGATCCTGGGTTATGTTCCAGCTCCTCTCTCAGCAACTGTACATTCTTCAAAATGTTGCTTTTGGGGCGTTTTGTCCTCTCAGCTTCTCCGCAGCAAACTCTGGGCTAGCATAAGTCTGTTTTCAATGGCCATCTCCAAAGTTATCTCTCTCAGTTGCTCTCCAAAATGTCACAAACTGCTGTGCAAAGTTCCTTCTGTTTGTGAGTTCTTTTTGTAGGCCTCCAGAGATTAAATCAAAGTCCCAGCTGAATAGATGGGGCCACATTTCCATAAAACATTCAGTCAAGAAGTCACACCCTAATCAAAGGTGTCATTCACAGTTGAGTGGGTCACATCTCCATGGAAACAATCAAAAGGTTTCAACCTAATCAACACTAATCCGTCTGCCCCCTCAAGATTGCATTAAAGAACATGGCATTTTGGGGGACATAATACAGCTAAACTGGCACAACATCCAAATCTACATAATAAAAAGTGCAATGAATACATGGAAGAAGGATGATGTGTAGGGGGAAAATGCAACTTAAAATTCATTTCATCATCAAAGTGAAACAAATTTACAAACTATTTTCTTGACAGGTGGATGTGAGAAAGGGATATTCTAGATAAGTTTGTAGCATGTAAAGAATTAAATGTAAATTAATGGTACAGTAATTTGTTTAGCAAGATTTAAAAATGTTTAACTGAAATTCTTTTTCTTTACGGTGAGTTTTTATTATTTTGTTTGCTTATTTATAAGCTTTCACTGATTCACTTCAGACCAGAGTTATCCTAATCCCACCTTAAGGTCCTCAATTATAAATACTATAAGAATTAATCTTTTTAATTACAGAAGGTCTACTATAACTGTTATGTATGCTGATTGTAAAGATTAGCAAAAATATATGTAAAAGGGTTACATTGGAAATTGACATATCATATGGGCTTAATACATGATAGGTTTAGTACTTATTATTTTGACTCAGATGTACAAGGAAGTTAGGGAAGAAACTGGTGTGGGCAATCATGTAATCTTCCTAAGTGAAGAAAGAAATAGGCACTTTAAAATAACATTGGTCTTCAATGCCAGCAAGAGCACCTTGGGTTATGACCGGCAAAAAAAAAAAAAAAGAGAGAGAGAGAGTGAGCAAAGGTACATTGTTGTTCACAAGGGCTACATAAAGTAATAGTTTGAAAAGAATAATCTTGGAAAAAGGACAAGGATAAACTGGGAAATACCAGCTGAGAGAAGTCCCCCAGTAACTAAGGAAGTGGCAGAAAAGCCTAGCTTAGCAATATGGTGTAGAAAATGAATATAAAGAAGCAATCTGAGGGATATTCCAAACAAAATGAAAATACACAATGTAATAAGAGATTATGTAGGTGACAGAAATGAAAGAATAAAAGACAACTGGAAAGTTTTCTAGCTAAAATAATGAAAAATGGGGTCACCACAGGCTGTTAGATCATGGGAAAATCTTAAAGGAAAAAAAAAAAAGGAAAAGGAATTAAATTTCTTTTAAGTTGAATTTGAGGTGAAAGTAAGATATTCAGGTGATTAGGTTCTACCTGCACCAGTATTAAGGGTTTAAATTTGGGAGCAAATTCTACAGGGTCAAAAAAAAAAAAAAAAAAAAAAAAATTAGTTCACTGACAATATAAAAATCCCTTGGGAGAGAACCACTCTTATGATGCAGGACAAACAAATAGAACGCAAAGGAACTACAGAGAAGAACCTGCAAATTTCACAAAAAAAGCAAGTGGACATGAATTTCATTAGAAATAAGAGATTACAGTATGGCACTGAAAAGTTAAACAGGATTAGGTCTAGGCAAAGGCCATTGGGTATCTTGAAAAGGAAGTCAATAATTTTCAAAACAAAAAATCTGACAGAATACTAAGAGTAGAAACCAAAGCCCAGAATTTTGCTACACTTAAGTTTAGAGTTCCAACTCAATTACTGTTTACTGCATTTGACAGTTTTTGTTATCAGAAAGAGGAAAGTACTATACAGTTAAGGAGTGAAGATGGTGTGAACCAGTTACTTGCGGAGATTTGCATTAAAAGAACAGATGATAAAACAGTTGCAAAATATGCAACTGGAAAAAAACAAACTGAAAATAGTTTATAAAAAAGAAAAAAATACAAGTGATCAATAAACATTTTAAAAGGTTCAAAGCAAGAAATTAACATTTAAAGAGAAATAATGCTTCACGTATCAAATTAGCAAAGATTTAAATCACAATATTCAATCTTAATAGTGCAAAAGAACACTTAGACACTACTAGGAGGAGTGCAAATTGAACCCTTCTGAAGGGAAGTTTAGCAATGTTTCCACTTCTAGGAGTCAATTTCAAAGAGATTACCAGAGATGTTCACAACGATTTATATGTAAAGATGCTGACCTCACCAACACCTTGGAACAACATTTTATGACAAGATGTAACTGGTTTACACATAATGTTGCCATAGTAGAGAATCCTAAAATCTATTAACAAATAACGTAATATAGCATTTAAGTACAGACTTTGGGGTCAAATATCCTAGGTTTACAATCATTCTTTGTCGCTTACTTTCTGTGAGTATACATGAGGAAACATAGATTCTTTATATACAAAACAGAAACAAAAATAATACATACTTAATCAGGGCTATTAAGAGGACTAAATAAAACAAACATAAGGAGCACAGCACAGTTGGCCACATAATAAGCACTCAACAAATATTTTCATTAATGGAAAACATAAACAAATGCAAAACTATATATTCAGATGATGCTAACATTAAGTAAATAAACAAAGGCTTACACAGAGAAAACAGCTTACAATGGAATTCACCAGTAACATTTTAATAGCAGTCAACTCTAGAAGGGGGTGGGAGAAAGGGACTATCTGATGTTTTTATTTTCTTCTTTAAAGTTTTCTATGTTTTTCTAAAATTTCATCCATAAATATGTATTGCCTTCATAACTTTAAAATATCATTACACATGATAATTTAATAATTGATAATAGCTTTTTAGAGTGACTGGGAAAATGGTCAAAAAGGTTTTCTATTAGATTGAAACATTATAGTCACCAGTTCTTTTTTTTTTCTTTTTTTATCTTCATTTTCTTGAGATACATTCACATACCACGCAGCCATACAAAACAAATCATACATTCGATTGTTGACAGTAGCATTACATAGTTGTGCATTCATCACCTAAATCAATCCCTGATACCTTCATTAGCACACACCCAAAAATAACAAGAATAATAATTAAAGTGAAAAAGAGCAATTGAAGTAAAAAAGAACACTGGGTACCTTTGTCTGTCTGTTTGTTTGTTTCCTTCTCCTATTTTTCTACTCATCCATCCATAAACTAGACAAAGTGGAGTGTGGTCCTTATGGCTTTCCCAATCCCATTGTCACCCCCATAAGCTACATTTTTATACAATTGTCTTCGAGATTCATGGGTTCTGGGTTGTAGTTTGATAGTTTCAGGTATCTACCACCAGCTACCCCAATTCTTTAGAACCTTAAAAGGGTTGTCTAAAGTGTGCGTAAGAGTGCCCACCAGAGTGACCTCTTGGCTCCTTTTGGAATCTCTCTGCCACTGAAGCTTATTTCATTTCCTTTCACATCCCTCTTTTGGTCAAGAAGATGTTCATCCCACGATGCCAGGTTTACATTCCTCCCTGGGAGTCATATTCCACGTTGCCAGGGAGATTCACTCCCCTGGGTGTCTGATCCCACGTAGGGGGGAGGGCAGTGATTTCACCTTTCAAGTTGGCTTAGCTAGAGAGAGAGGGCCACATCTGAGCAACAAAGAGGCATTCAGGAGGGGGCTCTTAGGCACAATTATAGGGAGGCCCAGCTTCTCCTTTGCAGCAACCGTCTTCCCAAGGGTAAAACCTATGGTAGAGGGCTCAACCCATCAAACCACCAGTCCCCTATGTCTGTGGTCATGTTAGCAACCATCGAGGTGGGGTAGGCCAATACCCCTGCATCCTCCACAGGCTCCTCAAGGGGGCACTACATATTTTTTTCCTTGTTTTTCTTTTTCTTTTCTTTTTTTTTTTTTTTAACTTTCCCTTCTTTGTTAAATCAACTATATGAAAAAAAAAAAGTGAAAAAAAAAAAAAAAACGTACAATAAAAGAACATTTCAAAGAAACCATAACAAGGGAGTAAGAAAAAGACAACCAATCTAAGATAACTGCTTAACTTCCAACATGTTCCTATTTTACCCCAAGAAAGTTACCTAATATAGCAACATTTCTGTGAACTTGTTCCTACTATATTCATCAGAAATTAACAGACCATAGTCATTCCTGGGCATCCCCAGAACGTTAAATAGCTTATCTGTTCTTCTTGGATTACTGTTCCCCCTTCCTTAATTGCTCTCTATTGCTAGTTCCCCTACATTCTACATTATAAACCATTTGTTTTACATTTTTCAAAGTTCACATTAGTGGTAGCATATAATATTTCTCTTTTTGTGCCTGGCTTATTTCACTCAGCAGTATGTCTTCAAGGTTCATCCATGTTGTCATGTTTCACGACATCGTTCCTTCTTACTGCCGTGTAGTATTCCATCGTGTGTATATACCACATTTTATTTATCCACTCATCTGCTGAAGGACATTTGGGTTGTTTCCATCTCTTGGCAATTGTGAATAATGCTGCTATGAACATTGGCGTGCAGATATCTGTTCGTGTCACTGCTTTCCGATCTTCCGGGTATATACCGAGAAGTGCAATCGCTGGATCGAATGGTAACTCTATATCTAGTTTTCTAAGGAACTGCCAGACTGACTTCCAGAGTGGCTGAACCATTATACAGTCCCACCAACAATGAATAAGAGTTCCAATTTCTCCCCATCCCCTCCAGCATTTGTAGTTTCCTGTTTGTTTAATGGCAGCCATTCTAACTGGTGTTAAATGGTATCTCATTGCGGTCTTAATTTGCATCTCTCTAATAGCTAGTGAAGCTGAACATTTTTTCATGTGTTTCTTGGCCACTTGTATTTCCTCTTCAGAGAACTGTCTTTTCATATCTTTTGCCCATTTTATAATTGGGCTGTCTGTACTATTGTCATTGAGTTGTAGGATTTCTTTATATATGCAAGATATCAGTCTTTTGTCAGATACAATGGTTTCCAAAAATTTTTTCCCATTGAGTTGGCTGCCTCTTTACGTTTTTGAGAAATTCGGTTGAGGTGCAGAAACTTCTAAGCTTGAGGAGTTCCCATTTATCTATTTTTTCTTTTGTTGCTTGTGCTTTGGGTGTAAAGTCTAGGAAGTGGCCACCTAATACAAGGTCTTGAAGATGTTTTCCTACATTATCTTCTAGGAGTTTTATGGTACTTTCTTTTATATTGAGATCTTTGGTCCATTTTGAGTTAATTTTTGTGTAGGGGGTGAGGTAGGGGTCCTCTTTCATTCTTTTGGATATGGATATCCAACTCTCCCAGCCCCATTTGTTGAAAAGACCATTATGACTCAGTTCAGTGACTTTGGGGGCCTTATCAAAGATCAGTCGGCCATAGATCTGAGGGTCTATCTCTGAATTCTCAATTCGATTCCATTGATCTATATGTCTATCTTTGTGCCAGTACCATGCCGTTTTGACAACTGTGGCTTTATAATAAGCTTCAAAGTCAGGGAGTGTAAGTCCTCCCACTTCGTTTTTCTTTTTTAGAGTGTGTTTAGCAATTCGAGGCATCTTCCCTTTCCAAATAAATTTGATAACTAGCTTTTCCAAGTCTGCAAAGTAGGTTGTTGGAATTTAGATTGGGATTGCATTGAATCTGTAGATGAGTTTGGGTAGAATTGACATCTTAATGACATTTAGTCTTCCTATCCATGAACATGGAATATTTTTCCATCTTTTAAGGTCCCCTTTCTATTTCTTTTAGTAGAGTTATGTAGTTTTGTTTGTATAGGTCTTTTACATCTTTGGGTAAATTTATTCCTAGGTACTTGATTTTTTTAGTTGCTATTGAAAATGGTATCTTTTTCTTGAGTGTCTCTTCAGTTTGTTCATTTCTAGCAAATAGAAACATTACTGACTTATGTGCATTAATCTTGTATCCCGCTACTTTGCTAAATTTGTTTATTAGCTCTAGTAGCTGTATCGTCGATTTCTCAGGGTTTTCTAGATATAAGATCATATCATCTGCAAACAATGAGTTTTACTTCTTCTTTTCCAATTTGGATGCCTTTTATTTCTTTGTCTTGCCGGATTGCCCCGGCTAGCACTTCCAGCACAATGTTGAATAACAGTGGTGACAGCGGGCATTCTTGTCTTGTTCCTGATCTTAGAGGGAAGGCTTTCAGTCTCTCACCATTGAGTACTATGCTGGCTGTGGGTTTTTCATATATGCTCTTTATCATATTGAGGAAGTTTCCTTCAATTCCTACCTTTTGAAGTGTTTTTATCAAAAAGGGATGTTGGATTTTGTCAAATGCTTTTTCAGCATCTATTGAGATGATCATTTGGTTTTTCCCTTTCGAATTGTTAATGTGTTGTAATACATTGATTGATTTTCTTATGTTGAACCATCCTTGCATGCCTGGAATGAACCCCACTTGGTCATGGTGTATGATTTTTTTAATGTGTCTTTGGATTCGATTTGCAAGTATTTTGTTGAGGATTTTTGCATCTATATTCATTAGGGAGATTGGCCGGTAGTTTTCGTTTTTTGTAGCATCTTTGCCTGGTTTTGGTATCAGACTGATGTTAGCTTCATAAAATGAGTTAGGTAGTGTTCCATTTTCTTCAATGTTTTGAAAGAGTTTGAGTAAGATTGGTGTCAGTTCTTTCTGGGAAGTTTGGTAGAATTTCCCTGTGAAGCCATCTGGCCCTGGGCATTTATTTGTGGGAAGATTTTTGATGACTGATTGGATCTCTTTGCTTGTGATGGGTTGGTTGAGGTCTTCTATTTCTTCTCTGGTCAGTCTAGGTTGTTCATATGTTTCCAGGAAATTGTCCATTTCCTCTACATTATCCAGTTTGTTGCTATACAGATGTTCATAGTATCCTCTTATAATTTTTTTAATTTCTTCAGGATCTGCAGTTATGTCACCTTTTTCATTCATTATTGTGTTTATATGGGTCTTCTCTCTTTTTGATTTTGTCAGTCTAGCTAGGGGCTTGTCAATCTTGTTGATCTTCTCAAAGAACCAACTTTTGGTGATATTTATCCTCTCTATTGTTTTTTTGTTCTCTATGTCATTTATTTCTGCTTTAATCCTTGTTATTTCTTTTCTTCTACTTGGTTTAGGATTGGTTTGCTGTTCATTTTCTAGCTTCTTCAGTTGATCCATTAGTTCTTTGATTTTGGCTCTTTCTTCCTTTTTAATATATGCGTTTAGTGCTATAAATTTCCCCCTTAGCACTGCTTTTGCTGCATCCCATAGGTTTTGGTATGTTGTGTTCTCATTTTCATTCATCTCTATATATTTAGCAATTTCTCTTGCTATTTCTTGTTTAACCCACTGATTGTTTAGGAGTGTGTTGTTTAACCTCCATGTATTTGTGAATTTTCTAAGTCTCTGATGGTTATTGACTTCTAATTGTATTCCATTGTGGTCAGAGAATGTGCTTTGAATAATTTCAATGCTTTTAAATTTATTGAGGCTTGTTTTATGTCCCAGCATATGATCTATTCTGGAGAATGTTCTGTGAGCACTAGAAAAGTATGTGTATCCTGTTGATTTGGGATGTAATGTCCTGTATATGTCTGTTAAATCTAATTCATTTATCAGATTGTTTAGGTTTTCAATTTCCTTATTGGTCTTCCGTCTGGTTGATCAATCTATAGGAGAGAGTGCTGTGTTGAAGTCTCCCACAATTATTGTGGAAACATCAATTGCTTCCTTTAGTTTTGCCAGTGTTTCTCTCATGTATTTTGTGGCACCTTGATTGGGTGCATAGACATTTACAATTGTTATTTCTTCTTGTTGAAATAACAATTGTTATTTCTTCTTGTTATTTCTTCTTTTACTAGTATGTAGTGGCCTTCTTTGTCTCTCAAAACATCCCTGCATTTAAAGTCTATTTTATCTTAGATTAATATTGCTATACCTGCTTTCTTTTGGCTGTAGCTTGCATGAAATATTTTTTTCCATCCTTTCACTTTCAATTTCTTTATGTCCCTGTGTCTAAGATAAGTCTCTTGTATGCAACATATTGATGGTTCATTTTTTTTGATCCATTCTGCGAATCTGTATCTTTTAATTGGGGAGTTTAATCCATTCACATTCAACGTTATAACCGTGAAGGCATTTCTTGAATCAGCCATCTTATCCTTTGGTTTATGTTTGTCATATTTTTCCCCTCTCTATTAATATCCTTTATTGTACCCATACCGAATCTCTTTAGTACTGAACCTTTCTCCAAGTCTCTCTGTCCTTTCTTTGATTCTCTGTCTGTAGGGCTCCCTTTAGTATCTCCAGTAGGGCAGGTCTCTTGTTAGCAAATTCTCTCAGCATTTGTTTGTCTGTGAAAAATTTAAGCTCTCCCCCAAATTTGAAGGAGAGCTTTGCTGGATAAAGTATTCTTGGTTGGAAATTTTTCTCACTCAGAATTTTAAATATATCATGCCACTGCCTTCTCGCCTCCATGGTGGCTGCTGAGTAGTCACTACTTAGTCTTATGCTGTTTCCTTTGTATGTGGTGAATTGCTTTCCTCTTGCTGCTTTCAGAACTTGGTCCTTCTCTTCCATGTTTGACAGCATGATCAGAATATGTCTCGGAGTGGGTTTATTTGGATTTATTCTATTTGGAGTTCGCTGAGCATTTATGATTTGTGTATTTATGTTGTTTAGAAGATTTGGGAAGTTTTCCCCAACAATTTCTTTGAATACTCTTCCTAGACCTTTACCCTCTTCTTCCCCTTCTGGAACACCAATGAGTCTTATATTCGGACGTTTTATATTATCTATCATATCCCTGAGGTCCGTTTTGAGTTTTTCAATTTTTTCCCCCATTCTTTCTTTTATGCTTTCATTTTCCATTCTGTCATCTTCCAGGTCACTGATTCGTTGTTCAACTTCCTCTAGTCTTGTACTATGAGTGTCCAGAATCTTTTTAATTTGGTCAACAGTTTCTTTAATTTCCATAAGATCATCTATTTTTTTATTTATTTTTGCAACGTCTTCTTTATCCTCTTCTAGGGTCTTCTTGATATCCTTTGTATGCCGTAATATGGTCTCATTGTTCATCTTTAGTTCTTTGAGTAGCTGCTCTAGGTGGTGTGTCTCTTCTGAGCTTTTGATTTGGGTGCTTGGGCTTGGGTTATCCATATCGTCTGGTTTTTTCATATGGTTTATAATTTTCTGTTGTTTTTGGCCTCTTGGCATTTGCTGAACTTGATAGGGTTCTTTTAGGATTTGTAGACCAATTGAAGTCCTTATCTCTAATTTATCAGATCTATAGCTTCGTGGAGTACACTTTCTCTAACTAACCAGCAGGTGGCGTCCACGAGCCACCTGTTCTCCACAAGCCAGTTCTCCCCTGCTTAGCCTTTGTGGTGAGTGGGGGAGTGAGTCTTGTGGGGTCCAATTGTAGTACCAAGCTTGCGTGTGTAGTTGGTGTTGCCCACCCTGTATATGGGGCTTGTTTCTGGGCCGTCAGGGAGGAGGGGTGGCTCTAACAATCAAATCTCCCTGGTGATCCTAGAGTTTTAAAGCTGCTGCAATAGTCTAATCCTTCAGTTCAGTCCTGCCACAGTTTGTCCCTGCCACTGACCCACAAGTCCTTGGTATTGGCGTATGGCTCCTGAGACTTGCAAGTGGGCCCCTCTTCTGGCTGTGTACCCCCTGGCCCTCTGTTGAGGGATGACTGTGCTATGTCACGGGTGAGTGCCGTCCCCCCCAGGGCAGTTCTGGGCTGCTGGGCTGTGTAGGGAGGCTCCCAGTCTGCTGCAATGATGGCTGAATGGGGCTTTGTTAATTCATACTGCTCCACCTTCCCAACTCTGGGACAATCAGCTGAGGGTGCAGGGACGGCAAATGTCCACGCCCAGTTTTGTGGTGTGTGCCTGTTATTTGAAGCACTTCCGTCACACTGGGTTGTCTGGGGCAGCTCTGGGCTATCAGGCTGGCGATGGGCAGGAGTGTTTCCTGTCCACCAGGATGATGGCTGTGAGCGGACACCCCCCTTTTCTTGGGAAGTTGTGGTGTTTAGTGAATTTTCTCAGCCACTGGATTATTGCCTTTTGTCTCAGAGCTCTCTTAGTTCTGCTCTTGTCTTGACCTGCCCAAATTGCAAGTCTTTGAAGCTTTCTGTATTGGGCTTCTTAGAGTAATTGTTTCAGAAAAAGAAAAAAGGATTAAAAAAAAAAAGAAAAGGGCCCTCCTCAGAGATCTAATGGGTTATTGAAATGCTAAGAGACAAAGCAATTAGGGCCATTAAGGAAAGGTCCACAGGGCAGAGAGATCAGCTTTTCTTCGGGATTTGCATATGAGCCTCAGGGCCTGAGCTCTGCCCTTCCCCTTTCTATGTTCACCAGATCTCCAAAAATCCTCCACTTTTATTTTGGAGTTTTTCGTGTTGTTTTTTTCTATGCCTGTCTCCTCTCTGCTGGGCTGGCTGCTCTCAGATTCTCTGGTGTCTGGTCTCAGTCTATCAGTGGTTGGAGTTTGGATCAGTAGAATGAGTTTCCGATAAGGGCCGCTACTGCAGTTCTCCCTTCTCCTTCCCAGAGATGACAGCCCCTCCTCCCACGGGACTGAGCCTGGCAGGGAGGGGTGCGGGTCCCCTGGCCACAAAAACTTACAGATTTCGTTGATCTCAGCAGTTCCACGATTTCATGAGTGTTGTATGAAGTATGCCCAAAGTCAGATTGCTCTGTGGTGTCCAGTCCACGCAGTTCCTGGGTTTCTACCTACTTTCCTGGAGGAGTAACTAAAACATACAGCTCACCAGTCCGCCATCTTGCCCCGCCTCCACCTGTTCTTTATTAAACACTCACATGCACAATCATAAAATAACTAGGCTAAAGATTCTGCACTCAAGATCTAAGAATCTGTAATTCATAGGCGAAAGGAGATTTACCTCAAAAATGTAAAGGACAGAGGAAATTAAAACACACGATTTTTACCTTCTATTTTTAATAGAAATTTTACAATGCCCATCATATACAATTAAATAGGCCATAAAACATTATTTATAGCCTTTTCTAGTTTGTGTACACTCAATTATGCTCATGCACACCCATGTGCCTAGAAACAGGAAAAAAATATGGAAATAGTACTAAAAAAATTTCTGTCAATCTAGAATTCTAAATTAGGCAAAAATATATTTTAAAAAGGAAAGGTAACAGTATACTGTACAAACAGTGAACCTTAAGATAAACCATGGACTATGGTTAATAATACAATTACAAAAATGTGTTTTCATAGAAAGCTGAAAGAATTCAGCACCAGCAGACCTGGAAAAGGATACTAAATGGAAATAAGGATCTACACAACAGAAAGAAGAGCAATGGAAATGCTTACTAAGATGACAGAAGAGGTTCAAGCTATAAAGCAAGTCCATGGAACAGCAACAGTGACAACAAAGAACATTCTGCTGGGTTTGCTTTTCTCTTTCAGAGACCAGTGTAAAAAAGAGGAATCTGAAGCTTAATATATAAGTTTCTGGAGGCAATATTTTTTACCTTTTTTTTTTTTAATCAACTTGCATTTTGGTCTGGCTTTGTGATTGATTTACTTAATTTACATAAGAAGAATGGTTCATAATTTCATATTGTTTAAATATTACTTACAAGAAATATTAAATATTAATATTAAATACTAAGTATAAGAGTATTTCCTTGGAATGACTTTTAAATTTTTCCTGAAACTTACATGAGCTAGATTTTTACACCCAAATTTTAGTTCACTAGAAGAAAGGTGTAAAACGAATAATGGGAAATATTTACTACTGCCATTATGTAATTCACTGAAGGGGCAAAGAGGTTGTTATTTCTTAACTATTCTGAAATGCAATGACTGTTAACTACTTTCAAGTACAAAATATTCATGTGCTACTCTAAGTGTGATAAAATGAGGCCAGCTGTACATTCACTCAAAAGATGCATTCAAATCTTCTGTGTGCAAAGTGTTATACTAAATGCTATGAGAATACACTAAGTCATTGCTTAAAATATGGTTCCTAAGCCACAACTGATACTGAAGGTGTGGCTTTTTATTTAAAGAAATCAAGGAACTCAAGTTAGTTCTCCCTGGGAAATATCTTTGTATATCAGCTGTGAATTTAAGATTACATAAGAAATAATGTTACTAGGGGTCTCACCAAAGATTCACACTTAAATTCAATGTACTTTATAAGTTCCTGATAAGATGGTTAAGTGATATACACTTACACATTGGAAAAAAAGGAAAGCCAGTTATCCAGTGTTCCTAAAAAATTAAGACATTTATTTGAATTTGGCACTCATATTTTTTGGTCTAATTTTATCTCTACTGCCAATCTTCTGCTTTAGCTCCAGCCTAACGCATCGGGGGCTGAGTGTGAGGATCAATCAAAATCTTGATATTAAAAATACACATAGCCTGAGTTGATGAAAGCTAAGACTTAAAACAATGATTATTTGATGTACTGGCATGCATCAGAATTACCCAAGGTAGTTGTGTAAGTGCAGACTGTAGAACCCACTCTCAGAGATGTTAATTCTATAGGCTAAGGTGGCACTGAAGAACCTGAGTTTTAATGCAAAACACATTTTGAGAAACACCAATTTATTGAATTATCTTCAACACAGGGTTAGAATTCTTATTTTTCCATACTAACTCTGTCATTTTCAAAAATGCTAGAACCATTATCATTTGTTTTGATATTTTTGAACTGAAACCATATACTGATCTTCTTAGTACATATTGTCCAACTATACACACCCATGTTTCTGCCACTTCCCAATAAGCAGATGATGGATAAATGGAAAGGTAAATATGGATAGATAAAAAGGTAGCTATAGATAGATACATCCATCTACCCACCCATTTATCTAATATATATTAAACCAAGTAGGTATTCTACCCAGAAATCAGAGAGTAACTCAAGTGTTTTAGCATTGTACATACACACTCTAAAATACCATCCTAAAATAATCAAAAGAAGAAAGCTACCATTGAAAGAAGTTCCCAGGAAAGGTTCCTAGAAATTTTCAGTTATTAACAACAGTATTTAGCTTACCTGCCATCTCGCTGAGCAGCACCACCTTCCGTCACTGTCTTGACAAATATTCCAAGCTTTTCAAGTCCAGCATCTGCTCCAACACCCATTCCAATAATACTTATACCAAGTCCATCCTCATCTATAGAAAAAAAAAGGAGCCTAGGATTTATACCAGTTCACAATTAACTGGTAAGGCCTATTTGCTGCTTTTAATTTTGTTTTTCTTTATGGATCAGCCACATGATATGCTTGCCTTGCCAGAATTTTATTCTATGCTGGGTAGCAGCGGTATCAAACAAGACCCCAAAAAAGGTTGGCAAATGTCTTATTTTACTACTGCAGTTGGCAATTCATTGTGATTCCCCTGAAAGGTAACACTTTAGTTACTGAATAATCAATCTGTGTTAATTAAAACATGGCCTCCATAAATAATCCTATGAATTATTTTAGACATGAAAAACATACATACTCACGCACATATACTTTACATCTAAATAATGTGATAACATATCTGAAGTTTTCCCTTTACTCCTGTGATCTTTTCTTTACTTGTTCCATACCCCTCAATTCATATCGATAAAGTATGTGCCTTTGAGTACCTTCTCCTATGCTACTATATAAATACATATTTATCTACAACTATGGTATTTGTGTGTGTATATGCTTATTTTCACTTTCTATTTGCTTTACACAAATGAGATATTATACATACTTCTTTGCAGCTTACTTTTCTAAGTCAATGATACTTAATATATCAGCTTACATAGCTCTAAATCATTTTTAATGACTGCATAATCTTTCACGGATTTTAACTTATCCAACCACTTCTCTATTGACAGGCACTCACTTTTTCCCATTTTATTGGCCCTGTGAACAATACTGACAAACATGTTGGTTTTTTATTCACTTACAAATCATATGCTTATTTATCCATATTTCCATTTGTCCTTCCCACAAACATATATTTTTTAATACCAATGAAATAAAAGATTCACTATTTTGCATTCCACAATTTTTGGTTAACATTCAAAGTTATTTTCCGTTAGCTTCGAAGTCTTTGCAATCATGGGTTATAGCTGCATTAAAAAATAGATACTAACCGATCAATAGTGATGGATTATTAAAGGAAAACTGGCCCATGTACTCAACAAAATGCCTCAGGTTTTTAAAAGACTTTTCGGTAATATACTTTACTTTATTAAATATTCTTAATTAGAACGCTTTTGAAGACAGTTAATCTCATTGGTTATACTTGTCACCAACTGTCGCTTTAAGTAAAACTCACATTCCTACATCTTTATTCCAAATATGTTTTAGAAAATGCCATTTGGCGGAAGTATGATATGTTTGCTCAGTCATGCGATAAAGGGATATAGTGTTTTCCCAGGATGAGTTTTCTGGTGTGAAAACAGCTAAAGCATTTCTGCATTGATTCTAGGCATCGGCATCTACCCAGTGTGAGAATTTTTTTTTTTATGTTGGCTAATGTGTAAGTAATCACTGAAGCCTTTCCCTCATTCTTTACATTTAGAACATTTTCATATGCGTGATTTCCCATATTTATTTCATTCAAATTTTTTTTTCTGGAATACTCTGATATAAGAAGTATTCTATTGCCAAGGATTTGCCTTCATTCATTCGTGTTCGAGTTTCTCCCTAGAATGAGTTTTCTTGTGCAAATCAAGGTCAGCTCTGTGGCTGTAGGCTATTCCACATTGGTTACACTTACGGGGTTTCTTCTCTCCCACATGGATTATCTCGGGTGTATAAAGGTTGGCTAAAGGCTGAATTTTTGCCTACATTTGTCACATTCATAGGTTTCTCTCAAGTGTGAATCTGTTCATGTTGATGAAGGGATGAATGATGACTGAAAGCCTGCCTACTGTGTTTATATCCATGTAAGTTCCACCCACCCCCACCCCAAACTTTGCTCTTGGGTTGTTTAAGGAATGATCACTGTAAGCTGTTCCACACTGAATAATGACATTTGAATATTATGAATGGGGGCATGAAATCTCTGTTATACATAAATATTTGAGTTCTGGCTGAATTCCTGCTCTCATTCATTATATTTACATGATTCCTCTTCATTATGAATTATCACATTGAGCCAACATTGAGTGGCGAGTGAAACTTTTGCATACTCATTACTTTCAAAAGGCTCCTCTCAAATGTATACTCTCTGTATACATGGTTTCTTCCTACAAATATCCTAAGTGAAAATTGCTTCTTAGTTTCTGGATTCATTTTCCCTGCCTGTACTCAGGCTTTGGTGAAACTCTCTTCCTTCCTTCCATAGTTCCTGTTCTTGCTCTAAGAAATGACCAGGATTTGTAGAGCTGAAAACCTGGTTGTGGGAGAAGCTGTATTACCTTGATCCATCCTCAATTCTAATGCAGACTACCTAGAAAGACAAGGTGATGACTGAAGGGCAGTACAAGGAAGAGCACAATTAACCCACAGAAACCAGATAGCACATGTTCCAGAATCACATCTCTGAACAGCTTTCTTTGAGACGTATCAAGCAGAGGTAAAGTCCAGAGTCTCAACCTCAAAGGCCATAGATTCCTGAGGCTGCCGTGACGAGAACCAAGAAGTCACCTTGTCTTCCTCTGTGTACCTTCCTAGGGTCAGGAAAAGCATGGAGTAGTTAAAGTAGCACAGGAAGAGATGGAAATGAAAATGAGGCTGGTCATTATTGAAGACGCTATAGCCAAACTCAGGAATTCAGAGCTTATTTCCTCTCTCAGGAAAGAAGCCCATTTTGGTTTAGAATTCCCCTCATTGCTAGTGGGACTTGAGCCTCTTTTCATATGAGCATGGTCATTGGATTGCCTCTTCAATCAACTGCCAATTTTTCTACTGTGTTTTTCACCTGTCTTTTTTTTTTCCTGATAATTTGTAAGAGTTCTCAGTGCATTATAAACATTAACTTTTTGTCATCTTCAGTGCAGATTTTCCCCCAAATTTATCACATCTGTATTAACTTTGGTTTATAGAGAAACCTTAAAATTAAAAAATCCATGATGATTAAATTGGTCCACCTCTCCTTGTATAACTTCTTGGTTTCCCATCTTGGTTAAGCCCTTCTTCCTCCAAGCTTGGATGATATATCTACTCTTAAAATTTTCTTCAAATGTTATTATTTTATTTTTAGTATTTAATTATTTAATACATATAGACTTATTTTTATACATGATACAATGAACGATTCAACTCGATATTCATCCAGATAGATAACTCAATTATGTCAAAACAAATTATAAAGCACCCTCTTACCTCTAAACTGAAATGTCATATATGTCATACATTAAATTCTCATGCATACTAAGATATTTACCTCAATTTTCTAATTTTTTCCATTGATCAACTGTTATGTCAACACAATTTGTTCTGATTACAGAGGTTTGGCATATGTTCAGATAATGGTAAATTAGGCCCTTTCTCATTCTTTTTCATACTTACTTTAAGTCTATATTTTTCCATATAAAGTCTAATACTATTTTATCCAGGCCCCTCCCAGCAACCCAGCTTTGCTGGCAGTTCTATTTGGAGTTGCTCAAAATTTGCCAATTAATTTATATAGGGACTTTTTTATATTAAATCTTCCCATCCAAGAATATGGTGTTCTGTGTTTTTAGATCTTAACATGTCTTTCAAAAATATTTTATACTTTCCAACAGATAAGTTCTGTGTTTTCCCTAGTAATAAATTAATAAGCATTGTGCTGTTTTGTGCTATTGAAAATGAAACATTTTCATATTTTCACTTCTAGGTTCTTAATTTGCACACAGAGAAAAATAATTGATTTTTTTATTTGTATCTTGGATTCAGCCTACTTGAAAAATTATCTTACCAATTCTAAGATTTTAAAAGTAGAATGAATTTGATTTTCTAGGTGTACACTATCAAAATCAAAATGAGATACTTTGCATCTATTATTTTCTGTTTATATTGATTATTTCATTTTTTGTACTTCAGAGTTGTTTGGATCTCTAACATAATATTGAAATATAATGGCAATAATAGGCATTTCAAATTTGACTCCTCATTTTAATTGAAAAGATTTTTATGTTTCCTCAATTTGAAAATAGAATTTACTGTTGGTATTTTGATCAAATTTGTATCATATTTAGATAGATTCTTTTATGAGCTAATTTACCTAAAATTTTAATTTGAAATGGCTGAATTTCATCAAATCCCTTTTCATATGACTACAAGTTTATTCCTTTAAATTTTGTGTAGATAAATTTCCTAATAATGAAGCACTTTGTCCCCATCAACCAAAACCCTATTTGATCATAATGTATTCTGCTTTTTAAACATTTCTATATCTGATATTTTATTTCATTTCGAATTTTAAAACATATATTCATAATTGGGGTTGTACTATAGCAATTTTTTTGGTACTAATCAGTCTGTTGTAAACTGTTTTTTTTTTTCCATAAAACGAATTGAAGATCTTTCTTTCTTTTTCTACAATTTAAAATATTTTAAGTAATGCTGGATTTATGTGTTCTAAAGATACAATAGAACCATCTGGTTCAGGTTCCTTTTTAATTTTATATCTTAGTCACCATTCTAAGTTCTTCTTTGGCAATTAGTCCATTCTACCTTTAACTGAATTGATTTTGGTAATTCATATTTTGCTAGAAATAATAAATTCTTTCTAGGTATTCACATTTGTTGTGAAAGAAGTTCAGTGAATGACTACTATCTCCTACTATATATTTGTATATACGGTCTTTCTACTCACAACTTGTATATATTTGCTTTTCAATTTTGTTCAGTCAGTATTATGAAGGATTTCTCTATTTTATTGGTGTACTTAATGAAAAAAGTTCTGCATTAACTTATCTTGCTATTTTTCATTTTCATATTTTATTTATATTATTTTTATTTATATTATTCTCCAACTTGGTTTGATTTATTTTAATGTACATTCTCTTATTTCTAAGACAAATGCATTTTTTTTTTACTATTTTTTTTTAAAAAAAGCTTTTAACGCTATAACTGAAAAAGGCTTTTCTTGTATATTATAGAATTTTGTTTAAATGTAATCTTTTCTCAGATGGTTTGGAAATTTAGTTCTAACTTTTTCTTTGGTCTAGGAATGAATTTCTTAATTTCTAAATTCTCATGATACTAATGGGTTTCTTTTTCTCCAAGTGATTCTCTGTGTGTATATATATATATATTAATTGAATTTATTGATACATAAATCCACTCTTCTATGTCCTTAGTTATTTTCTGACCAGATTTACCCAGTTCTGAAAGAAATACACTAAAATCTCCAACTGTTGTATTTCATTCAGTTTTTCCTTCCAGTTTAATTTTTCTAGTTTAATTTTTGTTATGAAATTTAGAATATACATAAAAAGGTTTATGAAAGCATTTACCTACAAATCATATTTAAATAACAAAAACAAAACAAACACCCATGTAGAACCTTAGCAATACTCCTACTGTGTATCATTAGCTGATATCAAGTAACCATTATCCTAAACATGGTTTTAATTATTCCCTTCCTTTTCTTAATATTGCTTTTTGAACCAATTATTTATGCACCTCTAAAAAATATACTAATTAATTTTTTCTGGTTTTGAAATTTAGATAAATGGAATTATACTGACTGACTTCTGTGATTTGCTTGTTTTTGCCCTCAATTTCATGTTTTTAAGAACCATACATTGTCCCACATGAACTGTGGCTCACTGGCTTTCACTGCTAAGTAATATTTCATTGCATAGATAAGCTATAATCTATATACTCATCTACCATTGGTGAGTATTTGGATTGTTCTCATTTTGTTGCTATAACAAGCCAATAGATACTACGGCCTGCAGGACAAATCCTGTCCAAGTCTGTCTTTGTATGGCCCATAAGCTAAGAATGATTTCTACATTTTTAAATGGTTGAAAAGTGTAAGTATCACTTTTTTTTAAAAGCATCAATCTTATGCTCTTTCTAATCCCAAATGAAAGTTATCTTTTAATGGAGCATTCAATCAGCCATTTTTAGTGTCATGACTGGTATTCTTTGTATTTTTTCACCCAAGTACTTTTATATTTAACACAGTTTTCACCTCGTTTTTTCTCATGTTTGCTGTTTTGAACAAGTTTCTCTTCGTTTCTTTTCCTCCTTGCTAATCTGTAAGTGAATTACTCATATGAAGTATGCGGGTTACATATTCTTTAAATCCTTACATATTGTCAAATTCTTTCACCAGGAAAGGTAAATTTTCTCTGGGCTGGATACAGTATTCTTGTATCACTGTCCTTTTTCCTCTCAGTAGTATGTAATATTGTATCTATTCCTCTCCACATTCAGTATTCCAAATGAGAAGTCTAGTGCTAGTCTAATTATTTTACTTTTGCAAGTAATTTTGCTTCTTTGCTTTTTTTGTTTTTTCTGGCATGGTATTTTGTAAGATTGTCAATTTAACTTCAGAGATAAAGATTTTTACTATGCTATACCTAAGTGTGAAGCTTTTTTTTTTTAGCTCTCTCTAGAAACCAGGTGACCCTTTCTCATATGAGGCTCAAGTCTTTCTTCAGCTCAGGAAAATTTTTTTCTATGATTTGTCTGATGAATCACTTCTCCACCATTGTCTTTTCTCTACTTCTGTTACTTACTATTTATATGCTGGCTCTCCTTCATGATTTTTCTTTGCTTTTTGCTCTGCTGTTTGAAAATTAAATATGGGACATTTCTTATACTTGATCTGGATCACAAATTTGAATCTCAACTCTTCAATTCCTGTACTGAAACTTTTAGTTTGAAAATAAAGTTTATGTTGTTGTTATTGTTAGCTTACTTAAGCATTTCTTTTTAAAGCCATAATTGAATATCTTTTAGTGGGTTTGTTTGCTTGTTTTTGTTATTCAAGTCATCATTTGTTTGTACTGCTTTTTCCCCAATGTTCCACCAGATGTGCTATTTTTCTGTTCTTTGGGTCAATCCAGTTCCTGGGTGTCCACCTTGCATGATGATAAGCATACAGTCTCTGGTCCTGCCAGTGGTTACTGCAGCAGGTAGGTTTTTATTCCAGGGAAAGAAATTAGGATAAACCTCCGTCTTCCCTGCTCTCTCTTTTGGCACTCTCCCCTCAAAGGTGGAGAGGATGTAGACTTCTCATTTAGATCTTCCTGGATTCCTAAGAACCAGGAAGACCAAACAGTCATGTGGCAGGTGTTGACCTTCATCCAGTGGTGAGCTGCAGCTAGTTCCTACTGGCTCCTAGGAGCCAACTGTTGAATTTCAGGAATTTGTAAAATAGTTGATGTTATGTTCATTGCTTGAAATAGGCCATGGTGGGAGTATTTACTCACAGAAATGGCAAATGCTACATATAAGGCTCCTTCTACCTTAAAACATTTATCTTCATCCCAAGAACCCATAATCCTCTAAAGGCAAAACTGCCCATACCTCTCCATTCTGACAAGTGACTATTCATCCTCCACCCAACCCAACCCCACCCTTAAAAAATCACCTGCCCCAAGCTCTTAGTTATATACCAAGTGTCTCTGGGATCTCCATGTACCAGCGCTTTCCAGGGGTACCAATAATGCATTAGGCCTCACTCATACTTCTCCAGCCCTAACTACTACCCCAGACAACTAAAATACATGGATTTCAGCTGGGAGTGGAAGGGAAGAAGGAGTCTTTCAATTCACAATTTACCCAGAGCCCATATCAACTATTTTTTTTATTCATTTTATTGAGATATATTCACATACCACGCAGTCATACAAAACAAATCGTACATTTGATTGTTCACAGTACCATTGCATAGTTGTACATTCACTACCAAAATCAATCCCCGACACCCTCATTACCACACACACAACAATAACCAGAATAATAATTCAAGTGAAAAAGAGCAACTGAAGTAAAAAAGAACACTGGGCACCCTTGTCTGTTTATTGGTTTGTTTCCTTCCCCCACCTTTCCACTCATCCATCCACAAACTAGACAAACAGGAGTGTGATCCCTATGGCCCCCCAATCCCACTGTCCCCCCTCATAAGCCACATTTTTATACAATTGTCTTCAAGATTCATGGGTTCTGGGTTGTAGTTTGATAGTTTCAGGTATCCACCACCAGCTACCGGAATTCATTAGAACCTAAAACGGGTTGTCTATATTGTGTATAAGAGTGCCCACCAGAGTGACCTCTCGGCTCCTTTTGGAATCTCTCTGCCACTGAAGCTTATTTCATTTCCTTTCACATCCCCCTTTTGGTCAAGAAGATGTTCTCCATCCCACGATGCCAGGTCTACATTCCTCCCCAGGAGTCATATTCCACATTGCCAGGGAGATTCACTCCCCTGGGTGTCTGATCCCACGTAGGGGGGAGGGCAGTGATTTCACCTTCCAAGTTGGCTTAGGTAGAGAGAGAGGGCCACATCTGAGCAACAAAGAGGCATTCGGGAGGAGGCTCTTAGGCACAATTATAGGGAGGCCTAGCCTCTCCTTTGCAGCAACCGTCTTCCCAAGGGCAAATTCTGTGGTAGAGGGCTCAACCCATCAAACCACCAGTCCCCTATGTCTGTGGGCATGTTAGCAACCATCGAGGTAGGGCAGGCCAATACCCCTGCACTCTCCACCAGCTCCTCAAGGGGGCTCTGCATATTTTTTTCCTTGTTTTATTTTTTTTTTAAACTCTTTTTTTTTTTTCTAAATCAACTGTATGAAAAATTATAAAAAAAAAAAAAATACAATAAAAGAACATTTAAAAGAGACCATAACAAGGGAGTAAGAAAAAGACAACTAACCTAAGATAACTACTTTACTTCCAACGTGTTCTTACTCTACCCCAAGGAAGTAACCTAATATAGCAACATTTCTGTGAACTTCGTCCTACTATACCCATCAGAAATTAACAGTCCATAGTCATTCCTGGGCATTCTCAGAACATTAAATTTACCCATGATAGCTTATCTGTTCTTCTTGGATTATTGTTCCCCTTCCTTAATTGCTCTCTATCACTAGTTCCCCTACATTCTACATTATAAACCACCTGTTTTACATTTTTCAAAGTTCACATTAGTGGTAGCATATAATATTTCTCTTTTTATGCCTGGCTTCTTTTGCTCAGCATTATGTCTTCAAGGTTCATCCATGTTGTCATATGTTTCACGACATCGTTCCTTCTTACTGCCGCATAGTATTCCATCGTGTGTATATACCACATTTTATTTATCCAGTCATCTGTTGAAGGACATTTGGGTTGTTTCCATCTCTTGGCAATTGTGAATAATGCTGCTATGAATATTGGAATGCAGATATCTGTTTGTGCTCTCTGATCTTTTGGGTATATACTGAGAAGTGTAATCGCTGGATTGAAGGGTATCTCTATATCTAGTTTTCTACGGAACTGCCAGACTGACTTATAGAGTGGCTGAACCATTATACAGTCCCACCAACAATGAATAAGAGTTCCAATTTCTCCACATCCCCTCCAGCATTTGTAGTTTCCTGTTTGTTTAATGGCAGCCATTCTAATCGGTGTTAGATGGTATCTCATTGTGGTCTTAATTTGCATCTCTCTAATAGCTAGTGAAGCTGAACATTTTTTCATGTGTTTCTTGGCCACTTGTATTTCCTCTTCAGAGAAATGTCTTTTCATATCTTTTGCTCATTTTATAATTGGGCTGTCTGTACTATTGTCATTGAGTTGTAGGATTTCTTTATATATGCAAGATATCAGTCTTTTGTCAGATACATGGTTTCCAAAATTTTTTTCCCATTGAGTTGGCTGCCTCTTTACCTTTTTGACAAATTCCTTTGAGGTACAGAAACTTCTAAGCTTGAGGAATTCCCATTTACCTATTTTTTCTTTTGTTGCTTGTGCTTTGGGTGTAAAGTCTAGGAAGTAGCCACCTAATACAAGGTCTTGAAGATGTTTTCCTACATTATCTTCTAGGAGTTTTATGGTGCTTTCTTTTACATTGAGATCTTTAGTCCATTTTGAGTTAATTTCTGTGTAGGGTGTGAGGTAGGGGTCCTCTTTCATTCTTTTGGATATGGATATCCAACTCTCCCAGCCCCATTTGTTGAAAAGACCTTTATGACCCAGTTAGTGACTTTGAGGGCCTTATCAAAGATCAGTCAGCCATAGATCTGGGGGTCTATCTCTGAATTCTCAATTCGATTCCATTGATCTATATGTCTATCTTTGTGCCAGTACTATGCTGTTTTGACAACTGTGGCTTTATAATAAGCTTCAAGGTCAGGGAGTGTAAGTCCTCCCACTTCGTTTTTCTTTTTTAGAGTGTCTTTAGCAATTCAAGGCATTTTCCCTTTCCAAATAAATTTGATAACTAGCTTTTCCAAGTCTGCAAAGTAGGTTGATGGAATTTTGATTGGGATTGCATTGAATCTGTAGATGAGTTTGGGTAGAATTGACATCTTAATGACATTTATTCTTCCTATCCATGAACGTGGAATATTTTACCATCTTTTAAGGTCCCCTTCTATTTCTTTTAATAGAGTTATGTAGTTTTCTTTGTATAGGTCTTTTACATCTTTGGTTAAGTTTATTCCTAGGTACTTGAGTTTTTTAGTTGCTCTTGAAAATGGTTATCTTTTTCTTGAGTGTCTCTTCAGTTTGTTCATTTCTAGCATATAGAAACATTACTGACTTATGTGCATTAATCTTGTATCCTGCTAAATTTGTTTATTAGCTCTAGTAGCTGTATCGTTGATTTCTTGGGGTCTTCCAGATATAAGATCATATCATCTGCAAACAATGACAGTTTTACTTCTTCCTTTCCAATCTGGATGCCTTTTATTTCTTTGTCTTGCCGGATTGCCTGCTAGCAATTTTAGCACAATGTTGAATAACAGTAGTGATAGCGGGCATCCTTGTCTTGTTCCTGATCTTAGAGGGAAGGCTTTCAGTCTCTCACCATTGAGTACTATGCTGGCTGTGGGTTTTTCATATATGCTCTTTATCATATTGAGGAAGTTTTCTTCAATTCCTACCTTTTGAAGTGTTTTTATCAAAAACAGATGTTGGATTTTGTTGAATGCTTTTTCAGCATCTATTGAGATGATCATTTGATTTTTCCCTTTTCATTTGTTATTTGTTAATGTGTTGTAATACATTGATTGATTTTCTTATGTTGAACCATACTTGCATGCCTGGAACAAACCCCACTTGGTCATGGTGTATGATTTTTTTAATGTGTCTTTGGATTCGATTTGCAAGTATTTTGTTGAGGATTTTTGCATCTATATTCATTAGGGAGATTGGCCGGTAGTTTTCCTTTTTTGTAGCATCTTTGCCTGGTTTTGGTATTAGATTGATGTTAGCTTCATAAAATGAGTTAGGTAGTGTTCCATTTTCTTCAATGTTTTGAAAGAGTTTAAGTAAGATTTGTGTCAATTCTTTTTGGAAAATTTGGTAGAATTTCCCTGTGAAGCCATCTGGCCCTGGGCATTTATTTGTGGGAAGCTTTTTGATGACTGATTGGATCTCTTTGATTGTGATTGGTTGGTTGAGGTCTTCTATTTCTTCTCTGGTCAGTCTAGGTTGTTCACATGTTTCCAGGAAAGTGTCCATTTCCTCTACATTATCCAGTCTGTTGCCATACAGTTGTTCATAGTACCCTCTTACAATTTTTTTAATTTCCTCGGGATCTGAAGTAATGTCACCTTTCTCATTCATTATTTTGTTTATATGGGTCTTCTCTCTTTTTGAGTTTGTCAGTCTAGCTAGAGGCTTGTCAATCTTGTTGCTCTTCTCAAAGAACCAACTTTTGGTGTTACTTATCCTATTGTTTTTTTGTTCTCTATGTCATTTATTTCTGCTTTAATCCTTGTTATTTCTTTTCTTCTACTTGGTTTAGGATTGGTTTGCTGTTCATTTTCTAGCTTCTTCAGTTGATCCGTTAGTTCTTTGATTTTGGCTCTTTCTTCCTTTTTAATACATGCATTTAGTGCTATAAATTTCCCCCTCAGTACCACTTTTGCTGCATCCCATAGGTTTTGGTATGTTGTGTTCTCATTTTCATTTGTCTCTGTATATTTAGCAATTTCTCTTGCTATTTCTTGTTTAACCCACTGATTGTTTAGGAGTGTGTTGTTTAACCTCCAGGTATTTGTGAATTTTCTAAGTCTCTTAGGGTTATTGACTTCTAATTGTATTCCATTGTGGTCAGAGAATGTGCTTTGAATAATTTCAATCTTTTTAAATTTACTGAGCCTTGTTTTATGTCCCAGCATATGATCTATTCTGGAGAAAGTTCCATGAGCACTAGAGAAGTATGTGTATCCTGGTGATTTGGGATGTAATGTTCTATATATGTCTGTAAAATCCAATTCATTTATTGGATTGTTTAGGTTTTCAATTTCCTTATTGGTCTTCTGTCTGGTTGATCAATCTATAGGAGAGAGTGATGTGTTGAAGTCTCCCACAATTATTGTGGAAACATCAATTGCTTCCTTTAGTTTTGCCAGTGTTTCTCTCATGTATTTTGTGGCACCTTGATTGGGTGCATAAACATTTATGATTGTTATTTCTTCTTGTTGAATTGCCCCTTTTATTAGTATGTAGTGACCTTCTTTGTCTCTCAAAACATCCCTGCATTTAAAGTCTGTTTTACCTGAGATTAATATTGCTACACCTGCTTTCTTTTGGCTGTAGCTGGCATGAAATATTTTTTCAATCCTTTCACTTTCAATTTCTTTGTGCTCCCGTGTCTAAGATGAGTCTCTTGTATGCAGCATATTGATGGTTCATTTTTTTTGATCCATTCTGCAATTCCATACCTTTTAATTGGTGAGTTTAATCCATTTATATTCAACGTTATAACCGTGAAGGCATTTCTTGAATCAGCCATCTTATCCTTTGGTTTATGTTTGTTGTATGTATTTTTCCCTCTCTCTAATAATATCCTTTAATGTATCCATACCGAATCTCTTTAGTACTGAACCTTTCTCCATGTCTCTCTCTCCTTTCTTTGTTTCTCTGTCTGTAGGGCTCCCTTTAGTACTTCCAGTAGGGCAGGTCTCTTGTTAGCAAATTCTCTCAGCATTTCTTTGTCTGTGAAAAATTTAAGTTCTCCCTCAAATTTGAAGGAGAGCTTTGCTGGATAAAGTATTCTTGGTTGGAAATTTTTCTCACTCAGAATTTTAAATATGTCATGCCACTGCCTTCTTGCCTCCATGGTGGCTGCTGAGTAGTCACTACTTAGTCTTATGCTGTTTCCTTTGTATATGGTGAATTGCTTTTCTCTTGCTGCTTTCAGAACTTGCTCCTTCTCTTCCGTATTTGACAGTGTGATCGGAATATGTCTCAGAGTGGGTTTATTTGGATTTATTCTATTTGGAGTTCGCTGGGCATTTATGATTTGTGTATTTATGGTGTTTAGAAGATTTGGGAAGTTTTCCCCAACAATTTCTTTGAATACTCTTCCTAGACCTTTACCCTTTTCTTCTCCTTCTGGAACACCAATGAGTCTTATATTTGGACGTTTTATGTTATCTATCATATCCCTGAGGTCCATTTCGATTTTTTCCATTTTTTTCCCCATTATTTCTTTCGTGCTTTCATTTTCCGTTCTGTCATCTTCCAGGTCACTGATTCATTGTTCAACTTCCTCTAGTCTTGTACTATGTGTATCCAGAATCTTTTTAATTTGGTCAACAGTTTCTTTAATTTCCATAAGATCATCTATTTTTTTATTTAGTCTTGCAATGTCTTCTTTATGCTCTTCTAGGGTCTTCTTCATGTCCTTCATATCCTGTTCCATGCTCTTCTTGATGTCCTTTATATCCCGTGCCATGGTCTCAGTGTTCATCTTTAGTTCTTTAATTAGTTGCTCTAAGTACTGTATTTCTTCTGATCTTTTGATTTGGGTGCTTGGGCTTGGGTTATCCATATCGTCTGGTTTTTTCATATGTTTTAAATTTTTCTGTTGTTTTTGGCCTCTTGGCATTTGCTTAACTTGGTAGGGTTCTTTTAGGATTTGTAGACCAATTGAAATCCTTATCTCTAATTTTTCAGATCTACAGCTTCGTAGAGTACACTTTCTGTGACTAACCAGCAGATGGCGTCCCCGAGCCACCTGTTCCCCTCAAGCCAGTTCTCCCCCGCATTGCCTCTGTGGTGAGTGGGGGAGTAAGTCTTCTGGGGTCCAGTTGGTGTACCAAGCTTGCATGTGTAGTTGGTGTTGCCCGCCGTGTATAAGGGGCATGTGTCTGGGCGGTCAGGGAGGGGGGCGGCTCTAACAACCAAATCTCCCTGGTGTTCCTGGAGTTTTAAAGCTGCTGCAATAGTCTAATCCTTCAGTTCAGTCCTGCCACAGTTTGTCTCTGCCACTGACCCACAAGTCCTTGGTATTGGCGTGTGGCCCCTGAGACGTGTGAGTGGGTCCCTCTTCCAGGCCTTGCACCCCCTGGTCCTCTGTTGAGGGATGACTGTCCTATGTCACAGGTGAGTGCTGTCCCCCCAGGGTGGTTCTGGGCTGCCGGTCTGTGTAGGGAGGCTCCCAGTCTGCTGAAATGATGTCTGAATGGGGCTTGTTAATTCCCACTGCTCCACCTTCCCAAGTCTGGGACAACCAGCTGAGGGTGCAGGGAAGGCTAATGTCCACGCCCAATTTTGTGGTGTATGCGTGTTATTGGAAGCACTTCCGTCACATTCGGTTGTCTGGGGCAGCTCTAGGCTATGGGGCTGTTGACGGGCAGGAGTGTTTCCTGTCCACCAGGATGATGGCTGTGAGAGGACGCCCCCCTTTTCTTGGGAAGTTGTGGTGTTTAGTGAATTTTCTCAGCCACTGGATTATTGCGTTTTGTCTCAGAGCTCTCAGTTCTGCTCTTGTCTTGACCTGCCCAAATTGCAAGTCTTTGAGGCTTTCTGTATTGGGCTTCTTAGAGTAATTGTTTTAGAAAATGAAAAAAAGATTAAAAAAAAAAAAGTGCCCTCCTGGCAGATCTAATGCGTTATTGAAATGCTAAGAGACAAAGCAATTAGGGCTATTAAGGAAAAATCCAGGGGGCAGAGAGATCAGTTTTTCTTAGGGTTTTGCAAATGAGCCTGCGGGCCTCAACTCTGCCCTTCCCTTTTCTATGTTCACCAGAACTTCAAAAAGCATCCGCTTTTATTTTTGAGTTTGTCTTGATGTTTTTTTGCTATGCCTGTCTCCTCTCTGCTGGGCTGGCTGCTCTCAGATTCTCTGGTGTCTGGTCTCAGTCTATCTATGGTTGGAGTTTGGATCAGTAGAATGAGTTTCCGATAAGGGCTGCCACTGCAGTTCTCCCTTCTCCTTCCCGGAGCTGACAGCCCCTCCTCCCACGGGACTGAGCCTGGCAGGGAGGGGCGCGGGTCCCCCGGCTGCAAAAACTTACAGATTTCACTGATCTCAGCAGTTCCACGTTTTCATGAGTGTTGTATGAAGTATGCCGAAAGTCAGATTGCTCTGCGGTGTCCAGTCCACGCAGTTCCTGGCTTTCTACCTACTTCCCTGGAGGAGTAACTAAAACATACACCTCGCCAATCCACCATCTTGCCCCACCTCCCGATAGCAACTATTTTTGCAATGTAATAAGATCCTCCCTGAAAATTAAAACTTCAGTGAATTCTTACAGGAAAAAGTATATATACCCTTAGAAAAATTAGTAATTTGTGTATTATTAAAATAAGAACATAATGACATTATAAACACTGCAGAGCTCACATACCTTTCTCTAGTTCCACTGGGAAAAGTTCCAGTTTTTCTACACGCTTTTCAAGTTCATACTCAGCTGAAGCAGCCACAGGGTCAACTTCATCATTTCTTCGGTCATAGTCTTCATTGGAGTATGTGTTGAAAACCTGTAGTTACAGACCAACAAAAAGATAATACTATAATCCAGACAAGAGGGCTTTCTTAACAAAAAAAAAAATCAGCTGGATATCCAGAATTATATGTTACAATTTTCTCTGTGGAATTTCTTCTGAACAACTGTTTTTCTTTAAAAATCAACTGAGATATTAAGAAAATAAAAACCAAATCGGAATAAAAATAATTTACTAACTAAAAAAAATTTATACATCATTCTACCACTCTTAATAATTCAGGAGACAACAGTATTCACAAAATACATTATTTGAATAATAATTTTCCTCACCTTTTATAGAATCAGAGCTGCATGTTAGCTGCAATGCTCTGTTGATTCCTAATAAAACTAAGGTAAAGGGTCTTAAGGCCATCTAAGCAAACACCTACACTGAACTTGTTTCTTTCTTTGACATATACTAACCCCAAGACTACAGTGCGTCAGCACTATCATTATATTTCAATCATATAATCTTTAAAATTGACTTCTATTTTATACAGAACTGGGCTATGTTAAAGTGCTGTCATTTGTCATCTCTCATTTTACTTGCATCCTGATTTAAATTTAATTCTCATTGATCTTTTCTATAAAATGACCATCCAAATATTGCTCAAAAGCTGAAGAACAAATGGGATATTGACAGCTTTTTCTCTGACCTAAATTTTCCAAAAGGCCACTAAATGTAGACTTCAGTTGTAGCCATAAGAAACTTGATGGTTCTCATTCCTGCTGAATTATGTGTTATTTTAAAAGGAACTGAAGATATGTATCCAACTTCTCTTCTAATACACTGAACAACATTTCAAAGAAAGAAAAAAATGTACAATTCAAGTCCAATTATTATGTATAATAAAAAATTGACATTTTCAATTAAATGAAATAATTGTTAAGTATATCTAAACTATGGCTGAAAAAAAACTGTAGTGTACCCAAATATCTGAAAATCTAGGAGTAAGGAATATCAACATATATAAAAAGATATAATAAAATAAAAAGCAGAGCAGAAGTTAAAAACAGGAGAAATCCTATGTATTTCCTCACAAGCTGGCCCTGCTAGTCCAGCTGTACTTTACATTCAGAGTACAGGAAAACTGGCAATTCGTGAATACTATTTATAGCAGCTTATAAACCATGAATTCAAACTGCCTGTATAGAAGCAGATGTAGCATGATTCCTAATGGTATATATACCTCAAAGGCATACCATTTATATAGTTTGTATCCAAAGTGGATACTGATTTTCTTCCTGACTTTCAACATGTTTTCATAGCTCATGCTATGTGGATATTGGCTTGGCCTCTGCCACTTTCTCTACCATAGTAAACATTACTGGATCAAAATGCACATTTCTATGCTATGCGGTTTGTAACTTTTTATTTATCTTTTTAAAACATATGCTTCATATACCCCTTCCATAGAGCCCTCTAATATTTTTCTTAAATGGTTGGACCTATGACTTTCTCTTACACAACACTTTCATTCTTTCAATTCCTTTATATATTTTAAAAAATTCCTATACACACACACACACACATACATATATATACACATTCCAATATATATATGGTAATCACTTATCCACATTTATTCACACATCAAAAAATTACAACAAAAGTGCTAGACATCATGCTAGAGAAGGCACAGTCTCAAATAGCTCATAGCTTGGTGGGGATATAGATAATCAAAGTAAATTACCACATTATAATATGATAACTGATAGAGGAATATGCCAAGTGACTTTTTTCATTTGCCTGAGAAAGGGAATAATTTCCTGAAGGAGGGAATATTTTTAGTTTAGTCTTGAAGAATAGGCAGGATCCACATATGCAGGTATAGAAGAAAAGAAATGAGTATTTCAAATAGAAGATACCGTTCTATATATATATTGCACACACAAAAATTTAGCTGGGCTTTGGATTTAACATGCACTGGAAACCACTGGCAAGTATAAATGGAAATTATTCCATTAATGTTTGCCACTTGTCTCCTACTAATTTGTCTGAATATAAGAACAAGGGTTTAATTGGTATTCATGTTGGAATATAGCTCAATTTTGTTAGCACATGACAAATTCCTTTATATTAAAAACAAAATAAATACGTGAGGACTCTTAACAAAAAGTTAACACCTTCTTGACATTATTTAGGATCCCAAAACCATCTGTTATCAAAATATTTCTCTCCAATCAGGCTGAGTATTCTGAAATTAAAACAAACCAAAACAAACAAAAAAACTATAAAATTGCACATTGGAAAATGGTACTTTGGATAATTTGAGGAGTATCTGCCAATCCGATTACTTTATCACCATTTCATTCTAAAGAAAAAGAGTTAGGTAACATACTTTTCATTTTCAGTTGACTTATATATACTCTGGCAGATTATGAGGGCACAGAGGAAGAATATATATATATATATATATATATATATGAATATATATATATATGAATATATATATATATATATATGTATATATATATCAGTTTAGTCACCTTCACATTGCTCCTGTGTTATTTCACTGAGAAAAGCAAACAAAGGAACTTTAAAACTTGTTTCAGAGCCAACAAATGATACTCTCTTCCTTGATCAAAGAAAACAAAAGAAGACCTCATCCATGGCTTTGCAGCAGAGAAGCCTTTCAGAGGTTAACAAATTAACAAACGTAGTTAGCAATGACACTTGTGACCAAGTAACCTAAGGCTATGGAAATAAAAAAAAAAAGTAAAAATTATCATATGAGATTTCAACTAGAATCATTATCTTATTTACATATGTGGAAGTTAGAGTTACAATACTTTTTCAAAACATTAGCAACACTTTTTCAACAACAAGGAAGAAACACTCATATTTCCTTCACTTCCTTGTGACACATTTTCTTTAATCAACACAGGTCAGTATAAATTCAGTATTTTCCGTAATGACTGGAAGGAATATTACACAATGCCTCCACCACTAGGTCTCAGTTCCAACTATAGACTGGGTTCTGCTCAATGTTACTGACACATCAAAGACATAAAAACGATCCAGGTTCTGGCACACTGTGGTTCTGGAGCTAAGTCAAACATTCACACATTCCACAAACAGGCTGCACTCATCAAAAGCTTCCTTGGCAGAACTCTAACTCACCTCACATGATTTTAATGACTCTGCTAATGAGACCCTCAACTGAAATTAACAGTTAAGCATGGAGAAGATAGTCCATATCTTAAAGTTTTAAAAACAAATTTGGCACTAAATTTATCTTCAGAAAGGAGGATTCTGATAGCCTTAGAAGAATATATAACCTCAACGTTCCTTTTATTCACAGAATCAGGGCCAGTTCACTGATGTACAATAGTAAGGACTATCATTTCTTGATTGCCTAATGTTTTCATAGATTACTAAAGAACAAGAAGTGAAAAAGACAACATACACTATGTAATGGGAGGTAGAAAGCAGACTAGCTTGTTCAAAACGCAACACAAAGGAGCCCTTAAAATAGAATATTCTCTGGCTGCCAAAACTGATCTTCTGGCATCTGACAAGAATAATCAGATGAGTAGGCTTCCATAAACATATGTAGAAATGAAGTCACAAGTTTATATGGAGACCTTAAAAACACCTGCAATATATCCAGATACTGCTAACAGGTTAAAACAATTCACACAGATAATATATTTATACCGTAATATATCTAACCTTGGGCTCCTGGGTTAGAAACGAAAGAGCCAACCTCGTCAGGAATGCTGCATGAGAGTGCTAAGGGGAAACTGTATTTGGCCCACATGAGGAGAGCTAGAGAGCAAGTAGAATTTGTGCCTGTCAAGCTTTTGTGAGCTCATAGGACCTCAATGGGCTCAGGCTTTTTTGTTCAAGATAAGAGGCAGGACTGATCTCCATACCAGGCTTCTCAGTTATACGGTTGATTCTCAATTGAATCCTAATCAAAATCCCTGTCACTATATATCATCCTGATAATTCTTTGACTATTCAACGAATTGAATTTTTGTTGGTAAGTTATTTAAAAGCATGAATTTTAAGTTGTAGCTTATTTGTATCAAATTATCTATTCAGCTTTTTAAACATTACTACCCAAGCATGTAACCCTATGGAGCCTTTGAGGAATGGATCATCTAGGACCAATATTTCCATTGAGATAATATCATTATATGTTTTACATAGTGAAGATTTCACCACTCTACTGGTTTGCTGACTCTTCATTCCTACCTTATGTACTTGGACTAGCAGCATTGTAAGTGCCAAATTAAAACAATTATTTCACTACTTGCAGTTAAATATGGGTCAGGAGACAGCTGAGATTCCTCTACTCAAGTAAGTGATAATATCCATAATCTATTTTAGCAGGCAGAGATTTCTAAGGGATATCCCCCTCCTCCCATTTTGGGCACTGATGGTTCTGACTTTCTCCCAACACTCTCAAATCCTCACAATGACTCAAGTTCTGGATTCAGCAGTTGTATAAAAAAAAAGAAAAGAAAAGCTGTTTGAAGATTAACATATTTAAAAATCACATTGAAAGTAAAGGTTAATTGATACTAGTTTATATAGAGACAATCAGGTCACTTTTATAAGCCATCTGAGCTGGCGCAGTTTGTCTATGGATACACTACAGCTGCTCAGCAGTATTTCCAGTTCTCCTTCTGGACACATGGGGGTAGTATATGTACTTCCCCAGCTTTTCTTGCAGTTGAGCAGAGCTATGTTAATAATTCTGGCCAATGGGTTCTGGGTAAAAGTGATGTATATCACTTTTCTGCTAAGGCATTTTATTGTGGTGGCAAGATCTTCCAGTGTTTCTGCAGTCCTGGAAGTATGTATAATTGAGGTGTAGCCTTTATAAACCCAGATTAGTGGAAACCATTAATCTGTTGTTATTTCAAGAATGTCATATAAATGAAATCATACAGTATATAACTTTTTGGGACTGGCTTTTCCTCAACATAATTTTTTGTAGGTTAACCCAGGTTGCTATGTGTATCATTAATTTATTCATTGACTACAATAAGCAGAGCTTTCCTTCTTGACCTACAATGGACATATACCATGAGAGAGGAAACAAACATCCATTGAAAAATTTGGGGATCATATGCTGGTGAAGTAAAAGCTAGCCTATTTTGACTAGAAAATCATCGAAAATGACCAATAGTTCACTATTAATATGGATTACAAAGATCCCTATCTTGGTTTAAATGCACAAGAATTGGAGCCAATAGATGGATCTACCAGAAATCTTTTACTTCATTTGAAGTGAAAACATATGTGACAACAAATCAGATAAAGAACCCAAGAGATCGCAGAAGCACTGATTACTAGTACAACCCCTTACTGTTTGTTCTTCTGCCAAGTAAACCCAGTCCCAGGAGCCCAGGCTGGTCTTAGATCTTCCCAACTTTTCCTCATCCTCAGCAGTGGGCAGCCAGAGGAGACTGTATATAATAGCATCCAACACATCTTCCACATTACCTATCTCTCCTTTATATAACACAAAGAGGAGTAGTTTTCAGAAGCAATCTTTAGCTAAGGGCTAAAGCATTTTGCTCTTCAGAAGTGTGTGGCAGAGGTTTTGGAAAAGACAAGTTACACTGCTCACTAAGTCCTCTTAATATCTTGAGAGTTTTTCTTTCACCATTTAGAGTGTTATAAATCTGTGTTATCTTCAGATATATTCACATATGTGCATAAAAGCCCATGATAAAATAAAGTATATATTTCTGTATTATCAAGGGCACCAAACAGCTCATATTTGGAGATAATCAACAGTCAAATACAGAGGATGTAAACTCTTCAAATTTAAAATAGCATAAGGTTGACGGTGGAAACATGTATATGAAGTTTTTTATATAAAGATTTTTAATGAAAGAATATTTCAAATTATGTGGAGTTTTATTAAGATATATATCTGTATAAGATATACAGAAACTATCAAAAAAGTAAGATCAGGTCTTATATCTCTTGCTTTTGACAAACATGAAATTACAAAATTACAATTAATGCCATTTATCTGTAAATGTATGATGTTAAAGTATTTGAAAACAGTTTTTTAAAACAAATTTAATATCTCCTTGAAAAAGTTTATGCCATTAAAATAATCAGGAAAAATTTCCCTCATATACATAAAGTTAGCTCATCCCAGTCCAAATTTGGACAAATTCTAAGACAGTGAAGCCTAAATTAGTTAGTTTTCCCAGTTGACAGTTAATAGGAAACTAGACAATTCCACTGATGTTCATGTTTTTCTCAGCATTTTTCAAATTATTATAAACAATTAAATATATCCACGAGAAACTAGCAATGTGCTCTTTCAGCTCAGCCAGACTTAGTTTAAATTGGAAACATGCTTTATAAAAAACTGACAACTTTATAAAAAACTGCATGAAATAAGTTGGTAGCCTTGATCCAGTTCCCACTGTACAGGTGTCCTCATCACAGAAAAATTAAAACAATTAGCACCAACTGTCACCTTTGGCAGGGGGTGGGGTGGGGGGTGGTAATATTTCTTAGGAGGAATAACTGACTCCTCATTCCCAGAAGTTCGTGCTCTTGTATAGATGCAAGAAAATAAATTAAGTCAGTTTCTGCCTCAGCATTTGTCTTAGCAGTTGATATTCACTTCGTTTACTACCAATGCCAGCACTGTGTTTCTGAAGACCCATTGAGGAAGATTATTATGGATTATCTAAATGGGAAAACAGATGGAAGGGAATACTACAGTCTATGCAAAGTAAAATGAAATAGGGAAAAGAGGTGATGTCAGCCATACCCAAGAGGATTTGAGAGCTTCTTCTGAGCCTGGGAAGGGAAAGTGAGATTTGTGGGTTCCTCAGGTACAGAACTTTACCCTTCTGCATGCAAATCCCCCAGTGGTGAGTGCACCTCTGATAGGGTAGTTAAGAGGTATCAGGAGAACTAAACACCATGATTTCAGGTCTTGGAACCTTGGGAAGAGCACCTCAGGCCCAAGATCTTGCCTGGAAACAGGGTAAAAGAGCCTTGAAGGGAACTTGACTGTTCAAGGGGATCATCAGCAGTAACCGTATGGACTAAAAGGCAGAAGGATTTCTAACATAAGGAATTCTAAAAAACTCCCAAGAATTATGCATTTACGAGGATAGTGGAAGATACTGACAAAGGATGGATGAGGCTGAATTATCAGCAAAACTAGTGAATGAGAATCTCAGGCAGGTTAACTTCAGTGCATGGAAGAAAGGAATGTAATGTAAAGCACCCTAGTGGTGGATGAATTAAAATTGATTTATACCCCTTAGACAAAGAGGGCTGAAGACCAGGTTTATCACACCAACTGTGGTGGCCTTTTGATGTGTCAGCTTGACTAAGCTATAGTCCCAGTTATTCAATCAAGCATTAATCTAAGTGTCTCTGTGAAGGTAATTTGTAGAGGTGATCAAAGTCTATTATCAGTTGACTTTAAGTGAAGGAGATTACTCTAGATAATCTCAGTGGGCCTGATCCAATCAGTTGAAGGGCCTTAAGAACAAAGTTGAGGCTTCCCTGATGAAGAAAAAATTCTGCCTTTTTACACCAGCTTTAGCCTGAGTCAAAGAGTTCCAGTTTGCTTTTACTGATGGCCTGCCCTATGGATTTTGGACTTATATAACTAGCATACCCATTTGTGTAATTCAATTCCTAGCAAGAAATTTCTTTATACCTCCTACTGGTTCTGTTTCCCTACTGGTTGAATCCTGACTGACACACTGACATTGAACCATTCATCACAGGACCAGGCATAGTTATTTAAACAGTAGTTTTCAAACTACGTACTGTAACCTATAGGGTTTGTGAAATCAGTGTAATGAGTCATGAATAGCACTGAGAAGAATTAAATAGAAAAGAACAGATTTGAAACTAAGTATTCATTACAAGTACTAACTACATATTATACTTAAAACTTTTAATTTCAAATAAACACATACATACACATATCTATGCACCTCATCTCAATGTAAAATGGATATGATTTAGATACTAAAGGAACAACAGCACTTAAGAATTAGTTTTTAAAAAATCTAACTTAATAGAGAATTGCCACTTAATTTACATTCTATTCTAAAAGTCAACACAGGGGATACAGACTTTTCAAACTACTAAGCCTGTGAATGATGACTGTAGGTGCAGAAATAATTGCCCTTCACACTTCCTCTTCTTCTAGCCATTGATTCTTGCTTCAAATTCTTATTGAGTACCAGCTCAATGGCTGGCACTGAGCTCACTACTGGGAATACCTTATCAATCTCAGACCTCACAGCTGTTATAGACCAATGTGGATGGTGGTCTGAGAGCACACAGTGGAGACAGTTACACCTGCCTGGGAATGAGAGAGAGAGAGCTGAGCAAGAAAGGATTCCCCAAGAGACATGCAAAGCAGACTCCTCAGCAAGCTGCAGTCTGCAGAGTCAGGAAATAATATGTGGGAGGACAGAAGACATTTGTACAAAGCATGCTGGGAAGAGAAGTAGCATATACAAGGGGATGAATAAGAGATAGTTACAGAAGTAATTTGACAGAGGTGAGGTTGGAATGGGGAATGAATGATGCAAGAAGTATGTAGAGAAAGCACTGTCACATGACACATGGTCGGTGTGTGAATAAAATTCACATGTTATGAAGAGTCCCTGAAAGCATTTTTTTTTTTTTCAGGAAATGGGACTTCATAAAGAGAATTAGAGAGGACCAGAATGGAAAAGAGAGAGAGAAGAGCTAGGAGCTCTAGGAATCCTCTTATCTTTACACCTTTTGGGGGATTTTGTAGGAGTCTAGGCCCTCAAGGTACTAAGACATTTTTCCCAAAATGCCCCTGTGGTATGGCACAACATTCATAGATAACAGAAGGAAGGCAAGGAAGTGGTCACACTGCCTTTTACAGGGACTGAGAAGCAAAAAGAGCAAAGGTATCATCAGTCCCACAAGCCACATGAGTAAACCAAGGTACTGGGACCTAAAATTCCTTTCCCAAGGTCAGTCAGGCAAAACAGAAACATGTGAGTGACAACAGCAATAATCTCTGCCAAATATGTCTATAGCAGTTTTTAGGGTGAAATTATGTAAAACACATGCAAGCTAAAGATCCATTTAAAATCCTGAGATTATGTAGTGAGCTAGTTTCTGGAAGAGAGAATCCATATTTGAGGTTTATCACCTACCTGGGTCATAAAATAAAAACAAATGTTGCACAATTTTCTAAAATCTCAAACCAGTTCAAATGCTGATACAGCTGAATTTTGTTTTAAAGACTCATTTAGCATTTCTAGTACCAACTGAGACCTAAATAGTACAACCAAAAAAAAATTTAATTTCTGTAAAGGTCATGAGCAAAATATGCTTAATTTTTAAGTTCTACAAGCTGAGGGCAGACGTCACATGGTGGAAAAAATTGAAAAACAAGAGGAAGAACAAACAACCAATTGTTAGAAAATTCATACATGAGAACACTGGTCCTAGGATACAAAGCTGAGCTTGTAAACTTAAGACTAGAAGCAAAGAGAACTTGACCGCATTCTTGGCAACTGTAATCCAGTTTAAAATTAACAAAGCAGGAAATATTCTGCTTTCTCATAAACCATCCCTTCCATTTAGACTTATCCTAGCATGAAAGTCAAATGCAATTGATCCATTATAGAAAATGTCTACATTCAGCTAAATCTACAAAAAGCATCTACCTGTCTCATGCCTCCCTTATTTATAGGAAAAATGTCAAGATCAGGAGAGCCTTCTAGGGAACAAGATAATCAGCAATCTTTGTCAAAACATGTGGAGGACAGTGTTATCACATTACTCTTGATGTGTTTGAAGCGAAAGCTGCCATCACTTCCATTACTATAGGATTAATGGTCAAACCTAGGGATCACTGCCCCTTGAATTATACTGACTTTGACCTTGTATATCTTGTAATAGAATTGATGGCTGTGTAAATATTGTATTATCCACATTGTTTCTTAAATCAGTCTTCTCCACAACCTTAAAAACTGTCCATACAAAAGAAAACTCCAGTAAAGCTAAATGGTAATTTTTATGTTAAAAATTAGGTGAATGCTCTGTAAACAGAGAAGAAGAGTCAACAATGACTGCTACCTGGGTTCCTGACTCTATATAGACAGGCCACACTTTTAGACCAGTTGATGCCTACATAGCACCTCAAACTCAAAGTACACCGAACCCAAATTACAGTGTCTCCCAATTCTCTGCCTTCTGCAAGTCCTCTCGGTATGATGGCAACAGTATCCTTTGTGGGCATGAAAGGAAATCCATCATATAACAAATCTTTTTCTTCTTCTCCCCCTCCCCCCTCACACATAAAACTTACTCAAAAACCTCCCGTTGATTGTTCCCCTAAAAGGTCTCCTGTTCTACTCCCTCTGTCCTATTGCCTGCCCAGTTACATACCAAATAGCTAAGTTATTCTCTAATTATTGCATTCTGCTCAAAACTCCTACAGCTTATGATATACCACATTTGAGATACCATTCCTAAAGTTTAGCTCTAATCATGCCACTGTGGGTCTGGAAACAGAACTGGGATATAGTAATGGGGGAAGAGGTATACAGAGGTACACAGAGGTTCATGAGAGATTTTATATTTCTTTTGTGTAACGTTTCTGTACTTTCCAAATTCTGTATAATGACCAAGCACTAGTTTCTAATGGGAGTGCACTGTGGAGAACACTCAAAAAGGCTCCAAGTTCTCCCTTACTTAGAGAATAAAGTTCAAACATTTTAGCAGGATATTCAAAGTCCTCCAAGATCTGGTTCCAGCCTTTACCTAGAACTATTTCCTTTCACCCATCCTATTATCCAAAAATTGTTACTACTTTCTTATATGTTTGCAAAGGTTTCCTTTTTTGTTTGCTTCTGATAAAGAATTGACTACATTATACTATTTATTGTATTTATCTGTGACCACTTTTTTTATTTCAAATAAACGGAAAGATTCTTGGGAATGTAATAGAGTCTTGCTCATCTTTTTATCACTTACTGTTCCTAGAAAATATCTTAAAGTGATGGGTCTTTTATCATTGTCAGTAACCTATATATGGATGGTACCTTAAATTAAAATGGCTTCCAAACTAAAGAACCAAGACCTTTGTAAGGCAACATGGGAGACCAAATTATAAAAAGCGTAAAAATAAAACTTACAACTTCAAAACAAAGAAGTCTCCACGTATACACAGTTTAGGATCATCTATAGTGGTCATCCATGAGTCAAACAAACGTGCTCAAATAGCATAATTATTTGCATGAGTATATTCTAAAAGAGATGGTTTGATAACATGGTCTAAGGGAGTATTTACTTCTAAAATTAATTTCATTTCCTATTATAGATAATATGAAAAAAAAGCCTGCTGTCCTCCTTTTTTAAAGGTCAAATTTGTTCCTTTTTGATCAATTTAGTGTGACTGAGTCAATTTAGTGGAACTGATAATTTTAAAAAATGTATTTTGAAATGCTAATATAAAGAGTGTTTTGGTAGAAATAGGACAGTAAATGGTATTAACGTCTATTGATCATGAAATTGTGTCATTTTAGACATACCATATACTGGGTTCTCTGGCTAAAATGAGGGACTAGCAGGAAGAATTTAAACATTTAAGAGTACTTCAGTGGTGGCTAGAGAGTGGATTTAAATTCTAAAACATGTTAAAGTGGTTGGCTTCTTTTGTAGTCTTGAACATAGCATGTCTCTAAGTGATAAGGGGTCAGTTAAGGCCCTATGTTCCACAAGTGTTGCGAATTTTCTGATTAAAATACAGCAGTCATTTTACAGTTTGCATTCTGTTCATGGTGGTCTACCCCAGAGAAAATCCACCCACTGGTGCTGTCCTCTCCCAAGCCAAAAAGAAAACAAAACAAAAAAAATTAAATAAACAAATAACACAGTATATAAGAGCTCAAGTCTGCCAAAATCTGTTCCCATGTCATCTCCACCTGCCATACTGACATTGAGAGGGCGATGTGTCTGAAACTTAAAATGTTCATACTTCCCTTGAGGGTCTGGGTCTTACAGGTAGCGGGAGTCAGTAAGAGACTAGATTTACTCAAAATTTCACTTGCTTCTTTTGAACCAACTTTGCATAGTCAAATCATTTAGAGCAAAGTTTAATAATGAGGATAATTGTGCCTTACCCTTTCACTTTGGAAGAAAACCAAAACAACACTGCTACAAAATATAGGACTCAATTTCTTAAATACTCTGAAGGCTTACTATGACAAAATCCTCTAAATTCAACAAATTCCCTCTTCTCCACAACTCTTCAGTCCTTTATCACCTGTTCAATACTTATATCTGTATTTAATATGCACATAGTAGTTTACGTTTTAAATCTTATTTTACTATCTGGCATTTTGAAGACAGGGCTAGTGTATTAGTCCCCATTGTTTCCTTAATTCTTGGTACTTTCTTTAACCCAGGGTATCTACTCAATAGAAGATTGTTGATGGATGTGCCTTATAAGGGAGATTGCCTGATAAATGCAGTTCTTTTGGAAATTCAGTAACTAAACTACCTTGAATAGGTATTCCATTCATTCATTCAAACAGGTATTCACTTTTTCCAGATAAGCTGGCAATGAGAGCAATGGATTATTCCCCATAATCTGGACTGTCCTGCTGGCTTCCATTACAAGCTCTGGCATTTACAACACTTATGGTTCCAGCAGCAGCTACAGGCAGAAGAAAAATGCAAGTAGCCCTTAACAAAAAGGTAGTATCAGACAAAGGACACAAAAAGTTGGTCCCTGGTGGTGGGGGCTGTTTCATTGCTGGCTCTCTTTCCACTCCTTTCTCATGGTGTATAATATACTTGTATATCACTCAACTCCTGTAGTGGTTTGAAGCTGTATGTACCCCAGAAAAACATGTTCTTAAATCTGATCCACTCCTGTGAGTGTGAACCCATTGTAAGTAGGACCTTTTGATGAGGTTAATTCAGTACAAGTGTGGTTCAGTCTAATCAGGATGGGTCTTAATCCTATTGCTGGAGTCCTTTATAAGTGGAATGAAATTCAGACACACAGAGAGAAAGCCACAGGAGGCAAGAAGCTGAACCTGGAAGAGAAAAGAGAAACCAGGAGATGCCACCATGTGCCTTGCCTGTGACAAGCTAAGGACCCCAGGATCACTGGCAGCTAGCCTGAGAATGCCACAGTCTTCAGGCAGAAAGCATAGCTTTCATGATGCCTTGATTGGGACTTTCTTTTAGCCTCAAAATCATAAGCTACTAAATTCCCATTGTTTAACCCAACCCATTTCATGGTATTTTCTTGAGCAGCTTAGGAGACTAAAACAGCTCCCATCATAACAATTGAAAAGAAGACTTAAACAGTGACCATTAGACCCAACATGAGGAGAACCTATCCACTTCGTTTATAGGCAGATAGCAGACCCGGATGGACTCTTCCTTCAATTATGTTCAAAAATTCATTGATTATGTTCAAAAATACCTAATCAGAGAAATGACAGGTAGGTGATAATGAAGAGATAAGGAGGAGGATAATTGCAGCTACTGTTTTATGCTTCTAAGGGGAGAGGTGTCTCATTTAAATATCAGAATGATTCTATTTTGCAGATCACTAAACTTCAGGTTCATAGATGACAAGGTAGTTTGCCTGAAGACATACAGAAAATACACATGTGGCATAACTGAAATCCAGATCCAGGTCAGGCTAAATTAGAGGATTGTGTTCTTTCCTTCATGACATATCACTGTAATAGAGGAAGTATTCTCAAAAATACCCCCCCCCAAAATACAATAAAATAAGTACCCCTAGATGGAATAAGCAATCCACTTACACCCCACACACCTGCAAAGGGCCAATAAATAGGGGAAAAATTCCAACTTACTAGTAAAGAAATACAAATCAAATAAGTTATTTTTTATCTATGAAGATTTAAAACCAGACAAAGGAACAGACAAACTGTCACTCTAATATAATGCAGATGAAACATAAAATGGCGTAACTTTCTGGAAGAAAATATGTTAAAAAACCTTGAAAATTTTAGGGTCAACATATCTAATAAATTCTAAGTATGTAACCTAATGAAACCACAGATTAAAAGAGTTTTTGCACAATGTTATTAATCACAGTAATATTTACAAAAGGGAAAAAACTGGAAACAATATAAATATCCAAGAATGAAAAAATAATGGTACGTCTATAAAATGGAATGCACTGATTCTAATGGACGTACCAAGAAAATCCTGAGCTGTAAGATTAATGGCTCAGAAAATGCTTAAATATAGGGTAAAAAGGATTATAACAGACATTTGCATACCGATGTTCATAGCAGCATTGTTCACAATTGCCAAGAGAAGAAAACAATCCAAGTGTCCTTTGACAGATGAGTGAATAAACAAAATGTGGTATACACATACAGTGGAATAATATGCAGCTGTAAGAAGGAAAAAGTTTCTGAAACATATGACAACATGGATGAACCTTTAAGACATAATGCAGAGTGAAATAAGCCAGACATAAAAGGAGAGCTATTGTATGTTACCACTAATGCGAACTCCCTGAACAATGTATAATCAGTGTCTTATAATGTAGAATACAGGGGACCTAGAGATAGACAGAGCTAGTGAAGGAGGAATGATAACCTAATATGTACAGACATGATAATGAGGATGAATTTAAAGGTATGGGAATGGATGGGGTGATGATGGTTCATTAATGGGGTTAGTATTAGTGCCACATTGAAGGTAAACATGATCAAAAGTGGTTGTTTAAACCCACACAGTAGCACTACAAATATAAATTAGTGTTTGATGATACACTTCTCAGGTACGATACTGGTACAAAGAGTTAACAACAGAGTGGTATATGGGAAAACTACCCATTACATATTATAGACTATATTTAATAGGAATATCTTACTAGCACTATACTAATACTAGGAATGAGTAATTAGGGGCTGATAAGAGCTTTGGGATATTTTGTGTCATGATAATTGTTTAAAATTGAGAGTGATGATGATTATACAACTAACTGAAGATAAGGTGAGGCACTGATTGTTTATCTTGGACAGAATATATGCTATGTGAAATTAGGAACCCTACTTAATAAGTCAAGCCCTCAATCTTGAGGCTTGCTCTTGTGAAACTTACGGTTATAAAAGGGAGACTAATCTTCCTATAAGTATGCCTAAGAGGCATCTCCAGAGAACCTCTTTTGTTGCTCAGAGGTGGCCGTTATCTCTCTAAGCCCAAACCAGCAAATAAATTCATTAACCGTCCCCCACCCCCACCTCCACGAGGGACATGACTCCCAGGGGAGTGAATCTTCCTGGTGATGTGGGACATGACTCTCAGAAATGAGCCTGACCCTGGCATTGAGGGATTGAAAATACCTTCTTGACCAAAAGGAGGGAAAGAAAGTTAAAAAATAAGGTTACAGTGGCTAAGAGATTTCAAATAGAGTTGAGAGGCTATCCTGGAGGTTACTCTTACGCAAGCTCCAGCTAGATAGCCCAAATGGCCACAGTAACCCAAGCCCTAGCCAACAGTATTTCCAAAGAACCCAGGTCCCTATCTGAGATTCTATAAAAGTTTCACTCACCAACCTTCTCTCTCAGAAACTTAAATGCACCAGAGTGTTCCTATGCCAGACAAGTCCTAAAACCCAGAGGCAACAGCCTCTTTAAGAGGAACAATCAGATGCAGCCCCCTTCCAGATAATATCAATACCCCTTTTCAATATGAACAAGTTAGGGTGGTCACTGACTAGATACCCCTGAAGATCAAGAAAGTGATTTAATGAGAGGAAGGGGAGTAACAGACAAGATAGGATTTAACAAAGGATTAGGAATATTGAATCTTTATATAAATATTTTTTTAGATGCTAGGATATTTAGAATAGCTAGAAGGAAAGAGTTGAAATGGTGGAACTGTAACCCATAAAATTCTTTGAAATTTGCTGTATAGCTACTCATTAAATTGTATTTTGAAAGTTATCACCTTTCTGTATATATATATTTCACAATAAGGAAAGAACTGAAACTGTGAAATTGTAACGCATAACATTCTTTGAAATTACTTATATAACTATTTGTTAAATTGTACTCTGAAAGTTATCAACTTTCTGTATATATATTTCACAATAAGGAAATAACTGAAATTGTGGAACTGTAAGCATAATGTTCTTTGCAATTTGCTCTCTAACTACTTAACTCATACTTTTAAAGTTATCACTGTTATGTATATATGTTAAATTTCACAATAAAAATGTATTATGAAAAAATCACTGTAAAATTAAGACATTTTAAAAACTGCGGAAAATATTTGCAGCATATATGCCTGACAAATAGGTTTATATTCCTTGAAAAGACCTTGTAATTAATCCAAACACCAGTGGAAAAAATGGACAAAGGATATGAATAGATAATGTAAAAAGAATACATAGTGTTAATATTTGGGTAAATAAATGTTTGACCTTACTACAAATAAAAGAAATGTACATTAAACAAACAAACAAAAAAATCCACATGTGTACACACACACACACACTCAGAGAATATGAATGGTCCCAATTATGTATATACTTACAGACATATAATTTTGGGGTTCTCGGATTATGAATGATTTTTATTTTCTTTACATTTTCTGTTATTGTAAATATAAAGCTTTGGTAAACAAAAGAAAAATAATGTTATCTGCTCATTACCAAACCCTGAGTGATCAATGAACAATAAGTCTTTCCACATACTATAAAAACAACTTTGCCTGGCTTTGAATAATTTAAAATGCATTTTAATAGCACTTGCAGTGTTGATTTACATGGTGATAACTGATGTTACAACTATGAGCCTAAGGAATAAAAAACGTTGTGCTTTGTAAATTTTAAAACCAAAATGAAATCAGGTTCAGCTTTTTAAATGTAATATGTATACATGTCCAAACAGTTTAGCACTATGTTTTACAGTTAAGCTGTCACTGACCAAAAAAGGGATTAGTGAGTTTTGACCTTCAAAGTAGATCTAAGAGTGCACTTCCCATTCAAGAGAGCTTAGTTACTGGAACACTCTGATTTTAATTCTGATAATATAGTATAGGAAAGTCAACTAAACATTCTCTTCTTCTTTCACACATCTGGCTGAGGGTCTGTTCAGTGAACACTACTGCTCATACCAATCAGAAAAAATAATATCATGCTTCAGTTGAAGTTTTCTGGGCTTAGTTCACAATGGCTCTTTGTGCATATGTGTTTAACAGGAATATTCTTTTCATCATACAAAAACAGGAAGAACTAGTTCTGAGAGTTACATCTATAGATTATTACAATATACCGATCAGTCTGAAAGAAAAAATCTTTATTCAAAACTCAGAAAAATTTTAATTTATTTAATTCAGAAAAATACTTAGCATCTAACTAGATAAAATCCTAACAATTTTCTAACTAGGAATGTGCTATACATGCCACTCCAGTTCTTCTTGTGGGTGAATAGTGCTAGGCAAATACTGCCACCTTACTAGCATCTTCAAAGCAGTCACTACCAATTGATCAAGTCAGGAAAAGGACAAAGAAACATATTTGCCATATCTGGCCTAATTTCTCATTTTAAACATCAGGGGAGGCAGTCCAAGTTTCCAAAGCTGATGTCAGAACTAAAATTTCCATATGTGTTATAGAGTATTCTTGTTATTACTTCATATTCCTTCAAAATGGTTCTCTGTAAAAAAGCAAGTCAGAAAATAAATTCTGTCTCATGAAACAAACTGCTAGCTATAGGCAGAAAGTAATTCCAATTTGGGTGTCACAGTTATACTTTACATATGTTTTATGTATTAAAAAGCATTTGAAAATAAAATATATAAAAACGAGAGTTGTTTTAAGGTAGATGGTTACGAATTTGCTTTATTGTCCTGGACATTTCCATATTTTTGTTTTCTGTGCAAAAAGAGTAGAAATGAGAAAATTCACTTAAGTTTATATTTTAAAAAGCAATACATTAGAGTTCCTACTTATAAATAGATGTTGGCATGGTGATTCAGAAGATCTGCTCTTCCACTTGTGTTATCTTAAGTAAGTTAACATTTATAGGTTCACATTTTCCTCATCTATAAATATGAGAAGAATGAAGGAAATGGTTGCCACATCTCTGAAATTCCAAAACTATACCTATGATAAATCTGCTGTATGAAAGTAACATAATGGTTTCCAGTCTTAGCTAGAATACTGACTGAGAGAAAAGAAACCATCTTTCCCCTGGCTTCATTTTTCATGTGAACAGACATAAATAAGGTCCCCTCACTCATTTCACAGGATTTTATCTGTTTGGTCCATTAGGGATGAAAAACTGGGATATACAGCTGGGTTTTTCTCCTTGGGAAACAGGCTGCTCCAGAAAGCCCACAATGTAACCTGCTCCTGAGTGTTGTAACATTTAGGGCTTGCCCTTTGGTGAAGAAACTGGTTTTCCAGTGTCAACAAATAGGTAAATGTGACTAATTCGGGGATTCAGAATCTAGGAAGCACTTTGTTTTCACATATGTAAGCCACATCCACATATCCAGCCTTTAACAGGAGATACTGTGATTATAGCTCTAACTTTTGTCTTATTTCTCAAGAAGTTCAGAATTTGTCAGAGAAGAATAATGTTGTTCATTAGCCTCTCAACCTCCAAACCTTCAAAAAAAAAAAAAAAAATAGTTGGCTTAATAAACACAAGTATTTACAATTATGAGCAGAGTTCCTCCTCTTCTATCGCTAGGGTTGCATGATTGCATAGTGTTTTCTGAGTGCTTAAAAATTTCAGTGAAACTTCCAAAATTCAAACTTATAAAGCATGTAATACAGAATAATGCCATGCTCCTTAAAGGAAACGGAGACATGTGGAAGGGCACTGCCATCCATTTATGTCTCTTAAGTAGAAATCAGGGAATTAGGTCCAATACATTCCACATACTAAATAGCTTGAGTTTCTTTCCTCTTCTTCAAAGTATTAAGTGCTCTTCTCATTTATTATCTTGACCATTAAGTCTCAGTTCCCAGCTACTACTCAGGTACCCCTCTAATCATCCCATACTGTCACCAGAGTACTCGTCTAAAAACACAAATTTCATCAGGACTCTCCTCTGTTTAAAATGCCAACAACAGCAAAAAAGTTTTAATTTTAAAAAATCTGATGGCTTCCTATAAGCCACAAGATAAAGTTCAAACAATAAAACAGAATTTATAAGATTTTTTAATATTCTCACTTCCCGTCCTTTCCCTTAGTATCTCGTATCTCCAGCTACTTGAAATTCCCAGAATTCCCTTTCATGATTCCTCTTACCCTTCTGACTTCTAAACTTTAAAAAGTCAATGCAAACATTATTTCATTTATCAATATATATTGACTAACAAACATGGAGTTAGGAGCTTCTTCCACTTTAATTCTATTGTATCCTATACATATTACAATTTGGTGACCTAAACACTGTTCCAAGAGATGTTCATAGGTGCTGCCTGAAAATGAGATTTCATGGACAGTTACTCCCAGGAAATATCAAATGCTACGTTACTATACCATGATGCATATTATCATATTAAAGCCTCAGAGAAGTCCTCTGATTACAAAATAAAACAAGATAATACAAACTATAAAATTTAAATCCAGCCTTGCTATAAAATTATATGAACATTTCTTTTTTTTTTTCAGCACACATACCTGTCACCAACCTAAAGAACAGCAATCCATAGGAAACACAAATACATTTGACCATTTATCTCATTACTAAAAATATCTTATTATATTTCATTTTCTCCCTCAAAATGTAAGTCCTTCAAGCATTATATCCATACAGTTGAACAAAGAGACTGGAACAAAAATATGGTAAATAAAAGTAACTTATTTTACTTTAATATGCTTTAAAATAAAATTAGGAGATTAAAATAAGCCACAATTAATATTTTTATTTCAAGAATAAAGTATTTATCTTCAAATAAAATATTTAAATTATATATGATTTTAGAAAGAGAAATCCAAAAGTGCTAACATTTTCTTGATGAGATATAAACAAACAACTGGGTACCCTACATTCACATCTGACATGCTTACTTCTATGGCTTAAAGGGTGAGGTAATATTACAAAAGACAAATTCTCAGCACAAATTGAATAATTGTGTTAAGTGGCTTCTCAGAATGGAATGACAAAATTGAAATCTCGATACAAAAAATCAGTGTTATACTTTTGGGCCTCTCATATGCTAAGCTCACTTTTCTGAAATGAAATAGCATTTCCATGAATTTCACTGATTTCTTGTCTGAAGCATCAACTAGATTAGGAGTTATGCTCACTATTTTCCTGATGTTGTCTTCATTGATTTTGTGCTGAAATTCAAATATGAGTCTATAAATTTTAACGTATATATTTTGTTAGTGAAGTACAGTGGAAATGCATAAACAAAAGAATGCTTGGCCTACTGCAGCAAAACTAAGGGCAGGTTTTAGGAGAAATCTAAATACTTTCTAGTATTTCTAATGGATCAACTTATATTAACAAACCCTACAACTAGAGTTGCTGAAGAATTCAAAAGTCACTTTCACAGGAAGAAGAGGCTGAAAGAAAGCACCGTTTGCTAAATTGATTCAAATCTTCTCCAAGTCTTTCATGCTTGCCAAATAATTCCGCATTTCCTAGTTGTTCACTGTAAAAAGTCTATTACTATGCTATGTCTTTGTTAATTTACAAAAGAGTGCAATTCAGAACCACTGTCAAGATCAAGAATCTTCTCTAAGCTTCTAAAATCTAACCTGGCAATGGCAGAATCTAGGCAACAGATCCCTCCCATCTGGGAAGTTCTGATATACCTCTACTTTTATTAGTAAAGCATATATATGCAACATAATTATGAATAGCATGCAGCTTATGAAGTTTTCTCTATGTAGATATGAGAGGGGACTTCAGAAGAATCCATTCATCCACTCAATCAGTATAACTTCCATCACTGGAATTTTTACCAATTAATTTACCAAACAAATTAATTTCTCCTTCCCACTGAAATACCTTTAAAACTCAAATATTCTTAGAAGTACTGTGATGAGAGGATAATTATAAAAGTGAGTGATATGTAGGTAGGTGAACAACAACTCTTCCTTAATATTTTTATCTAGTGCCAGATATTGTTTCAATAAATCTTTATGACAGATTTAGTTCCTTGGCTGCTCAAGCAAATATCACGCAATGGGTTGGCGTAAACAATGGGAATTTATTAGCTCATGGATTTGAAGCTAGGAAAAAGTCCAAATCAAGGAGTCATCAAGGCAATGCTTACTTCCCAAAGCCTGGCATTCTGGGGTGGCTGCTGGTGAGCCTTGGTCCTGGGCTCCTCTGTCACATGAACATGGTATGCACTCTGGCAATGTACATAATAGCCTCTTCTCTTCTGGGTTCCACTGACTTTCAGCGTCTTGCTTTCTGTGGCTTTCTCTCTATCTGTTTGAATTTCACTACCCATCCTGACTGAATGAATTAAGCTTAAGCACATATTTTCTGGGGTACATAGCTACAAACTGCCATAATAACGTAACCAAATATGGAAAGTAGAGGTAAATTTTATACACAAAACTTTCCAAAATTTTGGACATTTATTTCACTATTTTATAAAAGTCATTATTTACTTATTTTTTGCTTCCAGTTATACTTCAATTTAGCTGCTAGGAGATAAAGTAAATTAAAATGTAATATAAGACTCAGTTCTTTCCATAAAAGTAATCAAAATACAAAGTGACAATGCACATTAAAGAAATCTTCATAAACTATATTTCTCTTTGAAGGCACAATGTTTAATAACTGGATAAGTGAAAGCATCAAGGATTTTAATTTTTTAAGGTAGAAGCTGAGGTCGTTGATTTGAGATATTTCTTCACTTCTACTATAAGCATTTGGTGCTATAAATTTCCCTCAATGGACTGCTTCAGCTGTATCCCACAGATTTTGATATGTTGCATTTTCATTTTCCTTCAAATCAAAATTCTTTTTAATTTCCTTTTGATTTCTCCTTTACCCGTGGGTTCCTAAAAAGTGTGTTATTTACTTCCGAACCCAACATTTGGGGATTTTTCAGAGATCTTTTATTGATTTCTAATTTAACTCCACTGGGATTAGAGCACATGCCTTGTATAAATTGAATCCTTGAAAATTTTTTGAGACTTATTTTATGGCCCAGAATGTGATCTGTCTTGATAAATATCCTGTGTGCACTTGCATGTGGATTCTGCTGTTGTTGTATGAATTGCTCTAAAAATGTCAAGTAGATCCACTTATTTGTTAGTATTCAAATCTAAAATATTCTTATTTATTTTTTCAATTTTTTCCCAAAATTTGTCCTATCAACTATTCATGTAAGAGTGGTGTCATCTATTTCTCTTTTGAGTTCAATCAGTTTTCACTTCTTATGTTTTTAAGCTGTGCTGTTAGGTGCATAAGCATTAAAGATTGTTATAAACTCATGACAAAATGATCCTTTTATTATTATGAAATGATCCTTTTCCTCTGGCAACATTCTGTGCTCTGAAATTTCCTTTGTATGATATTAATATAGCCACTTTGGTTTTATTTAATTAGTGTTTCCTTGGTATATCTCTTTGCATTTTTTTGCTTTAAACCTATTAGTGTATTTATATGTAAATGGCCTTCCTTCTCTGCAGCCAGCACTTGCTTTTTAACCTATCTCTACCTTTTAATTAGAGTTTTTAGGAAATTTACATTTAATGCAAATATTGATATGATTAGGTTTAAATCTACCAATTTCTTTTTGCATCATTTATTTTTTGTTCCTTTTCTCTTCCTGTTTTGTCTTGTTTTGAATTCATTGAGTATATTTTTATGATTCTATTTCACCTCCATTTGCCTTATGAGCTATATTTTTTTCTTTCTTATTTTCAAGAGTTGCTTTACAGTTTATAGTATGCATCATTAATTTAAATTCATCTGTTTTCAAGTGATATATTTATGTAGAGAAGGAAAACCTTCAAACAGTATACTTCCATTTCACTTCTCCCTTCATTTGAGCTAATGATGTCATACATTTCATTTTGAAAATTGTTATACACCCTACAATTTATTTCATTTTGGCTTTCCATGGCCAATTATATTGTAAAGAGACTTAAATGATGAGGGAAAAAGTATTTATTTATCCTTGTGATTATCATTTCCAGTGCTCTTCAATTATTTGTATAAATTCAGGGTTTTCAACTGGCATGATTTCTTTCTGCTTAAAGGACTTCCTTTAATACTTTTTTTGTAGTGTGAGTCTGCTGGTGATTAAACCTTTCAGCCTTTGTACGTCTGGAAAAGTCTTCACTTCACCTTAGTTTTACAAAAAATGGCAGTGGGTAAACAATTCCACATTGTTAGGTTTTTATTTAAGCCCTGGTTTCTAGCTTGTACTGTTTTTAATGAGTAATCTGATGTCATCTTTAGTTCCCCCTCTTCCTTTTTAGAATCAATTATACACATATACGTTGTTGCTATTGATTATTATAGTTGCTATACTTTGTTTAGTGATTTTTCAAAACTAATTCTGTAAAGTCTGTATTCCTTGTGGTGTGTGGCCACTGAAGTCTCTTGTTTGATTAGCTTAGTAATCAGCTAATTATTTGATGATTATTTTCTTAATTGCCTCAAACTAAAAAATTTCCCAGTCTTTGTACAGGGACTCTATGTGTATACTGGGACACATCTTCAACAGACAACTCTGCCTTCAACTTCACTTCCTGGTTGGCAAAACCTCAAGGTCAGTCAGCAGTGACATCTCAGAACCTTCTCTGTTTTTCTTGAGCATGTGTAAAGCCCTAGGCATATACACAGCTGTACACAAGCATGCAGCCTTCTAGATTCCCAGAAACACGTAGGAGCTTTACAAAGCTCCCTATGGACATATCATTGCCCACCTTTTCCTTTTAAGCTTTTTGATAGTTTATTGTTTATCCTGAATGCTATCTATTGCCTAAGGCAGCAAAGATATTAAACAATTACTCCAGATTGTTTTCCACAAGTACCAATGGGGAAAAGGCTATGTACACTAGAGCAGACATGAGTCAGGTCAAATAAAGATAAGCCTTGTGAGTGGGATCTTACAGAAAACCAACAGACTGGTCAAATAATGAGAATTCTCTGGAAATGGGGTTTTGAAAGTGCTCTAACACCATTCTGTCACCTACAGTAAATAATAAATCAATATTCAACTTAATAAATTCAACTCTCTCTGTGCAGCAATCTCCCCATCAGTACTCTGCTCTGTGTACTCTAGATGTTTTGGCTTCACCGGACTCTCACCTCGGTCACTTCATCTCAATGATAATGATGGGCTTGTCTGGTTTCTGCTTCTAATAACTGTGCACTGGAAACTTCCTTCAGGCAAAACTGGGGCAATTAAGATTCATCTTATTTTTTCCCATCTCTCAGGGATCAATGTCCTTCATTTCCTGATGTCCAATGTCTTCACTGCTATTGCTTCATACTGTTTGTCTCTTTTTGTTGTTTTTGTTTCAAGGAGAAGGTTAAATCTTATCCTTGGTTAGTCCATTATGACTGGAAGCATAAGTAGAATTTACACTTGAAATAAATGTGGGGAGTCAGGTTTCTTGAAGAATATAATGAAAAGGATAATAAAAATATAACTTGATGTTTACTTATATATAAAACATTTTCCAAATGCAACAATAACTGCCACAATTGTTTAGAACTTAAGCCAATAAACTGTTTCGGGAGAAGGGGTATTTTATTTTCACATTATTTTCATTAGCTGGCTTATGATCAGAATGAAAAGGTGACTGAGTTTTATTCAGTCTTATTATTTTTATAACACACTTCTGTATTTTCTGTAGCCAGGAGGCATCACTCCTACTGCCCTGCTTTCGGTGTGCCACTGATGCACACAAAAGGACCAGGAAACATGCCGACTTTAATGGAAAATAATTATTTAGACTAATGAGCTGTTCTCAGGAAATATATATATGAGTGTGTGTGTGTGTGTGTGTGTGTGTGTGTGTGTGTGTATTTGATAATGAATGCCTGTCAGCCAAGAGATTTATCAAAACAAAGATCTAATGAATAGGAAATTCATGTATGAAAACACTGTTGCTGAACTTCAAATCATTTGTACAAAGCAGGGATCAGTATGATATGGTGCACAGCCTATTTCTGTACAGCCCCCAAAATAATGGTTTTTACATTTGTAAAGAATTGTAAAAAATAAAAATAATAAAACAAAAAACCATATGACAGAAAACATATGTGTCCCAAAAAACCTAAAATATTTATTATCTGGCCCTTTTAGGATTTCCCAATCCCTACTAAGACAAATGAAGGCTAAACAAGGACATTACCTAATAATCTACAATATAAATGTAGTAAACATTTTGTATGTAAAAGCAACATTTTTTACAAAAAAAATTGCACCTCAAAACATATATCTTATATAGCATTCCCTCCTGGGTTATCAGACTCTAGACTTGTTCATTGTCTTTGAGCTATTTTGGAACTCTTTGTAAATTGTAGGTACTGAAAGATATATAAATTCTGATCTGTCTGGTAGTGATTTCGTGGACTTCCTCCCCACTGGAAAAACCAGTTCATCCCCATTTGTAAATCATTTCAAAATTCCTTTACTTTATATAAATCTGTCTATTTTGACATTTCCTTTGAATTGTCATAAAGTTTACTCTGTTTTCTCATATTATATGAGCAAAACAAATTCTTTAACAAGTGTTCATTGTTAAAGATGTGAAAGAGGAATGATTTTAACTTTTTCTGAAAATTATCCTTTAACATAGCAAATAATAAGTGAAAATGAAGAAGGGTAAGTCAAGGGAAAAGAAAATGGAAGTAAACTATTATCCTCACATTCACTAACAAGTCAGTAATAGATACTCAATATTGATAAATATAAGGGCACACATTATACAATTTAAATTTTTAAAGATCACTGCACTAAGTGCAAAGAAGGAGAATACAGACCATAAAGCAAAAAACTAAAAAACAATGGAAGCACTGAAAACAAAACAAACAAACAAAAGGCAACTAAGTAAACTGGTAAAACTAAGATCAAACATTTTTGTCATAACATCAATAACTGACCGGTAAAAATCACACATATTTCAGAATTTCAAAAAGGTTAAAAACTAGGCCAACTATATATTTATACAAAAGGTTCATTTAGAATCAAGTGACTCAAAAAAGTTGAAAGTAAAATGGCATGTTTTGGAAAAATTATCCAGTGAAATCAAATAGGAAAGAGAAATAAAAGGTATAAATATCAGAATAAAGGCATAAATATTGGAAGGAAAGAGGCATAACACCCAAACAACAAGTAATGAAAGAAAAAACATATCAATATTTAAAAAGTTCTGTGCAAAAGTTTTAATCATGATAGTAAAAAGACAACCTACTCAACAGGAGAAAATATGTGGAAACCACACATCTGAAAAGGGCTTAATATCCAGAATATATAAAGAAATCCTACAATACAACAATAAATACACAAATAACCCAATTAAAACATGGACAAAAGACTTAGATAGACATTATTCCAAAGAGGAAATACAAATGGCTAAAAAGCACATGAAAAATGCTCAACATCATTAGCTATTAGAGAAATGCAAATCAAATACCATTTCACATCCACTAGAATAGCTACCATTATTAAAACAGGAATTACAAGTGTTGGAGAGTATGTGGAGAAATAAGAACACTCATTTATTGCTGGTGGGAATTAAATGGTGCAGCCACTGTGAAAGAGAGTATGGCAGTTCTTCAGAAAGCTAAATATAGGATTACCATATGACCTGACAATTTCAGATGGGCTATAAACCCAGAAGAATTGAAAGCAGGGCTATAAACCCAGAAGCATTGAAAGCAGGGACACTAACAGATAATTGCACACCAATGTTCACAACAGCATTATTCACAGTAGCAAAAGATGTAAACAAACCAAGTGTCCATCAACCAATGTATGAATAAATACAATGTGTATATACAAACAAGGGAATATTATTCAGTTGTTAAAAGGAATGAAGTCCTGATGTAAGCGATGGCATTGATGAACCTTGAGGACATTATGATGAGTGAAATAAGCCAGACACAAAAGGATGAATACTGTATGATCTCACCGATGTGAACTAATTATAATAAGCAAATGTATAGAGTCAGAATCTAGAATATAGCTTACCAGGGGATAGACTTGAGGTGGATACTGGGGAGCTGATGCTTAATTTGTACAGAATTTCCATTTAGGTACATCAGCAAGGTTTGGAAATGGATGATGGTGATGGTAGCACATTACTGTGAGTGTAATTAATAACACAATTATGTATTTTGAAGTGGTTGAAAGGGTAAGTTTGGGTCATGTTGGTTACTAGAATGAAAGTTAGAAGATGGGACATGGCATTGTATAACACAGTGAACCCTGTTGCAGATATTAGACTGGAGTTAACAATACAAGTATAAGAAAGTTCTTTTGAGGAACAAACATATGGCTACAAAGATAGCAGCATATGGGGAGACAGGGCACATTTCTCCTAGAAAACACAGCTAGTGACCAGGTAGAACTTGTCGGAATCATCAGTTATGGGGCTTCAGAGGCGGGGGAGTGCCATACAGAACACCAGAAAGAGCAGGATGAGGAGACTGAGAAGCTGCAACATAAACTGTGAGTGAAATGCTCCTGCAGCAGGGACGGGAGTCCATCCGTCAACACCCTTGAGACTTGCCTCAGTTATGGTTGTGGCTGACTCTGCAGATAGGAGAGTGAAGGTCTACCTTCCCGGGAATGGGGGGGGGTTGGGTAGGGACTCAGTCGAGTCCCAAGACTGGCTACTGATCACTGAGTTTGAACTACTAAACTCTGGCCATGAATCACATTGCTAGCCTGCTTGGAAAAGGAACTCCAGCAGCCACTGTTTCAACACCACCTGGGGGAGGTTGAAAAAATACACTTCCTCTGCTTCAAGGACAGGTTTGCTGAGGAGCTGCTGGGCAGGCCAAGAACTTGCACTTTTGCAGAGGCAAAGGGAAAAAAGCAGGTGGGCTGTTTTGTGTCTTTCCTGTCCCTCTCCCCAGGGCCCTTTGGAACTGGTCTGTCTCCCATTTGTGGGTCCCTAGTCCTGTTTCGACCAGTTAAACACAGGCAATTCTGAAGATGTAAAATAAGTTGAACCAAGAGTCAAAGAAGAGCCATAACACAAAGCCAATCAACAATAAAACCACATGCAAGAGAGAGAAACTGAACAACAGAGTAAACTCATCAAGATAATGAAATGCCTACACATCAGCAAAAACTTAGAAGCCATACTAAAAAACAAGAAGATATGGTCCAGTTAAAGGAACAAATTAAAACTTTAGATGAGACACAGGACTTGAAACAACTAATCAATGATGTTCAAACAAATCTCCTAAATCAATTCAAGGAGATGAAAGAAAATACTGCTAAAGAGATAAAGGGCATTAAGAAGATACTGGGTGAACATAAAGAAGAATATGAAAGCTTGCAAAGAAAAATAACAGACCTTATGGGAATGAAACGCATAATAGATGAGATTAAAAATACATTAGAGGCCTATAACAGCACATTTGAAAGGAAGAACAGAGGAGCAGCAAGTAAGAATACAAGGCATCCAAAATGGAACAGACTAGAGAACAGATTGAGAAGAGTAGTAAAAATTGAGCAGGGCCTCAAGGAATTGAATGACAGCACAAAATGCACAAAATAAATGTCATGGGGTGTCCTAGAAGGAAGGAAGGGGCAAAAAGAATATTTGAGGAAATAATGGCCAAAATTTTCCAGCTCTTATAAAAGAAGCACAATGTACTCTAAATAGAGTAAATCCCAACAGTACTCTTGTACTCCGAGACAGGTACTAATCAGAATGTCAAATGACAAAGAGAATTCTGAAAGCAGCAAGAGAAAAGTGATTCATCACATACAAGGGACACTCAATAATACTAAGTGCTGATATCTCACTAGAAACCACAGAGGTGAGAAGGCAGTGGTATGATATATTTAAGATGCTGAAAGAGATAAAATTGCCAGCCAAGAATTCCTCACACAGCAAAACTGTCCTTCAAACTGAGGGTGAGTTTAAAATATTCACAGGTAAACAGAAACCAAGAGAGTCTGTTAATAAGATACCTGCCTACAAGAAATACTAAAGGGAGTTCTGAAGGCTGAAAGGAAAAGACAGGAGAGAGAGGCTTGAAAGAGAGTGTAGACATGCAGATTATCAGTAAGGGTAACTAAAATGGTAAAAGGAGAGTAAAAAATAAGATATGACATATGATAACCAAAGGAAAAAATGGTTGAAGCACTGCCTTAAGTAATAACAATGATTGTTAATGGATTAATCTCTTCTATCAAAAGACAAAGACTGGCAGAACGGATAAAAAGGATGAGCCATCTATATGCTGCCTATAAGACACTCACTTTAGACACAAGGATACAAAGACTGAAAGTGAAAGATCATAAAAAGATATTACAGGCAAACAGTAAACAAAAAAGAGCTGGAGTAGCTATACTAATAGTGGACAAAACAGACAGACTTTAAATGAAACACTGTTATAGGAAATAAAGAGGTACATTTAAATTAATAAAAGGAGCAATTCACCAAGAAGAAACAACAAAAATAAATATTTATGCACCTAGCCACAGTGCCTCAAAATACATAAGGTGAACACTGGCAAAACTGAAGGGAGAGAGAAGGGGAAGATGGCGGCATAAAGAGGAGTGGAAGCTAAGTAGTCCCCCTGGAACAACTAAAAAAAACTAGAAACAACTAGTAAATAATCCAGAATAACTGCGGGGGGCCAAACGAGACTGTCCACTCATCATACACCAACCTGAATTGGGAGGAATGCCCAACAACACAGCATAAAATCTGTAAGTAAAACCTGTGGATCCAAGTCACGAGGCCCCCTCCCCCATAGCCCGAGCTGCAAAGCCTCATGTGCCAGAGAGAAGCTCTCTCCCAGCAAGCAAATATAGCTCAGCTGAGCTCCAACTGGGGTTTTAAGTAGTGAGTGTGAACTGCTCACTACAGGTATGAATCCCCAAAAAACAGACAGAAACTTTGGGTGACAACTGACCTTGGAGAGCTGGAGGGTCGCCTTGGACTAGGTCTGAAGGAGACTATCTGTTTCTTTTTTGGCTCAGTGGAGAAAGCCCCAGCCATTACAGTTCCACAAAGAAGGGTGGAGACAGCACAAGCAGACAGAGAGACCATTGAAATGCTAATGACATCCCCCTAGGGGGTCTATCTTCTCTAAGAGGAAAGGGGTGGGGCCCTTTCCATTCAGAACCAGACCCCAGAGCCTGGGGGAGCAAGGCCACACCTCCTCACACCAGTCAAGAACTATAGGCTAACAGGCGCTACCTGCTGGGCAGAAAAGCACAGTGACCTGAGGCATCACAGGAACCAATTTTCTAAGACACACCCTCAGGGAAACCAGATACTGAATATTTCTTCCCTCTGGGACCTTAGCCTGTTCTGGTCTGGGAAAACCTGATTGGGGTAACCAAGGAAATCATGCCTAGACAACAGAAAATTACAATCTACACTAAGAAAAACAAAGTTATGGCCCAGTCAAAGGAACAAACGTACACTTCAACTGAGATACAGGAATTTAAACAACTAATGCTAAATCAATTCAAAAAGTTTAGAGAATATTTCGCAAAAGAGATAGAGGCTGTAAAGAGAACACTGGGCATACATAAGGCAGAAATCAAAAGTTCAAAAAACCAACTAGTAGAATCTATGGAAATGAAAGGCACAACACAAGAGACGAAGGACACAATGGAAACATACAACAGCAGATCTCAAGAGGCAGAAGAAAACACTCAGGAAATGGAGAACAAAACACCTGAACGCCTACATGCAAAGGAGCAGATGGAGAAAAGAATGAAAAAATATGAGCAATGTCTCCGGGAACTTAAAGATGAAACAAAGTACAAGAATGTACGTATCATTGGTGTCCCAGAAGGAGAAGAGAAGGGAAAAGGGGCAGAAGCAATAAAAGAGGAAATAATTAATGAAAATTTCCCATCTCTTACGAAAGACGTAAAATTACAGATCCAAGAAGCACAGCGTACTCCAAACAGAAGAGATCTGAATAGGCCTACGCCAAGACACTTAATAATCAGATTATCAAATGTCAAAGACAAAGAGAGAATCCTGAAAGCAGCAAGAGAAAAGCAATCCATCACATACAACGGAAGCTTAATAAGACTATGTGCGGATCTCTCAGCAGAAACCGTGGAGGCAAGAAGGAAGTGGTGTGATATATTTAAGATACTGAAAGAGGAAAACCACCAACCAAGAATCCTATATCCAGCAAAGCTGTCCTTCAAATAAGAGGGAGAGCTCAAAATATTTTCTGACAAACAGACAATGAGAGACTTTGTGAACAAGACACCTGCCCTACAGGAAATACTAAAGGGAGCACTACAGAGTGATAGGAGAAGACAGGAGTACGTGGTTTTGAACACAATTTGGGGAGATGGTAACACAGCAATGTAAGTACACTGAACAAAGATAACTATGAATATGGTTGAGAGAGGAAGGTTGGGAGTATGTGAGACACCAGAAGAAAGGAGGAAAGATAAAGACTGGGACTGTGTAATTTGGTGAAATCTAGAGTGTTCAATAATTGTGATAAAATGTACAAATATGTTCTTTTACAAGGGAGAACAAGCAAATGTCAACCTTGCAAGGTGTTAGAAATGAGGAGGCATTGGGGGAGGGATGCAATCAACGTAAAATAGAGACTGTAACTAACAGAATCATTGTATTATGCTTCCTTTAATGTAACAAAGGCAATATACCAAGGTAAATGTAGATAAGAGGGGGGGATAGGAGAGGCATGTTAGACAATTGATATTGGTGATATTGTCTGACTCTTTACTCTGCATTGATTTAAGGTTATTTTTCCTTTTGCTGCTTCCTAGCTGTCATTTTTCTTCCTCTTTCTTTTGCCTCTCTACCTTCTTTGACTCTCCCTCCTGCCTTGTGGAAGAAATGTAGATGTCCTTATATAGATAGTGGTGAAGTTGGTGAACATGTAAATATATGACCATACAGAGAATCATCGATTATTTACTTAGGATGGAATGTATGGTGTGTGAACAAAACCATATTAAAAAAAAAAAATGGGTTGATGACAAAAACCTCAAGGGCAATATACTGAGTGAAATAAGCCAAACACATAAGGACAAATATTGCAGGGTCTCACTGATGGGAACTAATTATAATATGCAAACTCACAGACATGAAATAAAAGGTACCAAGATATAGGACAAGGCTTAAGAATGGGAAGTGGTTGCTTAGTACGAGCAGAATAAACTTAAATGTTTGGAAATGAACAGAGGTGTTCAAGATGTGAGAATAACTAACAGTGCCGAATGGTGCGTGAATGAGGTGGAAAGGGGAAGATCAGAGTCCTATATGTCACCAAAAGGAAAGTTGGAGACGAAAAGATGGGAATGCATAAAACTGAATCCTATGGTGGGCAACGTCCATGATTAACTGTACAAATATTAGAAATGTCTTCCATGAACCAGAACAAATGTATGACAATACAATTAGAAGTTAATAATACAGGAGCACATAGGGAAGAAATATATACCTATTGCAAACTATATACTACAGTTAGTAGTGTTTCAACATTTTTTCATAAACAGTAACAAATATACTATACCAACACTACGAGTCAACAATTGAGGGGGGTTGGTTAGGGATATGGGAGGATTTGAGTTTCCTTTTCTTTTTTTCTTTTTTCAACTTTTAGTTTATTTCTTGTCTGGAGTAGTGAAAAGCTTCTAAAAATTGAACAAAAATTAAGTGTGGCTATGGATGCACAGCTGTATGAGGGTACTCAGGGGCAACTGATTGTACACTTTGGATCTTTGGATAATTGTATGGTATCTGAACAATCCCAATAAAATTAAAAAAAAAAAACAAAACTGAAAGGAGAAATAGACACCATCACAATAACAGTCAGAGATTTCAATAACAATACTCTCATTAATACACAGGACATGCAGCCAGAGGATCAATAAGGAAAAAGAGAAATTGAGTAAGATGATAAATGAACTAGACATTAAAAGACATATACAAAATACTGTACTCCAAAACAGTAGGATATACATTCTTTTCAAGTGCTCACGGATCATTCTCCAGGATAGACCACATTTGGTTCAAAAAAACAAGTCACATTAAATATGAAAAGATTCAAATAATACAAAGGACTTTCTCTGATCATAATGGAATGAAGCTGGAAATCTACAACAGGTGGAGAACCGGAAAATTCACAAATATGTGGAGGTTGAACAACACATTCTTAAACACTCATTGCGTCAAAGAAGAAATTGCAAGAGAAATCAGTATATATCTTGAGACAAAAGAAAATGAGAACAAAACATCAAAACTTATGGGGTAGAACAAAGGCAGTACTGAGAGGGAAATTTATAGCCCTAACTGACTACACTAAAAAGGAAGAATGTACTAAAACCAAAGACCTAACTGCCCACCTGGAGGAACTAGCAAAGGAACAGCAAAATAATCTCAAGGTGAGCAGAAGGAAAGAAATAACAAAGATTAGAGCAGTAATAAATGAAATTGGGACAAAAAAATAGAGAATCAACAAAACTAAAAGTTGGTTCTTTGAGAAGATCAATAAACTTGACAAACCCTTAGCTAGGCTGACAAGGAAAAAAAGAGAGAAGATTTAATAAATAAAATCAGTAATGAGAGGGGGACATTACCACTGACAACAGAAATACAAAGGATCATAAGAGGATACTATGAACAACCGCATGTTAACAAATTAGAAAAGTTAGATGAAATGGACAAATTCCTAGAAACACATGAACAATCTACACTGGCTCTAGAAGAAACAGAAGACCTCAACAAACCAATTGCAAGTAGAGATTTGAATCAGTCATAAAAATAACTTCGCAACAAAGAAAAGCCCAGGACCAGACGGCTTCACAGCTGAATTATGCCAATCATTCCAAGAAGAATTCATACCAATACTGCTCAAACTCATCCAAAAAAACTGAAGATGAAGCAACCCTACCAAACTCATTCTATGAAGCCAACATCACTCTAATACCAAAGCCAGATAAAGACACTACAAGAAAAGAAAACGAGACCAAACTCTCTAATAAATATAGATGCAAAAATCCTCAACAAAATACATGCAAATAGAATCCAACAGCACATTGAAAGAATTATACATCATGATCAAGTGGTTTTTATCCCAGGTTTGCAAGGGTGGTTCAATACAAAAAAAATCAATTAATGTAACACACCACATTAACAAAATTGAATAGGAAAAACCACATGATCATCTCAACTGATGCAGAAAAGGCATTTGACAAAATCTAGCACCCTTTCTTGATAAAAATACTTTGAAAGATAGGAATTGAAGGAAACATCCTTGATATGATAAAAGGCATATATGAAAAACCCACAGCTAACATGGTTCTCAATGGTGAGACACTGAAAGCTTTCCCTCTGAGATTGGGAACAAGAAAAGGATGCCCACTGTCACTACTGTTATTCAACATTGTGCTAGAAGTTCTAGCTAGAGTAATTAGGCAAGAAATAAAAGGCATCCAAATTGGAAAGGAAGATTTGAAACTTTCGCTATTTGCAGACATGATCCTATATTTAGAAAGTCCCCAAAAATCAACAACAAAGCTTCTAGAGCTAATGAGTTCAGCAAAGTGGCAGGATACAAGAATAATGTGCAAAAATCAGTAGCGTTTCTATACACTAGCAATGAGCAATCTGTGGAGGAAATAAAGGAAAAATTTCCATTTACAATAGCAACAAAAAGAATCAAATATCTAGAAATAAGTTTAACCAAAGATGTAAAGGATCTGTATTCAGAAAACTACAAAATACTGCTAAAAATAATCAAAGAAGACCTAAATAAGTAGAAGCACATTCTGTGTTCAGGAACAGGAAGACTAAATTTGCTTCAGATGTCAATTCTACCCAAAATAATTCACGGATTCAACACAATCCCAATCAAAATTCCAACAGCTTACTTTGCAGAAACAGAAAAGCCCATCATCAAATTTATTTGAAAGGGTAAGAGAGCCCAAAAGCAAAAATATTTTGAAAAAGAACTAAGTCGGAGGTCTTACACTTTCTGACTTTAAAGCACATTACATGTTACACTGTCAAAATATCATGGTACTGGCATAAAGATAGACATATTGATCAATGGAAATGAATTGAGAGTTCAGAGATAGACTTTCACATCTATGTACAATTGATTTTTGACAAGGCTGCCAAGTCCACTCAACTGGGACAGAACAGTCTTTTTAACAAATGGTGCTGGGAGAACTGGATATCCATATCCAAAAGAATTAAAGTAAACCCCTATCACACACCTTATAAAAAATTAACTGAAAATGGATCAAAGACCTAAATAGAAGAGTCAGGACCACAAAACTCCTAGAATGAAATGTAGCAAAGCATCTTAGCAACCTTGTAGTAGGTGGTTGTTTAAAACTTTATACCCAAATCAAAGCAGCGAAAGGAAAAATAGATAAATGTGACCTCTTCAAAAATGAATGCTTTTATGCTTCGAAGGACTTTGCCAAGAAGGTGAAAAAGCAGCCTACTCAATGGGAGGAAATATCTGGAAACCACGTATCTGATAAGGAATTAATATCCAGAATATATACAGAAATCCTATAATACAACAATAAATAGACAAACAACCCAATATAAAAATAGGCAAAAGACTTGAACAGACATTTTTCCAAAGAGGAAATATAAATGGCTAAAAAGCACGTGAAAAGATGTTCAACATCATCAGCTATTAGGTAATTGCAAATCAAAACCACAAAGAGATATCATTTCACACCTAACAGAATTATGGCCACTATTGAAAAAAACAGAAAATTACATATGTTGGAGAGGACGAGGAGAAATACGAACACTTATTCACTGTTGATGAGAATGTAGAATGGTATAGCTGCTATAAAAGACAGTTTGGCAGTTTCTCAGGAAGCTAAATATAGATAGAACTGCCATATGATCTGGTAATTCTGCTATTAGATATATATTCAGAAGAACTGAAGGCAGGGTTGCAAAGAAACATTTTCACGACAGATTTCATAGCAGCTTTATTCACAATTGCCAAAAGATGGAAACAACACCGGTGTCCACCAACCAATGAATGGATAAACAAAATGTGGCATATACATACAATGGAATATTATTCAGTTGTAATATGAAGTCTTGACTGATGTGACAACATGGGTATACCTCAAGGACATCATGTTGAGTGAAATAAATCAGATACAAAAGAACAAATATTGTATGATCTCACTAATATGAACTAAATATAACTTGCAAACTTATGGTGTTAATATGCAGACTATAGGTCAGAAGAAGAGAAAATGAGGGCAGAGAATGGCGAGCTGATGCTTAATTTGTTTAGAATTTATAATAAAGTTACTGTAAATGTTTGGAAATGGATAGAAGTGATGGTAGCACATCATCGTGGATCTAATTAACAATGCTGAATTCTGCATCTGATGATGGTTGAAAGGGGAAGTTCGGAGTTACGCATGTCACTAAATGGAAAGCTAGAGGATGAAAATGGGACTTTATAACAGTGAAAACTGTTGTGGACAATGAATGTGGTTAATAGACTCAAATCAACTAGAACAAATGTATGTCACTACTGTAAGATGTTAATAATAGAGTGGTATATGAGAAAATATATCCAAAGCAAAATACGGTCTATAATTATCAGTAATATTTTAATATTTTTCCAACAATTGGATCAAAGGTACCACACCAATGCTAAGTGTCAACAAAAGGGAGGAATATGGGATGGTTGTATTTTGCATTCTTAGAAAAATGTTACATGTCACAGAAACTACCAAATTTACTTGTCAGTACTGTTTTACTCTGATGCTTCTTTGAAAGTGCATGCTGTCAGAGGCAGGTCAAAGCTTCATCTTCAGCAAAAATAAAACAAGAAAGAAAAGAAAACTTTATAGGGAAAGCAAGGCAAGTATATAAATTATGTTCTTACCTGTCAATTAACAAAATCCTGCTAAGAACGTAAAGGTGGGACATGGTTGGGTGTCTTGACTAACAGGCCCTTTTGGACTTCTTGAATTTTATATAGCTACATACTTCTATGGAATATAAAGATGTCCTTGTTGTCATAAGTCCATTTTTTGTTACCTTATTTCTGTAAAGCCTAACTGCAAATAAACATTCCCTCCCTACGTGGGGCATGACTTCCAGGGATGAGCCTCCCTGGCACCAACGGGATTATTACCAAGCATTAATCAGCTTTGCATTCAGAGAAAGACCTGGACCAACAGGGAGGAAAATTAAATAAAATAGAGTTTCCATGGCTAAGAGATTTAAAACAGAGTCATGAAGTCATTCTGGAGGTTACTCTGGCAGGTCTCAGCCAGATTTGACAAACTGCCGTAATATGCAAAGTCTCAAACAAAAGTGCTCCTGAGGGCCCTAGGGGTGTGTGGACATGGGCAAGCCACATGGCTATGTGAAATTAACAACCCTTGGCGGGCTCTATCCAAGTATCTATGAAAACTTATTTCTCCAATATAACATAGTTACATTCACTTAGAAATTCCATAATCATGATTCTTCTTCTTTTACTTGAACCAATAAATTTCAATTTACTTAAAGCCTCCAGATTGTGCCTATGCTGGTTGAGCCCTGAAACCTAGAAGGTAGGTAGTCAACTCCCACTCTACAGATCTTTTGACCTGCCCTGGCCAACTAACAAAAAGATAAGGATGGATCAGCCCATCTTGAAAGCAAGGAGTATCTTCAACAGTAAGCAAAATAATTCCATTTCTCTGCCCCATAATATATATGTCCTTTCTCAGCTTGAAGCAGCCAGAAAAGTCATCATCTCAAATCCCTCAAAATTGCAGAATGAAAAAAAATAAGAGGACTGTTTCCAGTGACAACAGCAGATTTACTGCTATTGTAGTCATTATCTTGTGTTAACCGAGTAATTTGTAATGTTGCTATAAAAAAAATGAAAAGTGCTACCATCAATTATTTCACTCCAATGCAAGTCGTAGTTGGGGTGGTGAATGGGAATCCTGTATTTTATGCATGATGGTTCTGTAAACCCACAACTTCTCTAACAAAAAAAAAAAGAATATTCTTTCATGAATCATAACAAATGTTTGATACTAATACAAGGTCTTAATAAGAGGGTTGTATATGGACAAAATACCACTACTGTAAACTATAAACTACAGTTAGTAATATTTTAATATTTTCATCAATTATAACAAAGGCACCACACTAATACAATGTGTCAACAATACGGGGGGTATATGGGAATGAAGTATTCTTTTATATCATTTTTCTGTACACCTACAGAAAATTATTTAAAAAAATAATTTTAAAAAGAGGAGAAAATATCATTTGCAAGTAATACAACTAAAACAAAAAAAATCAACTGAAAAATGTTAGCAACATTATAATTCAGTAAGGAATCAGGTTGTGAAACTAATATCCATAAACTGAAATATAAATATAATATTTATAAACAGTAATATAAACAATAATGAGAGAAAATCTAATGAAAGAAAATATCCCATTTATGATTAGCTCAGGAATTAAGCCCCAGTGAATATTAGGATAATAAGTCCAACTGAACTCATAAACTCAATGGATTGTCACTTAAATTACCTACATACTAAATAGTATTTTTATTTTGAAACATGACCAAAAATGTTTAAGTTCACCTAGAAAAATACATGCTAAAAATGAATAAGACAATTCTGGCTAAAAATAGTGTTGGGGGTGGGTAGCCAGATATGAGATTATTAATGTACAGCCTATTAAGACAGCCTATTACTAGGATAACAGTAGACAGATTAAAGAAATAAAATCTCCAGAAAGATACAATTCAAATATATATACATATAGAATTTGAGTTATGGTTAGTATCATATTTCAAATAGTGAAGAGAAGATGGATATTTAACAAATAATATTGGGAAAACATGCCAACCATCTGAGAAAAAAATAAATCTAGAACCTCACCTCATTTCTTACACCAGATGTAAACTATATAAATATACTATATAAAACTATATAAATAAAATATAAACTATAAAAATCTGACTAATTTGAAATTGGAATAATCTGTGTGACCAAAAAAGAAAAGAAGGCATAAACAAATCCAATAGTCAAACAATAAACTCAGAAAATTACTTACAGCACAAATGGGCTGTCAAATAGATACTATTTTTAAAGACAAAAGTACTCTCACAAAAAGATTATGAAAAATAGTGATAAACCAAAAGAAAATGAGCCCATTAAATGGATATGTAATTCATGGACAAAAAATACTAATGACCAAAAAATATAACACATATTCAAGTATACCTACAATTAAATAAATACAAATTAAAATAAAAATAAGCATTCATCAGTTATCAGATCAGCAAAAAATTGAAAAATTTAGTTTGACCCAGTATTGGAGATGACAAATGGAGAAAAGCAGTCTCACACACAATTTGAAGGACAATTCAGCAATGTCCATGGAAGTTTAAAATAAGCAGTCTTTGTCATAAGAATTATGTTTTTAGGACATTAACTTATATATTCACTTACACAAGTGTGCAAAATTCTAAGAATGAGCACAGTCTTTGAAGCATTATTTTTATAATGCAAAATGGAGAAATAACCCAATAGCCTACAGTAAGGGACAAATCAATAAACTATAGTAATATTACAGTGTAATAGTATGTAAACATTATAAAGAATGAAATAAATTTATATACCCCCAAATGAAAAGAGAATGAAGGAACAGCTGACAGTTCTGTAGTGTCAGGAACTGTTCTAAGTACTTTTTCATATATTAATTTACTAAATGCTCATAACAACTTAGTGAGATTGATAATATTCTCCACCATTTTAACCATGAAGAAATTGAGCCTTTAAGAAGTTTAGTAACATGCCTAAGGTGTCACTGATAGTAAATGCTGGTAATGGGGCTCAATCCCCATGCTGTGTTGCTCTACATATTATGCTTTTGACCATGATGACTATTCCTGCAACACATCTTTAGGGTGAAAGTTCAGGTTGTAAAATAGTGTGTGAGGGTGTTTGCATGCTTGTATAATACTTTTCTGTGGAAAAAAGTCTATATATATATACATGCATTTATATATGAATATTAAATTTCTAGAAGGATAAAAAAGAAATTTACCAGAAGTTTTTCTGGGGAAGGAGACTTCACAAAGAAAATATTTATTTCTTCATTTACATATTCTATATTTTATGGATGTTTGAGAAACATGGCTTTAAAAAAAGTTAACATTTTATCTACCTAATACCCTAGCTCTGCTCAGACAATTTTAACCTCTACATTTCATAACTACAAGAAAACTAACTAAAAATCCTACGATACTAAATTAGAACATGATTAATTTTTTTTCAAAAAAGAGGAAAAATGGCAATAAATGAAATGGAAAACATACCAAGCACAGAGATAGATGCTTTCAGTTAAATCATTTCATTTCAGTTACATCATTTCTGGGATTCATTAGGATGCTTAGAAATAAATCATGACAGAATTTGTGGTTTATTTGCAAAAGTGGACCTCATATGTACTTAGGGTTTACTAGTATTTGAAACAATTTCCATACATTTTGCTACCCACCAATTAAGATTTCACTGGAGCTGATTAAAAGATTTCTGTATAAGAAAACCATACCATGTACTGTAAGATATAAAATGCTCCATTATCATGAAGTTTATACAAGAAGTATGCATGTATACTTCTCCTGGGTTCTACTGATAAGTATCATCTTTTAAGAAAAATATAGGCAAAAATATCTTTTATCTTAAAATGAAAGTCTTTTGGAATGGTTCCAGACTCAAAAGAAGGAAAAAAATAAAAGAGAAGAAAAAGAAAAAAGAACACCTTCTTTTGGCAGCAAAGAAGAAACTTACAAAGCTTATAAAAACAGCTGAGAACTAGTAAAGATTGTGGCCTACTTCTATGTTCTGTTCAAGGTAAAACACAGAAAATGACTTGTTACCAGATCAGGGCAGTGGATTCTTTTGCTCCATGTGCTCAAATGACCAGTTCCTGAGACAAGAGGGTTTCAAGGAGAAAAAGAATTTTATTGCTAGGCATGAAGCAGGAGAACAGATGGCTTATTGGTCCAAAATCTGTCTCTACGAACTGCAGTAATTCTGATAGTTTTATAGTATCAAAAGATGGGCAGGTTTTAGGATAATGAGTACAATGGCCCCATATGTAATTAGATGTGATCTAATTATTGAGCATGCGCAGACTGATTACATGCTTAGTCACAGAACATATGTAAGAAAATAATGGCCTTAATATGATGATGAGCATGATTTTTAATATTATAATGAGGTATAGGTGACTTGTAGGTTAAAGTCTAAGCTACTGCGCATGTTAAGTGGGCCCATTTTGGTTAGATCCAGCTTTGGTTATCAAGATAACTTTGGACTTGGGGTGGGTTAGTTCTGGGCTGACCCAAGATCCTTCATTAATATATATTAGGGTCTGTCTTTAGTAATCATAAGACTTTGAAGTCAAACAACTGGATAAATGGGTAAAAGTGAAGGTTAGTCACAAAGTTTTTACAATCACAAGGGCACAAGATAAAGGCTGTACAATCATTGTCAGAGATCAAGGCAGCTGGATTACAGTTCAAGTTTTAGGTATTTCCCTCCGTCTACTCTAATATACTAGAAAGTAAAAAGGAATATCTATATAATGATTCAATAAACATCAGTCCTTAAATCCTAACTTCTCAGTTACAGCATTACTTACAAAGAAATCTGCCATCTTTTCATTGGAAAGTATATTCATATTTTGAAATATGCTTGCCCCAAATATTGAAACACATATTCTTGAAAGGTTTTAAAAAAGATATATGTCACCCAACCTTACCCCACCACACACCCAATCTACCAGCCTCTTAGACTCAGTGATTCGTTGAATTGTGACAGTATGGCAGAAATAGAAGGCATTGCATATAATAATTGTGATAAATCAAAAGCACTGATAGAGGCAGTGAATAATGGATAGAGGACAACAATAATTGGAACAGGCATGAATTAATTTTGGACTAAGATATCCACAAGTGTTTATTTCAGCTCTAAAAGAGACAGTCAATATTATCAATAAAACAAGACTCTGCAAGAATTTTTTTTCAAGAAAGCAAGTTCCAGAACAACTATACCAGAGTCAAAATCTAAATTTATTCTAATGCTACATTTTACGTATGGCTGTATCTTTATATGCAGCTATAATTAAAACATTAATTCCAAACATAAACCATGAATCATCAAAAATGATCAACTATATATATATTTTCTTTCAAATAACACAAAAGTTGTGTGTATTATACAAATATAGTTTTAAAAGAAAATAAAAGAAAGTTTCCCTAAAAAAGCTTAAATGTTAAAAGAAAAGACTAATTGATACATTATGGTTTTAACATGAATATACATATTTCTTTTAAAATTAACTTAATGAACTTAAATGTGAAATTACGGTTCATCCATATGATGTGATGGTATGCAGCAATTAAAATTATACTGCAGAATAACATTCAACACAATAAGTGCTATTCAAAATATATTAGTAAGTTAGGGAAAATACTACAAAAAGGTATCTAAATGTGATCCTTTAAAATAGAAAAGTATATGGATTCATAGTAAAATATCCTGGAAATCTAGTTTTAGATTGTAACAATAATTAACACTGAGTAAGGGAGCCACAAATGTTTTTATTTTCTATTTGCTTATATTATTTCTACATTTACTACAATAAACATATTCCTGTTTTTATAGTAAAATATTTTTCTTTTATTTTTAAAGTTTTTGAATCCTCAGCTATTAAAAAATACTGGCAATCCCGGCTAGGTTGACTGGACTCTAGGCGGGGTCTCTGGAAAAGTAGCTGACCTATCCAGGCTTCTCCTGCTCAGTATGTCTGACCCGCTTTGAAATTTCATTGAATTTCTAGTGGGTAATGGTAACTTTTGAAAGAAACAGTGGGCCCTTTTCTCCAGGCACCTGTCCCTTCCTTTGTCTGTCGGTTGTGCCTAAGTGCCTGCGCCACCCCACCCCCCCCACACACACACACTTCTGCTGCCCTAACCTCTCTGCAGGGCGTCTTGATCTGGGCCTCATTTGGAGCTACACTGCCTTTCCCCTTCTGCAAAACTGGTTTTGTCCACTCTGACCAAGACCTGTCGTTTTTGGTGTATATGAGGTCTCTCTGTTTTCCCTTTCAGCTATATCCTCTATTTTTTAAAATTCAGAATCATGTCTCCCCGTCTTTGCTGTGGAGCATCTTGTTGGAGAAGCAAGAAGGGAACTATGCCCTGGATCAGGGCACTCGTACTACTGGGGCAGTGCCCCTCCATCCTTCCATGGCCGCTCCCAGCGTTTGGGCTTCTCCAGGCCGTTCCCTCCCACAGCCAGCTCTAAGGTTCTGGGATAATCTTGATACCATTTTTATATCTAAGGTCCCTTAGACTTCAATTTGGGGTAGAGTATCCCCCTGTGAATAGTATTTTCCATCTTAGTTGGATCTGCCCCCCTCACCCCCCACCCCCACTGTATCTTAGGCCCATGTTTTCTTCACAACTTTTAGCATCAGCTCGGACTGTGGGACTCCACTGCGTGTTGGGAGTTAGGCTCCCTCACCAGCTTTCAGGTGGGTGAGTAGTTTTGTTTGTTTGTGTTTTGGGGGTCTTTGGACTCGAAGGCAACTCAGGGTTTTGTCCATCCAGCTCTCTGGTTAGGCTTCTCCCAGGGTGTGGATCCTGGTGTTTCTTTTATAGATGTACTTGGACTGGCCAAGGCCTGGCCTGTAATCAGAAGTCCCAAACCTATGGGGTTTGAGCTCTGCTCTGTCAATGACTTTAGGAAAGTCTCGTGACCTCTCACTCTTTCACTTCCTCCCCAGCTGCCAAATGGGGATGAATAATCTTACCTACCTCCTGGGGGGAGGGAGTTCTGAGAATGGAGTCATTCTTAGTGTTCAGGTGCTAAAAGTTGTTCTCCTGGGGGAACAGAGTGACTGAAACTGGCTTGTTTGTTTCAAGCCCTACACTCCAGTTTTCATTCCTTGAGAGCAGTTATCTGGTCAGTCATCTTTTGGAGTCCAATCCACAGGAAGCTGCTGACCTGACTGGGAGTACTTAACATTTCCGGTTCAATGAGAGCCAAATACCAACCTTGTCTGGTGAACACTCAGTCTTGTATTGCTTTGGGATCATGTCCCTTCCCTTCTCTGTCCCCATTCTCTCTGAATGCTGCTTTCTTTGGCTTGTTTCCTACAGTGGGGGCCTATGCGTTTTAGTCTTGGGGAATCCCCATAGATGACAGTCTCCATTGAAGGCCCCATCTCTCTGTCCCATGAGCACCTCATCCCTTGGGATTATGGTTTGCACAGGTTTCTCAGATGCACCCTTCCTCAGGAAGGCTCATGAACTGACTAGAGTGACATGCACACAGTAAACACTCAAGAAATGTCTGCTGAGGACCACCGACTGAGCTTTCTCCTTACAAGAGCACTGGGAGCAAACCTATCTAATTAGATACAAGCAAAATAGTTTAAATAAAAAAGCCTCCCACTTGGGTTAGAAGTGACCTCCCAGCCTAGTAACTTCCACTTGATCCTGGAAAGAAATTCTTGTGGACTTTGGCAAGTTCGGCCCTGACCTTTCTGCTGCTGTTCCTCTTCTGTCTCTTGCTGGTGAACAGTACCAGCTATTCCCTACTATTGTGCCATGCATATGTAATAATAGTTGATTTTGCTGGGCTGCAGAGGTGTCTTTCATGAAGTATGGAAAAGAAGCTGTATGCTCTAAATCTTGGTCAGAGCTGTGACATTCCCCTTGCATTTTCCTTCTGGTCCAGTCTATTCTGCCAGGCATGAAAAATAAGAGTTGCCTGTGGTGTGTCCCTTCTTCCTTATAGGAATTTGAAAAGTTGGCCAGAGGCATAAGAGTGACTTTGACAGAATGAGCATTTTAGTGGGAAGCTGTCAGCTTCCTGGGAACAGGCAGTTGGAGAAGGCCAGAGCCAGTCCCTTGTAGGTGGGAGGATATTCCCAAAGCTTAGGGATGAACAGAGGGCTGCTAACTGGCACTGTACAGAAACGCTTATTCCAATTTGGGAGAAAGAGTAAAGGAGGGGGGAATACATCTAAGTTTTGGATAACTGTTCCTCTCAAGGTTAATGTACATGGAGAATAAGGGATGGGAGGGAAGAGGAGTCGGAGTTCTGAGCTAAATACCCTTCCCTGAGAGGAGGAACTCCAGCAGATCTGGAATGACCCTTCTGCATTCTTGGTTCCCAGTTGGTCATGACACCAAGGATTTTGGTCTGTGCTGCTTTGCCACTGCTGCTGTCTGCTCACTGTCTTGCCTGCTGCCCTGTATAGCTCCCTGTTCTTCCATTTCTTTGGCGATACAGATTAAATCCAGGTATCCTGTCCATTCTTACCTGTGCTCTGCAAGTGTTACTTTATAATAAAATCACATTGAATAGGGATAGCATGAAATGCTGCTGGTGGACTCGTGAATCCAAAGGGATATAGCTTCAGTGCTTGTGAGGAGCCCTTCAGCTCCAAATATCTCATCTTTGATTGTCTTGGGGAAAAACAAGCAGGTCCTCTTGTGGGTGCTTTCTGTTGTATTAACTTCTTTGCTTTGTGGTATCTTGTATCCTGTTTTAAAAAATAAACATGGGGGAACTAGCGTAGGGCCTATGCCAGCATCCCAGAGAGGTTCATCCAGCTCCAGTTATGTGGATTCTCGGGTTGGGAGAGGGTTTGAAGTTTGGCTGAAATAGCCCCTCAAATGTTCAGTTTTATTTTTACCAATGGACATCATAGCAGATTCAGGGGAAGCACAGGTGGTGGTGTGAGTTAAACGTGGAAGGAGCATGTATATTGAAAAAAATTGAGTGATCACACTGTAGATGAAGGGTAGACATGGGTTGACTGAGAAGAGGCCTGGGTCCATTGGAGTAAAGAAACTTAACTGAATTAGCCATAGGAGATTAGGTCACAGTCATAAACAAAGTTAATAAGGCAGAAACAAGTTTTAGGGAGACTTCTTGCCTTCGTGGGGCCAAGCATACTAAATCACACTGAAGCTACAGTACTTTCCAGATGTAAAAAGTGTACACTACAGTTGAACAGCTGAACCATACTAGGTAGGATGTTGATCAGGAGCCTATTAGCCCTTTGTTGGGAAGCCTTCACTCCCCCTTTCCCCCCCCAGCTTCCCTGGGGTACAGAAGGTCTCCCACATTATGCAATAAAATAAGCATCTAGGTCTTTGCAGCTGTCAGTTGCCCTTTCAACTCTAGGATCCATCTTTGGACCAGAGAGCTGGCCTGGGCCCAGGGTGACACTGGCCCTCGAGTCTGTACTCTCTCATTACTTGCAGACTATGCACAGTGCCTGGGGCAGGAGGAGGAGAGGTGGTGCCAATTGCCCTGCTGAGCCTTGTCAGGAGGAACAGTGATAATAAATGCACTTTTCACACAAAAGATTTCTTTATTAGTTCTCCTGTTAAGCCTAGATCCTCCTCCAGTGGATTGCAAACTCAAAGTCTGTGTGATCCCAAAGGCATTCCACTGCAAACGCCCAGCAGTGAAGATGGCCTCAAGTTGGGTTCCTGTCTGCAGTGTGTGGCAGCAGCCCATGTGCCTTTACCTGTTGTTGAGCTCACAAGCATTTGTTTCTGTCTTTATGATTGTCATGGGGACTGAGTTCTTCAGAGAGAGAGAACTGGTGACACAGCAGTTTCACACCCACTCCCAGAACAGGGAGTTGCATGGAGTTGTGAGCTGTGAGTGATTAATGCATTGTTGGTATTGCTGAAGGCAGGGGTGATCCCTCACTTGCTTGATAACTCGTATTGCATTCAAGAGAATCTAGATTGTGTTGGGGAAGAGACTGACTGTTCTCATGGCAAACTTGAAGTATTACAATAAGGCTGTCCCCTACCACTTTAGAAAAGACACACAAGATTCGTGCAGCCAAAATAGTGTGTGTTCCAGCTGCAGAGAGCAGACTGCTCTCAGCTTGCACAGCACCTTAGGAGAGGGGAGAATATATGGATAGGGAATGGGGTGGAGAAGGAAGGATGGGAATCTTGTTATCCAGCTGGCTTTAGGATCCAGAGTAGAAGACGGCACTGGGGTGGTCTGGATGGATCCGATTTGTGTAGGAGTTCCCTGTAGATAAATTACTGATCCCCCAACTATCCCCAGTATGTAATGGCTGAATTAATATGTAATCAACTGCATTGTATCTAAAGCCTTAGAACTAGTCAGGTGCTCCCCTCACCCAGTACCATTTCTTACCCTCTAATCCTACCTGATCTTTAACAAAAAGCATTAATAATTCTAAGGATAATCTCTATTTTGTTGTGCTTTTTTGTAACTGTTTTAAATAAATCAATTTGTACTGTATATTTGTACTTTTGTGAGATCCTTTTTGCTGTTTTACCATTTTAAGTCTCTGTACTTGGCTACACACACACACACACACACACACACACACAATACTGGCAATCCAAAATAATGGTCATAGATGGTTAACATTTTTGTATACTCCATTTTGAGCTCATTTAAAATAAATAAAAGTAGACGGTGAGTTAAGCCACATTTTTCACAACTCCTATTTTACCACATTTCAATCATATTCCTAGTTCTTCCCAGTTCTTCCCACTATATTATGAATACTTCTGTAACATTGCTAATTCACAATAAAGATAGGCTCAAGTGATTATTCTCCAAATCCTAAAAACTCATAATTTTTTATTTTAAAAGAATCACTGATATACTTTGAATTTGCTTCCATGAGATACTGCCTACTAATGTTACCAGAGGTTGTGAAATCATATCATTTCTAAGTAAGACTTAGCTATGTAATAATGACTGTAACCAAATCAAGTGAAAATCTATAATACTATGAAAAGAACAAAAATACTAAATACTTTTAAGGCAAAAAAGTTACCGTCTGTAAGAAGAGAAGAAAAAAAAAAATAAGCATGACCTAGCAAAATACTATAAAGAATCACAGAATGTAAATTATTCTTCTAATAATTTCTATAATAAATGAACACTCACAAAATAGTCTTATTTGATAGGCTAAAACAATAACATTTTATACAGATCTACCAGAAATTAAAATGATAGAAATTTAAATTTTAGCATTAATCAAGTGGTGCCTTTTCTGCTCCTATTAATTAGAAAATGACCATCGGTTTTCAATAAGTCCTTGAATTTGCTTTCATTGAATGGGTTTCAAGGGAAACTGCTACAAGGTCATGGTGGTCTATGTACACTCAAGCATTTATTTCAGGATCTCTTTCTTATGCTGTACCTCCATTCAACAATACATTTTTCAAACATAATTAAACCAAGCATCACTGTAACTTGACATAAAAAGTTGAGCAACAGTGTCACTCCATGACACATTAAGAAAAAAAATAAGCTTGCCAAAATGTGTTTGACATCTATCTTTTATAACACAGTGGAATGATTTCTAGATAAAATCAGATGTTAATGGAACGTTACATTAAGGTTAACAAGGAGGCCCAAGTAAGCCAATAGCCTGGAAAAGTTGGACTGGAAAAAGTTTCCATCATAATAACACAATATTTGCACACACCAAAATAAATTATCACATATAAAGAAAGAGCTTGAAGACAGACAATACGGAATGAAAAGAAATTTTATGTTTGTAGCCTTGGAGAATAAGAGATTTTTTGTGTGTGTTAACAAGGTAAACAGCATACACTAGAATTTTCTGCCCTGCCTGTACGACATTGAAGGACCCCATACCACCAAGAAATAATGGTAATTTTACTCCCTTCCATGTTGGCTGCCTCTAGGCTATTTGTTCACTTTGTCTTTGTCAAGAGGATTCCCAGGAAAAAGGCCCTTCCAAAGAAAAAAAGAGTTTTCAAGTCATAACAGGCAGCAAACAAGAAAAATTAAAAAAGCATATTACTGAAGAATCCAGGCTGCTACAAATCTAATTATATATGTCAACATTAAAAAGAATGTAAAAGGAGACAGAAGAAGATGGTGGCATAGAGAGGAGTGGAAGTTAGTTAGTCCCCCTGGAGCAACTAATAAACAACCAGGAACAAGTAAATGATCTGGAATAACTGCTGGGGACAACCGTGACTTTACACACATCATGCACCAACCTGGATTGGGAGGAATGCCTGAGACTGCACCATGCAATTTGCAAGGAGAAACTGCGAACACAAGCCAGGAGCCCCATTCCCCCATGGCATCCCAAACTGCAAAGCTCACTAAGATAGAGAGCAGCACTCTCTGAACAAGAGAATATACCTCAGGCCAGCTCCAACTGGGGTTTTAATTGGCAAACATGGCCTGCTCAAGGTAAGCTGCAGATCCCTAACCAGCAGACAGAGGCTTTTAGTGACGACTGACCTTGAAAAGACAGTAGACTTCTCTGTCTTGGGAGGGGGAGTCCAGAGGACCAGGTGCTATCTCTGGCTGATGGGTGAAACTGGGGACCATGGACTGACCATGAAAGGGGGGCTTTCTGTTCCCTTTTCTCTCTCTCAACCAGAGCAGCTCAGTGGAGAAAGCCTCAGCCATTTTCAGTTTGCAGAGTTCTGACCCAGACAAGGGTGGAGATAGCAGAGTCAGAGAGACAAAGAACCTATTTAAATGCAAAAGAAAATTCCCTAGGGAGTGTATCTTCCCTAAGAGGAAAGAGGTGGTGCCTAGCTCTACTACCTGCCTTTTATTCAGAACCAGACCCTGGGGTTCTGAAAAATTGGGAAAACAATCAAACCAGAAACAACTTAAGCTGAGAATTAAAAGGACCATACCTCCTTATACCAGTCAGGAGCTACAGGCTGACAGGTGCCACCTGCTAGGCAGGTTAGGAAAAGCACAGAGCCTTGAGGCCTCACAGGGTGTGTCAATTTTCCAAGACACACCCTCAGGGAAACCTGGTGCTGAATATTTCCTCCTTCTATGACCTAAGCCAGTTCTGGTCTGGGAAAACCTGATTGGGGTAACCAAGGAAACCAGATGCCTAGACAACAGAAAACTATAACCTACACTAAGAAAACAAAGGTATGGCCCAGTCAAAGGAACAAACTTACATTTCAACTGAGATACAGGAATTGAAATGATTAATGCTAAATCAATTCAAAAAGTTTAGGGAAGATACAGCAAAAGAGGTGAAGCATGTAATTAAAACACAGGGCATACATATGGTAGAAATCGGAAGTTCAAAAAAACAACTGGCAGAATCTATGGAAATGAAAGGCACAATACAAGAGATGAAATTCACAATAGAGACATACAACAGCAGATCTCAAAAGGCAGAAGAAAACACTCAGGAACTGGAGAACAAGACAGCTAAAATCCTACACATGGAAGAACAGATGGGGAAAAGAATGGAAAAATATGAGCAATATCTCAGGGAATTGAATGACAACATGAAACATTTAAATGTATGTGTCATGGGTGTCCCAGAGAGAGAAGGGAAAAGGAGCAGAAGCAATAATAGAGGAAATAATCAATGAAAATTTCCCATCTCTTATGAAAGACATAAAATTACAGATCCAAGAAGTGAAGCATACCCCAAATAGAACAGATCTGAATAGACCTATGCCAAGACACTTAATAATCAGATTTTTTCAAATGTCAAAGACAAAGAGAGAATCCTGAAAGCAGCAGGAGAAAAGGGATCCATCACATACAAAGGAAGCTTGATAAGACTATGTACAAATTTCTCAGCAGAAACCATGGAGGCAACAAGGAAGTGGGGTGATATTTAAGATACTGAGAGAAAAACTGCCAACCAGGAATCCTATATCTGGCAAAACTGTCCTCAAATATGAGGGAGAATTTAAAATATTCTCTGACAGACAGACAATGACAGAGTTTGTGAACAAGATACCTGCTCTACAGGAAATACTAAAGGGAGCACTACAGACAGACAGGAAAAGACAGGAGTGAGAGGTTTGGAACACAATTTTGGATGATAGTAGCACAGCAATGTAAGTACACTGAACAAAGATGACTGTGAGTATGGTTAAAAGAGGAAGGTTACGAGCATTTGGGACACCAGAAAGAAAGAGGAAAGATAAAGACTGGGACTGTATAACTCAGTGAAACCTAGAGTGCTCAACAATTGTGATAAAATGTACAAATATATTTTTTTCATGAGGGAGAACAAATGAACGTCAACTCTGCAAGGTGTTAAAAATAGGGAGGTACTGGGGGAAAAATACAATCAATGCAAACTAGAGACTACAATTAATAGAAACATTGTATTATGCTTCCTTTAATGTAACAAAGGTAATATACCAAAGCTAAATGCATATAAGAGGGGGACATAAGGGAGGGTATGGGACTCTTGGCATTGGTAATGCTGTCTGACTCTTTATTCTACTTTAGTTTAATGCTATCTTTCCTTTTGTAGCTTCCCAGCTGTCATTTTTTTTTTTCTCTTTCTTTTTCTTTTTCTTTTGTCTCTCTGCCTTCTTTGACTCTTCCTCCTGCTTTGTGGAAAAAATGGAGATGTCCTTATATAGATAGTGGTGATGGTGGTGAATACATAAATACGTTACTATACAGGGAACCATCAATTGTTTACTCAGGATGGAATGTATGGTGTGTGAACAAAACCATCTTAAAAAAAATGGGTTGATGAAGAAACCTTGAAGGCACTATATTGAGTGAAATAAGACAGACACATACGGACAAATATTGCAGGGTCTCACTGATATGAACTAATTATAATATGTAAACCCATAGACATGAAATATAAGTTACCAGTATACAGAATAAAGCTAAAGAATGGGGAGTGGTTGCTTATTATGAGCAGAATGTTCAACTAAGGTGAACTTAAATGTTTGGAAATGGACAGATGATGGTAGCACTTTGTGAGAATAACTAAGAGTGCTGAATGATATGTGAATGTGGTAGAAAGGGGAAACTCAGAGTCGCGTATGTCACCATAAGGAAAGTTGGAGGTTAAAAGACGGGAATGTATTAAATGGTGAACCTTGTGGTGGGCAATGTCCGTGATTAATTGTACAAATGTTATAAATCTCTTTCATGAACCAGAACAAATGTATGACACTATAACTAGAAGTTAATAATAGAGGGGCATATAGGGAAAAAAATATACCTATTGAAAATTATATACATACAGTTAGTAGTATTTTAATGTTCTTTCATCAACAGTAACAAATATACTATACCCATATTATGAGTCAACAATGGAGGGGGGTGGTGGTTAGGGGTATGGGAGGATTTGAGTTTCCTTTTTTTGTTTTTATGTCTTTTCTGGAGCAATGAAAATATTCTAAAAATTGAAAAAAAAAATTAATTGTGGTGATGGATACAGAGCTGTATGATGGTACCAGAGGCAACTGATTGTACACTGGATCTTTGGATAATTGTATGGTATGTGAACAATCTCAGTAAAAAAAAAAAATTAAAAAAAAAAAAGAATGTAAGCTGACTATCAAGCAGCTCCAATGGAAGCAATTATGACATAGGAAAAAGGCTGGGCATATTACTTTTCATGTATACAACCTGAATAAAATTTGCCCACTTGATGGACAGTGTCCTTACTGCTCTAAAGTTTCCTTTCCTCTATCTTTCCCCAAAGAATTAAAAAATCCCAGCCTTAAAAAAAGAAAAAGAAAAAACCTGTACAAGATGGATCTCCTCCTTTCTTCTCTCTTTCAACTTTAATTTTCCTTCCCTATGAATATATTCTCTTTGTCCAATACATAGCTCTACTTCCTTTTCTAATTTAATATTTTCCCAAGAGAAAATATGTACAATAATTTAAAAGTCAGATAGTACTTGTTCTAGTTTGCTAATGCTGCTGGAATGCAAAACTGCAGAGATGAATTGGCTTTTATAAAAGGGAGTTTATTTGGTTACATAGTTACAGTCTTAAGGCCATAAAGTGTCCAAGGTAACATATCAGCAATCCGGTACCTTCACTGGAGGATGGCCAACGGTGTCCGGAAAACCTGTTAGCTGGGAAGGCACACGGCTGGCATCTGCTCCAAAGTTCTGTTTTCAAGATGGCTTTCTCCCAGGACGTTCCTCTCTAGGCTGCAGTTCCTCAAAAATGTCACTCTTAGTTGCACTTGGGATATCTGTCCTCTCTCAGCTTCTCTGGAGCAAGAGTCTGCTTTCAACGGCCGTTTTCAAACTGTCTCTCATCTGCAGCTCCTGTGCTTTCTTCAAAGTGTCCCTCTTGGCTGTAGCAAGCTCTCTCCTTCTGTCTGATCTTATATAGTGTGCCAGTAATTTAATTCAGACCCACCCAATAGGCGGGCCAAAACCTCCATGGAAATTATCCAATCAGAGTCATCACCCACAGCTGGGTGGGGTGCATCTCCATGGAAACACTCAAAGAATTTCAATTTAATTAACACTGATAGGTCTGCCCACATAAGATTACATCAAAGATAATGGCGTTTGGGGGACATAATACATTAAAACTGGCACAGTACTTTTAAGTTTGGCTTATAACAAAAAGTTATCTTCTTCTCCACGTTTCCACACTCCTGATTACTGTCCTCTCCCACCTCCTTTTAGGAGTAACACACACATTGACTCTCCCCACACACTAGCTAAAATCATATTCAGTATTATTATGATTATATAAATATATTTCTGAGCCACTTCATGTGCATAATTACCTTTCCTTTCTTACACAGCTTTTTTAATTTTAACTCTAGAATTAACAACTGCCCTTTTTTGGGGCGAGGGGAACTTAGTAGGCAGGTCAACTATGGCAAGTCAGTTAATCTGTCAGATTCTTAGTTTCCTCAATTAAAAATCAAATTGATGATATACCTTAAGTTCTACTAAATTTTACGAGGCACTGTACAAATGTGATTCATTATTTAAAAATGAGTTTTTATACTCAAAACTCATTAAAGTATTATATTACATCAGGAGTTCTAACTGATCCTCTAGATTCTATTATTATTTAAGTGACCTCATGGGTTATGCCATTATGTGAAAATTTTAAGAAAATTTCTCATTTTAAAAGATAAAGAGAAAGAAATTATTCTAAATATATAAAACTAAATAATTTAAGAAGTCCTGGTTAACTATTACCAATAAGTAGGTCTCAAAAGTCCCCCTTTTTAGAATAAATTTGTATTGCCTTCTTTACTAACTTGAAATGAATTCACACGATAAAACCTAATCTATCACACACATAATTTCAAAAAAATACATATTATACCCTATCCATAATATAAAAGAAAAAGAGGGATGTAATTTATGACCAAAAATACATATTTCATTATACATATACCTCAGATTTGACAACACTAGAAGAAAAATCCCATAAATTTTCACCAGTCTCTGATGATAATAACCATCCTTTTATTCATTTGGCTCTTTTTTCAGATTTAAGGAAACTGTGATTGTGGTATACACAATAGCTTTAAGTGCAGACCAAAGTAACTGACCCTATCCAAACTTTTTCATACGCACACAGGAGAATCTGTGGTGAATGAGCAGATTCAGGTAAAATGTACCTTTAATTGAGTAAGGCACATATTATAGGGGTATACAAGAGTAGTTTGTGAAATAAAATATTCTTACAACAAATAATGGAATTGTCTTTTCTTTTATCAAAATACTCTATTAATAGCACTTTTTTCCACTCACTCCCTGGAGTCCTCTCAGGATTACAGCCCACTGATTCCCAGCCAAGAAATCTCATCAACACTGCTGTGCGTTCAAGTTTCCAAGGCTCAGATAGATGCTTTAGCTATTTTTCACATTAGAGTTTTAGTTCTGTTTCATCGCAAGGACACTCTATTTGACCAGTCCATTTGCAATGGAAGTTTATTTTAACAATAGTTGCAAGACTGGAGCTTCAGCCATGAAGCCCCCCATCTGCCACCACACACCCCAGCAGGCACTAATACTACCAAGCACTATCTCTCTTGTTCATAAATGGAGAAGACACGGGTATAAGTGTGTGTGACGGAAAAGTCTGTTGTGGATATTTTTCCTGAAAACATTTAGTGGCTCTTCTGTAAGCCAAACAAACAAACAAAAATAAAAAAATACATATACATAAAAAATAAAGAATAAAGAAAAAGTAGTTTTATTATCATACTGATGACAATCATAGACAAAAGGAATAAAAATCACTCATCTATAAGCTGAGCTGCTTCTATTTGTAGGAAAAAGAGAAAACTTCAAAGGACATTTCTTTCTCTCTTCCATAATCCTTAGGGAAGCTGGGATTTTGCAATTCCCTTCTTATACCTACCCAAATGTTGCCATGTGCTTTTCATAAAAACAAAGGTGAGAGTGTTGTGTCTGAAGACACTGGTCTCTGAATCTGTACAACAAAGGGCAGAGTCTTGGGCAATTGCTCCACTGACCCTGAAAGATCACCTAATTCATTTTTCTGACTCTAAGCACCTTGTCAGCATGCAGAGGAGTATCTCTTCTATTTTCAAGATCTACATAATTTCCCTTGTCAAAGGAAAGTGAGAAGAAAAACAATTATAGGAGGATGCAAGATAAAGAAACCCTCTTCAAATAAATTACCTGAGGGGTTTACATTAAAAACGGGTGGGTAGGGGGCATAGTACAACATCTCATGGTAATCTAGGTTTGTTTAAATCACTAAGGTATTTTAAGCAAATACTCCCTAACCTAATAGCTCGCTGTATATTTTTTATTTTGAAAAAAACACACTATTTTACAAACCATTTTCAAGTCCATTGCTCTATATTAATCAAGTTTTATTGCATCTTGGCTAACACTGACATTGCTTTGCATCATGTTGCTTATAAAGACGAAGTCACAGCTTACTAAGCACCATTTAGAGAGGTGCACTTAAAAGCCTGCAGTACTTTTAAAAAACTATTTTATTACATAAGTGATAGCATCCCAAACTTGTTATTAGAATATCACCTATACCAACTGAACTGCTATTCATTTAGTATTTTTCTAGATGTTAGCCCATACATGTGTGCTAAAACTTCCTATAGATTTTCATAGAGAACCTCACATTGATGGCATTGTGTTGAGCCCTAGCACAAACCCAGGCAGGCAGGAAGTCCAGAATATTCCATGTGTTTTGTTTCTGACTGTTTGGACCAAGGATTCCCCGTATAATACAAATTATAAAAAATAATCCCATGTTATTATGTAATACATTTATATCTCGATACATAAAATATATAGAAAGCTAGAGGCAAAGTTTTTGTCTGTGTACCCCACCACCACTCCATATCCTAGTCTGTGCTAGTTTGGATGTATTATGTCCCCAAAACACCATGTTCTTTAATGCAATCTTGTGGGGGCAGACCTATTAGTGTTGATTAGGTTGGAATCCTTTGATTGAGTTATTTCCTTGGAGACATGGACCCCACCCGTTCAGGATGGGGCTTAATTAAATCACTGGAGTCCTATAAAAGAGTTCACAGACAGAAGGAGCTGAGAGCAGCTGAGAGAGACATTTTGGAGAGTAGCATCTTGGAGATGGCCACTGAAGGCGGACTTTTGCTGAAACTTTGGAGATGCTAGCCCAGAATTTGCTCCAGAGAAGCTAAGCAAAGGACAAACACCTCAAGAGCAACATTCTGAAGAACGCACAGGAGCTGAGAGAGGAGCTGGAACACAACCTGGGATCAGCAGACACCAGTCACGTTCCTTCCCAGCTAACAGAGGTTTTCCGGACACCATCGGCCTTCCTTTGGTGAAGGTATATGTGTGCTGATGCCTTAATTTCGACATTTTCATGGCCTTCAGACTGTAAATTTGTAACCGAATAAATTCCCTTTATAAAAGCCAATCCATTTCTGGTATTTTGCATAATGGCATCATTAGCAAACCAGAACACAGTCATACTACCCCTGGTTTCCAATATTCCTGGGTCATCTTACTCTATAAACTAGGAAGAACACTCACCCTAACCATTGTACATTCATAGTTTGACTTATTTTGGGATTAACAGAACATTTACATTTACTCCAGAGGTGTCTTCTAGAAAGTGTATACTCAGGTGATATGTTTGTGTGTATAAGCTTGCTGTCACATGGTACAAGTTTATTATGTTAAAGTCATTTAAATTGTAATACAAATCCTTTTCAGTCAATCAAGTGATATTGACCTTCTCTCTGAGTACCAGACTCAATGAGGTTTCGTTGGGCTTAAAGTGTCAACTTTCTGAGGTTATAGAATCATACCTAGATGATGCCATGACTGTAAATTCAGTTTGAACTTATAGGGAAAAGTTTGGTGGCTTCTGACCTTATCTCTTTAAATGTGGTGCAGACTGAAGCAGACTGAGTGATTCCACTATCTAACCTATGTAAACACCTGATCTAGGTTTACAGTCATACTGATGCTTCCATTTGGCATTGGGAAAGAGGGCATGGCCACTTCATCTTCCTTTTACAAGTCTCCTTAGTAGTGTCCAAGTTCTATTTCTAGCTTGTACTTAAATCCCTTGTTCCGTAAAGTCAATTTAATAAATCCCTAACTCTGAACTAACTCCTTGCAAAACTGTGTGGCTACCTTGAACTTCCACTGCCAGAGGTGTCCAGTGTGGTATGTTCAACCTATCCAGACACTTATTTATCAGTCACACAAATGGGAAGAACCCAGATACACTGAATTTCAGTTTCCCAAGCAAGCCTCAACATATGAAAAGCAGGGCTTTAGTCCATTAGACCTGAAAACACCGGAGTACTTACAGAGCTGCTGTTTGAAAAATCAGATTCATAACCTCTGCTGTGTGGGAGAAATGGGGATGGTAGACTTTATAAAATCACCAGTATATGACCAAGATTTTTGTCTCTCCAGGAACAGTTGCAAGATCTGCAGGATCTCTCTCAGACTATAGCTTCTCTTATACCCTACCTCCCTTACACAATCAAAGGCAAAATAATCCAGCCAGATAATTTTTAGGGACTCTGTAATGCTCCTTCCTCCCCTCCCAGTCTTGGAGGCCAAGAGCAAAGAGGCTGAAAGAGGGTCTATATAAGGACACAAGGTCTCCACAATCTTAAAAAGACCTGGCACACTCTGGGAATGAAGGAAACTAAATATAATTTAAATTCAAGTTGGGTGGTGGAGTATTGAGCTACAAAGTTCCTTTGTGAGGGCTAATAAATCAAAGACTTTGTCCTTAAAACCCACACTTAATGTACATAACTTCTGTCATGCTCAGCCTTACACAAAATGCTAACGGCATATGTTCCAGAAAAAGGGGTAGAAAATGCCAGGGATGACCGTGCCATTAATTTTAGTATATACCTTTTTATATAATTTTGATAATTTTTAAGTCATGCAATTACATTACCTATAAAAATAAAGAAGAAAAAAGTGGATAAAATTAGGATAAAAATTGGAAATGAAGAAAATATGGGGTTTTAAAGTTTGAAAAATACTGCTTTGATACAAGGAATACCTCAGCCCCCATTTTTTCCTTTGGTAAAGCCAATGGATACTTTTTTCTTCCTTAAACTTTTTGTGTTGAAATAATTTCAAACTTACAGGACAATTGGAAAAATATTACAAAACCCACACTGACAGCTTCCAATGGTTATTTTTAAGTCTTCATTTTACTTGGTTTATTAAAGAAGTGTCAACACATTTGACAATTTCCTCCTTGAAATGTTCTTTACTCTGACTGCCATGAGACATCTCTCCTATCTTCTTGCCTCTCTAGCAGCTGCTTCACAATCTCCCTTTCCCCTTTCACCCAATACTAAAGACAATACTTCTGAGAACTCCTAGTAGACTCTCTTTCTCTTCTCACTTACAATTTCCCCTAAGAAGTCTCCTTTATTCCACTGGTTTTGATTGTCACAAATAAGCTTCTACTAGTCTAAAACTGTATTTCCAGCCCAGACATAAATCTTCCAGTCTCTCTATATATTTTTTTCCAGGAAAAATATCTTATAATTATTTGTACTCTCTAATTTACCCAGTATAACATCTACTCCCTAGTAATGTATCCCTAAATATTCTAGCTAATTATTTTAATTAAGCCTAAACCACCCTTCTTTATTTTTAAACCAACTAAACAGAGCAGTTAAAGTAAGACTTTGAGGGGAGTGGGGGTGGATGGGTAGTAGTAAATGTATGGAGGAACAAAATACTTTTCTTTTGTTTTTGCTTTCTAAACCAATCCCTAATGAGAATATCATTTAGGATCACTTAAAAGCCACTCATTCACAGGGCCTCTTTGGGCTTACTAAATCAAAATTTCTGGGTATAAACTTGAGAATACATATTTTCAAATATTCTCCATGACTTTCTAGTACCTCAGTCAGGTTTATAACCATTGTTCTATGTATCTCTTCATTTGGCTAATATGGTCACTCCAATTATTCAGAACAACAGTCTTTTCAAGTCCTGATCCACCAACCATACCTAAGGCTCAAAATGAGAAGAAAAATGGATGATTATGGAGCAAGTGAAACAAATTTAAGAACATTTATTCAGTATGATTAATTTTTCTTCAATATTGTACTGAAAGGGTATGGGAAGAAAGAATCAAGTGGATTCTGTTACACAGAAAATTATTTCAAGTAGAAAATTTTGTAAGTAGAATGAGCAAAAATAAGTAAGGGAAGAAGAGGGTTATAAACAAATGAGCTCAGTGAAGCTAAAAAATAAATAAAACAGAAGGGTAATTTTCTAAGTTTTAGAGCTAGTGCAAGCTGTCTGTATTTATTTCTTTAAAGCACCCAAAATTCATCTGATATTTCCTTGTTGGGGAAAAAGGCCTAAAGTTCATGGAACAGACCCAAATTAAATCTCTCTACCATAACCATAATTTCTAATAAACCACCCTAGAGAGGTAGAATATTCCACATCTGCACTAAATAAGAAACAAAACACCAGCATTTGCTGTCACGTTAAAAACAAGGTAGTGACTACTAAACTATAGCATTTTGATTGCAAGAATTATTCGATTACTAAGGAGCCAGTTTAAATTTTCCCCATTTTGCTTTCTTTTCTGTAATATTTGCTTTTTCTCTATATTCAGAAAAAATCAGGTCCATTCAACTACAATTTGTGGCATATCTAAAACAGCTGTGGTTGAATGATGCACTAGTTGAAATCCCCCAAATTATGTGAGTGTGAAGACTGAATTTCTTGGGAACAAATAATAGCAAAAAATAGAGAGTTGGGGGGGCAGGGGAGAACTCAGCAGGAAAGCCAAGTACATTCCCTAATGAGCTGTTTGATGAAGTCATAAATTCCTCTCTTTCTTTTCTAAGTGAAGTCTCCAAACAATACATATGCCACAGACAGAGATCAAAATTCAACAATTTTTAGAAATCACACCTTTAATTTTGTCAGTTCTTACAAGTAATTTGATGTTGTCTTGCAAATTTCAGTAATGAAATGTCTGATCATTTTTTAAACTGCCCTAGCTTAGTTACATAGCAAATATCCAAATATAAATATTCCATTTAGATTATGCCCTTTTCAAAACTCAATACTATGTGAATGCATTTTTTTTCTTAAGAGCTGCTGCAAAATCAAATAATGGCAAAAATAAACTAGTTAAAATATTTGATTTTAAAAATCAGTATATTATATACAGCTGTAAATGCCATTAGTATTACTTCAGGCAAACTTGGCTATCACCAAGCAACTTCTGGGAATATGGCAATATAATGTATGCAGTATTCACAAACTGAAAAATATAGCAAAATCATATGGCAGGAAAAGCCTGTTATTTTCTAACACCATAAGCCTGCCATGGTCAATTAAGAATACAACACTTCATTACCCTCAGACCACTGTGAGCTTCCATAGTTTGAAGTAATCAGTACTAAAAGAGGAAGAAAAAAATCTGCTATGCTGCTCAAAGCATTCCAGTGTTACACTGACATTATCTTTGCATGACTATAAACCTCTGTGTTGATTTGTTGGGTGGAAGGGTGAATACCACATAAATCCCATGGGTATGGACTTGTTCCTGGATAATGAATCATTACAAGGCAATTAGCAAATTTACTGAACTTCTGCCATGCCAATGTAATTGTTTAGATAAGAACTTCTTGGACCATTAAAGTTCTTTGGCACATAGATTCATAAGTATCAAAGTGTGCTGATTATAAGAAAAGTCAGCCTTTGGGAAATGTAAACTGTACAAGCAATTTTAACAAGAGTAAGTGAGAAATTAATACATGCTAATTGTTTTTGCAAGTGGAAGAAATATGAGACACAGGTCTTGCCTTTGAAACCTTATGAATTTTTACAGAAGACACATTTATATACAACAGCTAAATCACAACACAAGATAATAAATAACTGCCTAACATCTATCTTGGGTTGCTTTGCACTGATTTTTGTTATGCTTAAACAAAACATTTAGCATATTTTTTCCAGCATATAGTAGGTACTCAATAAGTGGAAGCTAGAATATGTGCACGAAGGTGTATGTGACAGAAAGTAAGTGTAACAAGTTTTTAAAGCATGTTCAGATTAAATGTGGGTGTGTTGTCAGGAAACACTTCCTAGAGGGGTGAGTATTTGAGCAGAAGGGCATTCTGTGTTAAAATGAGAAGAGGAAAAAAAATGCAAAAACACAGAAATGAGTGTACTAATTCAAAATGGAGGAGAGGGACATGAGGCAGAATCAACATGCAAAGGCCAGGCTTAGGAATGTGGATGTTTTCAAATAGGCTATGGGAGACCACTGAAGGTACTGGCAAACATCACTTTTAAGGAAGATTAACCTGCCTTTGGTGAGTCAGATGAGGTAGAGAAAACAAACATGTTAAAATGTTATCATAGCAATCCAGGAAAAATTGATGAGGCACTGGAGTTGGGTGTTAAGTAGTGGCAATAAAAAAAGAAATTGGAGATGTTTCAAAGGAAGAATTAACAGGGCTTAGAGACTTAACTCCACGTAAAGAATGAAAGAATGGGTAGAGTTAAGAATAATTCTAAGGTTTCTAGCCTGGAGGTCTCAATAGAAATGAGAAACTTGGAAAATAGCAATATTTTAAGCAGGGAGAGAAGTGGAAAATGGATGGTAAGTTAACATCTCCTAATTATAAAATGTTCCTTTTACTATTTGTACAGTCCTTTCCCAAACATTTATTTGATATCAATCATGGTGAGATGGGCAATGCTGGTATTATCTCCACTTAGCAGAATTAGAATTGAGGTTCAAGGAGGGAAAGACATAAGTGAAAACTTAAGATCATCCAAGAAAACCAGGTCCTTGGCTTCCTATACCAAGGGTCTTTTCCCTCAAATAACATTTTTTAATACCACAATATATTTATATATAATTAACCAGGAGTTGAACATTTAAGTTCTAATAATTAACTTAATACCAGGCACTGTCCTAAACACTGGAAGGAGAGTAATGAACAAGATGAGCATAGATCCTGCTATTTTTATGGGGATGACCAACAAGTAACAAATACATAAAAAACAATTTCAGATATTAAGTGCTATAAAAAACAAAGGTGGATGTGCTGGGAAGGAGAAGGGCTAATTTAGAAGGTGGACAGGGAAGGTATCACTGATGAAATGATACCTGCCTAGACCTGCATAACAAAAAGGAGTTAGCCATGTGATGATCTGGGGGCAAAGTATTTCAGACAGGAAGAAGAGAAAGTGTAACAGTCTTAGGCAAATACAAACCTGGACCAGTTCAGGAAGACAAAAAGGAACAGTGCACAAAGAGAGGATGACCAGCAGATGAAGTGGGAAAGGCAAACAGCGATCCGAGAGCTAGGGCCTGCAGGGCTTTATAGTTTGGATAACTGTACAAGACTGGGTATTCCTGTTGTTCTGGTGTAATTAGTTATAGCACTCTTTCACTCTCAAAAGTGTTCTAATTTCAATGATAAATTAAATGGTCACCCTAGTTCCAGGCTTTGTATGGTAACGGCTTAGAATTGAATCCAAAATTCAGTGGGAAACCATTGGTATTTGTTTTAGCAGCTAGGAAGCTAAAACAGAGATCTCTCCAAAAAGTGAGTGTTGGCCTCCAATTCAACTCTCTCCTGCCATAATTTAAAAGTAAAGTTATGCCTAAGTTTAGGCTTTCTATAAGGTTTTTTTTATATTGTTGTTGATTTTATCTAGTATTTTTATTTTTTTGGTCTCGAGAAACTTACAAACTTACTGAGCTTTGCTGCAACATTTCTTTCATATACATGAGTGAGATTTTCTAGAACCAACTGTTCTGGAAAAAATTGAGATATACTTCCTCAATGTGAGGTTAAAGTTCTATAATCACAATATTCCCAATTCCTCTGCTTTGCAAAATACTGAAAAGAGCATACCAGCATCTTATTTATTAAATCCATAACTAATTTATACTACCTTACTACAGATTTGGTTTTGTGAAGACATTAATCATTGTGCTTCCTCTTTTAATAATGAGATCCTTCACATCTGTCTCAATGTAAGAGACCCAAACCATGAACAACATTTTAATGGGAGACCCTCACGAAAACAGAGGGGGGTATTTCCACCAGTCCACTGAAAGCAATGAGACAGCATCTATGAAGGCAGCATGGTTTATTGTGAAAAGATCATTCCGCTGATTTAGTCAATAATGAGCTGGAAAGGGAAAACAAGCAGACAATTATCAGGCTTTTGTACTTTTCCAATGTAGAAAGTGACATGAATGTGACATAGAGCAGGAGCAATAACAAGAGAAGAGAGTGGAAGTAAAAGAGATATTGCAGATTTAGAATTGACAGCACTTGGCAACTGACTGGACACAAAAGGTGAGGGAAGAGGAAAAGACTCCAAGATTTTTTTTCCTGATTCCTCACTGTTGGTTAATGCCAACAACTAAAATTAGTAAAGAAGAAAAATTAGGTTTTGAAGTGAAGATGAGGCATTGACAGGACACCAATGTGGAGATATCCAGCAGAAAGAGGGCGATTTAATGATGATTTTTTAATTCTGAGACATAAATGCTAAAATATTTCTACCTCCTTTCCTTTTTCTAACAATGTTAGCTTCAGAATCGAAGAATAAAAGGCAAACTAGAAAATTAGATATAATACTTTCAAAATTTAGGCCCCCCAAAAGCCCATGAATGTTAAATCCTGTGAGCAAAAGTAACTATATTAATGCTGTAAACATTGAAAAATTATGTGTAAGTCCAACAATGATCACTGTCATGTTGATCTAAGTATTTTACTGGCCCAAGCATATTCCAACAAAAAAGAAAAAGGAAAAAAAGAAAAAAAAACTGAAATATGAATTTCATGGTATGCTCTCAAGTGACATGGTATGCTTTATCTGATAGCTGTTTCTAGATTTTCAGGAAAGGATATTAACTCATGTTAATAACTTTAATTTTCCTGTTTACCAAATAGTGAAAAACTATTAACCCATCTTCCATTGTTCTAAGGAAAGAAGTATAATCTCACTTTATTTTATAAAGAGGCAATGCAATAGCCAATGTTTCATTAATTCACTTTAATTACACATCATCGCCAACTATTACATTCTGACAAATGTCTCCCAAAGAAATTTCTATGTGTACTGTTAATTCTTCAAATGCCAACTCATACATGTTAAACAATTAAGAAAATTAAAACCTGTTGCAAAGTTTAATGAACTCTGAATACCTATAGAAAATCATTCAATGCAGAATTTTCAGAAACACATTCAACATCTTTTACAGAAAAAATTGCTATATTTTTATGAACTGCTATTGCTTTGAGTCAGTTACAAATATTTAATTTGTAATTGTTCAGAGCGAATTTGACTTATTCAAAGCAAAAAGATCAGCGTCAGTAAGATGACATAGGCTGGTATCATACTAAAAGTAATCTGAGATGGCAAAACGAAAATCCTTGATGAAAACGGGAAAGTAAAAAGGGACTGGGCCAAAAGCACCTGGTCATCATAGTAATGCTGGAAAAACTTTGGTTCCAAAAGGGAAATTAATACTCAGGTTTATAGGGAGTAGAAGAACATTCTGACCATGAAGTGAGTACAGGCAGGACAAACTCTCTAAAGAGCTTTCTAGGCAGAGCTTAATAGCAGTGCAGAAGGCGGATTCAAAAAGAATTATACAGGGTTGATATCACTATAAAGATCTGATCAGAGAAGAGGCCAAACCAAAGAATCATTTTCAGCAAAGACAAACTTCTCTTTCCAACTATGACAGCCCTGAAAGTGGCTATGTGTGCTCTCTAAATCCTGGAATTCTATAGCAAAAGTCTGGACATTCATTTTCAAAATCAGTAACTTTCATAGAACCAACATATGATAGTGAAAACACTTTTAGCACCAGATGACTAAGAGGATACATAATGACCAGAAAGTTATTATGAATTTGATAACTGTCTAAATGTATCTGCATTTCATTGAATGGGATGGCTTCTACTGAAATTTGGAAAACATTAATACATATCTGAGTCATATATTATTAATTCAGCCTATAGTCAATACTTGGATGTGCAGGCCCCTTAAAGTGTCCACTACCCATATACAGACTAAAGATCACTGGTATGGCTTCTCCCTAAAAGTTGTTCTAAAAGGCAGAGATGATGTAAAGTAGGTTTTACCTCCCTTTTTTTATTTATTCCTTTTTTTTCCTTTACACTATTGCTTCAAACAGGCTCTTCTTTCATGGTTACTTGTATATGTACGTTATGAATTAATACTTTGTAATGAAGGGTGTAACAGGCTGGTATTCAAGGGTTATAAACCTTTTTCTCCAGAGAACGGAACCATGGAAAAAGCTAACAAGCTACTAAACGAAAAAAACTGAAGAGGTTCTTAAATCCATAAAAGAATCAGCCAGAAAGCAGAATGGCATTCAGATGGGACAGGAATTACAAAGGAAAAGAAGCAGGTGCAGAAAAGTTTTTGTTTTGTTTACTAAGATACTTCAAATCAGTCAGAAACTGGGTTATAAATGGGATTAGCAAGAGTTGGTGGGACAAGTCTAGCTCATAAACTTATTATCCTGCTGTTAGAAGAGGAATTTCGATGCACTACCTAAAAGCATAAATTCCGAAGTAAAAAAGGATGTGCATTTTAATTCCCACTCCACCACTTTTATCTTTGAGCAACAGAGGAAATTATTTAATCTCTCTTAATCTCCATTTCCACATCTCAGAATGCTGTGAGGACTAAATGATGTAATGTATCACTAGCATAAGCACAATACCTGACATACAGAAGTCCAATAAAAGTTTATTACTGTTGTTACTGTATTGCCTAGTAGGATCCTGCTTCTGTTTTCCAAAGGTTCTTAATCAGTGGTAGGTACAAGACAAAATCTAGTGGTGGTTAAACAGGAACCTAAAATTCAATACATCTGTAATGGAATCCACTGTCTTCATACATACTTTGCTTTCTGCCTATATTTCTTATCTTAAGGGATGGCAACACGTCCACAGGGTCTTCCCAGCCAGAAACTTGAATGTGATTCTCAACCTCTCCTTAACAGCTGGATTCATTCTACCTTTTGACTAACGCTTAGGCACTGTCTTACTTCAGGTCATTATAATCTTGTGTTTGAACTACTTGAAATCAGCTAGTTGTCCCCTTTCTTATTCTTGTTTTGTTTCAGTCAATCCTTTCCAAATTGGCAACATTTCAATCCAGTTCATATGTCTCACTGGCTTTCAACACTGAACTGACTCACCATTCCTTCATGGTGGAGAGAGGCACTGAATATAAAGAGCAGCTGGTTCTGTATATGTTTCATAAATGGTGCTACCCATGGTTGTAAATTTTTTCTTTTGGCATAAAGGGTCCTTTGTAAATGGGTCTCCAAATACCTCTCCAGTTTCATCTTCTGTCCTTGAATCTTATGTTTGAGTAATGCCAAACTGGATAACCCCAGAAAATATTACGGCATGTAATATTTACACATACTATTCCCTCTGCCTGGAATAACCTTCTCACCTCTATTCAACTAGAGAAATTAAGATCATCTTTTAAAACCCAATTTATATTTTCAAATATCCAGAAATACTTCCCTTAACTACACAAGCTACTTATTCTCTCTTCCAAACACTGCTATAATAATAGTTCTATTATTGCAGTTCTCTCATAGTATTTGTTTATGTTTCACATCCAAGGTTCTCAAGTTAGCTTTTTTTTTAAAAAAAGGACTATCCTGCTTAACTTAAAATCATACCAGTCACTCCATTTTTTGTTGAGTAAATAAATGAAAAAACAATAAATGAATGAGCGAACTGCAATATAAGAAGCCATACATTAGATCTAATGAATGCCATTAAGTGGGAAAATTTTCCTGAATTTATCATCACAATCAATGAAAATTAAATGTTAGAAATATTAACTACAGCTGGTTTTATGTTAGACTTTATATACTACCATTTAATGTATACTTTGTTTTATGTAAAATTAGATGAGGAATTGAAAATATAATGAAGTCCTTATTTTAGAAACAGCTGTTCTATTTAGAAATAAATATTAAGTTTTTGAAAATATAACTAAGTCTTATTTTAACTTGATCATACAAATAAAATTATATTCTATCAAAGGAAAAACAGGAAAGATTAATTAACCAGCATATCTTTATACTTTTAGTTTGTCTTATTTGTTTGACCTACAGCACACATTTTAAAAAATATACCAATTACTTCCAACTACAAAGGTCCAATAGAATAATTTGTACAAACAATGTGTTCCTTTTAAATCTGTGCCTCACACTACAATGTCAAAAGATAAAGTAGTCCCTAGAGAGTCAATTTCCATACCTGGCAAAAGTTATTGCAAATCTAAATGCAAAACTGAAGGCAGTTAAAATAACCTGGTGGGGTTGGGGAAATTCTTCAAAATCATCTTCACTTTCAGCAAAGATAGAGATAGAGAAGGTGAAATCAGAATGGACTTCTTGGGCTCAACTAGCATGTCAGCTAGGATACTCAACTATATTTACAAAACAGCATCAGAAACATTCTTTACTGTGAATAAACAAAGAACTCATTCAAAACAGCCATAAAAAGATCCGGTAGACTGAAGCCATTATTGCTCAAGAACTGATTTTTTTTAAAGAAAAAGTATTCATTGAGTTGAGAAAAGATAAAGATTATGCCATTGAAAACTGAAACCATATTAGTGGCTCTATATAATTGGCACAGAACACAACTAAAAATGTACTCTAAAACAATTGTTCCAAAAACCCTACCTGATAGTCCCTGCTGATAAAATTTATTCATTTTTAATAAAGCAGTAAAAAGCTATTAAAAGCAACTAACAAGACAATGACAATTAAATGCAATACATTAGCCTGGACTAGATCTATTAATGGAAGAGAAAAGGCCCCAAAGGACATTGTTAGGACATAAGAAAAAACTTGAATATACACTAAAATCTTTGTATCAATGCTAAAATTCTTGAGCTTGATAACTGCACTTAAGGTAACAATATAATTAATATGAATGTATACAACCTACTGACAGGTTTGTATTTGTAAAACTGATAGATAAGTATATACATAAATAGACTGATAGATAAAATGATACCGCAAATGTTGCAAAATATTAAAATTAGTGGCTCTGGATTACTGGGGTGGGCAGTAGCGAGGGTATGTTGGTGTTCTCTGTAAGGGGTCTGTATTATTTTTGAATTAGGACATCTTGTACGTTTGAAATTATTTCAAAATTAAAAGTTTAAGAAAAAAAGTGATTAAAAATAATGCCCAACAGATGAGCTGTTGGGACTGGAACCACCAATACTGGTGGAGGTAAATGTGAAATAACTGCCATGCTGCCAACAGTATGGGTAATACAGCATCTGGAGTGCTCTAACTTGATCCCTCCCAGCTCTCCTGAATTACTCAATTGTTGAAATCAACAAATCCAAGAGAGAGAGCAGCAATACAACCAAGAAAAATAAAAAGCTATCGATTACAAATACCACAATACATTTGGCTCAGTGGCCACAGAAGGTTGCAGGTCATTGTTGGAGAAGGAACAAGGAGAGAAGACTTTTTAAACCAAGATGGTTATAAATATTAGGGAAGAGTTTAGGAATGCAGGGTCAGAAAAACATGAATGTTTGCTTTTTATTTGAGATTCCTCAGGCATTTATTGCTGTTTTAATTCAATCAAAGATAATGGATTATTTAAAAAAAAAACAAGGATTTGCAAACTGGTATGAAAAAGGAGGTGGGAAATCAATAGCAAATAAACAGCAGCTAATGTCCTCATAATCTGGAATCCATGTCAGAGAATCCTCTGGACTCAATCCAACCACTGCCCATTCAGGCCTCTATCTTTCCAATCTAAAAAAGCTTCTTCTTAGAAAATGTACATGTTAAGAAAAAGTGCCTCATATGATGCTCTATAAACCAATGTTATAAAATAGTAGAGTCCAAAAGATAATAGAAAAGACAATATCTGAAACATTTGACAGAAAAAATACCCAATCTTAATGATACTTAGTGATGAGAATTCTACAGCCTCCTTCAGGAGCCTGTTTTAGTGTTTAATAACTCCTTTGATTCAGAAGCTATAATTAACTATCTCTACTGCTATATTTTAAGCCCATTTTCTCCTTTCGATTCTTTATGAGATAAATTATAATTAGTTTGTGTCAATATAATAATATTTCATATGCTTGAAGGAGTTAAAGTTTGAGTTTCCTTAACTAATTTGATATTTTATAAGGACAAAATAAAGTCCCAAGCCTTTTCATCTTTACTCTTAGGTCCTATTTTCTGTTATTTTTACCACTTCTATTGCTCTTTTTCTGATTCTATTAAAGTTTGCCACATCCTTTTAAACCAAATTTACTCCAGTAAGAAAAACTGTATCAAACTATATTAAGCTCAAACAATGCATAAAATTGTTAATAACACCAACTTATTTACTGTACAGCGCTTAGTAAACCATTTTCTTATTATTTTCCTCTTTTAGACTCATTAGAAACTTCCAAGCTAAAAACAGAAATGGGAGATTATATCCCTGGTCTTGCAAATGATACTGTAGGGGCATAATGCTCATATTTTTTTTTTCTTTTAAACTTTTTTAAATGCTTATATACAGTAGAGGAGACAGAAAAAAAGGTATGAGTGATAATAGTGACAGTTAAGTAGAAGAAAAGGAAGTAGAGGGAATTCACTTCAGGTGGACCCAATCTTTTTTGAAAATAGTAAGTGAGAATGACAGATAAAGTATGGCTTTCAGGACTTAAGGAGAGAGGAAGCAGCTTAAACAGTCACTAGCAGAATGTGACCGGAAATTAACTACAAACAACTAAAAAGCCATAATTGCCTCATTTCCCCTTCACCTAACTGAAGATTTCTTTTGTTAGTCTCCTTATGAGTCAAAACTTGGAACATACAGCCTCCAATTTATTTTTCTTCTGAGATAAGTGGAATTTAAACCCTGGTCAAACAAAAGAGTGATCCACTAATCTTACTTCTGAATTACTTTAAAAGCTAAGAAAATTAGTGAACAAAAGGCATATGTATTTAAGGACAGAACTGGGGAGAACTGTTAAGATGAAAAGGAGAATTAGGAATAGAAGAAATTGGCTTGGGGCAGCCTGTGGGAGGTAGAAAGATAGGTCCATGTTTAGAAGTGGTTTTAATAGTTAATTAGCATAGGAATACATTATTTATAAGTTTTTCATTTGTCCTGTATGTTATATATTACTGTCCAAAGTAATAATTTTATAGAAAGTGCAAGCAAGAATATTTAGTGAAATGTGCCTGTTTTTTCTCAACAGCTATTCAAGGATGAAACTATTCTGCATCACTCTGTGTGTATTAATTATCTAATGAGGCACCACTAATTACCTCATAGCATATACATCCCTCAGGTTAAAGAGAACCCAAGAAGAATCTAAGGCTCTCTAGAATTTAATTTGAAACCTCATTCCCTGAAGTGATAGAAATATCATAAAGGAACACAATACAGTAGTTTAAAAGAAAGTAAGTATCTAATTGAGCAGTCATTTTTTATACACATTACTGTGATTGCACAATAGCAAAATTTTCATGTCTCTAAAGTATATAGGGAAAACATTTTTAAGATATGATTCTAAGTTAGTGAAATTGTATAACAAATGGAATACCTAAAATATGTCTCAAGAGAAAATTTTTCAGTAAAAATACACTTTTATGTGCACCAGAAAAATAATAATTTCAAAATGTGAGTTATCCGCTAAAGGTCTAGGACTACTTAGAATTTATTTCAATATGTGGATGACTTTTGGCAGCTTGGTATCTTTTTCCTATTCTTGATCACGAAAATAACATTACACAACCTACTGACTAAATTCAACGTTAACAAGAAGCTTTACTTTATATCATGGCATCATGAGGTCCCCTTTATTAAAAACATGTACAGGATCGTTATAGAGGAAGATATATTTACAAATTACATAAGGAAAACTGATCCATTGCCAACAATCTAAAACTCATTTGAATCACTATGTACAGTTTATTTTTCAAGGCAACATAAATGAAGCATGCCTTTACCAAAATTTGATATTTAAATTTGGCAAGACTGAAAATGGTATAGATACCTTAACACAAAAACAAGATCATATGACAGCATTCTTAAATTCAGTTTATGTAAAAACTTCTATAAACAGATGTGCCATCTTCCAATAAAGTGCATAAGTTTCAAAAAGTAGTAATAGAAGTAGGAATTTCAAATTTTTAAGGCAAAAATTTGGAAAGAGACCCATTTCACTGCATATGATGCATATGTGTCATAGATTCCCTAAGCACTCCCTCCTTCTTCACTCCTAACTAGAATTTTTTGAAAAAGTCAATATTTATGGTATAATCTTAAAGTTAAATGCTTAGGCATTGGTATATTTCATGCACAGTGTGCTGGTTTGTATATATTATGTTCCCCCCAAAAAGCCATATTCTTTAATGCAGTCTTGTTGGGGCAGTTGTATTAGTGTTGATTAGGTTGGAATCTTTTGATTGAGTGTTTCTATGGAGATGTGACTCAATGAACTGTGGGTGATGTGTTTGATTAAATTATTTCCATGGAGATATGGAGCCCACCCATTCAGAGTGGGTCTTGATTTAATCACTGGAGTCCTATAAAAGAGCTCACAAACACAAGGAGCTCAGAGCAGCTGAGAGGGACTTTTTGAGAGAAACTAAGAGCTGACACTGACACTGACACTTGGAGATGCTAGCCTAGAGACTGCTCCAGAGAAGCTAAGAGAGGACCCCGACACTTAGATTCACAAGAGCTGAAGAAGCTAAGAGAGACCCAGAGACATTTTGGAAAAAGCCATTTTAAAATGCAATATGGGAGCAAAGGAACAGCAGATGCCAACCACATGCCTTCCCAGCTGACAGACGTGTTCTGGACTCTGTTGGCAAGTCTTCAGTGAAGGTATCATCTTGTTGATGCCTTAGTTTGGACACTTTAATGGCTTCCAAACGGTAAATTTATAACTTAATAAATCTCCTTTATAAAAGACATCCATTTCTGGTATTTTGCATAACAGCAGTATTAGCAAACTGGAACACACAGCTAGACAGGGAACTCCCTGGGGGTTGCAAGAACACTCCAAACACCCCCTTCCCTGACAGCCCAGGTGATACATGCTACCACAAGCTCAGCCATGCTAGGCCCGGGGTGGGGGCGGGGGGCATACAGACTCAGCCAGGACCAGCTGGATGTTAGGACTCTGTCCTCAACAGTGAGTGAGGCCTAAAAAAGGCCTGTAGTTCTCAAGGTTGCCCTACATGCCTTGCAATGCATTTCACCCTCTATCTATGTAAAGAATTAAAACTTCTATGTGGACTGCCCAGTTTTAGTGGTCAATCACTCAAATTGGCCCTCCAACCCAGATTTCCACAGTCTCACTGAAAGCAGATGAAAAGAAATAATGAATTCATTATTATAATACTCACTTATCAAATTATAGTTAATATTTTTGATGTGTCATAAGTCACTTCACAGTGATTTGGAGCTCCTTAAGGAAATGCCAATAAATATTCAAATATCCCTATTCTAATAAAACAAGAGATTTCCAATCACAAGAATTCACAAATAAAAGAATACTCAGTGCACCATAGCTTTTGTGATAGAAACATTACCTAGTATACATTTAGATTTTAGAATGACAAGTAGCTAAATGTAAATAATATTTTCGGATATTTTAGGACCCTTAGGAAGGCTACAAAAAAAACACAGCACAATAACTGGGAAAAATTAAAGCACATTACGCTTCTCAAATTTGCTAGATAATCCTATAATCACATTGTCAAAACTAAATATAACTATGAATGAAACAAAACTGAGCGCTCTGGGAGACTTTAAATTCTGCCAATACAAATTTCCAGAAACACAGTTGAAATCTTTTTTCTCCTGAGATTAAGAGAAGGGTTTTTCCTTCTATTTTTCTGCATGACAGGTTTTCCAGATTATAAACAGACACAGAGCATCATATTTAAAAATCTTGGAGAAAAAATAATCAGCATTTTGAGAATAGTCTAGAAACGTATGTCATGACCTCATATGCAGCTGGTCTATTCTCCACACTCATTATTACTTAGATGACTTTGGTCATGCATTTCCTCCCTGTTCCCGCTCTCAACTGTTCACATTCTTCCTTCAATCCCAGCGTTTCCCAAACAGTTCTCTGTAAAACATTAGAGACCCAGGAGATTTTAAATGGATATTTCTGTCAACTAAATTTGGAAAATCTTTCATTGGATATCTCCTCTCAAAATTCACAAAATACAGTTTGGAGCCAGAATGTGAGGGTCCTTGAAAAACAGGCTAAAGAAGTAGATTTTACTTTGTAGGCAATGTGAAAAGTGTAGAGGATTTTAAGCAAGAGAGAGATGAACTGTTTCATGAGAATGAAGAGGATGCTGGATAGGTGGCATTGGGAAGCAATTAAGAGATCATTAAAATAATCATGCAAGACAGGCCAGGGATGAGGCAGCAATTGTATAAATAGGGAGGAGAGAACATATTAAACCTTTTCTAAGTAGAATGAAAAGTGCCTGGTAAAAAATTGGATGTGGGATGAAGGAAAGGGCAGAAATGAAGATAGCCTAGGTTCCCCACCATTACTATTTTCTTAATAAAAAAGGAGACAAGATAACCTGAATGAGAGGGCACGAAAATTTAAAGAGATATAAGGAGAACAGTGAAGCGAGCCAGGTTTTGGATCAACTCCAATGAGCAAAAGGAAAGGGTGCTGATTGCTGAAGAGTAAAATAAGTACCCAACATGACCATTCATGGAGTCATTTCTGATCGACCCAGCCAGTTTTATCTTTTCATCCTCTAAATACCCTATAACTATTTTTCTAGCCTTCCTTGTGATATGCTATAATCTGTGGTGTGTTATTATTTATATACTTCTCTCACTTCTACTAGATTTTAAGTACTTTCTTGGGGGAAAGGGAGTTTTAGATCTTATTTCTTCTGTATCACCTTTCATAAAATACCATAAAGCAGGCATTTAAAATATCCTTCTTAAATTGGAGATATAAATAGATGGGTCTTTAAAAATGTGTAACCACGTTTCAACTCCACGTTTCATTTCCTTGTTCCTCTATAGGTAAGGTGCTCCCCTGCACACACACACACACCCACCCAGCTCTAGCATATTTCATGATTTTCTCTTGGTCTTTGGTTTTCTGCAATTTGATTGTGATGTGCCTAGGTGTGATTTTTTTGTTTGGGATTTGTGGATTGTTGTTGGATTTGTTTTTGGCATTTATGCTGCTTAGTGTTCTCTAAGATTCCTGGGTCTGTGGTTTGCTATCTGTCCTTAATTTGGGGACGTTCTTAGCCATTATGACTTCAAATATTTCTTCTGTTCCTTCTTCTCTTTCCTCTCCTTCTGTTAACCTAATTAGGCATATTGTCTATGTTACACCTTTAAAAATTGTCCCATGACTCTTGGATGTCCTGTTGTGTTTATTCTACATACTTTTTCTCTTTGCATTTTATTTTGGGAAATTTCTACTGACATAGCTTCAAGCTCACTAAATCTTTCCTTAGCCATATCAAGTCCACTGAGTTGCTCACTGAAGGCATTCTTCATTTCTATTACAGTGTTCTAGCACTTGCTTTTGATTCTTTCTTAAAGTTTCCATCTCTTTAAGAACATAATCCATTTATCTTTGCATGCTGTTTAGTTTATCCATAGTGATCTTAACATATTAATCACAGTTATTTTAAATGCCCTGATAATTTCAACATTTGTGCCGTATCTGAATCTAGTCTTCATGATTGCTTTGTCTCTTCAGACTGTGTTATTTTCTCAACTTTTGGCATGTTATTGTAATTTTTTGTTCAAAGCCAGACTAGGATGAATTGGGAAATAGGGACTGAGGTTAATAAGCCTTTAGTGTGAATATTTATGTCCATCTGGCTAGGAGTTAGGCTGTATTTATAGTTTGCTATAGTTACAGGTGCCTGAGGATCCTTGTTTTTGTATCCCCTCCTGACTTTGGGTTTCCCTAAGCATGCCTCCTTAGAGAGTCTATGTCTTGCAGTTCTTTCAGCTGTAATTCAGTTTTATTCTTGAACACTGTTTGGGTGGTAGTAATGTATGGTCCAGGGGTAGAGTTCTATAATCTTCTGATTGAATATCTTTTAGTGGGTCTGTGTCTTGACCTGTGACCATTATAAATGGTTTTGTTGTTGTTGTTTTTGTATAGTTTTTCCCCCATCTCCTTACCAGAGACAGGAATGCTGGAAAGAGCTGCAGTGAAAAGAATACCCTTCTCTCATGACTATGGGACATGGCTCAGATAAAGTCTCACACTGTCGAGCAGGCTTTGTTATTGGGAAGGTTCTGAGTATATTTCACAATAATTATTCACCCTCTCCTCCTACCAGAGCCATAAGAGGATCTTGGGTGGGGTTACTGAAGCCCAAGGATATGTGGGGGCTCCCCCTAAGACTAAACCCCACCCCCAGGAGTCTATAATTCTGAATTAGTGCATACTTGGTCTCCAGTTATTTGTCAAAATTGCCATTTAAGTTTCCTACCAATGAATGGCTCCAATGGCTTCTGTTCCAGATAAGCAGATCTTGGCTGTGACTCTCTGGATAAACCTGTCCTTCCAGTGGCAGTTTTCCCTGTAACATCAGTTCTCTGATGGGTCCAAAAAAAGTAACTGATTTTTCAGCGTGTCCCACTTTTTCTTGTTTTACAGATGGAAGTGACAACTTCCAAGATCTTTAAATGTCAGAGCTGAAACCAGAAATCTCAATATCTACTTTTGATATTAATTCACATTATTATCAAAATCCTATTCTTTCAGATTTCTATATAAATCCCATTCTTTCAGGTTTCTGTTCTCAACAAGGGGGAAGGGAAGACACATATATAGCACATTTAAGGGCGCTAGTGGCTGATGATAACTTAAGTATGCTACAACTGTGCAAACCTTGTATTTGGAGTCAAAAGTTCTGGCCTTGAAACTCTTTATATGGGATACCTTGCATCCACCTTTTAAGGTCTCTAATCTTACTTTAAACAAATAGTTGTGAAATCACATTTTAGTCATAACTTGTATAGATTATTATAACCCCACGCAACATTTTCATTTTAAAATAAGAAACTGAGAAGGACAAAGCTTTATATTAATGAATGCAAACACTAAGGAAAGAATTTCAGAAAATGAGGAGAATCAACATTCTTCTTTGTATAGATCCTTATTGCTGTGGCCCAGTTTCTCTGTTTCACTGCTTCTGTTTGCTAAATCTTCATTAGAGTAATCATTTTTAAAGTTAAAAACAAATAAGAGGAAAAAATGAGGAAATAGATCAATGTGTAGACAAATAAATAAATGATACAGCAAATGTAGCAAATGTTAAAACTGATGGATCTGGTTAGGGGAGAGAGGTAGGGCTATGCTGTAGTTTTCTGTATAGGTTTATATTACTTTTTAATTGTCCTGTAAGTTTGAAAGTCTTCTAGAATAAAAAGTTTTTAAAAAACAAATGTGGAAAGATTTACATTTACATATTTTTTAGATGTTCGGTTATGGAAATTTTCAAACGTACACAAAAATAGGCAAAAATAATTGCCTCTATTCACTTATAATACAAATTCAATAATGTCAACATTTTCGCCAATCTTGTCTCTCTCCCTCCTACTTTTTTTTTTTCCTGGAATATTTTAAAGCTAACCCCAGATATCATGCAAATACTTCAGTATACAGCTCTCTTGGATTGGAAAATCCATTATGTTTACACTTTAATATATTTCAAAAACATTGACAAAATCTCCTTTAAAACAATGGTGGGTTTTTAAAAATCATTAATTCATTACAGAAGAAGTACCATAATAGATACCCATATTTTGTTCCTTGCTTTGAATATATTTGCACATATTAACCAATATTTTCCCACCTCCCTTGATGATGGTAAACACCATAATTTAGTTCTTATATATGAAATACTGAGGGGAGATGATGACTGATTTAGAAACCAAAGAAATACCACCCAGAGGTAGATACAGTGACTGAACTGACTGACCTAATCCCACTTTGGGAGAAAATGAGGTCATTTTCCTGTGTATGAGGGACAGCTGTATGTTGTTGCCACAGTGTTGCTGTTCAAAAATTAAAGCATTAGTAGAAGAGTATGGGTAAATGTTGAGAAATCAAAGGGGTGAACTGAATTGGTTACTATGTACAGATTCTTTTATCCACCCTTCTATCCTCCAACTGTTGGAGAGGTCAATAAGCTAAAACCATCTCCCTTAGCGTTAAAATTCTGGACGAGAATTAGGTTCTGCAAATAGAAGCAACTCATCCAAGAAGATGAAAACAAATGTGAAGCAGAGGCCATTTTCCTGCCCCCTTTGGTTTTTTCAACCGCAAACAAGGACAAGGAAAGGTAAAGTTCTTTACAACAATACTCATAGTGGCACTTTCCAACTTTCTGAGTGTTATTAGGTAACTGTGGCCACAGCAGCAGCAGTGGGTCAGTTCTGTACTCTCTGGAAGTCATTCCAGTAGGAGCAGCCTATACCCCACTCTTTAGATTTTCCAACAATTTTATAAGCACCTAATTCCCTTGTATTCAATATCTTTCTGTTTACAATACATGTTGTATCTGTTTCCTTGATTGAATCCTGACTAGTCCACTATTTGATGTATTTGTGTGTGTTTATGGAACAGATACATTTTCATAACTAATATTCACCTTTATTACTTGTGACACACTAATTTTTCTATTTTACTTGGCCCATTAAAATGCTAACTTATATTTATTCTTTTAAATTTAAATTCTATAGTATTCTCTAATCTTTACATAAAATGCTGATTGTGATGCCTCAAATCAATTTCATGACCCACCAATGGTTTGCATGCCTCAATTTTGAAAGACACTGCTCACACCATATTATTAAGGGAACTGTGAGTATATTGCAGACAATCACAATGGCATTTACTTACTTTTCTTTTATTCCATCCCAGCCTTCATGATAGACAATCTAGAGTTTTTCCAGCTATCATTTTACTGACCTTTGCGTAAGTAGGAGACAGTTCACAGACAAATCTCCACATAGCTAAGAAATATTTGTAAGAAATAGGCAAAAATGGAGAACAGGGAATAAGAAGAGAAAAAGTGGACTGACTGACTTTTTTTTTTTTTAATCTTCATTTTATTGAGATATATTCACATACCATGCAGTCATACAAAACAAATCGTACATTCGATTGTTCACACTACCATTACGTAGTTGTACATTCATCACCTAAATCAATCCCTGACACCTTCATTAGCACACACACAAAAATAACAAGAATAATAATTAAAGTAAAAAAGAGCAATTGAAGTAAAAAAGAACACTGGGTACCTTTGTCTGTTTGTTTGTTTGTTTCCTTCCCCTATTTTTCTACTCATCCATCCATAAACTAGACAAAGGGGAGTGTGGTCCTTACGGTTTTCCCAATCCCATTGTCACCCCCCATAAGCTACATTTTTATACAATTGACTGACTGACTTTTAAGCTTTGGGGAAAAACTTCTCTTAATCTAAAAGAATGCAATGTTTTTCATAATGCCGGTTTCTGAGGACTTTCATTGACCAGACTTGATTTTGTTATTAAAATATACCTCTAGAAACCATATGCAGTATTTGATATTTTCCCTCCATCTACTTATTAGTCAAACAGAAATAAATCTAATGGGAACCAAGGGAACTTTTATAAACGAAATATCCTTAAATCTTGAATGAATGGTGAACTGTATTCAGTTTTTAGTTCTTGGTTCCAAAACCAATAAAATCACAGCAAAATGTTAAATGAATCCACAGATCTCAGAGGATAACATAATAAAACTCCCACATATTTGGCAAAGTGGCAGTCACTGACAGGAGAAAAAAATATATAAATATTGACTAAAATTTCTCATTATTCTATCCTAAAATATTGAGTTTTGTGTAAAAAGTTGAGAAAATAAAATATTTTCTATTTTAACATACATAGAGCATGAATGAGTACTATATTTATGCATTACATAATTTGCCTTGTATAGGAAAAAATGTTTGAATTAATTTTCTCATAGATAAAGCTCAGTAGGATTAAATGTTGACTTTGAGGCTCTAAATGGAAATCTTTCCAAAATGTGTTTTCTTTCTTGCCTAATACAGAATAAAATGAACATTCATTAATTTATCTTTTTGATGCTTCAGGTTTTTCATTTGCATAATCAATTACTATCTCACGCTGAAATCCTGTGTTGCCCTCAGTAATTACTATTACGTGGCAATATGTTAAAGTAAAAATATCATGAACTTTGGTATTAGACACAGCATGGTTCAGATCAAGGTACCCACAAGTTAGTAGCCCTATGACACTGAGCAAATTAATTCACATCCCTGCACTTGAGTTTCATCGGCTATAAAACAGGTACCATGGTACTGCACACGTAAGGTAGTTATAAAGATTAAATGATAGAGTAGATGCAAGAGAATATATGCTATTTGCACTATATAGTGCCAAATATAGTTCTATATAATAATACCATTAACATTATAAAATCAATATCTGTTACTTCTCAAACTAAGAGATTCACAATTCTGAATAACTGATAAAACTATACAGATAAATTGTGGGTAAATAGCATCAAATATCAAACTTTAAGAGTTTGAAAGCACAAAATAAAATGTCAAATTTAAACTTCTGCTTTAAAGACAGATAAAATAAATACGCTTGTAAACTACCTTTTCAAATTTCATTTTATTGCTGATAAATAGACATATAACTGATTTTTATTTTTATTTTGTATATAAGAAAACTTGCTAAATAGGAATATATCTAAACAAAAGACACATACAAACTTCAAGGCATATACAAACTTTTAAAAATAAATGTAAAAAATTATACTGAGACATTCAGGAAGACCTAGATAAATATATATGGATTGAAGAGTAATATCATGAAGATGCCAATTTTTCCCAAATTGTTCTATGGATTCAATGTACTCTCTACCTAAAATTGCCAAAGAGTATTAGTATTGTGTGGAAATTGAGCAGCAGATTCTAAAATGGATATGGAAATGAAAAAGAGCAAGAATAGACAAGGCAATCTTGAAGAACCCTAAGAAATTAAAGTTATTATAAATTAATAGCAATTAAGACAGTGTGATATTAGTACAATGACAGAAATACAAAAGGTAAATGGAACAGACTAGAAAACCTAGAAATAGACCTGTACATATATTAAGAGTTGATTTAGGACAAAATTAGAACATAAGGGAAATAGGGAAAGAACAGTTTTTTCAATAAAAAGTATTGGGACAACTAGAGAGCCATATGGAAAAAAATATTGAAGTTGGACTCTTTCTCCACACTGCCAGAAAAAAATAAACTTCAAGTGAGTTTATAGATCTAAATATGAAAGACAAAACTGTAAAGCCTTGAGAATGAGAGAATACCTTCATGAGCATGGGGTGGGGAAAAATTTCATAAACAACACACAAAACTGTAGAAGAAACTATTGATAAACTTGACTACATTAAAAATAATAAACCTCTGTTCAACAGAAAACATAGTGAAATAAAAAACATGGCCCAGAGTGAGCAATGGCAACTGATATAATGAACAAAAGGTTTATATTCAGAATCTGTACAGAAATTTTACAAATTGATAAGAAAAGACAGCCATCCTAGTAGGAAAAACAAATGAACAAAAGACTTGAACAGGTACTTATAAATAGGCAGAAGTGAAGAGTATTATTTAGGGATGCATACTAGGTTTGTAAAACATTTTTTTTTTTAAACGAACAAAGTGCTTACCACTAAAGTCAGGATAGTGGTTACCTCCAAGAGTGAGAGACTTCTGGAATAACAGAAATATTCTGTTTCTTGACAAGGGAGATGACTGCATATTCTCACATTTAGTCAGTCTTAATAATTAATAATTGTTATATGTACTTTTGTGCATGTATTATGTTTTATAATAAAAGGAGATCTTTTTTTAATGTGTAATGAAAGAGCACTGACCAGGTGGTGACAATTTCTAGATTCAGATTTTCCCATTTTGTTGTTCTACAGTAGGACTAATCATGTGTAGGCAGAACACAATCAGATATATTACTTTCTCCAGAAAAGACTACATGGAAGACTCATTTGGTCTGTGTCTTAAGGGATAGAAGATTTTCATATGGGTAGACTGGGGAAAGGATTTAATTAGTTATACTAATCCTCCTGTCAGCTTGATGAGCAAATCTTCATGAGTTAGCATGTTTTCCTGGGTTTCAGTTTTCTCAGTCATTTAAATAATAATAATAATAAGGATTACAACTTAATAAAAATGAAAAGTATTAAGTTATCTCTCCCTGGTAATATTCCTTCACAACATGTTTATTTCAGGAGCCCATATATCTGGCCCAACTACTGTCATTGTGATCTTAAGCAATCAAGAAAAAAGTACAGAGGTATCTCTGGTTGGCTACATGGGAAAAGTGAAAAGCTGCAACTTTGACTTCACCTAGCACCAATAATGAGATTAGATATGTTGGAACCAAGCAATTCCAGGTCCAAATTTCAAGCAGAAAGAATAACTTCCATGCTTCATATCTTGAAGGCCATCTATCAGAATGGCTGCCAAAGTGATTTGAAGAAGACAGACTGTAAAGAGGGTAATTGCTTCTGAACATAAGTAGGATGCAGTAGATATAATAGGAGAAAAGAATTAGAGACTCTGGTTCAGGGCATTTACCAACTGAGTGAGTAGGGATGAGCTGGACCAATCCAGTTGAAAAAATTTAAAGTTTTTATGTAAAAATTAGTCCATCCCAAACTATATACTACCTAGAGTGTTAGGTTCTCTTAATACTGCTTTTATAGCAAATCTAATCAATAAAAATCAAATATTATATTCAAGATAAATTTAAACTACCATGTTAGTAAAGGATTAAAAGTAGTTTCTTTGAATAGTTCTCCCAGAGATTACATTTCTATTTATTAAAACTAACATTTTACCTTTCTTTAAAAATGTATTTGGGGGAGGAAGAAGATGGCAGCATAGAGAGGAGTGGAAGTTGGTTAGTCTCCCCAGAGCAACTAATAAACAACTAGGAACAACTAGTAAATGATCTGGAATAACTGCTGGGGGACAACTGTGACTATCCACATATTGTGCACCAACCTGGATTGGGAGGAATCCCTGAGATCACAGCATGGAATAAGTGAGTAGAAACTGTGAACCTGAGCCAGGAGCCCCCTCCCCCATGGCAGTCTGAACTGCAAAGCCTTGCCGTGATAGAGAGCAGCACTCTCTGAACAAGCGAATATACCTCAGTCCAGCTTCAACTGGGGTTTTAATTGGAAAATGTGAACTGCTCAATGCAAGCTGCAAATCCTTAATGAGCAGACACACGCTTTTAGTGACAACTGACCTTGCAGAGCCAGGGGATTTCTCTTTCCCTGGAGGGGGAGCCCAGAGGACTGGGTGCTATCTTTGGCCAATGGATGAAACTGGGGGTCATGGACTGAACCTGAAAGGAGGCTTTCTGTTCCTTTTTCTCTCTCTCAACCTGAGCGGCTCAGTGGAGAAAGCCTCAGCCATTTTCAGTTCCCAGCACTCAGATCCAGACAAGGGTGGAGATAGCAGAGTCAGAGAAGCACAGAACCTATTTAAACTTCCTGGAGAGTTTATCTTCCTTAAGAGGAAAGAGGTGGTGCCCAGCTCTAATACCAGCCTTCCATTCAGAACCAGACCCCAAGGCTTGGCGGAAAACAATCAAATCAGAAACAACTTAAGCTGAGAATTAAAGGGGCCACACCTCCTTACACCAGTTGGGAGCAACAGGCTGACAGGCACCACCTGCTGGGCAGGTTAGGAAAAGCACAGAGACTTGAGGTATCACAGGGTGCGTCAATCTTCTAAGACACACCCTCAGGCAAACAAAGTCACGTATGTCACCAGAAGGAAAGCTGGAGGTTAAAAGATGGGAATGTATAAAATAGTGAACCTCGTGGTGTGCAATGCCCATGATTAACTGTACAAATTAGAAGTCTCTTTCATGAACCAGAACAAATGCATGACACAATAACTAGAAGTTAATAATAGAGGAGCATATAGGGAAAAAATATATACCTATTGTAAATCATACACTACAGTTAGTAGTATTTTAACATTCTTCCATCAACAGTAACAAATGTACTATACCAATACTGTGAATCAACAATGGAGGGGGGATGGTTAGGGGTATGAGAGGATTTGAATTTCCTTTTTTTTGTCTTTATTTCTTTTCTGGAGTAATGAAAATGTTCTAAAAATTGAAAAAAATTAATTGTGGTGAAGGATGCACAGCTGTATGATGGTACCAGGGGCTAATGACTGTACACTTTGGATAATTCTATGGTATGTGAACAATCTCAGTTTTTAAAAAAGGCAAATAAAAAACAAAGAACTAAACATGAACAGCATTGCCTCTTTTGGAAGGAATATGCAGTAGAAATAACAAGACATCTGTCATAGACATTATAATAATATGCACTGAAGGGCTTTCATAATTTTATTTGTTCCTAGAGTATCACAAGCCATAATTTCTTTTTTTAATTCATAAGTGAATTTGGTATCTGGTTTTTTCTAAACTTTTTATATTGAAATACCTTCAAATGTAGGACAGTTATAAAAATAAAACAAACCCCATAGGAAGAACTCCAATATATCCCTCGCCCCCCACCCCAGATTTAAAAAAATGTATTTAATGTGAAAATTAAAGTTATATTTAAGTTATACCTAAAACTATCTCCTCCCACTAATTAAAGTGGGAAAAAAGCAGGACAAGTTTCTGTTAAACCAAAATTGAAAATCAAATATAATGAATCCAATTTTTGATGTACATAATCAGGTAAACTCAGGACTGATATTCAGCAGTTCCACATGGGTTTCTGAGGTACTCAGCTAACAGGAGTCGTCTAATAAAGGACTCCAAGTGCCCTGTAGCCACCTGAGCTACCTCACCCAGAACCCCTGCATGGGCCTCCTGTCCCAAACTCCCCTCAATTCAATAATTACAGATGTAAGCATTAGTACAGTTGGGAGCCCCAGAAGCTCCAGCTCTAATTCCATGGGGCCTTTGTCATATGTTGTTAAATTCTGGAAAATCATCCTTTGGTAAACTGGAAGTAAAATATATATTTTTTGAATTCTAAAGGGAAAACAACACACTTATACTGGGTCTGCAATCAAATTTTATTCTCTCTTTGGTTGAAGTAATCCAATTACTTGCTATATGTGGGTAGACAGTCAGTTACACCTTGTCTTTTTCTGGGTTGCCACCTCCCTCCACTTATTTATCATTAAAATGACAAGAATTTCAGAACTAATACTTAGACATGAAAACTTTGCAAGGCCAAAAAAAGCAGTACATTTGCCTCTGGAGTATCAGACATCCAAAATTATGTCAGTCTCTTTCCCTGATCTCAATCTGTGCAAAAAAAATTTTTAAAAGAAAAAGAAAAAATATTGGTTACAAAAACAGTTTTCAGTGAAATATATTAAAATAAATACTTTTCCTCTAACTCAAGTCTCAGAAGTACTTAATCCAGTAGGACCATGTATTAGTTAGGGTTCTCTAGAGAAACAGAACCAAGAGAAGAAATCTGTATATAGGAGATTTTATACAACTGTCTTATGCAACAGTGGGGATGCATGAGTCTGAATTCCATAGGGCAGGCAGTGGGCTGGCAATTCTGATGAAGGTCTTCAATAAATTCCCCAAGAGAGGCTGGCTGGCTGAAGAAGAAGGGAAAGTTCTCTCTCTTCTCCCTTAGAAGTCTTCAACTGATTGGTTTAAATCCAGCTGATTGAATCATCTCATTGCAGAAGACATTCACTTCTTGTAATCAGCCGCAGAGGCAATCAATTGACTGATGATTTAACAAACCAGCCTTCTGGTTTATCAACAAGCCACAAATGTCCTTGCAGTAACAGTTAGGACAGTTCTTGCTTGACTGGACATCTGGACATCATCACCTAGGCCAGGTGACACATGAACCTAACCATCACAGTCCACCCCTTGTCAACTTGACAGCTATATACATCACCCTCAACCATACTTAATCTTTAAATAGAACACAATAACAGACATATGATCCAACAAACAATACTCAGCTGTCCTGCATATAGCCAGAAACTCACTAAATCTCTCCAGAACAGGGTGCAAGACTTTGGGTAAGATTCACTCATAAACTTGATATCCTATAACTTAAATACTATGAAATGAACAATACAACTTATGTCACATGACAATGGGAGAAGATAGAGAAGAAAACAGATATTTGCTTTATAGATAAATACAAACATACTTGTAACAAAACAAGGAGGATAAATTCATGCCATCATAGTCATCATTTCTGTAACTGGACACATGGCTATAGCTCATATTTATCACTACCTTTTTCGATTACCCATTCCATGTTCCCTTTACCCATAGCAAGCACTTCAGTTGGCTGTGGTTCTCTGCCTGGTGAGGTGACCCAAACCTTCATTTTGGAAGTTTGTGGGCCATTGGGAGTCTTGCCTGGATTGGGTTGTTGCACTTTTCCACTGATTTTAAACACAGGGCATGGTAGTACTAAGAGACACCCAAGGGAATCTCCTGTATTCCAGGAAAATTCTTCTTTACCTCTATTGTGGAGCTGCAGTCCTATTTCTCCTTGATAGTCAGGAGCAATCACCCCAGCCAGTACAGTAATCCCCTTTCTTGCCTATTGATTTAGAAGCATGAGAAGCCCAAAGTGCTCAGGGGGCAGTCTTAATTTCCAGTTCAATGGAATTATTGTGTCTCCTGGTGGGAGCACTCATCTTTTAGGAACTAAGATTTGTACACCAGCAGAGGTTAAGGCTGTGGAGACAGGAAGCAAAATTCCTACTGTATCACTAGGAGTGATAGTGAGTGGTGCCATTGCCATTTCTACCCCTTCATTCCTGGACCTGTGAATCCTGGCTATGGGAGAAACAGCACCATAGAGTGGACACTAATTCAGAACATACATAGCCTCCTGGAGAACACTGCCCCATCCCTACAAGGTACTGCCACCTAGTTGGCACTGTAACTGAGTCTTCAAAAGGCCATTCCACATCTCTATCAACCCAGCAACCTCTGGATGATGGGGAATATGGAAAACCCAGAGAATCCCATGAGCATGTGCCCATTCCCTCACTTCACTTGTTGTGAAGTGGGTTCCTTGATCAGAAGCAATGCTGTGTGGAATACCATAATGGTGAATAAGGTATTCTGTAAGTCCATGGATGGTAGTTTTGGCAGAAGCACTGCAGGCAGGAAAGGCAAACCCATATCCGGAATATGTGTCTATTCCAGTTAGAATAAATCTCTGCCCTTTCCATGATGGAAGTGGCCTAATGTAATCAACCTGTCACCAGGTAGCAGGCTGATCACCTCGGGAAAAGGTGCCATATCAAGGAATGAGTGTGGTTCTCTGTTGCTGGCAGACTGGGCACTCAGCAGTGGCTGTAGCCAGGTCGGCCTTGGTGAGTAGAAGTCCATGTTTCTGAGCCCATGCATAACTACCATCCCTACCACCATGACCACTTTGTTCATGAGCCTTTTGGGCAATGACAGGAGTGACTAAGGAAAGAGGCTAACTGGTATCCACAAAATGGGTCATCTTATCCACTTGATTATTAAAATCTTCCTCTGCTGAAGTCATTTCTGGTGAGCATTCACATGGAACACAAATATCCTCATGTTTTCATGTTTTTTGCCTACTCAGAAAGGTCTATCTACACACCTCTCCCCCAGAATTCCTTGTCACCAATTTTCCAATCATGTTCCTTCCAAGTCCCTGATCATTCAGCCAAACCACTAGCAACAGCCCATGCATCAGTATACAAATGAACCTACGGCCAGTTCTCCTTCCAAGAAAAATGAACAACCAGGTGCACTGCTCCAAGTGGTGAGGGGGGATTTCCCCTCACCACTGTCCTTCAGGGACATCCAACAAAGGGGCTGCAGTGCTGCAGCTGTCCACTTTCGGGTGCCACTTGCATATCATGCAGAACCATCTGTAAACCAGGCCTGAGTTTTCTCTTCCTCAGTCAACTGATTATAAGGAACTCCCCAAGAGACCACAATTCTGGACTGGGAAAGAGAAGGTATTGTGGCAGCAGTGGGGGCATGGGCATCTGGGCTACTTCCTCATGGAACTTACCCATGCCTTCAGGACCCACTCGAGCCCTATCTTGTATATACCATTTCCTTTTTATGATGGAGTGTTGCTGTGCACAACTAACTTTATGGTTTTGTGGGTCACACAATACCCAGCTCATGATAGGCAACTCAGGTCTCATGGTAACTTGGTGGCCCATGGTTAAGCATTCTATCTCTACTAAGGCCCAATAGCAGGCCAAAACCTGTATCTCAAAAGGAGCATAGTTATTTGCAGAGGATGGTAAGGCTTTACTCCAAAATCCTAAGGTCTTATGATTCTCCTACAGGAACCTGCGAAAGTCTCCAAACAGCATCTCTATTTGTCACTGACACTTCCACCACCATTGGATCAGCTGGATCATATGGTCCAAGAGGAAGAGCAGCTTGCACAGCAGCCTGGACCTGTCACAGAGCCTCATCTTGTTCCAGTCCCCACTCAAAACTAGAAGCTTTTCCGGTCACTCAGTAAATGAACCTGAGTAGCACACCCAAATGAGGAATACACTGTCTCCAAAATCCAAAGAGGTCAACTAGGCATTTTGGTTGTAAGAGGGACCAGATGCAACAGCTTATCCTTCACCTTAGAAGGGATATTTTGACACGTCCCACACCACTGGACACCTAGAAATTTTACTGAGATGGAAGGCCCCTATATTTTTGTTGGATTTATCTCCCATCTTCTGCCACACAAATACCTTACCAACAAATCTAGAGTAGTTGCTACTTCTTGCTCACTAGGTTCAGTCAACATGATGTCAATATAATGGACCAGTGTGATGTCTTCTGGGAGAGACAAATGATCAAGGTCCCTGCAGAAAATATTATGACATAGGGCTGGAAAGTTGATATACCCCTGAGGTAGGACAATGAAGATATACAGCTGGCTTTGCCAGCTGAATGCAAACTGTTTCTGGTGGTCCTTACTAACAGCTATTGAGAAAAAAAGGATTTGCCAGATTAATAGCTGCATACCAGGTACCAGGGGATGTGTTGATTTGCTCAAGCAATGATACCACATCTGGAAGAGCAGATGCAATTGGAGTCACCACCTGATTAAGCTTATGATAATCCACTGTCATCCTCCATGACCCATCTGTTTTCTGCACAGGTCAAATAGTAGAGCTGAATAAGGATGTGGTGGGAATCAACAACTGTGAATCCTTCAAATCCTTAAGAGTGGCATTAATCTCTGCAATCCCTCTGGGACTCTAGTATTGCTTCTGATTTACTATGTTGCAAGACAGGGAAGTTCTAGTGGCTTCCACTTGGTCTTTCCTACTACAATAGCCCTCACTCCATGAGTCAGGAAACCAATGTGGTGATTTTGCCAGTGATAGTATGTCTACTCCAATTATGCATTCCAGAACTGGGGAAATACCACAGAATAGGTCTGGGGATACACTGGACCCACTGTGAGATGGATCTGAGCTAAAACTCCATCGATTATCTGACGCCCACAGGCCCTTTATTTGACTGGTGGACTAGAGTGATGTTTTGGATCTCCTGGAATTAATGTCACTTCTGAGCCAGTGTCTAATAATCCCTAAAATATCTGATCATTTCCTTTTTCCCAATGCACACTTACTCTGGTAAAAGGCCATGAGTCCCCTTGGGGAAGGCTGGGAGGAAGATTAACAGTATAAATTTTTGGCAGAACAACAGGGTCCTTCCCCAAGGGTACCCAGCCTTCCCCTCATTCAAGGGGCTCTGGGTCTGTAAACTGCCTCAAGTCTAAGAATTAATTAAGGGGCCATAACTCTCTGTTTTTGTAATTCAAGTTAGACTTTTGTTCACTTGACCTAGAAATCTTCTGCTTATTCAGAGCAAATATGGATTTAGTAGACTGCCCATCTATTTTACATCTAGGTACTCCATGATCTACTAGCCAACGTCACAAGTTTCTGCGAGTCAGATTATTTTGACTGCTGCTTTGAGCCTGCTGTCATTATGGTAGCCACACTGACGTTGTCTTTGGCGATTAACTGCTGCCATGTGGCTTCTGCCAACTTGGGAGTCGATTATCCCCATTGTGTTTGAGAATTCCAGCTCAGTAACAGCAGTTCCCACAGCAATATCTGACCTACAGAGAGGGGCGACTATAGAGCTCTTCAGGGATGAGGGAGCTAGTCTCAGAAATTTATTCCTCACAGTCCTGATAAAAGGACATTCCTGGGGTGTTTGAGCAGGTCTTCTATGATAAATCCACTCTAACATTCCAATCTCTCTAAGCCTTTGGATTCCCTCCTCTACATTGTACCAGAGAAGTTCTTGCATTTCAATCTCAGGTAATGTCGGCCACCTTTTGAATCGTGTTTCAGCTGCCCACTGAATCAAATGGTTAATGCCCTTTCTAACCCCTTGGGCTATAACATTGAATGCAGGATCTCTGCTTAGTGCACCCATATCAATAAATTCAGCCTGATCCAACTTTATATTCCTTCCACCATTATTCCATACCCTTAAAATCCATTCCCACACATATTCCCCTGAATTCTGTCTATATAAATTGGAAAACTCATGCAGCTCTTTTGGAGTATACAGACTTCCTCATGGGTCACACTTTGTACCTCACCTTCCAGGGCCTGTTGCAACTTTTTGTCTAGTTATGGGTCTTGAAGAAAAGTGGTGGTGGGGGTAGGTGATGAAAAGAATTAGAAGTATCCTTCAAGCCAATTACCTCAGGACATTCTGTTGCAGCTTCATCAGGTGAAACAGCATTAATCTCTCTAGACAGAGGAGTGAGGGCTGCTTACTCAGGGAAGGTGATTACAGGTTTAGAAGGCACTGAAGGGTTAATCTCTTTAGGTGGAGGTTGGATGGCAGGCTCCTCAGGGCAGACTGGGAGTCAGGAAGCTGTTTCCTCAAGGCAGGCTGGAGGTTGGGGACCTGTCTCCTCATGCAGACTGGAGGTTGGGGAGGGGGCTGTTTCCTCAGGCCATTACAGATATGTCTAGTGAAGACTCAGCAGAATCCAGTGTTCCAATGTCCCCACTGCCATTGTTATCAACCCATATGTCCCCATACCAATTTTCAGGATCCTATTCTTTTCCAATCAATGCCTTTACTTTAAAAGCAGACACATGAGGTTCAGATTTTAGTTTATGTTATAAATCTGCTACTCACACTGCTACTGGATCCAGTTTTCAGAAATCTCAAGTCTGCATCCTCAGGAAATAAGATTTTGTTTCATGGCACACAGAGAAACCTTTACATATGTCATACAGCATTCAAGTTTCAAATCTGAAGTTTTTGGCTCATTTCCTTGTCTTAAGACTTCATGTAAGGTATCTAATAACAACTAGGCAACATCATTATACCTTTTAACTTCACAAAACTCTATTAAGGTGTCAAAAACACTATCACCCAGAGCCTTCCCTCAAACAAGAGTATGATTAGGAGAATCAAATGGTGATACTTTGCATATCTTCACTGCCAACTCATGCCATGGACTGTCAGTGCCATCTTGAGTATTGGAAATAGAGTCATTAGTGCTTTTGAATCTAATCAGAGTAGAAAACCAATTGTAAAAGCCCATTTTAAGATTCTGTTTCTGAAGAACCACTCCTGGTACCAAGCTGTATTAGTTAGGGTTCTCTAGTAAAACAGAACTAACAGGAGATATCTGTAAATATAAGATTTTATAAAAGTGTCTCACCCAACTGCAGGGATAGCACAAGTCCAAGTTCTGTAGGGCAGGCAGTAGGCTGGCAACTTGGATGAAGGTCTTTGATGAACTCCCCAGAAAAGGGTGGCTGGCTAAAGAAGGGATGAAAGTTCTCTCTTCTCCCTTGGAAGACTTCAACCAATTGTGTTAAATCTAGCTGACTGAATTCTCTCATTGCAGAAGACACTTCCTTCTTAATATAATCAGCCACAGATGCAATCAACTGACTGATGATTTAATAAACCAGCCTTCTGGTTTATTAACAAGCCACAAATGTCCTTGTTGTAACAATTAGGCCAGTGCTTGCTTGACCAAACAACTGGGCACCATCACCTGGCCATGCTGACACATGAACCTAACCATCACCGACCTACTTGCCATCTAGAATACCATCAAATGCAGAAAAGGATATCAAAGCAATTATATTTACTGATTGAACAGGAGATTAAGATAAATAAAATTTGAGGGGTTCCAGGAAGATGGTGGATTAGGAGAGACAGAGCAAAATTCTTCTCTGTGAAAAACACTAGATAAAGGACAGAAAGTACTCCAGAACAGCAGTTCCACAGTTCCAACGGCTAAGCAGGGACTTCTACACCACACAGTGAGTAGACAGCTGGAGAAGCAGGGAGACTGCGTTTAAGACTGGTGAGTGTTCAGCCCAGAACATCACCAGGGAACAGATGGATGAAGCCAGCTAACAAGTGCAAAGGGGAGCAGCATTCCTCACCCAGTGCACCATCCTCAGCTTTTTGCTGGGGACATAACCCTTCACAGACCTGCGACCAAGAACCCCCACACCAGAGACTAGTGGTTGGAGGAGGCAGGTGAGCACAGAAGGGGACAGCTATCCACACCAGGTGCAGCTATCTTACCAGTGGGCTGGGAACAGAACCCTTCACAGCCCCACTGCTGCAGGGCCAGAGGTTGGCTGCTGAGCAAGGAGTGAGCAGCTTTCTAAGCCCCATCTCTGGAGTTGGCTGGGGAGATAACCCTTTACAGCCCCACGGCTAAGGAATTCAGATTTGGCAGACTTCTGACAGGATCTACTCTTCATCCACAGAAGCCCACGGTGTGCACAGTCTAGAGACAAGGTTGCTGCATGGAAGTGCCAGGAGCTTTCCCCGATCCCAGGGACTTGCAGGCACATGGCAGACAGGGACTGTGGTGCATCTGAGCTGGAAGGTGAGCTGGAGCAGACTCTATGCCAAACTGTGCAGGGCACACCTTCCACCCACAGGAAACACAAGGAAAATTGGTTCACTGATTTGATTTCCACATGGTTTGGACCTGCACTCAGTGCACAGATGTAAGTTAGGGGAGAACTGGCTTGAGGTTAAGAGGTGGCACAAGAATGCCAGCTGTGGGCAGGACAGGGAAAGTGCACTCCACCAATCTGTAGCTCTGCCAAATTACAGATAAATGTTCAAATAATGCTGCATATCCTAAAAGAACCCTATCAAGATAAACAAATGCCAAAAGACCAAAAACAACAGAAAATTATGAAGCATATGAAGAATCCAAAAGAAATGGACGACCCCAACAGACAGACAAAAAAAGCCAGAGGCGGCACAGAATTTGGAGCAATTAATCAAAGAAGTATACAGAAACATCAAAATCATGGCTAAGGATATAAAGGACATCCTAAGACCATAGAAGAGCATAAAAAATAATTTGCAAGAGCAAATAAAAAAATTGGAGATCGTATGGAAATAATAGATACTATTGATCAAATTAAAAACATTATTGAGACACATACCAGCAGATTTGAAGAAGGAGAGGAAAGAATTAGCGAACTTTAGGATCGACTGATGGAACGTGAAAGCACAAAAGAACGAATGGTAAAAAAAATCGAAAAATTTGAAACGGATCTCAGGAAAATGATGGATAACATGACGTGTGTAAATATTAGAATCATTGGTGTTCCAGAAGGGGAAGAGAAGAGTAAAGGGCTAGGAAGAGTATGCAAAGAAATTGTTGGGGAAAACTTCCCAACCCTTCTAAATGACATAAATTTGCAAATCAAAGATGCCTAATGAACTCCAAATAGAATAAATCCAAATAAACCTACTCTGAGACATATTCTGATCAGATTGTCAAATGCTGAACAGAAGCAGAAAGTTCTGAAAGCATCAAGAGAGAAGCGATTCACAACATACAAGGGAAACAACGTAAGAATAAGTACAGGCTACTAAGCAGGGACCATAGAGGCGAGAAAGCAGTGGTATGACATATTTAAGATTCTGAAAGAGAAAAATTGCCAGCCAAGAATTCTTTATCCAGCAAAGCTCTCCTTCAAAATTCAGGGAGAGCCTAAAATTTTCACAAACAAATGCTGAAAGAAATGTTAATAAGAGATCTGCCATACAAGAAATACTAAAGAGAGCTCTACTGGCTGAGAAAAAGGGACAGTAGAAAGAGGCCTGGAGAAGGGCACAGAACTGAAGAGTATTAGTAAGGGTAATTTAAAGGAAATAGGAGAGAGAGGGAATAAACAGATCTGACAACTAAAAACCAAAGTATAAAATGACTAATTCAAGAACTGCCTTCACAGTAATAACACTGAACGTGAATGGATTAAACTCCCCAATTAAAAGATATAGATTGGCAGAATGGATTTAAAAATATGTACCATCAATATGCTGTTTACAAGAGACTCATCTTAGACCCAAGGACACAAAGGGATTGAAAGTGAAAAGACGGAAAACAATATTCCATGCAAGCTACAGCCAAAAGAAAGCAGGGATAGCAATACTAATTTCAGATAAAATAGACTTTAAATGCAAAGATGCCATAAGAGACAAAGAAGAACACTATATACTAATAAAAGGGACAATTCATCAAGAAAAAATACAATCATAAATGTTTATGCACCCAATTAAGGTGCTCCAAAATACATGAGACAAACACTGGCAAAACTAAAGGAAGCAACAAATGTTTCCACAATAATTGTGGGAGACGTTAGTACACCACTCTTTCCTATAGATAGAACAATCAGACAGAGGACCAATAAGGAAATTGAGAACCTAAACAATGTGATAAATGAATTAAACTTAACAGACATAAATAGAGCATTACATCCCATATTAACAGGATACACATTCTTCTCTGGTGCTCATGGAACTTTCTCCAGGATAGATTATATGCTTGGGTATAAAACAAGCCACAATACATTTAAAAAGATTGAAATTATTCAAAGCACATTCTCTGACCACAATGGAATGCAACTAGAAATCAATAACCATCAAAGATCTGGTACATTCACACATATCTGAAGGGTAAAAACATACTCCCCTAATCAACCAGTGGCCCAAAGAAGAAGTTGCAAGAGAAATTGCTAAATATCTAGAGACAAATGAAACTGAAGACACAACATACCAAAACTTATGGGATGCAGTGAAGGCACTATAGAGGGGGACATTTATACCTCTAAATGCATACATTAAAAAGGAAGAAAGAACTAAAAGCAAAGAACTAACGGAAAACTGAAGAAGTAGAGAATTATCAGCAAACTAATCCTAAAGCAAGTAGAAGAAAAGAAATAACAGTGATTAAAGAGAAATAAATGATGTGGAGAACAACAACAACAAAAAACCAATAGAGAGAATAAATAAAACCAAAAATTTGTTCTTTGAGAAGATCAACAAGATTGACAAATCCTTAGCTAGACTGACAAACTGAAAAAGACAGAACACCCAAATAAAGAAAATAATAAATGAGAGGGGGGACATTACTGCAGTTTCTGAATTAATTTTAAAAATCATAAGAGGATACTATGAACAACTGTATGACAACAAATTAGAAAATTTAGAGGAAATGGATAAGTTCCTGGAAACAAGTGAACAACCTGGAATGACCAGAGAGGAAATAGAAGGCATCAACAAACAAATCACAATTAAAGAGATCCAATCAGTCATCAAAAAGCTTCCAACAAATAAAAGCCCAGGACCAGATGGCTTCAGAGGGGAATTTTATGAAACTTTCCAAAAAGAACTGACACCATACGTACTCAAACTCTTCCAAAAAAAACTGTACCTAAGTCACTTTATGAAGCCAACATCACTCTAATATCAAAACCAGATAAAAATGCTACAAGAAAGGAAAACTACAGGACAATTTCCTTCATGAATATAGACACAAAAATTCTCAATAAAATACCTGCATATCAAATACAAAGACAGATTAAAAAATCACACATGATGACCAAGTGGGGTTCATCCGAGGCAATGCAAGGGTAGTTCAACTTAAGGAAATCAATCAATGTATTACAACACATTAACAAATCAAAAGGGGAAAATCAAATAATCATCTCAATAGATGCTGAAAAAGCATTTGACAAAATTCAGTATCCTTTTTTTGATAAAAATACTTCAAAAGGTAGGAATTGAAGGAAACTTCCTCAACATGATAAAGGGGATATATGAAAAACTCACAGCCAGCATAGTACTCAATGGTGAGAGACTGAAAGCCTTCCCTCTAAGATCAGGAAAGAGACAAGGATGCCCACTGTCACCACTATTTTTCAACATTGTGCTAGAAGTTCTAGCCAGAGCAATCTGGCAAGACAAAGAAATAAAAGGCATCCAAATTGGAAAGGAAGAAGTAAAACTGCCATTATTTGCAGATGACATGATCTTATATTTGGAAAATCCTGAGAAATCAATGACAGAGCTACTTGAGCTAAGAAACAAATTCAGCAAAGTGGCAGGATACAAGATTAATGCCCATAAGTCAGAAATATTCCTATACACTAGAAATAACCTAACTGAAGGGACACTCAAGAAAAATATTGCATTCACAATAGCAACTAAAAACATCAAGTACCTAGGAATAAACTTAACCAAGGATGTAAAAGACCTCTACACAGAAAATTGCATAACTTTAACAAAAGAAATAAAAGGGGACCTAAAGGGATAGAAAGATATTCCGTGTTCATTGATATGGAGGCTGAACGTCGTTAAGATGTCAATCCTACCCAAACTGATCTACAGATGCAATTCAATTCCAATCAAAATTCCAACAACCTACTTTGCAGACTTGGAAAAGCTAGTTATCAAATTTATTTGGAAGGATAGGGCCTCGAATTCCTAAAAACATTCTAAAAAAGAAAAATGAAGTGGGAGGAATTATACTGCCTACTATAAAACCACAGTAGTCAAAACAGTATGGTATTGGCACAAAGACAGACAAACCGATCAATGGAGTTAAATTGACAATTCAGAAATCAGATGGTTGACTGATATTTGGTAAGGCCCCCAAATCCAATGAACCACGACAGAAAAGTCTCTTCAACAAATGGGGCTGAGACAACTGGAAATCCATATCCAAAAGAATGAAAGAGGACCCCTACTCACACCATATATGAAAATTAACTCAAAGTGGATCAAAGGCCTCAGTATAAGGGACAGTGCCATAAAACTCCTAGAAGATAATGTAGGGAAACATCTTCAAGACCTAGTATTAGGAAGTAGCTTCTTAGACCTTATAGCCAAAGAACAAGCAACAAAAGAAAAAATAGATAAATGGGAACTCCACAAAATCAAAAGCTTCTGTACCTCAAAGGAATTTGTCGAAAAGGTGAAAAGGGAGCCAATGCAATGGGAGAAAATATTTGGAAACCATGTATCTGATAAGAAACTGATATCCTGCATATATAAAGAAATCCTACAACTTAATGACAATAGTACAAACAGCCCAATTATAAAATTAGCAAAAGATATGAAAAGACACTTCTCTGAAGAGGAAATACAAATGGCTAAAAAACGTATGAAAAAATGTTCACTTTCATTACCTATCAGGGAGATGCAAATCTAGACCACAATGCAATATCATCTCACACCAATAAGAATGGCTGCCATTAAACAAACAGGAAACTACAAATGCGGGAGAGGATGTGGAGAAATTGGAACACTTATTCATTGCTCATGGGAGTGTATAATGGTACAGCCACTGTGGAAGACAGTTTGGCAGTTCCTCAGAAAACTAGGTATCAAGTTACTCTGTGATCTGGTAATTTCACTTCTCAGTATATACCCAGAAGAACTGAAAGCAGTGACACAAACAGATATTTGCACCTGATGTTCATGGTGGCATTGCTCACAATTGCCAAGAGATGGAAACCATCCAAATGTCCTTGAACAGATAAGTAGATAAACAAAATGTGGGATATACATATGACAGAATAGCATGCAGCAGTAAGAAAGAACAAGGTTGAGAAACATATGACTACAAGGATGAAACTTGATGACATAATGCTGAGTGAAACAAGGCATACACAAAAGGAGATACATTGTATGTTACCACTAATGTGAATTCTGTGAAAAAATGTAAAATAATGTCTTACAATGCAGAATATACGAATAGACAGAAGCTAGTGAAGGGGGAGTGATAATTTACTATGTACAGATATGATAATGAGGGTGAACTTAATGGCATGGGAATGGTCAGGTGTGACTATGGTTCATTAATGGGATTATAAGTATCAGTGATGCACTGAAGGTGAACATATTCATAAATGGTTGTTTAAAGGCATGTAACCCACAGAGCAGCACCACAAACCTAAATAAGTGTCAGCATGATACACTTATAAGGTATGACACTGGTACAGAGAGTTAACAACAGAGTGGTATATGGAAAAACTACCCATTACATATTATAGACTATATTTCATAGCAATATGTTACCGACACTACACTACTAATAGGGATGAATAATTAGGAGCTGATTAAGAGCTCTGGGATGTTTTACGTTATGATAATTGTTTGAACTTGAGAGTGATGAGATCGTACAACTAAGTGAAAATAATGTACGAAAATGTTTATTGTGGGATAGAATATATATTAAGTGAAATTAGGAATCCACTACTTAATAAATCAGGCCCTTGACTTGAGGCTTGCCCTTGTGTAACTTATGGTTATAAATGGGATGCTGAGCCCTCCTATAATTATGCTGAGAGATACCTCCAGGGAACCTCTTGTTGGTCAGATGTGGCCTTTTTCTCTCTAAGCCCAACTCGGCAAATAAATTCCTTAACCTCCCCCCTCCACGAGGGCCATGACTCCCAGTGGAATGAATCTCCCTGGTGACATGGGACATAACTCTCAGGAATATGCCTGGCCCTGGCAGCGAGGGATTGAAAGTGTCTACTTGACCAAAAGGGGGAAATGGAAGGTAATGAGTTGAGGTTACAGTGGCAGACAGATCCCATATAGAGTCAAGAGGCTATCTTGGAGGTTTCTCTCATGCAAGCTCCAGGTGGAATCCCAAATGACCACCGTTTGCTATGCCCTTACCAAATACCTATGCCCCTATCTGAGATTCTATAAAAAATTCACTGATTACGTTTTATCTCTCAGAAACTTAAATCCACCAGAGTGTTCCTCTGCCAGACAAGGCCTAAAACCCAGAGGCAACAGCCTCTTTAAGATCAACAATCAGATGCAGCCCCCTTCCCCATACTCTTGACACCCCCTTTCAATATGAACAAGTTAGGGTGGTCACTGTCTAAACACCCCTGAAGATGGAGAAAGAGATTAAGTGAGAGGAAGAGGTAGCAACAAACAAGATAAGATTTAACAAAGGTCCATGAATACTGAAACTTCATATAAATATACATAAATGCCTGAGAGGTACCCCCAGAGAACCTCTTTTGTTGGTCAGATGTGGCCTTTTTCTCTCTAAGCCCAACTCTCTAAGTCCAACTCGGCTTTAGATGCTAGGGTGTTGGAATAGCTGGAAGGAGGTAAATGACATGTTGGAACTGTCAATAACATTCTTTGAAATTTGCTCTATAGCTACTCATTGAATTGTGCTTTGAAAGCCTTCACCTTTACATTAAAAGTTAACACCTTTCTGTATGTATGTTATATTTTATAATAATGGTAATAGCTTAAGTTGTGGAACTTTGACCGAAGACATTCTTTGAAATTTCCTAACTACTTGTTAAATTGTACTTTGAAAGTTATCACTGTTATGTATATATGTTAAAATTCACAATAAAAAATGCATTAATAAAAAAGATAAATAACATTTGAATAATGCTTTTTAAAAGTTTTTTTCCAAACATTATCTCATTAGGATCTCACCATTTATCTTGAGATAATATTATTATCTCAATTTCTCAGATGAGTAAACTAATGCTCTGAGAGATTTGCCCAGTATTACTCTGTTGGTGAGAGATCTGGGATTTGCACACAGAAATGCTGACACTGGAAAAAAGAGCACCAGTCCAAGGCTAGGCACAGTGTGTAGCACAAAAGATGACTAAGGTGTTTACTTAAGAAATTCAAAATTCTAATTAAAGGACAAAATCAGATGGAGAAAATAGAGTGGGACACACAGCTATAGGGCCTATCTTGCTTTGTCATTATCTTTTGCGTGCTACTCCACAGACCAGAGTAAAGCAAAGAAGGGAGTCCAAGTGCCTGTATGCTTACACGTGATGCTCAGGCAAGGCCTGCTATTGCCTTAAGACTGTAACATGTAAATTATAGGGCATGTACCAATCACTTCATAAATTAAATACCAATAAAATAACATCAGTACTGATTCAGTAAAACTTGCATCAGAAATAAGAAATCAAATACATGTCTAATATAATTTTCCAAAAAGCAAATAATCAATAAGCATGACACAAAAGACATGCTTCAAAATAGGATTCTCTTCCCTGAGGTCTGTTAGATATAACTCCCATTTAAAATTAATTACATTATTTTCAGCAATAGAATGTCATAAATCTGCTATATCTAATAGGTCTTTACTGAACTTAAGAAAAAAAAATTTCACTTCACATGTGGCTTCTCATATTATTTCTTAAAACTAAACTGGCCTTTTTGTGTATCTTCATTCACTGATGGCTGAAGAGTTAAGTATAATTTCAATAAGCATACTATCAAATTGCTTAGCGTTTCAACATCATAAGCTGTTGCCTGATTTCCTTAAGATTATCTCAATCATAATTTTCCCAATTTTTTCCTGATTTTCTTCCTAAAGCAAACTCTTGTCTTTTTTCCAGTGGACTTGAAAACTGCTTACATTTCTAGAATACTAGAACATTCCACTACTGTAGGACTAACAGTAAAAAAAACAAAAACAAACAAACAAAAAAACACAACTAATCATACATTTCAACTGATGTTTTCGTACCATTTTTAAAACCTAGCTTGGCCATACATTAAACACTTCCTTACAAATTTATGAATAAGATTTGTGACACAGCACTGTGAGAAAGTCAAGTATTTGGTATATAACACACAGAGCCTCTGCATGTTAACACTTATCAGTGCGACAGTGTCCAGGACGTAGTCTAGAATGCACTCTCCAAAAGGCAAAAAGTATTAAATGAAGCTCTTTAAGAGAGGCTCAGCTGTGACACAAGCACCAAAAACAGGAGTTCTGTTTTCCTTGGCTTGTTAAAAATAACATCTGAGAATTTCTTCTGAGACCAATCTGCAAATAGACTTCATACCAACCTCCTTGTTTGTCCAAGCATGGCCTAAAGAGTGAAACCACAATGTTTAGTCAGTAAAGTTATCTTCCTGCTTCAGACTCCACTCAAAGAGGGCTATTATATTAATGCAGCCCTGCTACAAACAACTTCTGTAGGTGTTTTATTTCTGTCACTGGGGATCTTCTGTCTACGGAATTTGTTTGCATGTATTAAACAGGATGTCCTTTAATGTAACAAGTACATTAAAGTAAAACTTAATGAGCATATTTTAAGAGTATTAAACTTCACATAAAGCGTTTTTTCTTAATGTTTTAAAAAAGATGCTTTTCTTGAATCTTACACTCAACCTCTATATTCTACTTAGCCAAAAGAACATACACTCTTTCCTCTAGCCCTAAGAGGTTACCCAGTACTTGTCCCATCACATGATTTCTAATAAAAACTTACCTAGATTACTAAATGTTGATAATGTGAAATTATGCTATATTAATAAAATATGTTAGTTTTTGAATTTCCTTCTGTAAAATATGAGACTGCTATTCTAAATCATGCCAGGTACAGTAAGCAATATGAATTGATTTTTATATGAAATAATGCATTTTATCTAACACTTTACTTATACTCCTGATTAGCACTTACTGGCTAAACCAGACAAAGATGGGGTCTCTGGGCAGTTGTTTTCTGGTTGTCCAACTGCATTATCAGTCTGTTCTAAACTGACCAAAATATTCCCCTAAAGGATTAAAAAATACCTTTTCTATGATGAGATATTCTTTATCTCTTCATAGTATTCTGTTATGAGGTGATTCTGAATTCCAAAAGACCAATTTATCCACAGTCACAATTACAGAATTTCATTGACAGTGATCTGATGCAACCCTAAATTTAGAACTGAGGAAAGAAAGACCATTTGAAATTAAATTACCTTTATGTTATCCCCAAACCTAAATATATTGCACTATTAAATAGACATAAGAGTAAATGTATAGGCAGATAATTTCTAAGGCCACAGTAAAAAATACATGAAATAAATTAAAATGTTGCTCTTCAGTATAATAAATTGGACCTTACAAAATGGGATATTCTAAAAATAAAATATTTAACTTAAAATTATATCCTCTTTTTCAATTTTGAGATTTAATTGACATAAGATGAGCTGCACCTATTTTAAGTGTACAATTTAATGGGTTTTGACTATATACAACCCTGAAATCATGACTGCAATCAAGATAAACATTTCTACCAGCCCAAAGAGTTTTCTTGTGATGCTTTATAATCCAACCTATCCACAGGCAACCACTGATGTGTTTTAAATCACTACAGATTGGTTTGTACTTTCTAGAATTTCATATAAACAGAATTATATAGCATGTATTATTCTTCATCTGGTTTCTTCAAAAGCAATTACTGTGAGATTCATCAATGATGTATATATCAATAGTTTGTTCCATTTTATTGTTGAGCAGTAGTCTAGTTTAAGGGTATAGCACAGTTTATCCATTCAACTGTTTACGTCATTTCAGTTGTTTCTAGTTTTGACTATTACAAATGAAACTTCTATAAACATTCATGTACAAGACTTTGTGTAGGCATGTGTTTTCATTTCTCTTGTTTAAATGACTAGGTGTGCAATGTTAGCTTAAAGCATAGCTGTACGTCTAACTTTTTAAGAAATTGCCAAACTGTCTTCCAAAGTGGTTATGCCATTTTACATTCACACTAGCAATGTATAAAAGTTCTAGTTGCTCCACATCCTCACCATTGTAATGAGTGTGTAGTAGAATATAACTACGATTTATTTTGTACTTTTCTGATGACAAATTATGCTGGTTATCTTTTTATGAGCTTATTTGTCATTCATGTATTTTTTTGTGAAGTGTGCTCACACATTTTGCCCATTTTAAAAATTGGATTGTTTGTCATCTTATTATTCAGTTGAAGGAGTATTGTATATATTCCAAACACAAGTCTTTTGTGTGAGGTATGTTTCACAAATTATTTGTTCGCTAGTCTTGTTTTATCATTTCTTTTTGAAAGAAAAAGCCTATCATTTTCATGAAGTCCAATTAATCATTTTTTTTTTCTTTTATGGTCTGACCTTGCTATGCCATACCCAAGATCAAAAATTTTATTTTCTATGTTTTCTTTTAAAAGTAATATAGTTTTATGTTTTGCATGTAGGTCTATGATTCATTTTTAATTGATTTTTGACTATGGTGTGAGGTAAGAGCTGATGTTCATTATTTTCCACATGGATACCCAGTTGATTCAGTACCATAGGCTGAAAAACTTTCCTTTCTCCTTCTAATTACCTTGATACTGTCAAGCTATATGAGGAGTCTGAGATTTTACCTTACTTGCAATAAAAACATTTTAAAGAAAGTTTCAATCATCACTGTGTAGGGAGTAAGCTGTGGCAATGATACAGAGCATACATGGTAGATTTTTAAATACATATAGATGAATACAGAAATATAAAATATATGTGGGGTGTGTGTGTGTATATGTGTGTGTGTGTACATATCCTAAGTGTACCCACTAAAAGAAACTAGAAAAAATGACACTCCAGGAAAAAGTTTTCACAAGGAGTGCACAAATCTTAGTTTCTAAATATCATACTTCACCAAAAGAAACCATGCCTCCTTGGAGAAACAGACAATTTCAGGACAGGGATAGAATAGTATAAGATGATTCTAGAACATCTTCCTGTGCAAGAGAATAAGGAAGAGGTCAAAGAATGATGGGAATTTTTTCAAAAGGAATGAGGAGTCTTCCAAAAGGGACTTCCATTGGCCAAACCTGAAATAATTTGAACATGAAACTAAATAACAATAGTAATGTATTATAAGCCATTGAATAAAATTAGAATTCAGGGGTTCATACTTATATAATAAATAAAAAGTGGGGGAGAAAGGAAAGCACTTCCTTACAATAGAATGCCAGTTAATAAATATTGGGAAAAATGACAGAATTAGAAAATCACCATTAACTAACCATAACGGTAATATGTGATTCAGGTAAGAATCAGTGGATGCTAAAACTAATGTGTCAAAGTTTGATGAGAAATGGTATATTTATAAAGACTCAAAGTATCTCCCTACAAGATATTTTTTAATTAAAAGGTAAAATATTAACTACATAGGGAGACAGCTGGCAGATACCACGTTAGCCGAGTGATCAAAGATAACATTCTCAATTCTGGGGAAATTTGCTATCATTTGCTTCCAGGTATCATGCACTGAAAAAGAAAACAACCACTTCCATGGTATTCCTACTAAGACTGCATAACCTGAATCTAATCATGAGAAAACATCAGACAAACCAATATTCATTAGAGGAAAATTTTATAAATAGCCTATATTCTTTAAAACATGGCAATATCCTGAACTATAAAGAAAGAATAAGGAACTATTCTAAATGAAAGGAGATAAAAGAGATGTGAAAACTAATGTAATGCCTTTCTGAGTTCTAAATCAGAATTTTTTTTCTTTTTCCTAAGAAGGACATTACTGGGTCAACTGATCAAATTCAAATATGGTCAACAGATTAAATAAGAGTACTGTATCAATATTAAGTTCTTTATTTTAATCACTGTATTACGGTTATACAAGATAAATGTTCTTGGTTTTAGGAAATACACACTTCAGTGTTTAGAAATAACAAGGCAATCAACTATAACTTACTTTAAAGAGAGAGAGTAATCCACAAAGATTAACAGTTGGGGGGGGGGAAGAATTATAAAGCAAATGTAATAAAATGTATCCATTTGGGGAACTTGCAAAGAATCTGACAATTCTTTGCACTCTGCTTACAACTTTAAGTCTGAAATTATTTAAAATAAAATGGTAGAAAAGTAAAGAGAAAGTAAACGGTGCAAACTTGTTTAGAATAAAGGTTTAAGGATGGATGGAATATAATACATGTTCTTCCACCTTTTAAACATGAACTATCTCTTGTGCATTGGTAGCAAGCCAAGCTAAATTACTTCTTGACTAATAAGCATAAGCACAAATTATTTCTCCATAAAACAAAAGAGTATAGAAGTTACAAAACTGAGGGTCAATAGCTATTTTGTTATTTTACAATGGTAGTCATGTAGGAGTCTCTTCAGTGACCACAGAGAAAAAATTTGGTGAAACTTGGAGAAAAATAACTGGTTCTACTTCCATATCACCATAGTCCTATCTGTTTCTTTAACTTCTTAATAACCCTGTACTGATAAGCATTCGACTAGTGCAAATTATACAATATATAAAAAAATGATAGTTCATGGAACAAAAGCCGTCTAAGGAATGAGACAGGGAAGGCAATCACTGAACTGTGTACACAGGGTGGGCAGATGGCTCCAAGAACATACAATAATTAAAAATTTACTAAATTTCATTACTATACTGAATGAATATTACAAATGTCTAGGAGTAATACTCCTACATCCCTGTATATACACACACTCATCAGTAAAGCAACGGAACTGCGCTACCAGTAGTCCCCTACAGTATGAGCCTTTAAATAAAGTCTTAAATTGATAAATTACTGATCTGTTGTAAATGACAAAGGCTCACGAGCTTAAAAATGGTGGGAGCCCTGCCCCCGTCAAGATGGTGGAGTGAGACACTTCAGGGTCCTGTCTCCCAACAGAAGCTTTGTAAAACCAGCAAGAACTGGCAGAAACATCTTTTTAAAAGAAAGAAAACAGTTAAAGGATGGTAGTAGCAGGGCAAGTGCTGAATCAAGAAAAAGGCTACTTAAAACTGTTAAAATCTTAAGGGGCCATGGCTGCCCTCTCCCATTCCTCACCAGCTTGGCATGAAGCCAGCTAGCGCTCCCAATGTGGATTTCTGGTCCCAGTTTCAGACAGGGCAGAGTACCCTCTTGCAGATACTGGGAACATACATGACTGATCCAACCTGGCTGCTGGTGGTTTGAGGGACATGCTGTCACAGAACTTGACCTGCATGTAGAAGGCAGCTCATAGAGTACTCCTACAGAACGCTGTGGTAGAGGAGTCAAATTATCCTGCCTGGGGCAAGGGATTGCTGGCTGTAGGACATACAGTACAATGCCCAGGACCAAGAAGAAACTGTTTCTTAGGGAAGAGGAGACGTATGTATATATGTAAATGAAGGAATTCCTAGGGCTGCACAAGGGGCGTGCCCAGAAAAGATCAAAGAGGCCTCTACACTTTGGCCCAGAGTTATTCTCTATACTCATTGCATGCATAAACTCTGAAGGCAAGCACTCTCATAGTACAGTCCGCAAAGACTGGAAGGGGTGTTTTATTTTTTTCCTTTTTTTTTTTTTTTGCTGTTTTTTTGGTTGGTTTTTGTTTTGTTTTGTTTTTTTTGTTAGCTACTAGAATCAAGGAAAGCTCTAACATAACATTAGGTAGATACAAACTTAGGGAACAGACCCCTCAGAGTCTAACTTCCAGTGATAACACACTAAAATATCAAAATGTTCAGGTTTCAACAAAAGATTTTAAAACATACAAAGAAACAGGAAGTGATGGCCTAGACAAATGAAAAAATTAAAGCATTAGAAACCATCAATGAGAAAGACCAGACCTGGGACACACCAAACAAAAAGACTTTTAAAAAATGGTCCTAAATAGGTTCAAAGAGCTAAATGAAAATATGGACAAAGTACTGAAGGAACTTAGGAAAATGATAGATGAACACAAGGAGAATATCAATAGAAACTGGAAAATATGGAAAGGAACCAAACAGAGCTGAAGACCACAATAACAGAAATTAAAAATTCCCTAGAGGGTAATTAAATTAAAAATTCTTTAAAGGCATTCAACAGAAGAATGCAGCTGGGAAGAGCTTAAGAAGACAATTTGAATCATCCAGTCTGAGAAACAGAAAGAGGAAAGAATGAAGAAAAGTAAACAGATCCTGAGGGACTGGACAGGAATACAGTGGGAGCCCCAGAAGGAGAACAGAGAAAGGGGCAGAGAGAATATTCAAAGAAATAATGGTTGAAAACTTCCCAAATTTAACAAAAGACATGAATGCATACATCCAAGACATTTAACAAACTCCAAATAGGAAAAACCCAAACAGACCCACACCATGGCATATTTTAATCAAAGTCGATTGCCAGAAATAAAGAAAGGTTTCTTAAAGGTGCAAGAGAAAAGCAACATGTCACATACAAGAGACTTCAATAAGATTAACTGCTGAACTTTCATCAGAAACTATGGAGGCAAGCAGGTAGTAAGAAGACACAGTTAAAGGGCTGAAAGCAAAAAAGTGCCAACAAAGTATTCTATATCCATAAAAACTTACTTTAAAAAATCAGAGAAAAATTAAGATATTCACAGATAAACAAAAGCTAAGGTATTTCATCACCACTAGACCGGCTCTACGAGAAATGATAAAGGGAGTTCTGTAGGTTGAAAGGAAAAGTATGCTCTGATAAAGATAATGCCATGGGTAAAATTTCTGCCTATCCATTGATTCCAGTCCTGTCTTCTATAAGAAGGCAGAGTAAGTTCATGCCCATTGCCAGAAACCTTTCCTTGATAAAGTTCCCCAGTATTTTCATTCTCCAGACTTCTCATGCTATTCCCTCAAAATAAAATGTCTTTCTGAAAACATACCTTTGTTCACTCTATGGATGCCCAACTATCCCTTAATATAGGAAGTCTACAATGGAACAAATACTCCAACAGTATCCCAAACAAGACAGTTTTGAGGGTCCCTTGGAAACTGATTTAGAAACTAGAATTACTATAGCCATTACTATTTTGGCTATTTGAGCAGATTCATTATATTGTTGGCTCATATAAAGCATGTTGTCAACTAAATGCATTTTGCAGGTTTCTTACACTTAATATTTTATGTATGCTTAAAGGCAGGTATATACATATATCCATATTAAATCATTTTCTTTGCTATGACACAGAATATCAGTCCACTGAGATAAATTTAAATTCTAATTTCTCTACCCAATATATTAGCTATTCCTTTCAACTTTGCATGGACTAAAAATGTTATGAGTATCTTCATCTAAGTCATTGAGAAAAAATGTAGAACAGAGTTAAGGAAAGAGCTCTCTTTTCAAATTGACACTGATCTATTCAGTCTACTCCCTTTGGGAACCTTTAACCACCCAGCTGTGAATTATTTTAACTGAACAGTTATACCTTCTAATCATTTTTAAATGCCAGTCCTCATGATCCTTGACTAGTAGTAAAAGTGTGATTAAAAATTTAATTGAATACAAGGGAAAAATATCAAGGATTTAGAAAAGAAGGGTAGTTTAGAGAGAAATTAAAGATAATATAATAAAAACACAAAAAAACAATTACTTGTGAAACAGTATCTTAGGTTTTAACTTGACTGTTCAGTTTAAAGAAAATCACAAAAATAAATAGCATTTTTATTTTCCCATGATCAGGGACTCATAAAACGGACCATAATTTGCCAAGACTCCACTATGAAAAGAAATTTATACTTACTCTGAGAAAGACAAACCAACAAAATTTTTCAGATGCTTTTACTTATAAGATAATCTAAAAATCAATCTTATAAAAGAGAGATCCTATTGTAATTTCCACATTTGAAAGTATAAAATTAATTTTGGTATCTTGATTCAGATTTTAATGTTGGAATGATTTTCATTTTAAATTTAACATAATATTTAGCATAAGGTATTTTGTATGACATGCTGATATGAAAAATATCTTTAGAGAAAGGCAGAGTTTTGAAAGGCACCATTGTTATCATAAAGACACTCAGGCCAAGCATAAAGAGAGTTCTATTCAAAGGGGAAAATCCCGCTCTCTAACTGCATTTTTGTCAGGCAGATTATCTAATTCATCATTTTTATCCACTGCCATGTGCAATAGAGACATCAATGAAATTTGTGAATTTTTATAGACAACACCATATACAACGAATTGCAAAATGTTAAAACAAGAATAATACTCGCTTAACAAATTCTCCTGTTTATCTTTAAGATTTGGAAATTATATCTCTAATAGCAACAGAAAGCACAAGCCCAGAATGAGTTGCTTCTTTAAATTTCCTACAAATGTCTCTGAAATGTTTTATTTATTTCTATCAACTGAGAGGTATTTAAAACCTTATAATCACTCTGCAATTTCATAAATTTCTTCCTGGTTGTAATAGTTATAATTTTTCAAGAGAGCAGCATATAGAGTTTACAAAAAAACCTATGCGCTTTGATCATATATTTGAGAGTAAATTACAGGAGAAAATAAGAAAAAATGTTCCAAGGCCTACTAACTACAGAAAATATTTACACTGTCTTGTTCACAATCTATTGTCAATATTGAGTAGCTCAAAGATGCAGAACTCAATTATTACAAAACTTGACCCCAGAAAAATTTCTACTGCCACAAGAGTGTGTTTCAGTGACAGAAACCAAAATGACACAGTAAAATTCGAAGAACAAAATTTCTTTCATTTAAAAGTAGAGATAATTACCAAACTTGTAAAGAAAAACAGGATTGGTTCAGAAGTTAGATCACACTTAGAGGAAGATAAGAAATTTATTATCTGCAAATAGTCTTTGATATTAACATCCTCAGAAGTGTTAATATTCTGTACCCTCTGGACCCTCTGGAAAGTACATATAGTCCCAGAAATGCTAAATACATGCTTCCATAAGATCTCTAGCATGTAAAGGTTCCTAACAGGGCATATCATTAATTAAATGAATAGACTTAAAGCAGAGTTCATCTGTTTTTCTTATAATCAAATATATATACTGCCAACTTACCCATTCATATAAACCTGAAGACCATTTACCATGAGAATGAGCAGGGCTTTCCTAAGAAGACATTCTGCCCTTTATCCTCCTCATGGCCTGCTGAAATAGAGGACCATATATCATGTCCTCTATTCTAGCCTTTTTACATTCAGATAACCAGAATTTCTCAACCTTCACCAGCATATAAATATATATTTACTTCCCTCATTGCAGTTGGATCTGATTGACTCCACACTTCTACTTGCTTGACCAATGACTCTAGCCTTACATGCTTGGCCCCCAGAAGCCCCTTTTTGTACAGTTTCACAACTCCCCAATATTCCTGGAAATCAAGAGGAGCACTTTCTAGAATCAATAAATTACCCTTGATCTCTAGTCCCATCATAGGTCATTAAGATTTAGCCCCGAAGGATCTAAAGAGGTGCTAACCAAATATGGCACTCATTTAATTTCCTAATATCTAGATACTCATAGAATTGGAAAGCCACCACATCAGAGGTTAGAATTCCATTACAACTTGAGGCTGGAGAGCAATGCTATAGCTCTTGTCAAGAGAGGAGGCAGCACCCTCATTCTTAAGCTCCTCTATAAAGAAAGAGTCTAAAACAGTGGCCAAAATCCACTCTCTACCAGTCTCCACTGGGCTAGGTATCACTGTAAAAACAAGTTCTCACCAAAGGAGATACAAATAGAATATGAACAGGATTTATCTGTGCCATTTCCAGATCATGAGCCTTAAGAGAAAGGAGTGTGCCTCCTCCACACTCTTGCCTCTTTGAAGAGCTAGACGACAATGAAGCCTGTTTAGGGCCTCAATTCTTGAATGACTGTCCTGACAACTTGAAACACCCAGAACTATTATGTGAGTAGGAAAAAAAGTTACTCAATTGAGTCATTAAACACGTGGATTTATAACTGAAATTTAGCCTGTTCTAACAGAAACAAAAACCCACAATAAGGTTGATTTCCTCTCTCCCATTGTCCTTCCTTACAATACATCCTAAGATATACTTACAAAACATTTAAAAAGTTTATGTATATCTGAATACCAACTGCAGGGAGATTTCAATTAGCTTTTTTTAATCTAGAAATCCCTTATGTAAATCATAGAATGCAAATATTAAAATAGGAAGTGTACACCAAACTTCCCCACCAAAGGCATCAGATATTCAGCTGAGCTTCCTTAATTAACCCACTATATTTATCATGTAATTTGATCCTTACAACAAAGCCATGAAGGAGATATTACATCCACATAACAAGAGAAAACACTGGAGGTTGGACAGTTTCCATAACTTTCTAATAGTCACATATGGAATACAAAGAACGAAATTTAACACTGATCTAACAGATATCCAAAGCTAGCTCTCTCTTTTTTTTTAATACTATACTTGGATTACACTATATTTCTTCTCAATGTAGTCCTCAAGTTTTTACATATACACTGGTACATACTGGCTATAAAATAAAAATGACCACTTCAACATAGTATAATCAGGTCTTCCAATAAAATTAGCATTTCAATTCAGTAAAAATTTACTGAGTTTTTATACATGATATATCTATCTCATATCATATATGTTTTTATATATAAATGATTATATATACACATATGCCATATATATGTTTATATAAGTATAAAAAACTAAGGGGGACATATGTGCGAGAAGTGGAAGAACACAAACATGAAAGACCTCCTTCTTGCCTTAGAGCTGTAGTTCTCAATCCAGGGCGATTTTACCCCCCAGGAGACATTTAGCAATGTCTGGACATGTTTGTCACAAATGGAGGGGAGTGACCACTGGCATTTCTAACATTCTATTATGCACAGGACAGCCATCACAATAAATTCTTTGTTATTTGATAATTATCTGGCCCACAATATCAATACTGCCTATATTGAGAAACCCTGCCCTAGAGTTATTTATAATCTAGTGTAAAAGTCTATACTCCAATCAAGCATCTAAAATATAGGATGACCACTCAAGGAAAAAAAAAAATCTTCCAAAAAGAAAAGATACAAGTGTAGGTCATATATTTTTTTAAAAAAATGCACACACACATAACATACACAAATTAAACCTTGAAATTATGTTTTTAAAAGGATGGTACAAGGCAAAGTTCAATATAATTGAATTACTTCAGAAGATATTAACCAAACAAAACCTGTCTGACTTCAGGCAGACCACATCAGAACTAGGAAGGGGTAGGGATGCAGCAAACTGTACTCTTTAAAATTAGAACATAGTATATTGTATTTTTTCTTAAAAGGTTATAAGAAGGTATTTCTACCATTCCTACTGAATGAAAAAGTGAGCTTCTTATACTGTAGAAATATTTTTAAACATCAGTTAAAAAGGGTCATGTACCTTCCTTAGGGCCTTCTTTCAAAAATCAAAGGCCTCACCAAATATCTTATTATATAAACAGGAATAAAAAATATTAAGATCTCAATTTGTTTTCATTCTTATATAAATTACAAATTGAAGCAAGTGGTTCATATATCTCAGTATGGTTCTTGGCTAAACTTAACAAAGAAGACTAATGAAGAACATTAAAGCACCAAAAAACTCAAAAAACTTGTTCCATAAAAAGCCTGCAAGCTTTTGCAAAATATGTACTAAATATAAGTCTGGATTATTTTTAAGACCTCCTCCAGCTCTAAAATTTTATGATTGTGCACATCAAATTTTTGTGTATCTAGGTGAGAATAATAATTTATATCAGGTAATAGGATAAAAGGGTAATTTAATTATGAACACTTTTACTACAGTGCAAGGACATCTGTAGAGAGCAGACTATATGTAGGTAAGTTAGTCACCTCTACTGTCTGACTCAATTATCTGGTCTCAGGTTAAAACATACCATGATTTCCTTTTGATCCCCACTATTCTATTTTTCCTAGGAGATGCTAATTCCTCTTTCACTTTTCTTTCCACTTCCAGCCTCTGGTCATATAATAGCATTCAATTCTGTAGATTTTCCATTAACTCTGGGTTCCAAGCCCACAAATGCAACCTCATATCTAAATTGCTCTCTTCACCTTCACTTTGGTGTTCATTTCAGTAACAAACCTTGGGTTCTCCTCATATAAATTCCTAACTAGACTTCCCTTTGTTTTTAGGCATCTAGCAACTTTCTCAGGTCCCATAAAGCTGAGCTCACTCCCATCTTTATGTGTCCTACCTGAGACACCCATCCCCGCTTCTCATCTTTTCCTTTCTTTCTTTATTTCCTGGAACCCAGAGGTAAATTCTCAGATTGACCACATTACTGACAACAGCCTTCTTATGGAGAACACATTTCACATCAATATGAAAACGTCAATGTATCAGTTCCGGAATATTATAATTTTTGTAATAATATTGTGCTGGTTTGGAGCTGTTATGTACCCCAGAAAAGGCCATGTTCTTTTAATTCATCCTTACCGGTGCAGACCTATTGTGGGTGGGACCTTGCGGTTAGGTTGTTACAACTGAGATATGACACACCCCATTCAAGGTCAGGTTTTAATTGTTTACTGGAGCCCTTTATGAGAGGATAAAAGGCGGAGACATCTGGAGACAGAAGAGAGAAACGCCCCAAAGATGTAAGACAGAACCCACAGACACTCAAAGAGAAAACCACTGGAATCAGAAGCTGAAAGCAACGAAACCTGGGAGTGAAGACCAGCAGAAACCGGCCACGTCCTTGCTGTCTGACAGAGGAACCCCGGATGCCAGCAGCCTTTCCTCAGAGAAGGTATCCTCTTGTTAATGCCTTAATTTGGACACTTTCATGGCCTTGAGAATTATAACTTACAACTTAACAAACCCCTATTGTTAAAAGTCAATTCATTTCTTGCATATTGCATTCCAGCAGCTTTAGCAATCCAAAATAAATATCAATATGCTTAAAATATACCACACTTATTTTCATCATATATTTTTGAACAGTTTGGAGCCTTCCCTTAACCACTGGGGGTTAGCAAGAATCTGTAGGAAAGGCAATTTTCACCCCACAAAGGTATTTTGAAGAGTTATTACTTCCCTCTTAACAGACCAACATCAGTATCTACCACAGATGAGACCACTTTATAATAGCTGGCAATAGGGCACTTATTACAAAGTTCTTTTTTTCTAAAAAGCATAACTTGTGCCACTTATAGGAATACCAAAACTTATATAATTTTTTCAATGATTAACTTTTAGGGTAGACATACCTGAATTAATGCCACTTAGAAAAAACAAGTTTTCCTTTTTCTGTTTGTTTCTCTAATATGCCTCCCAAAGTAGGAGCTCAATATCAGATTTTAATTAATTCCTTAGTTTTCAACACACTTGGAAAACTTCTAAAATAGGCTTTAGCTCTGGCACTAAAAATTAACTGCTTGTGTACTGCTGAACAAATAACCCTCATAAAAATGTGAAGAATATGAAAGATGAAGGTTAATTAGCTAAACTATAAATGAATATGGCTAGCAAATCAAAATAATATTTGCATTTCAATTGATTTTAAATATTGTAAAAGTCCCTCAAGGCACCATTTTATTCTCCTCAACAACAGTCCACTGTGGGAATCACATTACAATTAGATCTTTTAGGAATCTCAGAACTTACTTATTTTCTATGTATTACATGATGCAAAGGTTCTTATTCAGTGCAAATATTTAAAACTTTTGACTTTCAACTTTTCCATGTTTTATATCAAGTGTACAATTATCACTGCAATGGTTACTCAGTATGAGAGAAGAGACCATTGAAAACCTTCAACTTTTTTATTTCAAAAATAAAGTTTTAAACAATTTTCATGATCCAAAACATCTTGTAGCTCTTTTCAGCCCTTAATTATTTGTCCTTAGTATTTGTGTGGTACTAGTATGGTATTCCTATTAATTATAGTCCCTAGTATACAATAAGTAGATTTTTCCCATATACCATTCTGTTGTCAACTCTCTGTACTAGTGTCATACCTTAGAAGTTTATCATGCAGGCACCTGCCTAGACATCCCTGAAGATCAGGCAAAGGATTAGAGAAGGGGCAGCAACAGGCAAGATGGAATGTAACCAAGGATTATGAAAACTGAATCTCTATATAATTTTATTCTTCTTAGTTTCTAGGGCATTAGAATAGCTAGAAGGAAAGAATTGAAATGGTGTAACTGTAACCCATAGCATCCTTTGAAATTTGTTCTATAGCTACGTGTTGAATTGCAATTTGAAAGTTATCACCTTTTTGTATATATGTTAGATTTCACAATAAGGAAATAACTGAAACTATGGTATTGTAACTCATAACATTTTTGGAAATTTCCTATATAACTACTTGTTAAATCATACTTTGAAAGATATTACCTTTTTGCATATGTTATATTTCAGGATAAGGAAATAACTGAAACAGTGGAACTGTAACCCATAACATTCTTTGAAATTTGCTCTCTACTTGTCAAATTGCACTTGGAAAGTTATCAATTCTATCTATATATGTTATATTTCACAGTAAAAAAAAATAAAGTTTTCCTTTTAATAGCTCAAAGGAATAATTATATAAACATTCAAATTTCAGTTACAATGCCAGCCAAGCCCTTGTTTACAGCAGTGATACCCTGAATACAAATGCAAGTACACTTCTAAACCCGAACAATATGGGTCCCCTGAGAGATGTGAAATCCAGTCCAGCCTCCCACCAGTCAAAATTCTTATCTGTAAAACATCAAATTACTACAGCAGTAATAACAGACCTGGGAATCATTGTTTTCTCACCATCTGCTTACCTCAGTAACAAATTATTGAATTGAGGATGTAAGACACAGAGCCCTAGGCAACACGATTACAATTACAATATTTAAAAAAAAAAAATCAGGACCAGAATCAACCTTTGAAATTATATTATCTCCACTAAGTTTGGTGCCTTTTCCTATCATTCTCTTTAATCAAAATTGCAAATCAATTCTAATAAAAAGTTAATTAAAACAAATAGATTATCTGTCACTCTTTGAAATATAATATCCAGAGACCATGTAGTCAGCAGAAAAAGCATTGGCCTTGAAGTTCTAATCCTGCAACTTAACTAGCTGTGCATCTTGGAGAGATACACTTGACCTCTCTGCAACACTTTACCTTACCTGCTTACTTATACCTTACAAAGAAGTTGAGGGAGCAAACTAGATAAGAAAGCAAACTAATGTAAGGCATGACAATCTTTTTTAAATTGGTCTGTCTTTTATAAATATAAGACAATCAGTCAAGAAAGTACAAGTTTTATTTCCAATAAGTGGGAATTTTTCACCTGGGGAACGAAAAATAATCAAATAAATTCAAGTTATTTAGGCTACAGGAAGCATGCATAATAAAGTATAATTTATAAAAGAAAACAAAAGAAAATAAGATTTGAAAAAATCAAACTAAGAGTCAACTTTAGAAAGGCAATGGCTACTACTAATAGATTTTAAATTAAAGTGTCAATATATGTACATGAGGTATACATGCAAAAATCCTCATAGGATTAATAAGAAAAGCTTTCTCGAGATCTGCAAGGCCTATCTATGAGCAAGTACTGAAATGGATAAGAACATGTCCAATCAGGTATCTCCACAACTAACAGTATGTTGGAACAGATTTATTGTCTCTTTCCACAAACATTTCCTGAACGCCTATCAAATGTGATGCCCTATTATGGGCACTGAGAACACAACGATGAGTAGGAAAAAAGAAGAACTACATCAGAAATGCATGATTAACTTCAATAACTTATTAAGGTAACAACTGATTTTGCCAATGGGTGATCCATATTCTTCTTGTTCTGTAAGGTACAGAACAAGATGTAACTGAAACAGTTATATCATTGATAATTTCTTTTGCAATATTTTGTTGGATTTTTGGGGTTTTGTTCATTCTTTAGTTGGACAAATACTCACTGAGCCCCTGAAAGTACTGCAGATGCATCTCAAAGAAGTGTTCTTAATTCTAACATATATAGAAGGGCATAATGATGATTAAACTATTTTATTTGGCATTTTCTGTTGATTTCCTTTTAAAGTAGGAAGAAAAAAATAGAATAATCAACCAGCAGCAACACAATTCTTCAATATTAAAGCCCAGATACCACCGTCGACTGTAGGCGTAGACGAATGCTACATCTATACTATCTACCACTCACCCACCTATGGTGAGTGCCGCATTTTTAAACCAGAGGCCACGCTAGTAAAGCAATGACCTAACACAAGATGGCTTTCAGAATGAAATAATGAAACTTCAAGCTCTTAGCTTTTGATGGCAGAAGGCCCCAGATGAATGCAAAGCAAATTTCTGCCGAGTAATACAGTACAAGCTGTTGACATTCCCTGCTTCCTTTCAATAGGAAAACTTCCTCAACAATTCAAGGTCACAATCAATGCCCTTCCTTTTAAAGTTCAAACTACAGGACGCTTCAGAATATAGTCCAAGTAATTTCCAGGAGATTAAATAACATAAGCAAAATAATTAAGAGGGGAAACAACTCTATGTATCCATCTTCATTTGGAGTCCTTGTGAAATGGAAAAGCAGAAATCTACCATACAGAAGTGTTGAGAAAGCAGAATAAACCAAATGCTGGAATGGTTTTAAAATAAACTAAGACCATTTAAATAGCTAGAAGTTACAACAGAGCACATATGGGATCAATGCACTAAATGAAGGTTAACAGGAAATGGAGTTCTCTAAGAATCTTATGCTGAAACAGCTCAAACTCAAAAAGACCTTTTTTTTCTTTTCTTTTCTTTTCTTTTCTTTTTTTAAACCAAGCTGATCTAAGGAGAAAAAAACACTTAGGATATAAGAAGTCTTATTTCAAATGCTAGAAAAATAATTTTGAGCAAATTAGTGTAAGATTTATTACTTTAGCACAAAACACTTGACCCTTCTAGAAGTTAGTTTCCTTACATGTAAAATGAGAGGGGTAAACAGTTCACTGGTCTTTGAATTTTATTTTCAGGGTTAGGTGGAGGTGAATTCAATCGCGATTTAAACCAGATGAACTGAAGTTTTAACTATTTTCTGTAAATGACTGCAACAAATACTTCTATTAAAAACAGAAATTGTTAATGCTTCTGCTATAATGAAGTAACTAGAACTGATCATTCTTTCTCACCATAAACAACTGGGAAAGTATATATTTTGCAGACATTGAAGCAACAGGCAGCCTAGGACTATGATCCCTGCCTGAGTGAAGGTAAAGAAACAAAGGAGGTAACATTTTTTCCAGGAAGCACTTTCCATACCACAGTGCAGGGAGAGAAACCCAAGTAGATCATGGCAGTCTTACCAAGATGAAAAAAACAGAGATAAGACTTTGGAGATATTGAAGGGATGGAATTTGTGGGGCAGAGAACAAAGGAGTTGAGAGCTAGGTAGAAAAAATAACCCTCCAGAAACCTGCACAGTTGTCCCATAAGCCTTTGACTGATTACTACACTTCACATATGTAAGACGAATCTCCATGAGTTTGGACAAATATTGGGGAGCTACAAGCTGAATAATTCCCCTGGTCACACTGGTCTTGGAGATATTCATGTTGTGATCAGCATGAGTGGAGAGACTCACTGTACATCCCACACATTGAGGATATGCCAGGCAAGTTAGGTGGTGTTAGACTTACCCTAACAAAGTTAAACCATGGTAACTTAGCTGCCAACTGAAACAAAATTCAAAAAAATGTAAAGGAGGATAAAATCTAAATACTTAACTGAATACTAGTCACAATATCTAGCAACCAATAAAAAAATTCCAGACCTGAGTAAAACAATAAAAATGTGATCCAGAAACAGGTGGGTGGAAAAAAAGGAGAGAGAGAGAAAGCCAGAAACAAGAAATAGTAAGCTTAGCAGAAAAGGAAATTGTAAAACTCAAAAATTTAAAACAAAATATGAATATGATAAAAAGGAAAATGGAAGATGTATAAAAGCAAATGGAACTTCTAGGGATAAAAAACAATATCCAAAATGAAAAATTCACTGCATATGAAAGGATCAGTAAGTTTTAAAAAATAATGATAGACACGAACAGAAATGAAATAGAAAAAAAAGGATTGCAAAAAATGAAGAGCCTAAGTAACCTGTGGAACAATATAAGCAGTGAGACATGTATAATTAGAATTCAAGAAGAGAAGGAAAGTTCAGAAAAAACATGAGGAAATAATGTCCAATAATTTTCCAAGTTTTATAAAAACAATAAGCTCACAGACAGAAGCTTGAGTAGGATATACACAATGAAACCCATACCGTAGTACATCAAAACCACATCATAGAAAACCAGTAATAAAGATAAAATCTTAAAAGCAGTGGTAGATGTTATTTAAAGAATCTAGAAAGGAGTTCTTTTTGTCACGTATATGTATGACAAATATTTTCTCCTACTCTCAAGTTTTTCTATTCACTTCTGAAAAGTGCCTTTTAATTAGCAGTTTTAAAATTGTATGAAGTTGAATTTTTCAATTTTTCTTTTATATGTTTATAATGACCTTATAATAAATTGGTCCCTATCTTCTATCCATGAAAATATCATCCTATTGTTTCATCTAGAACCATTAAAATTTTAGCTTTGTATTTAGGTCTATGATCCACTACAAATTAACTTTTAAATATAACATGAGATAGAGGTCAAAATATACATTTTTTTTTCTCCAATATTTAGCCAGTTGTTCCAGCCACAATGAAACTTCATAATCTGTGGGGCATTGGGCATTGGGGAGAGTACTCAGAATGGCATTGCCTCAGTAGTGAGGAAAACAAGTCATGGAATAACTGCTACTAATGTCCTGCCCAACAAATATTTAAAGCAATATTTGAAAGGGTTAAGTTGTGTCCAAATAAATTAAGTGTATCTCAGATAACAAATTCAAGAATAATTAAAGGAAAACAAAAAATATCCAGCACCCAAGAAGGTACACAATTTCTAGCAAACAATCAAAGAGTATCAAAATTGCAAAGAAGCAGGAAAATTTGAATCATACTACTGAGAAAAGCCAATTAACTGAAATTAACCCAAAAGTGACACATGTTTTTAGAATTGGTACCCAAGGACATAAATCCATCATTTTGACTGTATTCCATATGATCAAAAGGTTAAGTAGAGACATGGAAGATACTTAAAAACACATAACCCAAACATCTAGAGATGAAAATTACAATGTTTGAGATTCAAAATACACTGGATGGGATACACCACAGATAAGACATTACATAAAAAGAGATTATTGAATTTGAAGACATAGTAATAGAAATTATCCAAAACAAAACACTCAGAAAAAAAAAGGAATTTAACTGATTGTGCTGTTTTTAACTACAAAAGAGTTTTTTTTAAATAATGAGGACTAGTGCAGTGTGGGACAACTTCAAGCAACGTAACATATATAATTGGAGAATCCAAAGTAAAGGAGAAAGAAAAAGGGACAAAATGAAGAAACAATGGCAAAATTGTTTTTCAAATTTCATGAAAAGCATAAACCCACAGATTGAAAAAAACTCAATAAAACCCAAGTACAAGAAACATGAATAAAAATGTTTCGAGGAACATGATGATAAAACTACTGACAAACAGTGATAAATATAAAATTTCCCAAGAGCAATGAAAAGGGATGATGAAAGGAGATTTCTTCGAATCAAAAGCAGGAAGAAGACAATGAACCAACACTGCAAAAGTACTGAAAAAAAAAGTATCAACCTTGAATTCTAAAATCAGTGAAGATATCTTTCAGAAATAAAGTTGAAATGAAATTTTCAGACATACAAAAACTGAAAGAATATATCAGCAGCAGACTCATACCACAAGAAATGAAAAATGAAGTAACATACGAAGAAGGAAAATGACAGCAGAAGGAAACATGGACCTCCCCAAAGAAATGAAGAACTCAGAAAATGCTAACTACATGGGTAAATAAATAAGATGTTTTTTGTTACTTAAATTTCTTTAAAAAATAATTAACATTTTAATGAAAAAAAATAGCTTTGCATTGTGAGAAATACAAGACGTAAAAATGTACGAAAAAATAGAATAAAGAGTGGGAGAAAACAACTGTAGATATACTATTAGTAACTTATACCAAAGATGAATTTGTGTAATACTGCTTCAGAGTATACTGATAAATTAAAATGTATTCTGGAGAACCTAAGATGGCAGCTAGGAGAGACAGGGCAAGAAAACACCTCTGTGAAAAATACTAGATAAAAGCCAGAAAGTCACCCAGAACACAAGTTCCAGCGATGCACCAGCTGGACAAGGTCTGCTAAATCCACAGGGACCATGCACTTGGTGAAACTGGGAGTCTGTGTTCCAAAATGAGTGAGTAAGCCTGCTGAATATCGGGCAGCCACACTGCAGTGTGGGGAAACCATGGGTTGGCATTTGGAGGCTGACTAGTTCTTTTTTAAAAAACCCAAAAGCGGCTGCAGATACAGCAGTGAGAACAGCACAGTGAAGCGCAGGTGGAACAGGCTATGGGTATACCTCAATATCTGGCACGGAAGATAGCTTTTTGCACACCTGCTGCTAATTGTCTGGGAGCGAGGAAGGCAGAAGTGAGCCAAAAGGGGGAAATAACCACGCCCCTTGCAGCCATCTTCCCGGTGGGCTGGGAATGCTTCTGTCTGGTGCCGGCGCCACAGCCCAGAGCCACACCAAAAAAAAAACTCAGTGTTGACAGGAAGTGTTTCCAGCATCATGCACACATGCCACAATATCAGGCGTGGACAGTAGCTTTTTGTGCACCCACAGATAATTGTCCCAGAGCTGGGAAGATGGAGCTGTGCGAAAAGGGGGAAATTAACACGCCCCATACAGCCATCCTTACAGCAGACTGGGAATGCACCTACACAGCCCAGCGGCGCAGAACTTTCCTTGAGGGATGGTGCGCACTTGTGATGTAGCACAACCTTCCTTCAGCAGAGGCCCTAGAAGGGCACGGCTTGGAAGAGGGTCGCACTCGGAAATCCCAGGGACCATATGCCAATACCAAGGACTTGTGGGTCAGTGGCAGAGATAATCTGTGGTGAGACTGAACGGAAGGTTTAGACTCTTGCAACAGCCTTAAATCTCCAGGAACACCTGGGAGGTTTGATTATTAAAGCTGCCTTCCCTCCCTAACCGCTCAGGCACATGCCCCACATTCAGGGTGGACAGCACGAACAACACACCCAAACTTGGTGCACAAATTGGACACCACAAGAATCAGACCCCCACATACCACAAAGACAAAGTTGGGGAGAACTGACTTGATAGGAATAGGTGACTTGTGGATGCCATCGGCTAGTTAGTTAAAGTGTACGCCACCAAGCTGCAGATCTGACAAACTAGAGATTGGACTTTGAATAATCCACATATCCTAAAAGAACCCTATCAAGTAAAGCAAATGCCAAGAGGCCAAAAACAAGAGAAAATTTTACAGCATATGAAAAAACGAGATGATATGGATAACCCAAACCCAAACACCCATATCAAAAGATCAGAGGAGACACAGTACTTGGAGCAATTAATCAAAGAACTAAAGACAAACAACGAGAGCATGGCACAGGATATAAAGGACATAAAGAAGAGCATGGCACAGGATATAAAGGACATGAAGAAGACCCTAGAAGAGCATAAAGAAGAAATTGCAAGAGTAAATTAAAAAATAGATGATCTTATGGAAATAAAAAAAACTGTTGACCAAATTAAAAAGATTCTGGATACTCACAGTACAAGACTAGAGGAAGCTGAACAATGAATCAGCGAGCTCGAGGGCCACAGAATGGAAAATGAAAGAACAAAAGAAAGAATGGAGAAAAAAATCGAAAAAAATCGAAATGGACCTCAGGGATATAATAGACAAAATAAAACATCCAAATATAAGACTCACTGGTGTCCCAGAAAGCAAAGAGAAGGGTAAAGGTCTAGAAAGAGTATTCAAAGAAATTGTTGGGGAAAACTTCCCAAACCTTCTACACAATATAAATACACAAATCATAAATCATAAATGCCCAGCAAACTTCAAATAGAATAAATCCAAATAAACCCACTCCAAGACATATTCTGATCAGACTGTCAAATACTGAAGAGAAGGAGCAAGTTCTGAAAGGAGCAAGAGAAAAGCAACTCACCACATACAAAGGAAACAACATAAGACTAAGTAATGACTACTCAGCAGCCACCATCGAGGCGAGAAGGCAGTGGCATGACATATTTAAAATTCTGAGAGAGAAAAATTTCCAACCAAGAATACTTTATCCAGCAAAGCTCTCTTTCAAATTTGAGAGAGAGCTTAAATTTTTCACAAACAAAGGCTGAGAGATTTTGCTAATAAAAGACCTACCCTACTTCAGATACTAAAGGGAGCCCCACTGACAGAGAAACAAAGAAAGGAGAGAGAGATATGGAGAAAAGTTCAGTACTAAAGAGATTCAATATTGGTTCCTTAAAGGATAATAAGAGAGAGAGGGAAAAAATACATCTGACAAACATAAACCAAAGAATAGGATGGCCGATTCAAGAAATGCCATCTCAGTAATAATGTTGAATGTAAATGGATTAAACTCCCAAATTAAAAGATATAGATTGGCAGAATGGAGCAAAAAATATGAACCATCAATATGCTGCAAACAAAGAGACTCATCTTAGACACAGGGACACAAAGAAATTGAAAGTGAAAGGATGGAAAAAATATTTCATGCAAGCTACAGCCAAAAGAAAGCAGGAGTAGCAATATTAATCTCAGATAAAATAGACTTTAAATGCAAGGATGTTATGCGAGACAAAGAAGGCCACTACATACTAATAAAAGGGGCAATTCAACAAGAAGAAATAACAATCATAAATGTTTATGTACCCAATCATGGTGCCACAAAATACATGAGACAAACACTGGCAGAACTAAAGGAAGCAATAGACGTTTCCACAATAATTGTGGTAGACTTCAACATATCACTCTCTCCTAGATAGATCAACCAGACAGAAAACCAGTAAGGAAAATGAAAACCTAAACAATTGGATAAATGAATTTGATTTAACAGACACATATAGAACATTACATCCCAAATCACCAGGATACACATTCTTCTCTAGTGATCATGGAACATTCTCCAGAATAGACCATATGCTGGGGCATAAAAACAAGCCTCAATAAATTTAAGAAAATTGAAATTATTCAAAACACATTCTCTGATCACAATGGAATACAATTAGAAGTCAATAACCATCAGAGACTTAGAAAATTCACAAACACCTGGAGGTTAAACAAGACACTCCTAAAATAAATGGTTTATAATGTAGAATGCAGGGGAACTAGCAATAGAGAGCAATTAATGAAGGGGGAACGATAACCCAATAAGAACATATAAACTATCGTGGGTAAATTTAATGTTCTGGGAATGCCCAGGAATGACTATGGTTTGTTAATTTCTGATGGGTATGGTAGGCACAAGTTCACAGAAATGTTGCTATATTAGGTTATTTTCTTGGAGTAGAGTAGGAACATGCTGGACTCCCTTGTTATGGTTTGTTTGATATGTTTTTTTAATTGTATGTTTTTAAAAAAATTTTTATATAGTTGATTTAAAAAAAAAAGAGTTAATTAAAAAAATAAAGCAATGGAAAAAATATGCAGAGCCCCCTTGAGGAGCTGGTGGAGAATGCAGGGGTGTTGGGCTTCTGCACCTCAATGATTGCTGATGTGCTCACAGGCATAGGGGACTGATGGTTCGATGGGCTGAGCCCCCTACCACAGGACTTGCCCTTGGAAGACTGTCGCTGCAGAGAGGCTAGGCCTCCCTATAATTGTGCCTAAAAGCCTCCTCCAGAATGCCTCTTTGTTGCTCAGATATGGCCCTCTCTCTCTAGCTAAGCCAAAAATCACCGCCCTCCCCCCTACATGGGATCTGACACCCAGGGGAGTGAATCTCCCTGGCAATGTGCAATATGACTCCTGGGGATGAATCTGTACCCGGCATTGTGTGATGGAGAACATCTTGACCAAAAGGGGGATGTGAAAGGAAATGAAATAAGCTTCAGTGGCAGAGATTCCAAAAGGAGCCAAGAGGTCACTCTGGTGGACTCTCTTTTGCACGATATAGACAGCCCTTTTTAGGTTCTAATAAATTGGGGTAGCTGACAGTAGATACCTGAAACTATCAAACTACAACCCAAAACCCATGAATCTTGAAGACGACTGTATAAAAATGTAGCTTATGAGGGGTGACAATGGATTGGGAAAGCCATATGGATCATACTCCCCTTTGTCTCATTTATGGATGGATGAGTAGAAAAATGGGAGAAGAAAAAAAAAAAAAGGCACCCAGTGTTCTTTTTTACTTTAATTGTTCTCTTTCACTTTAATTTTTATTCTCATTATTTTTGTGTGTGTGGCAATGAAAATGTCAAAAATTAATTTTGGTGATGAATGCACAACTGTATAATGGTACAGTAAACAACTGAATGTATGCTTTGTTTTGTATGACTACACTGTATGTGAACATATCTCAATAAATATGAATTAAAAAAAAGACAAAGTGATCTTAGATTACATTGTATATAGGACATTACCTACGTTCCTCTGTGCGTTTAAGATAATTCACTATTTTAATTTATTTACTAGATATTTGTACCAACTCTGTTTAGTCTCTAGTTGCTATCAACTTGAACTGATAAGTTGATATGACATCCTAGCTTATGTCATAATTTTCTAGCAATTCATGCAGAATAATGGAATCCTAGCTTAATAAAACAATGTGTATGTTCTCTATAAAGACATGACATATTTATGAATAAAGTCAAATGAATTAAAAAAAAAGTATACTGAAAATCCTGAGGCAGCCACTAAAATAATAAAACAAAGTTATAACTAATCAGCTAATAAAGGTGCTAAAATAGAATCATAAAAAGTATGTAATCCAAAAGAAAAAGAAAAAGAGGAATGGGGAAAGAACAGAAAAGAAAAATAGTCTAATATCAACATGGCAGACTGAAATCTAAACATATCAATTGTGCCAGCTTGGATATATTATGTCCCCTACAAAAAGCCATGTTCTTTCAATCCAATCTTGTGGGATATTTGGATTAGGTTGTTTCCATGGAGATATGACTAACCTAATTATAGGATCAGACTTTTTGATTATATTATTTCCATGGTGGTGTTACCCCAACCATTCAGGGTGGGTCTTAATTAGATCACTTGAGTCATTTAAAAGATGTGAGGGAGCCAACAGTGATGCTGAGAGATGCTTGGAGATGTGGACAGAAGGACGTTTGGAGACACTAAGCTAAGAGTTGAAGCCCAGAGTTTGCCCCGGAGAAGCTAAGAGAGGATCCCCAGATGCTTACAGAGAAATGTCCTGGGAGAAAGAAGCAAGGAAGCACAGGAGCAAGAGATAGAAGCTGAAACACAGCCCCGGAGCAAGGGACAGACGCCAGCCACATGCCTTCCCAGCTGACAGAGATGTTCTGGACACCATCGACCATTCTTCAGTGAAAGTATCCTCTTGTTGATGCCTTAATTTGGACAATTTCATGGCCTTAGGACAGTAAATTTGTAACCAAATATACCCCCTTTATAAAAGCCAATCCATTTCTGGTATTTTGCATAATGGTAGCATTAGCAAACCAGAACATCAATAATCACATTAAATGTACATGGTTTAAACACTCTAATTAAAAGACAGAGATTGCCCAAGTAGACAAAAAAGCTAGATTCAACTGTATGCTGCTCACAAGAAATGCACTTTAACTATAAACACACACATATAATAAAAGTATTTGAAATGGAAAGAAATCTATTCTTATAATAATAATAAAAAAAAGCTGGAGTGGCTATATTAATATCAGACAAAACAGACTACAGAACAAAGAATACCACCAGTGAAAATTAAGGCCAACTCATAATAAGAAAGGTTAAATTCACCAAGAAAACAAAACAGCCTTTCTGCCAGTGGGGGCCACCCTGAGGCTTCTCTCAAATAAAACTTTTCTTTAATACCTGCCCATTTGGCTTCATTGCCCACCTTTTGAACAAAACTACCTTGTGATAGTAACTTCAATCATTTTATTGAAAGACAATATGAAGTCAAGTGGACAAGAATTTGGGGAAAGAGTGAGAAAATTGAACAGGTCTTTCTAGAACTTGAGCATTGGACCTACAGATTTTCTTTTAAATGAAGAAGACAAAGGTTGTGGAGAAAGGTTGCACACCACTATCTAACATTTCTAATTTTGTTGAACTAACAATTGTAAAATTGACCCCCACCCATTCATCAAAATTTGCCGAATTGAATTTATATGTGCCATTCTCAAGTTAGTTTCCAAAGCTATAAAAAAAAGTGTACAATCCCTCTTACGCTGAATATTTGAAAAGAACTATCATTTCCCCTCCTTCAAAATGTCAAATCTTCTTCATGATAAATACCTAATTTTTCTCAAAAATTTATCATATACATCAATATCTGACAATACCATAAGCTATTAGAAATAAGTTGAAAAAATATTTACTGATCTGGAAGAAAAGGTTATGATGCCATTTGATATGCAGAGTTTGGGGAACACCCTCAGTCATGAGAAACCCTCTTCTATAATAACCACAATGGTTTGTAACAACATCAGTTTGCTTCATGACTGCTGTAGAAATGTGGACATTAGTGTGAAAAGATTATATAGATACATATTTATATTTATATAAAAAATCATAAATGCAAGTTAACCATGGAAACTACCTAAGATGATTTTACCTGAAAAACTAAAAACTGGAGCCTGAGAAGAAAACTATCTGTAATACAAGCATTAAAATGCCCAGAAGCAAAATATCTGTAATACTAAGTTTAAAAAAAAAAATGTACAGGGGGCCTCTCTACCTAAGAGGATATCTGAGGAGGGGAGACTCAGACCATGAACTGGGTCAGGGTGTAGATTGAATTCTTATTATGATTTATGAGCTGTGATCAAATGTTTATAATAAAACACATATCTAGACAATTACAGCAATGGTTCTTCACAAGTATAATGACCACTCAGATCCAATATTTTTATTTTTATTTTAAGTACTAAAAGGTACTCCAAAGCCAAAATATGATTTTTACATTTTCAACCAGTATGAATTATACTCAACTACTACATTCCTCTTATTAGATAATCAAGAATTATGCCTATGAAACACCAAGCTAGAATCTGGCTTCCATTAACTGGTCATCAGATACAGAAGATAGCTGTCCAGTTCAAATAAAGAGTTTGCACACTTATAATTCAAAACAAAAGTTGAGTCAAAACCCAAGTCACCACAGAATTTGGTATTTCCTCTGTGGAAAATTAAGAGGTAATTACCCTACATGGTTCAAAGGGTATTCAGAGATCTTCCGTGGGGTGACCTTGATAATAACAGGCTACAAGTAACTGCAAGCAACTGAAAACAGCTTTCTAAAAAATAATAAGTCCACATTATTTAGCAGTAACCTAAATTTACTATAAACACTTCACATCCATTTGGTAAATAATAGGGCTTATTATCTTCTGTAACAATATAAGGGTGATATACTCAAACCACATATCATGAGAGAGAGCCAATGGCTGTACTGTCTCATGGCTGTACTGTTCTATAAAGATTCACTGATGTAGAGGTACAGAATATGCCTGACCATTATTAAACTGAGGTTAATGCAATTTATTGCTGAATAACTAAAAATGTGCTCTGGAATTACAATTATGACAGAGTTGATTTGCAAAATATTAGGAGTTTTATTCAAACAAGCAAATTCTAATAGTAAAGGAATCTGTCCCTTCAAAATTTGTCCAGCAAATTCCATAAATCTGATTTAAGAAACTACTCATATTCTGTCATTAAAAATTCTGATATCTTAGGAAGTAGCGTTACTCTGAACATCTAAAGCAAATGGATACTGAAAAATGAAATCAGTCTAGAATCTCCCGATATTTTGAAAAGCTGATACAGTACTGAGAATACTTACAGTGGATCATTATTTCATTCTAAACATGACTTGTGCTTATTTCAGGGAAAAGCACTTAGCAAAAATTCCCTAAATGAAAATGAACGCAGCTTCCTATAAAAGATCAAGACAGAAGAAGTCTTGAGGAATCAAGTGGCAATGCAGAATTTTAAGCAACTTCTGAGAAAATAAATGCTTACAGGAAAAACACTATTCACACCTGAAATTATCTATCAAGCCTGCAGAAATTTACAGAGGGGAGAACTTGTAACATTCACTCATTCCTACAAGCTTTTATTCTTTCAATAGGCACATACATGCTACACAAAAATTTTGTCTCTTTATTTTATACTCATAACTTGATTAAAAACATACAGGCTTGGCAACATACAGGCTTGTGGTATAGAGAGGAATGGAATTTAGTTAGTCCCCTTGATCAACCAATAAACAACCAGGAACAACTAGTAAATAATGTGGAATAACTGCTGGGAGACAACTGTGACTATCCACACATTGGACACCAACCTGGAATTGGGTGAAATACCTGAGACCGCAGCAAAGAATCTGTAAGTAAGAGCTCGGAACTGTGCCGAGAGCCCCTCCCACACAGCAGGCTTTGCTGCAAAACCTCCCTGTGCTAGAAACTAGCAGCAGTCTCTGAGCAAGTGAGTACAGCTCAGCTAAGCTCCAACTGGGGTTGTAATTAACAAATGTGGTTGCTGAATACAAGCTACAAACCCCCAACAAGCAGACAGAGGCTTTTAGTGATGACTGACCTTAAAAAAAGAACCAGAAGACTCATCTGACCTGGGAGGGTGAGTCCAGAAGACCAAGTGTTACCTCTGGCTGACAAGTCAATCTGGGGGACTGTGTACTGGCTCTAAAGGGGGGCTTTCTGTCCCTTTTTCTCTCTCTCAACCCAAGGGGCTCAGAAATGAGAGAGCCACAGCCATTTTCAGTTCTCAGAGGTGTGACTCAGACAGGAATGGCGATAACACAGTCAGAGAGACAACAATTGAAATGCAGAAGAAAATTCCCCAGGGTGGTTATCTTCTCTAAGAGTAAGAAGGTGGGGCCCAGCTTTCCTTTCAGAACTAGACCCCAGAGCCTGCGGGGAAAACAGCCATAACAGAAACTGAAGTGGTCTATCGCCTTACACCAGTTGGGAATGACAGGCTGACAGGCACCACCTGCTGGGCAGGTTAGGAAAAGCACAGCAACTGGAGACCTCACAGGAAAGTCTGTCATTCTTCTAACATACACCCTGAATATAACCCCATTCAGAGACCTGAACCTGTTCTGGTCTGGGAAAATCTGACTGGGCTAACCAAGGAAACCAGATGCCCAGATAGCAGAAAACTATAATCTATACTATGAAAAGTGAAGATATGGCCCAGTCAAAGGAACAAACTTACACTTCAATCAAGACACAGCTGAGATACTGTTTCACTTGAATGAAACAATCTATTAAAGATTTTCAAAGAAATATGATAAATAAAATAAAAAACCAAATCAACAAGTTCATGGAAGAGATAACAAAAGAGATGAAGGCTATAAAGAAAACACTGGGCGAACAAAAGGTAGAAATCGAAAGTCTGAAAAACCAACTGGCAGAATCTATGAAATGAAAGGCACAACACAAGAGATGAAAAACACAATGGAGACATACAACAGCTGATCTCAAGAGAAAAAAGAAAACACTCAGTAACTGGAGAACAAGACACTGGAAATCCTACACACAAAAGAACAGATTGGGAAAATATGAGCAATGTCCCAGGGAATTGAATGACAACATAAAATGCATGAACATATGTATCATGGGTGTTCCAGAAGGAGAAGAGAAGGGAAAAGGGGCAGAAGCAATAAGAGGAAATAATCAATGAAAATTCTCCATCTCTTATGAAAGACATAAAATTACCCAAGAAGTGCAGAAACAGAATAGATCTGAATAGGCCTACGCCAAGACATTTAATAATCAGATTATCCAACATCAAGGACAAAGAGAATCCTGAAAGCAGCAAGAGAAAAGCAATCCATCACATACAAAGGAAGCTTGATAAGTCTATCTACGGATTTCTCAGTAGAAACCATGCAGGCAAGAAGGAAGTGGTGTGATTTATTTAAGATACTGTGTGAGCAGCCACATTCCGGATTAGGCCTAGTAGACAAGCTGCAGCCTGCCCTTGAGTTCCCCCCGCCCATCGAGTGGTGCAAAGATGGCGCCCACATCCTGCTTCCGCTTTGTGATGTATGTGACAACCCTCTGTATTCACCAATCATGCTTGTATGCGTGGCGTTTGCCCATTGGATATACGTAAGGTTTATAAGAAAGTTCCCGGGCAGAGCTCGGGGAGACAGCCCACAAGGAGCCGCGCCTGACGGCCGCATCGAGGTTGTTCTCCCCCGAGGCGTCTTGCCCCGGGCGGAACCTGTAAAGAGGATGATTGCCTAGTTCCATTAAAAGCCTACATGCTTCACTGCTGCGAGTCCAGAGTGATCACGAGTGCGTCGGGTAAGACATTGTCCGCACCCTCTCTCCCCTTATCTCTCTGGTCCCCATCGCCGGCCGACCGAGGACTCGAGGCGAGGCGGAGAAAGCGCCGGACAAGTGGTGGCCCGTACGGGGAACGCTCCTCCTCCTGCCTCGCTCTCGACGGTCCCTCTGTGAGGAGAGCAGCGCTGCGCATTGAGCTTACGGCGGACTTCCCGCGCCTGATCAACGCGAGAAGGTGAGTGCGTCTTATTACATGATAGTTAGGGCCCGTGGGTTTTCAGGTGACCCCGGGGGACTCGGAAGAGCTCTCCGAGTGACTGAAGTATAGTGCCGACTGCAATCATGGGGCAGTCCGGAAGTTCACCTCTCTTAGCTCCCTTAAAGAACCTTTTGAAACAACGGGGTATCTCGGTCAGGAAAAGCTCCCTTCAGCGTTTTCTTGATGATGTTGATACTTTTGCCCCTTGGTTTGCCTGCACCGGCAGCCTTAGCCTACCCTCTTGGATGAAGCTCGGTCGCGACATAGACCGAGCGCGCCAGACGGGCGTGTGTATGGACCCGATTCTAGTACCCATATGGGAGACCGTCCGTGCGGTCCTTGAACTAGAATCGGCTGCCGGCCTAAGCCCGTCCTCTGCCTTGCAAGAAGCACGGTGCGCGCTCCAAGAAACCCAGTCAGTTTCGTCAGCGGACGGCTCCTATAAGGGCAAACCGCCGGAGTCCAGTGACTCTGACTCAGAGTCAGATAGCGATACCGACGAGGAGGCGGAAGCATCCCCGCTAATTGAGTGGGAGGAGCCTCCCGCCACACCCGTGCGGCCTTCCGCCCCGCCAATGTCTACCGCTGCACCCCCAGGGACACCCCAGCTCCCAACTGACGCCTTGGGCGGTCCCACCAAAGGACCTCGCCGAGAGCTCCCTCTAGTGGCCATGCCCAGTAAATGTAATTATCCTTTGCTGCCAGACCCGGAAACCCCGATGGGCCGGTCAGGGGAGGGGCAACCTTTGCCGTACCCCCCGCCCGAGTACACAGGCCCTCAGGACCCTTTGCCATTAGGTAGTGGTGGGAGACATTTCTGGAGATGGAACCCTTTCACACCTTTTGGCATGCTGGGTGGCTACCAGCCACTTGAGCCGCAGCCAGTCTCAGAAATGTACCCGGTTATTATCAATCCCCAAGGTGGCAATCAGCACGAATCATATGATTACAAACTATTGAGGGAACTGAGGCAGGCCGTCCATCAGTATGGCCCCAATGCCCCTTATACCTTGAACATGACCAAGCTTGTCACCTTTTTGGGAGCAAGACTCACCCCTACCCACATTTCACCCCAGAGGGTTACACTCAGACTAGACAGGATTCATACCCTAAATGACATGCAGAGGCTTATGGGGGACATAAACTGGATCCGCCCATATTTGAAATTACCCAATGCAGATTTAATGCCCTTATTCGAGTTGCTGAAAGGGGACTCGGATCTGGCTTCACCAAGATACCTTACCCCTGCAGCGAGGCAGTCACTGTACCAAGTAGAGCAAGCGCTCAGTAGTGCTGCATTGAAAAGAGTGAACCCCAGTGAGCCCTTTGATGCCTGTCTTCTACCGACAGAATCACAGCCCACCGCAGTGCTATGGCAACGGGGACCATTACTCTGGATTCACCCCGGAGTTTCCCCTAAAAGGATTTTAGAACATTATCCCACTGCAGTCGCTGAACTGGCCCTACAAGCCATTAGACAGGCGGTGCAACATTTTGGTCTGCAGCCCAAAAACCTCAGGGTGCCTTACTCTTCTCAGCAACTTGAGGTGCTTACTGGGTGTATAGATCAATGGGCCATTCTCCGATGCACCTTTTCGGGATGTATCAATAATCAGTACCCCAAAGACCCCCTTCTACAGTTTGTCACCCGACACCCGGTGATTTTTCCCAGGGTCACGTCGCCTAGACCAATTAAGGGCGCCCTCACTGTGTACACTGATGGTTCCAGCTCTGGTGTAGGAGCATATTGTGTGGAAGGAGATGCTCCCAAAACTGTTCTTTTTCAGCCACTCAAACCTCAGTGGGTCGAACTGCAGGTCGTCTCCACGGTTTTGAAAGAGTTTCCAGACCCCCTGAATATTGTCTCTGATTCCATCTATGTTGTTAATTCTCTGCAAATTTTGGAAGTCGTGGGCATTATAAAGGGTTCCTCCACAGTAAGCACCTTCTTTCTCGAGCTTCAGAAGGCGATTCTCGCGAGACAGCACCCCTTTCATATAGTTCATGTTAGGGCTCATACGGGCTTACCTGGCCCCATGGCACACGGTAACCATTTAGTGGACATGGCTACTCGGCAGCCGCATGTTTTTCCCGTGCTGACACCATACCAACAAGCCCGCGAATTCCACAGCAGGTTCCACATTAATGCGGGTACCCTGGCTAGGCGATTCAGTATACCACGAGCAATAGCTAGGGACATAGTCCGCGCCTGCGGAAGTTGTGCTACTCTTAGGGCTATCCCCTCAATAGGGGTAAACCCTAAAGGACTCGTCCCGGGAGACATTTGGCAGATGGATGTCACTCATTTTCCCGAGTTTGGTAAGGTCAAATACTTGCATGTGTCAGTTGATACCTATTCTCAGGTGATGTTTGCCTCTGCCGAGACAGGAGAAAAGGTCCATCAGGTTATTGCGCACTGCCTTGCAGCTTGGGCAACATGGGGTAAGCCAAAAATTTTGAAGACAGACAACGGCCCGGCTTACGTTAGCAAAGCTTTTCAAAAGTTTTGTGATGTTATGGAAGTTCACCTAAAACATGGCATCCCATACAACCCTCAGGGGCAGGGTATCATCGAGAGCGCGCATAGAACCATTAAAGAACTATTACAAAAGCAAAAGGGGGGAATAGGTCATGGTCTGTCCCCCAGGGCCCAATTGTCTGCCGCCCTATTTACATACAATTATTTAAATGAAAACGCATCAACCATGACGCCTGCCCTACAACATACCACCCCAGGTCCTCCGCATAGAGGCCTGGTCCGTTGGAGGGATGTTCTGTCGGGGCAATGGAAAGGTCCTGACCCAGTGCTCAGCTGGGCCAGAGGCTCTGTTTGTGTCTTTCCCCAGGAACTAGGACGTCAGCCAGTGTGGGTGCCGGAGAGATTGGTGAGAACCGTGCAGCCGCCTGAGAATACCAAAGAACTGCAGCCGGATAAGTCGTCGAACCCCCAACGTGACCTGTTGGATCCAGCCCTCGACTCGCGTAATGAGCGGTCAGATGATGTCGGTGGCGCCAACCACTCCCCAACAGCCCGGGAAGAGGGCCTGGGATATTGAACCTTTTTCCCTCCTGGTTTGTCCCTCTCTACCGGGGAACTCGCCTTAACCATGGAAAGTGTTAACGAACTTGCCAACGCCACTCGAAAGGCTATACAGGCCCACGGCAAAATGTTGCAACTGAATTCACAGGCCATTCAAAGCCTGCAGCTTGAGATACAGGAACTCGGCCAAGAGATAGACGTGCTCTGGGAAGTGATTGGGCAAGCATGTGATGCCCGATGGCTCTGGTCAAAAATCTGTGTCACTCCTACCAGAGCCAACACAACTGTTAATATTCAAAAGATCTCTGATTGGCTGAAGAATACTTATCTCCCTGAATTTCAGAATCTTACCCTGCAGGTGGAGTCCAGTCTAGATAGAATCGGGGGCATTAAGTTACAGCCCGTGACATTCGATCTGTCTACTTTAAAGGAAAAACTGGGGGAGTTGTGGAGCACAGTCACATCCTGGCTCTCCTGGCCTAATCTGACGAACTGGGTTCTCCTTGCTGTGGGGTTGTTAGTAGGTTTGATCATTGTTAAGAGCTTGCTGGAGCGTCTGTTTCAAAAACAGCAGCAATTACGTGTTACCGCCATGATGGCCATGTCCTCTGCCTGTAACCCTCCTGATGACTATAGTCCCTCTGCCCAGCACCCATCCCAACCACTCGAAGCGGGGCATTTGGGGGCAAGGTTCGCAGCTAAGTATTTGGCAAAATCCCGGATATAAATAATCGGCACCAGTGGTCCTATTTTTGTCTCAGGTAGATCTCTTGGGCAGAGTCCTAGTTGTGGCCAGACGGGACCCCTGCCATTGCACAGAGACACCTAGTGACGCCCTCGACACTGGCTACCGTTCTCCTAACCCTCTTGTCCCCCAGTTGCGAGACTGAGTACTGCAAGGAGAGCCACATGGTTTCCAGCTCATGGGCTCTCCGGTCTCTATATGAAGTGAGCATTCTGGTCGGTGCCAGAGGCCCCGCCGCAGTATGGCCGGGACCTAGTCCAGACTCCCCAAAGCACCAAAACATACGTTGTGGGCCATCTAGGTCCACGGGAGCACATTCATCACTGGAGACACTGGGGCATCAAAATAAAAACAAAAAGGGGGAGATGTGAGCAGCCACATTCCGGATTAGGCCTAGTAGACAAGCTGCAGCCTGCCCTTGAGTTCCCCCCGCCCATCGAGTGGTGCAAAGATGGCGCCCACATCCTGCTTCCGCTTTGTGATGTATGTGACAACCCTCTGTATTCACCAATCATGCTTGTATGCGTGGCGTTTGCCCATTGGATATACGTAAGGTTTATAAGAAAGTTCCCGGGCAGAGCTCGGGGAGACAGCCCACAAGGAGCCGCGCCTGACGGCCGCATCGAGGTTGTTCTCCCCCGAGGCGTCTTGCCCCGGGCGGAACCTGTAAAGAGGATGATTGCCTAGTTCCATTAAAAGCCTACATGCTTCACTGCTGCGAGTCCAGAGTGATCACGAGTGCGTCGGGTAAGACATTGTCCGCACCCTCTCTCCCCTTATCTCTCTGGTCCCCATCGCCGGCCGACCGAGGACTCGAGGCGAGGCGGAGAAAGCGCCGGACAATACTGAAAGAGAAAAAGCACCAACCAAGAATCCTATATCCGGCAAAACTGTCCTTCAAATATGAGGGAGAGTTTTAAATATTCTCTGACAAAGAGAAAATGAGAGAGTTTGTGAACAAGATACCTGCTCTACAGGAAATACTAAAGAGAGTGCTACAGGCAGAGAGGAAAAGATAGGAGTGAGAGGTTTGGAACACAATTTGGGTGATGGTAGCACAGTAATGTAAGTACACTGGATCAAAAATGACTATGAGTATGGTTGAAAGAGGAAGGTTAGGAGCATGTGGGAAACCAGAAGGAAAGAGGAAAGATAAAGACTGGGACTTTATAACTCAATGAAACCCAGAGTACTCAACAATTATGATAAAATGTACAAATATGTTTTTGCATGAGGGAGAACAAATAAATGTCAACCTTGCAAGGTGTTAAAAATAGGGTGGTATTGGGGAAGAAATACAATCAATGCAAACTAGAGACTATAGTTAACAGAAACTTTATATTATGCTTCCTTTAATGTGACAAAGACAATATACCAATAAGCTAAATGCCTATAAGAGGGGGACATAAGCTCCTTGTTTCTGTGAGCTCTCTTAAAGGACTCCAGTGATCTAATTAAGACCCACCCTGAATGGATGGGGCCACTTCTCTAAGGAAATAATTTAATCAAAGGTCACACACAGCTGGGTGCATCACATCTCCATGGAAACAATCAAAAGGCTCCACCCAACAAGACTGGAATAAAAGATCATGGCTCTTCTGGGATCCATAACAGTTTCAAACCAACACAGTCTTGATCTCTTGCTGGAGTTCTTTATGAGAGGATAAAACATGCACAGAAACTAAAGATGAAATTCAGAGAAGAGAACCAGAGAAGCTCAGAGAGAAAGCCACTGAAGCCAGAAGCTGAAAGCAATGAAACCAGGAGCAGATGTCCCAGTTGCCAACAGCCTGTCTTCAGAGTCAAGGTATCTCCCTGTTGATGCCTTGAGTTAGACATAATCACAGCCTAAGAACTGTAAATTGTAAGTTAATAGATCCCCATTGTAAAAGCCAACCCATTTCTGGTATATTGCATTCCAACAGCTTTAGCAAACCCAAACGACTGGCTATTCAACACCTCATTATGGATAGCACTTGTTATCTCAATTTGAATATGTGAAAACCATACTCTGGATACCTCCCACCACCAAACCTCCATGTCCTGCAGTCTTTCCCATATCAAAGAAAGGAAATTATATCCTTCAAGCTGCTTAGGCCAAAAAGCTTTCTGATATCCTTGCCTCTCGGAATCCGTAGCCAATGAGTTAACAAAGTTGACTTCACAATATATCCAGATACACATATATTTACTTACTCAATTATCAATTATTCTTGGTCTCACTTAACAAGCATATAATCTACATATGGGAAGGGACCATGTTAATTTTGGTCACCGCAGTATCCCCAACACCTAGAATAGAGCCTAGCACAGAGTAGACACTCTATAAATATTTGTTGAATGAATGGCTAAATGAATGAATGAGACATTCCAGAGCCTTGATTCAATTGAAAACAACAGCAATTCCATCAGTGTAAGGCATTCCTGAAAACTGAACCTAAAACAACCTTAATCATTCTCATACAGAGAGAGCTCCTTTCATTTCATGTTTCACTATGGGTTCACCAACCATGACCACTCAAGACAAAAATATGGATTAGGAATAAAATAATATATTACTTACAATAGTGATAATTTATTATACATGGCTTACCAAATTTCAAAGCATTAAAATCAAATAGGCAATGCTATAATAATATTTCATATAATATTATCTTTCATTGATAAACAGTAGGTATTTCACTTTTTGCCCTGTACAACCCCAATCATCACCATCCTTGCCATGTAACAGATAATTTGCCAAACAAGCTTTACATCAGAAATCTTGACCAATCTCTTTAATGCAGAAAGTAATTAACCCTATTACTTAATATGGGTTATAAAACACAGAAACACAGGCCACTTTAGCCCTAATTTATGAACATGCACTTACTAACGACCCACAGTTGGGCAGAGAAGAGGAGGAAGGAGAAGAAGTAAAGAAGAGGAAGAGTGGGAAATTGGGGCCACCTTTCTGAAACAGTAATCACCTAAGGAATAAATAACCTAGAAATGTGCATTTATTAATGGGGGCAGGGGGTAGTGGGCTGTTTGCAAATTTACATTTAGTAAATTACCAGTTTCCAGCTTGATTACTGACATAATCAAGCTGGGGTAGGGTCTGAGAAGACTCTACACCAGCTAAACAAAGATAACTTACTTCTTTCAAAATGATTTGGAATTGATTTTCCCATAGGAAAAAAATATCAGCTTAATATGGTGAAGTTGTACAGTTAATACTTAAGGTACATTTTGGGTTAAAAAAAGCTTGTGAACTGATCTGGGAACATAGCCAACATTTTTTATATTGTTTCAGTGAGGAAAAAAATGTGTTCTGCGTCCCAAACAGATGCCTTACACATAAACTTTTGAAACACAACCAGCTCATATGCTGGAAACTGTATACAGGTTAGGTTTCAAGGGATTCAATTTGGCCCATAGCATTTCTGAATGTATTTAAGAATGAGTCATTTTACATTAGGCCTCTTCCACTCAGATGATGCAGTTTCAAAGATCTCCAGCTTATCCAGAGATGAACTGACTTGCTTAACATGTTAAAAAATCTTCAGCTAGCCAAAAGAAGGGCTTCAAGCTACCAGGGTTCTTTTCTTCATCTCTGAATGAACTAAACTTCCTTTATCACAGTGATCCACATTAATTTTGGGGTTGAAGCACAATACCACTGCTTATTTGATTTAGAGGCCAGTGCTTTTTATATACTCAGACTCTTTTAAACAGTACAAGAGAGCATTAATGTGTTTTCCCAATTAAGGTAATTTAGAATTAATTTTTGATAATTGAAATTATCTGAATAGCTCTCTGAGAGTGCTGCAAAATATGAATTACGAATAACTTATATGAGGGGATATATCAGATTCTTTAAAACATAATGGAGATAGTCATCAGTGCCTTCACTGAAATAGGTAGGGAGTAGATGACGTAAGGCCAAATAAGCCACAGACATATTGTTTCAGGCTATTGCTATAATTATTAGCACTACATCATTTACTTAGGAATTATTATAACGTGTCTCTTCTGAATAACTTAAATGGCAGCCAATGGTGGCTGATAATACTATTAGCAACCCCAAGACCAGCTTGACTGCGCAAAAGACATTTATATATACTTTCCAGGATTTGAGGAAACAAAACAAGAAATGTCAATGCTCTTTTAGAAGAGAAAAATAAAGAAGTTGTATTGAGCTGACTTAGTTGAGACTCATTGGTGCTCCTGTGTTTCTGAGGTAAAGTAGTCAGTAGAAAAGGTTATGTTCTTGCTTTTCTTCCAACACACTTCCTGTGATACACCATCCACTCTCACAGCCAGGCAGGTGCACTCCAATCCAACACAAAGATATATTTTTACAGGACATCTCTTTCCACTTGGATGTCTTACCATCAAACTCATTGTAGTGCATTAGGATCAAACTCAACTTGTCCAAAACCAAACTTAACATTTTGTTTCACAAAACTACCCACTTATTTCCATTTCTCCACCTGTGATTATATCTGTATTTCTCTCTGGCTAGAAGTTTTGTTTACAATTTCTATCAGAATTGCCTATAGTGCCTTTAAAATGCAGATTTCTGTACTCTACCAACCCTTACAAAATCACAACTTTGAGGTGTCATCTGGAAATTTCTAACAAAGTCAGATGGCCCTAATGAATGCTCAGGTTTGAGAACCTATACCTTAGATTAATCCTTGACTCACTAAACTCATCCAATATCTCATATCTTTCCCCTCCCAAATCCCACTACTGCCACCAGAGTCCTAAAATCATAATCAATTTCCTAAATGGAGTTCCTCAAATTATATTTCCTCAAATTAATATTTCTAAACACCATTTTGTTTTCCCTGCTCCATAACTTGTCATGATTATATATCATAATGAAAACTCATTTTCCAAACTTATGAGACGCTATAATCTGATCCCCAACTCTTTCTCTCTATTCTCCCCTATGAACCCTGCATACCAGTCACAAACCTTCATTCAACATACTAATTCCTACTTCAGTAATTATATTCATCTTAGTCTGACATCCTCCACCATCAGCAAGTCAACTCCTCCAAAACTACAGTGTCATTCTCGCTAATCTATCCTTCCTTCATAGGAAACTTTAAGTCCCAAGCTCCCTTCTCAGCTCTCAACACATCACATTATTACAACTGCATTATTACGATTGCTTTCAGACATTTTCTAGCCTTCCATTCATTCTACATCTCCTACACAATAATTTACATAAGCACTTTTTAAAAAATCCCTTCCTTACTCAAACTTAGACAATACCAGGTCTTTATTTCCCCTCAAATTATGTCCAAATCCCAGGACCAGCACTCACGGCCCCATATTAATTACATAAATCACTTAACTCCAGTTGGCAAAGTTCCTTAAGGTTGTCCACAACATGATTTTATTCAAGCTACTCTCTTATCCAGAATGATATTCTTCCACTCTACCAATCCAAATCCTGTATTTCTTTAAACATACAGCACAAGATTCAGCATGTCTAGATTAAATAAGCAGTCTGGACCCTTTTAACTCTAGGAGCTTATCATCTAAGGCAGAATATACATTAGCAAACAACAACCAAAATATACAAACATACACTTTTTTTTATGATGCAGTGGACATATTTGTTAGAGTACTTTGTGGTGCTTCCTTGTTTTCACAGCAATTGAGATAAGAAACAAGTATCTTGCAAAAAGTGAAGGAAATAAAATCTCAGCCTCGTGTTAAATAATTGGAACATCCAGAAAATGCAGAAAGTAATGTGTCCTTGTAATTTTGTTAAAGATATTCTGTCCAGGAAGTTGTTGTCTTCTCCTCACTAAGAATCTAGTCATTTAATTGGTTTTTATATACCACAATGGAATGGAAAGAGCATGAAACCTGGAGTCAGAAAGTATGTATTAAATTCAAAACTGGGAGCCTTTTTTAGCAAGTCCCTCTATCTCCCCTAAACTTCAGTACCCTGTGTGCAACACGGCAGATATGTGGCCCATGACCTGTCCACATTTAACATCAGGATTACTTAAAACCTAAAGTATTCCAGGAGCTCTCATACTATCTTTCAGTTAATCTTCCCCAGGGCCAGGCCAGTACACAGCTATTGCAACTCTACTTGCACCTCAACTGGCCAATTCATTTTCTTCTCACTCAGAAAGGCCAGCTCCTAAAGAACCAAATCCAGGAAACACAGCTGGAACAAGTTAGTATCCTAGTTGCTTCCCTAATACTAGAAAAATCGTAAATCTATTATTCATGGGATAAAGCTTAGCTACTTGTGACAAACTGAAGGTTGAGAAAATATTTGCACAATGAGCCAGCATACCAGCTGAGCCAGGGCCAAGGTAGAGGTCACTGCCAGAGAATGAGCAGCCAGCCACATCTGTAGCAGGGGGAGAAAAGAAAAAAAAGCCCAACAGCATTAAGTTAGGAATGCATTGTTTCATCTAAGAAAGGTTGTTTCTCTTCTCACTGGTCTACGTTTGATTTGCAGCAAGATAACAAACCATGAAAGCTAAGGTCAATGTGAATCTTACTCACTTATCTGGAACTGAAACCTTGAACAGACAACTGACCAATTAAAATAACAAAGTCATGAAAGTGTGCAGTCCAAAACCAAGGATGTATTAAAAAAAAGAAAAAAAGAAAGAGAGAGAGAGAGAGAGAGAGAGAGACAGAGAGAGAGAGAGAGAGAGAGAAAGAAAGAAAGAAAGAAAGAAAGAAAGAAAGAAAGAAAGAAAGAAAGAAACCCAGATAACTGTTTTTATGAATTATAATCAGGTGTTGCCATTCATGGACCACAGCCACATTCTGTGTGTACCTGGGTTATCATTGTTATGGAAGAAACATCTTTGTATTTTAAATTAAAATCAACCCATTATGAGACTATAAACCGGGTAATAAGTTATACAGCAGTATGCAAGAGAACGGCATAGAAGATTTGTTAATGATGGAAGAGAACTTTAAAAATTTTTCAACCAGGTTATTGCTACTACCTTAGAATAGCAACTTTCAGCTCATCTTTGTTTGACTGTTGTTTTGTTTGTTTCTCCAGTGACAAGCAATCACTTGAAAATATTCCTATTAGACTACCATGATTACGAGATTGCACTTAGAGAGGGTTTCACAGTTATGCACACTTCACTGGCGAGCTAAAAAAGAAACAGAAAACTGTGAATTCTCTTATGCTGATCCCAAATAGTTCTGAAGGTAACTAGAAGAGCCTAAGTAAGAGTTAAGAGTTGTATTAGGCATAACCAACTTGTTTCATATTCTTTTCCAAAGAGAAAAAAAGTAGGAAGCCTGAAATGAGCAGTAAAGGGGAAAAAAATTGCAGTCTTTTCTTCCTTGGTCAACTTGAATAATTCATTTACCTAAAATTTTAACTAGCTTTTGTCATTTATTCATTTATCCATTTGGCTGACTCCCTGAGAGTTGCTTAAGTGGCATTTCATCCAAGAGATCCCCAACCTACCCTCACTGCCACCCTGGCTGTGAATGGGTGAGGTGCCCTTTTCCGTGGCCTCCCAGCACTTGGTGATTACCATCCTTTGAGGAGTCATTACACTGGCATCTAACTGTTGATTTCCAAGTTTTGCTATTTTTTCCTATTGTCTCCCTGCCCACCCTCCTACTAGCCTCACAGCTCCTCAGAAGACACTCCATAACCAAGTCCTTACACAAATTCTGCCAAAGAGCAGATATTGAACAAATGATTGCTGAATGAGGGAAAAAAGCACAAACCAAAACAGAGATTAAGATCTTAAAGGGACAACAGAGATCATCCAGTCCAACTCTCTTTTTTTTAATACATTTTTTAAATTGTGAAATTTAACATATATTCCTAACAGTGATAACTTTCAAAGCATGATTTAACCAGTAGTTACAGAGCAAATTTCAAAGAATGTTACGGGTTACAGTTACACAATTTCAGTTATTTTCTCGTCGTGAAATATAACATGTACAGAAAAGTGATCGCTTTCAAAGTACAATTTAACAAGTAGTTATATAGGTAATTTAAATGAAAGTTTTGGGAGTTCCACAGTTTCAGTTCTTTCCTTATTGTGAAATATAAGATATATACAGAAAGGTAATAACTTTCAAAGTACAATTTAATCAGTAGCTACAGAGAAAATTTCAAAGAATGTTATGGTTACAGTTCCACCATTTCAGTTAATTCCTTCTAGTCATTCTAATACCCTAGCATCCAAATACATATATATTTATACAAAGATTCATTATTCGTAATCCTTTGTTAAATCCAATCTTGGCTGTTGCTACACCTTCCTCTCATTCAATCACTTTCTTGATCTTCAGGGGTGTCTAGGCAGTGACCACCCTAACTTTTTCATACTGAAAAGGGGTATTGACAATATGGGGAAGGGGGCTGCATCTGGTTGTTGTTCTTAAAGAGGCTGTTGCCTCTAGGTTTTAAGACTTGTTTGGCATAGCAACACTGGTGGATTTAAGTTTTTGAGAGATAAACTTAGTGAGTGAAACTTTTATAGAATAGAGACCAGGTACTTTGGGACTACCGTCAGTGAGCTAGAGCCTGCGTAAGAGTAACCTCCAGGATAGCCTCTCAACTCTTTGAAATCTCTTAGCCACTATAACCTTATTTTGTTACCTTTCTTTCCCCTCTTTTGGTCAAGAAGGCGGTTTCAATCCTACACTGCCAGGGCCAGGCTCATTCCTGGGAATCATGTCCCATGTCACCAGGGAGATTCATTCCCCTGGGAGTCATGTCCCACGTAGGGGGTATGTTAATGAATTTATTTGCCGAATTGGGCTTAGAGACAGAAAGGCCACATCTGAGCAACAAAAAAGGTTCTCTGGAGGTGCCTCTTAGGCATAATTATAGGACGTATAAGAAATTACAGGTACAGAAGGTTTAAATAACAGAAAGAATTAGAGAATCCATTTCTACTACTCCAAGGTGCTTCCTTAGGTTAGTTCATTATATACCAAAACTTGTTTACTTTTAACAGTGTAAAATTAATGTTTTCAAATAGTAACTATACACGCCTAGATATATATCCAAATAACAAGAAAACATATTGCCTCATAAAAACTTGAACACATTCATAGCAGTATTATTCATAATAGCTAAAAAGGAGAAACAAACCAAATGCCCACCAACTGATGAATAGATAAATAAAACGTAGTATACCCATACAATGGACTGTTATTTGGCCATAAAAAGAAATGAAGTACTGATACATGCTATATAACATGGATAAACCTCAAAAACATTATACTAAATGAAAAAAAAGACAGGCACAAAATACCACATACTATATGATTCCATTTATATGTACTATCCACAATAGGCAGACCTTAGAGACAGAAGTAGGTTAGCAATTGCCTAGGGGTGGAGGGCGGGAGGAAAGGGGAGTGACTGCTAACAAAAATGTGGTTCCTTTGGGGAATAACGGAGATGTTTAAAATTTATTGTGGTGATGGTTCAACAACTGTGAAAATAATTTTATAGCATGTAAATTATATCTCAAACCTGTTAAAAGAAATAGTAACTATTGTTAAAAACTAATTTTTCTAGTGTATCAGATTTTGGATATTCTCAATAACAAACTTTCATTTCCATGCTTCACCAATACAGGTTAACTACTGCTTAAACGGAGAATTCAAAATTCATTTCAAATGCCTAAACTGTCATGTTTAAATCACCCCTCTCCCCCCAAAATAAAAACACTAAATGTTCAAAGAAGTTTCAATACTAAATGTATTTTATTTTAATATTCTAAGAATTGGTTGTCTATGTAAGGCCATATGGTTCTATTAACTGAACACACGATTCTTCAAGCATCTTGCATATAGAGATTTTTTTGCTTAAGAGCAATTTCTAGTCAAAATTTTAACTCTAACTTCATATATTCAAAAGTAAGCTGTTTTCCTGATAAGGCACATATGAGAAGGAAGCAATCCAGGAAAGGAAATTTCTTTCTCTAAGAGCTATTATGTATTATCCTGTTATTCTGTGGCAAATCTTCAGCCTACACTGAAATCCACAGATGGAGAAATTCAAAGGGAGCTGTGTGAATATGATAGCTTGATTCCAAAGGGAATATACTCAATCTGTTTATACTCAAGGCAATGACACTGTAGTCACTCAGATTCCCAAGATCAAGCTGAAAATTAAGGTGAATTTTGTTGCATTTAAGGTAGAGTTATTTTTTAGATCCCACATGTACCATTTCAATGCATTTTTTAGTGCAAGGCTTACTCACTACTGATCTGAATTCTCAACACAATTTTTTTTTTTTTTTTTGCTTGAATACCATATGCTTATAAATAGAACTCTAGATACTTTCCTTATTAGGAATAACTTCTACATTTCTTTACAAAAGAAAGTGCAGTTTTCTTATGGAGAAGAGGCTAAAGAAATCCAATTTAGGGTCATATGTCATAAACCCCCAACAGAGAAAGAAAAATTTTTTGAGTTTTTTACATTTTGAATATTTTACATACATAACTATTATAGAGTGGATTTTTAAAATCCACTAGTTTTAACTGACAACCCAATATAAAAATATCTAACAGCTTTGCTTTATTGTATCGGAAGTTTTTTTTTAAATCAAAGAACAGCTAAACCACCAGAGTTGACACATACCTAATTAAATTAATTAATAACAGACATCTGAGCAGTAGCACATTTTTATGTTTTAAAATTTCCAAGGCCAGTAAACTACACAGAAACACAAGCTGAGCTAATTTGAGGATGGATTGAACAGAAAACAATTTTCTCAAAAAAAAAAAACTCAGTCTATATAAAGTTCCTAATACCAAGGTGACCTACACCAGAAGTGAGTTCTAAGAGAATGAATTCAGTCACTCCTGATAGTTGGTAACATGCAAATTAAGACTAGGGGATGGGTTGATCTGCAGTGAACCTGGGAAGTTTACTTGAATCCTAAAGTAAGTTTCCATCCCAAAGCTCCATGAAGATTCCAAAAGTAGATTCAGTACATCTGATATAAGACACATATTTGCACATAATGAGCATTGAATTACCTCCATAATGAGCATTAAATCAACAGTTTTCATAAAATCATTCTTAGGCTCTGTCCAAATATATTTGCTTAACAATGAAAATCTGTTCTAAGAAATGTGCTCAAATCACAAGCAAAACCAGAGTATGTTAAATGGCTAGGGCAAACATTTTCCAAATACTTCAATTCATACTTTAAATAGTAATGTGCTACCTAAGAGGGCATTTGTATCTAAATTTGGCACTACTTGTTATCACAACACTATAAAAATATTTCAAAATAATTTTTGCAAGGGGGCACCAGTCATTTCTAAAATTGATCTCAGCTCCTTAGATACTTCAACTTCCTATAAAGATAGCCAGCTAGAACTCCTAAATCTGTCTAATGTTATAGTTATAAGAACCCTCAGAGTCATCTCTTTAGTTTAAAAACACTTCAAATTTAGGCTCTGAATTGGCCTTGGGGCAAGTCACTTGGGCTATGTTTAATTTACTTACTAATGAAATGGGAATAATACCTGTCTGACCCTATCCACTGGGATATTCAAATAATATACCAAATAAATTCCTGATACCATACTGAAAAGCAGAAACTACTTCATATATCCAAAAGATACCCCAGTTATCTGAAAAAATGAACCACCCCAGTAAGGTTCATTTTTCCCTTTTAGGGCAAATCTGTCACTATATTGGCCTATTTTGTTTCCTTCTTATGAAGCAAAGAAAGGAGAAAGAAGCAAATCAGAGTGGGGAAAGTAATTAAATATACAGTTAGGGTTTTCCCATCTGAACTAGATGTATCATATCATTACTCAACACTCCCCTTTACCTATTCAAACTAATTAACACAGAGAAAAGGCTATGGGAACCTGTAAGCAGGAGCCAGCTGCACAGAACAAGTATCCTTCCCTGCCAAAAAATAAGTCAGTGAAGCCAAGAGAGAAAATTTGGGAAATGCATCAGAAGACAGCTTTTTTACTAATTTCATAAAATAGGAGGGGGAAAAAAACACTAAACAAATTAAAAGCAAATTGGATGAAACATTGGCCATGAGAAACATATTTTTTAAATGAACAGGATCTTAGTTTTATTTTTATTTTTATTTATCTTCTGACAAGGCAGGAGAAGCGGTCTGGACAGAAATAGATCTATATTCCAATTCTGACTTCATGACTTAGTGATTGCCTTATAACTTCTGGCAAGTTGTTACACTCACTGTACCACTATCTCTTTACCTGTAAATAAAGAGACTTTAAGAAGGACTAATAATACCTACCTGATAGGTTTATGATAAGGATCAAATAAATTCAAATTAGATGATGTATGTAAAATATTTGCCAAAGTATCGGTATTTAGTGTTATTTTCTTCATCTTCCCCTTCTACAAAAAGGGCTTCAGAAGTTCTCTCTCCTCTCTCCATCTTATTTTGACTTAAACTAAAAGCAACAAACACTACTATTAGTGTACCCAATTTTAAGACCACCCTTTTTTTTTTTTTTTGCCCTAGTACAAAGACGACGTAACGCAAACCCTTGAAGAAAGGCCAAGACACCAGCAAGTTCACTGATGTTAAGAGTTACTTATTAGAAGACTCATAGGAAAGATGCTGAGATGGGAGCACAGACTCAGTCTTCCCACCAAACCAACCACTAAACAGGCAAGAACTGTCTGAAACGACGACTTTGAAATTCCGGAGGACAGAAGAACATTGTACAGCATCCAGGGAAGAAAGGGAGGAAGAGGAAGATAAACTATGGTAAAGAACTAACTGCAGGTCACCAATGGGTCCAGTCCCTGTATAGCTGCTTTTGACAGAAAGGAACATAAAAATCCTCTCCCAAGAACAGGGATGGGCATGGTCAATCGCTGATCACATCTTTTGTTAATTTGGGTCCCTGGGTCCCTGCTCTAGGAAAAGCTATTGTTTCAACCTGCCCCAGACAAAAGCAGCTGCAGCCATTGTTTCAACCCTCACCAGACAGGGGTGTAAATGGTGGAGATTTAAAGATGCAGTGCTTCCTCAGTGCTACAGGGGACAGTTAGTTCAAGGGCTAAATTTGCTGAGCAGGCCAGGAAAGCTCAGCTTTGGGGAGCCCTTGGGGAACATTTGGAGCCCATCCTGATTCCATCTCAACAGCACTTTGGAACTGCTCTGTGGCCCCTTCATAGGTCCCTGACCCTGTTTTGACTGGGAAAGTTCTCTACAGGATGGCCTTACTCCCAGAATTTGCCTTCCAGTCAAAAGCAGCATGAGACAACCAGGGAAGCAGAAAAAAATATAGAGAGGTAGACAGTCTGGGACAAAGGCATGCTAGCCACAAACAACATGGAGAGGGAAATCTGTCTCCTGGGAAATAGAGGGTACAACCAAACTCCTGTAAACAGGGTGTGCTGGTTTGGATGTATTATGTCCCCCAAAACGCCATGTTCTTTAATGCAATCTTGTGGGGGCAGATGGATTAATCTCTTGATTAGGGTGTGACTTCTTCATTGGATGTTTTCATGGAGATGTGACTCACCCAATCTTGGATAATACCTTTGATTAGATTATTTCCACAGAGGTGTGGCCCACCCATTCAGTATGGGTCTTAATTAAATCACTGGAGCCCTACAAGAGCTCAGACAGAAAGAGCTTGGTGCTGCAGCCAAGAGAGACATTTTGAAGATGGCCATTGCAAAACAGACATTTGCTATTCCAGAGTTTGCCTGGAAGAAACTAAGAGAATACCCCCAGATGCCTAGAGAGAAACATTCTGGGAGAAAGCCATTTTGAAACACAACTGGAAGCAAAGGAAGAAGATGTTGGCCACGTGCCATCCCAGATACCACTGGCCATTCTTCTGTGAGCATACCATATTGTTGAGGCCTTAGCTTGGACACTTTTATGGCCTTAAGACTGTAACTTTGTAACCAAATAACCCCCCTTTATAAAAGCCAATCCTGGGGTAGCTGGTGGTGGATACCTGAAACTATCAAACTACAACCCAGAACCCATGAATCTCGAAGACAGTTGTATAAAAATGTAGCTTATGAGTGGTGACAATGGGATTGGGAAAGCCATAAGGACCACACTCCACTTTGTCTAGTTTATGGATGGATGAGTAGAAAAATAGGGGAAGGAAACAAACAGACAAAGGTACCCAGTATTCTTTTTTACTCCAATTGCTCTTTTTCACTCTAATTATTATTCTTGTTATTTTTGTGTGTGTGCTAATGAAGGTGCCAGGGATTGATTTGGGTGATGAATGTACCACTATGTAATGGTACTGTAAACAATCGAAAGTACGATTTGTTTTGTATGACTGCGTGGTATGTGAATATATCTCAGTAAAATGAAGATTAAAAAAAAAAAAAAAAAAAAGCCAATCCATTTCTGGTATTTTGCTTAATGGCAGCATTAGCAAACCGGAACACAGGAAATCCAAACCAACTAACAAGCAAAAGTCTAGGGCAACACAGAGGCCCAGAAAGGCAGGCAAAACCCTGCACGCTGCATTTTCCTTTGGTACTCCTTCCTAATAAAAGGGCTAAAGCTCAAGAAAACCCCAGTCTTATCACCAGCTATTTACAAAACCAAGAAACAACATGTAAGAGAATAGATCTCAGAGTTAACATTCTTAAAAAATGCTCAAGGAGATGAAGGAAAGTATAGATGAAGAACTAAAGGATGTCAGGAAAACAATGAACATATGACAGTCTAGGTAAAATATAGAAATTTTTAAAAGGAACTAAACAGAACTACTTGAGTTGAAAAACTAACTGAAATGAAAAATGCCCAGGAGGGTTTCAAGAGCAGATTGGAACTGGCAGAAAAAAGAATCAGTGAACCTGAATACAAGACACTTGAAATAAGTCAGGCTGAAAAGCAGAAAGAAAAAAAAAATATTAAAAGTGAAAACAGCCTAAGACACCTCTAAGACACCATCAAGCATACCAATATATACATTATTGGAGTCCCAGAAGGAGAAGAGAGAGAGAAAGGGGCAGAAGGAATAGCCAAAGAAATAATGACAGAGAACTTCCCAAACGTAGCAAAAGATGTGAAAATGCATATCCTAGAAACCCAGAGAACACCAAACAGGATAAACATGAAAATACACCCTGCCATATATTGATTATACTATCAAATACAAAAGACAGAGAGAGAGTTCTGAAAGCTGTAAGACAAAAGCAACATCTTTCTTGTAACAGAGTCCCAGTTAGACAGAGTGGAAATTTCTCAGCATAAACCATGGAGGCAAGAAGGCAGTGGGTTGAATACTTCAAGTGTTGAAACAAAAGAGCTTCCAGCCAAGAATTTTATATCTGGGAGCATATGCTTTCAAAACTGAGGGAGAGATTAAGACATCCTCAGACAAAGAAAGCTGAGGGAGTTCATCACCATTAGACCTGCCCTACAAGTAAAGCTAAAGGGAATTCTTCAGGCTGAATGGAAAGGACAAAAGACAGTGGTTCTAAGAGGCATAAAGAAATAAACCCCAGCGATAAAGATAACCATTTTGATAATTATAAATGCCAATATTATGGTATTGTTTTCTTTGGCATGTAACTTCACTTCTTACTTCTTACAGGTGCTAAAATGCAAATACATGAAAAGTAATGATAAATCTATGTTTGGGGCATACAATGTACAAAGATAAAAGTGGTAACAGGTACAAAAAAATGGTGGGGAGACAGAGGGGTACAAGAAAAATATATGTGCATGCTACTGAAGTTAAGGTATATGATTGGTATATATTTAGGATGTAAAATTTTAACCCTATGGCAATCACAAGGGAAACAGATGAAAAATACATGCAAATAGAAGTGAGAAGGCACTCAGTATGGTAAAACACAAAAAAGCAAATGAATATATGCTTTAAAGGAAGTGAAGGACAAAAAAAGTATAAGATTTATAAAGACTAAATAGCAAAGTGGCAGATGAAAGTCCTGTATTATCACAGTGACTTTAAATGTATATGGATTAAACTCTTCAATCAAAAGGCAGAATGGGAAAAAACCACGAACCAACTATATGCTATCTGCAAGAGACACACCTTAAATTCAAAGATACATCTAGGTTGAGGGTGAAAGAATGCAAAAAAAAAAAAAATATATATATATATATATATATATATATATATACACCACTTAAGTTGTAACCAAAAGAGAGCTGGGATGGCTATACTGTTATCAGATAAAATAGACTTTAAATCAAAAACAGTTTCAAAAAGACAAAGATGGCCACTATATACTGATAAAAGGGACAGTTCAACAGGAAGATGTAACAATTATAAATATATACAGCTAACAACAGAGCGTCAAAATGTATGAAACAAATACTAACAGATCTGAAGGGAGAAATTGATGGTTCTACATTAATAGCACAAGACTTTAACACACTGCTCTCAATAATGGATAGAATATCTAGTCAGAAGATCAGTAAGGAAGTACAGGACCTGAATAATACACTAAACCAACTAGACCTAACAAACATATATAGAACAGTGCACCCAACAAAAAGAGAATAAACATTGTTCTTGAGTGCACATGGATCATTCTCCAGAATAGATCATATGTAGGGTCATAAAACAAGTTTCAATAAATTAAAAAATATTTAAATCATGCAATGCATCTTATCCAACCACAATGGAAAAGAGCTAGAAATCAATAAGAAATGGAGAAATGGAAAATTCAAAAATCTGTGGAAATTAAAGCACATGCTCTTAAATAACCAATGGGTAAAAGAAGAAAACAGAAGCAAAATTAGGAAATATGCTGAGGTGAATGAAAATGAAAATACAACATACCAAAAACTTATGGGATGCACTGAAGGTAGTGCTGAGAGGGAAATTTATACCTCTAATTATTTACATTAAAAAAAGAAGAAAGACTTCAAATCAGAGCCCTGACCTCAGAACCGGAAGAATCAGAAAAAGAAGAGCAAACTATACTCAAGGCATCCAAGGCAGAAGGAAGGGAATAACAAAGATTAGAGCAGAGATACATGAAATAGAAAACAAAAAAACAATAGAGAAAATCAACAAACCAAAAGTTGGTTCTTTGAATACATAATAAAATTGACAAACCTTTTTGGTAGACTCACAAAGAAAAAAGAGAAAGAATACAAATAACTCAAACTCAAAAATGAAAAGAAGGACATTACTACCGAATCCACTGAAATAGAAAGGAGTATAAGAGGATAAAATGAACTATTGTATGCCAATAAATTAGACAACCTTGATGAGATGGACAAATTCTTAGAAATATACAAACTGCCTACATTGACTCAAGAGGAGAAAGAAGATATTAAGAAACCAATTACAAGTAAAGGGATTGAACCAGTAATCAAAAACCTTCCAAAAAACAAAACTCCAGGACCAGATGGCTTCACAGGGAAAGTCTACCAAGCATTCCGACACTTAACTCCAATTCTGCTCAAACACCTCCAAAAAACTGAAGACAGGGAAAACTCCTGAATTCATTCTACCAGACCAAATCACCCTTATATCAAAGCCAGATAAACATACCAGGAGAAAAGAAAATTACAGACCAATATCTCTTATGAGTATAGATGAAAAATTCTCAACAGAATACTAGCAAATCAAATCCAGCAGCATGTTAAAAGAATTATTCACCATGATCAAAGGGGATTTATCCCAAGTATGCAAGGTTGGTTCAACATAAGAATAATCAAATAATGTAATATACCACATTAACAGAATAAAGGGAAAAGAAACACATGAACATATCAATTGATGCAAAAAAGTTATCAAAAGGACAAAATCCAGAATCCCTTCATGAAAGAAACACTCAGAACACTAGGAATAGAAGGAAACTTCCTCAACATAATAAAGGGTATTATATGAAAAGCCCACAGTTAACATCCTACTTACTGGCAAAAGACAGAAAGCTGGCCCTCTGACATGAGGAACAAGGCAAGGATGCCCACTGTCACTATCTTACTCAATATTGTACTGGACTTTGCAAAAGAGCAATTAGGCAAGAAAAAGAAATAAAAAGCCTCCATATTAAATGTTGAACTTTCCCACCTGGATTATTACTGATATTCTCACAAACATTGAGGACTACCAATTTAGTAGACCGAGCCCTTGATCTGGGGGCTTTCCCTTATGAGGCTTGTTACTGCAAGGGAGAGGCTAAGCCTACTTACAGTTGTGCCTAAGAATCTCCCCCAGAGAGCCTCTTTGTTGCCCAGGTGTGGCCTGTCTCTCTCTAAGCCTACATTACAGGTAAACTCACTACACTTCCTCCTATAAGGGACATGACTTCCAGGGGTGTAAATCCCCCTGGCACCATGTGCCATGACTCCCAGGGATGAGCCTGGATCTGGCATCATGGGATTAAAAAAATCTTGACCAAAAGGGGGAAGATGAAACAAAATAAGGTTTCAGTGGCTCAGAGATTACAAATGGAGTCAAGAGGTCAACTTGGAGGGTATTCTCATGCACTATATAGATACCCCTTTTTAGTTTTTAGGGTGTTGGAACTGCTAGAGGGAAATACCTGACACTGTTGAACCCAGTGGCCTTGTTTCTTGAAGACAATTGTATAACTATGTAGCTTACACAGTATGACTGTGTGATTTTGAAAATATTTGGAAACCACATATCTGATAAAGGATTAATATCCAGAATATATAAAGAAATCCTTCAACTTAACAACAAAAAAACAAACAAATGGGAAAAAGACTTGAACAGACATCTCTCTAAAGAAGATATGCAAATGGCCAGAAAGCCCATGAAAAGATGCTCAACATCATTAGCTATCAGATAAATGCAAATCAAAGCCACAATGACATACCATTTCACACCCATTAGAATGGCTGCTGATAAAACAGAAAATAACAAGTGTTGGAGAGGATGCAGAGAAATAGGAACACTCATTCTTTGCTAGTGGCAATGCAAAATGGCAAACCATTGTAGAAAACAGTTTGGCAGATCCTCAGAAATCTAACTATAGAACTATCATATGACCTGGCAATCCCACTACCAGGTATATACGCAGGATTGAAAGCAGGGACTTGAACAGATATTTGCACACCAATGTTCATAGTGGCATTATTCACTACTGCCAAAAGATGGAAACAACCCTACTGTCCATCAACCAATGAATGGATAAATTAAACATGGTATATACATACAATGGAATATTATTCAACCACAAAAAGGAATTAAGTCCTAATACATGCGACAACCTGGATAAACTTAGAAGACATGTTGAGTGAAATATAGCAGACACAAAAGGACAAATATTGTATGATCACACTGCTTTGAGTCAATTAGAATAAGCAAACTCATAGAGTCAGTATCTAGAATACAGGTTACCAGGGATGGGGTAGGGGTACAGAATGGGAGGTTAAGGCTTAAAATGTATAGTGTTCCTAGTTGGAATGATGGAAATGTTTTGATAATGGATAGTGGCACACCAATGCAAGGTGTTGGTGGTGGAGTGGTATTTCGGAATCCTGTATTTTATGCATGATTGTTCTATAAACGCACAACTTCTCTAATTAAAAAAAGAGTTACTTATTATCAGTAGAGTGACCTAAGAATTTGTGACTGACGAAAGTCTTGAGAGAATGCCAGAATTCAATGAGATATCATTTTTAATATCTGTAAGATTCCTGTTCACCTGCCAGATAAAGGAACATGAAAAAATAATTAGGGAAAATTCCACCAAGTGCAAAGGTCTTTAGAATTTGGCTTAAATATATTTAATTACCTTAAGATAATGCAATCAAGTGTTAGGGGACTGAGTATTCCACATAAGTAGAATAGGAATACGGACTACATAGGTTAAGAAGGACCAAACTAATAAGTCTTCTATCTATAAACAAAGCTCAATGTATCTATCAAAGGAACGGACAAGAATTCTTCATGCAGCCTAAAATGGTTGAAAAAATTGCTTGGGATGATATAATCCTGAAGAGATTTAGTATTAAAATAAGAATATTCAGGAGACTAATTGATACAATTTTTATGATAAATGTAAGGAATTTTACCTATGAAAGGGATAGGTCAGCTTTCTCATTCCAATTAAAACACAAAACAACTGATTTAGAATTATGATTGTAAGTAGAAATCTTACTAGGTATATTCATATTGTTGACATATTTAAGGGAACTTTAGGATCACCATATTTATAAGATTGATTTGTATGATGCATAAATTTTCTTAGAGTTCTGAGAAAAAGTACTTAAAGAAATCAAATTTATTAAATTTATAAATAAAATTATCTTTTGCTAAGTGCGTCACCATTGATGTCACTTTAAATAAACTTATTTTTAAATGGCTTAAGGTATTTAACTAAGTTTGTAAATGTGACTATATATCAAAGACCCTTAAACTGTTAAAATTTGATTGACTTACAGAATAATATGATTTTTATTGATAGATAATATGATTTATAAATTGAACTTAGACGCCAAAGGTAGAACTAGGTTTTGAATCTGTAGCTTTAACAAGTTTAATAATGATTTTTAACATCAAAATAATCTCTGGATAATCTTTCTGCCAACAAACACTACCCTCAAGAGTATCAAAAAACATCACATTAAAATACAGCAAATTAAATGACAGAATTTAAAAACGGGTATTTCTGCTATCGGATCCCTCCAACTGTAGGTGTTTACTAAATTCTGAAGGTATAAGCAAATTTCTCTTTCCAAAAGTAAAATGAAATACTACTTAATCTTGATACCTGTGTGCTTTTTCATTTATGGCTTAACTAAATCAAAAGTATCCTTTTGTTATCACACTCTACATTTAGTTTGGGTATAGATGAAAACTTTCTTCCTACTTCCTAGTAGTTGTTCATTAACTATTTTCATTAACTTTCTAGCGGTTGTTCATTAACTATTTTCCTCACTTTGTAATCTGTAAAATATGTAACTTGGTATTTTAAACCACACTGTTGTAAAAACCCCTAAAGGGAATGTGGACAGAGATACAGAAAATGTCTCTCTTCTTTTAAAATAACCAAAGTCAATTAAAGTCAATTAAAAAAATACATTGTTTACATAATCTGGGATTTTAGCCAGGTTTCAATTTTTATGAATGGTAATAAATGTATAAGAAGAAAGCAAGTATCAGGGTTTAATTTAATATTGTTGATGGCTTAATGAAACTATATTTATCTCAGAGCCCTAGTTTGATACAGCCACACATTATATTTTAGGACTCACCTACCATTTATTACCCTAATAACCCCCACAATACCATCATAACAAGTAACAACAACAGCAAGTAATTTCTTTACTTAATATCACTTTATTTAGTACGGCTATTATTCCCATTTTCCCTACAAAAAGAGATGTGACAAAAGGGGTTATAGCAAAGAAAGGGTAAACATGATATCCCAGGTACCAATATACAACTGTGTCAAAGCTAGTCACTGTAGGTCTCTTTGAAGGCAAAGTAAAGAATAATAATCCAGATGCTTTATTTTCTTTTCCACCTCCCAAATTCTACACAGTTAATTCCAAAGGTAACAGTTATTATTTAGAAAAGGAATTAAAGATAATGTAGCTTTATAAATATACCAAAAATAAGTAAAAGATCAAGTGCGTACCATCTCCAACAATCCAATAAATCCAATGTTTAAACAAATAGTCACCTATAAAAAAAAACCAACAATCCCCCCTTCTTTTTATCTAACCTTTGGAACCTACCTCCACCCACATCTACCATAAGTAGTCATTCTTCTGTCTGCTTCCTCATCACTCTCTTCCCTCTGATCAACCCTATCACCAAACAATAAAGTGTGGGTTTTACCCTAAATTCTGGCTTTCATTCTTCTATCAGTGCTCCCCAGGAACAATCTTTTCTCCTTTTCTATCTATTAGAATCGCTTATGTTCAAAATGTTTCCTGCCTTAAGCCATTGTCTCCAAGAAGGTTTTCAGTACTATTGATAGGTTCGTACCCCAATACACAAAAATTTTTAGGAGATAAAGAACTTTGAGATTTAACCCCTTTCAAATATGATAGTTGAATAATTAGACTAAAGTTTGGGCTGTCCTAATTCCCTGTGTACTATGAATGAGGCAGAAATTATATGTTCCCTAAAACTATCTGATGTAGTGCCAAGAATGAGTCCATTATCAACAGATAAAACTTGCTGCAGTATAGTTTTAAAATAAAGAAAGATAGAAGGAGCCAAATTTTCTGCTTTTTTGATTTAAAAAAAAACAAAACTTGAAAATTCTGCCATTCTATACATCACCTATATGCTAAAAGAATAAACTGTATAATTCTAATTAAAGATACATTTAAACACAATAGAAATCACTCATGTTTCACACTTTAAAAAGGAAAATTGAGCATATATATTGATATGTGGATATGAAGAACTACAGGAAAGTGGTTAGCATTATCTACATCTTTACAAATACTGACAAATGAAAATTCTGAATCTAAATTATAATGCCAGCTTATCTGATTGATTTCCACTCAAACATTAATTGACAACCTACTGTGCACTTTGTCCAATTACAGAGCCAGGCACTCTGGAATAAATAAAGGTAAAATTGCATTCAGAGAGTTGACATTCTATCCATATTCTGTTTTTTTTACTTTACGAAAAAAGCACGTATTCACACAAGAAAACTAACATTAAGGTGGATCATATGGGAATTCAAAAGAAAGAAAAATTACTTCAAGATACCAATTAGATGATAAAATAATTTTGAGGAAAGAAGTCTAATGCATTTACAGCTCTCATTTGCCTTTATTCTTGAAAATATATAGTTCATAGGGACAAAAATGCATGTTCTAGAAAACACTGTTTTACCATTGCTACATTAATTTGTAAAATATCCTAGTGCTAAATTTTAAATAGTCAAACTATAGTACAATTTATGCTGACTTAAATTTAATCACAATGTAGCAACTAGAAAATGAAAGTTGTCAATGAAGTGGTCTTCAATATGGTAGGATCTGTTTGTTTAGTCAAATTAAACATAAAAAAATAATTTGAAATGTGAAATGAAGAATAAAATTAAGAAATAAACCTTTACACAAAATAAACTACATAAAATTCCACTCTTATGGCCCATAGGAGGTGATTATATTTTTGTTTAGAAATAAACCAAAACCAGACAAAGAATATTAACACTCAGTATGTTTTAAATAAAAAGAACATTTCTTACTTGCAGCTAATTTTATCTTGGAAGTTTGTGTAAAAAACCAGACTTATGCAGATTTTGTCCTTTCTGAAATGTTTATCCTATCTTTAAAACAGTTCAGATAGCAACAAAATAGGCTTTACAGGAAAGTCAGACATGCCTACTGAAATGTCTGGAGTTGAAGTTTACACAGCAGCATTCACTGATGGGAAGAATCCACCCAAGTGGGTGGCTAATAGTAACCGTAGATTATAGCATCAGGCAACAAGAGGGACAGGTACAGGCTGGCAGGCAAGCAAAAGCAGAAAGCAGAGTGGCAGCAGGTAGAGAGATTCCAGGTAAGGCTGCCAAGGTACCATGAAAGCAGGTACCCATACACAAGAGGCAAAACATGAATGCCCATCCTACAGCAGGGGCAGAGAACATCTAAACTTACCTTCAAACAACACTGGCCCCAAAGCCAGTGATGTTTGATTTTTAAAACCACATGAAATAAAAGAGAATGTACTGAGAATGGCTACTCCTTATTTATGGAGGAAATTCAGTGCCCAGACAGTTAAGAGAACTAAAGAAAATTAACACAAGTCAAATTCAGGTATTTTATAGGACAATAATTAGAGCAAAAAAAGAAAGTACTAACCAGTGGGATTCAAAAGAAATTGGAGAACTATGTTGAGCCAGTTTCGTAATAGGAAAAGGATCGTGAATCTCCTATGGATTATTCTTGATAATCCATGCCAAAGGAAGAATACAGGAGTATGGATAAAACAAACCAATAAATATTACAAAAATCATTATACTTTGATATAAAATTTAAGATGTGAAATTTTTAGACTAAATATGTTTAAATATTTATGTTTTCTTTTGAACAACAGGAATCAGAAAGTGTGTACTATTTAAAGTTGCTTAAAAATAAGCATAAAATTTCAGACAAAAATATGAGTAGTCAAAATACCAATAATCCTTTACTAAAGGATGAATGTGTCAGAAAAAAAGGAAACTAATCTTAGAGGAACATCTGAGATACAATAATAATTGGTAAAAAAGAAAATGCAAAACAGCTGTAACAATCGAAATAAGCAACAGTTATATTAACAATAATAATTGTCTAACTTGAGGAGTTAAAAGAGACAGACCCAAAATATGGACAATAATGTGAATGTAAAAAAAGGAGTAATAAAAATTAATTGTATTGTTCAGGAGGAGAGTAAAAATATCAAACAAATTTAGATTTCCTTAAAATATACACATACATACACACACAAATACACAAACATTTATATTTCTAAGGTAACTAATAAAAAAATAGACTACACAATGTCCAAAATAGTGCAAGAAGAAGAAACAAATGAGCAAGAAAACCTCAAAAATTCAACAACAAAAAAAAGAACAAGAAAGAGAAAAAGGAACAGAAAATATAAGAGTGCATACAATTAGAATCCAGTAAAAATAAATGCAAAACTATTAGTAATCATAATAAATCTAAATGCACTAAATCCCCTAATTTTAAAAAAAAAGCCTGGATTTTTAAAAATCCGGTAATATGCAATTCGTAAGAAATGCCTAAAACATAAGGACACAGAAAAGTTACAAGAAAATGATGAAAAAAGATATAATAGACCCTAAAAGAAAGCTGACATAGTTACTCTTGCATCAGACATAACAGACCTTAAGCAGAAATTTTTAAAAAGACATATAATGATACATACTTAAAAAATAAAAATTAGAAAGGAAAAACAACAATTTTCAACTTGTACATACTTAACAATACAGCTTTAAATTACATAAATAAACTTTCAATGGATGATTAACACAATTCTCTCATGACTAATTAATAAAGATAATAAAACACTTAGGAAAGACATTAAGTTTAACAACATAATTAGCCTGAGTTAATGTGCACATATAGAAGAAAACTAGTCATCAACTGGAGGTGACAAATGCCTTTCAAGAACACAGGGAACAGTTAAAAAACTAGCTATGAACTAAGTCATAAGGCAAGTTTTAAAAATCTTTAAAAATCAGTATCATTAAAGACCGTATGTTCTGATCATAATGATATTTAAGGTAAAAATACATAAATGGTGGGAAAACACATTAGGTACTTTTAAAACATCTGTAATTAATTCACGGGTAGAGAGGTAATCACATTGGAAAAAAAATATATAGTTAAAAATAAATAATAAGAATACTAACATGTAGCTAAAACAATAAAGTAAAATGTATTCTTAAAATCTTGAGTTACAAAAGAAGAAATGCTGAAAATTATTGACATAAGTATCAAATTAAGAATTTACAAAAAGAACAACAATAGAAATGACAGGGAAAATGGAAGAAAAATAAAGAGCAAAAATTAATTAAAAAAACTAAGTTAACAGGAAAAATGGTTCTTCTGTAAAGACTAAAAATGGCATATATCTGAAAAGATAATAAATAAAACAGAAGTTAACAATATTAGGAACTACAGATGCAGCAGCAATGTAAAAGAGAGAATATTGATAATGACTTTATGCCAATAATTTTGTAAACTTAGACAAAATGTACAAATTCCTAGAAAATAACCTATCAAAATTGCCTCAAAAATATTAACTGAAGACTGCTATAATCTTCAAAGATATTGAATGAAAAAATATCCTTATATTTTTGGTCTATATGGTCTGACTAGAAAAAACTGAATCAAAGACTCAAGTAACAGGTCAATCAATCATGACACAAACTCTTTCAGAAAAGAGAAGGAACACCCCCCAGCTCATTCTAGGAGCTGCTATAACCATTACACCAAAACCAAGCAAAGAGAGTAAAAGGAAAGAAAATTATAAGCCCATCTCACCAGCAAAAATATAGGCAAAACCCCTAAACAAAATATTAGCAAACCAACTCAGTGAATGAAAAATACAACAATGATGAACTTATCACAGCAATTCAAGCATGGTTTAGCATCAAAAACACCTATTAATATAATTAAAGAAGAAACCCTGCATGGTCATTTATATAGATGCAGAAAAATACTTCAATGAAATACAATACACATTCATAACTAGGAATTAAAAAAAAAAAAAAAAAAAAAAAAAAGGAGGGATTCTGGAGAGACAGTGGAATAGGAAGAGACAGTAGAATAGGAAGCTCCAGGAATCAATCCCTCCACCAGAACAGCTACTAAACAGGCAAGAACTACCTGAATCAACTATTTCAAAACTGCAGATTTCAGTACAACACTGTGTAGCATCTAGGTAAGAGCAGGAGGAAGAGACTGGTAAAGTATGGTAAATACCAATAAACTGCTTTCTCTGTGCAACAGTTACCATTGTCCAGCCCAGCCCCAACTCTCAGAGCAGGCTTAGCTTTCTATTGCCAGAAAGGGACACAAAAATCCATTTTCCCAAGTTCTAGGTTGGGCAGAGCTGATCACTGATCACTGCTTTTGATTAACTGCTTTTGATTAACTCCTTCTGGTTGCTGGACTTGGCTCTGAGGGAAGCCATTGTTCCAATCCACCCAGATAAAATAAGCAGAGGAGACTTAAAGACAGTAGACTTCCTCAGAGCTGCAAAGGACAGTTGAAGGGGTATATTGGCATGATAGGTCAAGAAAACCCAGAAATGAGGGAACCATGGAAGAAGTTCCTGGTGCCCTTGCTGTCCCTCATCCCCTCTCCAGGGCAGTTTGGAACTCACCAATGTTCCTTTTATGGGTCCCTAGCCTTGCTACACTAGGAAAACTGCCTTGGGAAACTTCTCTCCAGAATGTTCCACCTCCCAGAATATTCCCTCCAGAAAAAAGCAGCATGAGTCAATGAAAGCAGTGTAAGAAATTATTGAGGCAGACAGCCTAGGTCAAACCTTACCTTCTTTAAGTCCCCAAGTACAAACCCAGGAGAGGGAGAAGGTCTGTCTGCTGGGAAGTGGAGGGGGCACTCAAACTCTGTAAACAGGGAAATTCCTAAGCCACTAGCAAACACAAGCCCAGGACAAAGACACATACCCAGAAAAGACAGGGAGGACACTGAACGTTGCACTTGCCATGGGAGGACCTTGGTGATACGAAGGCTGACACTCAAGAAAAACTGTCATATCCCCAGCTGGTTACAAACTCAAGAAACAAAGATCTCAGGAACAAACCCCAGAGTTAACATTTTATAATATTAAAATGTACAGTGTGCAACAAAACACTACAAGACAAACAAGCAGAAAATAGTGGCCCATGCAAACGAAGGGGATAAAAATCATGAAAACACGAATAAAGAAGACCACACATGGATATACTAGACAAAAAATTTTTTTTTAAGTTATCTTCAATATGCTCAAGGTAATAGAGGAAAACACAGAGAAAGAACAAAAGGATATCAGGAAAATAATGAATGCACAATATGAGAATCTTAATAAGGGACAAAAATTTTTTAAAAATTTAAAAATCAGAACTACTGTAGTCAAAGACCACAATAGCTGAAATGAAAAATCCCCAGGAGGGTTTCAACAGCAGATTGGAGCTTGCAGAAGGAGCATCAGTGAACTTGAAGGCAAGACAATTGAAATGAGCCAAGCCAAGGAACAAAAAGAAAAAATAATTATAAAAAACAAAAACAGCTCAAGAGACCTATGGGACACCAATGCATACACAGCTCAAGAGACCTATGGGGGGTGGGGGGGTGGGGGTGTCCCAGAAGGAAAAGCGAGAAAGGGGCAGAAGGAATATTCAAAGAAATAATGACAGAAAACTTTCAAACTTAGGAAAAGATGTGCATATGCATATCCAAGAAGCCTAGAGAACACAAAACAGGATAAGACTGAAGAAAAGTACACCCCATCACACACTGATCAACTGTCAAATACAAAGGACAAGGAGAGAGTTTGGAAAGCTGCAAGAGAAAAGCATCGTGTTATGTTAAGAAACACCTACTTAGATAAAGTGCCAATTTCTCATCAGAAACCATGGAAGCAAAAAGGCAGTGGGTTGAAATACTTAAAGTGCTGAAACAAAACAAGTGCCAACCAAGAATTTTATATCTAGTGAGACTTTCTCTCAAAAATGAAAGACAAACATTGGGGACTGACGGCTTGACATGCTGAGCCCTCTGTCTTGGGCTTGCCTGTATGAAGCTTGTTAATGCAAAGGAGAGGCTAAACCTGCTTATAATTGTGCCTAAGGGTCTTCCTCTCATTGCCTCTTTGTTGCTCAGATGTGGCAGGTGAACTCACTGCACTCCCCCCTATATGGGACCTGACTCCCAGGGGTGTATATCTCCCTGGCAACGCAGGATATGACTGCCGGGGATGAATCTGGACCCAGCATCATGGGATTGAGAACATCTTCTTGACCAAAAGGGGGATGTGAAATGAAACAACATAAAGCTTCAGTGGCTGAGAGATTTCAAATGGAGTCAAGAGGTCACTCTGGTGGACGTTCTTATGCACTATATAGATAACACTTTTTAGGTTTTAATGTATTGAAACAGCTAGAAGTAAATACCTAAAACTACCAAACTCCAACCCAGTAGCCTTGGCTCTTGAAGACGATTGTATAACAATGCAGATTACAAGGGGTGACAGTGTGATTGGGAAAACCTTGTGGATTGCATTCCCTTTATCCAGTGTATGAGATGAGTAGAAAAATGGTGAGAAAAACTAAATGAAAAAATAGGGTGGGATGGTTTGGGTGTTCTTTTTTATTTTTATTTTTTATTCTTATTCTGAGTCTTTCTGGTATAAGTAAAATGTTCAAAAATATTGGGGTGATGAATGCACAACTATAAGATGGTACTCTGAACAGCTGATTATACACCATGGATGACTGTATGGTATGCGAATATATCTCAATAAAACTGAATTTTAAAAAAATAAGTGAGAGAAAAAATGAAATTAAGGGGAGATGGAAAGGTGGCGGCACAGAGAAGAGTGGGATTTAGTTAGCTCCCTGGAACAACTAATGAACAACCAGGAACAACTAATAAATAGTTTGGAATAACTGCTGGGGGACAATCATGACTTCCACACATCGTACATCAACCTGGATTGGGAGGAATGCCTAAGATTGTAGCATAAAATCCGTAAGAAAAACTGCAGAACTGTGCTGGGAGCCCCGTCTCCCTATGGCAGGCTTTGCTGCAAAACCTCACTGTGGTAGAGAGCAGCACTCTCCAACCAAGCAAATATAGTTCAACCAAGCTCCAACTGGGGTTTTAATTAACAAATGTTGACTGCTGAATACAAGTTACAAACCCCCAACAAGCAGAGGGAGGCTTTTAGTGATGACTGACCTTAAAGAACCAGAAGACTCATCGGTCACAGGAGGGGGAGCCCAGAAGATCAGGTGTTAACCTGGCCGACGAGTAAAACTGGGGGACTGTGTACTGGCTCTAACATGGGGCTTGCTGTCCCTTTTCTCTCTCTCAACCTGAAGGGCTCAGAAGAGAGAGCTGCAGCCATTTTCAGTACTCAGCTCTCTGACCCAGACAGGGGTGGAGATAACAGAGTCAGAGAGACAATTCAAATGCAAATGATAACTCCCAAGGGGGTGTATCTTCCCTAAGAGTAAAGAGGTGGGGCCCAGCTTTCCCTTCAGAACCAGACCACAGAGCCTGGGGGAAAACAGCAAAACAGAAACTGAAGCCAAAACACATCCCCTTACAGTTGGGAGTGACAGGCTGACAGGTGCCACCTGCTGGGCAGGTTAGGAAAAGTACAGCAACTGGAGACCTCACAGGAAAGTCTGTCACTCTTCTAAGATACACCCTGAACATAACCCCATTCTGAGACCTGAACCCGTTGTGGTCTGGGAAAATCTGACTGGGATAACCAAGGAAACCAGATGCCTAGACAACAGAAAACTACAATCTATACTACAAAAAATGAAGATATGGCCCACTCAAAGGAACAAACTTACACCTCAATCAAGATACAGCTGAGATATTGTTTCACTTTAATGAAACAATCTATTAAAGATTTTCAAAGAAATATGCTAAATCAAATCAAAAACCAAATCAACAAATTCAGGGAAGATATAACAAAAGAGATGAAGGCTATAAAGAAAACACAGGGAAAACATAAGGTAGAAATCCAAAGGGTGAAAAAACAACTGGCAGAATCTATGGAAATGAAAGGCACAACACAAGGGATGAAAAACAAAATGGGGACATAGAACAGAAGATCTAAAGAGGCAGAAGAAAACAATCACGAACTAGAGAACAAGACACCTGAAATCCTACACAAAAGAACGGATAGGGAAAGGAATGGAAAAATATGAGCAACGTCTCAGGGAATTGAATTGCAACATGAAACACTTGAATATACGTGTTATTGGTGTCCCAGAAGGAGAAGAGAAGGGAAAAGGGGCAGAAGTAATAATACAGGAAATAATCAATGAAAATTTCCCATCTCTTATGAAAGACATAAAATTATGGATCCAAGAAGCTCAGCATACCCCAAACAGAATACACCTGAATAGGCCTATGCCAAGACACTTAATAATCAGATTATTAAATTTCGAAGACAGAGAGAATCCTGAAAGCAGCAAGAGAAAAATGATTCATCACATACAAAGGAAGCTTGATAAGACTATATGTGGATTTCTCAGTAGAAACCATGGAGGCAAGAAGGAAGTGGGGTGATATATTTAAGATACTAAAAGAGAAAAACCACCAACCAAGAATCCTGTATCTGACAAAACTGTCCTTCAAATATGAGGGAGAGTTCAGAATATTCTGACAAACACAATGAGAGAATTTGTGAATAATATACCTGCGCTAAAGGAAATACTAAAGGAAGCACTACAGACAAATAGGAAAAGACAGGAGCGAGAGGTTTGGAACACAATTTTGAGTGACAGTAGCACAGCAATGTAAGTACACTGAACAAAGATGACTGTGAGTATGGGTGAAAGAGGAAGGCTAGGAGCATCTGGGACACCAGAAAGAAAGAGGAAACATAAAAGACTGGGACTGTAAAACTCAGTGAAACCTAGAGTGCTCAACAATTGTGACAAAATGTACAAATATGTTTTTACATGAAGGAGAACAAATGAATGTCAACGTTGCAAGGTATTAAAAATGGGGTGGTATTGGGGAAAAAAATACAACCAATGCAAACCAGAGACTATAGTTAACAGAAACAATGTTTTATGCTGCCTTTAATGTACAAAGCTAAATGGCTTTAAGAGGGGGACATAAGGGAGAGGTATAGGACTGTTAGCATTGGTGATATTGTCTGACTCTTTTATTCTACTTTAAAAGTTAACTCTATCTTTCCTTTTATTGCTTTTTAGCTGTCATGTTTTTTTTTTTCTTTTTGTTTTGTCTCTCTACCTTCTTTGACTCTTCCTCCTTCTTTGTGGAAGAAATGCAGATGTCCTTATACAGATAGTGGTGATGGCAGTGAATACATAAATATAATGATTATGCAGGGAACCATCGATTGCTTACTTAATATGCAAAGTATGGTAGGTGTACAAACCTGTCTTTAAAAACAAAACAGATTGATAAAGAAACCTTGAGGGCACTATATTGAGTGAAATAAGTCAGACACAGAAGGACAAATATTGCATGGTCTCACTGATATGAACCAATTACAATATGTAAACACATAGATATGAAACATAAGTTAACAGGATATAGAAAGAGGTTAAAGAATGGGGAGTGGTTGCTTATCATGAGCAGAATGTTCAACTAAGTTGAACTCAAGTGTTTGGAAATGGACAGAGGTGATGGTAGCACTCAGAGGTGAGACTAACTAACAGTGCTGAATGATACGTGAATGTGGTGGAAAGAGGAAGCTTAGAGTCACATATGTTAACAGAAGGAAAGCTGGAGGTTAAAAGATGGGAATGTATAAAACAGTGAATCTTGTGGTGGACAATCTCTGTGGTTAACTTTACAAATACTAGAAACCTCTTTCATGAACCAGAACAAATGTATGACACTATAACTAGAAGTTAATAATAGAGGGATATATAGGGGAAAATATATACCTATTGCAAACTATGTACTATAATTAGTAACATTTTAACATTCTTTCATCAATAGTAACAAAAGTACTATACCAATACTACGAGTCAATAATGGAGGGGGGGGTGGTTAGGGGTATGGGAGGAGTTGAGTTTTCTTTTTTTGTCTTTATTTCTAAAAATTGAAAAAAAAAATAATTGTGGTGATGGATGCACAGCTGTATGATGGTACTGTGGGCAACTGATTGTGCACTTCGGATCTCTGGATAATTGTATGGTATGTGAACAATCTCAATAAAATTAAATTTTTAAAAAATGAGATAAAAAAAGGAGGAAGCGATTAAGACATTCCCAGATACATGAAAGCTGACGGATTCATCACCACGAGAGCTGCTAAAAGGAGTTCTTCAGACTGAAAGGAAAGGACATTAGGCAGTAGTTCAAAGTGGCATAAAGAAATAAAGACCCCCCAGGAAAGGTAACCAGTTGGGTAATTAAAAATGCCATCATTATTGTATTGTATTTTTTAGTATGTAATATCAATTCAAACTTCCTGCAAGTACTAAAATGCAAAACCATGAAAAGTAATGATTAATCTACAGTTCTGGATATACAGTGTACAAAGATATAATTTTTAACAACTACAAAAAAGGTAGGGGGACAAGAAGTATAGAAACAGCATATATGAGTCAAGTTGTTATAAAATCAAATAGGATTGTTATGTGCTTATGAAGTTAAATTTTAACCCTAGGGTAACCAGAAGCAAAATACATGAAAAATATATCCAGATAGAAATGAGAAGTACAATAAAAAATAAAGTGAATATGAATGTAGGCATTAAAAGAAAAACTGAGGGACAGAAAAGATATAAGTCCCTATAAGGACTAAATAGCAAAAAGGCAGAAAAACTCCTTCATTATCAGTAGTGACTTTAAATGTAAAAGGCAGAGAGTAGCACAATGGATACAAAAGGCCTGACCCCACAATATGCTACTATAAGAAACACATTGAATTCATGTAGACTGAAAGTGAAAGGATGGTAAAAAAATACAACATGTGAGTAGTACCAAGAAAGCTGGGATAGCTGTACAATTATCCCTTCCACATCACAACTTTCCTCATCATGGTTTTGATATATCACAGGTTGACATAAGAAATTAACTGGGAATTTTGGGGGCTTTTGCTGAAGCCACAGATGACACATGAAGAAATCCACAAAACCATAGCTGCAGCTACAACAACTGCAAAGAATTTGCATAACACCAGCTAGATACAAGCTTAAGGGACAGATGCCACAGAGTCTAAATTTTAGTGATAACACGTTAAAATATCAAAATGCCCAGATTTCAACAAAGTTACAAAACATACCAAAAACAAACAAACAAACAGGAAGTAATGACCTAAGCAAAGCAGAAACTTAAAGCAAAAGAAACCATCAATGAAGAGGCCCAGACTAGGGGCCTACCAGACCACTTCTTAAAAATGATCCTAAATATGCCCACAGAGCTAAGGGAAAACTAAAGGAAATCATAAAAATGATACATGACAAAAGCAGAATATTAATATAGAGATGGAAATTATGAAAAGAAAAAATACAGCTGAAGACCACAGTAACAGAAATTAAAAATTTCATAAAGGGGTCCAACAGCAAATTGAGGGTGGAAGAAAAAAGACTCAGTGAAGCTGAAGATAAGACAATTGAAATGAGCCAGTCTGAGGAAAAGAAAAAAGAAAGAATAAACAAAAGTGAACAGCCTGAGGAACATGTGGGACACTATTAAATATACCACTATATGCATTATGAGAGTCCCAGAAGGAGAAGAGAGAAATGGGCAGAGACAATATTAAGGAAATAATGGGTGAAAAGTTCCCAGATTTAATGAAAGACATGAATATATAAACATTCAAGACATTCAGCAAACTCCAAACAGGATAAACCCATAGAGACCTACATGGTAGCATACTATACTCAGACTGTTGAATGCCAAGAATTCTGAAAGCTGCAAGAGAGATGTAATGTGTCACATACAAGGGAGCTTCAGTAAGATTAAATGTTAATTTGTCATCGTAAACCATGGAGACAAGAAGGCAGTGGGATGACACATATAAAGTGCTGAAAGCAAAAAAATTGCTAGCCAAGAATTCTGTATCTGGCAAAACTGTGTTTCAAAAATAACGGAGGAATTAAGATATCTTCAGATGAACAAAAATTGAGGGAGTTCTTCACTGCTAAACTGTTTCTTCAACAGAACCTGAAAAGAGTTCTGCAGGTTGAACGGAATGGACAGTAGACCAAAACCACATGAAGAAATAAAGATCTCTGGTGAAGATAATGACATGGGTAAATATAAATGCCAGTACTATTGTATTTTTGGTTTGTATCTCCGCTTTTTACTTCATACAGGATCTAAAACACAAATGCATTAAATTTAATAATAAATCAGTGTTTTGGGACTCATAATATATAAACATAATCTGTGACAAGAACTACATAAAGGTGAGGAAGAGTATAGGAACAGAATTTATTTATACTATTGATGTTAAATTGGTATCAAAACAAAAGAGACTGTTAAAGATTTACGAGGTTAAATTTAAGCCCCAGGGCAACTACAAAGAAAATATCGGAGAATATGCAAACTCATACAGAAAGTAGAGTACAGGTTGCCAGGGGCAGGGGGGGTTTATACATAATGGGTGTAGAGTTTCTGTTGGAGGAGATAGGAAAGTTTCAATAATGGAAGGTGGTGAGAGTACTGCAATATTGTAAATGTGATTAATCCCTCTGAATGGTATGCTAGGAGTAGTTGAGATTTAAATTGAATATATATTCCCACAATTAAAGAAAAAGAGAGAGAGACAAAGACAATGAAATGCAATACATGGTCCTGGATGAGATCTAGCAAGGGAGGAGTAAAGGCTCAAAGGGAAATTACTGGAACATATGAAAAATTGGGATATAAACTATAAGCTTTATATCAATGCTATGAAAAATTGGGATATAAACTATAAGCTTTATATCAATGCTAATTTTCTTGAATGTCATAACTTCTCTTAAAGTGGGAACTTAAGTGAATACCATTGTTCTTAGGATATGTACATGGCAGCATTAAGTGTTCAAGGAGCATGATGTATGCAGTCTTCAGGCAAGAGTTCAGAAAATGGATGGATGGACAGATGGATGGATGGATGGATGGATGGATGGATGGATGGATAGACAGACCACCAACAGAATGAATGATGTGGCAAACATGGCAAAAAATTAAAATTGGTAGATCAGAGTACCTGGAAGGGTAAGGATCTGTGGAGTTCTCTGCATGGAGTTTGTATTATTTTTGTAACTGTCCTGTACATTTGAACTTATTTCAAAATAAAGTTAGGAAAAGAAAAAAGAAAACCACTCTATCTGATTAATAAAGTGCACAGCAGTAGGAGTTTACCAGGTAATTCTGACGATATCACGTGACCTCTCCTTCCCCTGCCCCCACACTCTAACAATTAAGTGACAGATTTCTAAGTCATCCTGATTGTTATGTTCCAAACTTATCATTAATTCACACATTACTTATTATAGTATATACCAATATACTGTTACTGACCCCTACTGAACATGAAAGGCATGCTCTTAGGAAGGCGAAACGGACCCATCATGGATAGCAGCATCACCTAGGAGAAGGGTAACATGACTACATCAGGAGCCTTGAATAAGCTTGAGTTCAGCAGCAGATGGATGGACCCATTATTTAAGTAATAAAACAGCCTTAGTTATATTCTCAATCAGTCTACATTTCATTGTCCTTGGGAAGATCCTTCTCCAGTTCCCCTCTAAAACGGGCACTTTACTGTTTTCTGGGAAAGCAGCATCTTATCCTGGAAAAACATTTTTGGTTATCCAGCAGCTGAAGCCACTGTCTACATTTGGAGAATTTCTGACTTCATGAGGCAGAGCTCACTTTCCACGGTAGAAGCAGAAAATGCCAGATATGCCTTTGTCCAGCCTTCCTTGCAGCTCGGACATAGACATAGGATCTAGGTGCTGCCAATCAAGCCAACTACCCACAGATTTTGAAACAGCAGTTAGGGACAGGAAGAAGCGAGAACCACAAGGGTCCAATCTGAAGAGAGTGGCAGCACTACATCCAGTTTCCACAGGCAGCAGTTCTAGAGCTACTCTCAGTGTCCAGCCTTGGTTGTATTGCAGTGCAAACTAGAGTGTCAGGCTCCATAGCAGCAACAATTTGTCTTCACCAGACTAAACTCTATAGAGTATTTCTACCTGTTATTCCTGGCTGCATGGACTGCAAGCAGAGTTCTCTGAGCTATAGTTTTTTGACACTTTTTAAAATAGTTGATCTCCGGGAGAAATCTGATTTAAAATAAATGTCATAATTGTTCATGCATTTAATTTCACAAATAACCCTGCCTTTAGGTTTAGCAAAATTTCCAAAATATTATTCTGTCTGAAGAAATGCCTACAATTTCCTTAAAAGGAAATATCCCAATAATGGAATTAGTAACAGGATCATTGGTAAGAATTTCATTCTGTCAATAAGGATTTTCTCTGCATCAAAGTAATAAATTATTATGGAATTATGCTATAAAAATCATTGAGAATGACAGAACTACAACTAAAAAAGCAGGACATAATTAAAATTATCCAAGGAATTAATTTCTACAAATTGTATTTTTCAAGTGAATTCAATTTAATAAATATTTACACAAGTCTATTCAAGTACTGTGCCAAATACTAAAAGAAAAAATTAAAAAGATAAATTCTGACCTTTTAGTATTTATTAAGAATAATAAAGTATACAAATAACTATAATAGAACACAGAATATAATCATAATGCATATGATATGAACATAGTTCTAATGAAATTTAGAAGTCGGACAGATAAGATCAATGCAGTTATTAAAAATAAACCAAAAATCCATTGTTTTTCTTAGGATGGCAATAGTTCAAGACGGTAAACAAATATATTCCCCTTACTCTGAATTTTATATAATTACAAGGCAGTAATTACTATAAAGTAAAAATAATATCAATACAGGGAGGTGGTATCTTCAGAGTATGGAAATTCCATTTAAATTATGTAATCAATTATGTCAGTCATAGTATTCCATGACCTAGATAATGTAAGCAAGAAGTCTTGACTGTCAATAGGTACTGGATGAATAGTATGGAAAGAATGTGTGAAAGATTCTAAGTGTCTACTGACCTAGGACAAAGAACTAAAACAAGCAAATCAATATTAATGGCTTTTCGTGGATATGCCAAAGAAATAAACTGAAGAAATGAGGCTATTTAGAAACAATGACTGAAAAACGTAGACTTACAGATAAAATTGGCCTGAGTTACATACTTATAATCTAATCATGTCTAGTATCATGATCTAATCATGTCTGATATCACTGGAACTGACTGTTAAGGATAGTTTTGACTACGGGACTTTTGCTTCAGTGTCAGATACAAAAACTCTCTACACACTGCCTCCATAACTGATAATCTAACTCAGTTTCCTAGCTATGTTGACTTCGAAATTACACTTCATAAAGGCAGGTCTGCAAACTCCCCATGGATGCCCAAGTAAGGTACAAGAAACTTGCTGGTACTCAAGTATACATATTGACATTCATTACTTTGAATAAAGAATGAAAATTTAAAATGCTCCTAACTTAAATAATGGTACCTATGGAAACTGGAAATACCAAAATGTAAAAATTTTTAAAAAACCAATGCTTTTTCCCTGTCAGCATATTCACTGGTTTATAGTGTTTTGTCTAAATACTTGAATTTATCTTTAATTACAATCAATTTTCAAATATTTTCTAATCAAAGTTTAAAATCTACAGATTCATTTTCATTTGTAATTTTGAGCTTTTTAAGAATCTCTGTATATCTTCAGCATCAAATTTGCTCTCTGTAGGCTAGAAGTTCCCAGAATTAATACTATGTGAGTCACTAAATATTCAGGCTAATGAAACAAAATTAAAAAAAAAAAAAATTCTGCACTTATGCAAATTCTTTCATTAAGAAGTTTTTATTTTTATAGATAGTTCTTTTGTATGTCAAGCAATCAGATTCCTAAAACAATATTAAATAGATTCAAACTGATTTAGTAAAACAACTTTTCATCTGTATTGATTCTTTTCCACAAACATGTTTCCAAATTTCAAAACATATGTTCATAAATACTTTAGCCCCCTTTTACTGATACACTTTAATAGAATGTTATTGTCTCCTAACTGACTAAACAGCAAAAAGATATTTGTTGACTGGGCACAAATATGAAGTGACTAAAGTGGCAGTTTTATGCCAATTTTATACAAAAAAATTAAATATTGGTAATTTTTCAGTGAACTGGAACAAGTACAATGAATCAATTTAAATTATTTAGACACCCTCACTAAAATATGTTCCTCAACTCCCATAAAATGTTTTCTTCCCAAGGTTTCAGATGTAATTATCCAGATAACCATAGCTGTGTTCAGTTGCCCTTAAGAACCCCTGTGTTATGTATATGTCATGAAAATAAGCCTTATAATGCTCACTTAGGAAGGTAAATCATCTTCATTTTGTAGAAGGAAAGAAAAGCACACAGAGGTTAACCAACTCACTGAGGTTATGCAGCCTTGAAGAGCTGAGGGACATAATCTTAATGTTTCTCCTACCATCATAGACTGATTGTATATTGTATATATACATACATCATATGAAGCATGAAACATTTTATGTTAAACTATCCAATTTTACTTAATCTTTATCTCCTTAAAAAAGGAAAAGCAACCAACAGATCTTTGGGAGCAAAAGTTTATATCTTGGTTACCATGCTCTTCAAATATGCATTCTCTTCAACAATCTTACTAAAAGCACAGACAATATATACCAGCACCTTAAACCTCCTGGAACCAACTAGAGAATTTGAACTTAAAATTCAAAATTTGATTAAGAAATTCTATTTTTTGAATCCTTGAAGTCTAATTATCCATTCACAACTGAAAAAGCATTATCTCCAATGCCCTGAAATAATGGAATCCAGTTAAAACTCTACAGTAGCTCTCAAAACTCTTCAGAGATAACTGAAATAGTAAATCCAGGCAATCTGCTATCTTGGAAAAAGGAATTAGAAAGTCTAACAAAGGAGACGAAGTAGCTATAGAAACTACTCTGAGAAGGGATTGGGATTTCTACAAATGAATAAATCTGTTAAAGAAACGTCTCTGATCACCAGGTCATCACTCAGGTTTTAAAAATTAGTCAAAGTTTAACAGCACTTTAGGAAATGAGGAACACTCTTCCCCCTTAAAATAAAAATTAGCGAATCAAAGGAACCATGAATCAACTCTAAGGAGAAGCTAGTAACAATCTTTTTTTAAAAAATTTAATGCAGCACATTACTACTATAATCACAAACAACTTCACTAATTACTGTATATATTAAATGCATAGAGTGTGTGTAGTAGACATTGTGCTAAACACTACTAGGGATAACATCAGGCATTATTCCATGTACTAGTCATTAGAGATGTTTAAAGGGGCGGGTGATACAGAGAGTATATGTGTGGGGGTGGGAGGGCTAGGAAAGCAGGAGAGGTTTTACAGTAAATTGGCTTAGAGGTGAGCAGGATGCTTGCATAAAGGAAGTAAGCACTTTGCAAACAAAGGGAATAACAGGTTCAGAAATTAGAAAGCTGACCATACTTAAGAAACAAATATTCCTGTTTTCCTAAAATGTATGTCACAATTTGGCTTTCCTTGATTCTCCCATCATACCTGTACCTCTGCTAGAGATCTGAATTTTCAGCACATTTCCATCCTCTTTTATAAGCTATCACTGCCTATCATGCAAAGAAATGATGGCAATTTGTAGACCTATTTATCAAAATGTTATTATGGACCAGGACCTAGCTTTGTGCCTGAAACACACTCAATAGATGTTAGTGCTACCCCACTCCCATCCCCAAGGGTCTAACACACTACCTTGCACTGTGATAGCTTAATATATGTCAATAGTTGAAGTAGATGTAGACATAACTTTATTTTCTTCAATTCTTTCCTTGTAAACCACTGCCAAAATCCCCTACAGGGCAAGTCAAAACCTCTAAATATCAAAGCTAACTCAAGTTAACTTATTTCAGTAGATAATACCTTATACTTTTCTCCTGATGATGGAAGCAGTGCTACAGTCAACATATCCATCTCTACTGGTTTAGATGTATTACAGCCCCCAAAACACTATTATCTTTGATGCAATCTTGTGGAGGCAGCTGTATTAGTGTTGACTAGGTTGGAAACTCTGGATTAAACTGTTTCCATGGAGATGTGACCCACCCAACCGTAGGTGGTAATTCTGATTAGATAATTCCATGGAGGTGTGGCCCTGCCCATTCAGCATGGGCCTTGATTAGTTCACTGGAGCCCTATAAAAGCTCAGACAGAAGGAGCTCACTGTGAGCTACAGCTGAGAGACATTTTGAAGACAGCCGTTGGAAGCTGACAACGACATTTTGGGGAACGCCATTTTGAAACACAACCTGGGAGCAAGCAGAAGCCAGCCACGTGCCTTCCCAGCTAACAGAGGTTTTCTGGATGCCACTGGTGTTCTCCAGTGAAGGTACCCTATTGTTGATGCCTTCCCTTGGACACTTTATGGCCTTAAGACTGTAACTTTGTAACCAAATAAACCCCCTTTATAAAAGCCAATCCATTTCTGGTGTCTTGCATAACAGCAGCATTAGCAAACCAGAACACCATCCCAAGAAATCATTTTTCGTTTTTTAGAAGTATCAGATATGTGTATCTGGCAAAAAAAATGAATCATAATTTTCTAAATCTCTGAAATACATCATTTATCCCAGTTACTCTGCCAGAGTTACACAGTGGTATGGAAAACCCCGGTGAATGTGTTGTCAGGCCAGTTCCCCTTAAGGATGGAAAACTCTCAAGGTATCTGAGGAAGGGAACTAATATTTCCCAGGTGCCTACCATCTGCCAAGGACCATATTAAGCATTTCCAATTCAAGAGCTCCTTTAATCCTTCCAACACCCTATCTTAATATATAATACCATCTTCATGTTATAGGTGAAGAAACGGTCTCACAGAGATCAATAAACTTGCCCTATGTTTTCAAATATCTAACTCTAAAACCTGTATTCTTTCCTCTCTAACCCAATGCTGATTACAAAGAAGTTCTCAGCCCTGATTTCTAATTAGAAGAATTATCTCAAGAAATTTGTAAAGCATATCATTCTGTAAGACACAACACCTGTGTAATTGGGTCAGTGCTTCTGAAACTTAAATTGCAAAGAACAGAGGCTCTTGTCTATATGTTGATGGTTCTGGACATCAGGAAAGGTATGATCAAGCTGCACTGAATAAAAAATTACTGGTAGTTAAAGAAGTCTGTAAAAGACAGTACAAGACTTTAAAATGGAGAAGTTTCACACCCATTTTCAAGTTTCAAGTTCAGTTCCAGTTTATTTTTTTTAACTACTATGAACTCTGTGCTGGGGATACAATGATGAATAAATCATAATCCCCTTCTCCCAGGAATGTCCAGTGAAGGAGACAACCTCATACTCATAATAGAATATGATTAAGTACTGTGCTAGAGGGATGCAGAGGGAGCTTTAGAAGCTCAGGAGAGATAGATATAACCACCCTGGAGGACACGAAAGGACTCTGAGCAACAATAATTCTAAGAATCTGTCCCATAGCAATTTGGTCTACTTTATATGTGTAAATTTATTCACATAATTCTAACTTTGTAGAAGAACTGAAAGGAACTTCAGATACCATTTTCCAATCGCCTAGTTTCATAGATGAGGTTCTGAAAACATAAGAAATGACTTGTCCAAAGTCAACTACCAATTAATGACTACAGACTGGTCGTTTATTAAACTAAGCATCTTACAAAATAAATCTTTTACCATTTTAGTAACATTCCCCACCAGTATTTTTTAATTCTTATTTTTATTAGATTGCTTTTTGAAAAATAAAATATACATATATTTCTTCCTGTACTTTGTACAAGGTTTTACGAACAAATTGATCTAAACAACATTCACGTTACATTAGCAAAAAGTACCTTTTTTAATTAAATTCAGTTTTATTGAGATATATTTACATACGATGCAATCATCCATGGTGTACAATTAACTGTTCATAGTATCATCATATAGGTGTGCATTCATCATCCCAATCTATTTTTGAACATTTCCTTACACCAGAAAGAATAACAAAAATAAAAAATAAAAGTAAAAAAGAACACCAAATCATCACCCCCATCCTACCCTATTTTTCATTTAGTTTTTGTCCCCATTTTTTTACTCATCTATCCATACACTGGATAAAAGGAGTATGATCCACAAGGTTTTCACAATCACACTGTCACCACTTATAAGCTACACTGTTATACAATCGTCTTCAAGAGTGAAGGTTATTGGGTAGGAGTTTCACAGTTTCAGGTATTTCCTTCTAGCTACTCCAATATATTAAAACCTAAAAAGGGTTATCTATATAGTACGTAAGAATGTCCATCAGAGTAACCTCTCGACTCCATTTGAAATATCTCAGCTACTGAAACTACTTCATTTCATTTCACATCCGCCTTTTGGTCAAGAAAATGTTCTCAATCCCACTATACTGGGTCAAGACTCATCCCTGGGAAACATACCCTGCATTGCCAGGGAGATTTACACCTCTGGGAGTCAGATCCCAGGTGGGAGGGAGGGCAGTGAGTTCACCTGCCAAGTCAGCTTAGCTAGAGAGAGGGCCACATCTGAGCAACAAAGAGGTACTCAGGGAGACTCTTTGACACAATTATAAGCAGGTTTAGCCTCTCCTTTGCAGTAACAAGCTTTTACACTGTCACCTAGTGTCTTGCCTGTTACAATTATTTGAGTAACAGTAACTAACAGATGATATTTTGCTATCTCTATTTCCAGTTCACACCATGGACTATCAGTTCCATATTGATAACTATAAATAGAGTCATTAGTGACTTTCAATCTTATCAGATTACATAACAATTTCAGAAACCTTCAAACCATATTAGAAATCTCATCCTTAACATTCTGGTTTTTTTATGAACTGTTTGTGATATCAAAATCTGTATTAGTCAGGGTTCATAGAAACAGAACCTAGAAGATGTATATATATGTGTATGTTTATATTCCATTTATTATAGGAATTGGGTCATGCAACCATGGAGATTGGCAAGTCTAAATTCTGTAGAGTAGGCCACAAGTTGGGAACTCTGATGCAAAGTTTCTGATGTGTTCCTGAGGAGAAGCTGGCTGGCTGCAGTAGAGAGAGAAAATCTTGAGTGCTGAAATCATCGCATCTTCCTTTTAGACCTTTAACTTATTGGATGGCACTTTTCTCATTGCTGAAGACAGTCTCCTTTGTTGACTGTAGATGTAATCAGCCATAGATGCAATCAACTGACTGATAATTTAAATCTAATACCTTCATAATCAGACCAGTGCTTGCTTGACTAAACAACTGGACACCATAAATCTAGCCAACTTGACATATGAACTTAAGCATCACACCCAGAAAATTTGTGACATTGTTTATGGCAGAAGCAGTTATTTAAATGTTATGTATTTTAAAGAGATGCTTAACTAGTTTTGTCAGTTGGTGTGGAACCTTGTGAATTTCAAGCATATTCCTACTACACCCTGTTGAAGTTTGGGGGTGGACAGAGTGGGGGTTTAAATTTCTTACTCATTTGGATTTCACTTTTTATTTAAAATATTTACTGTGAAATATATTGTATGGGTCTTTATTTTGGCATCCTAATTCTTTACAGGTAACTTTTGTTTCTTTTTTCCCAAATATATTTGTGTTTTGTGTTTTCCTTTTATATGGTTTAGTTTTTCCTTTGTGAGTTTATGATTGGAACTTTTGCATCTGCTGTCCTTGTCTTTTGTAGTTTGTTAATGTGTAAGTATCATATACTTACAGTTGATACAATCAAAATAATTTTTTTCCCAGTTAGCAAAACTAAACTGATTCTGTTTAGTCAGTGGAAAATTAAATCTGGCTTTATTTCACATATAATTTGGTTATGATTTTGTTAAAATACTGACTCTGTAGTTAAATTGATATGTATATTTTTATTATTAAATTGCCATTTTAAGGCTGCCACTTTCATGCATAAAGCTGTTAATGGACTCCCCCATTGCCATCAACTTAAGACTCAATTTTCTTGTCTTTACTTCTAGGGTTCTCCTTTTAGATTATTTTTCACTAGCTTCCCTTTCTACTAACATTCCCTGCAATTTTTCATTATTTTTCTTTTTACATATATTTTAGTTTTCTCTTACTTTAAAAAGTTCAGTTTTAGAAGGTTTTTTTTTTTTTTGTAATTTTATGTATGGTATATGTATTTCACTTCACAAAGGATTCAAAGTGATGGACAACAAGAAAACACACAAACAAATTAACTTAAAATAAGTACAGAATCAGAAATAAGGCACAGAGGGGCCCAAATATGGAGATTATAAATTAACAGAATTGGTTACTATGATTGTGCTTCACATGTGACCTTAAGCATCCTGAAAATCATATTGAAATGAATGTATAGTCAATTAAATATTTTTGTTGAGAAGAAAAAGTCACATCTTATGTTAACTCTGAAGAAACAAGCTTGTTTCTTTTTGTTTTGTTTTGTTTTTATTGTTGTTGTTCCTAGAGGAAACGTTTATACAGGAAATTATCATGTTGATGATAAAGAAATTAGGTAAGATTTCTCATGCCAGGCACTATAAAAAGGCTTTATTTGTGTTAATTCATTTAGATCTTACAATAAACGATTACTTAACAGTTGTAGAAACCAAGGCACAGAGAGCTTAAGCACTGAGCAGAAGATCACAGCTTATGGGTGGGGAAAGCATGGAGCTTGGTAGTGTGGCCCAGAGTCTGTGCCCTTTACTCATGTTGTGGTCAGATTTTAGAATAGTCACTTCATGGTAAGTCCCATTCTGAAAACTAATTTTTCTTTTACTACTGTAAGTTAGAACTGATTGCCCTTTGCATTGCATTATAAAAGTAAATAAGGTGTACATTCTTAATTTAATACAAATAAAACTCTAACATTTTCAGTTTTTCTTTGTTAATGTTATTTTACTGAGAAATTTTCTTTGAAACTTTCTCTGACATAGTTCAATTTAACAGATGAGGAACCAGAGTTAGAGTGTTAAATCCACAATATCAAGGTAAGTTAAGAGATGACCCAGGAGTAATTAGAATGTAAAATTCTGTTCAGGTAATACTTTGGCCTTTTATTGGATGTATATATTTTATGACTAGAGTACAGCATTTTATAATAGGTCAGTTAATTGTCTTCCCTGTATCAGACTTACTGACAGCTCAGTAAATATAATTGAGTCACAACAGCACATCCTTAACAATTTAGACATCAAACAGTTTCTTTGAAAATCTTGTGCTTTGTTTAGTACTCTCTAATATGCCCTTTCAAAGTCCTTAATGTGATATAAATTTGAGAATTTTTCCACCTTTACTGTTGAGAGCTATATAGAGGTGACCATTCTAAAGGTTACTCTTGATGTTTATAAAAATCTTTTATCAAGAGGCAGGGCAAGATGGCGGAGTGGTGAGGTGTGGGTTTTAGTCCTCCAAGACAGTAGGTAGAAAGCCAGGAACTGCATGGACCGGACATCGCAAAGCAATTTGACTTTGGGCATACTTCATACAACACTCACGAATGTGTGAAAAAGCTGAGATCAGCGAAATCTGTAAGTTCTTGCAGCCAAGGGGCACGTGCCCCTCCCGGTCAGGCTCAGTCCCATGGGAGGGGGGGATGCCAGTGCTGGAAACCAGGAGAGAGAACTGCAGTTGCAGCTCTGATTGAAAAATCAGACTGCTGATCAAAAACTCCAAACATAGATAGACTCAGACCAGACACTGAGAATCTGGGAGCAGTCAACCTGGCGGACAGGAAATAGGGCTAGCAAAAACAGTGAAAACAAAAAAGAAAAAAGAAAAAGAAAATCCAAAATTAAAAAGAGACTTTTTTGGAGTTCTGGTGAACATAAAACAGAGAAGGGCAGGGCTCAAACAGAATCGGGTGCATATGCAAATCAAGAGGGCAAGGCCCCTTCTTTGAAGAGCCAGTTTCTCTGCTTTTTTGAACTGTTCCTTAATAGCCCTAAACTCCTTATCTCTTAGCATTTCAATAGCCCATTAGATCTGCAAGGAGGGCCCTTCTTTTTCTTTTCTCTCTCTCTCTCTTTTTCTTTTATCTTTTTCTCTTTTTCTAAAACAATTACTCTAAGAAGCCCATTACAGAAAGCCTCAATGACTTGAAATTTGGGCTCAGGCAAGAGCAGAGCTACGATGGTTCTGAGAGACAAAGCAGTAAGTCTAGTGACTGAGAAAATTTGCTAAACACCATAACTTCCCAAGAAAAGGTGGGGGAGGGCATCCCTTTATAGTCATCTTCCTGGCAGGCTGGGAACGCTCCTGCCTGCTGCCAGTGCCACAGCCCAGAGCTGCCCAAACAACCCAGTGTGATGGGAAGTGTTTCCAACAACACGTACAGATGCCACAGTATCTCGTGTGGACAACAACCTTTCGTGCATCCACAGCAATTGTCCTGGAGCAGGGAAGGCGAAGCTGTGTGAAAAGGGAGAAATTAACACGCCTTATTCAGCCATCCTTTCAGCAGGCTGGGAACACCCCTACAAAGCCCTGTGGCCCAGAATTTCCCTTGGGGGACAGCGTTCACTGGTGATGTACCACAATCTTTCATCAGCAGAGGCCTTAGGAGGGCACGGCTTGGAAAAGGAACCCACTCTCAAGTCCCAGGGACCATACGCCAATACAAAGGACTTGTGGGTCAGAGGCAGAGACAAACTGTGGCAAGACTGAGCTGAAGGATTAGACTACTGCAACAGCTTTAAATCTCCAGGAACACCTAGGAGATTTGGTTACTAAAGCCGCCCTCCCTCCATAACCGCTCAGACACACGCCCCACATTCAAGGTGGGCAGCACCAACTACACACACAAACTTGGTGTACCAATTGGCCCTCCACAAGACTGAGACCCCCACTCACCACAAAGACAAAGTTGGGGAGAACTGGCTTGAGGGGAATAGGTGGCTCGCGGATGCTACCTGCTGGTTACTTAGAAAAAGTGTACTCCACCAAGCTATAGATCTGACAAATTAGAGATAAGTGTTTGAATCAGCCTACATTTCCTACAAGAACCCTATCAAGTTAAGCAAATGCCAAGAGGCAGAAACAACAGAAAATTTTAAAGCATATTAAAAAAAACAGACAATATGGATAACCCAAAACCAAACACCCAAATCAAAAGATCAGAGGAGACACAGTGCTTGGGGCAATTAATCAAACAACTAAACACAAACAACGAGAGCATGGCACAGGATATAAAGGACATGAAGAAGACCCTAGAAGAGCATAAAGAAGAAATTGCAAGAGTAAATTAAAAAAAAGATGATCTTATGAAAATAAAAGAAATTGTTGACCAAATTAAAAAGATGTTGGATACTCATAGCACAAGACTAGAGGAAGCTGAACAGCAAATCAGTGATCTCGAAGATGACAGAATGGAAAATGAAAGAACAAAAGAAAGAATGGGGAAGAAAATCAAAAAAATCAAAATGGACCTCAGGGATATTGTCTTAGTTTACTAATGCTGCCGAATGCAAAACACCAGAGATGGATAGGCTTTTATAAAACGGGGGTTTATTTCACTACACAGTTACAGTCTTAAGGCCACAAAGTGTCCAAGGTAACACCTCAGCAATCGGGTACCTTCACTGGAGGAGGGCCAATGGCATCCGGAAAACCTCTGCTAGCTAGGAAGGCATCTAGAGTCTGCTCCAAAGCTCCAGCCTCAAAACGGCTTTCTCCCAGGACGTTCCTCTCCAGCAAGCTTGCTCCTCCTCAAAACGCCACTCACAGCTGCACTAACTTCCCTCTCTTTGAGTCAGCTCATTTATATGGCTCCACTGATCAAGGCCCACCCTGAATCGGCAGGGTCACGCCTCCATGGGAACATCTTATCAAAATTATCACCCACAGCTGGGTGGGGCACATTCCAAGCAAATCTAACCAGCACCAAAATTTCTGCCCCACACAAGACTACAAAGACAATGGCATTTGGGGGACACAATACATTCAAACTGGCACAGATATGATAGATAAAATAAAATGTCCAAATATAAGACTCATTCATGTTCCAGAAGGGGAAGAGAAGAGTAAAGGTCTAGGAAGAGTATTCAAAGAAATTGTTGGGGAAAACTTCCCAAATCTTCTAAACGACATAAATACACAAATCATAAACACCCAGCGAACTCAAAATAGAATGAATCCAAATAAACCCACTCCGAGATGTATTCTGATCAGACTGTCAAACACTGGAGAGAAGGAGAAAGTTCTTAAAGCAGCAAGAGAAAAGCAATTCATCACTTACAATGGAAACAGCATAAGACTAACTAGTGACTACTCAGCGCCACCATGGAGGCGAAAAGGCAGTAGCATGACATATTGAAAATTCTGAGAGAGAAAAACTGCCAACCAAGAATTCTTTATCCAGCAAAGCTCTCTTTCAAATTTGAGGGTGAGCTTAAATTTTTCACAGACAAACAAAATGCTCAGAGAATTTGCTAACAAGAGACCTGTCCTACTTGAGATACCAAAGGGAGCCCTACCAACAGAGAAACAAAGAAAGGAGAGAGAGAGATGGAGAAAGATAGAGTACTAAAGAGATTCAATATTGGTTCATTAAAGGACAATAAGAGAGAGAGGGAAAAAATATATATATGACAAAAATAAACCAAAGGATACGATGGCTGACTCAAGAAATGCCTTCACAGTAATAACGTTGAATGTAAATGGATTAAACTCCCCAATTAAAAGATACAGATTGGCAGAATGGATCAAAAAATATGAACCATCAATATGTTCCATACAAAGACACTCACCTTAGACACAGGGACACAAAGAAATTGAAAGCGAAAGGATGCAAAAAAAAATATTTCATGAAAGCTACAGCCAAAAGAAAGCAGGAGTAGCAATATTAATCTCAGATAAAACAGACTTTAAATGCAAGGATGTTATGAGAGACAAAGAAAGCCACTACATACTAATAAAAGGGGCAATTCAACAAGAAGAAATAACAAACATAAATGCTTACAGACCCAGTCAAGGTGCCACAAAATACATGAGACAAACACTGGCAAAACTAAAGGAAACAATGGATGTTTCCACAATAATTGTGGGAGATTTCGGCACATCACTCTCTCTTATAGACAGATCAACCAGGCAGATCAATAAGGAAAATGAAAACCTAAACAATCTGATAAATGAATTTGACTTAACAAACATATATAGAACATTACATTCCAAATCACCAGGATATACATTCTTCTCTAGTGTTCAAGGAACTTTCTCCACAATAGATCATATGCTAGGACATAAAACAAGCCTCAGTAAATTTAAAAACACTGAAATTATTCAAAGCACATTCTCTGATCACAAGGAAATACAATTAGAAGTCAATAACCATCAGAGACTTACAAAATTCACAAACACCTGGAGGTTAAACAACACACTCCTAAATAATCAATGGGTTAAAGAAGAAATAGAAGAGAAATTGCTAAATATAGAGAGATGAATGAAAATGAGAACACAACATATCAAAACCTATGGGATGCAGCAAAAGCAGTACTGAGGGGAAAATTTATAGCACTAAATGCATACCTCAAAAAGGAAAAAAGAGCTAAAATCAAAGAACTAATGGAGCAACTGAAGAAGCTAGAAAATGAAAAGCAAAACAATCTGAAAACAAGTAGAAGAAACGAAATAACAAGGATTAAAGCAGAAATAAATGACATAGAGAACAAAAAACCAATAGAGAGAATAAATAACACCAAAAGTTGGTTCTTTGAGAAGATCACCAAGATTAAAAGGCCCCTAGCTTGACTGACAAAATCAAACAGAGAGAAGACCCATATAAACAAAATAATGAATGAGAAAGGTGACATTACTGCAGATCCCAAAGAAATTTAAAAAATTATAAGAGGATACTATGAACAACTGTATGCCAACAAACTGGATAATGTAGAGGAAATGGACAATTTCCTGAAAACATATGAACAACCTAGACTGACCAGAGAAGAAAGAAAAGACCTCAACCAATCAATCACAAGCAAAGATATCCAATCAGTCATCAAAAAGCTTCCCACAAATAAATGCCCAGGGCCAGATGGCTTCACAGAGGAATTCTACCAAACTTTCCAAAAAGAACCGACATCAATCTTACTTAAACTCTTTCAAAACTTCGAAGAAAATGGAATACTACCTAACACATTTTATGAAGCTAACATCAATCTAATACCAAAACCAGGCAAAGATGCTACAAAAAAAGGAAAACTACAGACCTATCACCCTAATGAATACAGATGCAACAATTCTCAACAAAATATTTGCAAATCAAATCCAAAAACACATTTAAAAAAACATACACAATGACAAGTGGGGTTCATTCCAGGCATGCAAGGATGGTTCAACATAAGAAAATCCATCAATGTATTACAACATATCAACAAATCAAAAGAGAAAAATCAAATGATCATCTCAAACGATGCTGAAAAAGCATTCAACAAAATCCAACATCTCTTTTTGATAAAAACACTTCAAAAGGTAGGAATTGAAGAAAACTTCCTCAATATGATAAAGAGCATATATGAAAAAAACCCATAGCTAGCAGAGTACTCAATGATGAGAGACTGAAAGCCTTCCCGCTAAGATCAGGAACAATACAAGGATGCCCGCTGTCACCACCGTTATTCAACATTGTGCTAGAAGTGCTAGCCAGGGCAATCTGGCAAGACAAAGAAACAAAAGGCATCCAAATTGGAAAGGAAGAAGTAAAACTGTCATTATTTGCAGATGCTATGATCTTATATCTGGAAAACACTGAGAAATCAATGATACAGCAACCAGAGCTAATAAATTTAGCAAAGTAGCGGGATACAAGATTAATGCACATAAGTCTGCAATGTTTCTATATGCTACAAATGAACAAAGTGAAGAGACACTCAAGAAAAAGATACCATTCTCAATAGCAACTAAAAAAATCAAGTACCTAGGAATAAACTTAATCAAAGATGTAAAAGACCTGTACAAAGAAAACTACGTAACTCTACTAAAAGAAATAGAAAGGGACCTTAAAAGATGGAAAAGTATTCATATTCATGGATAGGAAGGCTAAATGTCATTAAGATGTCACTTTTACCCAAACTCATCTACAGATTCAATGCAATCCTAATCAAAATTCCAAAACCTACTTTGCAGACTTGGAAAAGCTAGTGATCAAATTTATTTGGAAAGGAAAGATGGCTCAAATTGCAAAAACACTCTAAAATAGAAAAACAAAGTGGGAGGACTGACACTCCCTGACTTTGAAGCTTATTATAAAGCCACAGTTGTCAAAACAGCATGGTACTGGCACAAAGTTAGACATATTGATCAATGGAATCAAACTAAGAATTCGGAGATAGACCCCAGATCTACGGCTGACTGATCTTTGGTAAGGTCCCCAAAGCCATGAAACTGGGACATAACAGTCTCTTCAACAAATGGGGATGGGAAAGTTGGATATCCATAACCAAAAGAATGAAAGAGGACCCCTACCTCACACCCTACACAAATATTAACTCAAAGTAGATCAAACACCTCAATATAAAAGACAGTACTATAAAACTCCTAGAAGATAACATAGGGAAACAACTTCAAGACCTTGTATTAGGCGGCCACTTCCTAGATCTTACACCCAAAGCACAAGCAACAAAAGAAAAAAATAGATAAATGGGAACTCCTCAAGCTTAGAAGTTTCTGTACCTCAAAGGAATTTGTCAAGAAGGTAAAGAGGCAGCCAACTCAATGGGAAAAAATTTTTGGAAACCATGGATGTGATAAAAGACAGATATCTTGCATATATAAAGAAATCCTACAACTCAATGACAATAGCACAAACAGCCCAATTATAAAATGGGCAAAAGATATGAAAAGACAGTTCTCTGAAGAGGAAATATAAATGGCCAAGAAACACATGAAAAAATGTTCAGCTTCACTAGCTATTAGAGAGATGCAAATTAAGACCACAATGAGAGACCATCTCACACCAATTAGAATGGCTGCCATTAAACAAACAGGAAACTACAAATGCTGGAGAGGATGTGGAGAAATTGGAACTCTTATTCATTGTTGGTCGGAATGTATAATGGTTCAGTCACACTGGACGTCAGTCTGGTAGTTCCTTAGAAAACTAGATATAGAGTTACCCTTCGATCCAGCAATTACACTTCTTGGTATATACCCAGAAGATCTGAAAGCAGTGACACGAACAGATATCTGTATGCCAATGTTCACAGCAGCATTATTCACAATTGCCAAGAGATGGAAACAATCCAAATGTCCCTCAACAGATGAGTGGATAAATAAAATGTGGTATATACACACGATGGAATACTACACAGCAGTAAGAAGGAAAGATGTCATGAAACATATGACCACAGGGATGAACCCTGAAGACATACTGCTGAGTGAAATAAGCCAGGCACAAAAAGAGAAATATTATGTGCTACCACTAATGTGAACACTGAAAAATATAAAATAAATGGTTTATAATGTAGAATGTACAGGAACTAGCAATAGAGAGCAATTAATGAAGGGGAAACGATAACCCAGTAAGAACAGATAATCTATTGTGGGTAAATTTAACATTCTGGGAATGCCCAGGAATGAGTATTGTTTGTTAATTCCTGGTGGGTATGGTAGGAACAAGTTCACGGAAATGTTGCTATTTTCTTGGGGTAGAGTAGGAACATTTTGGAAGTTATTTTCTTGGGGTAGAGTAGGAACATTTTGGAAGTAAAGTAGTTATTCTAGGTTAGTTGTCTTTTTCTTACTCCCTTGTTATGGTTTGTTTGAAATGTTTTTTTATTGTATGATTTTTGTTTTAATTTTTTTGATACAGTTAATAGTTAATTTTAAAAAAAGAGTTAATTAAAAAAAAAATGAAAGAAATATGCAGAACACCCCTGAGGAGCTGGAGGAGAATGCAGGGGTGTTGGGCTTCCCCACCTTGATGGTTGCTGATGTGCTCACATACATAGGGGACTGGTGGTTTCATGGGCAAAGCCCTCTACCACAGGACTTGCCCTTGGGAAGACTGTTGCTGCAAAAGAGAGGCTAGACTTCCCTATAATTGTGCCTAAGAGTTTCCTCCTGAATGCCTCTTTGTTGCTCAGATGTGGCCCTCTCTCTCTAGCTAAGCCAATTTGGCAGGTGAAATCACTGCCCTCCCCCCAATGTAGGATCTGACACCCAGGTGAGTAAATCTCCCTGGCAACATGGAATATGACTCCCGGGGAGGAATCTAGACCTGGCATCATGGGATGGAGAGCATCTTCTTGAACAAAAGGAGGATGTGAAAGGAAATGAAATAAGCTTCAGTGGCAGAGAGATTGCAAGAGGAGCCGAGAGGTCACTCTGGTGGGCACTCTTACGCACAATCTAGATAACCCTTTTTAGGTTCTAATGAATTGGAATAGCTAGCAGTAAATACCTGAAACTATCAAACTACAACCCAGAACCTCTGAATCTTGAAGACAATTGTAGAAAAATGTAGCTTATGAGGGGATGACAATGTGTTTGGGAAAGCCATATGGACCACACTCCCCTTTGTCCAGTATATGGATGGATGAGTAGAAAAATGGGGGCAAAAAAAAAAGAAAAGGCACCCACTGTTCTTTTTTACTTTAATTGTTCTTTTTCACTTTAATTTTTATTCTTATAATTTTTGTGTGTGTGGTAATGAAAATTTCAAAAATTAATTTTGGTGATGAATGCACATCTAATAATGGTCCTATGAACAACTGATTGTATGCTTTGTATGACTGCATGGTATGTATGGTATGTGAATATATCTCAAAAAAATTGAATTAAAAAATCTTTTGTCAAAAGATCTGGGCTTTATGAAAGACATGAATAGACACATCTAAGAAGCTCAACAAACTCCAAGCAGGATAGATTCTACGAGATCTATACCAAGACATATTATAGTGAAATTGCCAAAATCCAAAGACAAAGAGAAGATTTTGAAAGCAGAAATGATTTGTCACATACAAGTGATCCCCAATAAGAATAACAGCAGATTTCTCAACAGAAACCATGAATATCAGGAGACAGTGAGCTTTAATATTTAAAGTTCTAAAAGAAAAACGCTGTCATCCAACAATTTCATATCTGACAAAATCATACTTCAAAATTGAAGGAAAAATTAAGACATTTACAGACAGACAAAATATAAAAGTGTTGAACGCCACATATTAGACTGAAGTCATAAGAAGAAATAAAGAACACTGGTAGAGGTAACTACATAGGTAAACAGAAAATCCTGTATTTTTGTGCTTTGGGTTTGTAAACCCCTCCCCCACATATGACTTAATGGGCAAATACGAAAAATAATATTTAAAATCTATGTCAATGAGCATACAATGTATAAAGATGTACTGAGACAATAACAGTATAAAGGGAGAGGGACAGAGATACATTAAGAGTAGAGTATTTTTATACTATTAATTCTAGGTAGGCAGCACCAGGATACCTTCACTGAAGAAAGGCCAATGGCATCCAGAACACCTCTGTCAGCAGGGAAGGCATGTGGTTGGCATTTGCTTGTCCTTTGCTTCCTGGTTCTGGTTTCAAAGTGACTCTCTCCAAAAATGTCTCTGTACTTCTGTCTCTCTCAGCTTCTCTCAGCTCTCTGTTTGGTTCTCCTGGGGCATTTCTCTGTAAGCATCTGGGAGTCCTCTCTTAGCTTCTCTGGGGCAAACTCTGGGCTTCATCTCCAAACGTCCTTCTGTCTACATCTCCCAGCATCTCCAAGTTCTGGGTTTGTGTGGGCTCTTTGCTCTCTTAAGGACTCCAGTGATCTAATTAAGACCCACCCTGAATGGGTGGGGTAATGCCTCCGTGGAAATGATCTAATCAAAATGACTCACCTACAGTTGAGTGGGTCACATCTCCATGGAAACAATCTAATAAAAAAGTCCCACCCTAATCAAAAGACTAGTAAGTCCACCCCCACAAGACTGCATTAAAAGACCATGGCTTTCCTGGGGTCCACAACAGTTTCAAACCAGCACAAGAGGAGAATTAAAATAGTATACTACCAAAAGCAACTAACTTAAATACAGAAAAAAAAAGAGGCAGTAATGGAGTAATTAAGGAAGAAAAAACATATAAGAAATACAGAAAACAAATAGCTAAATTGCAGAAGTAAATCCTTACATCTCAGTTATTATCTTAAATGCCAATGTATTAACCTCCTCTATTAAAATGCAGAGATTGGCAGACTGAATGAAAAAGCATGATCCATCTATACGTTGTCTACAAGAGACTGACTTTAGGTGCAAAGACACAGATAGGCTGAAAGTAAAAGGGTGGAAAAAGATTCTGTGCAGACAATAATCAAAAGAGAGCCAGACAACATGGGAAATGACTGCTGGATATGAGCCTGGACCCAGCACTGTGGGATTGAGAGGATCTTCTTGACCAAAAGAGGAAAGAGAAATGAAGCAAAGTAGGGTTCCAGTGGCTGAGAGATTACAAATGGAGTTGAGAGGTCACTCTGGAGGGTATTCCTATGCACTATATAGATATCACCTTTTAATCTTTGGTGTGTTGGAATGGCTAGAGGGAAATACCTGAAGCTGTCAAACTGCAACTCAGTGATCTTGATTCTTGAAGACGACTGTATAACTATGTAGATTGCATAGTGTGACTGTGTGACTGTGAAAACCTTGTGGCTCGCACTCTTGTTATCCAGTATATGGACAGATGAGTGGAAAACTGGGGACAAAAATTAGAGGAAGAATAGGGTGGGATGGAGGGGATGGAAAGATTTAGGTGTTGTTTTTTTTCATTTTATTTTTATTTTGGAGTAAGGAAAAGGTTCAAAAATTGATTCTGGTGATGAACACACAACTGTATGGTGGTACTATGAATAACTGATTGTACACTGTGGAAGACTGTAGGGGGTGTGAATATATCTCAATTAAACTGTATTTTTAAAAAGTAAATGAACAATGGGGGAAGAGGAGAATGGGATGTTTTGGATATTCTTTTTTATTTTCATTTTCATTTCATTTTTTGGAGTAATGAAAATGTTTAAAGCTTGTGGTGATGAAAGCACAACTTTTGGAATGAGGGCTATTATGGTAGGAAAGGCCAAATGGAAGCCACTAGAACTGCCTCTATCAACCAAAATAGTAAACCAAAAGCAATATCACATTACTGGAGGGACTGCAGAAATTACTGCCACCATCAAGGACTTGAAGGATGCAGGGGTGCTGATCACCACAACATCCCAATTCAATTGTTCTGTTTGGCCTGTGCAGAAAACAGATGGATCTTGGAGGATAATGGTGAGTTAGTATAAACTTAACCAACTGGCGATTCCAATTGCAGTTGCTATTCCAGATGTGGCATCATTGCTTGAGCAAATCAACACATCCCCAGGTACCTTGTATGCAGCTATAGGTGAGACAAATGCTTTTTTTCTCAACACGTGTTAATAAAGCCTACCAGAAACAATTTGATTTCAGCTGTCAAAGCCACCAATACAACTTTACGGTCCTACCTCAGGGGCAGATCAACTCTCCAGCCCTATGTCATAATCTAACAAGCAGGAAACTTGGTCACCTTTCCCTTCTACAAGGTATCATACTGGTCCATTATAACATCATGCTGACTGGACCTAGTGAGCAAGAACTAGCAACTCTTCTAGACTTACTAGAATGGCATTTGACAGTCGGAGGGTGGCAGATACACCCAACAAAAATGCGGGGGTCTTCCACATCAGTGAAATTTCTAGGCATACAATGGTGAGGAGGATGCCAATCTACCCCTTCTAAAGTGAAGGATAAGCTGTTGCATCTGACACTTCCTACAACAAAAATTTGCAGAATGCCCAGTTGGTCTCTGAATTTTAGAGGCAACATTTTCCTCATCTGGTATGCTTGCTCCAGCTCATTTACCAAATGACCTGAAAAAACTGCTAGCTTTGATTGGAGACTGGAACAAAAGGAGACTCTGCAACAGGTCCAGACTGCCATGCAAGCGGCTCTGCCACTTAAGCCATATGATCCAGCAGATTTAATGGTGTTGGAAGTGTCAGTGGCAAATAGGGATGCTGTCTGGAGCCTTTGGCAGGCCCCTAAAGGACAATCACAGCACAGACCCTTAGGCTTTTGGAGCAAATCCCTGACCTTTTCTGCAGATAACTACTCTCCTACTGAGAAACCATTTTTAGCCTGCTATTGGGACTAAGTAGAGCCCAAACAATTAACCATGGGCCACCAAGTTACCATGAGACCTGAGCTACCAATCATGAACTGGGTGTTGCCTGACCCGCCAAGCCATAAAGTTGGACGTGCACAGAAGCGCTCCATCATCAAATGAAAAGATTGGACTCAAGCAGACCCTGGAGGTACAAGTAAGTTTCAGGAGCAAGTAGTCCAAATACCCATGTCCCCCAATTCTGACATATTACCTTCTCTTTTTCCAGCCCATAGCTATGTTTTCTTGGGGAGTTCCCTAAAATCAGTTGACTGAGGAAGAGAAAACTCAGGCCTGTTTTATAGACAGTTCTCCACAATATACAGGTACCGCCTGTGGTAGTTTGAAGCTATTATGTACCCCAGAAAAGATCATGTTCTTTTAATCCATTCCTGTGGGTACAGGCCTATTACAGGTGGTACCTTTTGATTAGGTTATTTCAATCGAGATATGATCCACCTTATTCATGGTACCTTTTGATTAGGTTATTTCAATCGAGATATGATCCACCTTATTCAAGATCAGTCTTAATTCTCTGACTGGAGTGCTTTATAAGAGGATAAAATACATAAAGAAGCAGAGAGATGAAATTGAGAGAAGCTCACTGAAAATGCCCCCAGAGAAGTTTAGAGAAATGCCCCAGAGAAGCTAAGAGAGGACCCACAGAAAACAGAGAGGAAACCACTGAAGCCTGAAGCTGAAAGCAATGAAACCATGAGAGAAGGACCAGCGGACATCAGCCATGTGCCTTCCATATGACAGAGGTGTCCCAGTTGCCAACAACCTATCTTCAAAGTCCAGGTATCGTCCTGTTGATACCTTGAGTTGGGATATTTTTATAGCTTAAGAACTGTAAAATGTAAGTTAATAAACCTCCACTGTAAAACCCAACCCATTTCTGGTATATTATATTTTTTCAGGTTTAGCATACTGAAACACCACCTAAAAATGGACAGCTGCAGCACTACAGCCACTTTCTGGGACATCCTGTCCACTGAAGGATACTAGTGAAGGGAAATCCTCCCTGTGGGCAGAACATTGAGCAGGGGGGAGGAAAAATGACTAGAGTTAGGTTTCTATACTGATTCATAGACTGTAGCTAATGGTTTGGCTGGATGATCAGGAACATGATTGGAAAACTGGTAATAAAGAAGTCTTTCTGAACAGGCAGAAAATGGGAAGACATTTGTGTCCCACATGAGTGCTCACCAGAAAGTGATATCAGCAGATGAGGATTTTAATAATCAAGTGGATAAGATGACCCATTCTATAGGTATCTGTTGGCTTCTTTCCCCAGCCTCTCCTGGCATTGCCCAATGGGCTCATGGACACAGTGGCCATGGTGGTAGGGTTGGAGGTTATATATATGGGCTCAACAACACAGATGCCCACTCACCAAGGATGACCTGGCTATAGCCACTGCTGAGTACTCAACCTGCCAGCAGCAGAGATCAACACTCAGTCCCCGATATGGCACATTCCCCGAGGTGATCAGCCTCCTACATGGTGGCAAATTGATTATGCTGGACCACTTCCATCATGGAAGGGGCAGCATTTTGCTCTTACTGGAAAAGACACATGCTCTGCACACAGATTTGCCTTTCTTGCATACAATGCTTCTGCCAAAACTACCATCCATGGACTCACAGAATTCCACATCTGCTGTCATGGTACTCCACACAGCACTGCTTCTGACCAAGGAATCCACTTCACAGAAAATGAAGTGCGAGAATAGGCATATAATAATGGAATTCACTGGTCTTGCCATGTTCTCCATCACACCAGGATAATGGCAGGTGAAGAAGAAATCCCTCCATGAGCTTATGGGGAGATGTCTAAAATATCATGCCCAAAGCAAATCCTCCATAAAAGAGTAGACACAATATTGCAAACCTATTAGAGAAAACTAATACTCAATGTCATCCCAAATTAAACTAGGAAATGAGATGGTCTGGCAATCTATCCAATATTCTAAACCAATTTTTGCTAACATCATGCCTTGCAGGAAAGGCCAATATACCTCAGGGCAAACGGCCTGGCTGAGGAACCACTGGGGCCACCCCAGAAAGGTACTCACGTATCTCTTCATCTCCTCATAAGTCACATAGAAAAATGAAAGAGACAGATATCCTTTCCTCCAATAATTTTCTACAAAGCAGTTTATACTAGGTACGTATATCTTTATATTAAACCCAAACACTACTGCCTTATACTTGTAATTCACAGGCTTCATTACTCTAATTAATGCTCTAAAGACTCTGAAAATTAGGATGTATGGTCACATAACTAAACAGATGTGAGTTGCAATTTAATTATTGAGCACCTACTCTAAAGTACTGCTAAAGGCAGTGGGGGCAAAAATATTCCAAAGACTTAGAGCAACCCCCCTCAAGGAGGTCACAGTCATATAGGTTACTTTGGTCAAAGCCCAATAACAAAAGGAGTTTTAAATGAGGAGTTCGTGAGATAAATGAGAACAAAACAGAACCTTCCCAAAGATCTTTTGGGCTAAGATGAGTAGGCAGTCAAATACTTGTTAATTACTGAACAACTGGTAAGGGATGCATACCTACACTCAAGAACTGACAGAGGTTATTTTCTTAATTCTGTAGTCAAGAATGTTTCTTGCTATTCTATGACTGTAGAACGTTCAAATGGATAAGAAAATTTCTTAAAATTAAGAAATCCTTGACTAGTTATAGAATAGAGAAAAAGTATTAAATTAAAATTTTACTCAGTGCTGTAAGCACCCTAATCTCATTATACCTCCCTTCCTTGTCTACCCTTCAGCTTACCTGAGTTCTATAGGTTAGAGGACCTGATCACACAGATTTTCAAAGAAGCACACAACATAACTACACTGGAACTGAATCTCCAATATGGTTGAGAGAAGTGAGGAGAATGACTCCCACTTGATATTCTATTCTAATCCTCTGCCTGTCTACTTAAATTCAGTGATAACTTAAGAAGCACTTTGATATGTTACATGCTTCAGTGGCATTTCTGCAAATAGTTCAGAATATTTTAACTTCACTTTGGCTGTATTTCTGACTTTTCAGAGAATCAGCGACCTATAGTTGAAAACTGAATCATAATAAATCCCTTTCTATTAATCCCCTAAATTTGCACATTTCAAGTTGAATCATGGCAAACTGTGTTCCCAGAATATTTCTTTCAGCTTTGTCATTAGATACCATAACTGTTAATAATCAAAGCACTAAAATTTTTGTGCATGATGGCAGGACACTATACTTATGTATGTGTGTAGGCACATGCAGAAAAATACATGTATGCAGATATAGCCAAAGAAAACCTACATTTGTTTTTGTACACGTGCATTTATTTAGATCCAGTTATTTCCTGATTTTTAATCACACAGTCACATATGTAGTCACATAGTGCTGATTCACTCTGTTCTATGGATATGTTCTCCAGTCCTGGTCTTAGTCATCTGTTTCATTATGTTATAACTGGTCACACTGGATATCAGATGATAAAATGTGGGTGAATCAAACCTCTGTTACCTCTGCTACAAAGAAAGCATATGCCCCAGGTAGACTGGAATATCCATCTCCATCTTTGTAATTGAAGAGCAGCATATAATAAAATGTATCATAATTATTACTGGCACAGTAGGTGGTTAATTTAATTCAGGAACTGTCATGATATTGAGTGCCACCATCCCCCTTTCCCTTTCTCTCAACCACTCCTGCCTATAATTTCAAGGTAAAATGCTGTGAATACGGTCTCTCAATTTTAACATAAGCCTAAATTTAACTTCCAGAATAAGCTCTTCAAAGTCTTTCCAAATCTTTGTCTTGGTCTAATAAACTTAGAAAACACTGAGCTCACACCTCAAAAAAAAATTCACAAAAATAAAGGGTCTGATTATTCATCAGGCACATTAAGAATCATACAATAATCTTGATCAAGGTGGTGGAGAGAGACATTTCAGGGCTTCATCACCCTACAGATGCTTTGAACAACCAACAAGAACTGGCAGAAACATCTTTCTCAAAGCTCCAGAAAACAGCTAAAGGATGGCAGTAAGAAGACAAGCATCCACTCAAGAAAAAGGGCTACTTAAAAACCCTTTTAAGGCTGGCTTCCTGGCTGGCCCCTCCACCATCCAGGCTTCTACTGTGTGGATCCTTGGTCCCTGTTTCAGAAGGAACAGAGTAACCCTTGCATACATACTTGAAGAATGTACCTCTGTCCCAATCTGATCTGGTATTGGCCTGAAAGACTCACTGCCCCCAGAATTTTCCCTATGTGAGAAGGTAGCTCACAGAGCTCTCCTGCAGTCAAGTGGCTGCCTGGTACAAGGGATTGTTGGCTGTAGGACATACAGTGAAGTGCTCAGGATTATGAGGAAACTGTTTCCTCGAGAGGAAGGGGCATAGGGACATTCCCATCTGTGTAAATGGGGGCCATACATGGATGGCCCAGACAAGATGCAGGTGCAAAAAAGGATCAGGGAGGTCCCCATGCTTTGGCCTGAAGCTCTTTGCATACAACCCACTGCATGATAAGCCATGAAGGAGAGCACTTGCATAGATCAATCAGCAAAGACTGGGAAAGGTGTTTTCATTTTCCTTTTTTTTTTTTTGGTTAGCACCTAGCAATAACAGAAAGCTCTGTTATTAACACTGGCTGGATAAAAGCTTAAGGAATACATAGATGCCTCAGTGTCTAAATTTCAGTGATACCACATTAAAATATCAAAATGTCCAGGTCTTAACAAAAGGTTACAAAGCATACAAAACAGGAAGTAATGGCTTAGGCAAAAGTAGAAGATTAAAGCATTAAAACCATCAATGAGGACCAGCCCTGGAGTATACCAGAAAAGACTTCTTTAAAATGGTCCTAAATATGCTCAAATAGCTAAAGGAATACATGGACAAAGAACTAAAGGAAATCAGAAAAATGAAAGATGAACATAAAGAGGATATCTTCAATAAAAAGGTGGTGTAGCAACCCATGGCCTGAGCAAAACAGGCCTGCAGATCTTTGGTGCACAGCAGTCTGCATAAGCAGCTAAATGTTTAACCTATTGTCTTTCTAAGCCAGTAAAGAGAAAAAGGGTAAATTAACCTTAAAATGTAACTTTATGCAAGCAGGCAGGAAGTGAAAGGCACTTAGTCTCACAAAAAGAGCAAAATGTAATTGTTCAAGTGCTATTCTAGTCCTTCCTGCACAACCCCCCAGGTCAGAATGACCTATTCCTGCATCTATGCTCCCCCCACTCTTAGGAAGGCCTTTCTCTCAAACCCTTATAAAAGGCTTTCTGTCCTTTTTGCATTGCTCGGTCGTCTTCCCTACGAACCCGATGCCTGCCCAGCCTGAGAGAGCCGTCATGATCTCTCCATGACTTCTCACCCTGTAAGCCAGCCCTGAATAAAAGTTCATGTACCAGAAAATGCTCGTTGTCTTCTTTGGCCTCTGGACTGGCATGGCCGTCTTGGGCTGCGACAGGTGGAAATGGTGAAAAGGAACCAAACAGAGCTGAAGAGCACAGTAATAGAAATTAGAAATTCCCTAGAGGGGTTCAACAGCATATTGGAGCTAGCAGAAGAAAAAATCAGAAAACTTAAAGATAAGACAATGGAAATCAGTCAGTCTGAGGAGGAGAAAGAGGAAAGAATGAACAAAAGTGAACAGAGGCTGAGGAACCTGCAGGACACCATTAAGAGTACCAATGTATGCACTGTGGGAGTCCCAGAGGATAAGAAAGAGAGAAAGGGGTGGAAAACTTCCCAATTTTTGGCTGAAAACTTCCCAAATTTAACCATAGATGTGGATATACATCAAGATACTTGATGTACTCCAAGTAGGATAAACCCAAGTAGATCCAGGCTTCAGCACATTATAATCAAATGTTAAAGGCCTACAATAAAGAGAATTCTGAAAGCCACAAGGGAGAGCAACCTGTTACGTACAAAGAAGCCTCAATGAGATTAAGTGCTGATTCCTGATAGGAAGCCATGAAAGCAAGAAAGCAGCAAAATGACGTATTTTAAAGTTTTGAAAGCAAAAAATTGCCAGCCAAGAATTCTATATCCAGTAAAATGAGGGGGAGATTAAGACATTCCCAAATCAACAAAAGCTGAGGGAGTTCATCACCCCTATACCTACTCTCCAAGATATGCTGAAGAGAGTTCTGAAGCTGAAAGAAAGGACAAGAGATCAAACCCACATGAAGAAATAAAAATCTCCAGTGAAGAATAACGACATCAGTAAATAAAAATACTAATAAATCGTATTTTTGGTTTGTAACTCCATATTTTACTTCTTACATGATCTAAAAGGAAAACACATAAATCCAACCATAAATCAGTGATTTGGGACTCATAATGTATAAAACTGTAATTTGTGACAAAAACTACATAAAGGTGGGGAGATGGAGAGGTATAGAAACATAGTTTGTATATACTATTGAAGTTAAGTTGGTATCAAAGCAAACAGGATTTTTATAGATTTAGCATGTTAAATTAAAGCCCCATGGTAACCACATAGAAAATATGGAGGAATAGGCATGCCCATAGTACAGGTTGCCAGGGGTACGGAGCAGGGGGAATGGGGAGTTAACGCATAACAGATACAGGGTTTTGGTTTGGGTAGATGGGAAAGTTTTAGAAATGGAAGCTCCTGAGTGTGCTACAATATTGTGCATGTGATTAACCTCTTTGAATGGTATGCTTGGGAGTGTCTGGATTGGAAAGTGTATATTATATATACGTTAAAAAAAAAAAAAAAGGAAGAGCAACTAAAGAGATGATAATTGAATGCAATACATGATTGTGGATGGGATCTATTAAGAGAGGAGAAAAGATCTAGGAGACATTATTGGGACATACGGAAAAGTTGTAGTATAGACTGTAAGCTTTATATCAATGTTAAATTTCCTGAATTTGATAACTGCACTTAAGGTGGTTACACAAGTGAATATCCTTGTTCTTAGGAATGCACATGGCAGTAGTAAGTGTTCAGGGAGCATAATGTATACAATCTACACTAAAGTGTTAAGAAAATGGATTGATGGATAGATAGATGGACAGAAAGGCTGACGGATGGATGGATTGATGGATGGATGGATGGAATGATATGGCAAACACAGCAATGTTATAATTGGTAGATCTGGGTATCTGGTAGGGTAGGGGTATGTTGAAGTTCTCTGGATGAGCTTTATATTGTTTTTTGTAACTGCCCTGTAACTTTGAAAGTATTTCAAATAAAAAAGTTTTTTTTTAAATATTACTTAACAAAGACTTGAAGTTTTACATTTAGAAAGGACTATGAAGATCTTCTAATCCAGGACTTTGATTTTAGAGAATTCAAATATGGAGTAAGTAGCAATTCAATCTTTTTGATATAATTTACTAAATTATAAAGCAAAATATAACAACACAAAATCCAAAGAACCTTCCAGCTGTTAAATACAAAAGTCATAATCATAATCTGTTCTTCTTGAGGACTGACAATACTAACTACACTTAGTTTTGGCCAACACTGAGGTAGAAAAGACTCAATCACAGGCATACCTGCTTATCTCACATATAATAGCAAAGAAAACATTTTACAACTGGCTAGCTACCAAAGCAATACCTACCTCATGTGAAGTAAATGCCAAGAGCTAGGTCAGTGTAGACTCAGCAACAACAACAAAAATCACTGAAGAAGAAATAGTCCTAGAAACAGCCACTCCCTAGGATTTACCATCGAAACACTTTCAGAGACATACTTACAGAGAGAAGCAGTATTTCAGGAACCCACAATGAGTCCAATTCATGCAGAAAATCCCCCAAGCAGAACATTTACATTATTATTTTGTTGGTTGTATATCTAGTAATTATATAAACAGATATTATATGTTCTTTGTATTCATTTTCATGACTAACTTTAGTATTTTTATGGTGTGACATCTGTTTCCAGGAAGAAAACCTCATTGTATGACAACTAGACTAACAAGAAATAAGATTTTAATTTACAGTGACCTGTCAAAGGGCTGTAACTTGGAACCAATTGGTTGTAAGTCTGAACAGCATCCGAACCTTCCCGACTTCAGAAAAGAAAACAAACAAAAAAACATCCTACTGATCATAGCACTTATTTTTGCAATGTAACTATTGAAAGAGAAATCACTTCAGTCTACTGCTGATACATAATAATATTCATGTATACATTTTTTAGGATCACCACAGATCCAGTATTTCAAAGGGTAAAGACAGCTGGAAAAGTCTGCAAAGGAAAAAAGAAAACTTCCAGGTGACCATGCAAAGCAATTCTGCCAGGAGGTAATAGTAACCTGTGTATCTGACTATTTTGGAAGGATTCATTATTAAACTCCAGGACCCTGGCAGCTAAACACAGAACTGGTTCTTTCAGGCCCTGAACTCTTACTCCAAATCTGCCACAAACTGTGAAGGCCCCGAGTTACCAACTTCTTCTTGCCATATTTTAAATGGTGTTGTGGTACTAGGAAACCCCTGTACCTCTCTTCCCTCCCTGATTAACGTCCCCAATTTTCAATCCATAAATACCATCAGCTTTCCTCAGGATTACTCCAAGTTCCTTACTTCACCTACCAACCCACCAGAAAGATTGTTAAACTTTTATACTTTTTAAAATCTTTCAAATATTCTCCTCTTTCAACTTTCTCCAAAGCACTATTTCTCAAATTCCATTCCTCCAAAATATGGGTCTGCCCTATCATATTGCTTACCCTAAACATATCAATCTTTTATTCTCATCTTTCCTCTTCTCACAAGTTGCCCAATGGCATGGATACCTGGATACTCAGGTCCACAGCCTTGGCTCTAAGGCCACCACATATTCACTCATCCTAATTTGTAACTGTTGGGATCAAAGACAATCAACTCCCTCTTCATGTTCAGCTAATTCCTGACATTTGCTGAACACTTGTTACAAACCAAGCTCTAGGCAAAGCCTTTTGCAGGGAGGGGAGAAGAAATGCAAAGATGTATAAGAAGTAGGTTCATATGATTTTTGTATTTAAAAGTTAATTTTATTTAAGAACAGCACCTCTCCTCATATTCTGCCTAATCCACCTTGCCCCAGCTTGCCTTTGGCCTGGCTTGACCCACATTCTTAACCAACATTCATCACTTTCACTAGTGCATACACATACACCCACCCCTATCTCCACACCTATCCCTTCAATTCATCTTCCACTTTCCATTGCAGTGGTCTTTCTAATGTACAAAGTCAACCATGCCATTCCCTGCTTCAAAACCCCTTTTATAATTGACAGCTTGCAGAAAAATATGCAAATTCCTAAGTCTAGCACAAAGGAACCTTCTTGATCTGCCCCTGCCTTACCATGCATCAACAATATTAAAGTGTTTATTTTTTGCAAAAAATATCTTGTTTTTCTCCTCTCTATCCCTTCCTTTTGCCTTGCACACCTGCCTCTTTCCTTGCTAACACTTAGTAAACCTTCAAAACTCAGATAAAGCTTCATCTCCTCCCAGCAGCATCCTCTAACTTACCTTCAGGACCCAGGTACCCCTTCATCTGCACCCTTCTGTTCAGACCTCTATGACAGTGCTTTTCTTATTTCATTATACTATTGGTTCACATGTCCATCTCCCAACTGGAAGGCAGGTTCCTTGAGAGAGAATATATCCCAATGTGTAACCAAATGATTAAGCATAGTACCTAGCATAGAGCAGATAATCCTTACAAGAAGATGCCCTTTAACAAAAAGCAATTTGGACCAAGAATTTGTCAGATAATTGAAAAAGACTTAAACTGGGATAACTGCCATATCTACTCTGATCTAAAATGCCTCAATGTACATTCATTCACTAATCTTGTGTTATCAATCCACAAGATTGATTTTGGATCTGCAGATTAATGAACTACATTACCTTTCTTGCATAATGCATCACCCATGATAGCCACTTTGACTTTCTTAAAAGTGGAAGGAAAACTAAAAAGAATACACTTGCCAAACAATTCAAGTAGTAAATTGTTTTCGATGTTTTTTCAAACAGCTTTACAAATCCATATCACCCCCATGTAATTCAACAGTAAGATTTTTAAGTGACATCTTTATAAAGCCTCCAAAGAATACTTTTTCATGGAAGGAAACCTTTCTTCTCACAATCATATTTCATTGATTTACATAATAGTTAATTACATACTAAAACAAGTAAAATGGACATAAACAGGTTTAAGAATGTACATAACCAACTCATAGTTGGCATACAACTCAATTCAGTGGGCATACTCTTAAACAATAGTCTGAGCCAGAATCATTCAGATGGGCATCAGTCAGTATGCTTATCCAGCAAATGGAAAGCCTCAATTAATCCAGCTAGTTGGTTAAAGAGACATTGGTTAAAAGCTTCTAGGTTAAATGCTTACTAAAAAAATAAAGAGAGAGAAAGAAAGACTGGAGAAAGGATGGGTTTTCACCAACCTTCCATAACCAACATATGGTAGGAAGGTACTACAGTAAAAACGATGAGGTCATCTAGCACTTAAAATTCTTTAATGATGCCCCCCCTCCATAGTTTGCATTTAATTTCAAACACCTTATTACACAAGGACTTCTCTGAACTACTAATTCTCACACAAACACACACACACACACAGGCTTACTATTCCTCCAATTTTTCTGATTTTTTTTGCAGTTATCAGAAACATGCTTTCCCTTTAGCATAGAATGTCCCACTTCTCTACTAATTTTTATTCTTCTTAAAAGCTTCAATTCAAGCATCACTTCCTCTTAAGAAGCCTTCCCTGATGATGCCCCTTCTCCCAGTGAATTCAGACATATGTGCTCAGGAGCACCACAGGATGCTACTATATGTAAGGTAACCAGATGTGCAGGTTTTCCTTGTTCCATCCTAGGTTATGCCTGTTGTCCCAACATAAAGCATTCCTTTCACTCTTCTAGTGGGTTGAATCATATCTACCAAAATTCATGTCCACCTGGAACCTCAGAATGTGACCTTATTAGGAAATCAAGTCTTTGTAAATGTAATTAGTAAAGAATCTCGAGATGAAATCCCAAGATCCCATTATGTATATAATCTATGTTACTGAAAGAAAAGTCAGAAGATAAAATACGGTACTGTATAAAACAGTGAATCCTGTTATGGATTTAGGTTGGGGCCTAAATTCAATGACTGCTATCCTTACAAGAGGAGAGGATACAGAGACGAAAAATCAATGTGAATTGCTAAAGAAAAAGTCAAAGAAGACCTAAATAAATGGAAAGACATTCATGTTCATGGCTTGGAAAACTAAATATCATTAAGATCTACTCAAACTGATTTATAGATTTAATGCAATCCTAATCAAAATTCCAACAGCCTACTCTGCAGAAATGGAAAAGCCAATTATTGAATTTATTTGGAACGGTAAAGGGGCCAAATAGACAAAACTATCCTGAAAAAGGAGGAAGTTGGAGGACTCACATTTCCCGACTTTAAAGCATATTACAAAGCTACAAGTGGTCAAAACAGCATTCTACTAGAATGGCTACTATTTAAAAAGACAGAAAACTACAAGTGTTGGAGAGAATGTGGAGAAATAGGAGCCTCATTCATGGCTGCTGGGAAAGTAAAATGGTGCAGCTACTGTGGAAGACAGTTTGGCAGTCCCTCAGGACGCTAAATATAGAATTGCCATAGGCTCCGCAATCCCGCAACTAGGTATATACCCAGAAGAACTGAAAACAGGGATTTGAATGGACATTTTCACACCAAGGTTGTGGCATTATTCATAACTGCCAAAGATGTAAACAACCCATGCATCCATCAACCTTTGGAGAGATAAACAAAATGTGGTATATACATAAGATGAAATATTATTTAGCTGTGAGAAGGAATGAAGTCCTGATGCATGCAGCAACATGGATGAACTCTGAGGACATTATATTGAGTGAAACAAGCCAGACAAAAAAGGTCAAATAATCTCACTGATATGAACTAATTATAATAACCAAACTGGTAGAGATAGAATCTAGAAAATATATTACCAGGGGACAGAATAGAGGTACAGAATGGGGAACTGATGCTTAATTTACACAGAATTTCTATTTAGGTTGATTGTAAATGTTGGGAAAAGGCACAGTATTGTGAGTATAATTAACAGGGCTGAATTGTATTTATGAACGTGGTTGAAAGGGTAAGTTGTGGGTTATGTATGTTACTAGAAGGAAAGTTAGAAGATAAAATAAGAGACTGTATAACACAGTGAACCTTGCTGTGCATGATGAATGTGGTAAATAGTACAAATAAAAGAATTGCCTTCATGAATTATAACAAATGTACATCACTATTACAAGGTGTTAATAATAGGGTGATATATGGGGGAAAAATACCTAATACAAACTATGGACTATACTTGAGTAATAGTTTCTTTTACATTTTTTATTGAGATTTTTCACATACCATACAATTGTCCAAAGATCCAAAGTGTACAGTCAATTGCCCCCAGTACCATCATACAGCTGTGCATCCGTCACCACAATTAATTTTTTTTCAATTTTTGGAACATTTTCATTACTCCAGAAAAGAAAAACACAAACAGGAAACTCAAATCCTCCCATACCCCTAACCATCCCCCCTCCATTGTTGACTCAGTATTGGTATAGTACATTATTTACTGTTGATCAAAGAACGTTAAAATACTACTAACTGTAGTATATAGTTTGACATAGGTAAATTTTTTCCCTATATGCCCCTCTATTATTAACTTCTAGTTATAGTGTCATACATTTGTTCTGGTTCATGAAAGAGATTTCTAATAGTTGTACAGTTAATCATGGACATTGCCTACCACAACGTTCACTGTTTTATACATTCCCATCTTTTAACCTCCAACTATCCTTCTGGTGACATACATGACTCTGAGCTTCCCCTTTCCACCACATTCACACACCATTCAGCACTGCCAGTTATTCTCAAAACGTGCTACTGTCATCTCTGTCCATTTCTAAACATTTAACTTCAACCTAGTTAAACATTCTGCTCATAAAAAGCAAATGCTCTCCATTTTTTAGTCTCATTCTATATCCTGGTAACTTGTTTTGTGGTTATGAGTTTACATATCATAATTAGTTCACATCAGTGAGACCCTGCAATATTTGTCTTTATGTGTCTGACTTATTTCACTCAATATAGTGCCCTCAAGGTTTCTTCAACAACCCATTTTTTAAAGTCAGTTTGTTTACACACCATACATTCCTCCCTAAATAAAAACTGATGGTTCCCTGTAGAGTCACGTACTTATGTATTCACCACCATCACCACTACCTATATAAGGACATCTCCATTTCATCCACAAAGGAGGAGGAAGAGTCAAAGAAGGTAGAGGGACAAAAGAAAAAGAAAAAGAAAGAGAAAAAAAAATGACAGCTTGGAAGCAACAAAAGGAAAGAGAGCATTAAGCTAAAGTAGCATAAAGAGTCAGACAACATTACCAATGCCAAGAGTGCCATACCCCTCCCTTATGCATTTAGCTTTGGTATTTTGCCTTTGTTACATTAAAGGAAGCATAATACAATGTTTCTGTTAATTACAGTCTTTAGTTTGCATTGATTATATTTTCTCCCCAATACTTCCTTATTTTTAACACCTTGCAAGGTTGACATTCATTTGTTCTCCCTCATGAAAAAAACATATTTGTACATTTTATCACCATTGTTGAGCATTCTAGGTTTCACTGAGTTATACAAACCCGGTCTTTATCTTTCCTCTTTCCTTCTGGTGTACCACATGCTCCTAATCTTCCCCTTTCAACCATACTCAAGTCATCTTTGTTCAATGTACTTAAATTTCTGTGCTACCTTCCCCCAAATTGTGTTCCAAACTTCTCACTCCTGTCTTTTCCTATCTGTCTGTAGTGCTCCCTTTAGTGTTTCCTGTACAGCAGGTACCTTGTTTACAAACTGTCATTGTCTATTTGTCAGAGAATATTTTAAACTCTCCCTCTTTTTGAAGGACAGTTTTGCCAGATACAAGATTCTTGGTTGGTAGTTTTTCTCTTTCAGTATCTTAAATATATCACATGTCTTATCAAGCTTCCTTTGTATGGGATGGATTGCTTTTCTCTTGCTGCTTTCAGGATTCCCTCTTTGTCTTTGACATTTGATAATCTGATTATTCAGTGTCTTGGTGTAGGCCTATTCAGATGTATTCTGTTTGGGGTATGCTGTGCTTCTTGGATCCGTAATTTTACGTCTTTCATAAGAGATGGGAAATTTTCATTGATTATTTCCTCTATTATTACTTCTGCCTCTTTTTCCTTCTCTTCTCCTTCTGGGACACCAATGACATGAATATTAAAGCGTTTCATGTTGTCATTCAATTCCCTGAGACGTTGCTCATATTTTTCCATTCCTTTCCCTATCCGTTCTTTTCTGCGTAGGATTTCAGGTGTATTGTTCTCCAGTTCCTGAGTGTTTTCTTCTGCCTCTTGAGATTGATGCTGTATGTCTCCAATGTGTCTTTCATCTCTTGTGTTGTGCCTTTCATTTCCATAGATTCTGCCAGTTGTTTTTTTGAACTTTTGATTTCTACCTTATGTATACCCAATGTTTTCATTATACACTTCATCTCTTTCGCTATATCTTCCCTAAACTTTTTTAATTGATCTAGCATTGTTTCAATTCCTGTATCTCAGATGAAGTATAAGTTTGTTCCTCTGTAGTTTTCTGTTGTCTAGGCATCTGGTTTCCTATGTTACCCTAATCAGGTTTTTCCAGACCAGAACTGGCTCAGGTCCCAGAAGGAGGAAATATTCAGCACCAGGTTTCCCTGAGGGTGTGTCTTAGAAGACTGACACACCCTGTGAGGCCTCAAGCCGCTGTACTTTTCCTAACCTGCCCAGCTGGTGGCGCCTGTCAGTCTGTCGCTTCCAACTGGTGTAAGGAGGTGTGGCTCCTTTAATTCTCAGCTTAAGTTGTTTCTGGTTTGATTGTTTTCCCCCAGGCCCTGGGGTCTGGTTCTGAATGGAAGGCTGGTAGTAGAGCTGGGCACCACCTCTTTCCTCTTAGAGAAGATACACTCCCCTACCAGGAAGTTTTCATTTGCGTTTAAGTAGGTTCTTTGTCTCTCTCACTCTGCTATCTCCACCCTTCTCTGGGTCTGAGCGCTGCAAACTGAAAATGGCTGAGGCTTTCTCCACTGCAGAGTGCTGTGAACTGAAAATGCCTGAGGCTTTCTCCACTGAGCCGCTCAGGTTGAGAAAGAGAAAGAGACAGAAATCCCCCTTTCAGGGTCAGTCCATGGCCCCCAGTTTCACTCATTGGCCAGAGATAGCACTCGGTACCTGGGCACCCCCCTCATGGGAAAGAGAAGTCCCCTGGCTCTTCAAGGTCAGTCATCGCTGAAAGCCTCTGTCTGCTTGTTGGGAATTTGCAGCTTGCATTGAGCCATCCACGTTTGCCAATTAAAACCTCAGTTGGAGCTGGACTGAGTATATTTGCTTGTTCAGAGACTGTTGCTCTCTATCAGAGTGAGGGTTTGCCTTTCAGGCTGCTGTGCTGGAGGGGCTCCCAGCTCGGGTCCGCAGTTTCTACTTACAGATTCCATGCTGCAATCTCAGGCATTCCTCCCAATCCAGGTTGGTGCATGATATGTAAACAGTTATGGAAGCCCCCCAGCAGTTATTCCAGATCATTTACTAGTTGTTCCTGGCTGTTTATTAGTTTCTCCGGGGGGACTAACTAAACTTTCACTCCTCTCTGTGAAGGAGACTTTCACTCATCTTCTTCCGTCCACCCAGTAATATTTTAATATTCTTTCATTGGTTGTAACAAGGGTACCACAACAATGCAAAGTGTCAACAATAGGGGGATATGTGGGAATGCTGCATTTTTGACATGACTTTTATATAAACCTACAACTTCTCTAATTAAAAATAATTTTTTAAAAAATATTATGCTAAATGAAAGAAACCAAACACAAAGTACTACATATTGTATGGTTCCATCTATCTAAAATGTAAATATAAATAATCTATAGACAGAATTAGATTAGTGGTTATGTAGGACTGGGGACAGAGGGATTGAGAGGTGACTGCTAACAGGTATGAGTTTTTTCTTTTTGGAATAATGAAAATGTTGTACAATTGATTGTGATGAATGCAAAACTCTGTGATTATACCAAAAGCCATTGACTGTACATTTTGGATGGAATGTATGGTATATGAATATAGCTCAGTAAAACTGTTTTAAAAAAAATCTCTCTTTGGGCATAGGGAACACAAACTATAAATATCTGCTGAATAAATGAATAAATGATCAATTAAATTTTAAAAAACAATGTGGAGACTCGGGCAAGATGGCGGCATAGAGAGGAGTGGAAGCTAAGTAGTCCCCCTGGAACAACTACAAAAAACCAGAAACAACTAGTAAATAATCCAGAATAACTGCGGGGGGACAAACGAGACCATTCACTCATCATACACCAACCTGAATTGGGAGGAATGCCTGAGAACACAGCATAAAATCTGTAAGTAAAACCTGCGGAACCAGGTCGGGAGACCCCTTCCCCCATAGCCCGAGCTGCGGAGCCGCGTGGTACCACAGAGAAGCTCTCTCCTAGCAAGGGAATACAGCTCAGCTGAGCTCCAACTGGGGTTTTAAGTAGCGAATGTGAACTGCTCACTACAGGTACCCAGCCCCAAAAACAGACAGAGGCTTTGGGTGACGACTGATCTGGGAGAGTCGGAGGGTTGCCTTGGACTGGGTCTGAAGGGGACTATCTGTTTCTTTTTCGGCTCAGTGGAGAAAGCCCCAGTCATTTTCAGTTTCCAGGGCTGTGAAGCGGAAGAAGGGTGGAGACGCCACAAGCAGAGAGCCAGACCATTGAAATGCTAATGACCTCCACCTGGGAGCTCTGTCTTCTCTAGGAGGAAAGGGGTGGGGCCCTTTCCATTCAGAACCAGACCCCAGAGCCTGGGGGAACACGGCCATACCTCCTCACACCAGTCAAGAATTATAGGCTATGACCAAAAGGGGGATGCAAAATGAGACGAAATGGTTTCAGTGGCTGAGAGATTCCAAATGGAGTCGAGAGGTCACTCTGGTGGACATTCTTATGCACTATATAGATAACACCTCTTAGGCTTTAATGTATTGGAATAGCTAGAAGTAAATACCTGAAACTACCAAACTCCAACCCAGCAGTTTGGACTCCTGAAGACAATTATACAATAATGTAGATTACAAGGGGTGACAGTGTGATTGTGAAGACCTTGTGGATCACACCCCCTTTATCTAGTGTATGGATGAGTGGAGGAATGGGGATAAAAACTAAAGGACAAATGGGGTGGGATGGGGGGATGATTTGGGTGTTTTTTTTCACTTTTATTTTTTATTCTTGTTCTGGTTCTTTCTGATGTAAGGCAAATGTTCAGAGATAGACTGTGGTGATGAACGCTTAACTATGTTATCATACTGTGGACAGTGGATTGTATATCATGGATGATTGTATGGTGTGTGAATGTATTTCAATAAAACTGAATTTATTTAAAAAAAAAATCTCCTAATTGGAGTCTTAAAGATGAAAAAAAAAAAAAAAGGCTAACAGGCATCACCTGCTGGGCAGAAAAGCATGGTGACCCGAGGCATCAAAGGGTGGAGCAATTTTCTAAGACACACCCTCAGGGAAACCAGATACTGAATATTTCTTCCCTCTGGGACCTGAGCCTGTTCTGGTCTGGGAAAACCTGATTTGGATAACCAAGGAAACCATGCCTAGACAACAGAAAATTACAACCTACACTAAGAAAAACAAAGTTATGGCCCAGTCAAAGGAACAAATGTACACTTCAACTGAGATACAGGAATTTAAACAACTAATGCTAAATCAATTCAAAAAGTTTAGAGAAGATATTGCAAAAGAGATAGAGGCTGTAAATGAAGCACTGGACATGTATACAGCAGAAATCAAAAGTTCAAAAAACCTACTAGTAGAATCTATGGAAATGAAAGGCACAACACAAGAGATGAAACACACAATGGAAACATACAACAGCAGATCTCAAGAGGCAGAAGAAAACACTCAGGAACTGGAGAACAAAACACCTGAAAGCCTACACGCAAAGGAGCAGATGAAGAAAAGAATGAAAAAATATGAGCAACATCTCCGGAAACTCAAGGATGAAACAAAGTGCAATAACGTACGTATCATTGGTGTCCCAGAAGGAGAAGAGAAGGGAAAGGGGGCAGAAGCAATAATAGAGGAAATAATCAATGAAAATTTCCCATCTCTTATGAAAGACATAAAATTACAGATCCAAGAAGCGCAGCGTACTCCAAACAGAAGAGATATGAATAGGCCTATGCCAAGACACTTAATAATCAGATTATCAAATGTCAAAGACAAAGAGAGGATCCTGAAAGCAGCAAGAGAAAAGCAATCCATTACATAAAAGGAAGCTTCATAAGACTATGTGCAGATCTCTCAGCAGAAACCATGGAGGCAAGAAGGAAGTGGTATGATATATTTAAGATACTGAAAGAGAAAAACCACCAACCAAGAATCCTGTATCCAGCAAAGCTGTCCTTCAAATATGAGGGAGAGCTCAAAATATTTTCTGACAAACAGACAATGAGAGACTTTGTGAACAAGACACCTGCCCTACAGGAAATACTAAAGGGAGCACTACAGGGTGATAGAAGACAGGAGTGTGTGGTTTGGAACACAGTTTTGGGAGATGGTAGCACAACAATGTAAGTACACTGAACAAAGGTAACTATGAATACGGTTGAGAGAGAAAGATGGGGAGCATGTGAGACACCACAAGAAAGGAGGAAAGATAACGACTGGGACTGTGTAACTTGGTGAAATCTAGAGTATTCAACAATTGTGATAAAATGTACAAATATGTTCTTTTATGAGGGAGAACAAGCAAATGTCAACCTTGCAAGGTGTTAAAAATGGGGAGGCATTGGGGGAGGGATGCAATCAGCATAAACTGGAGACTGTAACTAATAGAATCATTGTATTATGCTTTCTTTAATGTAACAAAGGTGATATACCAAGGTGAATGCAGATAAGAGGGGGGGATAGGGGAGGCATGTTAGACACTTGACATTGGTGGTATTGTCTGATTCTTTATTCTACTTTGATTTAAGGTTATTTTTCCTTTTGCTGCTTCCTAGCTGTCATTTTTTTTTTTGTTTCCTCTTTCTTTTGCCTCTCTACCTTCTTTGACTCTCCCTCCTGCCTTGTGGAAGAAATGTAGATGCTCTTGCTTAGTATGAGCAGAATGTTCAATTACGATGAACTTAAATGTTTGGAAATGAACAGGGGTGTTGGTAGCAAGATGTGAGAATAACTAACAGCGCCGAATGGTGAGTGAATGAGGTGGAAAGGGGAAGCTCAGAGTCATATATGTCACCAGAAGGAAAGTTGGGGGTCAAAAGATGGAAATGTATAAAACTGAATCCTATGGTGGGCAATGTCCATGATCAACTGTACAAATACTAGAAATCACTTCATGAAACAGAACAAATGTATGACAATACAATTAGAAGTTAATAATAGAGGGGCATATAGGGAAGAACTATATACCTATTACAAACTATATACTACAGTTAGTAGTATTTCAACATTTTTTCATAAACAGTAATAAATGTACTATATCAGATAAGGGCAGAGGCAGGGCAAGATGGCAGACTGGTGAGCTGTATGTTTTAGTTACTCCTCCAGGAAAGTAGGTAAAAAGCCAGGAACTGCGTGGACTGGACACCACAGAGCAATCTGTGTTTGGGCATACTTCATACAACACTCATGAAAACGTGGAACTGCTGAGATCAGCGAGATCTGTAAGTTTTTGCGGCCAGGGGACCCGCGCCCCTCCCTGCCAGGCTCAGTCCCGGGGGAGGAGGGGCTGTCAGCTCCAGGAAGGAGAAGGGAGAATTGCAGTGGCTGCTCTTATCGGAAACTCATTCTACTGATTCAAACTCCAACCATAGATAGACTGAGACCAGACACCAGAGACTCTGAGAGCAGCCAGCCCAGCAGAGAGGAGACAGGCATAGAAAAAAAACAACACGAAAAACTCCAAAATAAAAGCAGAGGATTTTTGGAGTTCTAGTGAACACAGAAAGGGGAAGGGCGGAGATCAGGCCTTGAGGCGCATATGCAAATCCCGAAGCAAGGCTGATCTCTCTGCCCTGTGCACCTTTCCTTAATGGCCCTGGTTGCTTTGTCTATTAGCATTTCAATAACCCATTAGATCTCTGAGGAGGGCCGTTTTTTTTTTTTGTTTTGTTTTGTTTTTTTTTTTTTTTAAACTCCTTTTTGCTTTTTCTAAAACAATTACTCTAAGAAGCTCAATACAGAAAGCTTCAAAGAATTGAAATTTGGGCACGTCAAGTCAAGAGCAGAACTAAGAGAGCTCTGAGAGAAAAGGCAATAATCCAGTGGCTGAGAAAATTCACTAAACAACACAACTTCCCAAGAAAAGGGGGGTGTCCGCTCACAGCCACCATCCTGGTGGACAGGAAACACTCCTGCCCATCGCCAGCCCCATAGCCCAGAGCTGCCCCAGACAACCCAGTGTGACGGAAGTGCTTCAAATAACAGGCACACACCACAAAACTGGGCGTGGACATTAGCCTTCCCTGCAACCTCAGCTGAATGTCCCAGAGCTGGGAAGGGGGAGCAGTGTGAATTAACAGAGCCCCATTCAGCCATCATTTGAGCAGACTGGGAGCCTCCCAACACAGCCCAGCAGCCCAGAACTGCCCTGGGGGGACGGCACTCACCTGCGACATAGCACAGTCATCCCTCAACAGAGGACCCGAGGTGCACAGCCTGGAAGAGGGGCCCACTTGCAAGTCTCAGGAGCCATACGCCAATACCAAAGACTTGTGGGTCAGTGGCAGAGACAAACTGTGGCAGGACTGAACTGAAGGATTAGACTATTGCAGTAGCTTTAAAACTCTAGGATCACCAGGGAGATTTGATTGTTAGGGCCACCCCCCCTCCCCAACTGCCCAGAAACACGCCCCACATACAGGGCAGGCAACACCAACTACACACGCAAGCTTGGTACACCAATTGGACCCCACAAGACTCACTCCCCCACTCACCAAAAAGGCTAAGCAGGGGAGAGCTGTTTTGTGGAGAACAGGTGGCTCGTGGACGCCACCTGCTGGTTAGTTAGAGAAAGTGTACTCAACGAAGCTGTAGATCTGATAAATTAGAGATAAGGACTTCAACTGGTCTACAAACCCTAAAAGAACCCTATCAAGTTCAGCAAATGCCACGAGGCCAAAAACAACAGAAAATTATAAAGCATATGAAAAAACCAGACGATATGGATAACCCAAGCCCAAGCACCCAAATCAAAAGACCAGAAGAGACACACCTAGAGCAGCTACTCAAAGAACTAAAGATGAACAATGAGACCATAGTACGGGATATGAAGGAAATCAAGAAGACCCTAGAAGAGCATAAAGAAGACATTGCAAGACTAAATAAAAAAATGGATGATCTTATGCAAATTAAAGAAACTGTTGACCAAATTAAAAAGATTCTGGACACTCATAGTACAAGACTAGAGGAAGTTGAACAACGAATCAGTGACCTGGAAGATGACAGAATGGAAAATGAAAGCATAAAAGAAAGAATGGGGAAAAAAATTGAAAAACTCGAAATGGACCTCAGGGATATGATAGATAATATGAAACGTCCGAATATAAGACTCATTGGTGTCCCAGAAGGGGAAGAAAAGGGTAAAGGTCTAGGAAGAGTATTCAAAGAAATTGTTGGGGAAAACTTCCCAAATCTTCTAAACAACATAAATACACAAATAATAAATGCTCAGCGAACTCCAAATAGAATAAATCCAAAAAAACCCACTCCGAGACATATACTGATCACACTGTCAAACATAGAAGAGAAGGAGCAAGTTCTGAAAGCAGCAAGAGAAAAGCAATTCACCACATACAAAGGAAACAGCATAAGACTAAGTAGTGACTACTCAGCAGCCACCATGGAGGCGAGAAGGCAGTGGCACGATATATTTAAAATTCTGAGTGAGAGGAATTTCCAGCCAAGAATACTTTATCCAGCAAAGCTCTCCTTCAAATTTGAGGGAGAGCTTAAATTTTTCACAGACAAACAAATGCTGAGAGAATTTGCTAACAAGAGACCTGCCCTACTGGAGATACTAAAGGGAGCCCTACAGACAGAGAAACAAAGACAGGACAGAGAGACTTGGAGAAAGGTTCAGTACTAAAGAGATTCGGTATGGGTACAATAAAGGATATTAATAGAGAGAGGGAAAAATATGGCAAACATAATCCAAAGGATAAGATGGCCGATTCAAGAAATGCCTTCACGGTTTTAACGTTGAATGTAAATGGATTAAACTCCCCAATTAAAAGATATAGATTCGCAGAATGGATCAAAAAAAATGAACCATCAATATGTTGCATACAAGAGACTCATCTTAGACACAGGGACACAAAGAAACTGAAAGTGAAAGGATGGAAAAAAATATTTCATGCAAGCTACAGCCAAAAGAAAGCAGGTGTAGCAATATTAATCTCAGATAAAATAGACTTCAAATGCAGGATGTTTTGAGAGACAAAGAAGGCCACTACATACTAATAAAAGGGGCAATTCAGCAAGAAGAAATAACAATCGTAAATGTCTATGCACCCAATCAAGGTGCCACAAAATACATGAGAGAAACATTGGCAAAACTAAAGGAAGCAATTGATGTTTCCACAATAATTGTGGGAGACTTCAACACATCACTCTCTCCTATAGATAGATCAACCAGACAGAAGACCAATAAGGAAATTGAAAACCTAAACAATCTGATAAATGAATTAGATTTAACAGACATCTACAGGACATTACATCCCAAATCACCAGGATACACATACTTTTCTAGTGCTCACGGAACTTTCTCCAGAATAGATCATATGCTGGGACATAAAACAAGCCTCAATAAATTTAAAAAGATTGAAATTATTCAAAGCACATTCTCTGACCACAATGGAATACAATTAGAAGTCAATAACCATCAGAGACTTAGAAAATTCACAAATACCTGGAGGTTAAACAACACACTCCTAAACAATCAGTGGGTTAAAGAAGAAATAGCAAGAGAAATTGCTAAATATATAGAGACGAATGAAAATGAGAACACAACATACCAAAACCTATGGGATGCAGCAAAAGCAGTGCTAAGGAGGAAATTTATAGCACTAAACGCATATATTAAAAAGGAAGAAAGAGCCAAAATCAAAGAACTAATGGATCAACTGAAGAAGCTAGAAAATGAACAGCAAACCAATCCTAAACCAAGTACAAGAAAAGAAATAACAAGGATTAAAGCAGAAATAAATGACATAGAGAACAAAAAAACAATAGAGAGGATAAATATCACCAAAAGTTGGTTCTTTGAGAAGATCAACAAGATTGACAAGCCCCTAGCTAGACTGACAAAATCAAAAAGAGAGAAGACCCATATAAACAAAATAATGAATGAAAAAGGTGACATAACTGCAGATCCTGAAGAAATTAAAAAAATTATAAGAGGATATTATGAACAACTGTATGGCAACAAACTGGATAATGTAGAAGAAATGGACAATTTCCTGGAAACATATGAACAACCTAGACTGACCAGAGAAGAAATAGAAGACCTCAACCAACCCATCACAAGCAAAGAGATCCAATCAGTCATCAAAAATCTTCCCACAAATAAATGCCCAGGGCCAGATGGCTTCACAGGGGAATTCTACCAAACTTTCCAGAAAGAACTGACACCAATCTTACTCAAACTCTTTCAAAACATTGAAAAAAATGGAACACTACCTAACTCATTTTATGAAGCTAACATCAATCTAATACCAAAACCAGGCAAAGATGCTACAAAAAAGGAAAACTACCGGCCAATCTCCCTAATGAATATAGATGCAAAAATCCTCAACAAAATACTTGCAAATCGAATCCAAAGACACATTAAAAAAATCATACACCATGACCAAGTGGGGTTCATTCCAGGCATGCAAGGATGGTTCAACATAAGAAAAACAATCAATGTATTACAACACATTAAAAACTCGAAAGGGAAAAATCAATTGATCATCTCAATAGATGCTGAAAAAGCATTTGACAAAATCCCAACATCCCTTTTGATAAAAACACTTCAAAAGGTAGGAATTGAAGGAAACTTCCTCAACATGATAAAGAGCATATATGAAAAACCCACAGCCAGCATAGTACTCAATGGTGAGAGACTGAAAGCCTTCCCTCTAAGATCAGGAACAAGACAAGGATGCCCGCTGTCACCACTGTTATTCAACATTGTGCTGGAAGTGCTAGCCAGGGCAATCCGGCAAGACAAAGAAATAAAAGGCATCCAAATTGGAAAAGAAGAAGTAAAACTGTCATTGTTTGCAGATGATATGATCTTATATCTAGAAAACCCTGAGAAATCAACGATACACCTACTAGAGCTAATAAACAAATTTAGCAAAGTAGCGGGATACAAGATTAATGCACATAAGTCAGTCATGTTTCTATATGCTAGAAATGAACAAACTGAAGAGACACTCAAGAAAAAGATACCATTTTCAATAGCAACTAAAAAAATCAAGTACCTAGGAATAAACTTAACCAAAGATGTAAAAGACCTATACAAAGAAAACTACATAACTCTACTAAAAGAAATAGAAGGGGACCTTAAAAGATGGAAAAATATTCCATGTTCATGGATAGGAAGGCTAAATGTCATTAAGATGTCAATTCTACCCAAACTCATCTACAGATTCAATGCAATCCCAATCAAAATTCCAACAACCTACTTTGCAGACTTGGAAAAGTTGGTTATCAAATTTATTTGGAAAGGGAAGATGCCTCGAATTGCTAAAGACACTCTAAAAAAGAAAAACGAAGTGGGAGGACTTACACTCCCTGACTTTGAAGCTTATTATAAAGCCACAGTTGCCAAAACAGCATGGTACTGGCACAAAGATAGACATATAGATCAATGGAATCGAATTGAGAATTCAGAGATAGACCCTCAGATCTATGGCCGACTGATCTTTGATAAGGCCCCCCAAAGTCACTGAACTGAGCCATAATGGTCTTTTCAACAAATGGGGCTGGGAGAGTTGGATATCCATATCCAAAAGAATGAAAGAGGACCCCTACCTCACCCCCTACACAAAAATTAACTCAAAATGGACCAAAGATCTCAATATAAAAGAAAGTACCATAAAACTCCTAGAAGATAATGTAGGAAAACATCTTCAAGACCTTGTATTAGGAGGCCACTTCCTAGACTTTACACCCAAAGCACAAGCAACAAAAGAGAAAATAGATAAATGGGAACTCCTCAAGCTTAGAAGTTTCTGCACCTCAAAGGAATTTCTCAAAAAGGTAAAGAGGCAGCCAACTCAATGGGAAAAAATTTTTGGAAACCATGTATCTGACAAAAGACTGATATCTTGCATATACAAAGAAATCCTACAACTCAATGACAATAGTACAGACAGCCCAATTATAAAATGGGCAAAAGATATGAAAAGACAGTTCTCTGAAGAGGAAATACAAATGGCCAAGAAACACATGAAAAAATGTTCAGCTTCACTAGCTATTAGAGAGATGCAAATTAAGACCACAATGAGATACCATCTAACACCGGTTAGAATGGCTGCCATTAAACAAACAGGAAACTACAAATGCTGGAGGGGATGTGGAGAAATTGGAACTCTTATTCATTGTTGGTGGGACTGTATAATGGTTCAGCCACTCTGGAAGTCAGTCTGGCAGTTCCTTAGAAAACTAGATATACAGCTACCATTCGATCCAGCGATTGTAGTTCTCGGTATATACCCGGAAGATCGGAAAGCAGTGACACGAACAGATATCTGCACGCCAATGTTCATAGCAGCATTATTCACAATTGCCAAGAGATGGAAACAACCCAAATGTCCTTCAACAGATGAGTGGATAAATAAAATGTGGTATATACACACGATGGAATACTACGCGGCAGTAAGAAGGAACGATCTGGTGAAACATATGACAACATGGATGAACCTTGAAGACATAATGCTGAGCGAAATAAGCCAGGCACAAAAAGAGAAATATTATATGCTACCAGTAATGTGAACTTTGAAAAATGTAAAACAAATGGTTTATAATGTAGAATGTAGGGGAACTAGCAGTAGAGAGCAATTAAGGAAGGGGGAACAATAATCCAAGAAGAACAGATAAGATATTTAACGTTCTGGGGAGGCCCAGAAATGACTATGGTCTGTTAATTTCTGATGGATGTAGTAGGAACAAGTTCACTGAAATGTTGCTATATTATGTAACTTTCTTGGGGTAAAGTAGGAACATGTTGGAAGTTAAGCAGTTATCTTAGGTTAGTTGTCTTTTTCTTACTCCCTTGCTATGGTCTCTTTGAAATGTTCTTTTATTGTATGTTTGTTTTCTTTTTAACTTTTTTTTTCATACAGTTGATTTGAAAAAAGAAGGGAAAGTTAAAAAAAAAAAAAAAAAAGAAAAGAAAAAAGACAAACAAGGAAAAAAAAAAAAAAGATGTAGTGCCCCCTTGAGGAGCCTGTGGAGAATGCAGGGGTATTCGCCTACCCCACCTCCATGGTGGCTAACATGACCACAGACATAGGGGACTGGTGGTTTGATGGGTTGAGCCCTCTACCATAAGTTTTACCCTTGGGAAGACGGTTGCTGCAAAGGAGAGGCTAGGACTCCCTGTATTTGTGCCTAAGAATCTCCTCCTGAATGCCTCTTTGTTGCTCAGATGTGGCCCTCTCTCTCTGGCTAAGCCAACTTGAAAGGTGAAATCACTGCCCTCCCCCCTACGTGGGATCAGACACCCAGGGAAGTGAATCTCCCTGGCAACGTGGAATATGACTCCCGGGGAGGAATGTAGACCCGGCATCGTGGGATGGAGAACATCTTCTTGACCAAAAGGGGGATGTGAAAGGAAATGAAATAAGCTTCAGTGGCAGAGAGATTCCAAAACGAGCCGAGAGATCACTCTGGTAGGCACTCTTACGCACACTTTAGACAACCTTTTTTAGGTTCTAAAGAATTGGGGTAGCTGGTGGTGGATACCTGAAACTATTAAACTACAACCCAGAACCCATGAATCTCGAAGACAGTTGTATAAAAATGTAGCTTATGAGGGGTGACAGTGGGATTGGGAATGCCATAAGGACCAAACTCCACTTTGTCTAGTTTATGGATGGATGTGTAGAAAAGTAGGGGAAGCAAACAGACAAAGGTACCTAGTGTTCTTTTTTACTTCAATTGCTCTTTTTCACTCTAATTATTATTCTTGTTATTTTTGTGTGTGTGCTAATGAAGGTGTCAGGGATTGATTTAGGTGATGAATGTACAACTATGTAATGGTACTGTAAACAATCGAAAGTACAATTTGTTTTGTATGACTGCGTGGTATGTGAATATATCTCAATAAAATGATGATTAAAATAAAAATGTACTATATCAATACTAGGAGTCAACAATTGAGGGGGTTGGTTAGGGATAGGGGAGGTTTAGTGTTTCCTTTTCTTTTTTTCTTTTTTCTTCTTTCACTTTATTTCTTGTCTGGAGTAATGAAAAGTTTCTAAAAATTGAACAAAAATTAAGTGTGATGGATGCACAGCTGTATGAGGGTACCCAGGGGCAAGTGATTGTACACTTTGGATCTTTGGATAATTGTATGGTATCTGAACAATCTCAATAAAAATGAAAAAAAAAACAAAACAAAACAATGTGAAGACAGAGGCAGAGACTGGAATTGTGCTACTACAAGCTAAAGAACACCAAGAGCCACCAGGAGGCCTCCCCAGGGCCTTTTGAGGGAGCTGGGACCGCCCAAACCTTGATTTCAAACTTCCGGCCTCCAGAAACATGAGAGAGTAGATTTCTATTGTTTTTCTTTTCTATACATACTTTTTAATGATTTACATAATTTTTATTTTACATGACAATTGACTTGAGAAACCAGTCTATAAAGAAAATTTTCAAATGTTAAATCAGTGTCACAGACTTTAAAAAGAAATAGTGTTTTACCTAAAATTGCATAAATAATTTATCACTAATTTATAATTCTTTCAAAGCTAAAACCTGTTTTTTTTTAAATTCAGTTTTATTGAGATATACTCACATATCATAAAATTATCATGTTGTACAATCAGCTGTTCACAGTACCATCATAGAGTTGTGCATTCATCATCCCATTTTATTTTTTTGAACATTTTCGAATTCAATTGTTTTAAGCCACATGATTTGTGGTAATTTGTATGGCAGCCCTAGGGAACTAACACAACTCTCAAAAAGTGTCCTAGTTTGACATTAAATTACATGGTCACTCTAAGCATTGAGTGATACAAAAAAAAAAACCTAGGCAATGGTCTATTTCCCTTATTTTAAAAAAAATAAAAAACACTCAGACCATATAATTTCTCAAATATGTGTGATTATTACTAGCCACCCTTTTATTCTCAAAAGAGTTATGATTTGGATGATAAATTACATATGATCACCTTATGCAATCTGTATCACAGCATTTATCACACTATATTTAAATGTTTCCTTTCCCATCTATCTCCTTCAAAAGACTAAATTTCTTGAGGAACAAGGGCTTATCTTACTCATCTTAAGATCCAGACAGCATAGCTCAAAGCTCAACACATATTAAGCATATTCAAAAATGTTATATTCACTCATCAATCAACTCAGAAGACAATGCTTCTCTAAGTAGCTGCAGCATAACCAGTTATGTGTAAACATCTGAATAACAGATGATTTATCCGTCTTTACTAATGCCTATATAATAATTATAGAAAATTATAATCATATTAATCTCACAATGAAAAATATCATCGTAGTAATAACATATTTGACATACTGGCTCAATTCATCCAAATAATATAACAAACTTTCATTTTAGGTCATATCCTTCTGAAAGGATTATATCCATTTTAGAAATGGAAAAACAACAATTTTTTTGGTACTACTTTTTAAATGGAGAGAATATTACCAGGGACACTGAAAATATTAAGGTTATTCTTCTAGCTCAATGCCTACATTGCTTTTTACAAAAATGTTCTTATGTCTTCAGAAATATACATACACCAAAAAATATTTACTGCATTTTTATTTAAAAAGAAAAATACAGAAAATCACTTAGCCATTCTCTTCCTTACAGTGCCATTAAAAATTATTTTTGCCTGGGGAAGATGATACACATTTTGCACTTACAAAATTTATATGAACAAGCAAAGTCATTTCAAATTTTAGTATTGTAACAACTGACGGATATCTCGAAGATAGTGTAATTCCTAGAGGAAGCATACAAAACAAAGAATATGAACTTAAGACCTCAGATCATTTGTTTCCATGCAATATATTGCTAATTATTTACAAGTCATGGAGTAAAATGGACTGGATAAACAAAAATCATACTCAGCAACAGTTTGATTAAAGAATGAGAAAACCAATTACCAAAATAATTCAAAATTGGAGCTTAGTTCTGGAATTAAAACCAAGAACATTCCTAAATTCAATATTAAAGGGGGGAAAATGATGCAAAAAAGAAAAAAAGCCATTTCTCTCTATTCATTGAAAAGAACAAAAGGAACCACATTTTAGTAAACAGGTCAGGAAATAGAAGGGGGATAAAGAGACTAAATGGTAAGTAGTTAAATTGCTTCCTTTAATTATACTTTCAGTAAGTATCATTGTAGCAATACAGTTGGACTCTCATACTTAACCAAAGTTGAGGCAAGTAACTGCAATTTCTAAATAAGCAGCTTTACAAGTTTCTGATGAAGTCCTAGTGTTTAGATTCTCTCGTAACTACTTACAAGCTTGGGCGATCACTTAAAGCAGAAACAAAGTTAAGGAAACCGGAATATTCTCCCCCTTCAACACTCACAGCACTATGTCACACAACCATACTTTAATTTTCTGTTCCTGGTTGTTTATGAACTGTCATTACCTTACAGGACAATAGATTGAAATTTCCCAAATGAAAGAGAGTACAGATCAGCAACACAGAACAGTGCCAGAATAGATCACAATCTGTACTGGAATCACTCAGCTCTCATTCATAACTACTAACTTGAAGGATTTTACCTATAAATAAATTATTCAAGCCCTATGCATGTACAAATATTATCACCATCATCCCAACTTGGACCTTCAGATGGGGGTTAGGGGAACTTGGGTAATGAACTACAAAGGTAACTACAAAGGCTAACACTGACGGTGTGCCTACGACGTACCAGGCAGTGTGACAGACCTAGAGACACAATAACACAAAGTCCCTGTCCTTTCAATTTAACAAACTTTCTTAAGATCATATATCAGCAGGATCTGAGCCCAAGTTTGTCTGATTCCAAACCATGTGCTCTTTCACTACAACATTCTGCCCCAAGAGGAGGAAACCCTTCAGAAGGCTTTCTAAGAATGAGACGGACAGAAGAATCGGCTTCCCCGCTAAGATATATAGAAAAAAATGAATTTTCTCTCTGAAACAGCTTCAGAGAATGCAATCGAATAAGAAAACTTGACCAAACATTAAGGACATGGAAAAAAGACACTTTAAAAATATTTATTATCAATAAACCAGACACAGAAGGATAAATATTTTATGATTCCACTTACATGAAATACCTAGAATTAGCAAATTCATAGTGACAGAAAGTAGATTAAAGTTTACTGGGGGTTGGGGAGTTATTGCTTAATGAGTACAGAGTTTCTGTTCTGGGTGGTAAAAAAGTTATGGTAATGGATGGTGGTGATGGTAGCACAACATTGTAAAAGTAATTAGTGCCACTTGGACACTTAAAAATGGTTAAAATGGCAAATCTGCTACCACAATTGAAAGAAATTCATATCTATATTCTGTTTATTTCTACTATTCTTCAGTGAGAGGGATTAACTCTACTTAGTCACCGGATCCCTTTCTAGATTAAGGGTAAGAATTTCACCAGACACTAAGAGCCAAAACCAAGTAACTCCAAACTAAAACTCTTCTAAATCACATCAGCAAGTGGAGCAATATCCTGAAAGCTCACCAGTTACTTAAAGATATCTCTCACAAAGCTCATTATTCAGAGAAGGAATCAGCAAAATAAAGATTAGACAAGCATCACAGTCTCCAACTGAAAAACACAATTCTCATCTCAAATTTGGTTGGGTGAATAATTAGCTAAGAAAGCTATCACTTCCTCAAAACATTTATAAAGACAAATTTATATAAACATTCCAATCACAATCAGTAAAAACATTTTTTTTTTCCCTTTAACTCCAATTGTCCTTTTCCAGTACAAGCAATTTATAGAAAGGAGACAAAATTTTAAATACTTCTTATGTTGAGGTTACCTCTTTCCATTTAAATAACCCTAAAATTATATGCAGTCATCTAAGTATCATTACTATAAACTCAGTATTCTATAAAATACAAATAGAATTTATTAGATACATAAACACTACATAATGCATGAGTAGAAATGACCCCTTGACTTTAGCTAAAAATGTTATATACTACCATTTAATCTAAGCATACATCAAATGAATCTCTTTTCAGCTAATACTTTTGTTAAGAACAACAGGAAACTACATATTGGTTGGTGTTTTGGAACAGGAAACATTTTCAAAAGGACAATGTGGAGGCCTAGACCTCAAAATCCTGTTTTTAACTGGGTGTTGTGCAAGTTTGTTCATAGGATTTTTAGTAGGCAAGATACAGAACCTGACATCTTTACTCTCAGTTTTCAGAAAGGGGAAGACCATCCAGGCTCAACAACCTAACAGATCAAAAAGATCTAACCTCCCATGGGAAAACTGTTAGGCTTTCTTTAACCAAATATTTATTATTTTTAGTAAGACTACTCATTAAAATATTTTTCCTTTCAAATCCAGAAAATACACGCAGTTTTTTAAAGTATATTTTAAGTAACATGTCAGGAAATTGTGTAGACAATAGCAACTCAAGGAAAAAAATCTAACACCTACGCAAATCTTATAATCATAATTTAAAATACATTGGAAGGACTTCTCCCTCTCCAAAAGACAGTATATATGAGCTTAGCCACAAGTGTGAGATCAGCTTTTTCAAAGATAAAAAAAAAATGCATTTAAGCTATTCAACTGTCAAAGTTCACCCATTTTCTTAGACCAAAACCTTCTTCAATGTTACATAAATTTATACTCTTCAAACAAGATTTTTGTGTGTGTGGCATGTTGTCCTTCAAGGAAATTACATTAAAAATTAAATATTAGAAATTGGGTAGCATAAAAAATTGTTTTTGTAAACTGCCTTAAGTTGTTATTGCTGCTCATTCCAATTGTGCCCTCCCTACCATTTTTCATATATTTAAAGAAATAATACATGATCTTAAAGGAACTTTAGAAAAGTATAAAATATATTTTTAAACATCACCTCTATTTCCTCCACCCACTGATTACCCAAGTTAACATTTTGATGTACTTGCTTTCAATCTCTGTTCAAAGTACAAATACATACACTTTTAAACTAAAGTTGTGATGAAAATGTCTATTACAATTTTATCCAGCCTTTTTACACTATACAGTAGGACCTCGTTTTACACAAACCCAAGATGATGCATAAATTCAGGTACACACGATCAGCAATCAAAAAAAAAGAGAAAGAATTAAAATTTTTAAAAATTACTTCTATGATTAATTTACTTATTGTTACAGAGTGTTTATTTGCCTTATTGTTAAAAAATGTGTCACAGATATGTTTGTAAAAGAAATACTTATTAAATAATGGAGTTCACTATCATGCATGCCCTTTATAGAACCTGGGAACACAGCAGTGGTGGGACTGTGCAGGGATAGGGACAGAACCCTGACCCAACCAGGGTCTCTGGGCAATGCTATCCACAGTCTCCCAATGTCAGGCAGCTTCCTGGCCTCTCATTGGCCACCACAAAATTTTTTCCTATGAGGGAAGGATCGGAGAGGCCTTGGAGCAATGCGGCCTGCTGGGACATGCGTGTGAGAGAGAATTAAAATTTTTAAAAATTATTTATATGATTAATTTTGTTTACTTTTAATTATTAAAGTGTTTACTTAACTTATCATTAAAAACATGTGATAGGTATGTTCCGTATACGAAATACTTATTAAACCATGGGGATAGCTATTATGTCCAATTTTCAACTTACGTGAAGGGTCTTGGAACATATAGGTTGGGTTAAACAAGGTTCTACTGTAATACATTATGAAGTGTTTCTCTTGTATTTAAAAAGAAAACATGATTAATAACAACTTTATCCTATTCTATTATACGCATACATCATAGTGGAATTAACCATTCCCCTGTTATTGGATATGTAAATTGTTTTAACTTTATACCAGTACAAATGATACTTTGATATATATACTCCTTACTAATGCTCGGTGACACAAAAGGCAATAAATAATACTCAGAATTCATATCCAAATAAGGCCTATAAATACATGAAAACATTCAACCTCACCAACAAATCAACAAAGTACACAGAAATTTTGAGAGACTTTTTCACCTACTAAATTGAAAACTATATTGCATTTAAATAATACTAAGTGCTGGTACACAGACTGAAAAAAAGCATTCCAATGCAATGCTAATTGTAAACTAATACAACCTTTCTGAAAAACAATTTTTAAGGCCTCAAGTATTTTAGTAAATAATTTCATTTTTTTGGAAACTATCTTAAATAAATAATTATGGATAATCCTAGATGCTGAACAAAATCTGTATAGAGTTAATTCCCTTTTAATGTTAATTTAGTATTATACACATGTATCAAAATTCAACAAAGACCTGATGTAGGTTATCATTCTTGAGTTTAGCTTTCCCTGTTACATCATAGATTTTCATTTCGGATACATCTTTTCATAAGGCCTGTTTGTTTGTTTGCTTTTTTGTTTTAATGGTCGATTCTCAATCTTAAAATTTCTAAGAGGAAATGGGGCATTGGGCACAGAATGATTCATAATAAATTACACACAACTTAAATCACTGCATTTTATTATTCCATTTCCAGAACGAACATCTACAAATAAACATGCTTTACATAATGGTGCACAAGATGATACTCAAACACCCTATAATAATTTTTGGCATTTCCCCACAGGAATGGGTTCTTTAAATAAAAAATACTTTTTAATCAGTTAATTCAAAATGAAGAGTGGGAAAGTATGTCTTTTCCCTCCTTTTGGAAACAACTGTTTGTATCCATTGTATTTAAAGCAAATACTTAGTAAAGGAACCCATCAATATAGTATGGCCCCAAAAGTAAATCTTAAAAACTAGCAGATAAAACTGCTTTTCCATCTCCTCTACTGAAATCCCTTACAGTGGAAGGGAAACTCCCCTACCGCTTGAAAAAGCACCTCTGACTCTATACTGTTTAAAATCCTTATATTTGAGATTAGACAAATTTCCCTGTTATGAATGTACCCTCCATGAAGTTCCCATATTTACTTATTTTTGAAAGAGGCTAGAAGTAAAAAGCCATTTTTCAAGGAAAGATCCGAAGTGGAAAAAAGAGAATGATCCTTTTCACTACACAGTAATAAACCCAAGGCACAAGGCCAACTCAGTTTCTCATGGCCAAGCCAATCTAAATGTGCCAGGATAAAAACAGCAAATATGTTCTCTGAAGCTTCTTGCCCAGTCATTCCTGGAAAGAGGCCCCCATGGTCATGACTGTGTTTACCTTTTTGCCCCTAGCCAACCACTCTGTGCCCCAGTCTGACCAACTATATTTTGGATGGCATAGAATACAATTTGGAAGATTAGGTTTCCCCGGCACAAAATACATTATCTGTCTACTAAAGGGGGAAGGAGACTAACAGGTCTGTGAGCAATTTCATTTAAAGCCGCTTCCCATACACAAATATGTGTGGAACAGTTTAAACTTCACAAACTTTTTTTTTAATCCCTATGAAATTGATTAAATAAGCAAAAAACAAAACTTTCCTCTTCCTGAGATATAAAATGTCCAGATATCTACATGCTTTCCCGATCTCATCATCCTCTTTTGTAAGGATAGGTGTCTGAGAAAGAAATAACTAGTTAGGCAGAAAACTTAGGAATTGTGCAAAAAATTATCAATATCTCCATCATGCTGAACTGTGCTGCAGAACTATTTCTAGAACAAAAGTGAGTGAAGCAATTAATATGTCAGTAACTATATTACAAAACATTTCTTTATTCTTAGGTTCCTCAGCAGGATGTTTTAGTTTATAATTCAACCCATACTTTCAGAAGTCAAGTCGCGAGGCTCTACCCCACTAAGATGGCAGAGTGAGATGCTTCAGGGCTCCATCCCCCCACGGAGGACTGAACAAAAGCAAGAGCATTCTAAAAGCTCCAGAAAACAGTTAAAAGACTGCAGTTAACAGGGCAAACACTGAATCAAGAAAAAGGCCACTTAAAAGCAGTAGGCTGTCATGGTGCCCTGCCCTATTTCCTTACCAGCTCTGTGAGGAACCAACCCACACTCCTAGTACAGACCCCTGGTCCCAGTTTCAAAGGAAGCAGAGTAACCCTTGTGCACATACTAGGAGCAAATAAATCTGGTCCAATTTGTCTGATGTTAGCCTAAAGGACTCACTGTCCCAGAACCTGCCCTGCATGTAGAAGGCAGCTCCTCTGGGAGAGCAGTCAAGTCATGCTGTCTGGGACAAGGGATCGCAGGCTGTAGGAGACATGGTACAATACCCAGGACAAAACTGTTTCCTAGGGAAGAGGGGGCATTCATATCCATGTAAACGCATACCCAAGACAAAAAGATATCCACAGAAAGGATCACGGACACCCCTACGCTTGACCCTGAAGCTATTCTCTAAACTCGTATAGATAAGCCATGAAGGGAAAGCACTTACACAGGCCAATCTGCAAAGACTAGGAAAGGTGAATGTGATTAATCCCAATGAATGTTATGTTGGGAGGGATGGGATGGGAAGATTTATGTTGCATATATGTTTCCACAAATTAAAAAATAAGAAGTTTTAAAGAGATAATGACGATGAAACGTAATACACATCAAGTGGGATCTAAGAATAGAGGAGAAAAGGCTCAAAAGGACATTATCTGGGACATAAAAAATTGTAATACAGAATATAAGCTTTATATGAAAGTTAAATTTCTTGAACTTGATCACATAAGTGAACACTCCTGTTCATAGGATATGTACATGGAAGTATTATGTGTTAACTGAGTATGATGTATGCAACCTGTTCTCAAATTTTCAGAAAATAGATGATGACAGATGGTAGGAGGGAGGGAGGGAAGAAGGGCAACGGTGGCAAAATGTTAAAATTAGTGGATCTAGGTATCCAGTGGAGAGGGGTTGGGATATGTTGGAGTTCTGTGAATGAGGTTTCTATTATTTTTGCAACTATTCTGTAAGTCTGAAATTATTTCAAAAGAAAAAGTTAAAAATAAAGTCAAGTTGCTCTAAACCTTTCCTCTATAAAAATGTAATCTCTTGGTTTTAATATGTTAATTCATTTTAAACTTTTTTCTAGAACCTATAGTATAAATCACAAGCAATTTAATAAAAATAATCATTTTAGTAATTTCAACAAAAGATTCCAAAATATCCCCTTTTAAATACTAACACAAATATTTGTGATTACAGTATAGTACAAATATGTTTTAGAGACAATCAGAGAGTCACAAAAATGCTAAAGCTGAAAAGGGATCTTAGTGATAAAATTCCTTCAATTACAAGCAAGAAAATCAAGGCCTTAAGAGGCAGATTTGTGGAAGTTTACAGAGCTAACATCAAGCAATTCTCAATGTTACTTTTATCATTACCAGTTTAAAATGTATTATAATAATAAGACATATAGTAAGCTTCAGTAGACAATATACAATAAACTAAACAAATGCCTGTCCCAAATCCCTCATTTAATAAATGTTATAGGACAGATAATAGCACATATGGCATATGAAATCTACAGTCAAATATTAAAAGATGGGGAAAATTTTTAAAATAAACAGTGAAAATAAAGAGTTAACAATCCCAATAAACATAAAAGAATAATGATGTCAACAGAAGACCAGTGAGATAGAAGGAATTATCAGATCATTAGAAAGGGACAAGGCTCCTTTCATACTAGAAAAGATGAAAATATAACATCAGCGCCATTTGTGCCTTTAAAAAAAAAACCCTATGCTGAATCAAATACTCATGCCCATTCACAATTTGAGGGCACTTTAACAGAAGTGCAGTATCCCAAGTAACAAAGTTGTTCCAACCATCTTCTTTGCCACATATAACTATTTTTCCTCAGTTTACAAATCATCCTCATCCCTTCCTGGATACTGCTGTCTCCTCAACTTCATGTCTTCTTTCTCTCTATGAAACTGCATAAAAGGGTAGACAATGATCATTGTTTCCAGATATTGCCACTTAATCTTTAGACCATGTCACTATCCAGAAAATTATTTTTCCCTTGCTCTCAAGACTTTCATTTAGTTTGCTGGGTTCAAAATGTCTTCAACTTAACATATTCTGAACCATACTCATTCTGTCTCCTATATTCCCTCTACAAAAGCATGCCCAATTCCATTTATATGAAATGTCTAGAAGAGGCAAATCTATAGACAGAAAATAGATTGGGAAATATCCTTTATTCTCTCCCAGAGTAGGCAGTGAGGAAAGAACTGGGAATCACTAACAGGCATGGGGTTTCTTTTGGGGGTAATGGAAATATTCTGGAATTAGATAATGACAATGGTTGTATAATACTGTAAAAATATACTATAAATATGAAATCATACACTTTAAAATGATGAATTTTATGTTACTTGAATTTTATATCTTTTTTTTTTATATTTCAAATAAAAACATAAAAACAAACATATACAAAAACAACAAAAAACAAAGTATGCCCTTCCTTCTAGCCTCCCATTTACCTTATAAAGTAATGAATTCCCATAAGTGGAACTTTTGAGGCAGAAACTGAATGATCACTTGTCAGGAATACGCTATCGACAAGCATCCTGAATGGCTGGAAAATTGCTCTAGATTATCTTTAAGTATTTTTCATCTCTAAGTTTCTGTGTCATAAACCAAAGTGAAGAAAACAAGGAGAAAATTTAAAACAACAAAAACAAAACAGTGACTAGAAGATACGAAGCCTAGCTTGAAAAGGTTTCTTGCTTTTCAAAACGAGAAGGTAGAATATAATGAAGTAGAAAAACAACAACAAAAATAGACCCAAAAGAAGAACATAGAACATTAGGGGAAAAAAGTAAATTAGGTAACTGCACAAAAACCAAGAACTTATATTCAGAATTTAATACAACAATGTGTGTTTTGTTTATTCAGAATTTACCCTACATCTCATTGCATTTCTTTAGAAAACTTCCTCAACCTTTTTTTTTTAATTTAGTGGTAAAGAAGGAAGGTGTCAGAAAAAAAAATCTAATGCAAATGAGATTTAAATCAATTTACTACTAATAGGCGTATAACTAGGTTAATAAGGTAAACAATGTATGATAACATAATAGAAAGTAATTTTCCCTCTAATTTGGGGGAACAGTTAATGTACACGAACTCAACAACCCGTATTGGTTGTGAGGAAGTTTAAAGGGGAAGATAATATATTATATATGATCCAAAAACCAAGAAACTCTCAATCTTTCTACTACAAATAAATGTCAACTACCTGTAATAATTTACTATAGAAGAGATAGAACCAAATGACCATTGTTCAGTGAATTTTTTTAAAAGAGATATCTTAATACATAAAAAGATCATGCAATATTCTTCTGATTCTATACATTCCTAGTTATGAACCATAGGTTACAAAACTTCAAAATTTAAAAGGAAATCCAATTTAAATGTTATGCCAAAATTATCCAAATGAAAGCAAGCTAAATAAGATGATACAGTTCATACACTCACTCTAGAAGGTTAATTCAGGCTTCCAAAAGAATGAAAGACGTAGAATTCCTAAATCTAACAAGAACTTCCTCTTCCTGTCCTTTCATAATCAAGAACTCAGAGAACATGAAGAATTCAGGATGCGACGTTTTAGGTCCCAAACTCCTTATGAATTTAGGGATCATAAGCTAGTTTGTTATCCAGAAACAGTGCCTAATGTATTTTAGAGGTTTACACATTATTTCATCTTCAAGAAAAAAAAATATTCTAAGCAACCAGCTACAGAAGGCCTATGTGAAGGGCAGGTTTTTTAAGTGAGCTTCCCCAATATTTTATGGCGAGCCTCTTTCAAAACCCAGAAGAATGTAGTGTCAAATTCATATTCCAATGCCAGATTCAAAATGGTGGACTTCTAACCACATTCAGGCACATCCTGAAGATTCCCTGACTGAAAATAACTGAGAACTCTGAGATCCATGGCCTTGCTTATTTGGTGTAGTAGCAGCACCAACTAAGAGCCTATTTGAAATGCAAAATCTCAGGTTCCACCACAGACCTACTATTACATGAGTTTGCTATATTAGTCAAGAGTATTAAATTCTTTTATAAAGAACAAGAAAACAAATGGGATGGATGAACCTCATAAGAAGTGATAATGATAGACGGTAGGTAAGCCAGTGGCTTATGGGAGATAGACAACACTCATAAGCTCTGTTAAGCATACATAATGAGAATGCAAGCTTGCAAAACACAGACAGAATTCATAAGATGTGTTAAAAATAGACAAGTAACCTATAAAACATGTAGAAAATAGAATAGAAAATATGATGGATCAAACAAAAAGTTTACTATAGTTAGAAAGGGATGGAAAGACCAAGTCATCATCATACCATCTTTGGGCTGATAACTATATCACTCCTAAATTGGCCATCCATAGGAGATAGCCAGTATGGCCCTATTCTGGACCCAAAGAATATGGAAGAAACACAAATAAAACCCAAGGCTCATCAGTAGGCACACTGGCAAAGCTAAAGCTGTGGTTTCTCTTTGATAGCACAAATGTGTGCCATTGACCCAGGGCCTCATTGATATGTGGAGTCCTTACTCCAACTTAAATTCTGGCCCTCATAACCATACCATTAAGGGAGAAGGCTGATTTGACAGAGATAGACAGGACATATGAACATTGTATACCAGGACTCAGGTAGTGTGGTCCTTCTAATTCTGCTTGCATCTTAAGTGTGTTAACTTATCCCATTGCTTACCTCTTGCTTCTCACTGTGTGTTTGAAATGGATTTAACAAACATGTGATTCAAGCATTTTAGTTGGGTTAGCGGGCCTTCTGTTCCATGAACTCTGGGTAGCATGCCTGGTAGTATACTTGGAGGCTAACCACTACACCAAGGTTATTTCCCACAAAACACCTACTGAACCAGAATCTGCATTTTAACAAGATACCAAGGTGATTCATTTGCATAGTAAAGTTTGAGAAGCAGTGTTACAAAGAGAAATTTGGATCTCAGAAGAACTATGCTCTGAGCACCATCTCCAAAAAACAAGTCCTCATGTAATCCCTGACAATACCTCAGAGCCCTAAAAGGAGAAAATACTAAGGGATTCATTTTCAGCACCTATCCTATAAGGTATACAGCAGCATTGCTGCCCTTGCTGATTCTCCTTTGAACCCTGCTCCGTAAAACTTCATATTGTTTGAGAAAACAGTCAGAAAAGTATAGAACTATGCACCTTAACATTAACCCTGCAATCTACTTCTTGCTGGGAGGTCGAAGGATATCCTTTTTCAGATATGTGATGTTTCAAGGAACACCAATCCAAAGGACATAAGGCTACCACAAACACAGAAAGGGTTATGACTTTCTTGACGAGGCTGCAGTGACTAGAAAGATCAAAGAACAGAGCTGAGCAGAACAGCCTGAGGAGTTTGTTTAATGGGGCTGTCTACTTCCCACCTACCATCAGTTCCTGAACTTGATCATCTCCAGCCTTTTTGTTTATTTATAAGATTGCGTGTTGTTTCCAACACTTAGTAGGGAATCCATAAACATTCTGAATTCATACTAAAAGAATGAAAAGATCAACCTTTCCATCCTTGATTCATCTTAGACAAATTTACTTTAATTCAGTCCCTTAAATTTTGAGAAATTTCTGAGAATGAAGGCATAATTCCATATCTCAAATTAGCATGATTCCATATCCCAAAGATGGATATGATATTTTCCATTATAAATTTCATTTTAATGTTTCACAACCCTATGAAACAAAACAACCTACCCAATAAGAAACAACTGTGTCCATGAAATACATGGGAGTCATACTAAATGCTGGCCAGCAAAATAATCCTACCATTTTAAAAAGTGACTAACAATTAAGTGCAAGGAGTATGCTACATAGGAAAGATCAACCATTATTTTGATGTTTTTCTGGATCCAGATTTAAAACATCTTAGGGAAAAAAAATCTATTAAAACATCTATGGAAAAAACGGAACAGAAATTGAGGACAATGTCACACACAAAGTTGAAAAACAAGATCTACACCTAGAGATGAATAAGATGGAAATACCAGGAAAAGAATGTTAAAGTTCTGAGATCATTTATGTTGGAAATATGTTCCCTAGGCCTCTGAAAGAAGAAGTATGTTTAAATTTCAAAGGAAAAGATTTAGGTTGGAAATCATAACTTCCTATTCCATAAATAAAGTTTTGTGAAAAGAATAAGGACATATGTAGGGAATAGCTGAGTAAACTCTCCTCCAGGTGATCTACCAAATCCTTCTCATTCTATGCTTTTAGTGCAGCCAACTACTGTTCAAGGACCCACAGGACATAAGACTACATGTCTATATTAGACATTAGGTACAGTTTTTTTGCACTGTTCTATACAGTTTTTAAATACTAAGTGTTTAAGAATTGACTCTAAGTTCACACAGAAAAGGGGTAACCTTATAGACTTCTGTCTCCTGTAGCTTACAGCATGGGAATGGTCACATGATAAGCCTTCAGTAAATTAATTTACGTATGAAGGAAAATTAATTATTACCACCATCTGAGGCAAAAGTCTTAATTGGAGAATAATCTAAATACCACCACCACCAGTAGAAAGAAGCTCTCAAAATTTCCAAGTGAATCCACTTGCAGGTTAAATAATGGAATCAACAAGGGAGAGTAATTGTCTTATTCCTTACAATCAGCTAAGAATGAATCTTTTGTTTGCAAACTCAATCCACTCCATTTAGTACTGGTAACTGCCCAAGAAAATGCAATGCATTGTCTGTCTGTCTCATAAACTTTATGCTTATCTCTGTTCTTGATGAAATGTGTTAAACTTAAATGTATTTTTCAGTCTGTTATATGAAATGTACAGTCTCTTTATTAGATGAAAACTAAGAGACAAAATGCCTAGTGCTATAAGCAATAGTAGCAGCAACCATTTGAATTTCAAAATATCCCACCAAAAAGCTGGTTTGTTCACATATGAACAGACAAATTTCAATGATAAGTTCTTTAAGATCCATTAAACATACAACTGTGCAGTTACGTTTCATGCAGCACAGCTCCTAAATATAGGGCTGCTGTCCCATTTGGTTGAGTAGGTGGTCGTCGACTTGATAAATTTTCATAAGCTGCTATCCTGCTATTACGGAGTCAGTCACTGAGTTTAACAAACTCTTTTAAGAGTTCATTTCAGTTATTCCTGCCCTGCTCAATGTGAAACAATTTAATCTTATTGCTTTCTCCCTAAGGGGTAGGAAGATGATGTTCAAAGCAGAACAACTACAGGGAAGAGGTATATGATGAAATTTAGGAGCTTGCTGGATAGGCCTAGGAATCGTAGTAAAGAGGAGGAAAGCAGGGAAAGAAGAGACAGTTAAAAAGGAAGGTGGTAAAGCAAGAAACTTCGCTTACTTTGAAACTAGATTCACATCTATAGTTTATTTTAAACATAGATCAACTTGACACAGCCTACTCTGATCCAGAACCTCTGCCCTGCACTAATGAAATAAGTTTATCTGCTACTTGGTTTACCTGCTAACACCTCTAATTTCAGATTATTACCTTATTTTAAAATAGTATTTCTTGATTAAAGCAATGGCAGATTTCTCTTTGAATTTTTCTATGTAAATTATGTCTTATAGCCTCGTGTAGAAATTTCAGACGATGGAAATAACACCAGTATAGTGATTTTAGATTTTGAGAAGAGAACTGAAAAAAAAAGGACATATCAAATTCCAAATCTATCATAAATGCACACACAGTGTAAGCTAGAAGGCCCTAGGGAGTGGTTCCAAACTACACATTCTGCCACCACAACCCTCCAGATTTCCTTAGGAGGGCCTGTTAGTTTAGGGCTGAACTGGTGGGCAAGTACACTTTGGAAAAGCACTCCTGGAGATTCTGATAATGAACCAACTCCCTCCCATCCTCAATGCCATTATCAGTAATATCGTTCCAACGCCCGCAGCTGATGCTCTTCATGCTACTCTTCTTTTACCAAATGTTAACTGAGTGACGTCATTAGAAAAGGGCATCTTTAATTCAACTGACATTTATCCAGTTTTTAGGAGGTAAAAATAATTCCAGGAATGACAAATCAATTTTACCTCCTTTCACAAAAAATATTTCAAAACTACATAACAAATTCTGAACTTAAAGATGTTACCAGTCATAGCTTTTCAGTTAAAGTATTTAAGTTGGCTAAATATATTTCAATTAATCAAATTTTCACTACCAAGTAGCAGTTAAAAAAAAAAAAAGTTCCAACATTCCTTACAATCCACTTAAGAAAGATAACTCAGATTTTTTTGAGCAAGTAAATATAGAGTATCTTTTCAAGGTTACCATAATTCTCTCATTGTACATTATACGTCATATCCTACAGAGTTCAGATGCAGAAAATTTTATTATTTACAGGTATTGTTAGGTAAAACTAGTTAAAAAGTAATTCTTTTTCAAACTAATACTCAAGTTTTAACAGTGTTCATTAATATTCATACTCCAATTCATTAGAATGTATCTCACAATCCCCAAACATCTTCAACTTTAATATTATTCTCAATTTTTAGTGGTTTATTTAACTATAAAGCACATTAAGAAATATGATGGATATCTCTCAAACTCCAGACCTTCAAACTATTACAACGTGTACATTAACAACCTTGAATCCCCTACAAAAACTTCCAAGAGTTGTCAAATCTAGTCTACACACAGTAAGGCCCAAATAATAAAAACAAATTTAGGAAACAAATAAGAAAACATACTTACCTTAATTGGAGCACTACTAAACTTAATTTTTCTATTTGCTGGGATATCTTCTTCTTCTGGCAATCCAACAATTTCTGAGTATTCCATATCAGGTTGATAGTAATTGTTTTCATCACTATCCTCCTGCTCACCCTGTTCAGTGCCTGTCTCTCCCCAGTCTGAATTATACCTGGATCTTACCCTGTATACATTATAGTCACTGTGCATGTAAACATGGGAACTCTCAAAATTATTTGAATCTTCAGGTACTTCCTTTCCATAACTGGATCCAGAAATATCACCAGAGGTGAAATCACCACCTGCAAGTTCTTTTCTCTGTTGCTTTGCTGCCTCACTCCCAACTAAATTAGCTTCAGCATCTCCTAAAGGTTCATTTTGTGGCGAAGGGATTTCAGACTCTAATGATGCCTTATTTTCTGCAAAAGATTCTTTAGGGATGTCTTTGCCAATACTGTCAGGAGTCTCTTGGTTAGAAGTTGAGACCTCAGTTTCCTTGCTCTGCTGTATGTCTTCACTAGGCATTGAAGCTAGAGAGGTACTTTTAGAAGCCACTTCTGTTCCTGGAGTTGTATTGCTCTTCTGAGCATCCTCTGCATTAGTACCTTGTTTCTTTGAAGGAGACCAAGAATTAGAATCCTTAAGGTGACCAAAAGTGTCAAGAATCGTAACTGTAGGTGACAAATTCAGTGGATAATGCCCAGTAACTGAGTATTTTTCACTGTTTTCAGCCTTCTCTGACACAGTGGCACTGGGGGAGTCTGTATTCTCAAATACTGCACTCAGTTGACTCACAGTGGGGGAGACAGCATCTGTCCGAGAGCTAAGGCTATCCAAGGAATCAGTACTGCCTCTGTTGGACTTGGAACCACCCCATTCATCCTGAGGTTCACTCCCTCCAGCTTTCTCTTTCTTTGGGGAATAGCGGTTGTTTTGTCCTGATTCATGTACACTTCTCTCAAACATCTTCCGAGTTTCTGTGAACTTAGAATATGAAGGGCCATCATACATTGTGTCAAATCTACTAATTCGTTCTGAGACAGAGGACTCCAACTTGACCACTGAGCCATCTGTTTTCTCCAGAAATTCTTTAGGCTTCATCCTTCTCTGAGGAGATGAAGATCCACCTTTCGCCCTTGTTTTGGCAATGACTGCAGCATTTTCATTGGGTTCCATACCCATCTGCATAAATAAGTTTTTAATTCTATTGACATTAGAGCCATATTTCCTCCCCCTGCTCTGCTGTGAGCCATCGCCTTCTTTTGGTTTTTGTTCCCCATCTGACTTGGGTTTGTCAAAGGTACTTTTCAGGGCCTGGAACTCAGTTCTATATGCATTTCTATGAGGAGAGGCACTTCTGAGAGTGGTTCGTTCACCTGAAGACTCTGTTTTCAACATTTTTACTCCAGGGATGAAAAGCCAATGTTCATAATGATTTAAAAAGAAAACAAACAAATAATAATAATAATAAAAAAAGCACTTTCTTCTCTAATCACCAGTATTTGGTCAAGAAAAAGTACCTCTCAAATGGCATACTCTGTCAGTGATCGTCCCAACAGGTGTATTAAGAAATTATTCACAGTCAAGAGTTACACAAAATGGCTTTTTCAAAGCAAGACTACAGGTTCATCTGTAACAGAAAAGAATGAATTTCTGAATTCATTTAATGACTTGAATTTATATTTAGTCAAACAACATACACTTTACTTTCAAAGTGGCTCAGCCATACATTTCTTTCAAACAAAAGAAATTACTTACTGAAATGGGAAGTTAAAAATTATATGTTATATAATTCTCACTGGTCTTTGGTAACAAAATGTTTCAGACACAATCTGGAGCTCCCTACTAAAATCACAAACACATACACAAACAAGTTGCACAGAAGTACACTAGAACACAACATTTTAGCCCAAGTTTTAGTTGCTTTTGTGAAAGTCCTTAAAAAGAAATCAGCAATTCACAGATCTTTAAGTCATTAAACTGTCCATAAAACCAACTTCATTTGGGATTATACAAAATCAGGCAGAACTTATTTTTTCTGTAGAATACAATTAAGTTTGGAATCTATGTTTACAAACTCCAAAACATGCCTATAGAGGCTTGTTTCAATCTTTCTGGTCCAATATTCTCATCTACAGTATCCCCAATGCAACACTAGTGCAATTTCACACCAAAAATGCAGAAGAAAGTTCTTAAATGGCACTAAGATTCACTATAAATTCAGTTATATCCAATATTTGGAAGTTTCCTAACACTGGATATCATTAATTATGGAGTGGGATTAGAATATAATGGGAATGTGACAATCTGAAAGCAAATATACCATGAAATCTCTTTTTACAGCCCTGATTTATTTATTCCTCTTGCCTCTTACTACAAGCTCAAAATGCAAGGCAATGCTTGCTTACTGGTCTCCTCTAATTCACAGTTGATTTTTATATCAACAGCCCAGCAATCAAATACGCTAATATCTGCCGAAGAGCAGCAAGGCAGTTTGTAAAGATTTTAAATTTTGTTTTTGTTTTTTTAATATTAGACTGAAACCTATCACCCTCAGACACAATCAGCAGTGAGGGAGCACACACTTTTCACTTAAATCGTCTCCAAACTGGGCTCCTGGCCCAGCACGCATGCATGGCCCATGCAGACAAACAAGGGTTTAGAGTGTGGTGTCTTTTTGTAAAGCATCGACAATCTCCTTTAACCCTGACATTTTCTAAAAGCCATAAACCCCCTCCCTCACCCTCTACTCACCCACCCCACTCCCTCCCCGGCCAATTCCAACCCCAGGGGGCGGGGGCGATGGGGCCGCCAGGGATTCAAAACCTGCCCTCACAAAAGACAAACATAAACAACACCAACTTGAGAGGCAGCCGATTCCCAAGCCTGGTTCGGGACGCAATCCCTCGGCCCCGGGGCAGGGCCGGGAGAGCAGGTGACGCCAAGCGCTATGGTAGGAGGTCGCAGACTAGCTTTGTGCCAAGAAGCACCTTAAGTCCTAATACGTTGGCTGCGGCTCCCAGCGGCTGCCAGGCGGATCCCAATGTGGCACGGGGAGAGCCGAGCTCCCTGGCCACATTAAAAATAAAAAAAATTACAGGATAATGAGAATAAATCCCTTTGTTTTTCCTCCTCATATGCCAAGAAACAATAGATCCAACTGATAATGCCTCCGATCTTCAACCTATCGCTCCCAAACCACAGCCCACCCCCACCCCCAGCCTGCAACTCAGCCTTTGTACATCCCGATTTTTTTTTTCCCCTCTTTATCTCCACCCTCCCCAACTCCTAGCCCAGAGCACAGCCTCCCCCTTACCCGAGCGGGAGCCACCGCTGGCGAGGAGGGTCGGGCCGCCGCGGCTCCCACCCCCTCCTAGGAGGTGCCCCTCAGCCCCACAGTGGCCGCGGCTAGACTCCGCGCCGTCCCGCTGGGTGCCCCGCCACCCGCTCCTCACGGTGCAGCGCCGAGGGCGGCGGTGGCGGCCGCTTCCACTTGCGCTTCGGCCCCCACGTGAGCCCTGCAGGCGGCAGGCGGCCCCGGGAGGCGCGTTATGCTCCCCAACGCCATTGCGGACGGGCGGCGGCCCGGGCACCGTCGCGCTCGCGCACACGGGCCGGCCAGGGTGGGGGGTGCCGGCTGGGGAAGGGGCTTCGCCACGTGCGGCCACCCGCGACGACCCAGGAAGGATGGATGTAATGAAGGACAGGCCGTGGGGGTGAGGAAGGCCCAGGGTAACAGGTGCCTCACCTCGGCTGATGGGATTAACTCTAGGGCCGCAGAGAGAGGGAGCCCGGCTGCAAAATCCCAGGAGAGGGAGAGAGAGGGAGCCTCTGGCGGCCAGCGGAGGGCGAAAAGCACAGAGAGGCCCGAGGCGAGGCCGCCCCACCCCCTCAGCGGAGGGCAAGGGGCCTGTAGGGCCTGGGGCAGGCCTGCTCCTCTGGGGCCTGTCTGCCTTAAGGCGCAGGTGGTGGTTCCGGAACTGGCATCTTTGGCTGTCCGCTGCCTGGGCCCCACTTACTTTGCAGTTAACTCCATAATCCCAGGGCATTCAAAACGTTGGTACACTATCCTGGGCTGGAAGGCTGAAACCTAGGCCTAAATCCAGTGTACCAGTCTCTAGGGCCTCCACTTAGGCCACGAGGTCTGGCTTAGTATCTCTAAGGCCCCACTGCTAAAAGGGAAGGGATGAGGGGGTCCTCTGACTTCATTTTCTGGAGGAGTGTTACACAGCACCCCCCTTTTATAAATGCTCAGCACCTTCCGCTTTACCACACCCAAAAATCTTGAAAGTGTTAGAGCTTTTAGGCATACCTCTTTTTATTGTTTTGCAGATTTTGCGGTTTTTTACCAAATGAAAGTTCTTGGCAACCCAGTGTCCAGCAAGTCTTACTGGCTGCCATTTTCCTAATACCATGTGCCACATTTTCTTTAAGGTATGTACATTTTTTAGACACTTAGACTACAGTATAGTATAAGTATAACTTTTATGTGCACTGGGAAACCAAAAACTTCAAGTGACTCTCTTCATTGCAATATTCACATTATCACCATGGTCTGAAACTGAGTATACAGTATCTCTGAGATGTGTATAAAATTGGGCATGACTGTCAATAAAGTTACTTAAATCTACTTCCCCCAAACTCTATGAAATAGGAATTCTTAAATGGTTATTTTTGAAAAAGTAAAAACATGACTCGTATAGAAATATAAAATGAACATGTGTCAAAAATTATATTTAATTAATACGGGGAATGGTAAGATACTGCAATCCATTCAAATCAGAATCTGAACAGATATATATACATATAGACAAAGAGAAAAGAGGCAAAACTGCTTAACATCCTATAGAGCAGTAAAAACAATGTTTGGATCTATCTGTTCTATAGGGCAAAAGTCAATTTTATCTCTAAAGGACAAAATTAATTTGCATTAATATAAATTTCTACAGCTTTCAGGGTTGTAAAAGAGCCTAGTCAAAGAGAGGCAAAGGTGTAGGCTAGTATAGCATAAGATAAATCCCAGCGTCCTGTAGATAGCACCCAGCATTCCATTGAGACAGCAACTAGTAATCTTTTGACGATTTCAAAGTCTTTCACAAGCTTTTCCAAAAGATCTACTGTTAACCTGCATTTTATAGAAAGGAAAATTGAAGTTTGGGTTTTGTAATTTACCCACAGTTTATTAGCTAGTAAATGGTAAGGACAGATGTTAACTCAGGCAAGTTTCTAAACAGAATCTGTATTTTGGGGAGCAAAATCTCTTTCCCTGAATTTCAAAAGGACACCTATATATCTTTTATTTTGAAGGGTGATGTTTGTTTTTTCTTTTCTCCAAAGCTCACCAAATTCTGGGTCCTTTCCCAACAAATTGGCATTCTCTGTCTACATAGTACATGTCACTTCTGTAAGCATAAACAGATGTAACCGGCAATGTGAGGGGGCTGTGGTTCCAGTTTCCACTTTTGGAAAGAACATTTATGCTGTCTGGAATAATTTAGTGGAAAAGGTCCTGTCATTTATTTGCAGTATGGAAACTAGGTTTTTTAGTAGAATAACTTAAGTAAGTGCAGAACCCAATCACTGAGTTTTGTCTGTAAAAGAGGGGGCGGAGTTGGCAATAAAATTAGTCTTACACCTCTTTGCAATAAGATGATTCATACAGAAATGCAGCCAAAAGAATTTGGTTGCTTTCGGGCTTATTTTTTTTAAATGTGAAACTTCTGGAAAAATTCTTAACTGAAGAATTGAATGACAGAGTTTTTTTTTAATATAATGCTGATAATTTAAGATTCCTGGATTGCCTATCATCTACCTTCCACTTCTAACACTTCCTTGAGTGTTCATCTATTGCTACTCAATACATGTGGCTATTTAAATTTCAATTAATTAAAATTACATACAATTAAAGATTAGATTCCTTAATCATGCTAGCCATATTTGAAAGGTTCAGTAGCTACATGGCTAGTGGCTACCATATTGAACAGTACAGAAATAGAGCATTTCCATCACACAAATTTCTGTCGGGCAGTGCTGTGCTAGACAGTTTGTATGACTATGAGATAGGAGAGGTACATTGATTTTATAAGGGTAAGTGAAATTCAATAAACCTTTATAATTTAAAACTTTAATGTATTAGGTATTAAAGGTCATGAGTTTTGCATGTTCAAACTGGGAGGGCTAATGCTAGGTGGTGGAGAGTGAAGTTCAGTACTGACCTGCAAAGCCTCCAAAATGTTAAGCATTTGGAGGTGTTCGATTTTCATGTATGATTTCTCAACCTTTCATAAATTCTGTGGTACATTGTGAGCTGTTATTCTCCTTCCCTTTACAACCATTAGTATCATGATTAGTACAGAAGGTAGATTAGTAAATAAACAAAAAGTACAGAACATAGTCTACATTGTTTAGGGGTTCTCTGAATATATATATATATTTAATGCACTTTTTATTGTGAACTTTAACATATATACATAACAGTGATAACTTTCAAAGTATGATTTAACAAGTATTTAGAGAGCAAATTTGAAAGAATGTCATGGGTCACAGTTCCACAACTTCAGCTATTTCCATAATTGTAAATACAGCATATGTACAGAAAGGTATTAACTTTCAATGTACAGCTCAACAAGCAGTTATATAGGTAATTTCAAAAATTGTTATGGGTTCCATTCCCACAGTTTAAGTTCTTTCCTTATTATGCAATATAGGGTATATACAGAAAGGTGAAGACTTTCAAAGCACAATTCAACAAATAGCTATAGAGCAAATTTCAAAGGATGTTTCAGGTTACAGTTCCACCATGTCATTTACCTCCTTCCAGCTATTCCAACACCCCAGCATCTAAAAATATATATATGTTTATATAAAGTTTCAGTATTCATAGAACTTTATTAAATCTTGTTTGTTGCTACTCCTTCCTCTCAATCTATTTCTCCATCTTCAGAGGTGTCTAGACAGTGAGCACCCTAACTTGTTCATACTGAAAGCAGGTGTTGACATTATGGGGATATATTTTTATATATTTTTAAAGTTTTCTTTAATGGATATTCAGAAGTAGCTATTCAAAAAATTAACCAATCCATGCGTATAAATGGAACATTGGGTGCAGCTGAAAATCAAGTCTAAATCAAGTTTTAAGACTAGGGAAAACTGACTACACTGGGCCTGAAGACTTAATTTATACCTGAAGTGCACCTGGCTGGTTGCTGGTTAGTGAAAGTTTATGAAGGGAGAGAAAAGTATAGAACACGATTTAAGGGTGTCTAGAAGAAAGTCTTTATGGAGGAGGCAAGTAATGGTGGAGTAAGGCCTATAACTAATGTTACATATAGCTTTAGAGTAAAAGGTATTTTAGTTATACTAATAGTTCCTAACCAATACTAATAAGAAAAATTTTTCAATAGTGACAAAGCAGCTTGTTTACCAAAAGTTTAGTTATAACTATAACCAAGAAATTAAAAATTAATAAATGATTATGATTACAGAATCATTATATAGATGGTTTTTCTTTCTGAAGTTAATCATTGAAATTACTGTAACTGAACTAGTATCACCCTTGTTTACAGTTACTATTGTAATGGTTATTCTAGCCTAGTCTCAGCCCTGTTTACAGTTACTATTATAATGGTCATTCTGGCCTGGTCTCAGGCTTGTATATACTTAATATTGCAGTGGTAACTCCATCCATTCCCCCTTGTTTAAATCCATAAAAACCGTGAACTCCTTAGACTGGGGGAGACAGATTTTTGGACTGATAGGCTGTCTGATCTCCTGCTTCACAGGTAGCAGTAAACTCTTTCTCTCTTTGAAATCCCAGTGTCATAGATTGGCTGTTCTGTGTATTGGGCAGAGATCCTCAGATTTGTTTGGTATCATAACTACTTCTTTCACATTTGTAAATATCGTAGTACTTTGTTGCCCTCTGTGTTGAATGTTGATATTCAGTTATATTGAAGAATTCATCTTTTAAAATAACCATCCAATTTAAGGGTAAAATTTTAAGTTTATACCTTTTAGTCTTATGGTATTTCACACACACTCCATTGTAGGTAAAGACAAAATATTTCTCCAAAATAGTAAGAGTTCTCAGATTCACATTCAGAATAAGTCAAAAATATCTCTCATTTGTCTGATTTTGTGATGTTAGCTATAAAGTCGAGATTAAATTAATAAATGTATTTTATAACTTAGAAGATACCATATTTGCCCAAATACATAGATTATGATTCAGCATGGTTTTATATCCATACTTGTGGCTTGGGCATGACAGAAAATTTATACTATCACCGTTGTTCATTTCTCATTCTATAATACATCCAGTATCTTGGCTTTTTGGCCTAACAGTAGGCTCGTGATAGGTTTGAGCATTTACTTTTATTTGCTATGAGTTATACATTGTAGAAATCCTTGCGATCCCTTAAGATGATTTTGAAATTATTTTTAATATCTACAAAATGTAAATATAGGTTTAGTATGTTCTACAAATAAACCACAGTGAATTTACACAGTATGTTTAGGCCAAGGTGAGACATTCTCTATTTCCTATTATTAGTTTATTTGGCTATCCACACAAAACTCAGAAAAAAACAAGAGTTTTATTGGAATAGACATTGACTGGTATAGTATGTTCATTTCTGTCACCACTTCTAAAGTTGAAGTGATAAGAGCTACAAACATTCTTTTTAGTTTTCAACTTTATAATGATGCAAGTTGTGTGTTTAAAGACAGGTGTGAGGTATTTATCTGTCTCTTTAGAAGCCCATTTCACTTTCAGTATATTGCGCCTCTGGCCGGAGAATTCTACTCTATATGCCAAACCTCCACCCACAGAGTGCACCTGATCTCTGGCATCCTTGGGACTTGGAAACTGTCCAACATGCTCCAGAAAAACCTATTTTAAGACTGAAACAAATCGAGGAAACACAGTGATCCTTCATTGAGAAATTAGTTAGTGATATGTCAATTGAAATTCAAATTGAAAGTATTTTACTGAAACTCATTCAATACTCTTTGTATTAGCATAGTTCTTCTTTTACACAAAATGAAGGGGAAAATAGTTGTCAAAGACACTGTTTGCGAAAACTGAGGGAAAGGAATCAAAGAATTACGAAGGTTTATCAGGAGTGTCTCTGTTCTGTGGTGGCATTAACCTTGGTTAAGCAACTGTAAAAATAAATAAATAGCTATAAACACCTCTCTTTACAATTAAACAGGAGAAGTCTGTGACTTTATTTCCACTTCTAGTCTATTTCTAGTAGTAAAACTTGAAGGGAGTCCATAATAGTCCTCAGGCAGGTTAGAGCAGGGACCTGAGAGGAGAGAGAAAATACCGTGAAGAAGCCCTTGAGTGAGGACAGTTAATCAAGGTCAGGAGAGCCGTCCTGCACAGACAACCTGCCTGTGGCTACCTACCTACACAAAACACCCGGCAGCAGCCTACCCACCCAAATGCACTATCTACCACCAGGCGCCACCCTGGAAAGAAGGGAGGGTAGGAGCTTGAACGAGGAGGAGAAGGGGAAAAAGTAAAGCTGAGCAATAAACAGCAGCTGGGACCAACCACCCTGCCTGAGTGACTCATCTACTATCAAGCATCTACAAAGGAGGGAGAAGGGGAAGGTAATAAAATAGTTAATAAAAATTACAAAAGGAACAAAAATGTATAAAAGCAGATTACCCCAACTTGGGGGGCCTGTTGCCTCTATCTTCTTGTGAGAGTGCCTGCATGTTCCTTCTCTGCACGTGTACTCAGTAAACTTTCTCCATCTGTGCTTTGCCCTTGAATTCTTTCTTGCAGCATGGCCAAGAACGTAGGAACTAAAAGCCAGCAACAATCCCGCTTTGTACAAAATTCACATAACAAATGGCATGTTAAGAAAATTCTAGTATTTAAATTGTATGTGTGGTCATCTGCTTTTAGAATTAATTCAGTAAGAAACTTGCTCTGAGGATGTTTATACATTTTCCATAAATTCCTTAACTGCCATAATTCCAGTGTCTCACATAAATTCTTATAAATTGCCATTTTTGACACATTGCTCCAAAGAAAGTTTTAAAAATGGATCATAATGGCTTACATATTTATACAACATTAACAACTACTTATCTTCTTTCAGTGGGCAGATCTTGAGCAACCAGTCCTCTCATTCTTATTTATCCTAAGACAGTATCCAACACTGATTGTATCTGGAAAGGTTGCTAGTCTTAGAGTTAATTTCTTCTTATTAAACCACTAACAGATATTCATGATATCTTTGCTTTGGTTAGATTCTAAATGCCTTGATGAATCACACACTTTCTGGGCTTTTGTTGTTGTTAGAAGGAAAAAGCTTTCCAAATTAAATTCTAAGATTTTAGTGTTATAAGAAAATATATATATGTAGAGAGAGAGAGACTACATAAAATAGACAAGTTAGTCTAGAAAAATGTATCTTAAACCTGCTCTTTTAATTGTGCAAAACTGTTGAAATCTACATTTAATATGGTCAGTGAAATGGAATTTTCTGAGCACAGCTCTCTCATATATAAAAAGAATAGTTTAGAAATTATTTTGTAAAATTGAATATTTGACCGTTTGAGCCCAAGTTCTCAATTTGAGCATCAATTAGATCCAGATTCCATAGGATAATCACAACTCCACAACAAGGCCTTCCGTCTTAGCCTTGAATGATTCTCTGGCTTATAAGCCAAGCATTTATTCCCTTACACCAATTTATTTTTTAAAGGAAAGCCATGGGCACCAAGGGGATATGTGTCTATGCAAAAAGGCAATATACTATATTTTTCATATTGAATTTTGACAATAAAAACTTAAATAATCTAAACACCTTATTTATTTTGTGACTAAAGAAACCGCATAGTGAATAGCTGAAGCAGCTTAACATCTAATCTAGCTGGGTCCTCAAAGGACATGAAATTCATATTTTATGACACTGAGGATAGAAACAATTAATGTGAGATGAAATTGAGCTGATATGAATTAAAATTTTAGAAGGAGATTAAATACTGTAGTTTTAGAAACAAAACCAGGATATCTTCTTTTCCAGGAATGTAAAATAGACCTGCTATAGCTTTAAAGGAAAGGAAACTGAATTTCTTGGATTTTTCTTCTATTTTACTTTGTTCTATAGCATCTAACAATCATGTCTAACATTATTTTGAGAAGCCTGAATAATTTTCTTATAATAAATTATATCTCTGTGAGTACAGTGTATTATAATATAATTTATGCGAAGTATACAGATTTTGCAAATTTTTAAATTGAACATATCTCAAGAGCCTCAGAAATGAAGCAACATACAATCAAATGATGGACTACCACATACTGACTTGAAGGAGAGTTGGACCTAGGTCAAATGAAACATTTTGATGCATAAACAGTCATTTATTATGTAATGTAGTATTTTTTTTCTGAAACACAAATGTCCTTTCAAAAATATAACACTAACCTTAAAATTGACACTGAGCTACTCTGAGATGGGTGCTAACCCAGGTCTTATATATTTATATGTAGGAAAAGTTTTCAAATTTTTACATCATCATCATGACATCAAAATTTTCTCACTTCTGTGGGATTTTAAAATCACAAAGTCATCATCACATACTGCAATGACTTTTATTTTGCTTTAATGAAATTGTCTCTGATGATGGATGATTTCTCTGCAAAATTCTAATCATATGCTTGGGTATGTAAAACCTAAGAAATGTAAGGAACAAACAATTCAAACTGAACAAGGAATCCATAAAAATAATGCCTTTTCTGTGTCAATTGAGATGATCATGTGTCTTTTTCCTGTCATTTTGTTAATGTGATATATTACATCGTTAATTGATTTTCTCATGTTGGACCACCCTTGCATACCTGGGATAAAATCCACTTGATCATGGTGTATAATTTTTAATGTGCTGTTGGATTCAATTTGCAAGCATTTTGTTGAGTATTTTTGCATCTATATTCATAAGAGAAATTGGTTTATAATTTTCTTTTCTTCTAGTATCTTTGCAATTAGGGTGATGATGGCCTCATAGAATGCGTTAAGTAGTGTTCCCTCCTGTTCAATTTCTTAGCAAAGTTTCAGCAGAATTAGTATTCATTCTTTTTGAAATGTTTGGTAGAATTCCCCTGGGAAGACATCTGGTCTTGGGCTTTATTTTGTTTGGAAGTTTTTGATGACTGATTCAGTCAATAGACTTTAATTGGTCTGTTGAGATCTTCTATTTCTTCTAGAGTCAGTGTAGTTTTTATGTTTCTAGGAATTTGTCCATTTCATCTAGGTTGTCTATTTTGTTGGCATACAGATGTTCATAGTATCCTCTTATGATCTTTTTTATTTCTGTTGGGTCAGTACTAATGCCCTCCTCTTGTTTCTGAGTGTGTTTATTTGCATCTCCTTTCTTTTTTTTTTTTTTTCAATCTAGCTAAAGCTTTGTCAATTTTATTGATCTTTACAAAGAACCAACTTTTGGTTTTGTTAATGTTCTCTATTGGTTTTTTTATTCTGTATTTCATTTATTTCTTCTATGATCTTTATATCTCTTTCCTTCTGCTTGCTTTGTTGTTAGTTTACTGTTCTTTTTCTAGTTTCTCCAGGTGTGCAGTTCCGTCTTTTATTTTAGCTCTTTCTTCTTTTTTAATGTAAGTGTTTAGGGCTATAAATTTCCCTCTCAGCACTGCCTTAACTGCATCCCATAAGCTTTGATATGTTGTGTTCTCATTTTCATTCATCTAAAGATACTTACTGATTTTCCTGGCGATTTCTTATTTGACCCACTGATTGTTTGAGTGTTTTGTTTAACTCCCATGTATTTGTGGATTTTCTGGTTCTCTTCCTGTTATTAATTTCCAGCTTCATTCTATTATGGTCAGAGAAGATGATTGTATCATTTCAATCTTTCTGAATTTATTGAGGCTTGTTTTGTAACCCAGCATGTAGTCTATCCTGGAGAATAATGCATGTGCACTTGAGAGGGGCAATGTTCTGTATATGTGTGTGAGATCTAGTTCATTTACCATATTTGTTCTGGTTGGCTAATACTGCAATTATGCAAAATAACATAAATGGATTGGCTTTTATACAGGGGGTTTATTTGGTTAGAAATTTACAATCCTAAGGCCATAAAAGTGTCCAAACTAAGGCATCAACAAGAGGATACCTTCACTGAAGAACAGCCGATAGCATCTGAACACCTCTGTCAGCTGGGAGGGCATGTGGCATCTGCTGGTCCCTTACTTCTGGGTTGCATTTCAAAATGGCTTTCTTCAAAATGTCTCTGGGCTTCTGTCTTTGGTTAGCATCTCCAAATGTCCTTCTATCTGCTTCTCAAATCATCTCCCAGCATCAGCAATCATCTGGGTCTGTGTCAGCTCTTAGCTTCTCTCTTAAATACTCTACTAACTAATCAAGACCCACCTCCATGGAAATAATCTAATCAAAAGTATCACCTATAGTTGGGTGCATCACATCTCCATGGAAACTATCAAAAGTTTCCATCCTAGTCAAAAGACTAATAAATCTGCCCCCACAAGATTGCATTAAAGAACATGGCTTTTGGGGGACAAAATATATCCAAATCAGCACATTCCACCTCCTGGACCCCAAAAAGACATATTCTTCCCAAGTGCAAAATTACATTCATTCCATCACAATATAGATAAGTACAAAGTCCTAATATTTTCCTCTGGCTGTGGACTTGTGAAACTCAGAGCAAGTTATCTTCTGCCAATATACAAAGGAGGGGCAGTCATAGCATAAATGTTCCCATTGCCATAGGGAGAAATTGAAGGGAAAATGGGTCACGGGACTGAAGCGGTTCTGAAAACCCACAGGGCAAACTCCATTAGATTTCAAAGTCTGAGAGTCATTTACAGAATGATGTTTTATCCTTGGGGCTTGAGAGAGCAGGAATCCAACCCTTTCCAAGGGCCTTCATGGCAGCCCATTTATCTCTAAATGCTGGGGTGAATGCTCCAACATATCCATGCATTGGGGAGACCACCTTCTTCTTGACCCCACCCTCCTCAAACATCAGAGTGGCCCCCGGACTCTCTTCCATCTCTGGGGCCTAGGCTTTCCCCTCTCCAAATAGTGGGGTGGTGGCCAGGCTTTCCAAAATCTTCAGGGAATATTCTTCACCCTCTCTGAGGCCTGGGGTGGCAGCACTCTTCCTGAGCATTGAGGCAGAAAGCCTGCCCTCTGCCTCTGGGGCAAACCCACCCGTTCCATGTGCATGGGTTGTTCTGCTCTCCTCGCCTGAGATTTCTTCACTCCAGACCTCAATTTCCATGGTTCTGACTTTGAAGAAATTTTTCCTTCTATTTGTTCCTTCTCCATCCCCTTCAGTCCAGATTGGCAGTGGTTCCATCTATACAAAGCTCACAAAAAAACTTGTTGGCTTGGCATAGAGACAATAGGACTTTCCACAAATCCTTTCTGGATAACTCAACCTCCAATCCTGGCTTGTACTGAAATGGCTGGCTGGTTCCAGGTTTCATTAAATCCTCACGTGGGGCTGTAGCCTCTGGAGTTTCACTTTCTGGAAGCCCAGAGTTTTCCAGACCATCAATTCGTGATTCTTTGTACCCAAGAGTTCAGTTCTCAGCTTATCTCTCTCTTCTTGCATTTTACTATAAACTGTAAGAAGCCAGTCTGCAATTTCCACACTTAGTTTGGAGATCCTTCATTTAAGTATCCCAACTTGTCACTTTCACATTCTGCCTTCTATCCGACACCAGGACTCAGTTTTGTCAAATTCTCCATCAGTTTAAAACAAGGATCTCCTTTCTTCCAGTTGGCAATGACACATTCATCATGTCTGTTTAAGGCATCATCAAAAGTATCTTTAGAGTCCATATTTGTACCAACAGTCTCTTCAAAGCAATCTAGGCCTTTTCTATCAAGCTTATCACAATTCTTCCAGAATCTTCACCTTATCCATTTAAAAAGCTTTTCCAATATGTTTGGTATTTGCAAACTCAGCACCCCACTTCTGGAACCAAAATCTTCTCTGGTTTGCTAATGCTGCCATTATGCAAAATACCAGAAATGGATTGGCTTTTATGAAGGGAGTTTATTTGGTTACAAATTCAGGGTTCTAAGGCCATAAAAGTGTCCAAACTAAGGCATCAACAATAGGATACCTTCACTGAAGAATGGCCGATGGCAACCAGAACACCTGTGTAAGCTGGGAAGGCAAGTAGCTGGCATCTGCTAGTCCTTTGCTCCTGGGTTGCATTTCAAAATGGCATTCCACAAAATGTCTATAGCTTCTCCTTGGCAAACTCTGGGCTTCATCTTTTATCTTAGCATCTCCAGACATTCTTCTGTTTGCATCTCCAAGTATCTCTAAGCATCTCTGCCACCTTCCAAGTGTCTAACATCTGTGTGTCCTGGCTTAGCATAACCTGGGGCATTTTCATCTCTCTGCTCTCTGTGTGAGCTCCCTTTAAAGGACTCCAGTAAACTAATCAGGACCTACCCTGAGTGGGAAAGGTAAAATCTCCATGGAAACATTCAAGCTAGAGGTCACACCCTAATCAAAAAAGATCAGTGTCTGCCCCCACAAGATTGCACTAAAGAACATGGCTTTTGGGGGACATAATATATCCAAACCAGCACTTTCTACCCCTTGGACCCAAAAAGACAAGTTCTTTCCAAATGCAAAATTACATTCATTCTATCACGATATGGATAAGTACAAAGTCCTAACATTCTCCTCTGGCTTTGGACCTGTGAAACTCAGAACAAGTTATCTGCTGCCAATATATAAAGGAGGGGCAGTCATAGGAGAAACTGAAAGTAAAATGGGGGTCATGGGACCAAAACATTTCCAAAAACCTTCAAGGCGAACTCCATTAGATTTCAAAGTGTGAGAGTCATTTAACAAATGACATTTTATCCTCAGGGCTTGAGAGAGTGGCATTCCCACCTTTTCCAAAGGCTTAAACAGAGAACTTTTTTTCTCCAAACACTGGGGTGATTGGTCCAACATATCCATGCACTGGGGACAGGTCTCTCTTAGCTTCTCCAGGGCAAACTCTGGGCTTCATCTCTTAGCTTAGCATTTCCAAACATCCTTCTGTCTACATGTCCAAGCATTTCTAAGCAACAGCAAGCATCTGAGTCTGTGTTCATTATTAGCGTCTCTCTTAAATACTCTAGTGGACTAATCAAGACCCACTCTGAATGGGTGGGGCCACGCCTCCATGGAAATAATCTAATCAAAAGTATCACCCACAGTTTGGTGAGTCACTTCTCCATGGAAACACTCAATCAAAAGTTTCTATTCTGATCAAAAGACTAATAAATCTGCCCCCACAAGATTGCATTAAAGAACATGGCTTTTGGGGGGACATAATATATCCAAACCAACATGATATTATCAAAGTTCTTTGGCAAGGTGTTACAGCTAGTTCAAAAGATGTTACAAAAAATACACATTTATAGATCAGAAATATTAAATTAGTGTGCAGATGGAAGCAGAAGTGGCTCTTCCACAGCAAGGAAGAGAAGTCAAGTGAACCTCCACCTGACTGAATTTACAAGTATATAGACAAGGATAATTTTACTTTACTATCAGTTATCTATAATTTAGAGAGTCGTAAAATAGCTCAATGACAGTAAAGACTAGAAACAGATACCTGGAAGGGTGTGATCTAAACAATAAATAGTTTTCCATTGAAGCACAATATTCTCCTTACAATGTCAAACAAAAGGCCTCCTTCAGGGCTCCCTTCTTTATTTCCACACACTTGCAATAACAATCTTTGGGCTGTGTACAGGACTGTTCATAGCAGCATTATTCATAATAGCCAAAAAGGAGAAACAACCCAAATGTCCGTCAAATGATGGAATGAATAAATAAAATGTGGTATATCCAAAAAATGAAATATAATTCAGCAATAAAAAATGAAGTACTAATACATGCTATAATTTGGATGATCCTTGAAAACATTATACTAAGTGAAAGTCAGTCACAGAAGACCACATACTATAGATTCCATCTCCACAAAATGTGAAGAATAGTCAATATAGAGACAAAAAGTAGGTTAGAGGTTGCTTAGGTCTCAAGCTGGGAGGGTAGGAATGAAGAGTAACAGCTAATGAGTATGGTTTTATTTTAGTGAATACAAACATGTTCTGCAAATTGATTGTGGTAATGGTTGCACAGTCCAGTGACTAGTAAAACACTGAATTCTATACTTTAAATGGGTGAATTTTATGGCATGTGAATTATATCTCAGTAAAGCTGTAAAAAAAATCCTTTGGCATAATCTATCATGAAAACCACAGCCCCATAACCAACTGCCTGGATCTAGTATAGTTCTCATATTTAAAAAATCAAGTTAACTTTATTGATTAATATTGCTGTCTGTCTCTGAAGGTGATCTCTTAAGGTGATCTCTTAAAGTAATAGGTAATTAATGGGTAATTCACATTACAGATTAAGAGCTACTGAGTTAAAACTAAGTAGAATAATTCAGAGTCTTACCTCAAAGCAATCTCCCAAGTCTACACAATAATTAATTCTTCATATTTTGAGGCAGTTTGACATCTAAAGTCATTAGTAGTCAAATTTGATATGAGGAATGGAAGGAGTGAATTCAATTTTATTTAGTAGCTCACTGACTGGATCTTAGGGTGTTCATAACAAAAGAGGATTTCCAAAGGATGTTTTTTTTTTTTTTTTTTTTTAATCTTCATTTTATTGAGATATATTCACATACCACGCAGTCAAACAAAACAAATCGTACTTTCGATTGTTTACAGTACCATTACATAGTGGTACATTCATCACCCAAATCAATCCCTGACACCTTCATTAGCACACACACAAAAATAACAAGAATAATAATTAGAGTGAAAAAGAGCAATTGAAGTAAAAAAGAACACTGGGTACCTTTGTCTGTTTGTTTCCTTCCCCTATTTTTCTACTCATCCATCCATAAACTAGACAAAGTGGAGTGTGGTCCTTATGGCTTTCCCAATCCCATTGTCACCCCTCATAAGCTACATTTTTATACAACTGTCTTCGAGATTCATGGGTTCTGGGTTGTAGTTTGATAGTTTCAGGTATCCACCACCAGCTACCCCAATTCTTTAGAACCTAAAAAGGTTTGTCTAAAGTGTGCGTAAGAGTGCCCACCAGAGTGACCTCTCGGCTCCTTTTGGAATCTCTCTGCCACTGAAGCTGATTTCATTTCCTTTCACATCCCCCTTTTGGTCAAGAAGATGTTCTCCGTCCCACGATGCCGGGTCTACATTCCTCCCCGGGAGTCATATTCCACGTTGCCAGGGAGATTCACTCCCCTGGGTGTCTGATCCCACGTAGGGGGGAGGGCAGTGATTTCACCTTTCAAGTTGGCTTAGCTAGAGAGACAGGGCCACATCTGAGCAACAAAGAGGCATTCGGGAGGAGGCTCTTAGGCACAACCATAGGGAGGCCTAGCCTCTCCTAAAAGGATGGTTTTTAACATTATTTGAAAAAGCATGTTCTTAGAAGGGGACAAGATTCATTTGGATGCAAAAATTATGTGATTGTTTTATTTTGTATTAGTCACATGTCATTATTGTTACAGCTGCAGGTTAACAATACCTTAGTATTTATTATACAACAAATATTATACAGACAAATAACAAAAATCACTGTTTGTGACATAGTATTTAATACTACATAACTTCGTTATACAATGGGAAGTTGTCCTTGGCACATCAAGTAAAAATGTATGAGAAGCTGGCATGGGTACTCATAGCCAATTTCATTGTTAAAAGTGTGATGTCATTGTTGCAAGGTGAACCCATACCAAAGAGAACCAATTTTACATATATGATAGTTCCTGGAGAATCATCAAAATCAAGGATGATTGGCAGAAGAAAGTTCATAAATGTACTTTGCTAGGTTTCACATTTCCAGCTTCACAAATACCCCAGAAGGTATGGAAATTGTTTCCTTATTTTTCAGGCTCTTTATTACTTAATTGTGTTACAAAATATAAATGCCTTATACTTCAAAAGTACATGAATACTTTTGCTGTTTTTACTTTGGTTTTTATATTTGTAATTACAAGTCTTAATCCTTACTTTACTAATACAGGACAAAAGTTCAAAAACGACCATTCTACCATGAATTCAGATGCCATTTTAATTCTGACTCCACTTCAGGATAGTGGATTAGAGTAGAGCCACTGTTTTCAATCTGATAATGAATAATTTTAGCTGTTCTAGCTTGACTCTGATTCATCTTTACTCTGATGAAGTAGATAGTCAGTTCTATGGTGGTTCTGTCACTTAAGCTAATACCCTCAACTTGAGCCAGAGAAGACTCCAATTCCTAGTTGAACTCTGGAGTTCCAATGTCATTGCATCTAACACTACTTTGGTACATTATGCTACATTGCATTCCCTACTTTGAAACTCTCTCTCTCTCTCCCTCTCTCTCTCTGTCTCTCTCTGTCTCTCTCATATCATCATCATCATCGTCATCATTCTGACCAGTTAATTCCTGTGAGTGTGAACCCATTGTAAATAGGACTTCTGATGAGGTTACTTCAGTTAGGTGAGGCCCAAGTGAATCAGGATGGGTCTTAACCTATTACTTGAGTCCTTTAAAAGCAAAATGAAATTCAGACACACAGGGACAAAGCCACAGGGAGCAGCCCAAAGCTGGAAGTCAATGGAACTGAGAAGCCAGGAGAGGCCACCATATATTTTGTCATGTGACAGAAAAGTCAAGGACTATGGAGCACTGACCAGACATGTATAAGAGCAGCTCTAGGGAGAGGCTGTGTGCACCTGTTTTACCTTGAACATCTATAAGTAGGGCAAATGTATGTTCATTCCACTTGTTTCACTTTAACCTAACGAATCAAGTTGAATTGCCTATTCATTTAAAAATAACAGTACATTTTATTGGTCTAATAAAAATCAAGCAGCTTGATTTTTGATATGAATTGCAAATTTGATTCCAATGGAAACTGGCAAACTTTAAAATATTGACTGTAAACTAGGCTGAAATTCCAAAAATGTTGGTACCTTATCTATATATTTATATTAGTTTATAAAACAAATATAAGAAAACTAGTGGTATGATAGCAAATATTTAACAACTGGCTCTTTGCTGGGATTGAGGGGAGCCCCGGTTTGCAATACTTGACAGTTTCCAAGGTGTAAACAATCCAACTGTGGCCAATTTCAAACTCCTGGCAGAAAAGTCCCAAAAATTTAACAGCTAGCTCTCACAAGCCAGTAGGAGTCAGCTTCAATGCACTGCTGAAGAAAACCTGTATATTATTGAAAAGAGCACATGGACAGGTAGCTAGCAACAATGTAATGATTGTTGTCTTTAAATCAAAAGTTTCCATGGAAAAATTTTGAGCTGTAGATATATATACACATATATTACTTATAATAAATTTTGAGAAATATATTTGGCTAAAAATAAAATATGAGGTTCAAGGTATGTTTGAGACTATATATATCCCTTGTGTGAATACATAAAGGATATATTTTATGACTATAATTGGTTATGCGATTAGCATCAAATTTACCATTTCTCTAGTAAAAGGTTGTACTCCTGTTTCTTTTAAAAATTCTGCAAGCTAGGTAGGTGGGATAAATGAGAAAGATTATCCAATAAAAGCAGATTGCTAAGAAATTCAAACACCTAGATTAGAGACCTGGCTAAATTCTGAATGTCTGGTCTGCTCCAAAGGAGAAATGGACTTTAAATATGTCTATGAATCTTCCAAGAACACTTTTTTTTTCCTGCAAGGCTTGTGCTAAGAACTGATCAAAAAGCAATCTAGGACAAACTCATGGTAGGAATCTGGAATAAACGTATTCTGTTTTGACAAAAGAAGGACAGATTGATATGCTCTGGCAGTCGACTAATTGTCAAAGTAAGAAAGTTCCTTTTTATGAAAACTAAGGTTACCGAGAAGATACACGTGATGAGAAGGCCAGCCTACTTCCAACAATGATAGGCCAAGGGCCTACTTGTGGGCAAAGCCAAGACTGTCTTCCAAAAATAATTCTAGGTCTTGTCAGTACTTAGATAAATGGATGAGGGGAACTCAGTTTCCTTTTTCACATAACAACAAGACATGGCCTTAATTACTTTTGCCTAGAGAGTATTTAAAGGATATTGTGGTGGCTTGGAGTTCTGTACTCCAGAAAAACATGCTCTTAAGCAATTCATTCCTGTGAGTGTGAACCCTAGGTAAATAGGACTTATCATGTGGTAACTTCAGTTAGGTGAGGCCCAAATGAGTCAGGATGGGTCTTAACCTATACTTGAGTCCTTTAAAAGCAAAATGAAATTCAGACACAAAGGAACAAAGCCACAGGGAGCAGCCCAAAGCTGGAAGTCAATGGAATTAAAAAGCCAGGAGAGGCCACTTGTCAGGTAACAGAAAAACCAAGGACTATGGAGCAGTGGCAGCCAGCCCCAGAACTCCACAGTCTCCTGGGAGAAAGCATCACTTTGATGATGCCTTAATTTTGGACTTCTAGCCTCAAACCTGTGAGCCAATAAATTCCTATTGTTTAAGCCAACCCTTTGTATAGTATGTGCTTTAGCAGCCAGGAAATTAAAACAGATATGAGACATTAAGTCACTAAAGCACCCTTAAAATATCTAATTTTGAAAATATAATATTCTTGTGAACCCTTGGAGATGAACTAGATGCAAAATATATCCCTAGGCATGTTGATTGATCTCCTATATAGGGTCATTAGATACAAGTTTATCAAATGTTGGCAAGTAGCTGCCCAAAGTTGTAACTTACATTTTATACTGATTACTCTTAAGCCACTGTTTTGGAGAACAATTTAATAATAAGATAGCAATGTTGAGGTAATACCTAATTCATTGACAATAAAAATATTTTATCAGGACATAGAATACTTACATTTAGTCCCTTTAGTCAACAGATATTTGGTGAACATTATAGTAAGCACTGAGCACTGTCATCCATAAATTGTACCAATTCATTAGTATATAAATTAAGAACAGGTAGGAAAGACCAATTTTGCTTGTTTATTTATTTACTCATTTTTAAAAAATACTTCCTCTAATCTTTTCCAAATAATGTATGTGATAAACTACCTGTTACATGTTCAAGTTCTAACCTCTGGTCATGTGGATGTGAAATCATTTTTAAGTAGAGTCTTTGAAGATCCTGTTAAGATGAAGCCGCACTGAATCGGGATGAGCCTTAATGCAATATGATCAGAGTGTATAAACAGGGGAAAGTTGGACATAGTAGTAGGAGTGAGGAGAAGGAGACAGAAGGAGACAGATGGAGACAGATGGCCACGTGACAAAGGTAGAGATTTTGAGTTATGGATTGTTGGCAAGCCACCGCCAGAGTGCGGTGAAGTCTGTAATTCAGAGAAAGAAAACATGGCCTGCTAACACCTTGATTTTGGACCTTTAGCCTACAAAACTGTGAGACAATAAATTCCTATTGTTTAAGCCAACCATTCTGTGGTATTTGGTTATTGTTACTTGTGATTATAGCAGACCTAGCAAACTAAGACACTACTCCTATATTAAGATATGCATACCCAATAAGTACTCATCTTATCAAAATATAAAATTAAATTTAGCTATATCTTCTAGGGCCTATGTTTTTTGCATAAAGCAAGGTGTATCATGAGTGGGTATATTAAACCTATATAAATGATAAAACAAATATAAATGTGTATGCACAATTTTTGGTGTGGTTGTCTTAGTTTGTACGTGCAGTAGCTTTTAAGTTTGAAGTTGGCAAGTAGAAAGGTTGGAGAGCAGTAAAAAGCCAGGCCAGATGGCAAACTCGTGTCTTGGGTGCATGTACAGAGACATCTCACTGCTGTTGTTAGTGATCCTCATCTCTCAGCATGCCAGACACCTTGTTTTCTCCTGGCCACAACATTCCTTTTCTCAGTACAATCTTCCAGTGCAGTGTTTCCTGTTCTTGACTTGCTCCTCTCAGTGGTCAAACACTAGACTTTCCTGTCTAGTGTTTCAGTAACATTAACTTGGTAGCTGTTGTTGCAAACTAAGCCAATTTGGCCACTCAACAATTGTTGGGTTCTTTTTTGAAATATTAGTGGCTCCTATCAATTAAGGGCAAGTGGCTGAACCTTGGGAACAGGTAGGATGTAATAATGAGAGAAAGTTTTAGATAAAATTCTTAGGCCATTATTTTGTTTGGGTTCTTCTTTTTGTCCTTGTTGATTTGCTGGAGTTCCTCCTATTTTAGATATTAGTCCTTTTCGTTTTAGACATTGCAAATATCTCCCAATATGTCACATCTTTTAACTTTGTCCATGGTTGATCCTTAATTTTGATGTACTGTTAGTCATAATTTGGGGGGGCCTGAGAATTTGTACTTTGGGGGTTTTCTTTAAGAAGTCCTTCCTCACCTCTGTACCACAAAGATTTCTCCTATATTATCTTTTTTGCTTTTTGCATTTAGGTCTTTCATTCATTTGGAGTCTGCTTTTTAAGACTGTTAGATAGTGTCCATTTTTGTTATACTGAATTATTTTTAAAGGAAATTATTGCATAGTCATTGTAACAGGTAAGAAAAAATAAAGAATAATGAGTTAATCTGTTGATGAAAATCATTTTGTACCTCAATGAAAAACTATGTATTGTCTACAGCAAACCATTCCTGGCTACCTGATATTAACCCTCCTCATTGCCTTTGAGCTATTTTGCACCTGTTTTTAAATTGCAGATAATTAAATTGATTCATAACAAGCTGTCTTGTCCTGTATAATTTCCAGTGACTTCACTACTTCCAGTGGAAAAATCAGTTTTTCCTCAATTTGCAGTCGAGTTCCTTTGCCCCATATAAATTTGTGCTTTTTGATTTTTCTTTGAACCAGTTATAACAATAGTCCCCTCATTGATGAACCAGTAAAATAAAATCTTAAACATGTGTCCATTTTGATATCTATATATAAATCACGATCTTACCTTTCTTCCTAAAAATTATCTTTTAGAAAGATAATTTAAACAATTATCTTAAACATTTACCAATGATATGTTAGCTAACTAACAGATTTTTTTCTCCAGATTTTTAAAAGGGCCATACTTAAACTGAAATGATCCTCGAGCTGTTGGCACTAATACAATCTATGCTTTGGGGAAGAAGCCCTTCATTTCTCTCAAAGCAATATGTTGTTAGTGGACTCTGGTCTGCCTGTGTGTACGATTGGCCCAAAAGAGATATTTCAGCAAGCAAAACTGAGGTTTTCTTTATTAAGCTTGATGTACTTTCATTCATTCACTTTTATATCCATTTCTCTACTTCTAGGCAAATAAAAAAGGACCTACAGCTTCCTTAAAGGAATGGGGTAATGTAAGTAAAAAGAGACCAAACTTGGGAGTCAGAAGTTTGGGGTTCTTGTTCTAGTTTTCATTAATCAGTGGGACCCTGGCAAGGTCCTAACTTCTCTTGGCCCCAGTGTTCTAGTCTATCAAATGTAAAGTTTGATTAAGTCAACTGACTTACACCAATTTAGTTGTTCCCAATTAATTAGGTTCTTTTTATAGGTATCTGTAGCCATCAATATTGTAAGGTAAGGGCTAGCACAACCTCACTACTAAGTGATATGTACTAGGTAAGGTTAAATACAAAAAAAAAAATTGATTTTTCCTGGTTGAAAAAAGGAAAGAGACTTCGCCCCCCCCCCCACCTCCTTTATGATTCATTTTTACCTTAGAAAGGTTGTAATTTTAGGTTCTGTCTCTGTTCCCTAAGCAATGCATGTAAATCTTTTATTTAAAGGTTAGTTAAGCCCCTTGCAAATTTCACCACTCAAAGAATGTTTTTCCTCAAGGAAAGAAGATATTTCTTTGAAATGTAATCAAGGAAGATATCCTAGCTCCCAATTTTCTGGGAAGAGATAAGCATAGCTCCAGGGGGCCCCTGGCTCCAAATTGTAAACCTACCTCCAGTCCTAAAATAGGAGAAATATCTTGAGAATATGTACATAATGGATTGTATCAGTTTAGCTACATAAAAAGAGCAAGGTTTCTTTCTGTTTTAATAATCTCTTTAGCAGTTTGCATATTTTATGTCACATTCTGGTTTAATGCTTATCGAATAATAAGGTACTTTTCTTACTATTCTACTTTTGTGAAAGGTTTTCTGGGTTAGGAGTAGATTTTGTTTTTAATTATATCACCCCAAAAATTTCAATAAAGGGAGTTCTTAGACTGAATTCTGCTGCTCATTCCATATACTTATTAGCAAGTAGGCACAAGCTGTTCTGTAAAATCAGTCGCTGTCTTTTTAGTCATTCTAGCAAGCACCTTGAATGAAAGTTTTATTTGCAGAGCCTATATAATATGATAGCAGCAGGATTTAGCTAAACTTCTTTTAGCTGTCAAGGAACAAAATTTTTTGTTACATAATTGAATACAGGGTACAATTCAGTGTGCTTCAAATTTTAAAGTACATGCAAATCTTGTTCAAATACAGATCATTAAAATACAAGTATTATTCAATAGGTGTGGGGCAGAGACTGAGATCCTGCATTTCTAACCCAATACCTGGTATTCCCAGTGCTTCTTAGTCCAGACCACACACTGAATATCAGTGTATAGACCACCAGCCTGGCTAGATTCTTAACATCCTGTTTATGTAGGAGCAGAAGGACCTATACAGTCTTCTTAGCCAACCACATATCTTGAACACCAACTGTTTTAGAGTTCTCTGGAGAAACAGAACCAACAAGATATATGTGTGTGTGTGTATGTGTGTGTGTACACAATGTACAGACACACACACACATGATTTATTATAAAGAACTGGCTCATGCATGGGGTGGGGGTTGGCAAGTCCAAACTCCGAAGGGCAGGCCATGGGCTAGAAATTCTCGTAAAGGTGATGTTGAAGTCTTTAGTCCAAATTTCTGGCTGGCTTGAAATTCAAGTAAGAACCAATGTTGAGGATGAGGTAGAAATTCTTCTGATCTCTGAAACCCTCAGTTCTTGTTTTTAAGACTTCCAACTGATTGGATGAGGAGATTACCCACTTGTTAAAGGCAATCTCCTTTATTGGTTGTAGATACAGTCAACTGACTGCAGATGCAAATTCAAACTATGAAATACCTTCACGGTAATAATTAGGGCAATGTTTGACCAAACAGCTGGACACTATAACCCAGAAAACTAGACACATGAAATTAAGCATTACACCAACTGAAAATTTCTAACATTTCTTATGCTATTTAAAAACACATTTAGTGTTGATAGGAAATAAAACTAAAGCAATAATAATAGCTGCCTCTATAGTGTCTTGAGTGTAGAGTTGCTTAGAATCGTGCAAATAGAAACCCTTTACCCCTGGACTGTGTATCTCAGAGTACTTGAAATGTTAGCTCACGTATCTATATGATGGATTATCTGAATGTAGACCATACTCGTTCCAGCCGTAAGTTTCTAAGCTTTATCCTCTTCTTTTCCCTCTTTTCTTTCTCTCTTTTCCTCATTACCCTCCTTTATTCCCACTTCAAATTCTGGCCCTAGTGTCTTTGTTCTCAACCAAAGCTGTATGGTGTGCAACCTGGATAACTTTTTTAATAATCCTGATTCTAGGCTCCTCTCCAGAACAATTAAATGTGAATCTCTGGAATTGGATCCTCAGGTATTTGTATTTTGTAAACTCTTTCTAGGTAATTCTAATATGCATAACAGGATTGAGAACCATGACTCTGTGTGAAGGATTCTCATACTTGGCTACATGTTGGAATCTCCTGAAAAGCTTTTAAAAAACACACTTGGGTCCTTCCCTCAGAGATCCTGTTTTAATTGTTCTGGAGTGTGTCCTGGGCATTAGTACTTTTAAGAGTTTCCCAGACAATACTAATGTGCCTCAAAATTTGAAAATTTCTATTCTAGTGATTGGGAATTAGTGAGGTAAATATGATTTGTATGAAGATTATTGACTTGTTTTATTGTATAGTTTAGGATTGGAGTTCTCAAAAATTCAATTGCATAACAATCTCCTGTGTTAATTGTTGACCGTGCATATCAGAATCTCTACAGATAGGTTGAGAAAGGGTTTATTAGTCTGTATTTTTAAGAAGATAAACAGTTGATACTGACAGCCTTTGTGAGCCTACTTGAGTATTCCATGAGAGTAGAACTGGCTGCCTATGTGCCGTCTATCTGGTAGCATTTGAGGTTCACACTTGAGACTCCCCTGTCCACCAATACCTGCTTTACTGGACTGGCTATGTGGGTTAAAATCTCCCTACTGGACTCACTTCTTAAGAGAAGGGATACTTTACCAAATACATGTAAAAAGGTCAGTATATTACCTGGAAGCAACTCATTGTTACTATTTTTACTTGTTGGTTGGTGGATTTCCTATAAAATACATGATTTTAAGGGAATGGAATGTAAGTAAAAGCTAAGTGTATATATATATATATTTTTTTAATCATCTGAATATATTATTTTTTTAATAATTCAATTTGAGATATATTCATATACCATACAGTTATACAAAGCATACAATCAGTAGTTCACAGTACCACCATATAGTTGTGCGTCCATTACCAAAATCAGTTTTTGAACATTTTCATTACCACACACACAAAAGTGATAAGGATAAAAGTTAAAGTGAAAAAGAACAATTAAGGTAAAAAAGATCACTGGGTGGTTTTTTTGTTTGTTTGTTTGTTTTGCCTCCTTTTTTCTACTCATCCATCGATACACTGGACAAAGGGGAGTGTGATCCACCTGGCTTTCCCAATCACATTGTCACCCCTCATAAGCTACAGTTTTTTACAGTCATCTTCAAGAATCAAGGGTTCTGGGTTGTAGTTTGATAGTTTCAGGTATTCACTGCTAGCTATTCTAATTCATTGGAACCTAAAAACTTATCTATATTATGCATAAGAGTACCCACCAGAGTGACCTCTTGGCTCCTTTTGGAATCTCTCAAACACTGAAACTTATTTCATTTCATTTCACATCCCCTTTTTGGTCAAGAAGATGCTCTCCATCCCACGATTCTGGATCTAGATTCCTCCCTAGGAGTCATATTCCACATTGCCAGGGGTATTTACACCCCTGGGTATCAGATCCCATGTACGGGGGAGGGCAATGATTTCATCTGCCAAGTTGGCTTAGCTAGAGAGAGAGGGCCACATCTGAGCAACAAAGAGGCATTCAGGAGGAGACTCTTAGGCACAATTATAGGCAGGCCTAGCCTCTCCTTTGCAGCAACAGTCTTCCCAAGGGCAAGTCCCATGATTGAGGGCTCAGCCCATCAAACCACCAGTCCCCAATGTCTGTGAGCACATCAGCAACCATCGAGATGGGGAACCCCAACACCCCATGCCTTCTCCCCAACAATGTTCACATTAGTGGTAGCATATAATATTTCTCTTTTTGTGCCTGGCTTATTCGCTTAGCATTATGTCTTCAAGGTTCATCCAAGTTGTCATATGTTTCACGACATCGTTCCTTCTTACTGCTGCATAGTATTCCATTGTGTGTATATACCACATTTTATTTATCCACTCATCTGTTGAAGGACATCTGGGTGTTTCCATCTCTTGGCAATTGTGAATAATGATGCTATGAACATTGGCGTGCAGATATCTGCTTGCGTCACTGTTTTCAGATCATCCGGGTATATACCAAGAAGTGCAATTGCTGGATCAAAGGGTAACTCTATATCTAGTTTTCTAAGGAATTGCCAGACTGTCTTCCAGAGTGGCTGAACCATTATACAGTCCCACCAACAATGAATAAGAGTTCCAATTTCTCCACATCCTCTTCAGCATTTGTAGTTTCCTGTTTGTTTAATGGCAGCCATTCTAATTGGTGTGAGATGGTATCTCGTTGTAGTCTTAATTTGCATCTCTCTAATAGCTAGTGAAGCTGAACATTTTTCATGTATTTCCCCTTCAGAAAACTGTCTCTTCATATCTTTTGCCCATTTTATAATTGGGCTGTCTGTACTATTGTCATTGAGTTGTAGGATTTCTTTATATATGCAAAATATCAGTCTTTTGTGAGATACATGGTTTCCAAAATTTTTTTCCCATTGAGTTGGCTGCCTCTTCAACCTTTTTGACAAATTCCTTTGAGGTACAGAAACCTCTAAGCTTGAGGAATTGCCATTCATCTATTTTTTCCTTTGTTGCTTGTGCTTTGGGTGTAAGGTCTAGGAAGTGACCTCGCTAAGTATATTTTAACAATAGAGTCAAGACTTTCTAAAAAATAATACACCAAAAAGAAGAGGAAGGCCAGGCAGGGTGCCATAGTGGGAAATTCTGGGCTTCCAGAGTAATGTGGTAATCAGACACCCAGAGGAAGGGATGGGTATGGAAGTTGTGGGGGTGGAGGAAATAAGTGGATAGAGGAGGCACCTGTTGTAATTTGGACTTAAAAGACAAAAATGATAAAGGAGTGAGGAAGAAAAAGACATGCACATTTACCTATTTGAATATTTGGTCTCCTGCTAAATAACAACCATTTATGGAGGATCTTGATTATGCTAGGCACTGTAGTGAGCATGGTACATTGGATCTCATCGCAATACTCACAACACCTCTATGTGGTAGGCTGTAGTAAAAAAACAAAGAAAACAAAAAACTTAAGCCCAGAGAGGTTACATAATCTGCCTAAAGTTAGTAAGGAGCAGGGCTGGGATGTAAACTCAGGCCAAATACTGTTACATTTTACATTCCCAGCAGCAGTGAATAAGTGTTCCTATTTACCCACATCCTCTCCAACACTTGTAGTTTTTCTATTTCTTTAATAGTGACCATTCTAGTAGGTGTGAAATCATATCTCATTCTGGTTTTGATGTGCATTTCCCTAATAACTAGTGATGTTGGACATCTTTTTATGTGCTTTTTTACCCATTTGTATTTCCTCTTTGGAAAAATGTCTATTCATGTCTTTTATGCATTTTTTAATTGGCTTGTTTGTCTTTTTATTATTGAGTTGTAGGATTTCTTTATATATCCTGGATATTAAACACTTATTGGATATGTGGTTTCCAAATATTTTCTCCTGTTGAGTAGGTTGCCTTTTCAATTTCTTGACAAATTCCTTTGAAGCACAGAAGTATTCAGTTTTGAAGAGGTCTCATTTATCTATTTTTTCTTTTGTTGCTTATGCTTTAGATATAAGGCCTAAGAAACCACTGCCTACCACTAGAAGTTGAAGATGCTTTCCTACATTTTCTTCTAGGAGTTTATGACACTAACACTTATAATTTAGGTCTTTGATCCATTTTCAGTTAATTTTTGTATAAAATGTGAGATAGGGGTCCTCTTTCATTCTTTTGGATATTGAGATCAAGTTCTCCCAGAACCATTTGTTGAAGAGACTGTTTGTTCCAGTTGAGTGGTGTTGGAAGCCTTATCAAAAATCAGTTGACCAGGGGATGGGACAATATGGCAGCATTGGGAGGTGTAGAATTTAGTTAGTCCCCTGGAACAATAGCATATAGCCAGGAACAACTAGTTAATAGTCTGGAACAACTGTAGAGAGACATCTGTGACCAAACACACATCAGACACCAGTCTGGAATGGGTGGAAGAGCTGAGATCACAGTATAGAACTGTAAGTAAAGCTCCCCAAACTGCGGAGCTGGGCACCCTTCCCCCACCAGCATGGTAGGCTAAGCTGAAACATCCCTGTGGAAAAAAGAAGCAGTCTCTACTAGGAGGAAGGGAAGGTACCTCAACCCAGCTATGGCTGTGGAATTTTAATTAACAAATTTGGACTACTGAATACAAGTTATAAGCACAGATAAACCCCAAAGGAAAGGAACCCAAGGCTTCTCTCAGCAGAGAGGAGGCAGGGCTGATGAGGAAAAAAAAAAACATAAATTAATAAAAACAGAGTATTTTGAAGTCAGCTGAGCTCAGAATACTTCAAAAAGGGCTCTGTGCCAAGAAAAGCAGCACATAAAACCAGACACCAACTCTGTTTCTTGACTGGTAACTGGGGGGCTGGGGACTGGCTCTGAAAAGGGGTTTTATTTCTTTTTTCCTTTTTTTTCCCTCTCATTCTAAGTAGCCCATTAGAGAAAGCCTCAGGCATTTTCAGTTGTCAGCACTGACCCAGGCAATGGTGGAGTTAAGATAGAGAGACAAAGGAAGGAGTCAAATATAGGAGATAAATCCTTAAAGGGCTTATTTTCCCTCAGAAAAGTGTGAGGCAGGGCCCAGCTCAAGTGGCTGCCCTCCCTCAGAGAACTGAGAGCCTAGGGCCTGGGGCAGGGGGGTGGGGAGAACACAAACAGCTTAAACTTGGCTGCTGACACTCTCAGCTCCTAGCAGAGACAGGGTCTACTGAGAATTAAAGGTGATGTACCTCTTTACACTGGTGGGGAGCTGCGGGCTAACAAGTGCCACTTGCTGGGCAGGATAGGAAAAGCACAACATCTAGAGGACTCACAGGAAAGTCTGACAACTTGCTGGGCCTCATCCACATGGAAACCTGCTACAGATTACACATTCCAGAGACTAGGGCCTGCCTGGTCTGGGAAAATCTGATTGGGGTAATCAAGGAAACCAGATGCATAGACAACAAAAAATTATGAATCACACTAGACAAAATGAAGTTATGGCCCAGCCAAAGGAACAAACTTACACTTCAACTGAGATACAGGAATTGAAACAATTAATTATTAAACAAATCTCCTCAATCAATTAAAAGAATCAAATCAATGAATTGAGGGAAGATACGGCAAGAGAGATGAAGGATATAAAGAAGACATTTGGCGAACATAGGAGGAACTTGAAAGTATGAAAAACAATTGGCAGAACTTAAGGGAATAAAAGGCACAGTAGAAGAGAGGAAAATCACAATGGAAACATACACCAGCAGATTTGAAGAGGCAGAAGAAAGGATTCAGGAACTAGAGGGCAAGACATCTAAAATCCAACACCCAAAAGAACAGATAGGAAAAAGAATGTAAAAATATGAGCAGGGTCTCAGGGAATTGAATGACAACAAGAAATGCATGAATATGTGTGTCATGGGTGCCCCAGAAAGGGAAGAGAATGGAAAAGTGGAAGAAACAATAATGGAGGAAATAAGTACTGAAAATTTCCTATCTGTTATGAAAGACATAAAATTACAGATCCAAGAAGCACAGTGTCTCCCAAACAGGATAGATCCAAATAGATCAAATGTCAAAGACAAAGAGAGAATTCTGAAAGCAGCAAGAAAAAAACAATCCATTATATACAAAGGAAGATCGATAAGACTATGTGCAGATTTTTCAGAAGAAACCATGGAGGTGAGAAGGCAGTGGCATGAAATATTTAAGATACTGCAAGAGAAAAACTGCCAACCATGAATTCTATATCTGGCAAAACTGTCCTTCAAAAATGAGGGAGAGTTTCAAATATTTTCAGACAAACAAACACTGAGAGAGTTGTGATCAAGTGACCTGCTCTACAAGAAATAGTAAAGGGAGCACTACAGGCAGATAGGAAAAGACAGGAAAGAGAGGTTTGGAAAAGACTGTGGAAATGAAGACTATCAGTGAGAGTAAAAAGAGAAAGGGAAAATAAAATGAAATAAGATATGACATATAAATTCCAAAAGTCAAAATGGTAGACAGTAGACATTATGTTGAGTGAAATTAGCCAAAAAAAAAAGGATGGGTACTCTATGAACTCACTAATAAGAACTAACACTGATGAGCAAAATTTGAGAGTTAAAGTGGAGAACACAGGTTATCAGGAAATAGAAGGAAGTTAAAAATTGGGCATTTGATGCTGAAAGAGTACATAAGGGTAAACAGGATTGATTGTATAGATCCAGAAATGGATAGCATGATACTGTGTGATGGTAGCACAATATTTTAAGTACTTTGAACAAAGATGAGTGTGAATATGGTTGAAAGAGGAAGGCTAGGGGCATGTATGACACCAGAAGGAAAGAGAAGATAAAGACTGGGATTGTATATCTTAGTGAAACCTAGAATGGTCAATGGTGATTAAAAGTACAAATACAAGAATTTTTCTTAAAGAGGGAGAACAAATGAACGTCAGCATTGCAAGGTGTTGAAAATTGGATGGTCCAAAGGAAAAAAATACAATCATTGCAAATTTGAGTCTATAGTTAATGGTAGCATTGTAAGATGCTTACATTAATTGTAAAAAGGGCAATATACCAAAGCTAAATGTCTTTAAGAGGGGGTTACAAGGGAGTGATATGGGATTCTTGGTGGTGGTAGTATTGTCTGACCTTTTCATTGTAGTTTATTTTTATTTTTTTTCTATCTTTTATATTTTTATTCTTTATTTTTTTCCTTCTTTTCCTCTTTCTTTGTGGAACAAATGGAAATGTCCTCATATATGTTGTGGAGGTGAATTCATAACTATGTGACTCTACTGGGAATCATTGATTGTTTACTTAGAATGGGTTATATTGTGTGTGAATAGAACTGTTTAAAAAAATAGAGGAATACAAGTGCTGGAGAAAATGTGGAGAGAGGGATGTACCTATTCACTGTTGGTAGGGAAGTAGAGGGGTGCAGCCCATCTGGAGGGTGGTGTGGTGGTTCCACAGAAAGCTAACTATGGGGGTTGCTATATGTCCTGCAACCTTGTTATTGTGTATATACTTGGAAGAACTGAGAGCAGGGACATGAATGGACATTGCACACTGGTATTTATGGTGGCATTATTCACAATTCACAACAGATGGAGGTGACCTAAGGGTACATCAACTGAAAAATGGAATGGTGAACTGTGGTGTATACATTCAATGGAATATTGAGCAGTGGCAAGAAGAAATGAAGTTATGAGGTATGCAACTAGATGAATGGAACTTGAGGACAGTATGTTGAGTGAAATAATTCAGAATCAAAAAGATGAACATTATAACACCTCACTAATATGGACTAACTATAATGTGCAAACTCTGAGAATTGAATCTGAGAGCATAATTATCAAGGGAAGACTTACGGTAAAGGTTCCTAGATTGTAAGCACTTATAGCGGTCACATCTATTCATGAATTGTAATTGTTATTTCTAAATTCTGAGATGATCAACTGTTTGTGTATAACCTGGTCAGTCCCTGGAACTTCGGGTATCTGCGTGATACCTGAGATTTAGAGCCAGAGTTTGGCAGCAATGGATGTCAGCATTATCCCACACAGCAAATGATAAAGAAGCTGAAAAAGAGATCAGACTTTAATTAGAGATATGAGAAAAATAGACTTGGTTAAGACTAAGGTAAGCAGACTAAAGGGAAAAGGATGATATTAACTGTGTTTTAAAACTTTAACTTCCATGTGAGACCAAGGGAATTTATATTTATTTCGTGGAAAATCTATATTTTCTGTAGCATGTTGTTCTAGTTTGCTAATGCTGTCGGAAAGCAAAACACCAGAAATGGATTGGCTTTTACAGAGGGGGTTTATTTGACTACACAGTTACAGTCTTAAGGCCATAAAGTGTCCAAAGTAATGCATCAACAATCAGGTATCTTCACTGGAGGATGGCCAGTGGCGTCCGGAAAATCTCTGTTAGCTGGGAAGGCACGTGGCCAGTGGCTGCTCCAAGTTCTGGTTTCAAAATGGCTTTCTCCAAGGATGTTCCTCTCTAGGCCACAGCTCCTCTTCAAAATGTCACTCTCAGTTGCTCTTGGGGCATCCTCTCTTAGCTTCTCCAGAGCAAGAGTCTGCTTTCAACGGCTGTCTTCAAACTGTCTCTCATCTCCAGCTACTCTCTCAGCTTCTGTGCATTCTTCAAAGCCTCCCTCTTTGCTGTCGCAAGCTTGCTCCTCTGTCGAGCTTATATAATGCTCTAGTAATTTAATTCAGATCTGCCCTGAATGGGTGGGGCAACACCTCCATGGAAATTATCCAACCAGGGTCATCACCCAGAGTTGGGTGGGGTGCATCTCTGTGGAAACACTCAAAGAATTACAATCTAATCAACACTGATTCATCTGCCCACACAAGATTGCATCAAAGATAATGGTGTTTTGGGGGGCATAGTATATTCAAACCAGCACACATGTTATATAATTTAATTTGCATGGTCCATTTATTCAAACACCATAATTACATGGAACCTTGAATGGGGGGGGGGGGATCTGGTTGGTTTGTACAGGTTCGCATAAAGCCCCAATAAATCCCAGAGTAATTTGGGCAGAGAATAAAAATGTATTTGCAAAGCCCCCTTGAGGGACTATGGGAAAATATGGAAATATTAAATTTCCCCACCTGGGAAATTCCTCATATTTTTGCAAGCATTGGGGACTGCCATTGCAGTGGACGAAGCCCTTGATCTTGGAGTTTGCCCATATGAAGTTTGTTACTGCAAAGGAGAGGCTAAGCCTACTTATAATTTTGCCTAAGAGTCACCTCTTAGAACCTCTTTCATTGCTCAAATGTGGCCTCTCTCTCTAGGCCAACACTGCAGGTAAACTCAATGCCCTCTCTCCTACATGGGACATGACTCCTAGGTATGTAAATCTCCCTGGCAATGTGGGACATGACTTACAGGGATGAGCCTCAACCCAGCATCGTGATTGAGAAAGACTTCTTGACAAAAAGAGGGAAGAGAAATGAGACAAAATAAAGTTTCAGTGGCAGAGAGAATTCAAATGGAGTCAAGAGGTCATTCTGGAGGTTATTCTTATGCATTTTATAGATATCCCTTTTTAGTTATTAGTGTATTAGAATAGCTAGAAGGAAGTACCTGAAACTGTTGAACTGCAATCGAATATCGTTGATTCTTGAAGACAGTTGTATAACTATACAGCTTATATGGTGTGACTGTGTGATTGTGAAAACATTGTGGCTCACACTCCCTTTATCCAGTGTATGGATAGTTGAGTGGAAAAAAAGATGAAAAAAGTAAATGAATAATGGTGGGGAGGGAAGATGTATGAGATGTTTTGGGTGTTCTTTTGTACTTTCATTTTTATTTTATTCTTATTTTCATTTTATTTTTTGGAGTAATGAAAATGTTCAAAAAATTGATTGTGGTGATAGAGACACAATTATATGATGATACTGTGAACAAATGAGTGTACACTTTAGATGATGGTATGGTATGTGAATATCTCTCAATAAAATTGCATTAAAAATTGATTGACCTTAGATCTGAAGGGGTATCTCTGAATTCTCAATTCAGTTCCACTGATCACTATGCCTATCTTTATGCCAGTAGCATGCTGTTTTGACTACTGTAGCTTTGTAATCTGCTTTAAATTAAGGAAGCCTGAGTCCTCCAACTTCATTCTTCTTTTTCAAGGTGCATTTGGCTATTCAAGGCCACTTACCCTTCCAAATAAATTTGATAATTGGCTTTCTGCAAAATAGGATGTTGGAATTTTGATTGGTATTGCCTTGAATCTGTGCATCAGTTTGGGTAGAATTGTCTTCTTAACAACGTTTAGCCTTCCAATCCATGAACACAGAATGTTCTTCCATTTAGTTGGATCTTCTTCTATTTGTTTTATAGGTTTCTGAATGTAGGTCCTTACATCTTTGGTTAAGTTTTTTCCTAGATATTTGATTCTTCTAGTTGTTATTTTAAATGGAATCTTTTTCTTAATTTCCTCTGTGGACAGCTCATTACTAGTGTATAAAAACACTACTGATGTTTGCATGTTGATCTTGTATCCTGCCACTTTTCTGAACTTGTTTATTAGCTCTAGTAGCTATGCCATAGATAGGATCATGTGGTCTGCAAATAGTGAAAGTTTTATTTCTTCCTTTCCAATTTGTATATCTTTTATTCCCTTTTCTTCCCTAATTGCTCTAAATAGAACTTCTAGCACAATGTTGAATAACAGTTGTGAAAGTGGGCATCCTTATCTTGTTCCTGATCTTAGAGGGAAAGCTTCAGTCTCTCACCATTGAGAATGATGTTAGCTGTGGGCTTTTCATGTATGCCCTTTATCAGGTTGAGGAAGTTACCTTTGAGTCCTACCTTTCAAAGTATTTTTATCAAGAAAGGATGCTTGATTTTGTCAAATGCCTTTTCTTTTGTTATTGTAGTGTATTAAATTAACTGATTTTCTTGTGGTAAACCAGCCTTGCATATCTGGAATGAAATCCACTTGGTCATTATGTATAATTCTTTTAATGTGTTGCTGGATTCAATTTTCAAGTATTTTGTAGGCTTTTTGCATCTATATTCATTGAAGAGATTGGTCTGTAAATTTCTTTTCTCATAGTATCTCTGCTAGGCTTCAGTATTAGGGTGATGTTGGCTTCATAGAATGAGTTATATAGTGTTGCCTCCTCTTCAATTTTTTGGAAGACTTCAGCAGGATTGGTATTAATTCTCCTTGAAATAATTGGGAGAATTCATCTATGAAGTCATCTGCTTTTCTTTTGTGGGAGGTTTTTGATGACTGATTCAATCTCTTTACTTGTGACTGGTTTGCTGAGGTCTTCTCTTTATTTTAGAGCCAATATAGATTGTTTGTGTGTTTCTAGGAAAATGTCCATTTCATCTACATTGTCTAATTTGTTGTCATACAGTTGTTCATAGTATCCTGTTATGATCTTTTTTTATTTCTGTGGAGCAATTAGTAATGACCCCTCTCTCATTTCTGATTTTATCTATTTGCATCCTCTCTCTTGTTGTCTTTGTCAGTCCAGTTAAGGGTTTCTTGATTTTATTGATCTCAAAGAATCAACTTTTAGTTTTACTGATTCTCTTGTTTCTTTGTTCTCAGTTTCATTTATTTCTGCCCTAAATTTTTGTTATTTCTTTCCTTCTGCTTGTTTTGGGATTAGTTTGCTGTTCTTTCTCTGCTTTCTCCAAATGTTCAGTTTGGTCTTTGCTTTTAGCTCTTTCTTCCTTTTTAATTTAGGTGTTTAGAGCTGTAAATTTCCCTCTCAGCATTGCCTTCATTGCATCCCATGCATTTTGATATGTTGTGTTTTGTTTTTGTTTATCTCAAGACATATACCGGTTTTTTCCTGCAATTTCTTATTTGACTTACTGATTGTTTGAGAGTGTTGTTTAACCTCCATATATTTGTGAATTTTTCAGTTCTCTGTTGTTACTTTCCAGCTTTATTCCATTATAATCCAAGAAGTACTTTGTATAATTTCAGTCTTTTTAAATTTATTGAGACCTGTTCTCTTCTCCAGCTTGTGATTTATCCTGGAGAATGATCAATGAGCACTTGAGAAGAATGTATATCCTGCTCTTTGAGGATGCAATGCTCTATATGTGTCTGTTAGGTCTAGTTCATTTACCATATTATTTAAGTTCTCTGTTTTCTTTTTGATCCTTTGTTTAGATGTTCTATCTATTAATGAGTGTGATGTGTTGAAGTCTCCCACTATTCTTGTAGAGATGTCTATTACTCCCTTCAGTTTTGCTAGTGTTTGTCTCATGTATTTTGGGGTACTATGGTTAGATGCATAGATATGTATGAATGTTATTTCTTCTTGAATTGCCCCTTTTATTAATATATAATGTCCTTCTTTGTCTTATAACATTTATGCATTCAAAGTCTATTTTGTCTGATATTAGTATAGCTACCCTAGATTTTTGTGTTTCTTATTGTTTGTTTTGTTTTGTTTTTTGTTTGTTGTTTGTTTGTTTGTTGTCATTGGTTACTGCTTGCATGGAATATCTTTCTCCAGCCTTTCACTTTCAACCTATTTGGGTCTAACATTAGTCTCTTATAAACAGCAAATAAATTGATTATATATTTTTTAATCCATTCTTCCAATTGTGTCTTTTGATTGGGGAGTTTAATCCATTAACATTCAGTGTTATTATAATAAAGGCAGTACTTACTTCAACTATTTTATCCTTTGGCTTTTATTTTTCAGATATATTTTTTTCTCTCTTTTTATCCTTTTGGTTGTCGTTACTTTCATTTCTATACTCTTCTCCAATCCTCTCTCTTTTCTTTTCTTTTCAGCCTTCCAATTTCCCTTTCGTATTTCTTGTAGGGAAGGTAAGGTCTCTTGATAACAAACCCTCCATTTCTGTTTATTAGTGAATATTTTAAACTCTCCCTCATTTTTGAATGAGAGCTTTACTGGATAAAGAATTCCTGGCTGGAATTTTTTCTCTTTCAGTATCTCAAAGATATCCCACTGCCATCTCACCTCCATGGTTTCTGATGAGAATTCAGACCATAGTCTTATTTGGTTTCCATTGTATGCGGTGAATTGCTTTTCTCTTGCTGCTTCCAGAATTCTCTCTTTATTGTTGGCATTTGACAGTCTAATTAGTATGTACCTTGGAGTGGGTCTATTTGAATTTATTCTGTTTGGAGTACATTGGATTTCTTGGATCTTCATAGTTTTCTTCGTATGCTTTCAAATTCTTCTTTATACTCACCCAGTGTATTCTTATCCTTTATCTCTTTAGCCATCTCCTTAAATTGATTTGGGAAATTTGATTTGACCTTCTTTGATAAGTTCCAAATTCTGTATCTCATCTGATTTTTAATTTATTCCTTTGACTGGACCATATCTTCCTGATTCCTGGTTTGGCTTGTGATTTTTTGCTGATATCTGGGCATCTGATTATCTTGATGGCTTTATTCTGAAGGTTGGTTTCTCTCTTTTGTCTAGGATTTTGTTGTTGAATGAGTTTGTGATAAGGCTGTTCTTTGACAGATGGTTTGCCAGTATTTCCCAGTCAAAACAGGGCAAGGTACCTGTAACGTGTGTGCAGACCAGATCTAAAGGGCCTTGGGGAGGTGGTCAGGAAAGACTCCAAAACTCCTTTTGTCCTTGCTCTTTCCTGACCTGCCCAGCAGATGGTGCTCTTTGGCAGCCTGTTCCCCTCAGCCCTAAGAAGTCAGGCTATTTTTGTCCTTTTGCCAATTCTGCCTCTGACAGGGTCAAAGCAATGGTGCTTGGTGGTGTCTGACCAGGACAGGCTGGAACAGCAGGATCCCTCATTCCAACTTTGCCAGCCAGTATCTGGCTCAGTACTGGGCTGTGTCCCCATCTGTACTTGGGATAGAGGACTCCCTAGGCCATCCCAATGCGCAGCAGCCCCAGACAAGAATCAAACCACCAGCCACTGCTTTCCTTCAGTATGAGAGAAGGGCGCCAGGAGCCACGATGGAATTACTCAGTTTCTGATCATGGTTTCTCAGTCTCTTTGTCCTGCACTTCCCTGGATATTGTACAGATCTCCCCTGTTCTCCAAAGTCCCTGAAAAGTAGATTTGAATGGATTCTGCCTAGATACTTGCTGCTTGGGGAGAGAAGTAAGTTCTTCAGTTCTCTCCTGATTCCTCCATTTTCTCAGAAGACTATAAATTTTTACTGCACCTATTCCAATATCTTAATCAGTGGTGGGAGAATGTTCAAAGTTTGTAGGGAGGCCCTGGCTCATTAAGATGACACTTCAGAGCATTAAACAACCGGAAAAACTGGCAGAAACATCTTTCTCAAAGTTCCAGTGAACGTTCTGCAGTAACAGGGCAAACATGTAATCAAGAAAAGGGCTACTTCAGTGCGGTACGATCTTGGGGCACTCTGGCTTGTCCCTTGCCTACTCCTCACCAGCTTGGTGTGGAACTGGTCTACTCTCTTAGTGTGATTCACTGGTCTGGTTCTGAAGGGAGCAGAATAACAGTTGTGCATGTAATAGGTGCAGTATGTTTAATGTTGACTGGAGAAACTCACAATCCCAGAACTTGCCCTCTTTTTGAAGGCAGCTCACGAGCTCTCCTACAGAATGCTGTGGGAGAGCAGTCAAGTCATGCTGCCTGAAGCAGGGGATTGAGGGCTATAGGACATACAGTACAGTGCCCAGGAGTGTGAGGAAACTGTTTCCTAGGGAAAGGGGGACATACATATTTGTGTAAACAGGGGATTCCTAGGGCCACATAAACATGCCCAAGACAGGAAGCATGCATGGAATGGATCAGGAAGCCCCTCCATTTTGGCCTGGAGCAATTCTCTAAACTCATGGTATAGATGAAACTTGAAGGAAAGGACTTGCACAGGTCAATCTGCAAAGATCAGGAAAGGTCTTTTCTTTTCTTTTCTTTTCTTTTTTTTTTTAACCTTCTTTTTCTTTTTTGTTAGCTCCTGGTATTCAAGGAAAGTTCTATCATAATACTAGCAAGATACAAGCTTAAGGAATAGATGTCTCAGACCTTAAATTCCAGTGATAACATATTAAAATATCAAAATATCTAGGTTCAACAAATGTTACAAAACATATAAAGAAACAGGAAGTGATGGCTCTGGCAAAGGAGAAAATTAAAGCTTTGGAAACCACCAATGAGGAGGACCAGATCTGGGAAATACCAGACAAGGACTTTCAAAAAACGGTGATAAGCAGGATAAACCCAAACAGACCCCATGCCACTGCATATTATAATCATACTGTCAAAAACCAGAGATAAAGAGAGAACTCTGAAGGACACAAGAGAGAAGAATTGTGTCACATAAGCATCAATAAGATTAAGTGCTGAGGGTCACTTTGAAGAAAGCACAGGAGCTGCAGATGAGAGACAGTTTGAAGACAGCCATTGAAAGCAGACTCTTGCTCCGGAGAAGCTGAGAGAGGAAAAATATCCCAAGTGCAACTAAGAGTGACATTTTTGAGGAACTGCAGCCTAGAGAGGAACATCCTGGGAGAAAGCCATTTTGAAACCAGAACTTTGGAGCAGACACCAGCCATGTGCCTTCCCAGCTAACAGGTTTTCCAGACACCATAGGCCATCCTCCAGTGAAGGTACTCGGTTGCTGATGTGTTACCTTGGACACTTTATGGCCTAAATAAACCCCTTTTATAAAAGCCAATCTGTCTCTAGTGTTTTCCATTCCAGCAGCATTAGCAAACTAGAACAGATAAGTAAATATAAACTCCAGTGGTATTGTCTTTTTGGTTTTGACTCCACTTTTTACTTCACACAGAATCTAAAAGACAAATGCATAAAATTTAATGATATATAAGTGATTTTGGACTCATAGCATATAAACATGTAAATTTGTGACAAGAACTACATAAAGGTAGGGGCACAGAGTATAGAAACATATTTTGTATATAGTATTGAAGTTAAATTGATATCAGAGCAAATGAAATTGTTATAGGTTTAGGATATTAAATTGAAGCCCCACAGTAACTACAAATAAAATATTACAGAATATGCAAACTCAGAGAGAGAGAAACTTGAGTACAGGTTACCAGGGGCAGGGAGCATGGGGAATGGGGAGTCAGTGCTTAAGGGGTGCAGAGTTTTCAGTTGGGTAGATGGGAAAGTTTTAGTAATGAAAAGTGGTGACAGTACCGCAATATTGTGAATGTGATTAATCCCATTGAATGGTATGCTCGGGAATGGTTGAGATGGGAAAGTTTACATGGTGTATATGTCCCCACAATTAAAAAGAAAGAAAGAAAGCAACTAAAGAGACAATTACAGTTAAATGCAATACATGATCCTGGATGGGCCCTAGCAAGGAAGACAAAAGGCTCAAAGGAACATTATTGCAACATATGAAAAAATTGGAATATAAACTGTAAGCATTATATCAATGTTAACATGTTGAACTTGATTTGAATCTTGTTCTTAGGAAATGTACATGACAGTATTAAGCACACAAGGTAATGATGTATACAGCCTACACTGAAGTGTTCAGAAAAAGGATTGAGAAATAGATCAATAGATTGATAGATACATGGATAGATACATAGATAGAAAAATAGATAGACATAGATAATTAGATTTATAGATAGAATGATACAGCAAATGTGAAATGTTAACATTGGTGGGTCTGGATATTTGGGGTGAAGGGCTCTTTTGGAGTTCTCTGTGTGGAGTTTGTATTACTCTTGTAACTGTCATGTAAGTTTGAAAGTACTTCAAAATAAAAAGTTTTTTTAAAAAATTTGTTGGAATAGAGCACATAGGCATTTGGAATTTGTAAGACCTGTGCCTGTCAAATTTTAAGGTTTATGAGTTTTATGCACATAAATGAAAGTTAATAATGTATAAGCTTTTTAATCTGTCAAGGAGCACAGCCAATATTTAAACTCAGTCATAGGTGAATTCTTCTTTTCCACTACATTATGCCACCTTTATCAAGATATTACACAATTTATGTCATGTAAACTAGTGTTATGGTATTTGAATTAAAATTAACTATAACTATGAAAGTTCCAATAAGTTGTTTTTGTGTTGTAATTCAAGCAAATAAATTATATAGACACATTAATTTCCATGTTTCAATAGAAAATTAAAGATTAGAAAGGATCTTAATAGTAATAAACTCTGACCTTCTTATTTACAGATAAGGAAACTGAGGCCTAGGTATGTTAAGTGCCTTCCCCAAGATCATACAGTTAATAATGGCAGAATTACATCTAGACACAGGCCTATTGATTCATGGCCTAGTCCTCTCTCTTCTACTCCTTACTATTCAAAAGCATCATCCATGACCAGTAACATGACATCATCTGGGAGAGGGTTCAGTACTTCTCAAATTTCAATGTACAATTTTTATAAAAAGCTGTCAACCTTCTGGAATGTCTAAAAATGCAGATTTAGTATGCCTGGGATGAGGTATGGGATGCTGCATTTTTAACAAGTTTTCAATTGGTGCCTATCCTGATGATACCTAGATACACTTGGAGTAACACCACCATGTTGATGGATTGATTGAGGCCTCTTTCTCTTTAAGGCTCACTTTTCTTTAGCAAAGGAAAGGAATCTGCTCTGGCTGTGATGGAGACTTAAGTCTAAATGTTGTCCAAGAGATGGCTTCTATAGGCATACATATTCTTCATCAGTCAGTTCCATCAATTTAGACATACTTGAGAAATAATGAAAAGTGTTGACTCCCTAGTTGCCAAAAAGGCTAATGAAAAAGATGTGTATTGATTATTATTTATATTTGGCTGATAAGTTATATCAAAAGACTATTAAAAAAGAATAAAACTCTACTTAACACTCAAAAGATGTAGTGTGACATCTAAATCAAAAATACTGCTCAGGGCTAATTTGAATATGTTTTTAAAAGAAGGACTTGTTCTGTTGGAGTAAAGAACATGGATGCTCACTTAAGGAAAGCCATGTTATTGGCCATTATTAATGGCCATAATAATAAATTCATTAATAGATGGAGTTTAACATCACATATTCCTTATTAACATAGAACAAGCTTCACAAAAACCAAGCATTCATTCAACAAACATTTATTTGATGGCTACTGTGAGCCAGAATACACTAAAGTCCTTAAAATTCAGATAAGAAAGAGAGAGGTTCCTAACCTCTAAAAAACATGTCATGCAAAAATTTAAATATAATCCCACGTAAGTATGTAAATATTTCTTGAAGAATATCACGTATGGAACAGTACTAATAATTAGCAGCTATGAAACCTGTTACCTTTTCCAGACCCTTTTTAGATTAACTCATTAATTACACATAGAGACAGATAAATCTTCAATTCTTTTTCACAGACAGCAAGAAAAAGGAGACCAAGAAATTATGTAGTTTATGGATAGTCACTGAGAGGGTAAACTAGTGTTTAAAAAAATTGTGTCCAAAACTTGAAAATTGGGGGGATATGGGTGAGGGGTAGAACAGTATGATCTTTTAATGTAATACCAGACCATTGTATTATAAGCCCACCCAAACACTGGTTAATTCTCTAAGAGAATGTACCGGTGCTTGATTTGCTGTTTTATCATTTGATAGAGCTCAGATACTGTGAAATACATGTTAACTTATAGATTTCTCTTTGGTAGAAATGGTAACTCCTAAGGTCATGGTTTAATTGCCCTGTAGTACATTAACCCAGTTTTGTACCTAAAATTCTTTTTTATCCCTCACATTCTTGTAAGTAACCCAGCTTTATCATCTTACTGGTGCCTTCATTATTGAGTTAATAAATCTCAGAGAGGTGTTTAAAGAGTTCCTTTTTTAATTTTTTGAAATGTATATTTTGACACTAGAATAATAATTCAAAAACGTATTGAGTTCACTAATTATGACAATTTTAAAATGATATTATTACTCTGAGTGTCAATAAGAAAAAATAGTATTTTCTGACCAATTCAGCAACAAGTTATTAAATATACTTTTCATTCCCTTAGCACATATTGTGACCCTTGCTGAATATTTAGTATAGATTGATGACTTTTCCTGTGTATGTCTTCTCTCCCTCGCCAGATTGTAGCATATCACAGTTGTTTACATCTTTTGGGGTATAGAATGAATAAGCATGATAGGCATTCAATACTTAGTTTTTAAATAAGCAAGTGGAATATGTAACACAGAAATGAACACAAAGATGATGTGTCCAAATTCACATTTATAGGGAAAATTTTAGACAGTTCTAACAAAAAGAACTGAATTGGCTGTTTAAAAAAACTGAAAAAGGAAAATAAGAAGATGTGCATATTTTATACATATGTAAGCCTGTATATCTTGACTTTTTTTTTTCCTGATTTGTTTGTGGAGTAATTTAAGCTTTTAAGAACAACAACAACAAAAAAAAAACTTATGCCATCTATAGCAAAGTAGTATATACAAATTAAAGATGAGTGAAAGAACAAAGGAAAAAAAAGTGCTTAGTTAAGATAAAGACTGGAAAGTTTGACTCAGAATGCCAGATGCTAACACACACGTAACCAGGGTTCCAAATTAAAAATTGATCATGATGAGGTTAAAAGACTTCCTAGAGTTGCTTTGGCTATGGACAGTAATGATAAGGAAGAGCCAAAAAAAAAAAAAAAAACGTTAGCAAAACTATTTTTTTCTTGACTTTTTTAATATGATCATATAGCTGTTGGAATACAAACTTTCCATTTAACCATTTTTTTTCTTTCCTATAGCCCTGTCTCAGAAAATACAGTATTATATATTCAATATATATTATAAAATTACCAGGTTTTGCTGTCTTCAGTCCAAAAAGTTTGTTGGGATCCCATTTCTTCCTTTTAAAGTTTAGAATGGTAGAGATGAACAGAAAGAAGAACTTTTGGTAAGAGGTCTAATAGTACTGGCAATTAATTTAGTCAAAATTATCTTCCAAACTTATTTTCAGAGTAGCGTAATATACCATACATAGCTATCAAATATGAATATTCACAGCACTAAGAAATAGCAGATGGCATGCAACCTAAGATAGCAAGCATATTTGAACAGACTTCATGAAAAATACAAGTAAACAATTGTTTTAGAGCTAGCAAACAACCTTGAATAGTTTTACTTATTTTGTATTTGCTTATTGTACAAGGACATAGTTTTTCTTGTGATGTTATAATGCCAAACTGCGTGCTGGGAACACTCATAGCAGTCTTGTATTTTAGCTAAATATTTATAGTCTTATTTTAGTGTTGATTTTTGTAAACTTATTGATTAAATATCTCTCTTGCAGCATTTACTTGGTTTTTCTCTTTATTTTACAAATGTAGTTCACTCACAATTATCCACACAAATGCTAAAGAAAAATAACACCAGTATCTTAAAATAAAAGAAGATCTATGTATGACTAAGAGTATCATTTACTGACATAATGTTACCCTTCAACTCAGAATATGCACATAACACCCGTCTTTATCCAGTTTTACTCATCTGATTTTTCCCTTAGAACCATGAGGGAAAAAGCTGAGAAAATGGGCAAATGAAGAAGATAAGTTGTGAACCTGGATGAGAGGTAGGAGGATAATATATAATTTATATGTATGGGTATTCATGTATATTACACTTGCTCAGAACATGAATTACTACGGTTAGATACAAATAGGTGTAATAGTCTAAATTCTGGTTGGGGAAATAAGATAAAAACAGGAAAAATTATTAATCTATATAACTTAATTTGAATTCAACCAAAAAACCTAGAAAAATCTCCCTGCAGATAGCAGTCTCCCATTGATACCAATATTCTATTATTGGTGCCCTCTCTTGCAAAAATAATTGTGATTATATTCCATTTGTTTTGTTGAGGGATTTAAGGGGAATGCTTCCATACTTCCCCATTAAGTAGGATAATAGAAATAGGGTTTTATGTACATATCCTTTTTCAGATTAAGGAAGTTCTATTCTATTCATAGCTTACTGAGAGGATTAATTTTTAAAATTAATAGATTATTATTTAGAGCAGTTTTAGGTTTTAGGTTTACAATTGAGCAGATAGTACAAAAGTTCCCACATGTGCCCTCTCCCCTTCACACAGTTTTCCCTAATAATATTATCTTGCATTAGTGTAGTACATTTGTTAAAACTGATGAACCCATAGGTGAATTATTATTAACTAAATTCCAAAGTTTACATTACCTTTCACTCTTTCTGTTGTACAGTCCTATGGATTTTGACAAATGTATGTCATGTGTCCATGGTTACACTATCATAAAAAATAGTTTCATCACCCTAAAAATCCTCTTTGTTACCCCTATTCATTCTTCCTCTTTTCCTTGAACCCCTAGCAACCACTGAACTTTTTACTATCTCCTGCCTGAAGCAGGAACAGAATTTTAACATTTAACATCTTCAGTGTGAGAACTCCTGAAGTTAAAACTCATGAAAGTGTGCAGGCCAACAGAAGTTGGATCTTCAGAGTTTTTAACTCTCAAGCTAGTCCAACTTCATCCTCTAGCAAGTAATCACTGCTGTTTAAGTGTTCCTACAACTTCCTGACTGCACTGGCTTCTGCTTGTAATAAGCTGTGACTCTCTGTATTTGCCTCTCCAGATTTTGAGACGGCAGTTTGCCCTGTGACCTTGAATCTGTGATGGATCAAAAAGAGTGTCAAATTTCAGCTCATTTAGCTTTTCTTTTTTTTATCTTCTTGTGGAGATGGACATGACATCTTCCAACTCTTTATAATGTTGGAGCAGAAACTGGAAATTGGATTAATTTTTTATAACAGGAATAGATGTTGAATTTTTTTTTAATGCAGTTTTCTCTCCATCTATAGAAACAATCATGTGGTTATTTTCATTCACTATATTAATGTGGTAAATTACCCTGTTTGTTTTACAAATGTCAAACCAACCATACATTCCTGCAATAAACCTCACTTGCTTCTAATGTAAAGTATACTTATATATTTTACGTATACATATTTATATTTATTTGCTAATATATTCTTTTTTTTTTTTTTTTTTTTTGAGAAGAAAAAACTTTATTCAGCAAAGGACAGCCCCATGAAGACAGGAGGGCAGTTCCTCAAATATGTCTCCCTGAGATATGAGGGAGTAGCAGCATTGTACTGGCATTGATTTGGAAGGGGCAGGAGGTAGGGTGAGAGTGACATAGACTAGGATATTGGCACATGAGCTGTTTCAAAAAGGACTGTTAGGGGGTGAGGAGAAAATAGTTAAATAAATTCACTTGTGGGTATGATTTTTACTGTTATAATTAGGCAGAGTTCATTCTCAGGTTAGGCTTTTCTTTTTTTTTTTTTTTATCTTCATTTTATTGAGATATATTCATATACCACACAGTCATACAAAACAAATCGTACTTTCGATTGTTCACAGTACCATTACATAGTTGTACATTCATCACCAAAATCAATCCCTGACACCTTCATTAGCACACACACAAAAATAACAAGAATAATAATTAGAGTGAAAAAGAGCAATTGAAGTAAAAAAGAACACTGGGTACCTTTGTCTGTTTGTTTGTTTCCTTCCCCTATTTTTCTACTCATCCATCCATAAACTAGACAAACTGGAGTGTGGTCCTTATAGCTTTCCCAATCCCATTGTCACCCCTCATAAGCTACATTTTTATACAACTGTCTTCGAGATTCATGGGTTCTGGGTTGTAGTTTGATAGATACAGGTATCCACCACTAGCTACCCCAATTCTTTAGAACCTAAAAAGGGTTGTCTAAAGTGTGCGTAAGAGTGCCCACCAGAGTGACCTCTCGGCTCCTTTTGGAATCTCTCTGCTACTGAAGCTTATTTCATTTCCTTTCACATCCCCCTTTTGGTCAAGAAGATGTTCTCCGTCCCACGATGCCGGGTCTGCATTCCTCCCCGGGAGTCATATTCCACGTTGCAAGGGAGATTCACTCCCCTGAGTGTCTGATCCCACGTAGGGGGGAGGGCAGTGATTTCACCTTTCAAGTTGTCTTAGTCAGAGAGAGAGGGCCACATCTGAGCAACAAAGATGCATTCGGGAGGAGGCTCTTAGGCACAACCATAGGGAGGCCTAGCCTCTCCTTTGCAGCAACCGTCTTCCCAAGGGTAAAACCTATGGTAGAGGGCTCAACCCATCAAACCACTAGTCCCCTATGTCTGTGGTCATGTTAGCAACCATCGAGGTGGGGTAGGCCAATACCCCTGCATTCTCCACAGGCTCTTCAAGGGGGCACTACATCTTTTTTTTGTTGTTTTTCTTCTTTTTTTTTTTTTTAACTTTCCCTTCTTTTTTTTTTTTTTTTTAAATCTCCATTTTATTGAGATATATTCACATACCATGCAGTCATACAAAACAAATCGTACTTTCGATTGTTTACAGTACCATTACATAGTGGTACATTCATCACCCAAATCAATCCCTGACACCTTCATTAGCACACACACAAAAATAACAAGAATAATAATTAGAGTGAAAAAGAGCAATTGAAGTAAAAAAGAACACTGGGTACCTTTGTTTGTTTCCTTCCCCTATTTTTCTACTCATCCATCCATAAACTAGACAAACTGGAGTGTGGTCCTTATGGCTTTCCCAATCCCATTGTCACCCCTCATAAGCTACATTTTTATACAACTGTCTTCGAGATTCATGGGTTCTGGGTTGTAGTTTGATAGTTTCAGGTATCCACCACCAGCTACCCCAATTCTTTAGAACCTAAAAAAGGTTGTCTAAAGTGTGCATAAGAGTGCCCACCAGAGTGACCTCTCGGCTCCTTTTGGATTCTCTCTGCCACTGAAGCTTATTTCATTTCCTTTCACATCCCCCTTTTAGTCAAGAAGATGTTCTCTGTCCCACGATGCCAGGTCTACATTCCTCCCCGGGAGTCATATTCCACGTTGCCAGGGAGATTCACTCCCCTGGGTGTCTGATCCCACGTAGGGGGGAGGGGAGTGATTTCACCTTTCAAGTTGGCTTAGCTAGAGAGACAGGGCCACATCTGAGCAACAAAGAGGCATTCGGGAGGAGGCTCTTAGGCACAACCATAGGGAGGCCTAGCCTCTCCTTTGCAGCAACCGTCTTCCCAAGGGTAAAACCTGTGGTAGAGGGCTCAACCCATCAAACCACTAGTCCCCTATGTCTGTGGTCATGTTAGCAACCATGGAGGTGGGGTAGGCGAATACCCCTGCATTCTCCACAGGCTCTTCAAGGGGGCACTACATCTTTTTTTTTCCCTTCTTTTTCTTTTTTTTTTTTTTTTTTTTAACTTTCCCTTCTTTTTTAAATCAACTGTATGAAAAAAAAGTTAAAAAGAAAACAAACATACAATAAAAGAACATTTCAAAGAGACCATGACAAGGGAGTAAGAAAAAGACAACTAACCTAAGATAACTGCTTAATTCCAACATGTTCCTACTTTACCCCAAGAAAGTTACCTAATATAGCAACATTTCTGTGAACTTGCTTCTACTATATCCATCAGAAATTAACAGACCATAGTCATTCCTGGGCATCCCCAGAACGTTAAATAGCTTATCTGTTCTTCTTGGATTATTGTTTCCCCTTCCTTAATTGCTCTCTGTTCCTAGTTCCCCTATATTCTACATTATAAGCCATTTGTTTTACATTTTTCAAAGTTCACATTAGTGGTAGCATATAATATTTCTCTTTTTGTGCCTGGCTTATTTCGCTCAGCATTATGTCTTCAAGGTTCATCCATGTTGTCATATGTTTCACGAGATCGTTCCTTCTTACTGCTGCGTAGTATTCCATCGTGTGTATATACCACATTTTATTTATCCACTCATCTGTTGAAGGACATTTGGGTTGTTTCCATCTCTTGGCAATTGTGAATAATGCTGCTGTGAATATTGGCGTGCAGATATCTGTTCGTGTCACTGCTTTCCAATCTTCCGGGTATATACCGAGAAGTGCAATCGCTGGATCGAATGGTAACTCTATATCTAGTTTTCTAAGGAACTGCCAGACTGACTTCCAGAGTGGCTGAACCATTATACAGTCCCACCAACAGTGAATAAGAGTTCCAATTTCTCCACATCCTCTCCAGCATTTGTAGTTTCCTGTTTGTTTAATGGCAGCCATTCTAACCGGTGTTAGATGGTACCTCATTGTGGTCTTAATTTGCATCTCTCTAATAGCTAGTGAAGCTGAACATTTTTTCATGTGTTTCTTGGCCATTTGTATTTCCTCTTAAGAGAACTGTCTTTTCATATCTTTTGCCCATTTTATAATTGGGCCGACTGTACTATTGTCATTGAGTTGTAGGATTTCTTTATATATGCAAGATATCAGTCTTTTGTCAGATACATGGTTTCCAAAAATTTTTTCCCATTCAGTTGGCTGCCTCTTTACCTTTTTCAGAAATTCCTTTGAGGTGCAGAAACTTCTAAGCTTGAGGAGTTCCCATTTATCTATTTTCTCTTTTGTTGCTTGTGCTTTGGGTGTAAAGTCTAGGAAGTGGCCTCCTAATACAAGGTCTTGAAGATGTTTTCCTACATTATCTTCTAGGAGTTTTATGGTACTTTCTTTTATATTGAGATCTTTGGTCCATTTTGAGTTAATTTTTGTGTAGGGGGTGAGGTAGGGGTCCTCTTTCATTCTTTTGGATATGGATATCCAACTCTCCCAGCCCCATTTGTTGAAAAGACCATTATGACTCAGTTCAGTGACTTTGGGGGCCTTATCAAAGATCAGTCAGCCATAGAATATCTCCGAATTCTCAATTCGATTCCATTGATCTATATGTCTATCTTTGTGCCAGTACCATGCTGTTTTGGCAACTGTGGCTTTATAATAAGCTTCAAAGTCGGGGAGTGTAAGTCCTCCCACTTCGTTTTTCTTTTTTAGAGTGTCTTTAGCAATTCGAGGCATCTTCCCTTTCCAAATAAATTTGATAACTAGCTTTTCAAACTCTGCAATGTAGGTTGTTGGAATTTTGATTGGGATTGCATTGAATCTGTAGATGAGTTTGGGTAGGATTGACATCTTAATGACATTTAGTCTTCCTATCCATGAACATGGAATATTTTTCCATCTTTTAAGGTCCCCTTGTATTTCTTTTAGTAGAGTTGTGTAGTTTTCTTTGTATAGGTCTTTTACATCTTTGGTTAAGTTTATTCCTAGGTACTTGATTTTTTTAGTTGCTATTGAAAATGGTATCTTTTTCTTGAGTGTCTCTTCAGTTTGTTCATTTCTAGCATATAGAAACATTACTGACTTATGTGCATTAATCTTGTATCCCGCTACTTTGCTAAATTTGTTTATTAGCTCTAGTAGCTGTATCGTCGATTTCTCAGGGTTTTCTAGATATAAGATCATATCATCTGCAAACAATGACAGTTTTACTTCTTCTTTTCCAATTTGGATGCCTTTTATTTCTTTGTCTTGCCGGATTGCCCTGGCTAGCACTTCCAGCACAATGTTGAATAACAGTGGTGATAGCGGGCATCCTTGTCTTGTTCCTGATCTTAGAGGGAAGGCTTTCAGTCTCTCACCATTGAGTACTATGCTGGCTGTGGGTTTTTCATATATGCTCTTTATCATATTGAGGAAGTTTAATTCAATTCCTACCTTTTGAAGTGTTTTTATCAAAAAGGGATGTTGGATTTTGTCAAATGCTTTTTCAGCATCTATTGAGATGATCATTTGATTTTTCCCTTTCGAGTTTTTAATGTGTTGTAATACATTGATTGATTTTCTTATGTTGAACCATCCTTGCATGCCTGGAATGAACCCCACTTGGTCATGGTGTATGATTTTTTTTAATGTGTCTTTGGATTCGATTTGCAAGTATTTTGTTGAGGATTTTTGCATCTATATTCATTAGGGAGATTGGCCGGTAGTTTTCCTTTTTTGTAGCATCTTTGCCTGGTTTTGGTATTAGATTGATGTTAGCTTCATAAAATGAGTTAGGTAGTGTTCCATTTTCTTCAATGTTTTGAAAGAGTTTGAGTAAGATTGGTGTCAGTTCTTTCTGGAAAGTTTGGTAGAATTCCCCTGTGAAGCCATCTGGCCCTGGGCATTTATTTGTGGGAAGATTTTTGATGACAGATTGGATCTCTTTGCTTGTGATGGGTTGGTTGAGGTCTTCTATTTCTTCTCTGGTCAGTCTAGGTTGTTCATATGTTTCCAGGAAATTGTCCATTTCCTCTACATTATCCAGTTTGTTGCCATACAGTTGTTCATAGTATCCTCTTATAATTTTTTTAATTTCTTCAGGATCTGCAGTTATGTCACCTTTTTCATTCATTATTTTGTTTATATGGGTCTTCTCTCTTTTTGATTTTGTCAGTCTAGCTAGGGGCTTGTCAATCTTGTTGATCTTCTCAAAGAACCAACTTTTGGTGATATTTATCCTCTCTATTGTTTTTTTGTTCTCTATGTCATTTATTTCTGCTTTAATCCTTGTTATTTCTTTTCTTGTGCTTGGTTTAGGATTGGTTTGCTGTTCATTCTCTAGCTTCTTCAGTTGATCCATTAGTTCTTTGATTTTGGCTCTTTCTTCCTTTTTAATATATGTGTTTAGTGCTATAAATTTCCCCCTTAGCACTGCTTTTGCTGCATCCCATAGGTTTTGGTATGTTGTGTTGTCATTTTCATTCGTCTCTATATATTTAGCAATTTCTCTTGCTATTTCTTCTTTAACCCACTGATTGTTTAGGAGTGTGTTGTTTAACCTCCAGGTATTTGTGAATTTTCTAAGTCTCTGATGGTTATTGACTTCTAATTGTATTCCATTGTGGTCAGAGAATGTGCTTTGAATAATTTCAATCTTTTTAAATTTATTGAGGCTTGTTTTATGTCCGAGCATATGATCTATTCTGGAGAAAGTTCCGTGAGCACTAGAAAAGTATGTGTATCCTGGTGATTTGGGATGTAATGTCCTGTATATGTCTGTTAAATCTAATTCATTTATCAGATTGTTTAGGTTTTCAATTTCCTTATTGGTCTTCTGTCTGGTTGATCTATCTATAGGAGAGAGTGATGTGTTGAAGTCTCCCACAATTATTGTGGAAACATCAATTGCTTCCTTTAGTTTTGCCAGTGTTTCTCTCATGTATTTTGTGGCACCTTGATTGGGTGCATAGACATTTATGATTGTTATTTCTTCTTGCTGAATTGCCCCTTTTATTAGTATGTAGTGGCCTTCTTTGTCTCTCAAAACATCCCTGCATTTGAAGTCTATTTTATCTGAGATTAATATTGCTACACCTGCTTTCTTTTGGCTGTAGCTTGCATGAAATATTTTTTTCCATCCTTTCACTTTTAGTTTCTTTGTTTCCCTGTGTCTAAGATGAGTCTCTTGTATGCAACATATTGATGGTTCATTTTTTTTTATCCATTCTGCGAATCTATATCTTTTAATTGGGGAGTTTAATCCATTTACATTCAGCGTTATATCCGTGAAGGCATTTCTTGAATCAGCCATCTTATCGTTTGGTTTATGTTTGTCATATTTTTCCCCTCTGTCTATTAATATCCTTTATTGTACCCATACCGAATCTCTTTAGTACTGAACCTTTCTCCAAGTCTCTCTGTCCTGTCTTTGTTTCTCTGTCTGTAGGGCTCCCTTTAGTATCTCCAGTAGGGCAGGTCTCTTGTTAGCAAATTCTCTCAGGATTTGTTTGTCTGTGAAAAATTTAAGCTCTCCCTCAAATTTGAAGGAGAACTTTGCTGGATAAAGTATTCTTGGCTGGAAATTTTTCTCACTCAGAATTTTAAATATATCGTGCCACTGCATTCTTGCCTCCATGGTGGCTGCTGAGTAGTCACTACTTAGTCTTATGCTGTTTCCTTTGTATGTGGTGAATTGCTTTTCTCTTGCTGCTTTCAGAACTTGCTCCTTGTCTTCTGTGTTTGACAGTGTGATCAGTATATGTCTCGGAGTGGGTTTATTTGGATTTATTCTATTTGGGGTTCGCTGAGCATTTATGTTTTGTGTATTTATGTTGTTTAGAAGATTTGGGAAGTTTTCCCCAACAATTTCTTTGAATACTCTTCCTAGACCTTTACCCTTTTCTTCCCCTTCTGGGACACCAATGAGTCTTATATTTGGACGTTTCATATTATCTATCATATCCCTGAGGTCCATTTCGATGTTTTCAATTTTTTTCCCCATTCTTTCTTTTATGCTTTCATTTTCCATTCTGTCATCTTCGAGGTCACTGATTCGTTGTTCAGCTTCCTCTAGTCTTGTACTATGAGTGTCCAGAATCTTTTTAATTTGGTCAACAGTTTCTTTAATTTCTATAAGATCATCCATTTTTTTATTTAGTCTTGCAATGTCTTCTTTATGCTCTTCTAGGGTCTTCTTGATTTCGTTTGTCTCCCATACTATGGTCTCATTGTTCATCTTTAGTTCTTTGAGTAGCTGCTCTAGGTGCTGTGTCTCTTCTGATCTTTTGATTTGGGTGCTGGGGCTTGGGTTATCCATATCGTCTGGTTTTTTCATATGCTTTATAATTTTCTGTTGTTTTTGGCCTCGTGGCATTTGCTGAACTTGATAGGGTTCTTTTAGGATTTGTAGACCAATTGAAGTCCTTATCTCTAATTTATCAGATCTACAGCTTCGTGGAGTACACTTTCTCTAACTAACCAGCAGGTGGTGTCCACGAGCCACCTGTTCTCCACAAGCTAGTTCTCCCCTGCTTAGCCTTTTTGGTGAGTGGGGGAGTGAGTCTTGTGGGGCCCAATTGGTGTACCAAGCTTGCGTGTGTAGTTGGTGTTGCCTGCCCTGTATATGGGGCGTGTTTCTGGGCAGTCAGGGAGGGGGGGGGTGGCTCTAACAATCAAATCTCCCTGGTGATCCTAGAGTTTTAAAGCTGCTGCAATAGTCTAATCCTTCAGTTCAGTTCTGCCACGGTTTGTCTCTGCCACTGACCCACAAGTCCTTAGTATTGGCGTATGTCTCCTGAGACTTGCAAGTGGGCCCCTCTTTCAGGCTGTGCACCCTGGGTCCTCTGTTGAGGGATGACTGTGCTATGTCACAGGTGAGTGCCGTCCCCCCCAGGGCAGTTCTGGGCTGCTGGGCTGTGTAGGGAGGCTCCCAGTCTGCTGAAATGATGGCTGAATGGGGCTTTTTTAATTCACACTGCTCTACCTTCCCAACTCTGGGACAATCAGCTGAGGTTGCAGGGAAGGCTAATGTCCACTCCCAGTTTTGTGGTGTGTGCCTGTTATTTGAAGCACTTCCGTCACACTGGGTTGTCTGGGGCAGTTCTGGGCTATGGGGCTGGCGATGGGCAGGAGTGTTTTCTGTCCACCAGGATGATGGCTGTGAGCGGACACCCCCCTTTTCTTGGGAAGTTGTGGTGTTTAGTGAATTTTCTCAGCCACTGGATTATTGCGTTTTGTCTCAGAGCTCTCTTAGTTCTGCTCTTGCCTTGACCTGCCCAAATTGCAAATCTTTGAAGCTTTCTGTATTGGGCTTCTTAGAGTAATTGTTTTAGAAAAAGAAAAAAGGATTAAAAAAAAAAAAAAAGGGCCCTCCTCAGAGATCTAATGGGTTATTGAAATGCTAAGAGACATAGCAACCAGGGCCATTAAGGAAAGGTCCACAGGGCAGAGAGATCAGCTTTTCTTCAGGATTTGCGTATGCGCCTCAGGGCCCTTCCCCTTTCTATGTTCACCAGAACTCCAAAAATCCTCTGCTTTTATTTTGGAGTTTTTCGTGTTGTTTTTTTTTTTCCTCTATGCCTGTCTCCTCTCTACTGGGCTGGCTGCTCTCAGATTCTCTGGTGTCTGGTCTCAGTCTATCTATGGTTGGAGTTTCGATCAGTAGAATGAGATTCCGATAAGGGCTGCCACTGCAGTTCTCCCTTCTCTTTCCTGGAGCTGAGAGCCCCTCCTCCCACGGGACTGAGCCTGGCAGGGAGGGGTGCTGGTCCCCTGGCCGCAAAAACTTACAGATTTCGCTGATCTCAGCAGTTCCACGTTTTCATGAGTGTTTTATGAAGTATGCCCAAATTCAGATTGCTCTGTGGTGTCCAGTCCACGCAGTTCCTGGCTTTCTACCTACTTTCCTGGAGGAGTAACTAAAACATACAGCTCACCAGTCTGCCATCTTGCCCCGCCTCCGCTAATATATTCTTTAACTTTTAATTTGAAATACTTTCAAATATACAGGACAGTTACAAAAATATAAACCCTACCCCTCCAAGTATCCAGATCCACCAATTTTAATATTTTGCCACATTTGCCATATCATTCCAAATCTCTCTCTCTCTCTCTCTCTCTCTCTCTCTCTCTCTATTTATCTGAACACTGGAGTATAGGTGGTATATGTCATGCTCCTTGAAAACTTAATACTGCCATGTACATTTCCTGAGAACAAGGATATTCATTTATGTAATCACATTAAGTGCAGTTATCAAGTTCAAGAAATTTAACATTGACATAAAGCTTATAGTCTATATTCCAGTTTTTCATATGTCCAAATAACGTCCCTTTGAGCCTTTTCTCCTCCCTTGCTAGATCCCTTTCAGGACCATGTATTGCATTTAATTGTCAATGTCTCTTTAGTTGCTCTTTCTTTTTTTTTAATTGTAGGAACATAAATAGAACATAAACTTTCCCATCTCAATGACTCAAAGCATACCATTCAATAGGATTAATCACATTGAATTTTATTGAACGATACCATGGTTCTCTTACCATCTTTCATTACTAAAACTTTCTCATCTACCCAAATGGAAACTTTATACCCATAATGTATCAACTCCCCATTTCCACTGCTCCCTGCCCCTGGCATTCTGTACTCTAATTCTGTTTCTATAAGCTTGCTCATTCTTCAATATTTTCTTTACAGTTACCATGAGGCTTTAATGTAACATCTTAAATCTGTAGTAATAGTTAGAAGAAAAGACCTGAAATGGTAGAACTCTAACCCATTGAATTCTTTGAAATTTGCTATATAGCTACTTGTTAAATTGTAATTTGAAAGTTATCACCTTTTTGTATACAAGGTATATTTCACAATAAGGAAATAACTGAAACTATGGTACTGTAACCCATAACATTCTTGGAAATTTCCTGTGTAACTACTTCTTAAATCATACTTTGAAAGTATCACCTTTTTTGTGTATATGTTATATTTTACAATAAGGAAATAACTGAAACTGTGGAACTATAACCCATAACATTCTTTGAAATTGCTCTCTACTTTCTTAAATTGCATTTGGAAAGTTATTACTTCTATGTAAATATGTTATATTCCACAATTTAAAAAAAAATGTAACAATATTGTTTGCTTTGATACCATCCTAACTTCAACAGCATACACAAACTATGTTCCTGTACCCCTCTGTTCTCCCAATTTTTATGTAATTCTTGTCACAGATTACATATTTATAGATTATGAGTCTAAAGTCACAAATTTCTCATAACATATTATGCATTTGCCTTTTAGATCATGTAGAAAGTAAAAAGTGGACTTACAAATGAAAAATGTAATAGTACGGGCATTTATATTTACACCAGTCATTACTTTCACTGGAGGTCTTTATTTCTTCATGTGGCTTTGATCTATTATCTATTGTCCTTTCCCTTCAACCTGCAGAATACTCGTTAGCATCTCTTGTAGGACCAGTCTAGCAGCGATCACCTCCTTCAGCTTTTGTTTATCTGGATACATCTTAATCTCTCCCTCATTTTTGGAAGACAATTTTGCCAGATATAGAATTCCTGGGTGGTAATTTTTTGCTTTCAGCACTTTAATTATGTCATCCCATTGCCTTCTTGCCTCCATGGTTTATGATGAGAAATCAATACAATCTATTGAGGCTCCCTTGTATGTGACACGTTGCTTCTCTCTTGCAGCTTTCAGAGTTCTCTAATGTTGGCATTCAACAGTCTGAGAATAATATGCTGCAGCATGGGTCTATTTTGGTATATCCTGTTTGGAGTTTGTTGTGTGTCTTGGATATGTTTATTCATGTCTTTCATTAAATGTAAAAAGTTTTCAGCCATTATTTCCTTGAATATTCTCTCTGTCCCTTTCTCTCTTCTTGCTTTGGGACTCTTACAATGTACATATTGGTATGCAGTATAGTGTCCCACAAGTTCCTCAGGCTCTATTTACTTTTCTTCATTCATTCTTTCTACTTCTCACACCGAATGATTTCAATTGTCTTATCTTCAAGTTCTCTGATTCCTTTTCTCTGCCAGCTCTAATCTGCTCTTATACCCCTCTAGGGAATTTAAAATTTCTGTTACTGTGGACTTCAGCTCTATTTGTTTCCTTTTCATAATTCCTGTCTCTATTGGTATTGTCTTTGTGTTCATCTGTCATTTTCCTGATTTCCATTAGTTCTTTATCCATGTTTTCCTTTCATTATGTGAGCATATTTAGGAACATTTTAAAAAATCTTGTCAGGTATGTCCCAGGTCTGGTCCTCCTCCCTGTTGGTTTCTAAATCTTTAATCTCCTTTACAAGGACCACTGCTTTCTGTTTCTTTGCAGGTTTTGTAACCTTTTGTTGAAACTTGGATATTTTGATATTTTAAAGTGTTATTACTGGAATTTAGTCTCTGAAGCACCTATTCCTTCAGCTCATATCCAGCTAGTGTTATGATAAAGTTTTCCTTGAATGCCAGGAGCTAACAAAAAAAAAGAGGAAAAAAGTAATCACTTTCCCATGTCTGCAGATTGACCTGCATGAGTGCTCTCCTTCAGCGCTTATCCATACAGTGAGTTTCAAGAATAGTTCCAGGGCAAAACAGGGGGGCCTCCTGATCCTTTCTGTGCATGCCTCTTGTCTTGGGCATGCAGATGTGGCAGTAAGGAAGTCCCCATTTACATGGTTCTGAATATCCCCTCTTCCCTAGGAAACAGTTTCTTCATGGTCCCTGTCACTCCACCATTACGTCCTTCAGCCAGCAGTCCCCTGCAGGCAGAACAATTTGACTGCTCTCCTATAGCATTCTGAAGGAGAGCTTGATTAGCTGCCATCTACATGCAAAGCATGTTTGGCACAGCAAGCTCCCTCAGGTCACCACGAGACAGATTGGGCTAGATATATAGTCTCTCAGTATGTGGATGAGGCTTACTCTGCTCCCTCCAGAACCAGGATCAGGGATCTGCATGCATAGAATTTGAGCCAGCTCCACACCAAGCCATTGAGGGGTGGGACATTTCCAGCCAAGTCACCTGGATATCCTATGGCTTTTAAGTAGCCTTTTTCTTAATTCAGTGCTCACCTTGTTACTGCAGTCCTTTAAAAGTTTATGGAAACTTTGAGAGGGATGCTTCTGCTTGTTCTTGCTGGTTATTTAAATTTTCTGTTTGAGGATGGAGTCCTGAAGTGTCTCATTCTGCCATCTCAATTGGTCTAATATTTTGTAAAATATTGCCTGTAATGTTCTTTTCTTGCAATGTACTTTTCAGGATCTGCTAATTTGCTATCAGTGTTATTCTGACTTCACAGAACAGATTGGGCAATCTTTCCTCTAACTCTCTTTCTGAAAGAGTTTGCATAAAATTAGTACTGTTTCTTCCTAAATTTTTAAAGAACTTGTATTTGAAGTCATCTTGGCATAGAATTTTCAATATGGAAAGATTTCAATTACACTTATATAAAAATTAATATTTATATTTTCTTTTTAAAGGAAATTTTTCATTTTATCCAAGATATTAAGTTTATAATAATATCCTCTAATTTTAATACCTATGGAATACTCCCCTTTTAGTAGTCATTCCTTTCATTCCTGATAGTGGAATTTGTTTTCTCTTTTTAAAAGAAATAATTTTTGAGTCAACCTTGCAAGGGGTTTATCAATTTTTTAAAATTTTTAAAGAATTGACTTTAGGCTTTATTAATTATATTTTTATATGTTTGTTTTCTTTTTAATTTACTTATACTCTTATCTTAATTATTTCATTCCTTCTGTTTTCTTCAAGTTTAGTTTTTATATTTTTAATATGGATCCTTTGACTTTCCCACTTTTCATTCTTTCTAATACATTCATTTAAAGCAATATACTTTGCTCTATGCACTACTTAACTGTATTCCTCAAACTTTGACATGTCTTATTTTTACTATTATTCTGTTCAAAATATTTTCTAATTTTCATTGTGACTTATTCTTACCTATTGAGTTGTTTAGAAATGTGTTGTTTAACTTCCATACATATAGGGATTTTATGCTTCTATTCCTATTATAAATTTTTAATGCTATGTATTATTTCAATCCTTTGTAATTTGCGGCAAAATGCTTTACGATCCAGTTTGTGGTCTATTTTGGTCTTATACACTTGAAAAGATTGTGTTCTGCAACATTTGGATGTAGTAATCCAAATAGTTCATTTAGAACAAGTTGTTATTAGTTGTACCAGTTTGGATATGTTATGTCCCCCAGAAAAAGCCATGTTCTTAAATGAAATCTTGTGGGGGCAGACATATTAGTGTTGATTCAGTTGGAACCTTTGGGTTAGGTTGTTTCCATGGAAATGTGACCCAGCCAACTGTAGGTAATACTTTTGACTGGATTATTTCCATAGAGATGTGGCCCCACCCATTCAGCATGGATCTTGATTGGTTACTGGAGTACTTTAAAAAGAGCCACACAGGCCCAGATGCTTGCTGCAACTTAGAGAGACAGTTTGAAGATGGCCCTTGAAAGCTGAGCCAGACATTTTGGAGAACACCATTTGAAACACAACCTGGGAGCAAGAAGATGCCAGTCACATGCCTTCCCAGCTAACACAGGTTTGGTACCCTATTGTTGATGCCTTACCTTGGACACTTTATGGCCTTAAGACTGTAACTTTGTAACCAAATAAACCTCCTTTATAAAGGCCAATCCATTTCTGGTGTTTTACATAATGGCAGCATTGCAAACCAGAACAGATTTTGGTACTGAGAGTAGGGTGCTGCTGAGTTTGCAAGTACCAAACATGTTGGAACTGCTGTTTAAATTAATAAGAGGAAGATTCTGGAAGAATTGTGAGGAGCTTGATAGAAAAGGCCTAGACTGTTTTGAAGAGACTGTTGTTAGAAATATGAACTCTAAAGATACTTCTGATGAGGCCTTGAACAGAAATGTTGAATGTATCATAGCAAACTGGAAGAAAGGTGATCCTTGTTTTAAAGTGGTGGACAGTTTGGAAAAATTGAGTCCTGATGTCTGATGGAAGGCAGAATTTGAAAGCAATGAGCTGAAATACTTAGCTGAGGAGATCTCAGTGTGGAGGATGTAGCCTGGCTTCTCCTTGCAGCTTATAGTAAAATGTGACAGGAGAGGCATAAGCTGAGAACTGAACAGTTGGGTACAAAGAAACCAGAAACTGATAATTTGGAAAATTCTGCACTTCCAAAAATCAAGACCCTAGAAGCTACAGCCCCACATGAGGATTTGACCAAACATAGAACCTGACCACCATTTCATTACAAACCAGTATTGGAGATGGAGTTATCCAGAAAGGATTTGTGGAAAGTCCTATTGTCTGATGGTTTTGACCCCTGTAAACAGCATGCCAAGCCTACAGAATTTTTGCAAGATCTGTATAAACGGAACCACTACTGGTCTGGACTGGAGGAGATGAAAAAGGAATAAATTGAAGGAAAAATTTCTTCAAAGGCAGAGCCATGGAGGTTGAGGTCTGCAGTCAAGAGAGCTTGGGCAGGGAGAGTAAAGCAGCCCATGCACATGGAAAGGGTGAGTTTGCCCTGAAAGCAGAGGGCAGGTCTTCTGCCTCAATGCTCAGGAAGAGCACTGCCACCCCAGGCTCCAGAGAAGGTGGAATACATTCCCCAGGGATTGGGGAGATCCTGGCCACCACGCCAGTGTTCAGTGAGGGGAGAGCCTTTGCCCTGGAAAGGCAGAGTCCTAGTGGCACCCCAATGGTTGAGGAGGGTGGAGCTGAGAAAAAGGTGGTCTCCCCAGTGTGTGGATACTTTGGAGCACTCACCCCAGCATTTGGAGAGAAAATGGCTGCCACAAAAGCCCTTAGAAAGGACTGGACTCCTGCTCTCTCAAGCCCCAAGGATAAAACATCATTTGATAAATGACTGTCAGACTTTGAAATCGAATGGAGTTTGCTCTGCAGGTTTTAGGAACTGTTTTGGTCCTGTGAACCCTGTTTTCCTTTCAGTTTCTCCTTATGGCAATGAGAATGTTTATCCTATGACTGCCCCTCCTTTGTTTATTGGCAGCAGATAACTTGTTCTGAGTTTCACAGGTCCAGAGCCAGAGGGCAATTTTAGTTTAGGATGAGACCATGCCTGTAACTGATTTTGATGGGATCCTGAACTTACCTGTTGTTACTGAAATGATTAAAGTATTTGTGATATTTTGATGGGATGAATGTATTTTGTATATGAAAAGATCATGTTTTTCTGGGGCCCAGGGGGGGATATATTATGTCTCCCAGAAAAAGCCATGTTCTTTAATGCAGTCTTGTGCGGGTAGACATTTAGTGTTGATTAGGTTGGAACCTTTGGATTAGGTTGTTTCCTTGGAGATGTGACCCATCCAGCTGTGGATAATACCTTTGACTGGATTATTTCCATAGAGATATGGCCCCACCTGTTCAGTGTGGATCTTGATTGGTTACTGGAATACTTTATTTTTTAATGCAATTTTATTGAGATATATTCACATGACATACAGTCCTCCAAACTGTACAATCAGTTGTTCATAGTATCATCATATAGTTGTGCATTCATCACCACAATCAATCTTTGAACATTTTCATTACTCCAAAAAATAAAATTAAAATTAAAATTAAAATAAAAAAGAACATCCAAAACATTTCATTCCCTTCCTCCCCCATTGTTCATTTACTTATTTACTTTTTTAAAAACTCATGCGTTGTTTTTTTAACTTTGTAAAAAAATTAAAAAACAAACATTAAAAAACAAGCTAATAAAAAAACTTTTCAAACAAAACCAAAACAAAGAAATAAGAAAAAACAAATAATTTAAAATAACTACATTGTTTTCAACATGTTCCTACCATACCCCAAGAAAATTAACAAACCATAACTGAATAAAGGAATAAGAAAAGCAAATAACCTAAAATAACTACATTGCTTCCAACATGTTCCTGCCATACACCAGGAAAATTAACAAACCATAACCAAACAAAGGAATAAGAAAAACAATTAACTTAAAATAACTACATTGCTGCCAACTTGTTCCTACTGTGTTCCCCCAAAATTAACAAACCATAGCTGTTCCTGAGCATTCCCATAAAATTGTTTACCCTCCATAACTTATCTGTTCTTATTAGATTATCATTTACCCTTCACTAGTTGCTGTTGATGTCTAGATCCCCTACATTCTACAATATAGAGCATTTATTTTACATTTTTCACCGAGTTCACATTAGTGGTAACATACAATATCTCTCTTTTTGTGCCTGGCTTATTTCACTCAGCATTATGTCTTCAAGTTTCATCCATGTTGTCATATGTTTCACGACCTCGTTCCTCCTTACTGCTGCGTAGTATTCCATCATATATATATACCACATTTTGTTTATCCACTCATCTATTGAAGGACATTTGGATTGTTTCCATCTCTTGGCAATTGTGAATAATGCTGCTATGAACATCAGTGTGCTGACACCTGTTCGTGTCGCTGCTTTCAGATCTTCTAGGTATATACCAAGAAGTGAAATTGCTGGATTGAAGTGTAACTCTATATCTAGTTTTCTAAGGAACCACCAGACTGGCTTCCAGAGTGGCTGTACCATTATACAATCCCACCAGCAATGAATAACAGTTCCAATTTCTCCACATCCTCTCCAGCATTTGTAGTTTCCTGTTTGTTTAATGGCAGCCAATCTAATTGGTTAGAGTACTTTAAAAAGAGCCACACAGGCCTAGATGTTTGCTGCAACTTAAAGAGATATTTTGAAGATGGCCATTGAAAGCTGAGCCAGGCATTTTGGAGAATGCCATTTTGAAATGCAAGCTGTGAGCAAGAAGACACAAGTCATGTGTCTTCACAGCTAACAGAGGTTTCCAGATGTCTTCGGCCATCTTCCAGTGAAAGTACCTTGTTGTTTATGGCTTTCCTTGGACAGTTTATGGCCTTAAGACTGTAACTTTGTAACCAAATAAACCCCCTTTATAAAAGCCAATCCATTTCTGGTATTTTGCATAATGGCAGAATTGCAAACTGGAACATTAGTATAGTTCACATTTTCTATATCCTTAATTGTGTCCCTTGTTTTTCTAACAATTGCTGAGAGAGTTGTGTTAATAACTTCTACTATGGTAGTGGACTTGTCTATTTCTCCCTTTTGGTTTTGTCAAATTTATTTTATATACTTTGAATCCCTAACTATATGGAAATAAAATCAGGATAGCTATGCATCCGACTTTATTTTAGTAATACTATTTGTATCTCAGTCTACTTTATCTGTTATTAATATACCTACCACAGCTTTTTCTTGGTTAATAATTGCATGATATATCATTTTCATTCTTTTGCTTTCAGCCTGTCAATTGTCATGTTTTAAGTGTGTTTATTGTATATAAAATATATTTGAGCCCTTAAAAAATCTATCTTCCTTTAATTGGCATGTTTCATCCCTTTACATTCAGTATATTAACTGATATGGTTTGATTTAAGTGTACCAACTTGTTGGTTTTCAACTGGTTTAATCTATTTCTGCTCGAATTTCCCTCTTTTCCCAACATTGTATAAAGTTTTTTATTATTCTATTTTATCTCTTCTAGTTTTTTAGATATACTCTTTATTCTTTTAGAGATTATGTTACCAATTACAGTCATCCTTGACTTAATTAAGTCTACTTCATATTAGTAATCTTACCATTTCATGAATATTTGAAAGCCATTCAACAGTTCAACTACATTTACCAATTCCCTGCTCTGCCAGTTTGAATGTATTGTGTCCCCCAAACACCATTATCTTTGATGTAGTCTTGTGGGGCAGATGTTTTGGTGCTGATTAGATTTGCTTGGAATGTGCCCCACCCAAATGTGGGTGATGACTCTGATGAGCTATTCCCATGGAGGCATGGCCCCACACATTCAGGGTGGGCCTTGATCAGTGGAGCCATATAAATGAGCTGACTCAAAGAGAAGGAACTCAGTGCAGCTGTGAGTGACATTTTGAAGAGGAGCAAGCTTGCTAGAGAGGAACGTCCTGGGAGAAAGCCATTTTGAAACCAGAACTTTGGAGCAGACACCAGCCACATGCCTTCCCATCTAACAGAGGTCTTCCGGATGCCGTTGGCCATCCTCCAGTGAAGGTACCCGATTACTGACGTGTTACCTTGGACACTTTATGGTCTTAAGACTGTAACTGTGTAGCCAAATAAACCCCCTTTTTATAAAAGCCAATCCATCTCTGGTGTTTTGCATTTCGCAGCATTAGCAAATTAGAACACCTGCCCTTCATGCTACCATCATGTATTTTACTTCTGTGTTTGTTATAATTGCTACAAGATATTGATGATATCCCTGCTTTAAATAGTTGATATCCTTTTGTATTTATACGTATATTTACTCTTTCAGGTAATCTTTATTCCTTTTCTACACTTCCATGTTTCCATCTTGCATAAGTTTATTTTAGCCTGAAATTTTTTTTTGAGTATATCTTGTCATATGGTTCTGCTGACAATTAATTATCTTAGCATCTTTTGTCTGTAAGCATCTTTATTGCACTTTCACTTTTGAATGATAATTTTGCTGAGTATAAAATTCTAAGTTGGTTGTTTTTTTTTTTCTTTCACTACTTTAAAGATGTCAGTCACATCTTCTGTTTCATTGTTTGTTTTGAAAAGTTACCTCTAAGCCTCATTTCTCCTCATTTCAATGTCATTTGGATGATTTTATGAGTCTCTTTTTTTTTTTGTTTTCAGCAGTTTGACATATTTGTTTATGTTTATGGTTTCCTTGACTTACTCTAATTAGAGTTTCTTAAGGGTTTTGATCCTGTGGGGTTATGCCTTTATCAGTTTAGGAAAATTCCTGGCCATTATTTCAAATATTGCTACCATCCCATTTTCCCTCTTTCTATCTTTTACATCTGGGTTCTCAAATACGCTTAGAATATCCTGTTCAAGTTCTGTTTTGTTCTATACTTTCAGTTTTTTTCTCAATGTGCATTAGACATTTCCTCTTTTCCGTTCTGGAATGTCCATTTGCTTTTCTTTATATAGAATCCAATTCTCGATTAAAATTCTTCACTTTTTAATCCATTTTGTCCTATTTTCCTTTCTTTAAAATAGATTTATAAATACCTATTAAATTCTTGTCTATTATTTCAACATATGGATTATCTGTATGTTTGGTTCTATTTTATTTTCATTTTTAAAATTTTTTTGGTTGACATTGTTCACAAACCATACAATTATCCAAAAATCCAAAGTGTACAATCAGTTGCTCATAGTACCATCATATTGCTGTGTATCCATCACCACAATTAATTTTTTTTCAATTTTTCGAACATTTTCATTACTCCAGAAAAGAAATAAAGGCAAAAAAAGGAAACTCAAATCCTCCCATACCCTTAAACACCCCCCTCCATTTTTGATTCATAGTATTGGTATAGTACATTTGTTACTGTTGATGAAATAATGTTAAAATACTAATAACTGTAGTACATAGTTTGCAATAAGTGTATGTTTCCTATATGCCCCTCTATTATTAACTTCTATTTATAGTGTCATACATTTGCTCTAGTTCATGAGAGAAATTTCTAATATTTGTACAATTAATTATGGACATTGTCCACCACAAGATTCACTGTTTTATACATTCCCGTCTTTTAATCTCCAACTTTCCTTCTGGTGACATACATGACTCTGAGCTTCCCCTTTTCACCACATTCACAGACCATTTAGTACTGTTAGTCATTCTCACAATGTGCTACCTTCATCTCTGTCCACTTCCAAACGTTTAAGTTCACCCTCGTTGAACATTCTACTCATAATAAGCAACTGCTCCCCATTCTTTAGCCTTGTTCTATGTCCTGGTAAAGTTACATTTCATGTCTATGAGTTTATATATCATAACTAGTTCATATTAGTAAGACCCTGCAATATTTGTCCTTATGTGTCTGACTTATTTCACTCAATATAGTGCCCTCCAGGTTTCTTCATCAACCCATTTTTTTAAGACCATTTTGTTCACACACCATACATTTCTTCCTAAGTAAACAATTGATGGTTCCCTGTATAGTCACATATTTATGTACTCACCACCATCACCACTAACTATATAAGGACATCTTCATTTCTTCCACATAGAAGAAGGAAGAGTCAAAAAAGATAGAGAGACAAAAGAAAAAAAGAAAGAGAAAAAAAACATGACAGCTAGGAAGTGCCAAAAGGAAAGATAGCATTAAACTAAAGTAGAATAAAGAGTCAGACAACATTACCAATGCCAAGAGTCTCATACCCATCCCCTATGCCCCCGCATATGCATTTAGCTTTGGTATATTGCCTTTGTTGCATTAAAGGAAGGATAATACAATGTTTCTGTTGATTATAGTATCTAGTTTTCATTGATTGTATTTTTCCCCCAATCCCACCCTATTTTTAACAGCTTGGAAGGTTGACATTCATTTGTTCTCCCTCATGTAAAACGTATTTGTACCTTTTATCACAATCATTGAGCACCCTAGGTTTCACTGTGTTATACAGTCTCAGTGTTTATTTACCCTTTTCCTTCTGTCCCATATACTCCTAACCTTCCTCTTTCAACCATGCTCAGTCATCTTTGTTCAGTGTACTTACATTGCTGTACTACTATCTCCCAAAATTGTGTTCCAAACCTCTCACTCCTGTCTTTTCTTATCTGTCTGTAGTGCTCCCTTTAGTGTTTCCTTAGAGCAGGTATCTTGTTCTCAAACTCTGTCATTATCTGTTTGTCAGAGAATATTTTAAGCTCTCCCTCATATTTGAAGGACAGTTTTGCCAGATATAGGATTCTTGATTGGTAGTGTTTCTTTTTCATTATCTTAAATATATTGTACCACTTCCTTCTTGTCTCCATGGTTTCTATTGAGAAATCTGCACATAGTCTTATCAAGCTTCCTTTGTATGTGATGGATTGCTTTTCTCTTGCTGCTTTCAGGATTCTCTCTTTATCTTTGATGTTTGATAATCTAATTATTAAGTGTCTGGGCATAGGCCTATTCAGATCTATTCTGTTTTGGGTACACTGTCCTTCTTGGATCTGTAATTTTATGTCTTTCATAAGAGATGGGAAATTTTCACTGATTATTTCCTCTATTGTTGCTTCTGCCCCTTTTCCCTTCTCTTCACCTTCTAGGGCACCCATGACACGTACATTCCTGTGTCTTGTGTTGTCATTCAGTTTCCTGAGACGTTGCTCTTATTTTTCCATTCTTTTCTCTATCCTTTTGTGTGTAGGCTTCCAGGTGTCTTGTTCTCCAGTTCCTGAGTATTTTATTCTGCCTTTTGAGATCTGATGTTGTATGTCTCTATTGTATCTTTCATCTCTTGTGTTGTGCCTTTCATTTCCATAGATTCTGCCAGTTGTTTTTCGAACTTCCAATTTCTACCTTATATACTGTACATCCAGTGTTTTCATTATACACTTCATCTCTTTTGCCATATCTTCCCTAAACTTTTTGAATTGATTTAGCATTAGTTCTTTCAATTCCTGTATCTCAGCTGAAGTGTAAGTTTGTTCCTTTGACTGGGCTATAACTTCATTTTTCTTAGTGTAGTTTGTAGTTTTCTGTTGTCTATGCATCTGATTTCCTTGGCTACCCCAATCAGGCTTTCCCAGACCATAATGGGCTCAGGTCTCAGTAGGAGGCAATATTCAGTGTTAGGTTTCCCTGAGGGTGTGTCTTAGAAGATGCACCATGTGAGGCCTGAAGCCACTGTGCTTTTCTGCCTAGCAGGTGGCACCTGTGTCAGCCTGTCCCTCCAGACTGGTATAAGGAGGTGTGGCCTGTGACTGTTTTCCTCCAGGCTCTGAGGTCTGGTTCTGAATGGAAGACAGGTAGTAGAGCTTGGCACCACCTCTTTCCTCTTAAGGAAGCTAGATCCCCTGGAGAGATATCATTTGCATTTGAATAGTCTCTCTGACTCTGCTGTCTCCACCCTTGTCTGGGTCAGAGCACTGGGAACTGAAAATGGCTAGGCTTTCTCCACTGAGCCGAAAAAGGGACAGACAGCCCTTCAGCGCCAGTCCATGGCTACCCTCAGTTTCACCCATCATCCAGAGACAGCCTATGGTCCTCTGGGCTCCCCCTTCCTCCCAGAGAGGTCCTCCAGCTCTCTAAGGTCATTCATCACCAAAAGCCTCAGTCTGTTGGGGATTCGTAGCTTGTATTGAGGACTCAACATTTATTGATTAAAACCTCAGTTGGAGCTGGGCTGAAGTATACTCGCTTGTCCAGAGAGTGCTGCTCTCTAGCACAGCAAGGCTGTGCAGTTTGGGCTGCTATGGGGAGGGGCTCTCAGCTCGGGTCTGCACTTTTTACTTGCAGATTTCATGCTGTGATCTTGGATATTCCTCCCAATCCATGTTGGTGTATGATGTGTGGACAGTCACGTTTTTCCCCCAGCAGTTATTCCAGATTATTTATTAGTTATTCCTGGTTGTTTATTAGTTGTTCCAGGGGGGCTAACTAGCTTCCATGCCTCTATATGCTGCCATCTTCTTCCAGCTCTCATTTTCATTGTTTTTGATATTCGGTAACATTTTCCTTCTTCCTTGCCTGTCTTGTCATTTTTTAATATATGCCCAAAATGGTATATAATGAAAGTATAGAGCCAGGCCTTGATGTTAACTGCCCCAAGAGAGAGCTCTCTCTTTCTTCTATTTTGTAAAATGGGAGCGATACTTATCCAATCTGGTTTGCAACTTTAGTTGGAATTACTCACCCTCTGATTTTAAATGTCTTGAGAGCAATATCTGTGTTGTGTTTGTTTTAGACTCCTTTCTCTTCAGGACATTGTTTCCTATGCATTGTGAAACAGTGGGAGATTTTACTATGCTTTTCCAGTCTAAGTAAGCACCTCCCGTCTTCTACATGGTCCCAGAACTCATTAAATTTGCAATGAGGAAAACAGGCCATGTGTTTGAAGCCCCTCTAGAATCCATTCTGTCACATTTCTCCATGATATTTTATCCCAACCAGTATTTTTGTCTCCTTAATAACACTTGTCCTCTTCTGCATCATATTATGGATAATTTTGTTCTTGTGTTTTCCACCAACCAGGTTCTAAATTTCTTGTGGTAGAGTCATTTAAAAATTTATCTTTCTGGAAAATTTATCTTTCATGAAATTTAAATATCCATGAGCTTAAATGATCCTCAGCATAAAAGATCCTGAAGTGACTCTTAGTTTTCAGCATATATAAGAAGCCCCAAGGGGAGATTATTTAGAGTCCAGGATTCTGCATTTCTAAAAAGTGCCCCAGGTGTCTCTGATGCAGGTGGTCCTCAGCTTCACTGTGGAAAAACACGTTATAATCTTTGGTAAAGAGCCACAAACCATGTCTGAAGGTTTGTCACTATCATTTCTTTAGCAGATTCAGTTCAAGTTACATACTAGGTACAATAGCTGTAGTAACAAGAGATGAAAGGTTTGAACCCTCACCTCTAGGAGCTTACAGTTTAGTCAGAATTACAGAACACACACATTAATAATCCTCAGGCACACTTGCAAATCATCCTCAACATGGGTGCTAATAATAGATAAAGATGACGCATGTAAAAGACTGATTAAGTTGGGCAGAACTAATCAAGAATATTTGAGCTAGATATTGAACTAGAGCTAGCAGGAGTGAGCAATGATTTCAAACTGAAGGAAAAGCTTGAACAGAGAGTGTGTAGGAGGTAGATAATTCATCATGTTTTGCTTTAAAGGAACAAGGAGACAAAGAAAGTAAATCCTGCTCTTCTGGGAAACTATAGATTCTACAGCCAACACTTATGGATATTATGGTTTCCATCTCATGGGCAACATGTCTTTGAATTAAAAAAAAACACACATTTTTTACTCTGGTGCCTACAAATTCAATTGCTTCTGTCAACTTCCAGCACCTACCTCATCTCTGTTGCTAAGCAGTTTTACTTTAAGCTTTGCTTGTATGTTTTCTGAATCAATTTGCTTTTGTATGCTCTGCTCACCCTTATTCTGTACAACACACAAATGCTACTTAGTAATGTTCATCTCAGTTTTTCTCACACACGTCCTGGCAAGCTGACTCATGATGCTGTGAATTGAGTTTTTTAATGTGGGTGGACTGGATGCCTTTCAAGACCTCATGATAAATAGTTCTTTCTTGAGGCTTTGAAGATGGAAGACAGAGAAGGCTTAAGCCTAGGTAGAACAACTCCAGTTCCAGGGTATTGCATCAACTACACTTTCAGCCTTCTATGACTTGGTGATTTTATCTCTGTGTGTCTTTCTCTGTTGACCTGGGACTTTGCCTTCTTGACTTCATTTACACCTAGCTCTGTGTTACACTAGCAGTTCCACACCACTAGCCAGCCCTTCACAATTTTTTTGTAAACTAATTGGGAAAAAATTGGTCTTATACAATTGTTTTACTTTTGTTAATTAAAGTGATTCATGATTTGAATGCTGAATGATGTAAGCAGAACGAAAAGTCTAATTGCCTATTTTTAATTTGTGTATTTTGTATAAAACAATTTTTAAAATGTAAAGGTAAGCACAACTATAGGTGTTAATTATGAGATACAATTTAGTCATTCTAACCAAAACATGTGTACTAACACATTATGCAAATTAACAAATTTATTTAGCAGAATAATAGTCATTCTGAAGTATTGAGACATTTTAAAGATATAATTTATAAGGCTTTCTATAATCACACTTTGAGGCCAGTAGATAACAAGTATTATTTTTAGCCTCCTATTTGTCTTTGTGTGTGTAATCATGACTCTAAGTCCAAGTTCTGGCCACAGTACTTTATCTTATCAGTGTCAATCCAGTGTCCAGTGAAGACCATCACATCTTATGAGGATCAACATACCGAGGTTGTATATTTTACATACATATAAAACCAACAGCTGGCTGGGTAGTGGTATTGGAACCATATGTGAGCTAATCACATCTAGGTATTTCGTGAGGGAGCTCTCATCAGATGTGGATCAACACAATAAGTTTGCAAAATACACACCCAGATAGTTAGGTGTAACAGACGCAGCATATATACTAACCATGTCTAGCACCAATGTGTTAGGGTTCACTAAGAATAAAACTCTGAGCTTTCATAGCTCAATGATACTTGCTTTCCCCATAGGAATGCATGCTGTCCTTCAGCACCCTCAATGCTGGGAGCTCAAGTGTCTGGCCAGAGATGCTAGACTTCACTCTGCTGAGCTCTCCATAAACAATCCCATCTACAATGACAGCAAGACCACTGCAGGAGAGAGAGAACATTCATATATGCAAGGTGACTAGCGGACCATCATGGACACGTAATGTTAAGGTACTGTGGCCTACTATCCTTATCCCCAAAAAATATGTCTATGTGATGAATGTACTAATAAGGAAGGTTTGATTTGGTTTAATTTAGATGGATTAAATAATTTTTATTTTGAGCAGCCTTTAGTTTTGTTGAACAATCCTAATACAAATATGTGTGTACGATAGGAAAACCTTACTTCTGGTTAGTTTCCACATATTTATGTCAAAGCCAGTGGAGAGAATGTAATGCCATTTGCTGGTCTTAGACTTCCATAGCTTTAACAATGCAACTTAAGTGACTCCTAGAGGCAATGCAATAAATGTGATATGTTGTGTTTTCACTTTTATTCACTTCAAAACATTTTCTAATTATCTTTTTTACTACTTCTAATATACCAAATATGTATATTTATTTCTTAACTCGGTACCATTTCACTAATAAGCCTATATATAATTGCACTGGTACCTTACTATTCTAATTGTTTTTGCATTGCAAATATATTTTAGTTTGCCATTCAATTAACATCTCCTCTTTACTCTTATTTTTTTTATTTATACCATATATTTTCTTTCTGCTGATTTTTAAAATCATTTTGTCAGCTTCCAGAATAACCTATTAACATTTGGGTTTGAATTGTACCAAAGTCTTAATTTAGTTAGACCGTCTTACTACTGTTCTTGTGAGCTCATGCTATGTGACAATCTAACCACACTATTACTTATTATTCTCTCTCAAAAAATTCTGTTGATTGACTGGACTCAAGTTTCTTCACCCACATGTCTTGCAAGTAGGTACTGAGTGTAGATTAGAACTTCAGCAAAGGCTATTGGCTAGATCATCTACCTGTGCCCTTTCCATACGGCCTGGGCTTCCTTACAACATGGTTCCAAGGGAGATCATCTGAATAGAGATTGGCAGAAGCTGTTTGGCATTTGCTAAGTCATGTACCATCACAACTGGCATATTCTATTTATTTACAAAGGTCTTCCAGGTTCAAACAGAGCCATAGACTACATCTCTTTATATGAGAAGTGTCAAAGACTTTGTATAAATTATTTAAAACCACCATGATTACTGAGCCATTCTGTCCAAAATCTAGGTTTTTTTTGTTTTGTTTTGTTTTTTGTTTTGTTTTGTTTTGTTTTGTTTGTAGATTGCATTATTGGCCCAATTCTTCAACTATCGTATAATGACAACCTATACATGTGACTTTTGCAGTCCCTTCCACTCCTTCACAGGAATAATTTTTCCTGCCCATTGACTTTGACCATGTGATTTGCTTTGGGCAATGAAATATTAGCAGATATAACAAAAGCAGAAATGTTCTTAATGGACCTGCCTTCCTGAGTTTCTGCCATGCCATCAGAAAAACATTATCCAGCTTTACTTTGGGTCCCAGAAGGAATATGAGAGAGATGTGGAGTGCACCCATCCCTGCTGCCACTACTCAGTGAAGAATCACCCCAGCCAACCTGTAGAACAATGGGGAGAAGCAGAGCTTCCCAGATAAGCTCATCCCAGGTCAGATGAAACCCCAAAATATCCATAGATACATAAATATTTAAACCATTTTATTTTGGTGTGGTTTGTTGTGCAGCAACAGTTAACAAAAACAGTCTTATATTATTCAAGTATATTTTGCATTCCACAGTAGAATTTTAGAAAGTTTTCATATATCTACTATATAATTACTTTTAAATAGATTCCAAGTGTTTTTGTGTATTTAGTGTTATTTTGAATGAGATGTTTGCCATTATATTTTTAAACAGTGATAGCAAAGCAATTAAGATCTGAATAGTAATTCTGTAACCAACCGTCTTACTGAATTACTATTACAAATAATCTTCAATATTAATCACAAAAACTTGCATTCTATTTTGTTTTGATATTAGGTGATTATATTTAAATCTATTTCACTATTTGCAAAGTCCATTTTTACCCTGCAATTTTATTGAGATAGTCACATACCATATGATCATCCAAAATGAACAATCAGTTGTTCACAGTATCATCATATAGCTGTGCACTCATCACCACAATCAATTTTTGAACATTTTTATTACTCCAAAAAAGAAATAAAAATAAAAATATGAAAAAAACACCCAAAACATCCCAACTCCTCTATCCCCACTATTATTCATTTACTTTTTTGTTCCCATTTTTCTACTCATCTGTTTGTACAATGGATAAAGGGAGTGTGAGCCACAAGGTTTTCAAAATCACATGGTCACACCATATAAGCTCTATAGTTATACACTTGTCTGCAAGAATCAAGGCTACTGGGTTTCAGTTCAACGATTTCAGGTATTTCCTTCTAATGTATTCTAATACATTAAGAATACCCTCCAGAATGACCTCTCAACTCCATTTAAAATCTCTCAGCCACTGAAACTTTATTTCGTTTCATTTCGCTTCCCTCTTTTGTTCAAGTAGGCTTTCTCAATCCCAGGATGCTGTGTCCAGACTCATCCCCAGGAGTCGTGTCCCACGTCCAGCAACACAATTTTAATTCACAATACCTTTACTTATGATTTTGTTATTTTAAGTCACCTTTCATGTGACTGGACAATTTTTTCAAATAGTTTATTTTAGTACACTCTTTGTAGGCATAATTTACATACAATAAAAAGACATATTTTAAATGTTCAGTTTAACGAGTTTTGACAGATACAACTGGATAAGCACCACTATAGTCAAGATACAGAATGTTTCAATTACTCCTAAGGTATCCCTTGAAGCCCTTTGAAGTTAACCTCCATCCTTAAGCCCAAGCACCCATTGTTCTCCTTCTGTCACTATAGACTATTCTTTTTTAGAATTCTGAAAAATTGGAATCATGCTGTATGTACTCTTTTTGTTTGGCCTTCTTTGCTCGACTTAATGTTTTTGCAATTCATTGATGTTGTGTGTGTTAGTAATTCTTTCTTTTTAATTATGAGCAGTATTCTAGTGTATGAGTTTATCACAGTTAATTCATTTGCTGATTAATGGACATTGGGAAGCCCAGATTTGGGCTATCCCAATAACATTTCATATTCCTGTACAAGTCTTATTCTTGTACAAGTTTTTATGGGATATATTCTTTCACTTCTCATAAATAAATAACAATAGAATTGCTGGGTCATGGAGTAGGTGTATTTTTTGTTGTTGAGCATTATACTTATTTATTTATTTTTATTTTTAATTTTTGTGACCCAACACACCTTGTACCTCTGTTCAGCCCTTAATTATTTGTCTCTAGTATTTATGTAGTACAAGTATGGTATTCCTATTAATTATAGTCCCTAGTATGCAATAGGTAGATTTTTCCCATATACCTTTCTGTTGTCAATTCTCTGTAGTACTGTCATACCTTAGAAGTATATCGTGTAAGCACCTATCTATAAGTTTAGTGTGGATCTGTGGGATACATGCCTTTAAACAACTCCTTTCAATCCTATTAGATGTCAATACAGCTCTGATATGTATAATCCCATTAACAAACAGTCATCACCCCTATCCATTGCCATACCTTTGAATTCACAATCATTAACACACCTGAACATATTAGATTATCACCCCCCTCACTAGCTCCTGTCTATAACTAGGTCCCCAGTATTCCACATTATAAGACATTGGTTTTACATTGTTCAGGGAGTTCATAGAAGTGGTAACATAAAATATCTCTCCTTTTGTGCTTGACTTATTTCACTCAGCATTGTATCTATAGGGTTCATCCATGTGGCCATATGTTTCAGGACCTTGTTCCTTCTTACTGCTGCAAAATATTCCATCATATTATATACCACATTTTGTTTATCCACTCATCCGTTGAAGGACAATTGGATTGCTTCCATCTCTTGGCAATTGTGAACAGTGCTGGTGTGAACACCAGTGTACAAATGTCTGTGCATGTCACTGCTTTCAGATCTTCTGGGTATATGCTGAGAAGTGGCATTGCCGGATCATAGGGTAATTTCATATCAAGTTTTCTGAGAAACCGCCGAACTGTCTTCCACAGTGGCTATACCATTATACATTCCCACCAGAAATGAATAAGAGTTCCAATTTCTCTACATCCTCTCCAGCATTTATTGTTTCCTGTTTGTTTAATGGCAGCCATTCTTATTGGTGTGAGAAGGTAGCTCATTGTGGTTTTGATTTGCATTTCCCTAAAAGCTAGTGAAGATGAGCATCTTTTCATGTTTTTTTTAGCCATTTGTGTTTCCTCTTCAGAAACATACCTTTTCATATCTCTTGCCCATTTTATAATTTAGCTGTTTGTGCTACTGTTGTTGAGTTGTAGGATTTCTTTATATATGTAAGATATCAGTCTCTTATTAGATACATGATTTCCAAATATTTTCTCCCATTGAGTTGGCTGCCTCTTCACATTTTTGACAAAGTTTTTGAAGTGCAGAAGCTTTTGATGTTGACGAGTTCCCATTTATGTATTTTTTCTTTTGTTGCTGTGCTTTGGGTGTAAGGTCTAAGAAGTTACCACTATTACTAGGTCTTGAAGTTGTTTCCCTACATCATCTTCTAGGAGTTTTATGGTACTGTCTCTTATATTGAGGTCTTTAATCCACTTTGAGTTAATTTTTGTATAGAGTATGAGGTAGGGGTCCTCTTCCAATCTTTTGGTTATGGATATCCAGTTCTCCCAACCCCATTTGTTGAAGAGACTATTCTGTCACAGTTCTGTGGATTTGAGGGACTTATCAAAAATCAGACAACCATAGATTTGAGGGTCTATTTCCAAACTCTCTTTTTTTTTTTATAGAAAATATTTTATTTATCGAAGAAAAAAACCTCAATTCGATTCCATTGATCAATATGTCTATCTTTGTGCCAATACCATGCTGTTTTGACCACTATAACTTTATAGTATGCTTCAAAGTCTGGAAGACTAAGTCCTCCAACTTTGTTCTTTTTTAGGATGTTTTCCGCAGTTTGAGGTCCCTTTCCCTTCCAAATAAATTTGATAACTAACTTTTTCAAGTCTGCAAAGTAGGTTGTTGGAATTTTGATTGGAATTGCATTGACTCTGTAATCACTTTGGGTAGAATTGACATCTTAACAATGTTTTGTCTTCCTATTCATGAGCACAGACTATTTTTCCACCTAATTTAGGTCCTTTTTAATTTCCTTTAGTAATGCTTTGTAAGTTTCTGTGTAGAAGTCTTTTATGTCCTTGGTTAAGTTTATTCCTAGGTACTTCATTTTTATAGTTATATTGTGAACGGATTTTTTTGTTTGTTTGTTTGCCTCTTCAGTTGGGGCGTTACTAGTGTATAGCAACATTACTGACCTATATGAATTAATCTTGTATCCTGCCATTCTGCTGAATTTTTTTATTAGCTCGAGTAACTTGAATTCTCAGGATTTTCTAAACATAAGATCACATCATCTGCAAATAATGACAGTTTTACTTCTTCCTTTCCAATTTGGATGCCTTTTATTTCTTTGTCTTGCTGGATTGCCCTGGCTAGTACTTCTAGCACAATGTTGAATGATAGAGGTGACAATGGGCATCCTTGTCTCATTCCTGATCTTAGGGGGAAAGCTTTCAGCCTCTCACCATTGAGCACTATGCTGGCTGTGGGTTTTTCATATATGCCCTTTATCATATGGAGGAAGGTTCCCTCAATTCCTACCTTTTGAAGTGTTTTTATCACAAAGGGATGTTGAATTTTGTCAAATGCTTTTTCAGCATCTATTAACATGATCATTTGATTTTTCCCTTTCAATTTGTTAATGTGTTGTATTACATTAATTGATTTTCTTATGTTGAACCACCCTTGCATGCCAGGAATGAACCTCACTTGTTCGTGGCGTATAATTCTTTTTTTTTTTTTTTGTAATTCATATTTATTGAGATATATTCACGTACCATGCAGTCATACAAAACAAAGCATACATTCAATTGTTTACAGTATGATTATATGGTTGCGTATTCATCACCAAAATTAATTTTTGACATTTTCATTATCACACACACAAAAATAATACGAAGAAAAATTAAAATGAAAAAGAACAATGAAAGTAAAAAGAACACTGGGTGCCTTTTTTTTTTCTTCCCCCATTTTTCTACTCATCCATCCACAAATGAGATAAAGGGGAATGTGGTCCATATGGCTTTCCCAATCACATTGTCACCCCTCATAAACTACATTTTTATACAATTGTCTTCAAGATTGATGAATTCTGGGTTGTAGTTTGATAGTATCAAGTATTTGCTGCTAGCTATTCCAATTCATTAGAACCTAAAAAGGGTTGTCTATATTGTACGTAAGAGTGCCCACCAGAGTGACCTCTCGGCTCCTTTTGGAATCCCTCTGCCACTGAAGCTTATTTCATTTCCTTTCACATCCCCCTTTTGGTCAACATCCCACAATGCCAGGTCTAGATTCCTCCCCAGGAGTCATATTCCACGTTGCCAGGGGGATTCACTCCCCTGGGTGTCAGATCCCACACAGGGGAGAGGGCAGTGATTTCACCTGCCAAATTGGCTTAGCTAGAGAGAGAGGGCCACATGTGAGCAACAAAGAAGCATTCAGGAAGAGGCTCTTAGGCACAATTACAGAAGAGGCCTAGCCTCTCCTTTGCAGTAACAATCTTCCCAAGGGCAAGTCCTCTGGTAGAGGGGCAACCCATCAAACCACCAGTACCCTGTGTCATTGAGCATGTCAGCAACCATCGAGGTGGGGGAGCCCAACACCCCTGCATTCTCCACCAGCTCCTCAATGGGGCTTTGCATATTTTTTCATTGTTTTTTTTTTTTTTTATTAACTCTTTTTTTAAATCAACTCTATGAAAAAAAAATTTAAAAAAAACATACAATAAAAAAAGCATTTCAAACAAACCATAACAAGGGAGTCCGACATGTTTCTACTCTACCCCAAGAAAATAACCTAATATAGCAACATTTCTGTGAACTTGTGCCTACCATACTCATCAGAAATTAACAAAGCATGGTCATTCCTGGGCATTCCCAGAACATTAAATTTACACACGATAGCTTATCTGTTCTTCTTGGGTTATAGTTCCCCCTTCATTAATTGCTCCCTATTGCTAGTTCCCCTACATTCTACATTATAAACCATTTATTTTAGGAGTGTGTTCTTTAACATCCAGGTGTTTGTGAATTTTCTAAGTCTCTAATGGCTATTGACTTCTAATTGTATTCCATTGTGGTCAGAGAATGTGCTTTGAATAATTTCAATTTTTTTAAAATTTATTGAGGCTTGATTTATGTCCCAGCATATGGTCTATTCTGGAGAAAGTTTTATGATCACTAGAGAAGAATGTGTATCTTGGTGATTTGGGATGTAATATTCTACATATGTCTGTTAAATCAAATTCATTTATTTGATTGTTTAGGTTTTCAATTCCCTTATTGGTCTTCTGTCTGGTTGATCTATCTATAGGAGAGAGTGATGTGTTGAAGTCTCCCACAATTATTGTGGAAACATCCATTGCTTCCTTTAGTTTTGCCAGTTTTGTCTCATGTATTTTGTGGCACCTTGATTGGGTACATAAACATTTATGATTGTTATTTCGTCTTGTTGAATTGCCCCTTTTATTAGTATGTAGTGGCTTTCTTTGTCTCTCATAACATCCTTGCATTTGAAGTCTATTTTATCTGAGATTAATATTGCTACTCCTGCTTTCTTTTGGCTGTAGCTTCCATGAAATATTTTTTTCCATCCTTTCGCTTTCAATTTCTTTGTGTCCTGTGTCTAAGATGAGTCTCTTGTATGCAACATATTGATGGTACATATTTTTTGATCCATTCTGCCAATCTGTATCTTTTAATTGGGGAGTTTAATCCATTTACATTCAACGTTATTACTGTGAAGGCATTTCTTGAATTAGCCATTCCTATTCTTTTGTTTCTGTTTGTCAGATATATTTTTTCCCTCTCTCTCTTATTGTCCTTTAATGAACCAATATTGAATCTCTTTAGTACTGAACCTTTCTCCATATCTCTCTCTCCTTTCTTTGTTTCTTTGTTGGTAGGGCTCCCTTTAGTGTCTGAAGTAGGGCAGGTCTTTTATTAGTAAAATCTCTCAGCATTTGTTTGTCTGTGAAAAATTTAAGCTCTCCCTCAAATTTGAAGGAGAGCTTTGCTGGATAAACTATTCTTGGTTGCAATTTTTGTTGCTCAGAATTTTAAATATGTCATGGCACTGCCTTCTCGCCTCCATGGTGGCCTCTGAGTAGTCACTACTTAGACTTACATTGTTTCCTTTGTATGTGGTGAATTGATTTTCTCTTGCTGATTTCAGAACTTGCTCCTTCTCCTCAGTATTTGACAGTCTGATCAGAATATGTCTCAGAGTGGGTTTATTTGGATTTATTCTATTTGGAGTTTGCTGGGCATTTATGCTTTGTGTTTTTATATTGTGTAGAAGGTTTGGGAAGTTTTCCCCAACAATTTCTTTGAATGCTCTTCCTAGACTTTTACCTCCTCTTCCCCTTCTGGGACACCAGTGAATCTTATATTTTGACGTTTTATTTTATCTATCATATCCCTGAGGTCCATTTCAATTTTTTTATTTTTTTCCCCATTCTTTCTTTTGTTCTTTCATTTTCCATTCTGTGGCCTTCAAGATCGCTGATTCATTGTTCAGCTCCCTCTAGTCTTGTACTATGAGTATCCAGAATATTTTTAATTTGGTCAACAGTTTCTTTTATTTCCATAAGATCATCTGTTTTTTAATTTACTCTTGCAATTTCTTCTTTATGCTCTTCTAGGGTCTTCTTCATGTCCTTTATATCCTGTGCCATGCTCTTCTTCGTGTCCTTTATATCCTGTGCCATCCTCTTGTTGTTTGCCTTTAGTTCTTTGATTAATTGCTCCAAGTACTATGTCTCCTCTGATCTTTTGATTTGGGTGTTTGGGTTTGGGTTATCCATATCATCTGGTTTTTTTGTATGCTGTAAAATTTTCTGTTGTTTTTGGCCTCTTGGCATTTGCTTTACTTTATAGGGTTCTTTTAGGATATGTAGGATTATTCAAAGCCTAATCTCTAATTTGTCAGATCTACAGCTTGGTGGAGTACACTTTCTCTAATTAACCAGCAGATGGCATTCCCCTCAAGTCAGTTCTCCCCAACTTTGTCTTTGTAGTGTATGGGGGTCTGATTCTTGTGGGGTCCAATTTGTGCACCAAGTGTGGGTGTGTTGTTGGTGCTGTCCACCCTGAATGTGGGGCATGTGTCTGAGGGGTTAGGGAGGGAGGGCAGCTTTAATAATCAAACCTCCCAGGGGTACCTGGAGGTTTAAGGCTATTGCAAGAGTCTAAACCTTCATTTCAGTCTCACCACAAACTGTCTCTGCTGCTGACCCACAAGTCCTTGGTATTGGCGTATGGTCCCTGGGCTTTCCTAGTGGGTCCCTTTGCTAAGCTGTGCCCTTCTAGGGCGTCTGCTGAGGGAAGGCTGTGCTATGTCACAAGTGCACACCAACCTTCAAGGGAAGTTCTGGGCCACCGGGCCATGTAGGTGCATTCCCAGCCTGCTGTAAGGATGGCTGTATGGGGCATGTTAATTTCCCCCTTTTCGCACAGCTCCGCCTTCCCAGCTCTGGGACAGTTAGCTGTGGGTGTGTGAAAGACTGTTGTCCACACCCGATATTGTGGAGTGTATGTGTGTTGCTAGAAACACTTCCTGTTGTACTTGGTTTTTTGGCACAGCTCTGGGCTGTGGCTCCAGTGCCGGGCAGGAGCTTTCCTAGCCTGCTGGGAAGATGGCTGCAAGGGCGTGGTTTTTTTCCCCTTTTGGCTCACCTCTCCTTGCTCCGAGACAATTAGCAGCAGGTGTGCAAAAGGCTATCTTCCACGCCAGATATTGAGGTGTTCACACAGCCCGTTCCTGCCATGCTTCACCGTGCAGTTCTCACTGCCGTATCTGCAGTCGCTTTTGGGTTTTTTGAAAAAGAACTAGTCCACCTCCAAACTCCAACCATGGTTTCCCCACACTGCGGAGTGGCTGCCAGGTATTCAGCAGGCTTACTCACTCGTTTCAGAATGCAGACTCCCAGTTTCACCAAGTGCACAGTCCCTGTGGATTTAGCAGAACTTGTCCAGCTGGGGCATCACTGGAACTGGTGTTCTGGGTCACTTTCTGGCTTTTATCTAGTATTTTTCACGGAGGTGTTTTTTTGCCCTGTCTTTCCTAGCCGCCAGCTTAGGTACTCCTCATATAATTCTTTTAATGTGCCTTTGGATTTGATTTGCAAGTATTTTGTTGAGAATTTTTGTATGTATATTCTTTAGGGAGATTGGCCTACAGTTTTCCTTTTTTGTAGCATCTTTATCTGGTTTTGGTATCAGAGTGATATTAGCTTCATAAAATGAGTTAAGTAGTGTTCCTTTTTCTTCAATTTTTTGGAAGAGTTTGAGCAGGAATAGTGTCAATTCTTTTTGGAATTGCGAAGCCATCTGGCCCTGGGCTTTTATTTGTAGGTAGATTTTTGATGACTGATTGGATCTCTTTACTTGTGATTGGTTTGTTGAAGTCTTCTGTTTCATCTTGGGTCAGTCTAGGTTGTTCATGTGTTTCCAGTAAATTGTCCATTTCCTCTAAATTGTGTAGCTTGTTGGCATACAGTTGTACATAGTATCCTCTTAAGATTTTTTTTATCTCTTCGGGAGCCATAGTAATTATACCCTTTTCATTTTTGATTCTGTTTATTTTGATCTTCTCTCTTTTTCACTTTGTCAGTTTATCTAAGGGTCTGTAAATCTTGTTGATCTTCTCAAAGAACAGACTTTTGGTTTTATTTATTCTCTGTATTGTTTTGTTGTTGCTGCTGCTGTTCTCCAGCTCATTTATTTATGCTCGTCATTTCTTTTCTTCTACTTGCTTTAGAGTTAGTTTGCTGATCATTTTCTAGCCTCTTCAGTTGTTCAATTAGGTCTTTGGTTTTAGCTCTTTCTTGCGTTTCTGATATATGCATTTAGAGCTATAAATTTCCCTCTCCGCACTGCATTTGCAGCATCCCACAGCTTTTGATATGTTGTGTTCTTGTTTTCATTCATCTCTAGAGATTTACTGATTTCTTTTGCAATTTCTTCTTTGACCCACTGATTATTTAGGAGTTTGTTGTTTAATCTCCATATATTTGTGAAAGATCTGGTTCTTTGGTGGCCATTGATTTCTAGTTGCATTCCCTTATGGTCAGAGAATGTGCTTTGAATAATTTCAGTCTTTTTAAATTTATTAAGACTTGTTTTGTGCCCCAGAATATGATCTATCCTGTAGAACATTCCATGGGCACTAGAGAAGAATGCATAACCTGGTAATTTGGGATGTAACAGTCTAGATATGTCTGTTAAGTCTAATTCATTTGTCATATTGTTTAGGTTCTCAATTTCCTTATTGGTCTTCTGTCTAGTTCTATCTATAGAAGAGTGGTGTATTGAAGTGTCTCACTGTTATTATAGATGTGTCCGTTGCTCCCTTCAGTTTAGCCAAAGTTTGTCTCATGTATTTTGGAGCTCCTTGATTGGGTGCATAAACATTTATGACTGTTATTTCTTCTTGGTGAATTGTCCTTTATATTAATATATATAGTGTTCTTCATTGTCTCTTATGACACCTTTGCATTTAAAGTCTATTTTGTCTGATATTAGTATAGCTACCCCAGCTTTCTTTTCGTTGCAGTTTACATAGACTATTTTTTCCATCCTTTCACTTTCAATCTCTTTGTGTTGCAGGGTCTAAGATGGGTCTCTTGTAAACAGCATATCAATGGGTCATACTTTTTAATCAATTCTACCAGTCTGTATCTTTTAATTGGAAAGTTTAATCCATTCACAGTAAAATGTTATTACTGTGAAGGGAATTCCTGAATCACCCATCTTATCCTTTGGTTTTTAGTTGTTAGATCTATGTTTTTTCCCTCTCTTTTTATCCTTTAAATTACCCATATTAATAAGGTAGAACTCCCTTTATTATTTCTTGCAGGGCAGGTCTCTTGTTAACAAATTCTCTCAGCATTTGTTTGTGAAAATTTTAATCTCTCCCTTAATTTTGAAGGAGAACTTTGCTGGATACAGAATTCTCAGCTGGCAATTTTTTTCTTTCAGAATTTTAATATGTCATACCACTGCCTTCTCACCTCTGTGGTGCCCACTGAGTAGTCATTACTTAGTCTTATTGTTTCACTTTTATGTGGTGAATCATTTTTCTTTTTATGCTTTCAGTTCCTTCTCCTTCTCTTCAGCATTTGACAATCTAATCAGTATGTCTCAGAGTAGGTTTATTTTGATTTATTCTATTTGGTGTTCATTGGGCATCTTTGATTTGCATATTTATGTTGTTTGGGAAGGTTGGGAAGTTTTCCCCAACTATATCTTGAAACACTCTTCCTATTCCTCTACCCTTCTCTTCTCCTTCTGGGACACCAATGATTCTTATATTTGTTTGCTTTATGTTATCCATCATTTCTCTCAGAGCCATTTCAAATTTTTCATTTTTTTTCACTGTTTGTTCTTTTGTGCCTTCACATTCAATTGCTCTGTCTTCTAGTTCACCTATTCTTTCTTCTGCCTTTTCAAATTTGCTGTTGTGTCTTCAGTATATTTTTAATTTGATTCACATGTATTTTATTTCCATAACATCTGCTATTTTTTATTTACTCTTTAAAATTCTTCTTTGTGCTCTTCCAGAGTCCTCTTGATTTCCTATATGTCTTTAGCCATTTTGTTGAAGTTGTTTTGCAGATTTGTTTATATTTCTTTAATTAATTGCTCTAAATTTTGTGTCTCTTCTGTCTTTTTAATTTGTTCATTTGGCTTGAACATATCTTCTGGATTCTTCAAGTGCTTTTAGATTTTCTGTTGGCCTCAGGGAATTTGCTTATCTTGATAAGTTTATTTTGGAAAATTAGTGATTATTTGAGCATTTATATGTAGTTTGGGATAGCTACAGCTTGCTGGAGCAATCCTACCAGCAGGTGGCACTCTTGAGCTACAGCTTGCTGGACTGCAATTTCCCTATTCTACCAGCAAATGGTGCTCTCAAGGTGGTCTTCTTTGAAGTTCTCTTATGGGTGGGTGGTATCCAAACCAGAAGGGCAACCAGTCAATTCACCAGTTTTCCATGTGCACTGGGGACTTCCTGCCCTGGAGCTGCATTGTAGGCCCTGAGCAGTTAGGCAGGAAGTGCCCTGAAGGGCACGCTGCAGATTTAACATGCCCTGCTTCCTGCCTGCCATGTGCCCATGAGTTTCTGGGGTGTGGGAGGGGTTCCTGATCCACTGTTATGGCATCCTCTCCTCTAGGTGTATTTTTAATGTTATTCAAAACTGCCAGGGTGGGCTGTGGGAAGATGGCAGAATAGGGAGCTCCAGGTCTGAGTCCTTCCACCAAAACAACTATTAAAGAGGCAGGAAATGTCTGAAGAACGCCAGAGTCCAGAAGAACAATGTACAGCATTTAGGGAACAGCAGGAGGAAGAGGCTGATAAATTGCAGTAAGGAATAGTAAATTGCACTCTGCCTGGTGGCTACTGGCACCCATTCCCTACTCTTATAGCAGGCTGCCATGGTGTCCAGCCCTTAACTAGCTCACTGGTTACAGATAGAATTTGTGAATTATTAGTGTTAATTCCTTAAATGTTTGGCAGAATTCACCAGTGAAGCCATCAGCTATTGGTCTATTCCTTGTTGGGAGGTTTCTGTTTAATGGTTTAATTACCTGGTGTAGCTTTGTTCAGATTTTCAATTTCTTCTTGAATCAATTTCAGTAGTGTTTATGTTTCTAGGAATTTGTCCATTTCATCTAGAGTTATCTACAATGTTGGTTTTTATTCTGTAAGGTTGACAGTGATGTCCCCACTTTCATTTCTCATTTTAGTTATTTGCATCTTCTCTTTTTTTCTTGCTCTAGCTAAAGATTTGTTGATTTTGTTGCTCTTTTCCAAGAACCAACTTTTGGTTTTGGTTATTCCCTCATTTTTCTATTCTCTATTCCCTTATTTTCTTTCTAATTTTTTTTCTTCCTTCTACTAGATTTGGATTTAATTTGCTCTTTTTTTTTTTCCTAGTAACTTATTGTGTAAGATTGTGAGATTTTTCTTCTTTTTTAATATAGGCTTTTATAGGTATAAATTTCTAACTGAGCACTGTTTTCACTGTATTCCACAAGTTTTGGTATGTTGTGTTTTCATTTTCATTTGTCTCTAAATAATTTTCCAATTTTTATTTAATAGTGTGCTGTTCACTTTCCACATACTTGTGAATTTTTAGTTTTTCTTCATATTGGTTTTTATTTAATCCAGTTGTGGCGAAAGAAGACACTTTGTACGGTTTACATCTTTTGAAAATATGGAAATTTGTTTTATGGCCTAATGTGGTTTATTCTGGAGAATGTTCTATGTGTATTTGAGAAGAAATTATATTCTGCTATTCTGCTGTTGTTGGGTGGAGTGTTCTATGTATGAGTATTAGGCCTAGTTGGTATTTTGTATTGTTTATGGGCTCTATTTCCTTATTGCTCTTCCTTCCATCTAGATGTTCTATTCATTATTGAAATTGGGGTACTAAAGTCCCCAAATATTAATGCAAATTTGTTTAATTCTACCTTCAATTCTGTCAGTGTTTGCTTCTTACAATTGGGTACTGTTTGGTGTATTTATAGTTGCTATAACTTCTTGATTAATTGACCTTTTTATCAATATATAATCTGCTTCTCTGTCTCTTATAAGTTTTCAACTTGATGTCTATTGTGTCTGAGATAAGTATAACTGCCCTAGCTCTCTTTTAGTTACTATTCCCATAGAATATATTTTCCTTTCTTTCACTTTCAACCTGTTTGTGTCTTTGAGTCTAAAGTGTGTTTCTTATAGACTGCATATAGTTGGATCATTTTTTAAAATCCATTCTTCCAATCCCTGCCTTTTAAGTGGAGACTTTAATCCATTTACACTTAAAATAATTATTGATAAGGCAGGAATTACTTCTGCCACTTTTCTATTTGTTTTCTGTAAATCTTAGTTTTACCCCGTAAACTCTCCATTTTGCCTTCTTTTGTGTTTAATTGATTTTTGTAGTATGCCATTGTGACTCCCTTCTCATTTCTTTTGTGTTTATTTTTAGATATTTAAAATATTTTCTTAGTAGTTTTCATGGGGATTACAATTAAAATCCTAAATTTATAACCATCTAGTTTGAATTGATACCAACTTAGCTTCAGTAGCATACAAAAACTCTGCTCCTATATAGCTGTCTTCCCCTTCTTTACAAATTACATCATTATACATTGTGTACTCAATAAATAAATTTATTATTATTTTATGAATTTTCTTGTAAAGCATTAAGAAATAAAAAGTGAAGGTGCAGACAAAAAATACAATAACATTGGCTTTTATATTTACATATGTAGTAACCTCTATCAGAGATCTTAATTTCTTCATATGGCTTCAAGTTAGTCTAGGGTCCTTTCCTTTCAGCCTGAAGGTGTCCCATTAGCATATTTTATACTGGCAATGATCTCCCTCAGGTTTTCTTTATCTGAGGGATATCTGGGAATATCTCAATTTCTCACTCATGAATGATAGATAGTGTTGTGGGTATGTAGAATTCTTGTTTGCAGGTGTTTTTTTCTTTCAGAACTTTATATATGAACTTTATATATGTTATGTCACTGCCTTTTGGTCTCCATTGTTTCATTGGGTAATTGGCTGCTAATCTTATTGAGGATTTCTTGTAAGTAACAAGTCCCTTCTGTCTTGCTACTTTCAAGATTCTCTGTTTGCCTTTGTTTTCCAATAGTTTAATGAAAAATGTATCTCAGTGCAGATCTATTGAGTGTATCCTACTTGGAGTTCATTGAGCTTCTTGGATATGTAAATTCATGTCTTTAATAAAATATGGGAAGTTTTGGGCTGTTATTTTTTCAAATGTTCTTTCAGCTCCTTTCTCTCATCTCCTTCTGGGACTCCCATAATGTGTATGCTGGTATGCTTGATGGTGTCCCAGATGTCCCTTAGGTGCTGTTAAATTTTCTTTATTCTTTTTTCTGCCTGCTCTCCAGTTTCAACTGTCCAATCTTTACATTTGTTGATTCTTTTGCTTGCTTAAATATGCTTTTGTACCCTCTAGTGAATATTTTATTTCAGTTATTGTGCTTTTCATTTTCCAGAAATTCTATTTGGTTTATTTTTATAAATTCTGTCCCTTCATTGATATTCTTATTTTGTTCATACATCATTTTTGTAGTTTTATGTAGTTCTTTGTTCATGGTTCCCTTTTACTGTTTGAGAATATTTAAGCCAGTTGGCTTAAAATCTTTTTAGAATGTAAATGTCTTGTATTCCTCAGAAATTTATCAATATCTCTCTTTTTACTTCCTGTAAATGAGCCATCCTTTCCTGTTTCTTGGTATGCATTGGAATTTTTTTGTTGAAAACTTGGCATTTGAATATTATAATGTGTTAACTCAAATTCTGTTCTTTCTCCAGGGCTTCTGTTTTGACGACTTCAGTTGCCCATTTGCTAGTGACTTTTCCAAACCCTTTTCTGCAAGATTGTATTCTTTGTCCTATGTAGTCACTGAAATTTCTGTTCCTTTACTGAAATTTAGTGTTCAGGTAGTGTTTTGTCAGAATTTTCATTGTTTTCCAGGAGACAAAGAGGAAGAGAGAGAGTTGGGCAGGGAGGAGAAAAAAAAAGAAAATAAAAAATTAAGGAAAAAAGGAGAAAAAGAAGAGGAAGAAGAAAAAACCCACCCAGAGGCTCTGTGCTGTGTCACTCCTTCCACACTTATCCAGGTTGTTTACAACAGTGCCTTCAGCCTTCACTTCCTGCCTTTAATGATGTAGAGATCAACTACTGGTGAAATCCAGGGGGTCTTCTCAGGTCTTTCCTGCTCTGGACATGTGCATCCCTTTCTGAATTCCTCACTATTCACTGGCACTTCTCACTGCCCAGATTTACCAATGAAACTCTTTCCCAACCACTTCCTTCCACAGTTTTGGCACTCTACTTACACTCTATTGCCTCTTCATTTTCCTTTCACCTTACAATGTTTTCAAGCCAAACCTGCTGCTGAATTCTGAGTTAGGTTAAACAATGACAAGTACCTTGCATTAGTCCTTCAGATAGTCCCGAGTGATTAGAAAAAACTCAATTTTTTTTTGAGGGGGGGAGGTGTTAACAATTCCACAATTTCTGTTGTTTCCTTGTTATGAACTATAACGTATATACAGAAAGATGGAAACTTTCAAAGTAGAATTTATCAAGTAATTACATACGTAATTTCATAGAATGTTATGGGTTACAGTTCCACAGTTGCAGTTATTTCCTTATTAACACAATTCTCTTTGAATGAGGTCTACTCTGCTCCCTTTGGAACCATGAGCCAGGCTCCCACAGTAGGAATATGGGCTGCTAGTTTCAAGATCTCCATTGCTGGGGTTGGGTTGGGGCAAGGGCAAGTAGAAATGCTTGAAATTTCTCCTATCACTTTTTAAGTTGCCTTTTTCTCAATTCATTGTTTGCTTGGTTGCTGTAAACTTTTGACTGTTTTCCAGAGTTATAACAAAGTTTGTTCTGACAGTTTCTGCTTGTTTTTTCATATTTCTTTGGAGAGATGGTTGCTTAGATCTATCTACTCTGCCATTTTTGCTGACTTCACTTTATCATAGCATTTTTGTTCTGTATTTTCTAGTCATTTATCAGCATATTTGTTTCCTACACTGGAATATTTCTTTTAGAATCCACACTTGTACTGCTTACCCAGTGTTCTGGCACTCAATGGATTCTCATTGATCTAGTTAAATACTAGTAATCCCTTAAAAACCAATCCAAATCATATTTTTCTGTTAGTATTTATTGGCCTGTTCTGTTCATCACTGTATACCTGAGTACAAACACCAGAGCCACCTGTATTGTATAATTGTGTCTAGCTGAAGGGATGATGGTGTGCTTATGCTTTGCTTGACAGTTTATCCTTTGTTTGCTCAAACTTTTCAGCAAGACTGCAAGGCCCCCATACCAGTACTTTGTATCCTCAGAGGTATTGGCAATTTTCTAAATCACACAAAGACTCTACATGAGCTTATGGCTATTCCAAGTCTGGGTCACAGGATTCTGCCTGATTACTGATGGATGTGTTCTACCTTTTTAATGGAGAGTGGTTGAGAAATAAATTCTAAATAAAATCCCACTGATAATATAAACAAGCCTCTAAAATTTAAGTAGATATTTTTTTCCACAGGAAAAAAAGTGGTAAATAATTGCAATTGTGCATGATTATTATACTTAATCAAAAATCTAAAATAGCCAAGGAAATGCTTCCTTTATAATACCACTATGAATTTCAGTTACTGGAGAAATGTTCAGCTTATTTTAACCATATCTGTAACTGAACCAATTGAGACAAAATTGTAAATATCTCTTAAACTTGAATTATCTGCAGTACTTTTGATAAGTTGATTAAAAGTGTAATATTATTAAATGCTAATGATTTAAAAATACCTTTTAAAAATAAGTATCTCACAGATGTAGTCACTTATCTGAGAACATATAAATACCAATTAACATGAATCATTATCATTCATTTCTGAGTATGGTTGAAGAAACCAGTAGTATAATCTACATAGATCAAATGCCCAGCTTTGAAAACTAAAACTTTTTTTCTTCATTGTGAATTCTATCAGCATTTGTTTTCTAGCCTCTTTTGTTTATATAAAAATAAAATCCCATTGAATGTATTATCTTCAGGATCATTAGTCACCAAATAAACGTGGTCTGTCTGAATGATTTGGCATCTTAATTAAGGCCAAAATAAATTAATAAATAAATTCCAGAAGAGTTAAAACATGGTTCTTCCCATTAGTGTTGCCATTTCAGCTTTGTTCAGAGACCTCTCAAAGTTAGCTGGAGATGGTTTCCATGGTCACTGAAGAATGTACTCTGATGAGCCTTGAAAGAGTCAAATACAAATCTTTGCTTCCTTCAAGTGGGCAACAGTTCACCTCTCTAATGTTTAACGGATGACATTTTTTTTTTTGCTTCAGACAAAAGCTGGAAGAAAGTCAGTTTTGCCAATTAGGTGAAACCTGAAAGGTATATAAAAGCAGTAAACTTGAAGTTTGTACAGGATAATAATATACGTCCCAGATGTTTTATTTTTCTAAGGTATTTTTTTTTCCAAAAGGAAGAGTGCTTTATTTATTTAATATTAAATACTTTGTTCTACCATGAAGTTACTTTTCATTGTCATTGTAGCTTTTTATTATTATTATTTCTTATGGAATATAAAAGCAAAGTTGTAATACAGTAAAAAGTCAAAGTAGGTATTTAACTTTTATATTTCTTTTTTTCTGATAGAGATGATTTTGGACATGTAGTAACAGGAATGCCCAAGTTAGTACTTGAGGTGTTTGAAAAAACATTCAAACAATTCATTTGAAAGGCAGGTAAAAGCTTCCAACAATCTTTAAAAAACAAAAACAAAACCAAAATGTTTAAAAACCTATGAACTTATAAAATAAAATCAGTTATACTCAAGAGCAACTTATGAATGTATTTGAAAATATTCTGCATACCTTTTTTTGATAGCTATATGTATGTATATATATATATACACATACATAACATACAATTAAAGATCCAAAGTGTGCAATCAGTTCCACATGGTATCATCATACAGCTGTGCATCCATCACCACAATTTTTTTCAGTTTTTAGAACATTTTCATTGATCTAGAAAAGAAATAAAGACAAAAAAAGGAAACTCAAATCCTCTCATACCCCTAACCACCCCCCCTCCATTACTGACTCATAGTATTGGTATAGTACATTTTCTACTGTTGATGAAAGGGTGTTAAAATACTAAGTGTAGTATATAGTTTGCAATAGGTTTATTTTTTTCCCTATGTGCCCCTCTATTATTAACTTCTAGTCATAGTGTCACACATTTGTTCTATTTCAAGGAAGAGATTTCTAATATTTGTAGAGTTAATCATGGACATTGCCCACTACCAGATTCACTGTTTTGTACATTCCCATATTTTAACCTCCAACTTTCCTTCTGGTGATATACATGACTCTGAGCTTCCCCTTTCAACCACATTTGCACACCATTCAGCACTGTTAGTTTTCTCACAATGTGCTACCATCACCTCTGTCCATTTCTAAACATTTAAGTTCACCCTAGTTGAACATTCTGCCCATAATAAGCAACTGCTCCCCATTCTCATTGTATATCCTGTTAACTTATATTTCATGTCTATGAGTTTACATATTATAATTAGTTCATATCAGTGAGACCCTGCAATATTTGTCCTTATGTGTCTGACTTATTTCACTTAATATAGTGCCCTCAAGTTTTCTTCATCAACCCATTTTTTAAGACAGTTCTGTTCATACACCATACATTCCATCCTAAGTAAACAAATGATGGTTTCCTATATAGTGATGTATTTATGTATTCACCACCATCACCACTATCTATTTAAGGACATCCATTTCTTCCACAAAGAAGAAGGAAGAGTCAAAGAAGGTAGAGAGACAAAAGAAAAAGAAAAAAGTAAGAGAAAAAAATGACAGCTAGGAAGCAACAAAAGGAAAGATAGCATTAAACTAAAGTAGAATAAAGAGTCAGACAACATCACCAATGCCAAAAGTCCCATGCCCCTCCCTTATATCCCCCTCTTATAGGCATTTAGCTTTGGTATATTGCCTTTGTTGCATTAAAGGAAGCATAATACAATGTTTCTGTTAACTATTGTCTCTAGTTTGCATTGATTGTGTTTTCCCCAATACCACCCTATTTTTAACACCTTGCAATGTTGACATTCATTTGTTCTCCCACATGTAAAAACTTATTTGTACATTTTATCACAATTGTTGAGCACTCTAGGTTTCACTGAGTTCTACATTCCCAGTCTTTATCATTCTTCTTTCCTTCTGGTGTCCCACGTGCTCCTAACCTTCCCCTTTCAACCATACTCACAGTCATCTTTGTTCAGTGTACTTACATTGCTGTGCTACCATCACCTAAAATTGTGTTCCAAACCTCTCACTCCTGTCTTTTCCTTTCTGTTTGTAGTTCTCCCTTCAGTATTTCCTGTAGAGCAGGTATCTTGTTCATGAACTCTGTCATTGTCTGTTTGTCAAGAATATTTTAAACTCTCCCTCATGTTTGAAGGACAGTTTTGCCAGATATAGGATTCTTGGTTGGTGGTTTTTCTCTTTCAGTATCTTAAATGTATCACACCACTTCCTTCTTGCCTCCATGGTTTCTACCGAGAAATCCATACATAGTCTTATCAAGCTTCCTTTGTATGTGATGGATCGCTTTTCTCTTACTGCTTTCAGGATTCTCTCTTTGTCTTTGACATTTGATATTCTAATTATTAAGTGTCTTGGCATAGGCCTATTCAGATCTATTCTGTTTGGGGTACGCTGCGCTTCTTGGATCTGTAATTTTATGTCTTTCATAAGAGATGGGAAAATTTCAGTGATTATTTTCCCTGTTATTACTTCTGCCCCTTTTCCCTTCTCATCTCTTTCTGGAACAACCGTGACACATACATTCATGTGTTTTGTGCTGCCATTCGATTTCCTGAGAGGTTGCTCATATTTTTCCATTCTTTTCCCTATCTGTTCTTTCATGTGTAGGCTTTCAAGTGTTTTGTTCTCCAGTTCCTGAGTGTTTTCTTCTTCCTCTTGAGATCTGATGTATGTCTCCATTGTGTCTTTCATCTCTTATGTTGTGCCCTCATTTCCATAGATTCTACCTGTTGTTTTTTTGAACTTCTGATTTCTACCTTATGCTCACCCGGTGTGTTCATTATACACTTCATCTCTTTTGCCATGTCTTCCCTAAGCATTTTTGAGTTGATTTAGCATTGGTTGTTTCAATTCCTTTATCTCAGTTGAAGTGTAAGTTTGTTCTTTTGACTGGGCCATACCTTTGTTTTCTTAGTGTAGGTTGTAGTGTTCTCTTGCTAGGCATCTGATTTCCTTGGTTACCCCAATCAGGTTTTCCAAGACTAGGACAGGTTCACATCTCAGAAGGGGGCAATATTCAGTATCAGGTTTCCCTGAGGGTGTGTCTTAGAAGATTGGCACCCCCTGTGATGCCTCTAGACACTGTGCTTTTCCTAACCTGCCTAGCAGGTGGTGTCTGTCGGCCTGTCACTCCTGATTGGTGTAAGGAGATGTGGCCCACTTGATTTCTGTTTTGGCTGTTTCCCCTCCAGGGGTCTGGTTCTGAGTGGTAGGCTGGTAGTAGAACTGGGCACCACCTTCTTCCTCTTAGGCAAGATACACCCCCTAGGGAGTTATCATCTGCCTTTATATAGGTTCTTTGTCTCTCTGACTCTGCCATCTCCGCCATTGTCTGGGTCAGAGAGCTGTGAAATGAAAATGGCTACAGCTTTCTCCACTGAGCCATTCAGGTTGCAAGAGAGAAAAAGGGACAGAAAGCCTCCCTTCAGGACCCATCCCCGGCACCCCTAGCTTCACCTGCTAGCCAGAGATATCACCTAGTCCTCTGGGCTCCCCCTCCCAGTACAGAGGAGTCCTCCGGCTCTTTAAGGTCAGTCATCACCAAAAGCCTCTGTCTGCTTGTTGGGGTTTTGTAGCTTGTATTGAGCAGTCCTATTTGTTTGTTAATTAAAACCCCAGTTGCAGCTGGACTGAGGTATATTCACTTGTTCAAAGAGTGCTGCTTTCCACTACAGTGAGGTTTTGCAGTTTGGGCTGCTGTGGAGGGAGGGGGCTCCTGGCTTGGGTCTGCAGTTTTTACTTACAAATTTTATGCTGTGATCTCAGGCATTCTTTGCAATCCAGGTTGATGTACAGTGTGTGGACAGTCACAGTTGTCCACCAGCCATTATTCCAAATTATTTATTAGTTGTTCCTGGTTGTTTATTAGTTGTTCCAGGGAGCTAACTAGCTTCCACTCCTCTCTATGCCACTATCTTCTTCAATCTCTCTGCATAACTTTTAAAGCAACGATAATAAAAAGAGATAGTTCTACTCCAATCCTAAAACAAAATAAACAAAAAGATAGCCAACTACCTGAAGTGGAATCTGTTTCCCTTAGTTGTGATATGTGTTACCAATGTAGTGATTATAAGTGAAAGAGCCCTGGCTACAAATCCATTATCCTGAATGCTTTCAATAGAATCTAAATCAAACAGACTGCTATAATGGACCAACATTCTCCCTAGTGCTCAGACATTTGCAGCTTAGCAAACCAAACTTTCCTTGTTACAAAACCATGGCAAAAATCAAGGTACTTAATCAAACATTTGGTTTAAAACTAATTTTTTAAAGCAAAAGTTAGGCCATATATGGTCTGCCACCAGTGATAATAGCTCACAAATACTGCCTTTAGGCACCACATAATCATAAATAGATGAGGAAATATTAAGCAACAGGGAAGAGGTGAACTCTAATGGCAATGCTGTACCTCTAACCCAATGAATTTCAGCAAAACCTTTCTTTCAGTTACCTGCTTTAGAGTGTTGAAGAGTATATGTGGAAGTTATTAGCTGAGGGATTGAAAGTAAATAACTGAATAATTTAATCTGAGTATGATTCCCTACAAATGTAGCATAAATGTGTATCTAAGATGCATTTGATTTATTAATAAGGGTACCAGCAGAATGATAAAGTTGACTCAAAGAACTTGAGATACACACACAGACACACAGACACACACACATATATACACACTCACAATTATATAAAAATATAATGTATGTGTATATATGCATGTGTGTGTGTATATATAGAGAGAGACTTTATATTAAATCAGTTAGGAAAGAAAAGACTTGCTTAAATAAGTTTGAACAGTAAAATATAAAATTGATTAGTATCCTATATGGCAATATAGCTATAACTTTTGAGATTTCTTTTCTACCAGAGAGAAAGCTTTGTACCTCTACTAGAAAAAAATCTGTATATTGACATGTGATTTACAGAACCTGGGCCCTATTCAAAGATAAGTAGTAAGTCAAGCAAGGGTGCATCCCCTAGAAAATTAGATAATTTTTGGGTGGTCCTGTTAGACAATGTTCCAATATGAAATTGAAAGAACTTAACAGTCATGCTTTTGTCCTATTTCCAATTTTAGATAATTTTCCTTAGCAGTACCAATTTCTTTCCCCAACACTTAAAGGTTGCTCTCTGTAGTATAGTGTTATTATGCCCCAGTGAAAGCTTTCATTGCCCCCTATTTTAAACTAAAGTCTCCTCTGAGCATCACAGAATATACATTTTTGCACAAAAGGGAAAATAACTTTCTTGGTAGAATTTTTCCTAGGTTGTGCAGAATTTGGATATCAGGGAAGGTCTCTGATCTTAATACATGTTCCAAAAACACAGAAACAGGAATTGATTGTATATTAATATAAATTTGGCAAACAGGCAACAAAATACATTCCTATACCAATTAAGAAATCCTGGGAAAAGTGTACACCTTTATTATTGTGAATATTATTTCTAACATTTTTAAGTATTTCCAACCTGTGATGTGTTTTGAGTTTTAAATTTTGTTTTGTATGTTCCGTTTACTTTATGTTTGTCCTGGCTGACATGAATTTAGTCATTGTTGGAGTAATTTGTTCATTACTATACTTGGAGTTTCTTGTTCGAGGTCACTTTCAGCCCCAAAGATCCACAATCATGTTGACATATTGCACTGTATTTTGTTTATCTCACAAGGCACATTTTCCTTTTCAGGGCTATTGTAAAAGTAATATAAGTGAGGTCTTTATTTTGAATGCAAGATTGATTTATACCTATAAAGGGAAGAACTAATGTCCTTCACTCAATAAACTTGAAAGCCCAACTCCATTATGTATTTCTGAAAAGAATTTTCATTAAAAATATTTCAATAAGAAGTTACAGAATAACATATTCAAGAGTGTATGTGCCACGATGGAATACTACGCGGCAGTAAGAAGGAACGATCTGGTGAAACATATGACAACATGGATGAACCTTGAAGACATAATGCTGAGCGAAATAAGCCAGGCACAAAAAGAGAAATATTATATGCTACCACTAATGTGAACTTTGAAAAATGTAGAACAAATGGTTTAGAATGTAGAATGTAGGGGAACTAGCAATAGAGAGCAACTAAGGAAGGGGGAACAATAATCCAAGAAGAACAGATAGGCTATTTAGCGTTCTGGGGATGCCCAGAAATGACTGTGGTCTGTTGGTTTCTGATGGATGTAGTAGGAACAAGTTCACGGAAATGTTGCTATATTAGGTAACTTTCTTGGGGTAAAGTAGGAACATATTGGAAGTTAAGCAGTTATCTTAGGTTAGTTGTCTTTTTCTTACTCCCTTGTTATGGTCTCTTTGAAATGTTCTTTTATTGTATGTTTGTTTTCTTTTTAACTTTTTTTTTCATACAGTTGATTTAAAAAAGAAGGGAAAGTTAAAAAAAAAAAAAAAAAAGAAAAAAGACAAAAAAGGAAAAAAAAAAAAAAAAAAGATGTAGTGCCCCCTTGAGGAGCCTGTGGAGAATGCAGGGGTATTTGCCTACCCCACCTTCATGGTTGCTAACATGACCACAGACATAGGGGACTGGTGGTTTGATGGGTTGAGCCCTCTACCATAAGTTTTACCCTTGGGAAGACGGTTGCTGCAAAGGAGAGGCTAGGCCTCCCTGTATTTGTGCCTAAGAGTCTCCTCCTGAATGCCTCTTTGTTGCTCAGATGTGGCCCTCTCTCTCTGGCTAAGCCAACTTGAAAGGTGAAATCACTGCCCTCCCCCCTACGTGGGATCAGACACCCAGGGAAGTGAATCTCCCTGGCAACGTGGAATATGACTCCCGGGGAGGAATGTAGACCCGGCATCGTGGGACGGAGAACATCTTCTTGACCAAAAGGGGGATGTGAAAGGAAATGAAATAAGCTTCAGTGGCAGAGAGATTCCAAAACGAGCCGAGAGATCACTCTGGTGGGCACTCTTACGCACACTTTAGACAACCTTTTTTAGGTTCTAAAGAATTGGGGTAGCTGGTGGTGGATACCTGAAACTATTAAACTACAACCCAGAACCCATGAATCTCGAAGACAGTTGTATAAAAATGTAGCTTATGAGGGGTGACAGTGGGATTGGGAATGCCATAAGAACCAAACTCCACTTTGTCTAGTTTATGGATGGATGTGTAGAAAAGTAGGGGAAGCAAACAAACAGACAAAGGTACCCAGTGTTCTTTTTTACTTCAATTGCTCTTTTTCACTCTAATTATTATTCTTGTTATTTTTGTGTGTGTGCTAATGAAGGTGTCAGGGATTGATTTAGGTGATGAATGTACAACTATGTAATGGTACTGTAAACAATCGGAAGTACAATTTGTTTTGTATGACTGCGTGGTATGTGAATATATCTCAATAAAATGATGATTAAAAAAAAAAAAAAAAAAAAAAAGAGTGTATGTGCAAGTTCTTGCCTGAGGGAGTGAAGGTAAATAACTGTGATTCATTTTATCACAAGAATGAAGTTATTTCAAACCAAGGAAAGAATAATAATAACTCAATTTGTTTGACCTTTAGGCTGCTAGGAGTTTATTCATACAATCCCAAGACAGCTTTTAAACAAATGGACCTTACTTTTTAACACAGTTATAGTTTTACAGAAAAACTAAAAAGATAGTACAGATTTCCCATATACCCATCTCCCAGTTTCCTTTATTATTAACACCTTGCATTAGTATGGCATGTTTGTCACAATGAATGAACTAATATCACTGCATTATTGTTAACAAAAATCTACATGTTATTTTTCTGTTGAAGATCCCATCCAGGTTGCCACATTACATTTAGTCACCAGGTTTCCTTAGGCTACTCTTGGCTGGGACAGTTTCTCAGGCTTTCCTTGTTTTTGAAGATCTTGACAGTTTTGAGAAGTAGTGGTCAGATATTTTGTAGAATGACTCTCTACTAGGATCTGTCAGATATTTTTTCTCATGATTAGAATGGATTTGGGGTTTTTAGGTAGAAAGACCATGGAAATGAAATGCCATTTTCATCACCTTCTATCAAAGGTCATACTATTAAAATGACTTTTTACTGTTGATGTAAACCTTGATCACCTGACTAAAGAGTGTTTGTCAGTTTTCTCCACTGTAAAGTAACTCGTTTCTTTTCTCTCCTTCCATACTGTACTTTTTTTACACTCAGCACATATTGAAGGAATGAGGAGCTATGATTTCCCCCTCCTTGAGGGCAGAGTATCTACACATATTATTTAGAATTTTTCTGCATGGGAGAGTTGTCTCTTCTGCCCCACTCATTTATTTATTTAATCATTTGCTTCTGTCAGTATGGGGTGATAAACGTGTTATAATCCAATCCTGCTTTATTTATTTTGTTGCTCAAATTGTTGCAGTTTTGACCATTGGGAGCTCTCAGTTGGCTACTGTGTCATTGACATATACCCATCACGTAGGTTTTGTTTTGTTGTTGAGCACTGCCTTATTTTCTTGTACTATGAGATGCTCCTGGCTCATTTTGTATATTTCCTGTCCCAGTCCTTGAATCAGCAATTTCTCCAAAATAGCCCTTTTATTGGAGAATGGTATTAGAAACCAAGAAATGTGTACTAGATGCCCTTGTTGCTAATGGGGTGTCAGTGCTTTTAGGCCCTCTCAGCTGACAGAGTAAGGAAATATTTGTGTATATACTAATCCTGTATATACACACATCTATCAGTATCTCTATATGAAACCACCTGTATTTATATTAAGCTATAGTTTCTTGATTTCGTACTAGTGTTGCTAACTGTAATCCAATGCCACAACATATACTTTTTTAAATGCATTTTTATTGTGAACTTTAACATATGTACATAGCAGTGATAACTTTCAAAATATGATTTAACAAGTAGTTAGAAAGCAAATTTCATATAATGTCATGAGTCACAGTTCCACAACTTCAGCTATTTCCATTACTGTAAAATATAACATACATGCAGAAAGGTGTTAACTTTTGATGTACAGCTCAACAAGCCGTTATATAGGTAATTTCAAAAATTGTTATGAGTTACAGTTCCAGTTTCTGTTCCTTCCTTGTTATGCAATATAGGATATATATAGAAAAGTGAAGACTTTCAAAGGACAATTCAATGAATAGCTATAGAGCAAATTTCAAAGGATGTTATAGGTTACAGTTCTACCATGTCATTTACTTCCTTCCAGCTATTCCAACACCCCAGCATCTAATATATATATATATATATTTATATAAAGTTTCAGTATTCATAGACTTTTGTTAAATCATGTTTGTTGGTATCCCTTCCTCTACTTAATCTCTGTATTTTCAGGGATGACTAGGCAGTGAGAACCCTAACTTGTTCATATTGAAAGAGGTTGTTGACAGTATGAGGTAGGGGGCTGCATCTGATCGTTGTTCTTAAAGAGACTGTTACCTCTGGGTGTTAGGACTTGTCTGGCATAGGAACACTGGTGGAATTAAGTTTCTGACAGATAAAACTTAGTCAGTGAATCTTTTATAGAATCTCTGATGGGGACCTAGGTATTTGGGACTACTTTTGGTAAGGGCCAGGTAGACTGTAGCCATTTGGGATGTCTAGCTGGAGCTTGCATAAGAGAAGCTTCCAGGATAGTCTCCCTACTCTATTTGGGATCTCTCAGCCACTGTGACCTCAGGTTGTTACCTTTCTTTTTCCGCCTTTTGGTCAGGTAGGCATTTTCAATCCCTTGCTGCCAGGGCCAGACTCATTCCTGGGAGTCATGTCCCATGTCACCAGGGAGATTTATTCCCCTGGGATTCATGTCCCTCATGGTGGGGGGCGGGTAATGAATTTACTTGCCAAATTGGGCTTAGAGAGAGAAAGGCCACATCTTGAGCAACAAAAGAGATTCCCTGGAGGTGCTCTTAGGCATAATTATAGGAAGGCTTAGCTCCCATTTATAGCCCTGAGTTTCACAAGAGCAAGCCTCTAGTCAAGGGCCTGATTTATTAAGTAATAGGTTACTAATTTCAGTTAATATATATTCTATCCCAAGATAAATGGTCAGTTTCTTATGTTGTCTTCACTCAGTTGTACAATCATCACTCTCAGTTTTAAACAATTGTCATAACATAATACATCCCAGAGCAATTATCAGCTACCAATTATACAGCCCTAGTATTGTTGTAGTGTTGGTAAGATATTCCTATCAAATATAGTCTTTAATATGTAACGGGTAGTTTTTCAGTACCGCTCTGTTGTTCACTCTGTACCAGTGTCATACCTTATACCATGCTAACACTTATTTAGGTTTGTGGTGCTAGTCAGTGGGTTACATGCCTTTAAACAACCATTTACAGACATGTTTGCCATCAATGCATCACTGATACTTATGATCCCATTAATGAACCATAGTCACACCTAACCATTCCTATACCATTAAGTTCACCCTCTTTATCATATTTGTATATATTAGATTATCATTCTCCCTTCACTAGCTTCTATCTCTCGGTTCCCTATATTTGACGTTGTAAGACACTTATTTTACATTTTTCACAGAGTTCACATTAGTGGTACCATACAATATCTCTCCTTTTGTGTCTGGCTTATTTCACTCAGCATTATGTCTTCAAGGTTCATCCATGTTGTCATGTTTCATGACCTCATTCCCTCTTATTGCTGCATAGTATTCCATCATATGTAAATACCACATTTTGTTTATTCAGTCATCTGTTGAAGGACATTTGGATTGTTTCCATCTCTTGGCAATTGTCAGTAATACTGCTATCAGTATGCAGATATCTGTTCGTGTCAGTGCTTTCAGATCTTCTGGGTACATGCCAAGAAGTGAAATTGCTGGATCAGAGGGTGACTTGATGTCTGGTTTTCTAAGGAACCACCAGACTGTCTTCCAGAGTGGTTGTACCATTATACAATCCCACCAGCAATGAATAAGAGTTCCAATTTCTCCACATCCTCTCCAGCATTTGTAGGTTCCTGTTTGTTTAATGGCAGCCATTCTTATTGGTGTAAGATGATATCGCATTGTGGTCTTGATTTGCATCTCCCTAATAGCTAAAAAAAAAAAGTTAACATTTTTTCATGTGTTTTTTTAGCCATTTGTAGTTCCTCTTCAGAAAAACGTCTTTTCATATATTTTGCCAATTTTATAATTGGGCTGTTTGTACTTTTGTCGTTGAGTTGTAGGATTTCTTTTTATATGCAGGATATCAGTCTCTTATCAGATATATGGTTTCCAAATATTTTCTCCCATTGCACTGGCTGCCTCTTCACCTTTTTTGACAAATTCCTTTTAGGTACAGAAGCTTTTGATTTTGAAGAGTCCCCATTTATCTATTTTTTTCTCTCGTTGCTTGTGCTTTTGGTGTGAGGTCTAAGAAGCGACCTCCTAATACTAGGTCTTGAAGATGTTTCCCTACATTATCTTCTAGTTTTATTGTACTGTCTCATATTGAGGTCTTTAATCTACTTTGGGTTAATTTTTGTATAGGGTGTGAGGTAGGTCCTCTTTCTTTCTTTTGGATACGGATATCTAGTTCTCCCAGTCCCATTTGTTGAAGAGACTGTTCTGTCCCAGGTCAGTGGATTTGGGGTCCTTATAAAAAATCAGTCAACCATAAATCTGGTGGTCTATTTCCGAATTCTCAATTCAGTTCTATTTTTGTGGCAATACCATGTTGTTTTGACCACTGTGGCTTTATAGTAGGCTTCAAAGTCAGGAAGTGTAAGTCCGCCTACTTTGTTTTTCTTTTTAGAATATTTTTAGCAATTTGAGGCCTCTTCCCCTTCCAAATAAATTTGGTACTAGCTTTTCCAAGTCTACAAAGTACATTGTTGGAATTTTGATTTTAATTGCATTGAATCTGTAGATCAGTTTGGGTAGGATTGACATCTTAACAATGTTTAGCCTTTCCATCCATGAACATGGAATATTTTTCCAAATCTTTAGGTCCCCTTTTATTTGTTTTAGTAAAGTCATGTAACTTTCTGTGTAGAGGTCTTTTACATCCTTGGTTAAGTTTATTCCTAGTACCTGATTTTTTTACTTGCTATTGTGAATGGAATCTTTTTCTTGAGTGTCTCTTGTTAGGTCATTTCTAGAGTATAGGAACATTACTGATGTATGTGCATTAATCTTGTATCCTGCCACTTTGCTGAATTTGTTTCTTAGCTCAAGTAGCTAAATCTCAGGATTTTGCAAATATAAGATCATATCATCTGTAAATAATGACAGTTTTTCTTCCTCCTTTCCAATTTGGATGCCTTTTATTTCTTTGTCTTGCCAGAATGCTCTGGCTAGAACTTCTAGCACAATGTTGAATAATAGTGGTGACAACAGAAATCTTTGTCTCATTCCTGATCTTAGAGGGAAGGCTTCCAGTCTCTCACCATTGAATACTATGCTGGCTGTAGGTTTTTCATATATGCCCTTTTTCAAATTGAGGAAGTTTCCTTCAATTCCTACCTTTTGAAGTGTTTTTATCAAAAAAGGATGCTGAGTTTTGTCGAATGATTTTTCAACATCTATTGAGATGATCATTTGATTTTTCCCTTTTGATTTGTTAATGTGTTGTATTACATGGATTGATTTTCTTATGTTAAACCACCTTTGCATGCCTGGGATGAACCCCACTGGGTCATGGTGTATGATTTCTTAAATGTGTTTTTGGATTCAATTTGCAAATATTTTGTTGAGAATTTTTGCATCTATATTCATTAGGGAGATTGGCCTGAAGTTTTCCTTTCTTGTAACATCTTTATCTGGTTTTGGTATTTATGTGATGTTGGCTTCATAAAATGAGTTAGGTAGTATTCCATTTTCTTCAATTTTTGAAAGAGTTTGAACAGGAATGGTGTCAATTCTTTTTGGAAAGTTTGGTAGAATTCCCCAGTGAAGCCATCTGGCCCTGGGCTTTTATTTGTAGGAAGCCTTTTGATAACTGATTGGATCTCTTTACTTGTGATTAGTTTGTTGAGGTCTTCTATTTCTTCTCTGGCCATTCTTTGTTGTTCATGTGTTTCCAGGAAATTATTCATTTCCTTGACATTATCTAGTTTATGGGTGTACAGTTGTTCATAGTATCATCTTATATTTTTTAAATTTCTTCGGGATCCACAGTAATGTCCCCCATCTCATTGTTTTGTTTATTTGTGTCTTCTCTCTTTTTGTCTTTGTCAGTCTAGCTAAGGGTTTGTTAATCTTGTTGATCTTCTCAAAGAACCAACTTTTGGTTTTATTTAGTCTCTATTTTTTTTGTTGTTTTGTTGTTCTCTATATCATTAATTTCTGCTTTAATCCTTGTTATTTCTTTTCTTCTACTTGCTTTAGGATTAGTTTGCTGATCATTTTCTAGCTTCTTCAGTTGTTCCATTAGTTCTTTGATTTTAACTCTTCCTTTTTAACACATAGATTTAGAGCTGTAAATTTCCCCATCAATACAGCATTCACTGCATCACATAAATTTTGATATAGTGTGTTCTTCTCTTTCACCTCTAGATATTTAGCAAATTCTCTTGCAATTTCTTTGACCCACTGATTGTTTAGGAGTGTGTTGTTTAACCTCCAGATACTTGTGAGTATTCTAGATCTTTGATGGTTATTGACATCTAGTTGCACTCTATTGTGCTCAGAGAATGTACTTTGAATAATTTCAATCTTTTTAAACTTATTGAGGCTTGTTTTATGCCCAGAATATGATCTATCCTGGAGAAAGTTCCATAAGCACTAGAGAAGAATGTGTATCCTGGTAGTTTTGGATGTTATACTATATATATATATTTATATGTCTGGTAAGTCTATCTAATTTATTTATCACATTGTTTATGTTCTCAGTTTCCTTATTGGCCCTCTGTCTGGTTGATCTATCTATAGGAGAGAGTGGTGTGTTGAAGTCACCCATGATTATTGTAGAAATGTCTATTGCTTCCTTCAGTTTTGCCAATGTTTGTCTCATGTACTTTGGAGCACCTTTATTGGGTGCATAAAATTTTGTGATTATTTCTTCTTGGTGCGTTGTTCCTTTTATTAGTATATTCTGTCCTTCTTTGTCTCTTATGACATGTTTGCATTTAAAGTGTATTTTATCTGAAATTAGTATTTCTACCCCTTGCTTTCTTTTGGCTGTAGCTTGCATGGAATATTTTTTCTATCCTTTAACTTCAGTCTCTTTGTGTTGCTGTGTCTAAGATGAGTCTCTTGTAAACAGCATATTGATGATTCATATTTTTTAATCCATTCTGCCAGTCTGTATCTTTAAATTTGGGAGTTTAATCCATTCACATTCAATGTTATTACTGTGAAGGCAGTTCTTGAATCAGCCATCTTATCCTTTGGTTTTTATTTGTCAGATCTATTTTTTTCTCCTCTCTATTCCCTTTAAGTTACCCTTACTAATACTCTTCAGTTCTGAGCTCTTGCCCAGACCTCTCTCTCCTTTCTTTTTTTCTCAGCTGGTAGAGCTGCCTTTAGTATTTCTTGTAGGCAGGTCTCTTGTTAACAAATTCTCTCAGCATATGTTTGTCTGTGAAAATTTTAATCTCTCCTTCAGTTTTGAAGGAGAGCTTTGCTGGATAAAGAATTCTTGTCTGGCAGTTTTTCTGTTTCAGAATTTTAAATATGTCATACCACTGCCTTCTCACCTCTGATGGTGCCTGCTGATAGTCTTATGTTGTTTCCTTTGTATGTGGTTAATCACTTCTCCCTTGCTGCTTTCAGGACTTTCTGCTTCTCTTCAGCATTTGACAATCTTATCAGGATATGTCTCAGAGTGGGTTTATTTTGATTTATTCTATTTGGAGTTCACTGGGCATCTTTGATTTGCATATTTATGTCATTTAGATGGATTGGGAAGTTTTTCCCAACTATGTCCTCGAATAGTCTTCCTAGCCCTTTACTCTTCTCTCCCCCTTCTGGGACACACATGATTCTTATATTTGTGTGCTTCATGTTATCCATCATTTCCCTGAGATCCATTTCAGATTTTTTTATTTTTTTTCACTGTTCGTTCTTTTGTGCTTTCACAATCTATCAGCCTGTCCTCAAGTTTGTGAATTCGTTCTTCTGCTTCTTCAACTCTGCTGATACGTAGCTCAAGAATATTTTTAATGTGATCAGCCATATCTTTTATTTCCATAAGATCCACTATTTTTTATTTACTTTTGCAAAATCTTCTATGTGCTCTTCTTCTAGGGCCTTCTTCATGTCTTTTATATCCTGAGCCATGTCTTTTATATCCTGAGCCATGACTTTGATGTTTGTGTGTACTTCTTTGATTAATTGCTCCAATTTCTGTGTTTCCTCTCAATTTTTAATTTGGACATTTGGGTTAGGCATGTCTTCTGGTTTCTTCATATGTTTTATAATTTTCTGTTGTTTTTGCCTTTGGCATTTTCTTACCTTGATAGGGTTCTTTGAGAATATGCAGGATTATTTGAACACTTAATTATAATTTAGCAGAGCTATGGCTTGGTGGGGTGCACTTTCCCTGACCTACCAGCAAATGGCACTCTTAAGCCATCTCTTGCCTTCAAGGCATTTCTCTCCCAACTCTTTTTATGCAGTGAGTGGTGGTCCAAATCATGGGAAGTCCGATCAGTGCACCAATTTTCCTGGTGTGCTGGGGACCACCAGCCCTGTGGTGGTTTGGCAGGGAGTCTTCTCAGCCATACTGGGGTCCTAGCCATTCCTGGGACTGCAGGTGGAGTACTCTGGGACTGCAGAGCTGTGCGTCTCACCTTCCAGGTCAGATGTCCCACAGTCCCTGTCTGCCATATGTCCACAAGTTCCTGGGATTGGGGGGAGCTCCTGACACTTCAATACAAAGCCTCTGCCTCTAGGCTGTGCGCACCATGGGCTTCCATGGAGAAAGAATGGATGCTGTCACAAGCCTGCTGAATCCTAAATTCCATCAAGGAAGCTCTCAGCCACAGGGCTGTGAATGGTTATCTCCCCAGCCAACTGCAAAGATGGCTGCACAGGACATGGAAATCTGCCCCCTTCTGTGCTTATCTGCCTGCTTCAACTGCCAGTTCCTGGCATGGGGGCTCTTGGCCATGGGTCTGTGAAGGTTTGTCACCCAAGTCAAATGCCAAGGAAAGTGTTCATGGCATGAAAGGCTGCTCCCCTTGGTGCTCCTCAGTCAGCTCCAACTGCCTATTCCCTGGCAATGTTCCAGGCCAAACACTCACTGGTCTTAAAAGCAGACTCTTGGTTTCTCCAAGTACATTCTCACTATTGGTGTAAAAGTCCCTTCCCAGCTGGTGAAACCTTGGACCTGCTGATCTGGAGCGCTTTCTGTCCATATCTAGTATTTTACATGGAGGAGAATTTTGCTCTGTCTCTCCTAAACTGCCATCTTCCCAGAAGTCCCCACAACATATACTTTTAAGAGGAAAGTGAATTTTTCTTTTTCATGTAATGTTACTCAATTCAAACCTCTTTGAAAAGCACAATTTTGAGTTTGATTTTTACCTTATCACTGTCCTTTTTTTTAAAATGATGAAAAAAACATTTGTTGGACTAATACCATTTGGTTGATTCAAATTGGAGACCTCTTATCCTTATAGGTGTATGATTTTATTATTTGGCAATATCTAGATACTATCATCAAATCATCCCATTTAGTTTGATTACAAAGGGGAAAGGGAATTTCAAAGGAGGCAGCATGAACTAATGAAAAGTCATTCTCTCATTAAGATGTTTATTTAAAAAATTTTTCTGGCTAGTGAAAAATAAATATGGGAAAAATTGTAGCAAACAAGAAATAAACAAAACAGAAGAAAGCAGATAACCAGTGAGTCGAAAAGAAAGTCAGAAATGAAAAATTAGAATAGGCAGAATCTACAATATTTCTCTCACTGAATTTTTAATAGTTTTGGAGATCACTAGCTAGAGGTTTTGTTCAAGGGATTCAGGTTTTAGATGGAAAGTAACACTAGACTTAGATAAGATTTTAGAGAATCTGTGATTTTGCGATAGTAGGTATTTTGTATGATAATTTTAATCCAAGAATGTGTTTTATTAAAAAAAGTTCACCTTTAAATATGATGAATAACTTATAGTAAGATAAAGATTAAATGGCAGCACCTGCTAATTTTCTTTTTCAGATTCTCTAAAGTATACATAGTAAAATTTGTAGGTGACATGGATCACATTAGATGCCTCAGCATCTGATTTTACTTTACATAAATCCTGACCAATATGAACAAATGGATGAAGGAAATATTTGCTTTGGGCTTTGTCACATGGACTTGTTCCCTTCATGACCCTGAGGTTGGAGGGTCTGTGAGATTGAAAGATTATAAAGCAAACAGGATATAGGAAAGAACAAAAACAACTTTTTTTTTCTCTGAAAACTGACCAGAATCAGCAGAAAACCATCTTGATGCATGTTGACTCAACTGCAGTAATTTGTGAACTTTGTGGGTTTGATTTTTTTCAACACATTTCCTAAATCCACAGTCCCAGGTCACAAAAATTGGCCTACACTAAATTCCACTACATTCATCTAATCTTAATGTAACAAGCCAAGTACTATTTCAGTTGACTAATTCCTTTTCCTTTTGAAATTTCATGGATTTACTTTTATGAACACTATCTTTGCCTTTTGTTGGGAAAGCAGTTTTCAAAGAAGCTGGTCTGCCTCCCGTGTACATATTGTATGTCAATCTCCAATTCTTTAAATTAATTATCTTGGATTTATTCTTTGAGAGTGTTCAGGTCACATCCTTCAGAGCCCCATTTCTAATGCTGGATCAGATTTTCCCTGCTTTGCCCAACAGTGAATTGAGTCTATCGCTCACTCTGATGTCTAGAATCTCTGTTTTTTCTTTATCAAAATGTTCTATAAAAATTGGGAGAGACCTGGCACAACACTAAAAACTAAGGAAGAATGTTGTACACACACCACAGATGTAAAACAATTTCTGTTAGACAAAATGAAGATGTACTGACATTGAAAATAGACATTGAGCTGAATTGTAATTCCCCCTCCTGAGGAAGGGGTATGATGCTGTGGGATTGAAGTAAAGGAAATACTGAAGAATTCAACCCAGTCCCCAATTTGGAGTTTTAAATGCTGGTGAATGTAAGGTTGAGAGGTGGGATAAAGTGGTGGGCTGTGCATGCTACTTAAAACGTTTATGGGGAGTGGACAAAATGCATTAGGAAGCAAACACTCTTACACATTATTTTCCAAATAGTGTCAATAAACACATCTAAGATAAGATACTTTTCTTTTTTAAAATATAGGATGTAGCCTTAGGTAGACCCAGTAACAAAATTTATAGCAATAATCCTAAATATGTTTATGACATAGCAAGGAGAGGTATAAATGACAATAAATCTAATAAACATTAAACTGCAGTAGGTAAACAAACAAGATCAAGTCCTAGGACAATAGAAAAAAGAAATTAATAAAGATTAAAAAATATTTGTGCTATTTTTAATCTGTTATGTACCCCATAAAAGACTATGTTCTTTTAATCCATTCTTGTGAGGACCTATTTTGGGTGTGATCTTTTGATTAGGTTGTTTCCTTGGAGATGTGACCCACCCAATTATGGGTGGAACCTTTTCATTATATTATTTACATGAAGATGCGACCCTGTCCATTCAAGGTGGGTCTTAATTTTGTTTACTGGAGTCCTTAAGAGAGCTCAGGATGAGAGAAACAGAGAAAGAATTCAGAGCCAACACAGACCCAGATGCTTGGAGATGCAGACAAAAAGATATTTGGAGATGCTAAGCCAAGAGATGAAGCCCAGAGTTTGCCCCAGAGAAGCTAAGTGAGAACCCACAGATACTTAAAGAGAAAGCTACTGGGAATCAGAAGCTGAAAGCAATGCAACCCAGGAGCAAAGGACCAGCAGATGCCAACCATGTGCCTTCCCAGATGACAGAGGTGTTCCAGACTCCATCGACCTTTCTTCAGTGAAGGTATCCTCTTGTTGATACCTTAATTTGGACACTTTTATGGCCTTAGAACTGTAATTTTGTAACCTAATAAATCCCCTTTATAAAATCCAATCCATTTCTGGAATATTGCATTTCAGCAGTGTTAGCAAACCGGAACAATATTGAATTGCAGTCATACCTTGGTACTTGAATGCTTTGAAACTTGTCGAATTTGGTACTCGCATTTTGATGTGAAAATTTTGTCCCAGTACTCATCGCTTGTTTAGTACTCAATGTGCAAGCTAGAACTTGTTGGTGTCTGTTGCCTCATAATTCGCTACCCTTTCCAGCTGTAACAAAGGGTCATGCATTAGTCATGCAGTAGCTCTTAATTTGTGCACATCCCTTTGCAGTCTTAAATCTTAGCTTCTGGTCATTTTTTGTGTTTTTGTGCTTTTTTCCTCATGATGGGTCCTAAGAAAATGAGCAGTAATAGCGCTGAACAGAAAAGAAAATTACTTTGCACCACCATTGAGAAAAAAAAAGGCAAATATGAGAGCATATTCACATTATTAATCTTGCTAGGGAATACAGTATGCCGATAACAATGATAACAATGGTCTCCACCATCATTAAGCATAAAGAAGCGATTAAAAATTCTGATGTTGTGAAAACAGTTAAAGCAGTAACAAAGCAGTGTTCCCAAACACTAGAAAAGCTGTTATTGAGTAAACGAGAAGCAGTTAGCAGGCAGCAGTGTATCAGAAGCCATGATATGTGAAAAAGTGAAAGCGTTGCATTTTGCTCTTTTGAAAAACAAACCAGGACCAAGTGATGAGAGTGTTTAAGTTTTTAAGGCCAGCCACAGCTAGTTTGATAATTTTAAAAAGAGAACTGGCATCCACAGTGTCATAAGGCATGGCAAGGCAGCGAGTACTAATAAAAAGGCTGCTGATGAACTCATCAGTGAATTTCAAGACCACATAGAGGCTGAAGGTTTTATTCCCCACCAAGTTTTTAACTGTGATGAGACTGTACTTTTTGGAGGAAAAAAATGCCAAGTAGAACCTACATCACAAAAGAGGAGAAGGCATTACCAGGCCACAACCAATGAAGGACAGGCTCACTCTATTGCTGTGTGTGAATGCTAGTGGGGACTTAAAACTCAAGCCTCTATTAGTCTATCATAGTGAAAACCCACAAGTTTTCTAGAAGTGTAATACCATAAAAATCAAACTCCATGTGATGTGGAGGGCAAACAGCAAAGCTTGGGTCATGAGGCAATTTTTCACTGAGTGGATAAATGAAGTGTTTGGTCCCTCAGTGAAAAAAATATTTGTTGCAGAAAGATTTGCCTCTGAAAACTCGCCTACTTTTGGACAATGCACCTACCTGCCCACCCTCCAGGCTTGGAGGATGACTTACAGGAGGAGTTCAGCTTCATCACTGTAAGGTTCCTGCCCCCCAGCACTACTCCTGTCATCAGCCCATGAACCAGCAGGTCATTTCAAACTTCAGAAAGTTGCACCCGAGGCACTTTTCCAGAGTCGCTTTGAGATCACCTCTGACACCCAGTTGACCCTCACAGAATTCTGGAAGGAGCATTTCAATATCTGCACTGCTTTAACCTTATTGATAAGGCCTGAAATGAAGTCTCTTAGAAGACAATGAATTCAACATGGAAGAATCTGTGGACAGAAGCTGTGACTCAGAGAGACTTCAAAGGGTTTGAGGCTGATCCTAAGCCTGAAGGTACAGAGGGCACAGTTGTGCAGGGCATTGTATATTTGGGCTAATCCATGGGTCTGGAGGTTGATGCTGCTGATGTTGACGAGTTAGCGGAGAAACATCATGAAGAGCTCAGCACTGAGGAGCTGTAGGAACTACAGAAGGAACAGCAACAAGAGGTGGCTGAAGAAATTTCTTTAGGGAGGAGGAGATAGGGAGAATGTCCCCAGTTCCTTGATAAAAGAAATGTGTGCAAAATGGGCAGAAGTTTAGAATTTGTGGAGAAGTACCATCCAGACAAAGCTCTGACAAGCAGAAATGTGAATTTATTGAATGACCAAACAATTTCACATTTTCAAGGAATTCTGAAAAGAAGACAGAGGCAGTCCACATTGGATAAGTTTTTAGTGAAGGTGACAAAGAGTGTGTCAGAGCCTGTGGTGCAAGTTGAAAAAAGGCAGAAAAGAGAAAGAACACCTGAAGTGCAAGTGCCTGATGTTGTACTGGAGGGGGACTCTCCTTCCAAGCAACACTCCGTGTAACCTCTCCTACCCAGCACTCTCCCCCACCATCCATTAGGCTATGGTCTCTTCTCAGTACAGGTACAATGAAGCTTTTGTTTTATTTAATCAAAGTATTTATTAATTTTTAGGTTTATTTCTGATGTAAAGTAATGATATACAACCGTGTCTTTTTAAACATTGCCTTAAAAATGCGCATCGTCTTTGGTTTGGGAATGCATTAAATTTTTTTACATTACTTATGGGAAAAAGTTGTTTGGTACTCATCATTTTTGGTACTCATTGTGCCTCCCAGAACCAATTAGCAATGAGTAATGAGGTACCTCTGTATTAAAAAGAAAAATTTTAATGGTATATAAACAGAAGAGTTGGTTCTTTGATATTAATACTTATAATGACATTGATGAATTTCATAGACATTATAAAGAATTAAAGAAGATTTTTGGAGAAGTGTGCATAATATATGATTCCATTTATATGAATTGTATTATTAGGTAAGATTAATAGATGGTGAAAACAATCAAGACAGTAGTTGCCTCTTGTGTGTTTTTCCCCTGGCTTTTTTATTAGATAAGTTGTAGGTTTACAGAAAAATCATGTAGAAAATACAGAGTTACCATATACCTACTACCTCTGTTATTAACAACTTGATTTGTATAGTACATTTGTTACAATTGATGAAAGAACATTTTTATAATTGTACTATTAATATAGTCCATGGTTTAACTTTGGGTTGATTGTTTTATACAGTCTTATGGTTGTTGTTTTTTTTATTTTATTTTTATTTTCGTAATATGTATACAACCTAAAATTTCCCCTTTTAACTACATTCAAATATATAATTCAATGCTGTTAATTATGTTCAAATGTAGTGCTACCATCCTCAACATCCATTAAAAGAACTTTTCATTGTCCAAATGGAAACTGAACAATTTAAATCACTAACTCTCCATTGCCTACTGTCATCCTGGCCCCTGAAAACCATTATTCTAGTTTCTGACTATGAATTTTCTTATTCTAATTATTTCAAATCAGTGAAATCTTACAATATTGTCCATTGTGTCTAGCCTATTTCACTCAACATGATGTCTTCAATTTTATCCATGTCACATGTATCAGAACTTCATTCCTTTTCCATTGTGCATATTTACCACATTTTGTTTATCCATTCAGCACTCGTTGGACACTTGATACTTGGGTTAATTCCGTCTTTTGGCAATTGTGAATAATGTCATTATGAACATCAGTATACAAGTATTTGTTTGAGTCACTGCTTTTAATTCTTTTGGGTAAGATTCTTAGAAGTGGGAATGCTGGCTCATTTGGAAATTATATGTTTACTTTCTCAGGACCTGTCAAACTTTCTTCCACAGTAGCGCACGCTTTTACATTCCCAAAAATAATGAATGATGTTTCCTATTTCTCCACATCTTCTCCAACACTTGTAATTTTCCATTTTTTTATAGTAAACATTCTAGCGGGTATGAAATGGTATCTCGTGGTTTTGATTTGCATTTTCCTAATGGCTGATAATGTTAAGCATATCTTGTCATGTGCGTTTGGGTCGTTTGTATGTCTTCTTTGGAGAAATGTCAGTTCCAATCTTTTGTGCATTTATTCATTGGGTTTGTCTTTTTATTGTTGATATGCTGTTTCCAAATATTTTCTCCCATTGGATAGGTTGTCTTTTCACTCTTATGATAAAGTCCATTTTTAAAATGCAATTTTATTGAGATATATTCACACACTAAATAATCCATCCAAAGTATACAATCAGTGACTCACAATATTGTCACATAGTTGTGGATTCATCACCACAATCAATTTTAGAACAGTTCATTACTACAAAAAAAAATTAAATTAAAAAAGAAAACCCAAAATATCCTATTCCCCTTATCCTCCCCTATTATTGTTATTTTTTAGTTTTATTCACACAGCATATAATCCATCCTAAGTGCACAATCAATAGCTCTTGGTATAATCACACAGGCATGCATTCACCAGTACATTAATATGAGAACATTCTCATTTCTTCCAAAGAAAACATCCCATAACCTTTATATTGCCCCATTGACATTTAGCTTTGGTATAGTGTCTTTGTTACAATTAATGCAAGAATATTACAATGTTACTGTTAACTATAGACCTTAGTGTACATTAATTGTATTTTCCCTATATACCACCCTATTATTAACTCTTTGTGATAGTGACATACATTTTTTCTAGTTCATGTAACATCTTTCTTATATTTATACAATCAGCAACCATCATTGTCCACTCTAGGTTCCACTAAGTTATACAGTCCCAACTTTTATCCTCTAGCTTTCCTTCTGGTGACATACACAACTCTAGCCTTCCACTTTCAACTAGACTCACACTCAGCTTTGTTAATTACATTTACAATATAGTGCTACCATCACATAGTATTATGCTATCCATTTCTGAACCTTTACAATCAACCTTATTGAATATTCTGCATTCCTTAAGCATTGATTGCCCAATCTCTGCCCTTTTTCTATCCCCTAGTAACCTATGCTTACAACTTTAACTCTCAGAGATTGCTCATTTTAATTATTTCTTATTACTGAGACCATACAATATTTGTCCTTTAATTTCTGGTTTATTTCACTCAACCTAATGTCCTCAAGGTTCATTCACATTGCTGTGTGCCTCACAATTTCATTTCTTTCTGCAACCACACATTATATGTATACACCACAGTTCACTCTTCTACTCTTCAGTCATTGGACCATTGGCCCACCTCCATCCATGGGCAATCATGAATAATGCTGCCATATACATCATTGTGCAAATGTTTATTCATATCCCTGCTTTCAGTTCTTCTAAGTATACACCTAGTAATGGGATTGCTAGATAATGTGGCAGTTAATACTTAGCTTATGATATAGTCCTTTGATGTGCAAAAGTTTTTAATTTTGATGAGGTCACACTTATCTATTTTTTCTTTTGTTTCTTGTGCTTTGGATGTACAATCTAAGAAACCATTGCCTAATACAAGTTCCTGAAGATACTTCCCTATGTTTTCTTCAGGGGTTTTATGGTACTTGTTCTTATATATAGGTCTGTGATTGATTTTGAGTTGATTTTTGTATATGGTGTGAGGTAGGGGTCCACCTTCATACAATATCAGTTGGCCATTAATGTAAGGGTCTATTTCTGAACTCTCAATTCAATTCTATTGGTCTATATGTCTGTCCTTGTGCCAGTACCATGCTGTTTTGATTACCATGGCTTTGTAATAAGTTTCAAGATTGGGAGGTGAGAGTTGTCCTCCTTTGTTTTTCTTTGTTATGATGGCTTTTTCTGGGACACTTATCCCTTCCATATAAATTTGATGATTGGCTTTTCCATTTCTTCAAAGAAGACTGTTGGAATTTTGATTGGGATTGCATTGAATCTGTAAATCATTTGGGGTGGAATTGACATCTTGACAATATTTAGTCTTCCAATCAATGAACAGGGAATGTACTCCATTTATTTTGGCTTCTTTGAATTATTTTGAATTTTTTTTTTTTTTTTTTTTTTTTTTTTAGTTTTCCCTGTATAAGTACTTTACATTTTACATCCTTGGTTAAATTTATTTTTAGATCATTGATTCTTTTAGTTGCTATTATAAATGGAGTTTTTTCTTGATTTCATCTTCAGATTGTTTATTACTAGTCTAGAAACACTACTGATTTTTACATGTTGATCTTGTACCTGGCAACTTGGCTAAATTTATTAGCTCTAGTAGGTTTGTTGTGGATTTTTCAGGATTTTCTTTTTATAAGATCATGTCATCTACAAATAGTGGAAGTTTTACTTCTTCCTTTCCAATATGGATGCCTTTTATTTCTTTTCTTGCCTGATTGCTCAGGCAAAAACTTTCAGTATAATGTTGAATAGCAGTAGTGACAGTGGGCATCCTTGTCATGTTTCTAATCTTAGAAAGCATTTAGTCTTCCACCTTTGGGTATAATGTAAGCTCTGGGTTTTTCATATATGCCCTTTATCATGTTGATGATGTTTCCTCCTATTTCTAGTTTTCTAAGTATTTTTTATTGAGAAGGGAAGCTGAATTTTGTCAAAGGCCTTTTGTGCATTAATTGAGATGATCATGTGATTTTTTTCCCTTCATTCTTTTAAGGTGGCATATTATATTAATTGATTTCCTTATGTTGAACCACCCTTGCATTACTGGGAAAAATCCCACTTGGTTATATTGGATAATTATTTTAATGTACTATTAGATTAGGTTTGCTAGCATTTTGTTGAGGATGTTTGTGTCTGTATTCATAAGATATATTGGTCTGTAATTTTGTTTTCTTCTGGTGTCTTTATCTGGCTTTGGTAAAAGGGTGATGTTTGCCTCATACAATGAGTTAAGGAGTGTTCCACCTTCTTCAAGTTTTTGGAATAGTTTGAGCAATACCGGTGTTAGTTCTTCTTGGAACGTTTGGTAAACATCCCCTGTGAAGGCATCTGACCCTGGGCTTTTCTTTATCAGGCGGTTTTAGATTGTTGGTTCAATCTTTTTCCTAGTTATTAGTTTGTTGAGATCTTTTATTTCGTATTAAGTCAGTATAAGTAGTTTGTGTTTTTCTAGGAATTTGTCCATTTCATCTAGGTTATCTAATTTGTTTGTGTGCAGTTGTTAATAGTATCCTCTTATAGTCCTTTTTATTTAAGTTGGGTCAGTAATAATGCCCCCTTTTAACTTCTGATTTTAATCATTATTGTCTTGTCTCTTTTTTTCTTCATCAGTCTAGCTAAAGGTTTGTTGATTTTATTGATATTTTCAAAGAACCAACTTTTGGTTTTGTTGATCTATTTTTTTATTTTTTGTTTATCTCCACTCATTTCGTTATTTCCTTCCTTCTGCTTGCTTTCAGTTTACTTTTCTCTTATTTTGTAGATCTTCCAATTTTGAGGTTAAGTCTCTGATTTGAGCTCTTCTGTTTCAATGTATTCATTTAAAGCAACAAATTTCCCTCTCAGTACTGCCTTTGCTGCATCTTATAATTTTGGTATGTTGTGTTTTCACTTTCATTTTCCTCAAGATATTTCCTAATTTCTCTTGTAATTTCTTCTTTGGCTCATTAGTTCTCTAAAAACACATTATTTAATTTCCACATATATATGAATTTTCCATCTCTCTCAGTTATTGATTTCTAGTTTCATTCCATTATGGTTAAAAAGGATGCATTGTGTGATCTGAATATTTTTTAATTTTCTGAGACATTTTTGGTGACCTATCTATCCTGGAGAATGATCCACGTGCCCTGGAGAAGAATATATACTCTGATGCTGTTAGGTGAAGTATTCTATATAAGTCTGTTAGGTCTAGTTTGTTAGAGTGTCATTCCATTGTTGTACTTCCTTATTGATTGTATGTCTAAATGTTCTATCCATTATTGAAAGTGATGTATGGATGTCTCCTACTATTCATGTAGAACCATCTATTTCTCTCTTCAAATCTGTGAATACTTGCTTCAGATATTTTGAGGTTCTGATGTTAGGTTCATATATGTTAATAATTATTATATCTTCTTGTTGAATTTGCCCCTGTATCATTATATAATGACCTTCTTTGTCCTTGTAACAGTTTTTGATTCAAAGTCTATTTTATCTGATATTAATATAGTTACCTGAGTTCTCTTTTGGTTACTGCATGCATGGTGTATTTTTTCCAACCTTTCACTTTCAACCTACTTATGACTTTGAGTTTTACATGAGTCTTTTGTAAACAGCTTATAGCTTGGTCATGCTTTTTTGTTCCCTTCTGCTAATCTCTGATTTTTGACTGGAGAATTTAATCCATTTAAATTTAAAGTAACTAATGGTAATGCAGGACTTTCTTCTGTCATTTTGCTATTTAGTATCTGTAAGTCTTATACCTATTTTTGTCCCTCAATTCTTCCGTTAATGCCTGTTTTTATATTTTATTTGATTTTTTTTGTTTTAAACCATATTGAGTCTCTTCTCATTTCTTTCTGGATACATTTTTAATATTTTTTTTGTGGTTACCATGGGGTTAAAATTTAATATCCTAAATGTATAACAATCATTTTTTATTTGGTACCGACTTAACTGCAGTAGCACACACACACTGTTTCTATACCCCTCCACCTACCCATTTATTTTTGTTCTTGTAATAAATTGTATTTCTGTACATCTTATGTCCAAAACCATAGATTTAGAATTACTTTTTATGCATTTGCAAGTTAGCAACCAGAAGAAGTAAAAAGTGGAGTTACATACCAAAGAATAAAATATGATAGTATTCACATTTATAATTACCCATAAGGTCTTTATTTCTTTATGCCACTTTGATCCACAGTCTTGTGTCCTTTCCTTTCAGTCCAAGGAATGCTTTAGCATTGCTTGTAAGGCATATAAGTGGTAATGAACTTCCACAGCTTTTATTTTTCTGAGTGTTTTAATCTCTCTTTCATTAAAAAAAAAAAAAGTTTCACCATATAAAATTTTCATTGGCAATTGGTTTCTCTAGGCACCAGACCTGGGGCAGAGAAAGTATAAGATGAGCCTGAAACACTTTGTTTCACTAGAAATTCAGCATAGTCAAAGATTCATGGGAAAATATCAAACGATTACAAGAAGAACCCCCATGGAAGTATGGATCAAACCCCGGCTACCATCACTGAGCAGAGACGAGAGGCAGTGGCAGTGGTTGGGGAACCAGTCTCCATCAAACACTGGCTCTTTGGTGCCCTCAAGAGGTTCATCAAGAGTGACATTTAAATAGACACAAGAACACCATAACAAGTCCAGAAAGAGACCGCCAAGAAAGTATCACAGCGTTCATACAAAGAGGGTACAAAAATTTCAAAAGAGGAGAATGATAAGTAACAGAGAAATTCTCTTCACAAATTTATAAAAGTAGATCTGGACTCTTCTCTTCTAATATAGGAGAGACAGAAATCTCAGAGAAAATTACAAGCTTTGGACATTTACAAACAGAGTGATGAACTCAAAGAACAACTCACAACGTTTTCAAAATAAAAGCATGGATTGTATAGAGAATAAAGATTCACAAACTCTTAACACTGGCCAAGAGTGAAGTGGTTACTGAAAATTAAAAGTCTATTATGATGATACAGGTATATGGCCCAAACACTTAAGTAGTTTTATTAGAGCATTAATAATCCAATGTCATCCTGCCATTTCATAAAGACAGTTATCCTACAGATAATAACAGCAGATGCTTTTCCACAAACTACTGCAAAAACTAACAAACTGTGGAAAATGGAAGAGAAAATGATTAATGTATTTGGGAAGATGTGACACTTGTTCTGTTTCTCCTGTAGATTATTTTCTAATGTAGAAAATTTCTAATCACATCAAGATTATTCTGATTGGAGATATTTGAGAGAAAATATTGAAATTTCATGAAGGATCTCCCATATATAACAATTGAATGTATTCATGAGTACAAATAGAAACAAATTTTAAAAATAGGAGACACAGATGATAGAGCTAATGAAAAAGCAATAAATTTTGAAGCAGGAAAAAAAGAATGAAGCAAGCAGCTTAAAGGAACTCATACTGGCTAACTTTAGAACAAGTTATAGATCAAAATAAATAATGATAATAATGGATTATAACATAATGAATAAAAGAAGAATCCATGTGTTCATACAGATGTAACCAAATAGAAGAGAATGGATAGCTCTTTCTTACCATAGAACCAATAAATACAGAAGGAATGATTGAGTTATATATCATCAGGGATGCTAAAACTAGTAAATGTTCGAAGAGGATCATGATATTTTCATAAACTCACAGTATCACCCCACAAATTACTTATTAATGACAAAGAGAAAAATAGTAACTCTATCATGGCAAAACTTGCAGATACTACCTTAACAAAAGTGATCAAAGCTAGATAATTAACTGTTATATAATATGTATTATATATTATATAATAATTAACTGTTATATAATATATATTATATATTATATAATATATGTGTTATATAATATATAATAACATCACTGTTATTGGCACAAACATTATGTTCTTCCTTATATGATCCACTGAGAAAGACAAAACATCGCTTCTCATATTTCTATCAAATACATAATTCTTATCATGAGGAAAGATCAGACACAGCCACATTGAGGGAGTTTCTGCAAAATAACTGCTCTGCTCTTCAAAATTTCAAGGACAAGAAAGATAAAGAAAAGATGAAGAATTCTTCCAGACTAAAGAAATACTAGAGATATATGATAACTAAAGCAATTCTATAAAGGACATAATTGGAGCATTGGTGAAATTTGAATATGAATTTTTTTTTCTGTTAAGAATTCAGCATGTCTCAAGGCAAATTCAGACAGATTTTTCTCAAGTATGAAAGAATAGGGCACCCCCAAAGCATATACTCATAATATGGCAATTGCAACACTTGTATAATGTTTGGATATTTAATTTCCTTGATTTCAACAACTACACTGTGGTTAACCAAGAATATCCTCATTCTTAGTAAATATATACTGAAGTATATGGGGGGAAAATAGGCATGATATTTTCAACTTACTCTCAAATGGCTCAGAAAACATAGTAGAATAGATACAAATATAATATGCATTATGTATGTAATATACATATATAATGCAGCGAATGGGGCAAAATGTTAACAGTTGGTGAATTCAGGTAAAGGGCACATGGGAATTTCCTATTCTATTCATTCAATTTTTATATGTTTGGAATTATATTAAAATAAAATTTTACCAAAAAAATTAAAGCATTGATTTTTCAAAAAACATGATAAAATACAATAACCTTCACATATCTAGTTAAAAAACAGGGAAATTCAAATAAACATATTTAAGAATGAGGTAGTGGTTATACAAAAATTCCAGAGGATTAAAATAGGTGGAAAGAAAATACTAATACAACTCTATACTGATAAATTTGAAAATAATTTTCTGGGTATTATAGATGGAATGTAAAGTAACAACAGCAATCAAGCTGTTGAAGAGTACTGTATGGAATGCAAAATATTCACAATATTGAATTAGATTTAAAAATACAGAACAGTTTTCATAATGACTGATTCTAGTTTGACAAAATTATAGAATCAGGACTGGAATTATATTTGATAATAGCAATTATTTCTGGGTAGATGGATTATGGGTGTTTTTTTTTTTTTGTGGTGCTTTTCTGCATTTTCCAAATGTTAGGCGATATTGCGTATTACTATCTTTTCAAGAATCCCGCAGTAAATGTTATGAAATATCTATGAAAACATGCAATAGAAAAACGTGCAATGGCACTTGAAACTAGGGATTAGAATTCATCATATATCATAATCTTGGAAGGAATCATACTAATTGTAAGCCGATGTTAAGGTTAAAGTAAATCTAATCATAGCCATTAGATGTCTGACCTTTTGTCCTGGAATAATGCAATAGGGAATGGACAGGAAGAGGGTCAAAAATAGTGAAACTGGTAGGACACCCGTTTCTCATTGCAGTTACTTTCTGAGGAAAGAAGTTCTTTTCCCCCTCCCACACCCTCACATTAGGTCCATTCTTTTATGTTCATTTGGAATATCTAAGAAACCTAAAGAATTGTCCAAGTGCCTATCTTGCCTCCATAACTTTGCTTTCTAGCTCAGTTACAAGCCAGCATTCCCCAGCATCAGAAAAGCTGTACAGGGAGTTCGGGCAGAGTTACAATTACTATTTCATTTTGGTATATCAATAGGAAAATCTATAGATTTAAATATGATTGATTAAAATAGCTATATAATAGAATAAGTTACTAAGAAAAAAAATTTTTAAAGATCAGTGCAAGAAATATGCTGGAAGGGAAAAGAAGAGTGAAAGAAAATACTAAATAGTAAATTTAAAATAAGTTGAAGGAAATGAAATCAAACTGATTAATTGATTTTGTTGAATTATCCCTTAAAAAGAAGACTCTCAGATTGGTTTAAGAATTAAAATCTAGCAATATACTGAATACAAAAAACAAACAAAGGAAAGGTGAAATTAAAGGGGTGAACAAAGGTATGTTAGGCAAATGCAAATAAAAAGAAAAAAGGGGATTAGGTATTAATGTTGTATATAGTGGAATTCAGAAGTATTCAACAAAAGAAGGATATTTTATTATGAAAAAGATACAATAAAATTGATATAATGATCACTGATATTTCTTTACTAAGTTGCTAAGAACATAGAGACTTTGAATGGAACAGTTACCAACCTAAATATATATGTGTGTGTGTATATATATATAATGTTCACAGAGAAGAATATCAGAGAGGAAAGAGCTAGAGAGAAAGAGGACCCTGGAGGTCTGCAGAGTATTCCCCTTAAGTCTTCAACTGAGTAGTGTGAGGAACTACCTGAGATTATAAAAATTAATACCGTAAAGGATGGGAGGCAGCAGTGCTTGTATCTTGCACAGGGCCAGGAATAGTGTTCACTCCTAATAGCCAGATTGGAAAAATGCATAATTCACAGTGTATCCATTAGCTCTGAATTCCTTTACCTCAGTAGTGGAAAAAAATTAGTCCTAGTCTATTTTATAACAAGGCCCAAAAGCAAGATCTGAGAGAAATAAAGTTTTCCCAAGTAACTTAACAAACTCAAAAATACTTTTAGGAATACAAAAATTTCTAGCATCCAAATAGGAAAAGTCCATGATTATTGACATTCAATGAAAAATTACAAGGAATGCAAAGAAGCAGGAGGAAAAGAACCACTAGTGATAAGAAATCTTTATCAATCAAAACTGACCCAGAAATGATACAGATGATAGAATTAGTAGGTAAGGACATGAAAATAGTTGTTTCATGTGTTCAAGAAATTAGGGGAAAGATTGAAGATGTTAAGTAGAGAAATGAAAGAAAACTGTTAAAAGATGCAAGTTGAACTTCTAGAGATGGAAAAAAAATGTCTGAGATAGAAATGTATACCAAATGGAATTAAAAGCAGATTAAGTAGATGAAAAAAATTTGTGAAGTTGAAGAAGAGCAATAGAAACTAAAACAAACACATAGAGAAAAAAACTTTAAAAAAGTTAACAGAGTAAAATTTTATTGTGGGATAATCTCAAATGAACAAAAATTCTTGTAATTGGTATCCCCAGAAGAGAGAAAAATTCGGGAGGATGAAGAAATGTTTATTGAAGAAATAATGGCCAAAATTTCTCAAATTTTATGAAAACCATATACCCACAGATCCAGAAAGCTCAACAAAAACCAAGCACAAGAAACATGAAGAAAAGGCATCAAGACATATCAAAAGTAAATTGCTCAAAACCAGTGAAGAAAAAAAAATGTTAAAAGCAGGCAGAGAAAAAAGACACATTACTCACAGAGAAATTAAAATAACAATGACAGCAGATTTCTCATTGAAACATTATAAGCATTAATAGAGTCAAGCAATATCCTTAAAGAACTGAATTTTTTTAAATTGTCAACCTAGAATTCTTTACCAAGCAAAAATATCTTACAACACTAATGCAAATATAATATATTTTTTTAAATATTCAAATGTTGGAAGAATTCATCACCAATAGACCTGCATTACAAAGAAGCCCTTCAGGGGAAGAAAAAGGATACCAAATGGAAATCTGGTTTTACACAAAGGAATTAGAAGCATCATAAATGGTAATCTAAATGGATAAATGTAGTTTCTTGTTATTTAAATTTCTTTAAGCAAAAAATAATAACAATTTATTGTGGAATTTCTATCATATTTAGAGGTAAAATGTATGACAAAAATAGCACAAATGTAGGAAGGAGAAACAGAAGCATACTGCAGACCACTATTGAAAGGCAGAAATTATCAGATTACATAAGGAATCAATACCCAACTCTACTGCTTACAAGAAACCAGTGCTAAAACTTTTAAAAAGCAGGAGTGGCTTTATCAAATCAGTCAAAGTAGAGTTCAGATCAAAGAATACTATTAGGGATAAAGAGAGTTTTTATAATCAGAAAGTGGTCAATTTTTTAAGAAGACATAAAAATTCTAAAGTTATACACCTAATGACAGACTTCAAAATATATGAAACAAAATCTGATAGAATTGCAAGGAGAAATAGATTTTAACACTGACTGTCAATTTTTAATAGGACATGTAGGGAGCTCCAAGACTCAGTCTACCCACCAGAACAACTATTAAACAAGCCAGAACTGTCTAAAACAACTATTTTGAAACTCCACAGGCCAGGAAAACACTGTATAGCATCCAGGGAAGAGTGGGAGGAAGAGGCTGATAAATTATGATAAAGAACAGTAAATTGCTCTCTCTGCCTGGTGGCTACCAGTGCCCATCTCCCACTCTTGCAGCAGGCCACTGTGTGTCCAGCCTCTGGCTAGCATACTAGTGACCGAAAGGGACATAAAAATCCTCTTCCCTAAGACCAGGTGTGGGCACAGCTGGTCATTGATCATGGCTTTTGATTAGTGGCTTCAGATCACTGGGGGCACAGTTCTAAGGGGCACAGTCATTTCAACCTGCACCAGACAAAGGCCATGGCAGAAGAAACTTAAAGATACTATGCTTTCTCAGGGCTGTGGTAGATGGTTAGTTGAAGGGTTGCATTTGTTGGGCAGGCCAAGAAAGCTCAGCTTTTGGGAGTCATGGAAAAAGTTCCTGGTGCCCTTCCTGATCACCTCCCAGGACACTTTGGAACCAGTCTGCACACTCTTTATGGGCCCCTGACCCTATTGCAGTTCAGAAAGATTGACTTGGGAAAGTGCTCTCAGGTGTGCCCCTCTGCCCAGAATTTGCCTTCCAGGCAAAAGCAGCTTCAGATAATGAAAGGACAGTGAGAAATGATAGAGGGAGACAATACGGGAGCAAACACTTTACAGCTGCAAAAACCGAGGAAAGGGAGTTCTGTCTTCTGGGAAACAGAGGGAGCAAACAAACTGTAATCAAGGGAATGTTAAAAACAACTAAAAAGCAAAAGCCCAGGACAAGACACAGGCCCAAAAAGACAGGGAAAACCTGCACACTGCATTCACCTTGGGCAGACCCTCCTGATAGGAAGGTTGAAGCTCAATAAAATCTCTTTCTCATCATTAGCTGGTTACACAATCAAGAAACATACATCTCAGGGAATCAATCCACAGCTCACATTTTAAAATATTAAAATATACTGTGTGTAACAAGAGTATAAGACAAAGAAACAGGAAGTAATGGCCTATCCACAGAAAAAATATAAAGATCCAATAAGGATCAGAATGTGTACATACTAAACAAAGCTTTTAAAAAGATAATCTTAAAAATGTTCAAGGATATGAAGGAAAATACAGAGAAAGAACTAAAGAATATTGGGAAAACAATGAATGAGAAATATGAGAATCTTAGTAAAGAGATAGATGTTTTAAAAAGGAACCAAACAGAGAAGGGGAAGATGGCAGCCTAGAGAGGAGTGGAAGACAGTCCCCCTGTAACTAATAAACAACCAGGAACAACTAGTAAATAATTTTGAATAACTGCTTGGGGACAAATGTGACTGTCCACACATCATACACCAGCCTGGATTGGGAGGAATGCCTGAGATCATAGCATAAAATCTGTAAGTAAAAACTGTTGACCCAAGCCAAGAGCCCCTCCCCCACAGCAGCCCGAACTGCAAAGCCTCACTGTGCTAGAGAGCAGCACTCTCTGAACAAGTGCATATACCTCAGCCCAGCTCCAACTGAGGTTTTAATTAACAAATTTTGACTGCTCAATACAAGCTGTGAATCCCCAAAAAGCAGACAGAGGCTTTTGGTGATGACTGACTTTGGAGAGACAGAGGACCTCTCTGGAAGGGAGGGGGAGACCAGAGGACTGGGTACTGTCTCTGGTCAACAGGTGAAACTGAGGGTGGCTGTGGACTGGCCCTGAAAGGGGGCTTTCTGTACCTTTTTCAGCTCAGTGGAGAAAACATCAGCCATTTTCACTTCCCAGCACTCTGACCCAGATAAGGGTGGAGATAGCAGAGGCAGAGAGACTATTTGAATGCAAATGATATCTCCCCAGGGGATGTAGTTTCCCAAAGAGGAAAGAGGTGGTGCCAAGCTCTACTTCCCACCTTCCATTCAGAACCAGACCCAAGAATCTAGGGGAAAACAGCTATGGGCCACACCTCCTTATACCAGTTGGGAGTGACAGGCTGACAGGTGCCAATAGCTGGGCAGGAAGGCACAGTGGTGTCAGGCCTCACAGGGCATATCAACCTTCAAAGACACACTCAGGGAAATCTGATACTATTGCCTCCTTCTGAGACCTGAACACATTCTGGTCTGGGAAAACCTGACTGGGGTAACTAAGGAAACCAGATGCCTAGGCAACAGAAAACTACAACCCACACTAAGAAAAATGAAGTCATGGCCAAATCAAAGGAACAAACTTAAACTTCAGCTGAGATACAGGAATTGAAACAACTAATGCTAAATCGTTTCAAAAAGCTTAGAGAAGATATGGCGAAAGAGGTGAAGTGTATAATGAAAACACTGGGCGTACATAAGGTAGAAATCAAAAGTTTGAAAAAACAACTGGCAGAATCTATAGAAATGAAAGGCACAACAAAAGAGATGAAAGATACAATGGAGACATACAACAGCACATCTCAAGAGGCAGAAGAAAACACTCAGGAACTGGAGAGCAAGACACGTGAAAGCCTACACACAAAAGAACAGATAGAGAAAAGAATGGAAAAATATGAGCAACATCTCCAGGAATTGAATGACTAGATGAAAGGCAGGAAGGTATGTGTCATGGGTGTCCCAGGAGGAGAAGAGAACAGAAAGGGGGTAAAAGCAATAATAGAGGAAATAATCAATGAAAATTTCCCATCTCTTATAAAAGACATAAAATTGCAGCTCCAAGAAGCACAGCATAACCTAAACAGAATAGATCTGAATAGGCCTATGCCAAGACACTTCATAATCAGATTATCAAACATCAAAGATAAAGAGAGAATCCTGAAAGCAGCAAAAGAAAAGCACTCCATCACATACAAAGGAAGGTTGACAAGACTATGTGCAGGTTTTTCAGTAGAAACCATACAGGCAAGAACGATGTGGTATGATACATTTAAGATACTGAAAGAGAAAAACCACCAACCAAGAATCCTTTATCTAGCAAAACTGTCCTTCAAATATGAGGGAGAGCTTAAAATATTCTCTGACAAACAATGATGGAGTTCATGAAAAAGATACCTGCTCTACAGGAAACACTAAAGGGAACACTACAGACAGAAAGGAAAAGACAGGAGTGAGAGGTTTGGAACACAATTTTGGGTGACGGTAGCACAGCAATGTAAGTACACCGAACAAAGATGACTGTGAGCATGTCTGAAAGAGGAAGGTTAGGAGCATGTGGGACACCAGAAAGAAAGAGGAAAGATAAAGACTGGAACTGTACAACTCAGTGAAACCTAGAGTGCTCAACGATTGTGATAAAATGTACAAATATGTTTTTCCATGAGGGAGAACAAATGAATGTCAACATTGCAAGGTGTTAAAAATAGGGTGGTATTGGGGGAAAAATATAATCAATGCAAACTAGAGACTATAATTAACAGAAACATTGTATTATGCTTCCTTTAATGTAACAAAGCCAATATACCAAAGCTAAAGGCATATGGGGGGAGACATAAGGGAGGGGCATGGGACTCTTGGCATTGGAGATGTTGTCTGACTCTTCATTCTACTTTGGTTTAATGCTTTCTGTCCTTTTATCACTTCCTAGCTGTCATGTTTTTTCTCTCTTTATTTTCTTTCTTTTGTCTCTTTGCCTTCTTTGATTCTTCCTCCTTCTTTGTGGAGAAATGGAGCTGTCCTTATATAGATAGTGGCGGTGGTGCTGAATACATAAGTATGTGACTATACAGGGAACCATCAATTGTTTACTTAGGATGGAATGTATAGTGTGTGAACAAAACTGTCTTAAAAAAACAGTTGATGAAGAAACCTTGTGGGCACTATATTGAGTGAAATAAGACAGACACATAGGGACAAAGGTTGCAGGGTCTCACTGATATGAACTAGTTATAAAATGTAAACTCATAGACATGAAAAATAAGTTACCAGGATATAGAATGCTGCTAAAGAATAGGGAGCAGTTGCTTATTATGAGCAGAATGTTCAATGAGGGTGAACTTAAATGTTTGGAAGTGGAGAGAGGTGATGGTAGCACATTGTGAGAATGACTAACAGTGCTGAATGGTTTGTGAATGTCATGGAAAGGGGAAATTCAGAGTCACATATGTCACCAGAAGGAAAGTTGAAGGTTAAAAGATGGGAATGTATAAAACAGTGAATCTTATGGTGGGCAATGTCCATGATTACCTGTACAAATATTAGAAATCTCTCTCATGAACTAGAGCAAATGTATGACACTATAACTAGAAGTTAATAATAGAGAGGCATATAGGAAAAAATATACCTATTGTAAACTATATACTACAGTTAGTAGTATTTTTTTTCCTTCTAAAGCATATTAATTTATTTTTGACAAACCTGTTGCTAAGTGAAAAGCTGTTAAATGAATTGCTCAGTTAGCTTGAGTCATTGCCTTTTTTTTTTTTTTTTTTTTTGGCTTTTATAAAAGGGGTTTTATTTGGTTACACAGTAAGGCCATAAAGTGTCCAAGGTAATGCATCAACAATTGGGTACCTTCATTGAATGATGGCCAGTGGCGTCCGGAAAACCTGTTAGCTGGGAAGGCACGTGGCTGGTGTCTGTTCCAGAGTCTGGTTTCAAAATGACTTTCTCCCAGGACGTTCCTCTCTTAGCTCCTGTGCCTTCTCCAAAGTGTCCCTCTTGGCTGTAGCAAGGTCGCTCCTTCTGTCTGAGCTTTTATAGGGCTCTGGTGAACTAATCAAGGCCCACGCTGAATGGGCGGGGCCACGCCTCCATGGAAATTATCTAATCGGAGTTATCGCCTTCAGTTGGGTGGGTCACATCTCCATGGAAACACTCAATCAAAGAATTGCAATCTAATCAACACTCATACGTCTGCCCACACAAGATTCCATCAAAGATAATGGTATCTTGGGGGACACAATACATTCAAACTGGCACAGTGATCTGTATCTCATTATAATACTAAAAATCACAACCATCATCATATTAAGGCTGCCATTTTCTTATAAACGTTCTGTGATTAAGCATGTAATCAGTCTGCACATGCTCAATAATTAGATCACCTGTAATTACATCATCTGGAGCTATTGTGCTCATTATCCTATAACCTGCCCATGTTTTTTTTTTTTTTCTTTATCTTCATTTTATTGAGATACATTCACATACCACGCAGCCATACAAAACAAATCGCACCCTCGACCGTCCACAGCACCACCACACAGCTGCACATCCATCACCCAACTCAATCCCTGACACCCTCATCAGCACACACACAAAAACAGCAAGAATAATAATTAGAGTGAAAAAGAGCAATTGAAGCAAAAAAGAACACTGGGTACCTTTGTCTGTTTGTTTCCTTCCCCTATTTTTCTACTCATCCATCCATAAACTAGACAAAGTGGAGTGTGGTCCTTATGGCTTTCCCAATCCCATTGTCACCCCTCATAAGCTACATTTTTATACAACTGTCTTCGAGATTCATGGGTTCTGGGTTGTAGTTTGATAGTTTCAGGTATCCACCACCAGCTACCCCAATTCTTTGGAACCTAAAAAGGGTTGTCTAAAGTGTGCGTAAGAGTGCCCACCAGAGTGACCTCTCGGCTCCTTTTGGAATCTCTCTGCCACTGAAGCTTATTTCATTTCCTTTCACATCCCCCTTTTGGTCAAGAAGATGTTCTCCGTCCCACGATGCCGGGTCTACATTCCTCCCCAGGAGTCATATTCCACGTTGCCAGGGAGATTCACTCCCCTGGGTGTCTGATCCCACGTAGAGGGGAGGGCAGTGATTTCACCTTTCAATTTGGCTTAGCCAGAGAGAGAGGGCCACATCTGAGCAACAAAGAGGCATTCAGGAGGAGGCTCTTAGGCACAACCATAGGGAGGCCTAGCCTCTCCTTTGCAGCAACCGTCTTCCCAAGGGTAAAACTTATGGTAGAGGGCTCAACCCATCAAACCACCAGTCCCCTATGTCTGTGGTCATGTTAGCAACCATGGAGGTGGGGTAGGCGAATACCCCTGCATTCTCCACAGACTCCTCAAGGGGGCACTACATCTTTTTTTTCCTTGTTTTCCTCTTTTTTTTTTTAAATTTCCCTTCTTTTTTAAATCAACTGTATGAAAAAAAAGTTAAAAAGAAAACAAACATACAATAAAAGAACATTTCAAAGAGACCATAACAAGGGAGTAAGAAAAAGACAACTAACCTAAGATAACTGCTTAACTTCCAACATGTTCTTGCTTTACCCCAAGAAAGTTACATAATATAGCAACATTTCTGTGAACTTGTTCCTACTATATCCATCAGAAATTAACATACCATAGTCATTCCTGGGCATCCCCAGAACGTTAAATAGCTTATCTGTTCTTCTTGGATTATTGTTCCCCCTTCCTTAATTGCTCTCTACTGCTAGTTCCCCTACATTCTACATTATAAACCATTTGTTTTACATTTTTCAAAGTTCACATTAGTGGTAGCATATAATATTTCTCTTTTTGTGCCTGGCTTATTTCACTCAGCATTATGTCTTCAAGGTTCATCCATGTTGTCATATGTTTCACGAGATCTTTCCTTCTTACTGCCGCGTAGTATTCCATCGTGTGTATATACCAAATTTGATTTATCCACTCATCTGTTGAAGGACATTTGGGTTGTTTCCATCTCTTGGCAATTGTGAATAATGCTGCTATGAACATTGGCGTGCACATGTCTGTTCGTGTCACTGCTTTCTGATCTTCCGGGTATATACCGAGAAGTGCAATCGCTGGATCGAATGGTAACTCTATGTCTAGTTTTCTAAGGAACTGCCAGACTGACTTCCAGAGTGGCTGAACCATTATACAGTCCCACCAACAATGAATAAGAGTTCCAATTTCTCCACATCCTCTCCAGCATTTGTAGTTTCCTGTTTGTTTAATGGCAGCCATTCTAACCGGTGTTAGATGGTATCTCATTGTGATCTTAATTTGCATCTCTCTAATAGCTAGTGAAGCTGAACATTTTTTCATGTGTTTCTTGGCCATTTGTATTTCCTATTCAGAGAACTGTCTTTTCATATCTTTTGCCCATTTTATAATTGGGCTGTCTGTACTATTGTCATTGAGTTGTAGGATTTCTTTATATATGCAAGATATCAGTCTTTTGTCAGATACATGGTTTCCAAAAATTTTTTCCCATTCAGTTGGCTGCCTCTTTACCTTTTTCAGAAATTCCTTTGAGGTGCAGAAACTTCTAAGCTTGAGGAGTTCCCATTTATCTATTTTCTCTTTTGTTGCTTGTGCTTTGGGTGTAAAGTCTAGGAAGTGGCCGCCTAATACAAGGTCTTGAAGATGTTTTCCTACATTATCTTCTAGGAGTTCTATGGTACTTTCTTTTATATTGAGATCTTTGGTCCATTTTGAGTTAATTTTTGTGTAGGGGGTGAGGTAGGGGTCCTCTTTCATTCTTTTGGATATGGATATCCAACTCTCCCAGCCCCATTTGTTGAAAAGACCATTATGACTCAGTTCAGTGACTTTGGAGGCCTTATCAAAGATCAGTCGGCCATAGATCTGAGGGTCTATCTCTGAATTCTCAATTCGATTCCATTGATCTATATGTCTATCTTTGTGCCAGTACCATGCTGTTTTGGCAACTGTGGCTTTATAATAAGCTTCAAAGTCAGGGAGTGTAAGTCCTCCCACTTCGTTTTTCTTTTTTAGAGTATCTTTAGCAATTCGAGGCATCATCCCTTTCCAAATTAATTTGATAACTAGCTTTTCCAGGTCTGCAACGTAGGTTGTTAGAATTTTGATTGGGATTGCATTGAATCTGTAGATGACTTTGGGTAGAATTGACATCTTAATGACATTTAGCCTTCCTATCCATGAACATGGAATATTTTTCCATCTTTTAAGGTCCCCTTCTATTTCTTTTAGTAGAGTTACATACTTTTCTTTGTATAGGTCTTTTACATCTTTGGTTAAGTTTATTCCTAGGTACTTGATTTTTTTAGTTGCTATTGAAAATGGTATCTTTTTCTTGAGTGTCTCTTCAGTTTGTTCATTTTTAGCATATAGAAACATTACTGACTTATGTGCATTAATCTTGTATCCCGCTACTTTGCTAAATTTGTTTATTAGCTCTAGTAGCTGTATCGTCGATTTCTCAGGGTTTTCTAGATATAAGATCATATCATCTGCAAACAATGACAGTTTTACTTCTTCTTTTCCAATTTGGATGCCTTTTATTTCTTTGTCTTGCCGGATTGCCCTGGCTAGCATTTCCAGCACAATGTTGAATAACAGTGGTGACAGCGGGCATCCTTGTCTTGTTCCTGATCTTAGAGGGAAGGCTTTCAGTCTCTCACCATTGAGTACTATGCTGGCTGTGGGTTTTTCATATAGTCTCTTTATCATGTTGAGGAAGTTTCCTTAAATTCCTACCTTTTGAAGTGCTTTTATCAAAAAGGGATGTTGGATTTTGTCAAATGCTTTTTCAGCATCTATTGAGACGATCAATTGATTTTTCCCTTTTGACTTGTTAATGTGTTGTAATACATTGATTGATTTTCTTATGTTGAACCATCCTTGCATGCCTGGAATGAACCCCACTTGGTCATGGTGTATGATTTTTTTAATGTGTCTTTGGATTCGATTTGCAAGTATTTTGTTGAGGATTTTTGCATCTATATTCATTAGGGAGATTGGCCGGTAGTTTTCCTTTTTTGTAGCATCTTTGCCTGGTTTTGGTATTAGATTAATGTTAGCTTCATAAAATGAGTTAGGTAGTGTTCCATTTTCTTCAATGTTTTGAAAGAGTTTAAGTAAGATTGGTGTCAGTTCTTTCTGGAAAGTTTGGTAGAATTCCCCTGTGAAGCCATCTGGCCCTGGGCATTTATTTGTGGGAAGATTTTTGATGACTGATTGGATCTCTTTGCTTGTGATGGGTTGGTTGAGGTCTTCTGTTTCTTCTCTGGTCAGTCTAGGTTGTTCATATGTTTCCAGGAAATTGTCCATTTCTTCTACATTATCCAGTTTGTTGCCATACAGTTGTTCATAATATCCTCTTATAATTTTTTTAATTTCTTCAGGATCTGCAGTTATGTCACCTTTTTCATTCATTATTTTGTTTGTATGGGTCTTCTCTCTTTTTGATTTTGTCAGTCTAGCTAGGGGCTTGTCAATCTTGTTGATCTTCTCAAAGAACCAACTTTTGGTGATATTTATCCTCTCTATTGTTTTTTTGTTCTCTATGTCATTTATTTCTGCTTTAATCCTTGTTGTTTCTTTTCTTCTACTTGGTTTAGGATTAGTTTGCTGTTCATTTTCTAGCTTCTTCAGTGGATCCATTAGTTCTTTGATTTTGGCTCTTTCTTCCTTTTTAATATATGCGTTTAGTGCTATAAATTTCCCCCTTAGCACTGCTTTGGTGCATCCCATAGGTTTTGGTATGTTGTGTTCTCATTTTCATTCGTCTCTATATATTTAGCAATTTCTCTTGCTATTTCTTCTTGAACCCACTGATTGTTTAGGAGTGTGTTGTTTAACCTCCAGGTATTTGTGAATTTTCTAAGTCTCTGATGGTTATTGACTTCTAATTGTATTCCATTGTGGTCAGAGAATGTGCTTCGAATAATTTCAATCTTTTTAAATTTATTGAGGCTTGTTTTATGTCCCAGCATATGATCTATTCTGGAGAAAGTTCCGTGAGCACTAGAAAAGTTTGTGTATCCTGGTGATTTGGGATGTAATGTCCTGTATATGTCTGTTAAATCTAATTCATTTATCAGATTGTTTAGGTTTTCAATTTCCTTATTGGTCTTCTGTCTGGTTGATCTATCTATAGGAGAGAGTGATGTGTTGAAGTCTCCCACAATTATTGTGGAAACATCAATTGCTTCCTTTAGTTTTGCCAGTGTTTCTCTCATGTATTTTGTGGCACCTTGATTGGGTGCGTAGACATTTACGATTGTTATTTCTTCTTGTTGAATTGCCCCTTTTATTAGTATGTAGTGGCCTTCTTTGTCTCTCAAAACATCCCTGCATTTGAAGTCTATTTTATCTGAGATTAATATTGCTACACCTGCTTTCTTTTGGCTGTAGCTTGCATGAAATATTTTTTTCCAACCTTTCACTTTCAGTTTCTTTGTGTCCCTGTGTCTAAGATGAGTCTCTTGTATGCAACATATTGATGGTTCATTTTTTTTGATCCATTCTGCGAATCTATATCTTTTAATTGGGGAGTTTAATCCATTTACATTCAACGTTATAAACGTGAAGGCATTTCTTGAATCAGCCATCTTGTCCTTTGGTTTATGTTTGTCATATTTTTCCCCTCTATTAATATCCTTTATTGTACCCATACCGATTCTCTTTAGTACTGAACCTTTCTCCAAGTCTCTCTGTCCTTTCTTTGTTTCTCTGTCTGTAGGGCTCCCTTTAGTATCTCCAGTAGGGCAGGTCTCTTGTTAGCAAATTCTCTCAGCATTTCTTTGTCTGTGAAAAATTTAAGCTCTCCCTCAAATTTGAAGGAGAGCTTTGCTGGATAACGTATTCTTGGCTGGAAATTTTTCTCACTCAGAATTTTAAATATCGTGCCACTGCCTTCTTGCCTCCATGGTGGCTGCTGAGTAGTCACTACTTAGTCTTATGCTGTTTCCTTTGTATGTGGTGAATTGCTTTTCTCTTGCTGCTTTCAGAACTTGCTCCTTCTCTTCTGTGTTTGACAGTGTGATCAGTAAATGTCTCGGAGTGGGTTTATTTGGATTTATTCTATTTGGAGTTCGCTGAGCATTTATGATTTGTGTATTTATGTTGTTTAGAAGATTTGGGAAGTTTTCCCCAACAATTTCTTTGAATACTCTTCCTAGACCTTTACCCTTTTCTTCCCCTTCTGGGACACCAATGAGTCTTATATTTGGACCTTTTATATTATCTATCATATCCCTGAGGTCCATTTTGATTTTTTCAATTTTTTTCCCCATTCTTTCTTTTATGCTTTCATTTTCCATTCTGTCATCTTCCAGGTCACTGATTCGTTGTTGAACTTCCTCTAGTCTTGTACTATGAGTGTCCAGAATCTTTTTAATTTGGTCAACAGTTTCTTTAACTTCCATAAGATCATCCATTTTTTTATTTAGTCTTGCAATGTGCTCTTTATGCTCTTCTAGGGTCTTCTTGATTTCCTTTGTCTCCCATACTATGGTCTCATTGTTCATCTTTAGTTCTTTGAGTAGCTGCTCTAGGTGCTGTGTCTCTTGTGATCTTTTGATTTGGGTGCTTGGGCTTGGGTTATCCATATCGTCTGTTTTTTTCATATGCTTTATAATTTTCTGTTGTTTTTGTCCTCGTGGCATTTGCTGAACTTGATAGGGTTCCTTTAGGATTTGTAGACCAATCGAAGTCCTTATCTCTAATTTATCAGATCTACAGCTTCGTGGAGTACACTTTCTCTAACTAACCAGCAGGTGGCATCCACGAGCCACCTGTTCTCCACAAGCTAGTTCTCCCCTGCTTAGCCTTTTTGGTGAGTGGGGAAGTGAGTCTTGTGAGGTCCAATTGGTGTACCAACCTTGCGTGTGTAGTTGGTGTTGCCTGCCCTGTATATGGGGCGTGTTTCTGGGCAGTCAGAGAGAGAGGGTGGCCCTAACAATCAAATCTCCCTGGTGATCCTAGAGTTTTAAAGCTGCTGCAATAGTCTAATCCTTCAGTTCAGTCCTGCCACAGTTTGTCTCTGCCACTGACCCACAAGTCCTTGGTATTGGCGTATGGCTCCTGAGACTTGCAAGTGGGCCCCTCTTCCAGGCTGTGCACCCTGGGTCCTCTGTTGAGGGATGACTGTGCTATGTCACAGGTGAGTGCCGTCCCCCCCAGGGCAGTTCTGGGCTGCTGGTCTGTGTAGGGAGGCTCCCAGTCTGCTGAAATGATGGCTGAATGGGGCTTTGTTAATTCACACTGCTCCAACTTCCCAACTCTGGGACAATCAGCTGAGGTTGCAGGAAGGCTGATGTCCACGCCCAGTTTTGAGGTGTGTGCCTGTTATTTGAAGCACTTCCGTCACACTGGGTTGTCTGGGGCAGCTCTGGGCTATGGGGCTGGCGATGGGCAGGAGTGTTTCCTGTCCACCAGGATGATGGCTGTGAGCGGACACCCCCCTTTTCTTGGGAAGTTGTGGTGTTTAGTGAATTTTCTCAGCCACTGGATTATTGCGTTTTGTCTCAGAGCTCTCTTAGTTCTGCTCTTGACTTGACCTGCCCAAATTGCAAGTCTTTGAAGCTTTCTGTATTGGGCTTCTTAGAGTAATTGTTTTAGAAAAAGAAAATAGGATTAAAAAAAAAAAAAAGGGCCCTCCTCAGAGATCTAATGGGTTATTGAAATGCTAATAGACAAAGCAACCAGGGCCATTAAGGAAAGGTCCACAGGGCAGAGAGATCAGCTTTTCTTCGGGATTTGCATATGCGCCTCAGGGCCTGAGCTCTGCCCTTCCCCTTTCTATGGTCACCAGAACTCCAAAAATCCTCCGCTTTTATTTTGGAGTTTTTCGTGTTGTTTTTTTTTTCTATGCCTGTCTCCTCTCTGCTGGGCTGGCTGCTCTCAGAGTCTCTGGTGTCTGGTCTCAGTCTATCTATGGTTGGATTTTGGATCAGTAGAATGAGTTTCCGATAAGGGCTGCCACTGCAGTTCTCCCTTCTCCTTCCTGGAGCTGACAGCCCCTCCTCCCACGGGACTGAGCCTGGCAGGGAGGGGCGCGGGTCCCCTGGCTGCAAAAACTTACAGATTTCGCTGATCTCAGCAGTTCCACGTTTTCATGAGTGTTGTATGAAGTATGCCCAAAGTCAGATTGCTCTGTGGTGTCCAGTCCACGCAGTTCCTGGCTTTCTACCTACTTTCCTGGAGGAGTAACTAAAACATACAGCTCACCAGTCCACCATCTTGCCCCGCCTCCCAGTTAGTAGTATTTTAACATTCTTTCATCAACAGTAACAAATGTACTATACGAATATTAATCAATAATGGAGGGGGGTGGTTAGGGGTATGGGAGGATTTGAGTTTCCTTCTTTTGTCTTTATTTGTTTTCTGGAGTAATGAAAATGTTCTAAAAATTGAAAAAAAATTAATTATGGTGATGGATGCACAGCTGTATGGTGGTACCATGGGCAATTGATTGTACACTTTGGATCTTTGGATAATTGTATGGTTTGTGAACAATCTCAATTAAAAAAAAAAAAAGAAAACCAAACAGAACTATTGGAGTTGAATACCGCAATAACTAAAATGAAATATGCTAGGAGGGTTTTGAGAGTAGATTGGAGCTGGCAGAAGAAAGAATCAGTGAACTCAAAGACATGATACTTGAAATGAGTCAGGGCTGCAGAGCAGAAAGAAGAAAGAATTATAAAAAGGAAAAATAGCCTAAGACACCTCTGGGAGACACCATGAAACATACCGACATATGCATTATGGGAGTTCCAGAAGCAGAAGAAATAGATAAATGGGCAGAAGGAATATTCAAAGAAATAATGACAAAGAATTTCCCAAACTTAATAAAGACATGAATATGTACGTGCAAGAAGCCTAAAGAACCCCACACAGGATAAACATGGAGAAAAATACACCCTGTGATATATTGATCATACTGCTGAATACAAAGGATAAGGAGAAATTTCTGAAAACCTGCAAGAGAAGAGCAACATACTATGTACAGGGTGTTCCAAATTAATGGTGATTTCTCATCAGAAACCATGAAGGCAAGAAGGCAGTGGGTTGAAATAAAGTGCTGAAAGAAAACAACTGCCAACCAAGGACCCTATATCTGGTGAGACTTTCTTTCAAAAATGCGGGGGAGATTAAGACATTCCCAGATAAAAGCTGAGGGAGTTCATCACTACCAGACCTACCCTACAAGCACTGGTACAGGGACTTCTACAGACTGAAAAGAAAGGACACTAGGCAGTGGTTCACAGCTGCATATGGAAATAAAGACCTACGGTAAAGTTAAACATTTGGGTACTTATAAAACCATTATTATTGTAGTATATCATTTGTATGTAACTCCATGTCTTGCTTCTTACAAGTGATAAGATGCAAATGCATAAAAAGTACTGATAAATCTGTTTTTGGACATACAATTTACAAAATTATAAGTGGAAACAAGTACAAAAAAAAGGTGGGGGACAGAGGGACATAGGAAAAATATATGTCCTTGCTATTGAAGTTAAAGAGATATCAAACCAAATATGATTGCTATATATTTAAGATATTAACTTTTAACTCTATGGTAACCACAATGAAACTAGATGGAAAATATATCCAGATAAAAAAGAGAAGGCACTCAATACAGTAGAACATAAAAAAAATCAAATAAATATAAAAATAGGCATTAATAGAATAATTGAGAGACAAAAATGTTATAAGACATATAGAAGCTAAATAGCAAAATGGCAGAAGAAAAGTCCTGCCTTATCAGTAGTGACTTTAAATGTAAATGGATTAAACTCTCCAGTTAAAAGGCAGAGATTGGCAGAATAGGTTAAAAAGCATGACCAAACTATACGCTGTCTGCAAGAGACTCAACTTAGAATCAAAGATACAAGTCAGTTGAAAGTGAAAGGATGGAAAAAATATGTCATGCCAGTAATAGCCAAAAGAGAGCTGGTAACTCTCATAATATCAAGTAAAATAGACTTTAAGTAAAAAAGAGTTACAAGGGCAAAGATGGTTACTATTTATTGAAAAGGGAAAATTTGAACAAGAAGATATAACAATTATATATGCAACTAACAACACAGCCACAGAATATATGAAGGAAATACATATTTGAAGGGAGAAATTGACAGTTCTACATTAATATTGGAAGGCTTTAATATGCCACTTTCAATAATGGATAGAACATCTAGTTAGAAGATCAATAAGGAAATACAAGACTTTAATTGTGCTCTAAACTGACTAGACCTAACAGACATATATAGAACACTTCACTCAACAAAAGAATATGAGGAAAAGACAATTCTTAATTTTCAGAAAAATTGTCTAAAATTTGGAAATAGGACAGAGAGATACATTGATTTTCTTTCAGTGCAGTGCTGGGCTTGACTTTCTGTTGACCAGGCTATTTTCAACTCTTCAACTCTGTAGAGTCAAAGGTTAACTTGTAAATTTTTGTTTGTTGTTAAAAATACAAACATTTCTTCCTAGAGAAATTGAAAACCCCAAAGAAAGGTTACAGTCTATTGCTTGGTAAATATTGACCGTGTGTGTGTGTGTGTGTGTGTGTGTGTGTGTGTGTGTGTGTGTGTGTGTGTGTGTGTGTGTGTGTGTGTGAAATGGGCAGGCAATCTAACCCAGAATTTTTATATTTCTGTATTAAATTGCAAATATGGCTTTCCCAATATTTGTTGATATGTGTTCATTTTATACTATCAAAATTTTACCTCCTGGTAATTATGTTTTAACTGTTTTGGAGGGTATCTACTGAGATTCCCAAGAAGAATCACCCTAAAGAAACAAATAAATTGTGTCATTGGAAAAGTACCCCTCAGGGTCCCTTTTTTACTTCTTGGAGCAAGTCCTAAACAGCAATAGAACTTGAAATTTCCTGACTTTCTATGTCTTAAAGTTTTTTTATTTCCTCTGTGCTGATTCTATGTTTTGTGTGTGTATAAGTTTGTAGTTCTGCATGGCCAAGAACTTATCCCTCCTTGTGGCACCAGTTACTCAGAATTTGATATCATCTCACTATTTGGTGATCTCATTTGGATGGTTGATGGAAATCGAGTCTCTGTGAAGTAAGAGATGACAGATAATCTAGTTTGTTAGTCTTTTTGTTTGTTTGCCTGCCTGCTTGTCTATTTGTGAAATCAATCAAAAAAAATTTGCCTTCTGGCAAAGTGAACAACTCTTTGAGGTCTGGACTTAATGAGTTTTTTATTTTTCTGTTTTTACATAAGATCTGTGGCTGAAGTTGTAGAACAGAAACTGTAAATCTGTTATTTGTCTGTCTAGAATTGAGAAGACTTTACTCTTGTGTTACTCTGTAATGGTTCCCAAACTCCAGGTGTTATTAATTAATTGTATTGTTATGGTTCTTAAAGTAAAGGTCCTCAAAAGGGGGATGTGAAAGGAAATGAAATAAGCTTCAGTGGCAGAGAGATTCCAAAAGGAGCCGAGAGGTCACTCTGGTGGCCACTCTTACACACAATTTAGACAACCCTTTTTAGGTTCTAAAGAGTTGGGGTAGCTGGTGTTGGATACCTGAACTATCAAACTACAACCCAGAACCCATGAATCTCAAAGACAATTGTATAAAAATGTAGCTTATGAGGGGTGACAATGGGATTGGGAAAGCCATAAGGACCACACTCCACTTTGTCTAGTTTATGGATGGATGAGTAGAAAAATAGGGGAAGGAGACAAACAAACAGACAAAGATACCCAGTGTTCTTTTTTACTTCAATTGCTCTTTTTCACTTTAATTATTATTCTTGTTATTTCTGTGTGTGTGCTAATGAAGGTGTCAGGGATTGATTTAGGTGATGAATGTACAACTATGTAATGGTACTGTGAACAATCGAATGTATGATTTGTTTTGTATGACTGCGTGGTATGTGAATATATCCCAATAAAATGAAGATAAAAAAAACAAAAAAAATTAAAATTAAAAAACAAAAACAAAAACAAAAACAAATAAACAAAGTAAAGGTCCTCTGTTCTAAATGCCATATGGAGAAAAATAAGTTCTAGTAAAAAGTCACAAAATTCAGACAGAATAAAGAAATTGAATTTCTAACACACTACAATGTGCTAGAACTTTAAGAAACAAATCCTTTTCACAGAAATTGCTAGCTCAGAAATATTTTGACTATACACATTCACATAATTAAAGTGAATCTTTGGCTTAAAAAATTTAATTTGAGAAAAAGGAAAAAACAATTATTTGTCTTATCTGTGCTATATCTTTTTATAAGATTTTGGTTTGTTTTCTCATGAACAAGCTACTTAATCTAAACATCCTAAACTTCTCATATTTACTGAGCAAATAATCTAATATTATTCCTAAACTTTAAGTAAGATTCTGAAAAATGTAAAATTTTGTTTACCTAAATTGAATCAAAACTCTAATAAACCTTTTTTATAACAGTAATTATGTTTAATATTATGTCAGCTTAAACATGATTTCCAAGATACTTAGGCAACATAAAAAATTAAATTAATATAAAATCAAATAAAAAATACTAAATCAACTTAATTGATGAATAATCTTTGATACTTAAAGTAAGACTGACTAAAAAACACTGAGATGACTAAGCATAATTTAAAGTTTATATGCTTGTTTCTTACTTATACATATTATGAATTATTGGAGTGTTAATGAATATGTTCATTTTTATCTTTTAATAAGGCATGAAGTAGAAGTCTGTGACTATAGAAATTGTGTTGTGTATTTTTATAAGCTGTACTAGTATGCTAAAATCCTTTATGACAGTCAGCTGTCCATTCTCCATCTCCTGGTAGTCTCTGTTAAATAGACGTTAGTACTTGGCTTAAAGTTATAATTAATATGGATGGTTGGGACTATGCTATATGCAACATTTACAGAAATGTGCAATAGTGTATGAAATACAACACGCAGAACTTTTTTCCTTATGAAAGGGTAGTTTTTCCTTTAAAATAAGTGTCATATTTCTTCCAAAATATGAAAAAGCTTAGGGTAAGTTAAAACTTAAGGGAGTATGGAAAGTTATAGGAGGTTTGAGGGAAGTGAATTTTATTTACCTTGGTTCATAGTATCTCTATTTTAAAAGGGGCTGTGAAATGTGTTAAAGTGTTGGCAATAGTTACTCAAAATTGCTGGGAATATTCAAGAGAAAATTTAATGAAAAGGGAGCTCATTAAATTTTATTGCCGAATATTTTAAAATATAAATCAAGAATTGGTTTCTCTCTGTTAAAATGATAAATTTATATTAGAGACTCTATAATTCACGAAAATATTTTCTGCTTTGTGTTGACTTTATTAAGTCTTTGGTTATAAAAACAAAAAGAACTAAGAATCTTCACTTGAGGAAGAGCTTGTTTTAAAAACAATCTTCTTACCTTCTTCTGTGTCTAGTTTTCATTGCAATTTGTTAAGATATAATTCACATACCATATGATTTACACATGTAAAGTGTACAAGTCCATTGTTTTTAGTATATTTACAGAGTTGTACAACAATTAGCACAATCAAATTTAGAACATTTTCATCACCCCAAAAAGAAACCTCATACCCTGTGTTCCTGTTTGCTAATGCTTTTGCTATACAAAGGTACCTGAAATGGATTGGCTTTTATGAAGAGGGTTTATTAAGTTACAAGTTTATAGTTCTAAGTGTCCACACTAAGGCATCAACATGATACCTTCACTGAAGAACTGCTAATGGTGTCCGGAACACTTCTGTCTGTGGAAAGCCACGTGGCTGGCAGCTGCTGTTCCTTTGCTGCCAGGTTGCATTTCAAAACGGCATTCTTCAAAATGTCTCTGGGTCTCTCTTAGCTTCTCTGGGACAAACTCTGGGTTTCTTCTCTTAGCTTAGCACCTCCAAACATCCTTCTGTCCACATCTCCAAGAGTCTCCAAGGGTCAGCCAGCATCTGGGCTTGTGTGGCTCTTTCTAAAGGGCTCCAGTAATTTAATTAAGACCCATGCTGAATGGGCATGGTAACATCTCCATGGAAATAATTGAATCAAAGGTATTACCCATACTTGGGTGAGTCACATCTCCAGGGAAACAATCAAAAGTTTCCACCCAAAAAGATTGGGTTAAAAGATCATGGCTCTCTATTTTTTTTGGGGGGGTGGGGTGGGGGTGGGGGTGGCATAATATATCCAAACCAGCATACCCTGAATTACCAGACACTTCCCATTTCTCATCAACCACCCCATCACCAGACCTAGGAAACCACTAATATACTTTTTGTCTCTATGGATTTGCCTATTCTAGAGAAATCTAAATGGAATCATGCAGTATGTAACTGGCTTCTTTCACATAGCATAATGTTTTTAAGGTTCATCCATATTGTCACATGTAATTGTACTTCATTCTTTTCTATTACTGAGTAATACCTTATTATTCATTCATCAGTTGATGGGCATTAACAATTGTGTACAAGTTTTTGTGTGGATATATGATTTCATTTTTCTTGAGTTTATATCTAGGAATGGAGTTTCTCGAGCATGTGGCAATTCTATGTTTAACTTTTGGGGGAACTATCATACTGTTTTTCATAGTAGCTGCACTATTTTACGTTATTATTTGCAATGTAAGAGACTTCCTATTTTTCCACATCCTCAGCAGTGCTTGTTATTTTCCATTAAAAAAAACCAACAACTATAGTCATCCTAGCGGTTGTGAAGTGGTATCTCATTGTAGTTTTCATTTGGATTTCCTTAATGATGGATTATATTAACCATGTTTTCATGTGCTTGTTGGCCATTTGTATATATTCTTTGGAGAAATATCTATTCAACTCCTTTGCTCATTTTTAAATTGGGTTATTTGTCTTTTTGTTGTTGAGGTGTAAGTTTTTAAATATTTTGTGGATATTAAGCTCTTCTCAGATACTTGATTTTCAAATATGTTCTTCCAGTTTGTAGGTTGTCTTTTCAAATTATTGATAATGTCCTTTGATACACAAAAGATTTTAATTTCGACGGTCCAAGTATTGATTTTTTGTTGTTGCTTCTGCTTTTGTTATCAAATATAAGAATGAGAGCTCAATACAAGGTCATGAAAATTTATCCTTATGTTTTCTCCTAAGAAGTTTTTAGCTCTTATATTTGGCTATTTATCTATTTTAAGTAAATTTTGGCATATAGGGTGAAATAAGTGTCCAACTTCACTCTTTTATATCTGGTTATCCAGTTGACACAGCACTAGTGTTAAAGAGATTGTTTACTCCCCACTGAGTAGTCTTGGCATCCTTGTCAAAAATCAATTTGCCAGGACACATGCCAAAGTAATTTGGGCAGAGAACAAAAATATTTCTGCAGGGCCCCCCTGAGGAGCTGGGGGGAGATGTGGAATTGTTGGACTTCTTCACCTGGATTGTTGCTGATGTTCTCACAAATATTGAGGACTGACAGTTTGGTATGCTGAGCATTCTATCTTGGAACTTGCCCTTATAAGCTCATTACTGCAAAGGAGAGGCTAACCCTGCTTATACTTGTGCCTAAGAGTCTCCCCTGAGTACCTCTTTGTTGCTCAGATGTGGCTCTCTCTCTCTAGCTAAGCCAACTCTGCAGATGAACACATTGCCTTCCCCTAGGAATGTAAATCTCCCTGACAATGCAGGATATGACTCGGGGATGAATCTCGACCTGGCATCGTGGGATTGAGAACATCTTCTTGACCAAAAGGGGGATGCAAAATGAAATGAAATAAAATAAAGTTTCAGTGTCTGAGAGATTTCAAATGGAGTCAAGAGGTCATTCTGGTGGACATTCTTACTATGTACATAACCCTTTTAATGTATTGGAAGAGCTAGAAGTAAATACCTGAAACTGTCAAACTCCAGGTAGCCTTGACTCTTGAAGACGATTGTATAACAATGTAGCTTTCGAGGGGTAACAGTGTGATTGTGAAAACCTTGTGGATCACACTCCTTTTATCCAGTGTATGGATGGATGAGTAGAAAAATGGGAACAAAAAATATCATTTTTCCAGAAATGTTTCAATTTATTTCTAGACCCTCAATTCTATTCCATTTGTCCATATGTCTGTCCTCATTCTAGTACCACATGTTTTGATTACAGCAGCTTTGTAGTAAGTTTGGAAATCAGGAAGAGGAGTACTCTAATTTTTTTCCCCTTTTAAAGATTGTTTTGGTTACTTGGGGCCCATTGCAATTCCATGTGAATTTAAGGATTATCCTTCCATTTCCGCAAAAAAGAACATGGGCCATTTGATAGGGATTACATTGAATCTGTAAATCATTTGGTAGACTATTGCCATCATAACATTATTGTCTTCCAATCCATGAACACAGGATGTCTTTCCATTTAATTAGGTCTTCTTTAATTTCTTTTAGCAATATTTTGTAGTTTTCCATGTACAAGTACTTTACCTCTTGGTTAAATTTATTTCTTGGTATTTTATTCTTTTGGATGATATTGTAAATGGAATTGTTCTTTTAATTTCCCCCTCAGATTGTCCACTGATGGCATGCATGTGCAAGTTTGGATGTATTATGCCACCCAAAATGCCATATTCTTTGATGCAATCTTGTGGGCGCAGACATATTAGTGTTTTTGAGATTGGAACCTATTGATTGAGTGTTCCCACGGAGATATGACTCAATCAACTATGGGCAAGACATTTCATTGGGTAATTTCCATGGAGATGTTACCCCACTCATTCAGGGTGGGTCTGAATTAAATCTTTGGAGCCAGATAAAGAGCTGGCAAGCAGAAGGAACTCAGAGCAACTTTGAGTGACATTTTGGAGAGAAACTGAGAGGGACATTTTGGAGACGGTCATTGAAAGCAGATTATGCTAGCCCAGAGTTCATTCCACAGAAGCTAAGAGGGGACAAAACACCCCAAGAGCAACATTTTGAAGAACACACAGGAGCTGAGAGAGAAGCTGAACACAACCCAGGATCAGCAGATGCCAGCCACATGCCTTCCCAGCTAACAGAGGTTTTCTGGATGCCATTGGCCTTCCTTCGGTGACAGTATACTTGTGTTGATGCCTTAATTTGTACATTTTTTTTGGGCCTTAAGATTGTAACTTTGTAACCAAATAAACCCCCTTTATAAAAGTGAATCCGTTTCTGGTATTTTGGTAATGGCGGCATTAGCAAACTGGAACAATATTGAAACACAAATGAGTTTTTTCATGTTGATCTTGTGCTCTGCAATTTTGTTAAATGGATTATTGACTCCAGTAGTTTTGTTGTGGATTCTTTGGGTCTTTCTATCCATCAGAGGATGTTCTCTGCAAATAGAGATAATTCTAATTCTACCTTTCCAATTTGGGTGCCTTTTGTTTTTTTATCTTGCCTAATTGCTCTGGGCTAGGACTTCTAGAAACTATGAATAGGAGCAGTGAAAACAGGCACCCTTCTCTTACTTCTGATCTTAAGGAGAAAGCTTTCAGTCTTTCATGGTTGAATATGATGTTACTGTGGGGGTTTCATTAATTTCCTTTATCATGTTAAGGTTGTTTCCTTCTCTATCTAACTTGCTGTATGTTTTTGTCATGTAAGGTTGGCAGTAATGGCCCCAATTTCATTTCTAATTTATATTATTTGAATCTTCCCTTTTTTTCTTAGTCTAGCTAAGTTTTGTTGATTGTATTGATCTTTTCAAATAAACAACTTTTGGTTTTGTTAATTATCTGTTTGTTTGTTTGTTTTGATCTGTTGTTTTAGTTTTCTAGGGTCTTCAAACCAGACTCCATGAAATGGGCTGGCTATAAACAATGGGAATTTATTAGCTTAGATTGAGGCTATGAGAATGTCCAAATCAAGGCATCATCAAGGTGATGCTTTCTTTCCAAAGACTCACATCTGGCGACCCTTGGCCCCTCTGCCACATGACAAAGCACATGGTGGCATCTAGGCAATCCCTTCTCTTCCTGGTTTCATTGTTTTCAGTGTCTTGCTTCCATGGATTTTTCTTTCTCACTCTGTAGTCATTCCATTTATAAAGGACTACAGTAAGAGGATTAAGACCCATCCTGGAAGAGGTGTTCACACCTTAACTGGTAGCCTCATCAGAAGATCCTACTGACAATGGGTTCATACCCAGAACCCGTGGTTTCGAAACCATCTGAAAGGATGGTTTCGCTTTCAGAACATGAGGTTTCCTGGGGTACATACAGTTCCAAAACACCCCATCTGTTATTTATTTCTAGCTCATTCCATTCTGGTTAGAGAAGATACTTTGTATAATTTCAATCTTTTTAAAAATTATTGAGATTTGTTTTGTGGCATAACATATGGCATATTCTGGAGAATGTTCTGTGTGTGCTTGAGAATAATATATATTCTGCTGTTGGGTTGATTGTTTTGTATATGCCTGTTAGGTCTAGTTGATTTATAATGTTCAAGGTCTCTATTTCCTTACCGAACTTTGTCTCATTGTTCCATCCAGTATTGAAAGAGGGTACTGAAGTCTGCAACTATTACTAAAGTAGTCTCTATTTCTCCTTTCATCTCTGTCAATTTTTGCTTCATATATTTTGGGGTCCATTGTAAGGTACATATATACCTTTATTTTATAATTCAGTTTTATTAAGATATAGTTACAAACCATACAGTCATCCACAGTGTACAATCAACTGTTTACAGTACCATCATATAGTTGTACATTCATCACTGCAATCAATTTTTGAACATTTCCCTTACACCAAAAAGAATAAAAATAAGAATAAAAAATTAAAGTAAAAAAGAACACCCAGATCATTCCATCCCCCATCCCATCCCATTTTTCATTGTTTTTGTCCCCATTTTTCTACTCATCCATCCATACACTGGATAAAGAGAGTGTGAGCCACAATGTTTTCACAATCATGCTGTCACACCATGTAAGCTACATAGTTATAAAGTCAATCTTCAAGAATCAAGGCAACTGGATTGCAGTTTGACAGTTTCAGTTATTTCCTACTAGGTATTCCAATACACTAAAACCTAAAAAGAGATATCTATACAGAGCATAAGAATGCCCTCAGGGTGACCTCTCAACTCCATTTGAAATCTGTCAGCCACTGAAACTTTATTTTATTTCATTTTTCTTCCCCCTTTTGGTCAAGAAGATTTTCTCAATCTCACAATTCCAGGTCCAGGCTCATCCCTGGGAGTCATATCCTGCATTGCCATGGAGCTTTATACCCCAGGGAGTCATGTCCCACACTTTATACCCCAGGGAGTCATGTCCCATGTAGGGGGATGACAGTGAAAACTCCCCCATATTTCTGAAGGATAGTTTTGTCTGATACAGGATTCTTGGTTAGCAGTTTTTCTCTCTCAGTATCTTGAATATATCATACCACTGCCTTCTCACCTCCATGATTCTACTGAGAAATCCACACTTAGTCTTATTGAACTCCCCTTGTATGTAATGGATTGCTTTTCTCTTGCTGCTTTCAGAATTCTCTCTTTGTCTTTGACATTTGACAATCTGATTAGTAAGTGCCTTGGAGTAGGTCTATTTAGATCGGTTCCGTTTGGGGTATGCTCTGCTTCTTGAACCTATAATTTTATGTCTTTCATAAGAGTGGGAAATTTTCATTGATTATTTCCTATATTATTCTTTCTGCCCCTTTTCCCTTCTCTTCTCCTTCTGGTACACCTATAACATGTATATTCATGTGCTTCATGTTGCCATTCAGTTCCCTGAGCCCCTGCTCATATTTTTCCATTCTTGTCCCTATCCCTTCTTTTGTGCATAGGATTTCAGATGTCCTATCCTCTAGTTCAGTAATCCTTTCTTCTGCCTCTCCAAGTCTGCTGTTGCAGGTCTCCATTGTGTTTTTCATCTCTTTTATTGTGACTTTCATTCCCATAAGTTCTGCCATTTGTTTTTTCAAGCTTTCAAATTCTTCCTCATGGTCACCCAGTATCTTTTTTATATCCTTCATCTCTTTGTCACATTTTCTTTCAACTCATCGATTTGATTTAGAAGATTTGTGAGAACAACTTTAATTAGTTGTTTCAAGTCTTGAATCTTGGTTAAGAGTTAGTTTGTTTCTTTGACTGGGCCATATCTTCAAATTTCCTTTGAAATCATGTGGCTCATGATTTTTTGCTGTCTAAATTTCTTGATTAATTTATTCTGGATGTTTTTTTCTCTCTTTTGCCTTGGGTTTTCTTTGATCTCTTTATTTCTTTGTTTCTCTTGCTGGCCATTTCTCAGATTGGCTGTGCCCCAGGCTTCCCCCCAAATCAGGCACCCACCATGGCCTGCCACAGAGATGGGAGGTAGGCACTGGGCATACCAGCAAATTCATTGTGTGATATTATAGGTCTGCTGGCTTCCAGTGGTGCTCTGTTTTCTGCTGGCCAACAAGATCTGGGTTTCTTTTAGAGCCCTGCTTTGAAAGTTGAGTTTTCCATATTTCTCAGCCAAAACTAGGCTGGGTTTCTATGTAGGGTGTGTAGAAGCTCCTGTGGTCCTAATGAAGGGTCTGAAGCATCTTTCTAAAGGGCTTCTATTCCTTTGCACTTTCAAGACTGTTCAGCATATGGTGCTGTTAGAAAACTTAATTGTTCTCAGAGGTTGCTTTGCCTCTGATCACAGCCTGCATCTACCCAGTTGAGCTGAAACTGTGGGATTCCTATGCCCTCACTTTGCCAGCCAAAATCTGGCTTGATGTGGAGCTATACCTGTGGCTTAGTACTTCGTTAGCTGACCCAGTACTCCAGCCATACCCAAAACAAGGAAATGACCACCTGCTGCTACTTTCCTCTAGGGCAAGGGAAGGGCTATCAGATCTGGGGCTGGAAATGCAGTCTCTGTCCACATTTTCTCAGTCTCTTTGTCCCTCACTGACCTGTGTCTTGAATTGTCCTTCCCTGTCCCCCAGGTTTTCAAACAGTGGGGATATGTCTCACTGCTGTGCAAGATTTTAAAATCAGTGTCCCTGGTGGGAGGGTTCACATCTTCTGATTCTTTGCCTTTCCCACACTAAGCCAAATGAGGAGTGGGGAGAGGACTGGCTGGTCTGGGATGGAAGATTCCTACCTAATATTTATTATTTTTCTTCAATTCAGCATCTGCAGGGTACTTCTCTAGTCTATACCTTCCTCCAGAGTTTCAAACAATTCAGAATTGTCCTTTTTTTCATTGTATCTCTGGAGAGGAGTTTTCAGTAACTGTTTATGTTGCCACCATGATGATGTCTCCCAAGAAGGTGCATGTATTCTTTTAATTATTATATATTCTTGTTAGATAGATCTTTATATGAATATATAATTCTTTCACCCTTGTAATTGTTTTTGGCCTAAACTCTATTTTGTCTGATATTAGTAGAAGTCAACTCAGCTCTATGTTCATTACTATTTTCATGGAATAGCTTTCATCCATACTTTTGCTATCAGTCTATTTGTGTCTTTGGACCTAAAAGTGAATCTTTTTTATACATGACATAGATTGATTATTCTTTATTTTCCATTCTTCCAATTGCTGCATATTAATTGAAGAGTTTAATCCATTTACATTTAAACTAATTACTGATAAAGAAAGACATGCCATTTTGCTATATGTTTTATGTATATTGTATGTGTTTTTTGTTCTTCATTTCCTCCATTACTGCCTTCTTTTGTATTTAGTTGATTTTTTATAGTGTACCATTTTGATTCCCTTCTCATTTTCTTTTGTTTATTGTTTAAGATATTTTCTGAGTGATTACCTTGGGGATTATAATGAATATCTTAAACCTTATAACAACCTAGATTGAATTAATCCCAACTTAGCTTTAGTAGTATGCAAAACTTGGCTCCAGTACTACATAGTCCCTCCCCCTTTATATTGTTACATTTTATGTATGTTTGTCCACTAACATATACTTATCATTATTGTTCTACATATTTGTCTTTTAAATAATGTAGGACAAAAAGAGAATTTACAAACCAAAAACACAATAATACTGACATTTATATTTACATATGTAGTTACCTTTACCAGTGTTCTTTGTTTGTTCATACAGCTTGAAATTACTCTCTAATCGCTAGAGAGTAATTTTAATGAATCTATTTCTCTATCTCCTCTCCTTATGGGACTCCCATTATGCTTAAGCAATGTTCATTTTTCTTTATATTTTCTTCTTTCTGCTCCTCATAGTGGGTAATTTCATTTGATGTATCTTCCTGTTTCCTGATTTTCTTCTGCCTGCTTAAATCTGCTCTTGAACACTTATTGTGGATTTTTCTTTTCAGTTATAATACTTTTCAATGCCACAGTTTCTGTTTGGTTCTGTTTTATAATTTCTCTCTTTTTTGGATATTCTCTATTTGTTAATACATAGTTTTCCTTGTTTCCGTATTTCTTTTCCCATGGTTTCTTTTAAGATTTTAGAGCATATGCAGAATAGTTGATTAAAGATATTTGTCTGGTAAGTCTAATGTCTGTTGTTCTTCAGAGACAGATTTTGCTAATTCCTTTTATTCTGTGAATGGGCCATACTTTGTTCCTTTGTATAGCTCATAACTTTTAGTTGAAAACTGGATATTTTGAATATTTTTATGTGTAACTCTAGAAATCAAATTTTCCCACACCATCTTCAGAATTTCCTATTTTTGCTTGCTATGGGTTGTATTCATTTTTTTTTTTTTTTTGCTAAGTGCCTTTTCTAAACAATTTTTGTAAAGACTGTATTCTTTTTCATGTGTCTCCTTTAGTTTAGTAGACAGCTAATTGCTTGACAGAAATTTCCTTAAATGCCCAGAGCCAAAAAAAGGAAAAAAAATAAAGAAATAGAGGAAGGAAAGAAGGTGGAAAAAAATATGCTTCATGTCTTTGCTCTATATGGGGTACTCCTTCAACACTTAGCCAGGCCATTTACAACTCTGCCTTAGCCTTTACTTCCTGGTTGTGCTGAGCTTAAAGACCAGCTGGAGAAAGCTTATGGTATTTTTAGGTCTTTTCTCAGCATGCATCCTGCCCTGGGTATGCATGTGTCTTCTTAGTTCCACTGGGATACATGGGAACTTTTCAAAGCCCTTGTTCCCCAAAGATTATTTCCCCATATTTTCAATGTATCTGTTATTTGTCCCAACTGTTATATTTTACCCCAAGCAATAGCTAGTTGTTCTTTTGACTTTAAATGTTTTCAAGAAATATTCTCTATGAAGCTTCTTCTCCATCCTCAGAAAGTTCCTAGTGAGGCAAAATCAAGGCATGCCCCCCTTGCTTCAGTCTTTCAGGGAACTCACAGACAGATAAAAGACACAAACACAATTCCTTGGAACCAAGGTTCCTTTGAAACCAACTACCCACACTGGAGGCACAGGCTGCCATCTTCAAGTTTGCCTTCTACCTGACTTGGAAAAAAATTTGTTTTTCAATGCAAAATGATGTCTCATGTGTAGTATAATCTTTCATGTTATCAGATTCTAGCCCTATTCAATGTCTTTGAGCTATTTTGAATCTTAAATTGTAGGTAGTGGTTAAATATGTAAATTCTCTCATTTGGTAATGATTTTTAATTCACTTCTTCCCCCTTATTGAAAAAACAATTTTTCCCCTTTGCAATTCCTCTGAACGTTCCTTTATTCCATATAAAATTTTACTATTTTGACTTTTTGTATAAACTGGTAATAACATCTTCCAGGTGTCATGTTAAATGAGTAAAATAAATTCTTTAACACGTTTATTTGTTATGTACAAAAGTCATGATTTTCTCTTTTTCTGAAAATTATCTATTAATAATTATAAATACAAAAATTGGAAAATAGAATTTGGCAGCACATATCAAGTTCATTTTATTCCAGGAATGCACACTGATTTAATTTTAGGGTATCTGTTAATGTATTTTGTCCTATTATAATATTTAAGGTCAAAAAAGTCATAAGATACCTTTCCTTAAAGAGCTTAAATTTTTAGTTGTTAATATAAAATTTTCAAACTTTACATCTCATCCAAATATCATATGAACATATGTCATATATTTTATTTAACTTATTAATGAATAAGGGACCCACTAAGATATTAAAACTAGTCCAAAGAGCATTTGAGATGCTATACATCTATAGGTAATTTAATAAAGGAATGTTGGTATTATATTGTTGAGTTAGATGTAAATGGGTTGATATCTTACAGGACAATAAATGATATGAGGCTATCTTTTCTACTAGATAAAATTTATTTGCATCTCTACTGAACAAAAATCTACAAGTTAATCTCAGTCCCCACACAGTTGTAAAATAGCTCAGGCAGTAAAACATTAATTGAAGCTCAAGACCAGCACTATGCTGAAAGAACACTCAGTATTCTCTTTTGTCTATTTCTAATTTTTGTATAATTTTTTTATCACCTTGGTGCAGACAAAATATTAGCTTCCCTGAAGATCCTTTGGACACTTCTTCTGTGGAAAATGTGCTCCCCAAGCCTTTCCTCTGACCAGCAGTAACCTAATAGACCAGTTAGTGCAGTGCATATGACATCACTTGGAATTTTCTACTCAAGATCCATGTCTTGGATTTTAGGGTCAGTTGTCAGAGGTCAGTTTGAAGAGTAATATGACTATAATATGGTTTAGAAAAAACACATTAAAAGAGGGTAGATATTGTTAGGCATTCAACTAGGTAGATGGATCTTGAGGATGACATTTTGAGTGAAATAAGCCAGAAATGAAAAGACAAACATTATAATGCCTCACTAATATGGATTAACTGTAATGTGCAAACTCTGAGAATTGAATCTTAGAGTACAGATTATCAAGGAAGGCCTATTGTAAAGGTCCCTAGATTATAAGCTCTTACAGCAGTCAAATCTATTCCTGAGTTTTAATGGTTATCTCTAAATTCTGAGATGCTGAGCTCTTTGTGTATAACCTGGTCTGTCCCTGGAACTTTGAGTATCTCTTTGGCAACTGAGACTCAGAGCTAGAGTTTGGCAGCTACAAATGCCAGTATTATGCCATACAGCAATTGTTAAAAAAAACTGAAAGAGTTCATAATTCAGTTAGAGATATGAATAAAGCAGATCTGTGGTTTGGACTAAGGCAAGTCAGACTAAAGGGTAAAGGACAATATTGACTGTGTTTTAAAACTTCAAATTTTGTGTGAGACCAAAAGAAGATATGTTTATTTGGTGCAAAATCTATATTTTCTGTAACACACCAGATAATGTTACTTGTATGGTCAGTTAACTGAAACACCATAATACATGGAGCTTTGAATAGGAAGTGAGATCTAGTTGGTTTGTACAGGTTAGTGTGAAACCCCAATACATCCCAAAGAAATTTGGGCAGAGAATTAAAATGTATTTGCAAAGCCCCCTACGGGACTGGGGGAAAATGTGGATATAGTAAACCTCCCCACCTGAGGAATTACTGATATTTTCACAAGCATTGGGTACTAGCAATTTAGAAGGCTGAGACCTCAATCTTGGGGCTTAACCTTATGAAGCTTGTTACTGCAAAGAAGGGGCTAAGCCTACTTATAATTGTGCCTAAGAATCACTCTCCAAGAACCTCTTTTGTTGCTCACATGTGGCCTCTTTCCTCAGCCAATTCAACAGGTAAACTCACTGCCCCCTCCCCTGCTACATGGGACATGACTTTCAGGGATGTAAATCTCTGGCAACATGGGACATGACTTCTGGGGATGAGCATGCACCCAGGATTGTGGGATTGAGAAAGTATTCTTGACCAGAATTGGGGAAGACAAATGAAACAAAATAAAGTTTCAGTGACTGAGAATTGTCAAGTATAGTTGAGAGGTCATTCTAGAGGTTATTTTTATGCCTTATATAGATAACACTTTTTAGATTTTAGTGTATTGGAATAGCTAGAAGAAAATACCTGAAACTGTTGAACAGCAACTCAGTAGCCTTGATTCTTGAAGACAATTGTATAACTATGTAGCTTACACAGTGTGACAGTGCAATTGTGAAAACCTTTTGGCTTACACTCCCTTTATCCAGTATATGAAGAGATAAGTATAACAATGGGAACAAAAATTAAATGAATAATAGGGGGGATAGGGGTTGGGATGTTTTGGGTGCTCTTGTATGTTTATTCTTTTTTAATTTTTTAAATGTTTATTTTATTTTATTTTTGAGTAATGAAAATGTTCAAAAATTGATATGGGGGATGAAAGCACACCTATATGATGGTATTGTGAACAACTGATTGTATATTGCAGATGATTGTAGGGTATGTAAATACATCTCAATAAAACTGATTACAAAAAAAAAAAGAGGGTGGACAAGAACAGAGGAGTCAGTTTGACTCCAAAAGCTGGTGAATTTCGACCTCAGTCATTATGGATAATCTAAAGTAGTCACCATGCAGTTTTAGGCACAAATAAATGGCATGTGTTTATATATTTCTTTAGATTCAGACAAAATGCCACTTCTTACTCAGGTGTGTTAACCCTGGGTCAGGATCAAATTGCCTAGTCCTTATTTGAGCTATGGGTGTGATTGATGGTGCACAGAAACTTTTCATAGGTAGAAACCATTAATTGTTTTGGAATTGTAGTATCCTATGTGATTGATTTGGGGAGCATATGTGCTTGATTTGGGGACTATATTTGGTTTTCTCCAGTTGGCCCTGATTTGGAAGTAGGGACAAAAATTAGGGAAACTGGTAGTAATTGACCAAGTCCTAATGAATCTGGACTGATTGCTGCAGTTTGTGGTTTGGCTTCCTGGGCTGGATGCTGCAGAGGTTGTGAGTCAGAGTTGTTTTGTCATAAATGGTCTGGCTATTGTTTCTTTGTATTTTTTCTCTCAACAAGGGAATCATTGTGGGGTTTTCTTGTTTTTAAATTTTTTTAATTAGAGTAGTCACAGCTTTACAGAAAAATCATGTAAAAAATACAGTGTTCTCTCATACCCCCAATTGTTGACACTTTGCATTAACGTGGTACATTTCTTACAATTGATGAAAGAATATTAAAATCATACTATTAATATAGTCCATAGTTTACATTAGTTATATTTTTCCCAATATACTGCCCTATTATTAATGCCTTGTATTAGTGTGATACATTTTATTTTATAATTTATGAAAGAACATGTTTATACTTGTACTATTAACTATTGTCCATTATTTACAATAGGGTTCACTATGTTATACATTCCTATGTTTTATCTTTTAATTTTTATTCTAGTAACCTACATACAACATAAAATATCCCCTTTTAACTACATTGGAATATATAATTCAGTACTGTTAATAAACCAATGATGATTTGCTACCATCACCACCATACATTTACAATACTTCACAATCAACCAAAATAGAAATTCTATACCAATTAAGCATTTACATGCCATTCTTTATCCCCAACCCAGCCCCTGGTTACCTACACAGGTATCTCCTTCTAGCTATTCTAATACACTAAAAATTAAAAAGGGATATCTATGTAATGCATAAGAATAACCTCCAAAATGACCTCTTGACTCTATTTGAAATCTCAGCCCTTGAAACTTTACTTTGTTTCATTTCTCTTCCCCTTTTTGGTCAAGAAGGCTTTCTCAATTGCATGATTCTGGGTCTAGACTCAACCCTGGGGTTCATGTCCCACATTGCCAGGGATATTTACCCCCCTGGAAGTCATGTCCCACATAGAGGGAGGGCAGGGAGTCCACCTGCCAAGTTGGCTTAGAGAGAGAGGCCACCTCTGAACAATGAAAGAGGTTCTCTGGGAGTGACTCTTTGGCACAAGTATAAATATGCTTAGCGTCTCATTTGCAGTAACAGGCTTCATAAGGGCAAGCCCAAAATCGAGGGCTCAGCCTACTAAACTGGTAGTCCCCAATGCTTGTAAGACTATAAGTAATTCCCCAGGTGGGTAAATTTAATATTTCCACATTTTCCCCCAGTCCCTCAATGGGGCTTTTCAAATACTTTTTTTTATTTTACTTTTAATATTTCTTTATTGAGATTGTTCATGTACCACACAACTATCCAAAGATCCAAAGTGTACCATCAATTGCCCAAGGTACCATCATACAGCTGTGCATCCATCACCACAATTCATTTTTTTTTCAATTTTTAGAACATTTTCATTACTCCAGAAAATAAAGAAAGACAAAAAAAGGAAACTCAAATCCTCCCATGCCCCTAACCAACCCCCTTCTCCATTATTGATTCATAATTTTGGTATAATACATTTGTAACTGTTGATGAAAGAATGTTAAAATACTACTAACTGTAGCATATAGTTTGCAGTAGGTATATATTTATTTCCTATATGCCTCTCTATTATTAACTTCTAGTTATAGTGTCATACATTTGTTCTAGTTCATTAGAGAAATTTCTAATATTTTTACAGTTAATCATGGACATTGTCCACCACAAGATTCACTGTTTTATACAGTCCCATCTTTTAATCTCCAACGTTCTTTCTGTTGACATACATGACTCTGAGGTTACCCTTTCCACCACCTTCAGCATTGTTAGTTATTCTCACAACATGTACCATCACCTTTGTCCATTTCCAAGTGTTTAAGTTCACCCTAGTTGAACATTCTGCTCATAATAAGCAACCACTCCCCATTCTTTAGCCTCCTTCTATATCCTGGTTACTTATTTTTCATGTCTATGAGTATACATATTATAAGTAGTTCACATCAGTGAGACCGTGCAATATTTGCCTTTATGTGCCTGTCTTATTTCACCCAATATAGTGCCCTCAAGCTTTCTTCATCAACCTATTTCTTTTAAGACGGTTTTGTTCACACACCATACATTCTGTCCTAAGTAAACAATTGATGGTTCCCTGTGTAGTCATATATTTATATATTCACCACTGTCACCACTATCTATATAAGGACATCTCCATTTCTTCCACAAAGACGGAGGAAGAGTCAAAGAGGGCAGAGAGACAAAAGAAAAAGAAATGAGAAAGAGAGCGAAAAAAGAAAAAACATGACAGCTAGAAAGCATCAAAAGGAAAGATAGCATTAACCTAAAGTAGAATAAAGAGTCAGACAACATCACCAATGCCAGGAGTCCCATACCCTTCCCCTATATCCCTCTCCCACCATATGCATTTAGCTTTGGTATATTGCCTTTGTTATATTAAAGGAAGCCTAATACAATGTTTCCATTAATTATAGTCTCCAGTTTGCATTGATTGTATTCCCCCCCAATCCTACCCTATTTTTAATACCTTGCAATGTTGACATCCATTTGTTCTACGTAATGTAAAAACATATTTGTATCTTTTGTTACAATCATTGAGCACCCTAGGTTTCCATGAGTTATACAGTCCCAGTCTTTATCTTTCATCTTTTGTTCTGCTGTCCCACATGGTCCTAACCTTCCTCTTTGAACCATACTCACAGCCATCTTTGTTCAGTGTACTTACATTGCTGTGTTACTATCTCCCAAAATTGTTTTCCAAAGCTCTCACTCCCGTGTCTGCAGTGCATCCTTTAGTGTTTTCTGTAGAGCAGGTATCTTGTTCACAAACTTTGTCTTTGTTTGTCTGAGAATATTTTAAGCCTTCCCTCATATTTGAAGGACAGTTTTGCTGGATGTAGGATTCCTGGTTGGTGGTTTTTCTCTTTCAGTATCTTAAATATATCACCCCACTTCCTTCTTGCCTCCATGGTTTCTATTGAGAAAACCACACATAGTCTTATCAAGCTTCCTTTGTATGTGATGGATTGCTTTTCTCTTGCTGCTTTCAGGATTCTCTCTTTATCTTTGATGTTTGATAATCTGCTTATGAAGTGTCTTGGCATAAGCCTATTCAGATGTATTCTGTTTAGGGTATGCTGCACTTCTTGGATCCGTAATTTTATGTCTTTCATAAGAGATGGAAAATTTTCATTGATCATTTCCTCTATTATTGCTTCTGCCCCTTTCCCTTCTCTTCTCCTTCAGGGACACCAATGACATGTGTATTTCTGCTTTTTCTTTTGTCCTTAAGTTCCCGGAGATGTTGCTCCTATTTTCCCATTCTTTTCTCTATCTGTTCTTTTGTGTGTAGGCTTTCAGGTAACTTGTTCTCCAGTTCCTGAGTGTTTTCTTCTGCCTCTTGAGATCTGCTGTTATGTATGTTTCCATTGTGTCTTTCATCTCTTGTGTTCTGCCTTTCATTTCCATAGATTCTGCTAGTTGGTTTTTCAAACTTTCAATTTCTACCTGATACACACCCAGTGTTTTCATTATATGGTTCATCTCTTTTGCCATATCTTCCCTAAGCTTTTTGAATTGATGTAGTATTAGTTGTTTCAATTCCTGTATCTCAGTTGAAGTGTAAGTTTGTTCCTTTGACTGGACCATAACTTCATTTTTCTTAGTGTAGGTTGTAGTTTTCTGTTGTCTAGGCATGATTTCCTTGTCTTACCCCAATCAGGTTTTCCCAGGCCAAAACAGGCTCCCATCCCAGAAGGAGGAAATATTCAGTATCTGGCTTCCCTGAGGGAGTCTTAGAAAATTGGTACACCCTGTGAGGCCTCAGGTGACTGTGCTTTTCTGCCCAGCAGGTGATGCCTGTCAGCCTGTCACTCCCTACCGGTGTAAGGAGGTGTGGCCTATGGCTGTTTTCCCCCAGGCTCTGGGGTCTGGTTCTGACTGGAAGGCAGGTAGTAGAGTTGGGTCCCACCTCTTTCCTCTTAGGGAAGATAGACCACCTAGGGAGAGGTCATTAGCATTTCAGTGGCCTCTCTCTGCCTGTGCTATCTCCACCCTTGTCTGGGTCAGACTGCTGGGTACTGAAAATGGCTGAGGTTTTCTCCACTGAGCCAAAACAGGGACAGAAAGCCCCCTTCTGGGCCAGTCTGTGGCCACCTTCCAGCTCTCCAAGGTCAGTCATCACCCAAAGCCTCTTTCTGCTTGCTGGGGATTCATAGCTTGTATTGCGCAGTCCACGTTTGTTAATTAAAATCCCAATTGGTGCTCAGCTGAGCTGTATTCACTTGGTTGGAGAGAGCTGCTCTCTAGCACCATGAGGCTTTGCAGCTCGGGCCATGGGGGGAGGGGGCTCCTGGCTTTGATCCATGGTTTTTACTTACAGATTTTATGCTGCAATCTCAGGCATTCCTCCCAATTCAGGTTGGTGTATGTTCTAGTTTGCTAATGCTGCGGAATGCAAAACACCAGAGATGAATTGGCTTTTATAAAAAGGGGGTTTATTTGGCTACACAGTTACAGTCTTAAGGCCATAAAGTGTCCAAGGTAACACATCAATAATTGGGTACCTTCACCGGAGGATGGCCAATGGCGTCTGGAAAACCTCTGTTAGCTGGGAAGGCACGTGGCTGGCATCTCCTCCAAAGTTCTGGTTTCAAAATGGCTTCCTCCCAGGATGTTCCTCTCTAGCAAGCTTGCTCCTCTTCAAAACGTCACTCACAGCTGCACTGTGTTCCTTCTCTTTGAGTCAGCTCATTTATATGGCTCCACTGATCAAGGCCCACCCTGAATTGGTGGGGCCATGTCTCCATGGGAATATCTCATCAGAGTCATCACCCACAGCTGGGTGGGGCACATTCCAAGCAAATCTAATCAGCACCAAAACGTCTGCCCCACAAGACTATATCAAAAATAATGGCGTTTGGGGGACACAATACATTCAAACTGGCACGGTGTATGATGAGTGGATGGTCACATTTGTCCCCCCACAGCTATTCTGGATTATTTACTAGTTGTTCCTGGTTGTTTATTAGTTGTTCCAGGGGGAATAACTAGCTTCCATTCCCCTCTATGCTGCCGTCTTAGAGCCTCTCAAATACTTTTTTATCCTCTGCCCAAATTATTCTGGGATGTCTCAGGTCTTCATGCTAACCTGTACAAACCAACCAGATCTCACTCCCTATTCAAGGTTCCATGTAATTATGGTGTCTGAATAAACTGACCATACAAGTTAGCATGCTGCAGAAAATAAATATTTTCTGCCAAATAAACATCTGTACCTTTGGTCTCACATAGAGTTTGAAGTTTTAAAACACAGTCAATATCATCCTCTGCCGTTGAGTCTGACTTACCTTAGTTCTAACTAAGGCCATTTTGTTCCTATCTCTAATTAAAGTCTGATCTCTTTTTCAGCTTAACATTTGCTGTATGGGGTAATGTTGACATTCATAGCCATTGAACTCTAGCTCTGAGTCTCAGGTGTCACAAAGATACCTGAAGTTCCAGGGACCAACCAGGTTATACACAAGAGTTCAACATCTCAGAATCTAGAAATAACTATTACAACTCAGAAATAGATGTAACTTCTGTAAGAGCTTACAATCTAGGAACCATTACAATAAGCTTCCCCTGGTAACCTATGCTCCCAGATTCAGTTCTCAGAGTTTGCACATTTTAGATAGTCCGTATTAGTGAGGTGTTATAATGTCTGTCTTTTCATTTCTGGCTTATTTCATGCAACATGCTGTCCTCGGGTCCATTTATCTAGTTGCATACCTCACAACTTCATTTCTTCTTGCAGCCACTCAATATTCCATTGTATGTGTACACCACAGTTTACCATTCCATTCATCAGTCAATGTGGCCTTAGGCCACCTCCATCCATTGTGAATCATGAATACTGTTGCCATAAACACCAGTGTGCAAATGTACATTCATGTCCCTGCTCTCAGTTCTTCCAAGTATATACCCCATTACGGGGTTTCAGGACCATATGGCAAACCCATAGTTAGCTTCCTCTGGAACCACCACACTACCTCCAGATAGGATGCACCATTTTACTTCCCCACCAGCAGTGATTAGGTACATTCCTCTCTCCACATTTTCTCTAGTACTTGTATCCCTTTGTTTATTTTTTAAACATTCAATGTTAAGTAAACAATCAGTGGTTCCCAGTATAATTACATAGTTATGCATTCACAACCACAATCTATATGTGGACATTTTCATTTCTTATATCTCTCTTCTTCTTCAGTTTGACATATGTAGGATCCTTCTCCTGTCCATACCCTCCTCCAGAGTTCCAAACAAGTCAGGGTTATCCCTCTTTTTTGCTGAATATCTGGGGAGAAGTTTTTGGCAGCTGTTAACATCACCACATTGAAGACATCAATATTGGCCATTTCTTTTAATCCATTCCTATGGGTGCAGACCTATTGTGGGTGGGACCTTTTGGTTAGGTTATTTCAATTGAGAAGTCAACCACCCCATTCAAGGTGAGTCCTAATCTTTATACTGGAGTCCTCTATGAAGAGAATAAAAGACAGAAAAAAGCTGAGAGAACTCAGAGAGAAGTGCCCAGAGAGAGCTATCTGGAGAAGCAAGCAAGGACACACAAAAGCTGGAAGAGCCACAAAAGCCAGAAGCTGAGAGCAGTGAATCTCAGGAGAGGGCCAGCACCTGCTGGCCATGTGCCTTCCCAGATGCCAGCAGCCTGTCTTCAAAGAAGGACTCTTCTCTTGATTCCTTAATTTGCACATTTTCATGGTCTTTGAACTGTAAACTTGTAAACTAATAAATCCCCATTGCAAAAGCCAACCCATTTCTGGTATATTGCATTCTGGCAGCTATAGCAAACTGAAACACCTGCCATTTTGCTGAACTCATTTATTAGCTCTGGTAGCTTTCTTGTAGATTTTTCAGGACAGTCTATACATAGGACCATGTAATCTGCAAGCAGTGAAGCTTCTACTTCTTCCTTTCCAATTTGGAAGCCTTTCATTTCTTTTTCTTGCCAAAATTTTCTGGCTAGAAATTCCATGGTGTTGAATAACAGTGGTGACAGTGGATATCCTTCTCTTGTTCCCAATCTTAGAGGGAAAGCTTCAGTCTGTCACCATTGAGTACATTGTTAGATGTGGATTTTTTCTTATATGCCCTTTATATTAAGGAAATTTCATTCTATTCCTATTTTTGTAAATGTTTTTGTAAGAAAGAATGCCAATTTTGTCAAATGTCTTTTTGTCAAATGCCTTTTCTTTGTTAATGTAGTATGTTACAGTAATGGTTTTTCTTATGTTGTGCCATCCTTGCATACCTGGGATAAAACCCACTTGGTCATGGTGTATTATTGTTCCAATGTACTATTATATTCAGTTTGCAAGTATTTTGTTAAGAATTTTTGCATCTATATTATTTCCTCCTGCTTGCTTTGGGTTTAGTTTGCTGTTCTTTTTCAACTCTACTGTTATATGCCTCTAGTGTATTTTTAATGTCTGTTATTATACCTTTCATTCCCTTAATATCTATATTTTATCTTTATACTTTCAAATTATTCTTTATGCTTACTCACTTTATTCTTAATATTCCTTAGGTCAATATCTATATTTTTCTTCATTTCCTTGAATTGAATTAGGATATTTGTTTGAAATTCTTTGATTAGTTGTTCCAAATTCTATGTCTCTTCTGTAGTTCAATTTGTTCCCTTGACTGAGCCATATCTTCCTCTGTCTTATTATGGCTTGTAATTTTTTGCTGATATCACAGCATCTGATTGTGTTGATGACTTAACTTTGAAGGTCAATTTCTCCCTCTTGTCAAAGGTTTTATTGTTGATTGGCTTTATGTTAAGGCTCTTCTTTGTTGCTTGGTCCACCTTATTCTGGACTCTTATAGTAGCCTATGTTTTCCTGTTCAGATTTTCTTAGCTCTTCTTCATCTAATTATTGCCCTGCATATGAGATACAATTTTTAAAATTGCTCTTTTTCTGCAATTGTTTTACCTACAAGAGAAACCTTCCATTTTATGTTCCTTGTCCAGGAATCTTGATCTATTCTGGTTGTGTTTGTGCAGAACTTTCTCCCTAGCTCCTATGATTTGTTTGAATCCTCTCCCTCACTCAGTGCCCCCTTTTCCTTACACTTTTCATTTCTGGGACTTGCCCTATTTTAGTTTAATCTCCCCCCCCCTTTTTTTTCTGTGATGCTTTTCTGTCTCTGGTTTCTTCCCCATTAGGGTATCCTGCCCCAGGGGGGGCAAATGGGATCATCCAGAAATGTGGGTCATTCCAGAAAAATCTGTATTGCATTTAGGTGGTCCAGCCAACAGAAACAGGATTGATTGCATGTATGTCTTGCCATAAGTTCTGCCCCAGTCTCTCTCTTTCTTTTTATTTCCACCTGGGACCCTCTTGTATGCAACACAACTTAGTGACTTGTGCTCTGCCCTGGATTTCTGTGAGCTTGGGTCCTTATGCTTGGATTTTGTTGGAGTTCTAACTCACTTCTGTGAGTGGCTCTATAGTCTGCATCTCCATCTGGAAGTACCGGAGCTATGCTGCATCTGCATGGTTCCTAAACTGCACAGATCTAAGTGAGGGGTAGGGATCCATACTGGCAGATTTGAGATGGAAATTTCCTACCTGATCTTGGAGATTATTTTTCTTTTTCTTTGATTTGGCTTTTATGGATTCATTTTCCAGTCTCTCTCATCCTACAGAGTTCTAAGTAAGTGGGATTTGTTCTTTTAATAATTGATTCTGAGGGAAGACTTTTCAGGGAGTGTCTTATGTCACTATGTTTGTAACATCCTGTTGTGTTTTAATTTTAAATTTGAAAATTTTTCATTGAACTGGATAAAGTCTTGTGGATAGTAAGAGGTATAATTTTGGATGGGTTTCTTTAGTCCCCATTTGATATGTTACATTTGACCATTGGTCTCAGAATTGCTTTGGAGGCAATTTCATTTTTATAACCTACTTCTAGTTTTCATTTCTTTCCTCTTTTCCTAGTGAATGACCTCTGCTGGTTTGAATCATGTACCCCATAAAAGTCTATATTCTTTTAATCTAATCTTATGGTGGCAGACCTATTGTGGGTGGGACCTTTTGCTTAGATTGTTTCCATGAAGATGTGACTCCCCCATTAAGGGTGGGTCTTGATTAGTTTACTGGAGTTCTTGAGAGCCAGAGCCAACACAGACCCAGACACTTAGAGATTCTTAGAGTAAAACCAAACAGAAACATTTTGGAGACAGCTGTTGAAACCAGAACCAGGATAGAAGCTAAGAGATGAAATCCAGAGTTTGCCCCAGAGCCGCTAAGAGATGACTTTCGGATGCTCAGAGAGAAATGCCCTGGGAGAAACAAACAAGGAGCTGAGAGAAAAAAGCTAAGAGAGAAACCCAGAGATGTTTTGGAGAAAGCAACAGAAATGAGAAGCTAACCCCAGGAACAACCCAGCAGACTTCATCTATGTGCCTTCCCATGTGACAGAGGGGCGCTGATGCCATTGGCTTTTCTTCAGAGAAGGTATCATCCTATTGATGTCTGAATTGGGACATTTTAATGGACTTAGAACTGTAAATTTGTGAACCAAAAACACCCCACTATAAAAGCCAATCCATTTCTGGTATTTTTCATTTTGACAGTTTTGTCAATGAAACAGATTTTGGTACCAGAGAAGTGGGGTGCTGTGATTTGCAAATACCAAAATTGCTGGAATGACTTTGTAAATTGGTACAAGGTAGATTCTGGGAGAATTATGAGGAGCTTGATAGAAAAGGCCTAAATGGTTTTGAAGAGACTCTTGGTAGAAATATGGACTCTAAAGATTGCTCTGATGAGGCCTTAGACAGAAATGATGAATATGTCATTGCAAACTGGAAGAAGGGTGATCCTTGTTTTAAAATGGCAGAGAATTTGGCAAAATTGAGTCCTGGTGTTAGATGGAAGGCAGAATTTGAAGGTGATCATCTGGGATACTTAGCTGAAAAGATTTCAAAACTAAATGTGGAAAATGCAGCCTGGTTTCTCCTTGCAGTTTACAGTAAATGTGAAAGGAAAGAGATAAGCTGAGAACTAAACTCTTGGGTACAAAGAAACAAGAAATTGATGGCCTGGAAAATTCTGTGCTTCCAGAAAGTGAGACCCCAGATGATAGTGCCCCATCTTAGGATTTAATGAAATCTGGAACCAGCTAGCCATTTCAGTACAAGCCAGGATTGAAGATGGAGTTACTCAGGAAGGATTTCAGGGAAGTCCTATTGTCTGAAAGTTTTGACCTTGTATGCTGCATGCCAAGCCAACCATTTTTTTTTTTTTTTTAAGATCTATATAAATAGAACTACTGCCAGTCTGGACTGGAGGGGATGCAGAAGGGACAAATTGAGAGAAGGATAACTTCCAGGGCAGAACCATGGAAGCTAAAGTCTGGAGCCAAGAAACCTTGGGCCAGGAGAGTGGACCACCCATGCACGTGGATAGGGTGAGTTTCAGAGTGCCCTGGCCTTTAGGAATGCTGCTGTGTAAGGGTTCTCAGATGCCTGGGGATCTGAGGGGTTTGGACACTCCATTGTTCAGAAAGAGTGTTGGTGCCCCAGACCTCAGAGAGGGTGGAGCACATACCCCAGGGATTTGAGAGAGCCTGGCCATCACCCCACTGTTCAGAGAGGGGAGAACCTTTACCCTGGAGAAGCAGAGTCTGGGTGGCACCCTGATGTTTGAGGAGAGTGGGACCAAAAACATGGTGGTCTCCCCAGTGCATGGATATGTTGAAGCAATCACCCCAGTATTTGGAGAAAACAGGGCTGCCACAAAGGCCCTTGGAAAGGGTGGGACTACTACTCTCTCAAGCTCCAAGGATAAAACATCATTCTATAGATGACTCTCAGACTTTGAAATCTAATGGAGTTTGCAGGTTTTGGAAATTGTTTGGGTCCCATGACCCCTGTTTTCCTTTCAGTTTACCCCTGTGGAAATGAGAACATTTATCCTATGACTCTCCTTCCTTTGTATATTGGAAGCAGGTAACTTGTTCTAAGTTTCACAGGTCCACAGCCAGAGGGGAATTTTGCCTTCAGACAAACCACGCTTGTAACTGATTTTGATAAGAATTTGTGCTTATCTATTTGTTACTGAAATTTAAGCTTTGGAGATATTGTGATAGAATGAATGTATTTTGCATATGGAAAGAATATGTTTTTTGGGGGTCTAGAGGGTGGAATGTGCTGATTTGAATCTGTTATATATCCCATAATAGACTATGTTCTTTTAATCTAATCTTGTAGGGGCAGACCTATTGTGGGTGGCACTTTTTTATTACATTGTTTCCATGAGATATGGCCCACCCAATTGTGAGTGAGACCTTTATATTGGATTGTTTCCATGGACATGTGACACTCCCCCCTCCATTCAGGGTGGGTCTTGATTAATTTACTGGAGTTCATAAGAGAACCAGAGCCAGTACAGACCCAGACACTTAGAGATGCTTAGAGAGAAAATGCCCAGAGACATTTTGGAGACATCTGTTGAAACCAGGACCAGGAGAGAAGGTAAGAGATGAAATCCAGAGTTTATCCCAGAGAAGTTAAGAGAGGACCCCCAGACACTTAGAGAGGAATGTCCTGGGAGAAACAAGCAAGGATGCACAGGAGCTGAGAGAGCAAAGCTAAGACTGATGCCCACAGACATTGTGGAGACAGCAATGGAAACAAGAAACTAACCCCAAAAAGCCCAGCAGACTCTAGCCATGTGCCTTCCCATGTGACAGAGGAACTACAGATGCCATCGGCCTTTCTTCAGAGAAGATATTGTCCTATTGATGCCTTCATTGGGACATTATCATGGCCCTAGAATGGTAGATTTGTGAACTAGTAACCCCCCATTGTAAAAGCCAATCCATTTCTGGTATTTTGGTTTTCAGCAACTTTAGCAAATGGAACATGGCCCACAGCCCTAAAGTTGATGCATGGCTGCAGCATGTTGTCCTAGTGTTTCCTGCCAAGAGGGTTCCATATCCCAAAAATACTGTTGGAAACTCATTGAAAGTCAAATAGTTTCCTCCTGTCATTTTTAAAAATTTTAAATTTAAAATGCTAACACAGTACTCTACACAGAGAGAGTGATCAAAAAGTGATTCTGACTCATTTAAAATTGTACCTAATATTCACCAAAGCCCAGAGCTTACTCAGAAAGAAACTGGCTCATTAAAATGGTATCACACCAGGTTATCCTTTTTACCTTCCCCCCAAATTATTAAATGTACATGTTACTGAACAGGGTGCTTTGGGGATTACTTAAAAAGAAAAGAAAATCTGTTTTGGATTGTGGGAAAGACCCAGAGACACAGTCAGCTTCCAACTGCTTCTGCCCCTGGGCAGAAATGAGATTTAGGCTGTTCATTATCAAGGCTCCTTATATAGTCTTGGCCCCAGAGGTTCAGGCTTACCCCAGAACTCACAAATTGCCTGCTGGTGTGGCAGTTTATGAATAAATTGGTGAGTAAATGCTCTGAGATTAAGAATTACCAACACATGGTCAATATAATTTAAATAGGAAGACAGATACTCCACCTCTACATTTTCAGAAGTTGCTCTTAGTAGTAATTGATTTTAGGTTTTTTCTATTCTTTAGGGTTATCAACTACTTGCTAATTTCCTGCAAACCAACTCTCATTCTCTTCTTTATTCTCAATATTATTGTCAGTGTTAAAGTGAGTTTTTTTTAATGCCTTCAAGGACAGGTTTATTAGTGTAAAAGTGATTATTTAAAGATTTATGTCATTTTCTTTTTTTAATCTCTTTTTAAAAAAGTTTTTATATTGAAATAATTTCAAACTTATGGGACAGTTGTAAAAATAATATACAACCCCATAGAGAGAACTCTCAACCCAGATACCCAGATCCAACTTTTAACATTTTGCCATATTTGCCATATCATTCTGTGGTGGTTTGGAGCTATGTACCAGAGGAAACCATGTTCTTACTCCATTCTTATGGGTATAAGCCTATTGTAAATGGGACCTTCTGGTAAGGTTATTTCAGTTAAGGTGTGTGGCCCAACTGAATCAGGATGGGTCTTAACTCTGTTACTGAAGGCCTTATAGGGAAGGCCACAGGGAGAGAAAGACACAGAGGGGGTAGCCAAAACTGAAAGACAATGGAACCTGAAAGAGAGAAGGGAAGCCAGGAGAGGCCACTATGTGCATTGCCATGTGACAGAAAAGCAAGGACCAAGGAATGCCAGCATCCAGCCCCAGAAAGCTTCACCTTGATGACGCCTTGATTTTGGAGTTCTCCTAGCCTCAAAACTGTAAGTCAGTAAATTCCTATTGTTTAAGCCAACCCATTGCATGGTGTTAGTTTTTAAAGCTAAATATTAAAACATTATCTATCTATCTATCTGTCTATCTATCTATCTATCTATCTATCATCTATCTCTTTTCATCTACCCATTCATGCATCTATCTATCATCTATTTTCTAAATATTTTAGAGAAAATTATATACATCATACACCTTGAACACAATACTTCCATGTACATTTCCTAAGAACAAGGATATTCATTTATGTAACCACCTGAAGTACAGTTATCAAGTTCAAGAACTTTAACATGATTAAAAAAAAAAACTTTTATTTTATGCTCCAATTTTTAAAATATGTCCCAGTAATATCCTTTGGGCTTTTTCTCCTCAATTATTAGATCCAGTCCAGTATCATGAAGCATTGTCATTGCTGCTTTAGTCTCTCACCTTATTTTTTTAATTGTAGAAACATATATAAAACAAACTTTTCCATCTCAACCACTCTTAGCATTCATTCAGTGGGATTAATCACAATCACCATGTTGTGCTGCCTATACACCATCCATTACCAGAATTATCCTATCACCAACAAATAGAAACCCTACACCTATTATGCATTAACTCCCCATTCCACCTGCTCCCCAGCCTGTGCTCTACTTTCTGTCTCTATGAATTCACATGGTTAGGTTTCTTTATAAATTACGATTTTATTTATGTGACTCTTTCTTAAACTTTTAATTGCACTTTAGTTGTGAATCCTTTTTAAAAGTATAGCAAGTTTTTGCAGTTGCTTTTAAGGGAGGTTGTAGAACCTTATTAAATTCCCTTAAACAGTTTGCTAAATTTCTGTTAACATTTTACCTTGATATGGCCAATATTCTTTTAGCAAAATCAGTTGTCTAATTGACCATAGTCTTCCTGACTACTTAACTCTTATTAATCTCATTAAGTATATATATATGTGTGTGTATATATATATATAGACATCTTTAATTTCAAAGAATGTATATAAATGTAGTAGTAGTTCAATTTAATATCATTAGCCTAAATCAATTATACAAGTACATGTAGAAAATGTAATTTTGGTTACAGGGCTAATAAGACAAATAAACATTACAAGAAAATACAATGGAAAATACCCAAGATTCATTATTGCAAAAAAGAGCAAGAACTATCAAACTCCTAGAAGAAAATGTAGGGAAGCATCTTCAGGACCTTGTGTAAGGCAATGATTCATCAGACATTACACCCAAAGTAGAAGGAATCTCACCTAGCTCTCCTACAGAATGCTGTGGGAGGGTAGACAAGTGGGCTGCCTTGAAAAAGCGATGGTTGACTGTCAAATATACAGTACAGTACCTGAGACTGTGAGAAAAGTATATCCTAGGGAAAAGGGGACATTTGTATCTGTATAAATGGAAGAATTCCCAGGGCCACATCCACATGTCCAACACAAAACTGTTCTGGCTTGCTAAAGCTGCAAATATACAAAATACCAGAAATGGATTGGCTTTTATAAAGGGGATTTATTAGCTTAAAAATTTACAGTTCTAAGGCCATAAAAGTGTCCAAACTAAGGTATCAGCAAGAGGATGCCTTCACTGACGAAAGGCTGATAGTGTCCAGAACAACTCTGTCAGCTGGGAAGGCCTATGGTTGGTTTCTGCTGGTCTTTTGCTCCCTGGTTCTGGTTTCAAAATGGCTTTCTCCAAAGTGTCTCTGGGATTCTGTCTCTCTTAGCCTCTATCTCTCAGTTCCTGTGCATCCTTGCTTGTTCTCCCAGGGTGTTTCTCTCTAAGTATCTGGGGGAGTCCTCTTGTAGTCTCTCTGGGTCAAACTCTAGGCTTCATTCTTAGCTTAGCATCTCCAAACATCTTTCTTTCTACATCTCCAAGCGTCTGGGTCTGTGTTGGCTCCTGAGCTACCTTAAGTACTTGAGTAAACTAATCAAGACCTGCCTTGAATGGGCAGGGTCACATTATGCAAATTTACACATTATGGAAATAATTTAATCAAAAAGTCTCACCCACAGTTGGGTGGGTCACAATCTCCATGGAAACAACCTAATCAAAAGATCCCACCCATAATAAGTCTGCACCCACAAGACTGGATTAAAAAGAACAAGGCTTTTGTGGGAGACATAATAGAGTCAAACCAGCATGAAAACACATGCACAGAAAAGGATCACGGAGGTCCCCAAACTTTGGCCTTGAGCTATTCTCTAAACACATTGTATGGATTAGCTTTGAAGGAGAGCGCTCACACAGATCAGTCTGCAAAGAATGGGAAAGCTGTCTTCTTTTTATTCTTTGTTTGTTTGTTTAAGTCCTGTCATTCAAGGAAAGCTCTTTTAAAATATGAGCTGGATACAAGTTTAAGGAACACATGACACAGAATCTAAATTCCATCAGTAACAACTTAAAATATTCAAATGTTCACACATCAACAACAAAACAAACAAAAAATCAGAAGCAGTGACCCAGGCAAAGAAGAAAATTAAAGTATTAGAAATCATCAGTGAGGAGGATCAGACCTGGGATACACCAGACAAAGACTTTCAAACAATAGTCCTAAATTATGTTCAGAGAACTAAAGGAAAACATGGACAAAATGTGAAAGGAAATCAGGAAAACAATAGATGATCACAAAGAGAATATCAATAGAAAGATGGAAATTATGAAAACGAACCAAACAGAGCTGAAGATCAGAATAACAGAAATTTAAAATGCTCTAGGAGTGTTCAACAGAAATAATCAATGAACTTGAAGATAAAACAGTTGAAATCATTGAGTCTGAAAAGCAGAAGGAATAAAGAATGAAGAAAAGTGAACAGAGCCTGAGGAACCTATGGTTTACCATCAAGTGTTCCAATGCATGCATTGTGGGAGTCCCAAAAGGTGAAAGAGAGAAAGGGGCAGAGAGATAATTCAAGTAAGTAATAGGTGAAAACTTCCCCAATTTAATAAAAGACATGAATATACACATCCAGGATATTCAGTGAACTCCAAACAAGATAAAGCCAGATAGACTTATGCCATGGCATATTATAATCAGACTGTTGAATGCCAAAGATAAAGAGAGAATTCTGAAAGTTGCAAGAGAGAATCAATATGTTAAATACAAGGGAGTCTCAATAAGATTAAATGCCAATGTCTCATTGGAAACCACTGAAACAAGAAGACAGTGGGATGACATATTTAAATTACTGAAAGAAAAAAAACAAAAAACAAAAAAAACCTTCCAACCAAGAATTCTGCAACCAGCAAAACTGTCTTTCAAAAATGTGGTGAGATTGAGGGAAGAAGATGGCAGCGTAGAGAGGAGTGGAAGCTAGTTAGTCCCTCCAGAGAAACATCAACAACCAGGAACAACTAGTAAATGATCTGGAATAACTGCTGGGGGACAAGTGTGACTGTCCACACACCATGCACCAACCTGGATTGGGAAGAATACCTGAGATCACAGCATGGAATCTGTGAGTAGAAACTGCAGACCTGAGCTGGGATCCCCCTTCCCCATGGCAGCCCAAACAGTAAAGCCCCACTGTGATAGAAAGCAGCACTCTCTGAACAAGCAAATTTACCTCAGTCCAACTCCAACTGGGGATTTAATTGGCAAACATGGACTGCTCAATGCAAGCTGCAAATCCCCAACAAGCAGACAGAGGCTTTTAGTGATGACCCACCTTGAAGAGCCAGGGGACTTCTATGTCTCAGGAGGGGGATCCCTGAAGACCAGGTGCTATCTCTGGGTGAAACTGGGGCCATGGACTGACTCTAAAAGGGGGCCTTCTGTCCCTTTTTCTCTCTCTCAACCTGAGCGGCTCAGTGGAGAAAGCCTCAGCCATTTTCAGCTTGCAGTACTCTGCAGTAGAAAGCCTCAGCCATTTTCAGCTCACAGTACTCTGACCCAGACAAGGGTGGAGTTAGCAGAGTCAGAGAGACAAAGAACATATTTATATGCAAATGAAAACTCCCCAGGGGGCATATCTTCCCTAAGAGGAAAGAGGCAGGGCCCAGCTCTTCTACCTGCCTTCCATTCAGAACCAGACCCCAGAGCCTCAGGGAAAACAGCCATAGGCCACACCTCCTTACACAGGTAGGGAGTGACAGGCTAACAGGTGCCACCTGCTGGACAGAAAAGCACAATGGCTTGAGGCCTCACAGGGTGTGTCAATCCTCTAAGTCACACCCTCTGGGAAACTGGATACTGAATATTTCTTCCTTCTGGAACCTGAGCCAATTCTGGTCTGGGAAAACTTGATTGGGGTATCCAAGGAAACCAGATGCCTAGACAACAGAAAACTACAACCTACACTAAGAAAAATGAAGTTATGCCCCAGTCAAAGGAACAAACTTACACTTAACTGAGATACAGGAATTTAAACAACTAATGCTAAATCAATTCAAAAAGTTTAGGGAAGATATGGCAAAAGAGATGAAAGTTATAGAGAAAATACTTGGCGTACATAAGATAGAAATTGAAAGCTCGAAAAAACAACTGGCAAAATCTATGAAAATGAAAGGCAGAACACAAGAGATGAAAGACACAATGGGGACATACAACAGCAGATCTCAAGAGGCAGAAGAATACACACTGGAACTGGAGAACAAGACACCTGAAAGCTTACACACAAAAGAACAGGTAGAGAAAAGACTGGAAAAATATGAGCAACGTCTCAGGGAATTGAATGAGAACATGAAATGCAGGAATATATGTGTCATGGGTGTCCCAGAAGGAAAAGAGAAGGGAAAGGGGGCAGAAGCAATAATAGAGGAAATAATCAATGAAAATTTCCCATCTCTTATGAAAGACATAAAATTATAGATCCAAGAAGCACAGCATACCCCAAACAGAATAGATCTGAATAGGCCTATGCCAAGACACTTAATAATCAGATTATCAAATGTCAAAGACAGAGAGAATCCTGAAAGCAGTAGGAGAAAAGCAATCCATCACATACAAAGGAAGCTTGATAAGACTATGTGCTGATTTCTCAGCAGAAACCATGGAGGCAGGAAGGAAGTGGTGTGATATATTTAAGATACTGAAAGAGAAAAAACACTAACCAAGAATTCTATAACTGTACATCAAGTATGAGGGAGAGTTCAAAATATTCTCTGACAAACAGACAATGACAGAGTTTGTGAATAAGATGCCTGCACTAAAGGAAATACTAAAGGGAGCACTACAGACAGAAAGGAAAAGACAGGAGTGAGGTTTGGAACACAATTTTGGGAGATAGCATAGCAATGTAAGTACACAAGTACACTGAACAAAGATGACTGTGAGTATGGTTGAAAGAGGAAGGTTAGGAGCATGTGGGATACCAGAAGGAAAGAGGAAAGATAAAGACTGGGACTGTGTAACTCAGTGAAACCAGAGTGTTCAACAATGGTGATAAAATGTACAAATATGTTTTTTCATGACGGAGAACAAATGAATGTCAACCTTGCAAGGTGTTAAAAATAGGGAGGTATTGGGGGAAAAATACAATGTAAACTAGAGACTATAATTAACAGAAAAAAAATGAAGTGAGATTAAAACATTCCCAGATAAACCAAAGCTGAGGGAGTTCTTCACCTCTAAACTGACCCTACAAGAGACCCTAAAAAGAGTTCTGCAGGTTGAAAGGAAAGTAAAATATACAGTTGATCAAAGCTGTATGAAGAAATTAAGATCTCCAGATCTTGGTGAGGGTAATGACAGGGGTAAATATAAATGCCAGTATTACTGTATTTTTTGTTTGTAACTTCTCTTTTTACTTTCTAATGGGATCTAAAAGGCAAATGCATAAAATGTAATGAGAAATCAGTGCTTTTGACTTATAATGTATAAACACATAATTTATGACAAGAAATAAAGTTTGAGGGATGGAGGGGTATTAGGAACATTGGGTATACTATTGAAGTTAGGTTGGTATCAAAGTAAATGAGATTGTTACAGATTTAAGATGTTAAATTTAAATCCCATGATAACTACAAAGAAAACATTGGATAATATGCAAGCTAGTAATGCCAGAAATTTGAGTACAGGTTGCCAGGAATGGGGGGCTGGGGAAATGGAGTGTTAATGCAAAATGGGTATAGGGTCTCTGTTTGGGGAGATGGGAAAGATTTAGTAATGGAAGGTGGTGAAGGTACCGCAACATAGGGAATGTGATAATACCACTGAATTGTATGCTTGGGAGTGATTGAGATGGGAAGGCTTATGATACATATATGTTCCTACAATTATAAAATAAAAGAATGAGAAACCAATGAGATAATGACTAAGTCAAAACATGATCGTGGACAGGTTCTAACAAGGATGGAGAAAAGACTCAAAATGCCATTACTGGGACATATAAAACAATTGGAATATAGACTGTAAGTTTTATATCAATGTTAAATTTCTTGAATTTGATGACTGCTCTTAAGATGGATACAAAAGGGAATATGATTGTTCTTAGGAAATATACATAGCCATATCAGTTGTTCAAGGAGCAACCTAAATTCAAATGTTCAGAAAACACTTTTTTCAACCAAAAAAAATTTGCATTGGATGGGGTAGGGTTTCACATAGTTCATGTCCATGAATTTAAGCCACAGGTTTCCAAACATATATATATATATATATATATTTATATGCCACTGATTCTTCAGTTAAAATTTTCTAGGTAGAATGCCTCTTGGTTTTTAATACTCATGACTTCATAAAACATTTTTATCTCTCAATACAATATTTTAGGCTGATGTTTGTATAGGAGAATTGTATATTTATGTCCCCAAAACTCAAAGCAATATTTTTTTAACAAAATGATGAAAGGGAAGAGCCTTGAGTTGCATTCCAAATATAATTGACAGAATCACAGGATCAGAGTAGAAGCCTTACAAAAACACCATAATGGCAATAAAGGGGATGTGACTCTGGGTGTCAAGGATGTAGAGAGGCATCACTGCACTACTGCATACAACATGACAGTTACAATAATTTCGCATCCTAACATTTGAGTCTATTATTCACATGCAAGTATTTTCTATATTTTAGGAAAATAATTGGAAACTTGGAATTTATGATTAGCACATTATAAGATTTCCTATTTAAAATAATCAGAAATAACTTCTTAGTTAGCAATTTTGCATGAAGGGCTAATTTTCAGGAACAGTTTACCAACATTAAACAGGGATACCTGCACTTGTCTTTCAACTTGTTTCATTATCTCAGTTGGGTTTTCACTTCTTTGTCTCCAAAAATACTGAAACATTTTCCTGTCTGACTTCAAAAATCTTTGGACTTGACTGTATCTTGCATTCTTTTCATATTCTTTTTTATCTTCTAGGACCATAATTTTTATAAATACAAATATTAAAAGGTACCTAATTAGATTCCCAGGATCCCCATGCCTTTCTCTGTGTTTTGCACTCATGACTACTAAGATCAATTTGTCCAAGCAAATACTTTGCTCATTTGGATAACGGCTCTCCTATCAGAACAGTAGATTCTTTGCTTGGGCAAATTGTTTGCTAATCCAACCAGTTTACTCAGCAATTCCAAACCATTCACAATTAGTTCCCTGCCATGAAAGATTTGCCCTAAACCATGTAATTCCAGACCCTTAACCCCCATAAATATTCTTCTTGAACTCCCTGAGACACTATAAAGACTGTCAAGGCTACTTTCTCCCTTTCTGCAGTAAGTCTAATAGATTGAACTTCAATTAACAGCTTTTTCTGATGGTCTTTTAGGGCATCAACACTTACAATCCTGGAGGCTCCTACAAGGTCTGACTCAGACCCCTTTGTTGCCATGGCTCAAGGCCCTCAGCTCAGAAACCCCACATACCCCTGAAGCTCCTTTCAGGGGTCTCTCCCACCTCAGTGGTGAGGCAGGTCCTGCACTGGGGCTCAGGTCCAGTATCTTTCTGTGGAACCGTCTAACACAGAGTTTACTTGGTGCCTAAGAATTCTTGATTATCTGATCAGATTTGAAAGCTTAAACTTGATGGGAAATCTGTCTGTTATTAACAATATTAATGTTTTGGCCCATTTCCTGTCTTGTCACTTTTTGTTGCAGGGCCATAAAAGAAAATTTATATGGAGGAGGATTTGCCTAGGTCCAATAAGTTTGTCTGTCAATCCATGTCTGAGGGCTGACAGGTTCAGAAGGTCTCATCAGAGCACCATTCCTATAGGACAAATTTGCCCATCCAAATCTAATGTGAATGTTCCTCAGCCTTGCCTTTGTTTCTCTGGGCACTTAATTTAGTTTCTTCTGTGTGGAGCTGGGGGTTTCATCAAGCTCCTGAACATTGCTGATTGACCAGATCTTTACTGAGTGTTACAGTTTTCATGGGGTCTTCTTTAGACCAAATGTGATCCTTCAAGCTTTAACTCATATGCATATTTCTCTAACTGAAATAATTTCACCAAAAATAATTTAGAATTACTTGGCCATTTTGGGGATTTTCCAATATGAACAAGACTGATCACTTGAGGGACAAATTAGAACAAATGGGAAGAAAACTTTGGGAGCAGATTCTCTGACTTGTCTGTCCAAATAAAAGATCACTTTGTTTAATATGAGATCCCTCCTCTTTTGTTAACTTTTTATCACATGGTTTGATGAAATTGTTAAAAGCCCTAGTTTCGTTTAAATAAGCTGTAATGATTTTCTCCTGTGGGCATATGTGTAAAAATAGGTTTTCTTTAAACTAATCCTTCTCCCCTACTTGCAGAGTTTAGATAATTAGACGTTTAGAGTAATGATTTAATATCTGTCTTAAACTGGCTTCCTCTTGATTCTTCTTTTTCTCTTCTTTTCTCTCTCTTTACCCTTAGCTTTGAAATTTGGAAATTGTTAATGAGCATTACTGTCATTATGTGAAAACTTTAGGAATTTCTAGTGCAGATAAGAAGTCAAGAATTTCCAGAATAAATAAGAGACAAAGGAAATATTAAATTGTTTGTGTTTCTTTGGTATGTTTTCACCTATCCAACTGTATAACTCAGAAGAAAAGTTTAAACTGAGTTTAGGTGATAGACGTGGTTCCTAGATAAAAAGAAAAGTTCAACACTTAGAGCTTTTATACAATTCCAGTCTTTCAAATTTTGATATTTGATTACAGAAGATTTTCTATGTTAAAAAAAAAAAAAACAAAACAGGAAAAGACACTCTTCTTAAATTGACAATTCTTTGGACAAATTAGAGCAAGTAAATTTTAGCTTCTAGTTAACACTAATGTCTCCTTACTAATTTTATCAACATGTAAGTAATTTTTAGCATAATACCTAGTAAGGACAATATGAGTTTAATTTCTCATAATTAAAATGTTTAAAATTTCCTACATTAGTTTCATGGGTCCAGTAAGTTATCTAAGTTACCTTTACCTCCACAATTTTTTTTTGTGATTACAAAAAAATAAGTGTAATGTAATAAGAGATGTCTTTTGAAAGCTTTTATTTTTGTGACTTATTAACTATAAATCATTATGATAACACATAGATCCCAGTTGTAATTTCCAGATATTCAATTAGCTTTAAGAATTTAAATAAATATTAAATTTAGTTAAATAGCAAATGACCTCTGGGTAGCTGAAATTATCAGTAAGGAAAATAAACAAACATAGATCACTAAACATGGTTTTAAATTATTCTTGTTTACTTTATAGACTACTAGTATATGCAAAAATTTAAATGAGCTCATGTATAGGTTTATTTTGCCACTGTAAAATTTGTTAAAATGATATAAAATGTTGGGTTATGGAAAAATAGCTATGATTCTTGGTTTTCTGCCTTCTGATTTCTCTGTTATATGCAAAAACAAAAGTCGGTTACTTTGGAAAGAAATGGGATTTAATACAAGTGGTTCCAGAGAAATAGGAACCTGTATGCAAGATAGTAAATATGGTTTGTCTGTTTGATTTCTAAGGGAAATTTTACAGTTTACTAAGATGGAACATTCAATAATAAAATATATACATTGTATTATTTCATATGCTAGTAAATTTAGCTTTATTTTGCAGCTAAAGTTAAGAGCTTTAAATTTATCACCTAAATTTACATAGCTAAAAATCACATATGCATGTTCTGCTCCAGTTTCCTGAGGATTGGTCTGAGTAAAAAAAAATGACTTTTTAAAAGGAAAATCAGACAGCCAAAAACTCCTGATCCCATCATACCCAGAAAGGGAAATTTGAATCTCCATCAAAACCACCCCTATGGACCTTACGTAGGAGCTAGCTTTGTTTAGCCAAACATTACAAGAAATAGACACTGGAAACACACTATAGCCATAAATCTTAGCCACTGAAGGGGAATTGTTGACTATTTTCTTCTTCCTCAGGCTTCCTCATTTTACACCTCCCAAGGGCCTTGGAAAGTAGAAAGAGTACTGTATGGTATGGGTTAGAGATTAACAAAGGAGCTAGACCATGGCACAGAAGCTATAAAATTCCTTTCCTGAGAAGGTCCTGGTATTGGACAGGTAGTAGCCTAAAACAGAACAGCCCTAGATATAATATTGGACTTTTGAGATGGAAGTTGTGCCATCCTAGGTAAAGATTGTTGTATTGACATTCTTACAGACCTTTCTGGGATATTTAAAATATCCTGGAAACAAAGAAACCAAGAAATTAGGCAATTTAGCCAATATCCCACTATTTGTTTTTTAGGCTCCTTGGATTCAGGATGGGATACGTTGTCTTAATTTCATTTGAGTACTTTTGACTCCTGGCTTAGTAATGAACCAAAAAATGATCAGAATCTTTTTCTTAATATTTGTCTCTGTTGCACTGCTCAAATGTATGATTCCCAGAGTCTTAAATGATCTTATACAGCTACTCTTCTGCCAAACGGCCAAAAAATGAACAACTATAAAAAGAATGGAAAAACCTTTGTTTCTATAGGTTTAAATGATGCCACTGGAAACTTGGACTTTGATCACAATTCCTGAAACACCATTTTGGATCTGGATTCATCAAGTCCCCAGGTAATCTAAACAGTCTATCCTCAAGCTCAGGATACAAACTGAGACAACTGTGTTAGCATGACGCAAGTATTTGTTCCAGAAAATTTTTGCCCAAAAAGGTAAAACATAAGCCAACCAATGATGTTACCATTTGCTTCAAGAAATTCTTGTACACCAATTTTATGGAAAAAGAGTTTACCCATTAGGGTGAATAGTTATCTTATCTGAACAATAGATTTTTTACCTGGTATATTAGTCTACATATATATATATATATTAGTCTACATATATATGTCTATATATATGTTAGTCTATATCTAGATTAGTCTCTCTATCTCTATATATTAGTCTAATATATATATTAGTCTATGAAAGACAGAGAGAGAGAGAGAGAGAGATTATGAAGAATTAGCTCATGCGACCGTGGAGGCTGGGTGGTTCAAATTCCGTAGAGCAGACTGCAAGCTGGAGACTCTGATAAAGGTGATTCTGAAGTCTCACAATCTTTATTATCCAGGGGAAGCACAATAGTGATGACAGAACAAATAGCCTGTGATCTTGGAGATAGATAAATAGAAATTATCCCAGCTGAAAAGAGAGAAAAAATGATTGACATTTGTATAATGGGAGCTAGCAGAAGGAAAACAGACACAGCATGGGATAAGAAAAAATATTTGAAGAGATAATAGCCAAAAGTTTCTTAAATTTGGTGAAATACACAAATGTACAAGTTCTAATATCTTAGTGAATTCCAAATAGGAAAAAAAATAAGAAAAGGCCTTAAGTAGAAACATTTGTAGTCAAATTGTTGAATAGAAAATATGAAGAGAAAATCTTTATATCAGTCAGAAAAAAACAGCACTTTATATACAGGAGAACCATGATTTGAATGAAAGCTCATTTCTTATCAAAAAACTGTGCAACCAGAAGACATTAAGCAACATTTAGAAAATTGTGAAAGAAAAGTATTGTGAAAGCAGAATTTTATATCTAGAGAAAATATTCTTCAAGATGGAAGGAAACCAAAGACATTTTCAAATAAAATAATACAAGAATAATTTGTTGTCAGCAGATCTTCACTATAATGCTAAAGGAAGTTCTTATGGATAGAAGGAAATATTGTCATAAGAAATATAGTGTTGTCAGGAAGGAATAAAGAGAATCAAATATGGTAAATATCTTGATAAATACGAGACTTTCTTTTGCTTCCCTTGATATACATGTGACTCTTTAAAACACAGAATTATTACATTTTGAATTGGGCTTTATAATGTATGTAGGTGTAATACATATGAAAACTGTGGTATAAAGGATAGTGGGAGGATCACCAATGAAACTATATGGCTTAATGTTTCTATCATGCATAGTGATACATCAATAACTCTCAGATGATTGTATAAAGTGAAGAATGTATATTTTAATATCTAGAACAATCACTAAAAGAAATAATGAAAAGAAGTTGTTGGGTTTTTAATATTTATCTTTAGCAATTTTATCCTGAATGCTCATATAACTTGTCCCGGTTCAAAGATAAATATCTTATTAATTGCATTACAGCAAATAATAACATGCTGACTCTCCTTGACACAGACCTTATAGCTGGGTCAACATAATGAAAGCCATGTAAAATGTCCAATACATACAAAGTCTCTATCATAAGTGATGAAGAGAGAACAGTGGATTTTCTCCATTTATATATGGGAAGTAAAAAAAGACAGAAAATATATTGGCATCTTTGAGATGGAGTGGAAAGATGGGTTCTCACACTATCTGGAATGTAAATATGTCTGTCTAAGGACCAAATAAAACTGCTGTCTCTAGCTTTTATGACCTAGAAATTTCTCCAAGTTTTGGGTTTCTTGTCTTAAGATGGCACTGTGGTCTTCCTGGCACTTTGAAGCTTAATCTGGGGAACTATTCCTGGCTGTAACCATTTCTTCCTCTCTGAAAGGAGCAATTAACTAACAAATGGCCACAGATCTAACTCTCAATGCATGTGTAGAGCATGGATAGGGAAAGTGAAAGCAAATGTTGAATATCTTCATATTGTATATATTTCTATGTCTCAAGAGGCTAGTATTTTTTTGAGAAGTCCATGGAAGTTTTATTTCCCACAGAGTTATAGCTAAAAATCAAGTGATATATTTAAAAGGAATTCTAAAAATTATTGAAATAATCCTAAAAGGGCAGAGAATGGGGACGATACAGACCAAAAAAAAAAACAGCAGGGACAAACAGAAAATGAACAATAAAGTGTTAAACCTCAATCAAACAATATCAATAATTATGTTAGTGTTCATTGACTAAATATTCCAATTAAAAGGCAGAGCTGACTTCTCACCCCTCACCTCTTTCTTTGTGAGAGTGGCATGTCCACTCACATACACTCTTAATAAACTTTCTACCTGCTTATTCTATGCTGTGCTATGTTCTTGAATTCTTTCTCACATCATGACCAAGAAACTAGACCCAAATTCAGCAACATATTTTGGTGAGCCCTCCAGGAGATGCTTCTCTCCGTCTATCTGGACTGGTAAGTCATGGCTGTTGACTGGGAGGCTTGGCCGTGTGCTTTGACTTTTTCTTCTTGCTTGGCTCATTGTTGTCTTCTCCTATGACCTCATGCAACTCTGTGTCTCTAAGAATCTGGAGACAATAATCTGTCTCCCCCAGGACATAAATTGAGAGTTCTCTGGCTCCTTCCTCAGAGGTGGCAGGAACCCGTCTCCACACCGTGCAGATCCGAGGAAACTCAGAGCGGCAGGGGATACTGTTCTTGAGACCTGACTGGGACTACTCCCTGTGTTGAGCAGGAGTCCATTGGAAGCCAAATCAAGTCTCTCTCTCTCTCTGTCTCTCTTTCCCCTCAGCTCTCTGAGACTTCCCCACACTCTCTCCTTTTCTCCCCAGACCCTTCCTCCCCTGCAGATGTCCTCTCCCCTGCCTCTGTGAGAGTCTCCTTCATTCTCCTCTGTCTGGCTTTTAATGCCTTCTGAGACATTCCATCTTTTATAATACAGGATTCTGAGCTAAGGATGCTTGTACCAAACAAGATGTTCTCTTTAACATTCTAGGGAGTCACCTCTGGTCTGTGCTCATGGGAATTGGGTATTTTCCAATAGGAGTGTCCCCACTCCTGGCCTTGATCATTTAGTCTCTATTGAGGCCCATTGTGGCCAAATATAAAGCTTCCCTTCTTCTAGAGAATGCTTGCTTTTTAGCCTTCAGGAAACAGGAAATGAGGACAAAGGTATTCCCAGGAGCACTGACCTAGTTTTCTCTCAGGTGGGATGAGTGCCCCAGCCTTGGGAACATAAGTCTAGACAGGTATCTCCCAGGAAGGAAAGTGCCAGGGATACCCAGTGACATGTTCTGGGGATGCTGGTGACTTTACTCCCTGTGTTCCCAAGGCATTGGCCAGCAGAGGGGCTGTATTGGGTTTACATCCCTGACTCCTCAAAAGCTTTGTCCTGGAATTCTTCTGGACAAGGCCTGGGAAACCCCATGGAAGTATAGATCCAGACATCTCTCAGGAAAGGTGTTCCAGGGATGCCTGGTGACTTTACTCCCTGTGTTCCCAAGAGGTTGGGCCAGTGGAGAGGGAAACTCCCAGCTCTGACACACTTTGGGACACCAGGCAGTCACACTGGTGCTAGTGAGCTCCTCTTTATCCTTTTGCAGAGAAAATAGATAATTTCTACAGTCTATATAAGCCAAAAGATGGAGAAGTATAGCCCTCCAATGGGACTCTCAATCACAATACCATCTTCTAGTCTGTAAAACACAGAGAAAGTAGTCAGAAATTCCCTATGCCCAGATGTTTATGACAAGGACCTGAGAGGACTTGTTGCTTGTGTTATGCCCATGTCTCAATTTAACTATTAGAGAGGGCAAGCTGACCTCAAGAATAAGAACCATTTGGTCACCTGTTTGCTAGAAGACATTTTAAAAAAATGTATCACCAAGCCAGTTAAGAACAATAAGCTAAGGCAAGTTACTCAGGCAAAAGAGAAACATCTGGTCCTCTTTCAGGGGAGGCTGGTGGAGGCTCTTTAAAAGTATACCAACGGCAGCCTGGACTCCTAGGAAAATCAGATTTTGCTGGACAACCATTTCATTTTCCAGTCTGCCTCTGACATTTGGAGAAAGCTGCCAAAGCTCTCTGTGGGCCCTCAGATTCCCACTAATGACAGGTTAGAAACAGTCTTCTCTGTCTTTAACAATCAGGACAAGGCCGAGGATGAGAAGGCAATGAGAGGTAAGCAAAAGACCAGAGAACAGGCTCAGCTTATTGCAGTCGCTGTTGTAAGCACTCTGTCCCTTCGAGGTCACCTGAATCGTGGCTCCAAGCTTCAAGGGGCTTTCAACTGTGGGTCAGAGGGCCTCTGAGAGAGAGACTGCCAGAAACCCTGAGACAACCCTCGACCTCGCACCAGGGCCTTGCCCCGAGTGCCACTGACATGGTTATTGGGCTAGGGACTACACTGTCTCCCAAAGTAGGGGTGGGACAGTCCCTCAAGCCCTGCTTGCAGCAAGTGAAGAAGACTGAGGGTGCCTGAGGCCACATATGGCTCCACTGACTTCACATCTGAACATCAACCTAGAGGAGCTTCCGGTGACACGTGACAGAGCAGGTAAGATTATTAATTTCTTAATTAATAGTAGAGCCATTTATTCTATCCTAAACTGCCACTCTGGACCTACCTCCACTCTGACTTACCTAGTTTTGGGAGTTCACGGTAAAGCCAAAACTAGAACCTTCATTACTCCTCTCATTTGTAAGCTTGGAGACATTCTAGTGTCCCATCAATTTCTCATTGTTCCTGAATGTTCCACCATGCTTCTAGGGAGGGATCTTCTTCACTCTCTGGGGGCCACCTTAAGACTGGTAGACCCAGCTAGTGTTTACCCACTTGTTTGCCCTGAGGCTCCTACTAGATCGAGGCCTTTTGGCATCCCAGAGGAGATCCTTAAGCAAACCCAACTGTGTGGGATGAAGGTATCCTGGGTGAGCCTGCTGAGTAGCCCCTGTCTGCATGGAGGTTCTCACTAGATCTTGAAAATGCATTTTTTTGTATCCGTCTTCAGCCTGACTCTCAATACCTATTTGCTCTTGAATGGCAGAGACCTAAGGATAAGATTTCCTGCCCAGCTCACTTAGTGTTGCCCCAAGGCAGTCCCCATATCTTTGAGAATGTCTTAGCAGCAGACCTTGCTGACCTCCAACTTCCTCAGAGCATGATCTTGCAGTTTGTTAATTTGTGAACTAACTTATCCCTAGTATGAAAGTAAATTTTGTTTGTTGTAAGCAATGCTAACTACCAGCCCTAAAAATGCCTATAAGTTGTAAAAGGTTTGAAAAAGTGAATTTTGTTTGTAGTGATTACTGACTACAAGCCCTGAATGGATATGAAAAGTTTTTGAAGGTTTGAGAAAGCGAACTTTGCAGTCATTACTGACAACAAGCCCTGAATAGATATGGAAAGTTGTGGAAGGTTTGGTAAAGTATGTTTTGTTTGAAGTCACTGCTGACTACAAGCCCCAGATAGATATAAAAAGTTATAGAGAGTTTATGAAAATAAACTTTCTGTCATAGTCAATGTTGCTCTCTTAACCATCTGAGTACTCTGTGATGACCTTATCATCCTTTTATTTCAAAAGACAAGTCTTCTCACTCTTATAGGAAAACTGCTACAAAGGATTTGTTCTTTCATCTTGTAAAAGTGAGGTGCTAAAATAATTTAATATTTTACATAGAAAGTGTTTAGGAAGTATTACAATAATTAAAAGAGATTTTCTATCCTGTTAAGTTAAATTTATGTAAGTGAAATGTTATTCATATATTTAAAGATTGTTTAAAATTCCTAAAAACTTTACAATATTCTCCCTGCCCATGTTGTATTCTGATACTGATCTGTATGATGTTAGATGTTGTATTCTTAAAAAAAATTACAAATCATAAAAGCAACCACATTTCTCTAAAGCTTCCAAAATTTAAATTTTCTGTAGCACATTATCTAATTTAACCTGTCTAGTCAGTTTATTTAAACAACCCAATTCAGCTTTGTTTGACATGGAACCTAAAATAAGGAATAAACTCTTAATCAGAAAATAAAAATAGTTTCAAAATCTCTTAGGAGACTAGGGAAAAACATAGAACTATTAAATTTCCCCACTTGGGGAATTCTTGCTATTCTCTTTAGCAATAGGGGCTTCCAATTTAATAAGCCAAGCTCTTGTCTCGAGGCTTGCCCTTGCAAAACATATCTCTGTAATGGCAAAGCTAAAGCTACTTAAAATTAATTCCTAAGAGTCACCCCCAGAGAACCTCTTGTTGCTAAACTCTACTAATAAACTCACTACCTTCCCCTCTATGTTGGACATGACTTCCAGGGTGTAAGTCTCCCTAGCAATGTGAAACATGACTCCCAAAGATGATCTTGTCCCTTGCATCATAGGATTAGTTGACCAAGAAAGGGAAATAAAATTTCAGTGACTCAAATGGAGTCAAGAAGTCATTCTAGATGTTATTCTTATGCAAATTTCAGGCAGATATTGTAACTGCCACAATAGGCCAAATGACACAACCAACAGTGTTCCTAAAAACTCTGAAGAATACCCTGAACTCCTTCTTGCTCCTGCTTGTTCAGGCTGCATATACAATTTTTCACCCAGTTTGTTTCTTCCTAATTAGAAGCCTCTCACAGCAAACTTCTTGCCAGAGGCTATGCTCCTGTTCCCCATGCTCAGTCAGTCACCCTCAGTAGCATAGCCAGACTTCTGTGCTCCCACAAGTAGGGCCTGCAACCCATTGACAGCTTGAAGCAGCTACAGAAGACAAATCATCAGCCCAAATTCCCCTAAGATTATGGGAGCTAGAAATCTCTAAGGGGGAAATTGAGGCAGGGTTATAATTAGGTTGATGGCCTGCTGTTGAATAAAGGGCAAATTTCAGAGAGCAGTCAGGCTGCAAGGAGAAAGATAATCTCTGAGAAGAACAGCAATAAACAGCACCTGGAGGCCAACAGATCCCACCTGAGTGAGTGAGTCATCTAAGGTCAAGGATTACAAAGGAGGGAGAAGGGTAGAGCCAATTGACCACACCTGAATGAAACATCTATGGTCAAGCATCCACAAAGAAAGGAAAAGGAGAGGGTAGTAAAATAGTTAATAAAAATTACAAAAGGAGTAAACTCTATAAAAACAGATTGCCCCACAGTGCCAGGGCTCTTGCCCCTCACCTCTTTCTTTGCAAGAATGCCTGCATGTCCTTTCACATGTGCTCTTAATAAATTTTCTACATGCTTACTCAAAAAAAAAAAAAGGCAGAAATTGTCACAATAAAAAAGAAAGAAAACCTTGTATTGCCTACAAAAAAATAACAAGAGAATATATGAACAACTTTATGCCAACAAATTTGATAATTCAGATGAAATGGATAAATTCTTTGAAAAATACAATGTACTAAATTAACACAAGAAGAAACAGAAAAATATGAATATCGCCATATCTATTGAAGAAATTGAATTTGTTATCAAAACATTGATACAAAGTAAACTTCAAGGCCAAATTTGTTCATTGGTGAAATCTTCCAAAGATTCAAGGATGAAATAAAACTAATTTTACACAAAATATTTCAGGAAATAGAGGAAGAGTGGACATTTCCAACATCATTTTATGAGGCCATTATAAACCTAATATCAAAATATGACCAAAACATTACAAAAAAGCATATATAGACCTATATCCCTCATGAACATAGATATAAAAATCATCAACAAAATCAAAGCAAGCAATATGAAAAGGATAATATCTAAGGAAGAAACAGGAGTTATTCCAGGAATTCAAGGTTGTTTTAAAATTCAAACATCAATCATTAAAAAAAAAAAAAAATCAATCACTGTAGTTTACCATATGAAGAGAAAATGGGAGAAAACTCATGATCATGTCAATAGATGCAGAAAAATCATTTGACAGAACTCAAAACTCACTCATGATAAAAGAAATTCAGCCAAATAGAAATAGAAGGGAGCTCTTTTTACTTTTTCAATAAAATAATGGTCATCTGCATAAAATCTAAAGCTAATATTATGTTCAATGTTGAAAGATTGAATGCTTTCCCACTTAGACCAGTAACAAGACGTGGATGGCAACTCATCACGTCTACATTGATACAACAATCCAAGGCAAGAACAAGAAATAAAAGACATGCAGTTTAGAAAGGAAGACATGAAATTATGCAGATGGCATAATTATTTACAAAGAAAATCCTAAGGGATCTACAAAAGAACTACTACTATTTATGAGTTTAGCAAGATTTCAGGACAGAAGGCCAAGTTTCAAAAATCAATTGTATTTCTATATAGTAGATGCAAACAATTGGAAAATAAAATTTTTTAAATCCATTTACAATAGGTTTTAAAAACCCACTAAGGTAAAAAAAAGTAAAAATAAAAATAAAATCTAAAAAAAAGACAAAAATAAAACAAACTACAAAATAAATTTAATAAAAGTTGTGTAAGACTGCTACACTGCAAACTACAAAATGTTGTTGATAAAAATAAATTAAAGAAGACCTGAAGGAATGGATATATACATTCTCTTAATGCAAAGATTCATATAGTTATGATATCGATTCTCCTGCAATTATTCTATAGATTTTTAAACAATTCCAATAAAAATATTCCCGTAGGATTTTTCTGTAGAAACTGACAAGCTGATTCTAAAATTTATGTGAAAATGCAAAGGCTCTGGAAAACTCAAAGCAATTTTAAAAAACGAAGAATTTGCAAGACAAAATATTTGCCTTCCTTTGCCAAATACTACAACTTTGCCAAATACCACACACTAGTTGGATTAAAAACAGGAATTAATTGTCTCATGCTTGTGGGATCATCAAAGAGCTGGCTTGCTATAATCCTTAGGGTTTGGTGACTTGTATCTCTGTATCCTGTCACATGGTGATACCTCTCTCCTCCTGTCTGCTCTTCTGGTTTCCACTGACTTCCAGCTATTTCCTGTTTGGCTTTCTTCTTTCTTCTCTTTAAAAGGCCTCCAGTAGTGTTGGGCTTCCTCCCTGGATTGTTGGTGATGTTCTCACAAACATTGAGGAATGGCAGTTCGGTGTGCCAAGCCCTCTATCTTGGGACTTGCCCTTACGAAGCTCGTTTCTGCAAAGAAGAGGCTAAACCTGCTTATAATTGTGCCTAAGAGTCTCCCCCTGAGTACCTCTGTGTTGCCCAAATGTGGCCCTCTCTCTCTAGCTAACCCAACTTGGCAGGTGAACTCACTGCCCTACCCCCTAGATGGGACCTGACTCCCAGGGGTGTAAATCTCCCTGGCAATGCAGGATATGACTCCCAGGGATGAAAATGGACCTGACATCGTGGAATTGAGAACATCTTCTTGACCAAAAGGGGGATGCGAAATGAAACGAAATAAAGTTTCAGTGGTTGAGAGATCCCAAATGGAGATGAGAGGTCACTCTGGTGGGCATCCTTACACACTACATAGATAACCCATTTCAGGTTTTAATGCATTGGAATAGCTAGAAGTAAATACCTGAATCTATCAAACTGCAACCCAGTAGCCTTGACTCTTGAAGATGATTGTGTCACAATGTAGCTTACAAAGGGTGACAGTGTGATTGTGAAAGCCTTGTTGATCACACTCCCTTTATCCAATGTATGGATGGATGAGTAGAAAAATGAGGACAAAAACTAAATGAAAAGTAGAGTTGGGGAGGGATGATTTGAGTGTTAATTTTTATTCTTATTTTTACTTTTTCTGGTATAAGGAACATGTTCAAAAAATAGATTGCGGTGACAAATGTACAACTTTATGATGGTATTATGAACGTTGATTGTACACCATGGATCATTGTATGATATGTGAATATATCTCAATAAAACTGAATTTTTAAAAAAGGCCTCCAGGAATATGGATTAAAACTGACCCTGGGGAGGAGCTAAGATGGCGGCATAGAGAGGAGTGGAAGACTGTTAGTCCCCCCCAGCACAATTCATAAATGACCAAAAAACTAGTAAATAACCTGGAATAACTGCGGGGAGACAAACATGACTGTCCACTCATCATCCACCAACCTGAATTGGGATGAATGCCTGAGATCATAGCATAAAATCTGTAAGTAAAACTGCGGACCCCCGCTGAGAGCTGGGAGCCCCTCCCTCACGGAAGCCTTGCGGTGCTAGAGAGCAGCACTCTCTCAGCCCAGCTCCAACTGGGGTTTTAATGTTAACTGCTCAATACAGACAGCAAATCCTCAACAAGCAGACAGAGGCTTTTGGTGACGACTGACCTTGGGAGAGTCAGGGGACTTATCTGTCTCAGGACAGGGAGCCCAGAGGATCAGGTGCTATCTCTGGCTGACAGGTGAACCTGGGAGCTTTTCTGTCCCTTTCTCTCTCTGTGAAGAAAACCTCAGCAGTTTTCAGCCTACAGCGCTTTGCAGTAAAGACAGCCTCAGCCATTTAAAAATCAAAACACTTTGATCAGCAGAGTCAGAGAAACAAAGAACTTACTGATATGCAGTGACCTCTCTGGAGGGGGCATAGCTTCCCAAGAGGAAAGGGAGGGGCCCAGCTCTACTGCCCGCCTTACCAGAACCAGACCCCAAAGCCTGGGGGAGGACAGCCACAGGCCACACCCTCTTACACCAGCTGGTGACAGGCTGACAGGTGCACCTGCCAGGCAGAAAAGCGCAGGTGTGTCAGTCCTCTAAGAAAAACCATCAGGGAAACCAGATACTGAATATTTCCTCCTTCTGTGACCTGAGCCTGTTTTCGTTTGGAAAAACCTGATTGGGGTGGCCTAGGTCAGATGCCTAGACAACAGAAAACTACAACCTACACTAAGAAAAACGAACCTATGGCCCAGTCAAAGGAACAAACGTACACTTCAACTGAGATACAGGAATTTGTATCTCAGTTTTATTAGCATTTGTATTAATGCTGAATCAATTCAAAAAGTTTAGAGAATATTTCACAAAAGAGATAAAGGCTGTAAAAACACTGGGCATACATAAGGCAGAAATCGAAATTTCAAAAAAACAACTAGTAGAATCTATGGAAATGAAAGGCACAACACAAGAGATGAAAGACTTAATGGAAACATACAATAGCAGATCTCAAGAGGCAGAAGAAAACACTCAATAACTGGAGAACAAAACGCCTGAAAGCCTACATGCAAAGGAGCAGATGGAGAAAAGAATGAAAAAATATGAGCAACGTCTCCGGGAACTTAAGGATGAAACAAAGTACAAGAATGCACGTATCATTGGTGTCCCAGAAGGAGAAGAGAAGGGAGAAGGGGCAGAGGCAATAATAGAGGAAATATAATCAATGAAAATTTCCCATCTCTTATGAAAGACATAAAATTACAGATCCAAGAAGCAAAGCATACTCCAAACAGAATAGATCTGAATAGGCCTACGCCAAGATACTTAATAATCAGATTATCAAATGTCAAAGACAAAGAGAGAATCCTGAAAGCAGCAAGAGAACAGCAATCCATCACATACAAAGGAAGCTTAATAAGACTATGTGTGGATCTCTCAGCAGAAACCATGGAGGCAAGAAGGAAGTGGGGTGATATATTTAAGATACTGAAAGAGAAAAACCTCCAACCAAGAATCCTATATCCAGCAAAGCTGTCCTTCAGATATGAGGGAGAGCTCAAAATATTTTCCGACAAACAGACAATGAGAGACTTTGTGAACAAGACACCCACCCTACAGGAAATACTAAAAGGAGCACTACAGAATGATAGGAGAAGACAGGAGTGTGTGGTTTGGAACACAATTTTGGGAGATGGTAGCACAGCAATGTAAGTACACTGAACAAAGACAACTATGAATACGGTTGAGAGAGGAAGGTTGGGAGCATGTGAAATCTGCCACATCAACAGGGTGTTCCATGTAGTCCAGTTAGAAGGAGGTATGATCTGGGGAAGGCTGCTAGCACCCAAAGATGGGAGCAGAAGAAAGGAGGAAAGATAAAGAATGGGACTGTGTAACTTGGTGAAATCTAGAGTGTTCAACAATTGTGATAAAGTGTACAAATATGTTCTTTTACGAGGGAGAACAAGGAAATGTCAACCTTGCAAGGTGTTAAAAATAGGGAGGCATTGGGGAAGGGATGCAATCAACATGAACTAGAGACTGTAACTAACAGAATCATTGTATTATGCTTCCTTTAATGTAACAAAGGTGATATACCAAGGTAAATGCACATAAGAGGGGGGGATAGGGGAGGCATGTTAGACACTTGACATTGGCAGTGTTGTCTGACTCTACTTTGATTTAAGGTTACTTTTCCTTTTGCTACTTCCTAGCTGTCATTTTTTTTCATCTTTCTTTTGCCTCTCTACCTTCTTTGACTCTCCTTCCTGCCTTGTGGAAGAAATGTAGATGCCCTTATATAGATAGTGGTGAAGGTGGTGAACACATAAATATGTGACCATACAGAGAACCATTGTTTACTTAGGATGGAATGTATGGTGTGTGAACAAAACCATCTTAAAAAAAAAAATGGGTTGATGACAAAACCTCAAGGGCAATATACTGAGTGAAATAAGCCAGACACATAAGGACAAATATTGCAGGGTCTCACTGATAAGAACTAATTATAATATGTAAACTCATAGACATGAAATGTAAGGTACCAAAATATAGGATGAGGCTCAAGAATGGGGAGCAGTTGCTTAGTATGAGCAGAATGTTTAACTAGGATGAACTTAAATGTTTGGAAATGAACAGAGGTGCCGGTAGCAAGATGTGAGAATAACTACCAGTGCCAAATGGTGCGTGAATGAGGTGGAAACGGGAAGCTCAGAGTCATATGTGTCACCAGAAGGAAAGTTGGAGGTCAAAAGTTGGGAATGTATAAAACTGAATCCTATGGTGGACAATGTCCATGATTAACTGTACAAATATTAGAAAACTCTTCCATGAACCAGAACAAATATATGACAATACAACTAGAAGTTAATAATAGAGGGGCATATAGGGAAGAAATATATACCTATTGCAAACTGTATACTACAATTAGTAGTATTTCAGCATTCTTTCATAAACAGTAACAAATGTACTATACCAACACTACAAGTGAACAATTGAGGGAGTTGATTAGGGATATGGGAGGATTCGAGTTTGCTTTTCTTTCTTTTTTTTTTTTCTTTTTTCATCTTTCACTTTATTTCTTGTCTGGAGTAATGAAAAGTTTCTAAAAATTGAACAAAAATTAAGTGCGATGATGGATGCACAGCTGTATGAGGGTACCAGGGGCAACTGATTGTACACTTTGGATCTTTGGGTAATTTTATGGTATCTGAACAATCCCAATAAAAATTAAAAAGAAAAAAAAATGTAATTACTTGATTATATGTCATTACATTAGGTATTTAACTCATGATAGGTAATATGCTCATATCCAAAGGGAATGATGCCCTTAGCATGGTATTAAAGGCACAAGAGTAGAATAGTAGGCCCTGCCCAGACCAAGATGGCAGAGTAAGATGCATCAGGGCTCTATCCCTCCCCCACCCCCCAAAGATTTGAACAAACAGCAAGAACTGGCAAAAGCATCTTTCTCAAAGTTCCATGTTCGGGCCCAGACCAAGTTCATGCAGAGTATGGATTGGTGCTGCCATGGGACCGAAAAACACGCCAGGCACAGAGGTAGACATAGATTTATTGGGACTCAGGAACAGGAGAAGTTCTATGGTGACAGCTGATTCAGAGGTTTAGCACTCCATGAGGAACAGGGGGCAATCTATGATTTTAGAACAAAGATATTCCATATAGTATGAGGATATTGGGTCTCTAGTATAATTACTAAAGGGCCTAAGACCTGGTGTTTTACTAAGATTAGTGTTTAAGACTAAGATACCATCAATGCCACCTTTACATCCATGGTTACATTCTTCCCCTTCCAGGGAGACGGTTTACTTTCTTGACCTTTGTCCTTGGCAAAGCAGGTTTGTTATGGGCCATTTAGGAGGGGGCCCAGGCCCTGTGGTGTCACAATCCACTCCCTGCCCCCCTCCCATAACAGTCTGCGTCGACCATGGGACAGGCATTGTATCCATATACCACAGCATTATAAGAGACAATAGAATAGTAATAATCCAACACATAGGGCAGATAATCCTATAAAGAAGTGCCACCAAGGCTGAGTAAGAGAATTAAAACAAGTAGAAAGGGGCTCAGTAGATAATTGATCAATACTGTGTATGTGCTTTTGCATATGATTTAAAGTTTGTGAAATATGTGAGTGATCAGGAATGTATACACAACATTGTATGTTTATAAAGGCACAGGTTCCACCTTGTGCTACAGTTAAAATGTCTAAAGCCATTTTGTTTTGTAAGACTACTTTCCATAATTGGGTGGTTTTGTCATTTAACAATGATATTGCTAATTTAGATTCATTAAGTGTGTGAGCTGTGTGGTTAGCTAAGGCTGTAATATGATTTTCAGTAATCATCGCAGCTACCCCTGAGGCAAGAATAACTAAAGGATAAAACCACCATGGGGTACACTTCACTCAATATCTAGATTTAACTGTTTCCCAATTGCTAGGAGTATGTTTTAAAGAATCATATAATGTGGCAGGGACATACAGCTGCCCCCATGTATAGCATCCTGTCCAATTGTAAGGTAAATAGGGCCATCTATATTGCCCACAGATCCATAGCCACCCCATGGGGGAGACATATGCTCCGTGTCTGTTGGAGACACTTTTCCATTGGAAAGACTATCGTTTTCTAGCTTAATGGTAAAATTACACACTTCTGAGAGTAACTACCCCCATCTCAGTTCCCATTAAGATGATCCATGCAGACAGGGGCAATATGGTCTAAGGTTACTGCTTCCACTGTTAGCCATACTATTCCATCATGTACAGCATACGTTAATATAGGCCAGGCTTATTTACTTCTTCCCCAACAAGGGAAAATGTACAAGCCTGAGTCTCATCATAGGGTGGTAATTGGATTTCAGACTTAAAAGACAAAGTCTCATTCCAGATTTGTCAGTGTGTTGAAATCTGCCACATCAACAGGGTGTTCCACGTAGTCCAGTTAGAAGGAGGTATGATCTAGGGAAGGCTGCTAGCACCCAAAGATGGCAAATCCATGCAAACCCAACATTGGGTCCAATTATGGGCATGAGTTACCATTGAAGCCCACTGTAGGAAGGTGTTTGCTAGGGCTCTGTGGGCAAAAAGAAAGGTGTTTATGCGGACCAGACACTGGTCCTAAAATTTCGATCATCTTAGAAACTAATGGTCTTTCTAGGACTGCTAGGATATTGGAGACCTTTTGTGATGGTTTGAATCTGATATGTGCCCCAGCAACTGTGTGCTATATATAATTCTCTATTACAAGTGAAAGGTCTGACACAGAAATGTCCTGTCACGTTGAGGACCACACTCCCTATACAGGGATGGATTACAGACATGGCCAATAAGCCACACTCTGGCAGTGCACAATCAAGAACCTTAACAAAGTGGAAAACTTATTTGTTGCCATGCAGGGTTTTCATTACCAGCCTTAGTGCTAATTCCTTATAGCTTGTTATGATGATTGCCCATCCCCAGCTGTCAAGATGGGATGTTGTTTCTGACAGTTCTTTTAATTCTGAAAGAGAATCACTGGTTAAAATAATGTCATCAATATAATGAAATAAAGTCATAAATTTGGGTTTCTCTCAATTGGCCAAGTCTTTTGCCACTAGGCTGTGCAAATAGTTGGGCCATGTAAACAGCTTTGTGGGAGCATGGTGAAAGTTCTTTGTTGTCCTTCCCAGGTGACGGCGAAAGCAGGTTAACTTGGTTTTCTAAGGGAATACTGAAGAAAGCATTAGCTAAATCTAAAACATAATGATAATGGCATAAATGAGTGCTAATTTCTTATAGCAAAGACACAATGTTTGGAACTGCTGCATACAAAGGTGGCGTTACTTTATTTAATTCATGGTAATCCACTGTCATGTGCCAGGTTCCATCAGGTTTCTTTACTGGCCACACTGGGCTATTAAAGGGGCTATGGGTTAGTATTAATATGTAGAAATCTCTTGATGTCCCCTTTGGAGCTTATATTGCTAGTGGCTACAATCCTCCGAGGTTGCGATACTTTTACAGGGGACCATTTCACCTGCCCCTTTAAGACTGCTTTCACTACTCTACACTGGAGGCAGAATTCTCCTGTGGTACTTTGTAATGTGGAATTTCAGAGATCAATTCCTAACATATATTTGGGTATAAAAGAAATATATACAGTGCATTCCTGGGGGGGGGGGGGGCAAGCTCCCAATATGTGAGATCAAATTATGCCATTTGGCTCTGTTTGTCTTTTCCCCATAGCCGTCTATGCCAGCATGGGTCCATTAAATTGAGCTGTATTTCCATAAATTAGAGTACATTCAGCCCCAGTATCTATTAGTGCTAACACTCTCTGTTAGTAGGGACCAATAAATAGTTAATTCTACATGTGGCCTCCAATCCCTGGGGTCCCTGGTTATTGCTTGAACCCTGAGTCTTGACCCCTCCCCTATGGGAGGGGAAAGGGAGCTTGCCAAATCTTCTCCAGGGTTGCAGGGGTTCTTGTGTTTTAAAAGGGGGCTTCTTAGTTGGTTTATCTTCCCCTTCAGGTGTTCAGGGATTTATTTTAGTAAGTTTTTTTTTGTCTTTGGGTAATTTGTTCCACAATTTAAGACACTGCCGGTTTCTATATTTATGTCCCCCAGAAAAAGCCATATTCTTTTCTCTTGTGGGGGCAGGTGTATTAGCGTGGATTGGGTTGGAACCTATTGTTTCAGTGTCCATGGAGATGTGACCCACCCAACTATAGGTGATAACTCTGATTGGATGGTTTCCATGGAGGTGTGGCTCCACCCATTCAGCGTGGGCCTTGTTTAGCTTACTGGAGCACTATATAAGCTCAGACAGAAGGAGCTCATAGCTAGCTGGAGCTGAGACAGACATTTTGAAGATGGCCATTGGAAGCTGATGCAGACATTCTGGGGAACACCATTTTGAAACGCAACCTAGGAGCAGGCAGACACCAGCCACATGCCTTCCCAGCTAACAGAGGTTTTCTGGATGCCAATGACCTTTCTCCAGTGGAGGTACCCTTTGTTGATGGACACTTCATGGCCTTAAGACTGTAACTGTGTAACCAAATAACCCCCCATTTATAAAAGCCAATCCATTTCTGGTGTTTTGCATTCCAGCAGCATTAGCAAACTAGAACAGACACCATTTGGTTGTTTATCTATGGTTTCTAGTTCTGTCCCCGTGGCTGTTATAACAGCCCATGTTTACTTACATGAGACACTATTAGGGCTGTCATGTTCTTGGGAAGTTTTTCCCATGGCCCTCTCCCCTCTTTTCTGGAGCCACTGAGATTCCCCAAGATCTGCTGTGACTTGAGCACTCCTCAAAACAAGTTGTCCCACTAGATGACTTCAAATGGACATGGCAGGGGTCCACAGAAATGATTAGGAGCAGTGTGCAGGATGGTGTATTTCATTCCACTATAAAGGTTTCATTTTGGGGGACTGCAAAATTCTCAGAATATATTGCATGTTTCCTCCCAAGACCCCTCAAAACATCTTGCAGTTCTTCCATAGATTGCCAATGGGGAGTGGTATATGGGATGTCTCCCTCATTGGGCCAGGCAGCCTTGCATGCAGCTATTAGCCAGGCTAACAAAGATACCATTTCTGCATGATTTAGGGTAGCTTGCAGGCACTAATCTAGGGATGGGTGTGTTGTGATAAATGCTAGCTTACTCTTTACCATCCCAGTTAATATTACACCCTTGACTTCTGTGTCCCATAATTGTAAAAGCCAATCAGGTAATGACTCCATGGCTTTTATGCCTATAATGCTGCCCAAGGCCAGCTAATTCAGCAGCAGTATAATCTCTTGTGCTAATGTGAAGTTTCTGCTCAGGAGGTTGTAAAGTCTGAGGTCTCACCCCATGAGGTTGCTCCTGTGTGTTTTTATTTTTTGCTGTAGCCCTGGGCATATTTGCCAGGGTGGCCTCTCTTTCTCTACTTCCCATACTTCTTCCTTTTCCTCTTCTTCATCCTTAGATGAAGAATCTATGGGATCCCAAGCTTTTGGGTCCCACCCTGGATTAGTTAGTATTCTTTGGACTTGCACTTGGGGTAATTTTTGACCACCAGCTTGAGCATATCTACAAGCTAAAGTTTCTAATTGATCATCCACATGACACAAGCACTTGGTTAAGGCATCTTTCTGTCTGCTTGAGTGAGCCATGTGTCTCTCTCTAGTGTAGATGGCAGCTGTTGTTTTTGCTGCCTGTTCTGCTTCTGTGAACATATGTAGAGCTCCTAAACAGGGCCAGGCTGCAGCTGCCACTGTTTGGCATTCTTTCTTTTTGCTAAGATTTAGTTGTCCTACTATCTGTTGCAAAACAGTTAGCAACCCCACCAGAGTTTTCAGGGAGTTCCCATATTCTCATGGAGGTCCTCATCTGTCCAGGAGGGCAGCACCCCCACCCCACATTGAGGATGAAGGCCAACCTGGGGTTTTCCCCGCTGAGTGTTCCTTCCCCAGACCCATGCCTACTGTTCCCAGCAGTGTCTTGGTCTCCTGGCTGGCTTGCCAATAGTTCATGCCCAGACTGGCTTCCTGCAGAAAATGGGCTGGTGTTACCATGAGACCGAAAATCACACCAGACACAGAACTAGACATAGATTTATTTGGACTTACAAACTGGAGAAATTCTCTAGTTGTGGCCAATCCAAAGGTTTATTCTGTGAGAAACAAGGGGCACAATGGGCAACATATGAGTTTAAAACAAAGACATTCCATATAGTATGAGGACATTGGGTCTCTAGTGTAATCATTAAAGGGACCTATGACCTGATGTTTTACTAAGATTAAGATTATTTTATCATTGATAAGATACAATCAATGCCATTTTTACATCAATTGTTTACATTCTTCCCCCTTTGGGGAGATTGTTTACTTTTATGACCTTTGTCCTTGGCTAAAGCAGGTTTGTTATGGGTCATTTATGAGGGGCCTAGGCCCTGGCCCACCACACTCCAGAAAACACTTAGAGGACTGCAGAAATAGGATGAGTGCCAAATCAGAAAAAGGTATAATTGAAAGCAGTGGGATCTCCTGAGGCCCTGACTGGCCCTCTCCCACCCCACACCAGCCTGGCAAGGAGCTGATCAGTATCCCCAGTGTGGCCCCCTGGTACTGGCAGGAGCAGAGTAAACCTTGTGCACTTACAGGAAGCATGCATGTCTTGCCAATCTGCCTGGTGGTGGCCTGAGAGACCTGCCATCCCAAACTTGCCCTGCATGTAGAAGGCTTGCCTAGCACTCCTGTAGAATATTTGGGAGAGCAGTCAAGTCATGCTGCTTGGGGAAAGAGATTGCTAACTGTAGAAAATTCAGTGTAGACAGAGCCTAGGACCACGAGGAAACTGTTTCCTAGAGAGGAGATGATATTTGTACCCATATAAACAGAAATGCCTAGGTCCACATGTGCATGCCCTAGACAGCACTCAGACACAGAAAGCATCAAGGAGGAACTGATGCTTTGGTCTGCAGCTATTCTGTAAGTACATTGCATAGATAAACCCTAAAGGGGAGCATTTTCACAGACCTCTCTGCAAAGATTAGGAAAAGTATTTTTTTTCTTTTCTTTATTGGAAGTTGTTTTTTAATGCCCTTTTATTGAAATATATTCACATACCATACAATCATCCAAAGTGTACAGTTATTCACAGTATCGTCATATAGTTGTGCATGTATCACCGTAATCAATTTTTGAACATTTTCATTACTCTAAAAATAAAAATAAAAATAAGAATAAAAATAAAAGTAAAAAAGAAAACCTAAAACATCCCATACTTTCCTCCCCCACCCCCACCATTATTCACTTACTTTTTGTCCCAATTTCCCTAATCGTTTTTCCAATACACTGATAAAGGGAGTGTGAGCCAAAAGGCTTTCACAATCACATGTTCACACCATAAAAGATATAAAATTATATGATTGTCTTCAAGAAGCAAGGATACTGGATTGCAGTTCTACAGTTTCAAATATTTCCTTCTAGCTATTCTAGTAAACGAAAAACTAAAAAGGGATATTTATGTAATACATAAGAGTTACCTCCAGAATGACCTTTCAACTCCATTTGAAACCTCTCAGCTACTGAAACTTTATTTTGTTTCATTTCTCTTCTACCTTTTGGTCCAGAAGGCTTTCTCAATCCCATGAAGCCTGGCCCAGCCTCATCCCAGGAGTCACATCCCACAGTGCCAGGAAGATTTACACCCCTGAGAGTCATGTCCCACATAGGGGGAAGGGCACTGAGTTTAGCTGACAAGATGACGCAGAGAGAGGCCACACCTGAGTAACAAACTAGGTTCTCTGGGGGTGATTCTTAGGTACAATTATTAAGTAGGCTTAGCCTCTCCTTTGTAGTAACAAGCTTCATAAGGGCAAGCCCCAAGATTGAGGGCTCAGCCTACTAAACTGGTAGTACCCAATGCTTGCAAAAATATCACGATTTCCACAGCTGGGGAAGTTTAATATGTCCCCATTTTCCCCCAGTCCTTCAAGGAGTCTTTGCAAGTACTTTTTATTCTCTGCCCAAATTACTCTGGGTTGTAGCAAGGTTTCACACTAACCTGTTCAAACCAACCAGATCTCACTTCCTAGTCAAGGTTCTATGTAATTCTGGTATTTGAATAAACTGACCATACAAGTTAAATTAGATCATGTTCTACAGAAAATATAGATTTTCCACCAAGTAAACATCTCTTCCTCTGGTCCCACACAGAAGCCAAAGTTTTTTTGTTTTTTTGTTTTTTTTTGTTTTTTGAAAGTCAGAATTAAATTTCATTTCACATTAATAGAAACTGTCTTTTTCCTATCCTGCCCAGCAGGCAGCACTTGTCAGCCCACAGTTCCTCACTGGTGTAAAGAGGTATGGTGCCTTTATTCTCAGTGGACCCTGTCCCAGCCAGGGGCTGAGGGTGTCAGAAGTCAAGCTTAAGTTGTTTCTCCCCCTCCCCCACCCAGGCTCTGGGGTCTGAATTCTCTGAGGGAGGGCTATCTCTTGAGCTGGGCCCTGCCACCCCTTTTCTTAGGGAAGATATGCCCTTTAGGGAATTATCTCCTACACTTGACTTCTTCCTTTGTCTCTGTGCATCTCAACTCCACCCTTGCCTGGGTCAATGCTGATAATTGAAAATGCCTGAGGCTTTCTCTACTGAGTTACTTAGAATGAGAGAAAAAAAAGAAAACAGGAAACAAATGCCCTTTTCAGAGCTAGTCCCCAGCCCCCAATTTTCACCAGTTGTGTGGAGTTTGTACCCAGTCCTATGTGCCCCTTTTCTTGGGATGTAGCCATTTTTCAGTATTCTACACTCAGCCATCTCCAAAAGCCTGTTTTTTTTTATTTATTATTATTTTTTCCATCAGTCCTGACTCCTCTCTGCCAGGAGAGACGTCAGTGTTCCTTTCCTGCTTGCTCTGTATTTATCTGTGCTCATAGATTGTATTCAGTAGTCCAAATTTGTTAATTAAAACCTCAGTTGGAACTTGGTTGAGTTACTTACCCTGGCTCCTAGTAGACTGCTTCTTATTTCCACATGGAAGTGTTCCATCTCAACCTGCCATGCCAGTGGGTGAGGGGTGCCAGCCTCACAGTTTGGGGAGCTTTAATTATAGTTCTATGCTGCAATCCCAGCCATTCCACCCATTCCAGATGGGTGTTTGATGTGTGCCCAGTCAGATTTCCCCCAACAGTTGTTCCAGACTTTCTACTAGTTGTTCCTGGCTATTACCTGAATTCCACACCTCCCTATGCCACCATCTTGCCCCTGCCTCCTGTTTTCTTTTTTTCTTTTTTTTTTCTGACTTTTTTTTTTCTGGTAGCTCCTTAAATTTGTTGAAAGCTTTGTCATAGCACTAGCTGGTTACAAGCTTAAGGAACAGATGTCACAAATCTAAACTGTGATGATAACATGTTAAAATATCAAAATATCCAGATTTCAACAAAAGGTTACAAAACATATAAGGAAGTAGGAGTCAAGGTGCAAGAAAAGGAGAAGATGAAAACATTAGAAACCATGAAGGATGAGGATCAGACCTGGGGCAAAGATTTTTAAAAAACAGTCCCAAATATGCACAAAGATCTAAAGGAAAACATGGACAAAGAACTGAAGGAAATCAGGAAAATGATAGGTGAACACAAAGAGAATATCAGTAGACAGTTGGAAATTATGAAGAGGAACCAAACAGAACTGCAGACCATAGTTACAGTAATTAAAAATTCCCTAGAGTGTTCAACAGCAGATTGGAGCTGGCAAAAGAAATAATCAGTGAACTTGAAGGTAAGACAGTTGAAATCATCTTGTTTGAGGAGCAGAGGAAGAAAGAATGAAGAAAAGTAAGTGGAGAGAGGAACCTATTGCACACCATCAAGTGTTCTGGTTTCAATGGCTGTCTCCAAAATGTCTCTGGGCATTTTCTCTCTAAGCTTCTCTAAGCATTTGGGTCTGTGTCAACTCTGGCTCTCTTAAGGACTCCAGTTAAACTAATTAATACCCACACTGAATGGGAGGAGGGTTACATCTCCATAGAAATAATCTAATCAAAAGGTCCCACCCACAATTGGGTGGGTCACATCTCCATGGAAACAATCTAATCAAAAGATCCTACCCACAATAAGTCTGCCCCCACAAGATTAGATTAAAAGAACATACTCTTTTATGGGGTACATAACAGATTCAAACCTGAACATTCCACCCTCTGGTCCCCAAAAGACATGTGCTTTTCATATGCAAAATACATTCTTTCCATCACACTATCATAAAAGCTTAAATAACTTCAGTAACAATAGATAAGTACAAAGTCTTATCAAAATCAGTTACAGGTGTAGTTTGTCCTAAGACAAAATTCCCCTTCAGCTGTGGACCTGTGAAACTGAACATGTTCTCTGCTTCCAATATACAAAGGAGGGGCTTTAATAGGATAAACATTTCCATTGCCATAGGGAGAAATTGAAAGGTAAATAGGGGTCAGTGGTCCCAAACAGTTCCTAAAACCCACAAGGCAAACTCCGTTAGATTTCAAAGCCTGAGAGTCACTTATCAAATGATGTTTCATCCTCAGAGCTTGAGAGAGTGTCAGTCTCACCTTTTCCAAAGGCTTACACAGAAGTCTTGCTTTCTCCAAATGTTGGGGCGATTGCTCCAACATATCCAAGTATTAGGGAAACCACCTTGTTCTCAGCCCCACCCTCCTCAAGCATCTGGGTGGCACCCAGACTCTCTACCACCTCTGGGACACACACTTAACCACTTCAAAACAGTAGGGTGGTGGCCAGGCTCTCCCCAATGCCTGGGGAATGTACTCCATCCTCTTTGAACTCACTCTCTCCACATTCATGGGTGAGTCCACTCTCCTAGCCCAAAGTTTCTTGACTACAGACTTCAGCTTCTGTGGTTTTTCTTTTGAAAAAAGTTTTCCTTCAATCTGTCCCTTTTCTGTCCTTTTAGTCCAGACTGGCAGTGGTTCCATTTATACAGATCTCACAAAAAAATTTGTTGGCTTGGCATGCAGCATACAGGGGTCAAAACCATCAGATATTAGGACTTTCCACAAATCCTTTATGGATTACTCCATCTCCAATCCTGGCTTGTACTGAAATGACTGGCTGGTTACAGGTTTCATTAAATCCTAAGGTGGGGCACTATCATCTGGGGCTCACTTTCTGGAAACTTAGAATTTTCCAGACCACCAATTTCTGGTTTCTTTGTACCCAAGAGTTTAGTTCTCAGCTTATTCCTTTCCTCTCCCATTCTATTATAAGCTGCAAGGAGAAGCCAGGCTGCATTTTCCACATTTAGATGGAGCTCTCTTAAGCTAAGAATCCCAGCTTGTCGTTTTCAAATTCTGCCTTCCATTCGACACCAGGACTCAATTTTGCCAAATTCACTGCCAGTTTAAAACAAGAATCACCTTTCTTCCAGTTTGCAATGACACATTCATCATTTCTGTCTAAGACCTCATCAGAAGTATCTTTAGAGTCGATAGTTCTACCAACATCTCTTCAGAGTCATCTAGGCCTTTTCTATCAAGCTCCCCACAATTCTTCTGGAATCTTCCCTCTATCCATTTAAAAAGCCATTGCAACATGTTTGGTATTTGCAAATTCAGCAGCACCCTACTTCTCCGGTATCAAAATCTGTTATGGTTTGCTAAAGCTGCCAATGTGCAATATAACAGAAATAGATTGCCTTTAAAGGGGGGATTTATCTGTTCACAAATTTACAGTCCTAAGGTTATGAAAGTGTCTAAACTAAGGCATCAACAAGAGGATGCCTTCTTTGAGGAAAAGGCTGATGGCATCCAGAATGCCTCTGTCACCTGGGAAGGCATGTGGCTAGAGTGCTGGCCCTTTTTTCCTGGGTTGTATTGCTTTCAGCTTCTGATTCCAGTGACTTTCTCCTTAAGCATCTGTGGGTTCTCACTTAGATTTTCTGGGGCAAACTCTGGGCTTCAGCTCCTAGCTTAGCATCTCCAAACATATGGGTCTATGTTGACTTTTGACATTTTTTCCCTAAGCCTCTCTGCCTTTTATCCTCTCATAGAGGATGCCAGTGAACTAATTAAGACCCACCTTGAATGGGCAGGATCACATCTCCATGGAAATAATCTAATCAAAAAGTCATACCCACAATAGGTCTGTCCCCACAAGATTGGATTAAAAGAATATAGCTTTTTCTGGGGTACATAATAGATTTAAATCAGCACAAGGGGCATAAGGAATATTTGAGGAAATAATGGCTGAATATTTCCCAACTGTTATAAAAGATATAAACATGAATATCCAGGAAATGCATCAAACTCCAGCAGAGTAAATCCAAATAAACATACTCCAAGATATTAATAATCAGACTGTCAAATGCCAAAGACAGACAATTCTGAAAGCAGCAAGAGAAAAGTGACTCATGTACGAGGGATATGAAAAAAGATTAAATACCAATTTCTCTTCAGAAACCAAGAAGGCAGTGGTACAAAATATTCAGCATAGTTAAAGAGAAAAATTGCCAGCCAAGAATTATTTATCTGGAAAAGCTGTCCTTCAAAAATGAGGGAGAGTTTAAAATATTCACATATAAACAGAAGCTGAAAGAGTTCATTAATAAGAGACCTGCCCTACAAGAAATACTAAAGGGAGTTTTTCAGGCTAAAAAGAAAAGACAGGAGAGAGGCTTGGAAGAGAGTGTAGAAATGAAAATTATTAATAAGGGTAACTAAAAAAAGATAGAAATAAAATATGACAAATAACAGCCAAAGGATAAAATGTCAAAATACATACTGCCTTTGTAGTAGTAATATTGAATGTTAATTCATGAAGCTCCCCAATCAAAAGAAACAGATTCATAGAATGGGAAAAAACAAAAAACAAACAAAAAAAGAAAACACATATGATCCATCTATAAGCTTTTACAGGAGACTAAACATTGCATGACAAAACAATAGGCTATACATTCTTCTCAAGTGCCCATGAATTATTTTCCAGGATAGACCACATGTTGTCTCACAAAACCGGTCTTAATAAATTTAAAAGATTAAAATTATACAAAGCACTTACTTGGATCATAATGGAAAAATCTGAAATTAATAACATGGAGAGAACTTGAAAATTCATACATTTATGGAAATTAAAGAACATGCTCTTAATCAGTCAGTGGATCAAAGAAGAAGTTGCAAGAGAAATCAGTAACTACCTCAAGATTAATGAAAATGAGAACACAACATATCAAAACTAATGGGATGTAGCAAAGACAGTGCTGAGAGGGAAACGTATAGCCCTAAATGTCTAAATTAAAGAGGAAGAAAGAGCTAAAATCAAAGACCTAACTAAATACCTGGAGAAACTAGAGAAAGAACAGAAAACTAATCCTAAAGGGGGCAAAAAGAAAGAAATAACAAAGATTAGAGCAGAAATAAAGGAAATTGAGAAAAAAAAACAAAAAAAAACAATAGAGAACAAAGAAAACCAAAAGTTGGTTCTTTGAGATCAATAAAATTGACAAACTCTTAGCTAGACTGACAAAGAAAAAGAGAAAGAAGATGCAAATAAACAAAATCAGAAATGACAGAAATGTCATTACCATTGACCATATGGAAATAAAAAAGATTATAAGAGGATACTATGAACAATTGTATGTCAACAAATTAGATAACTTAAGTGAAATGGACAATTTCCTAGAAATACATGAACAACCTACCCTGGCTCAAGAAGAAATAGAAGACCTCAGCAAACCAATCAGAAATAAAGAGATTGAATCAGTCACCAAAGACCTCCCAACAAAAAACATTCCAGGACAAGATGGCTTCACAGGTGAATCCTATCATTCATTCCAAAAAGAAATACCAATTCTGCCCAATGCTTCCAAAAATTTGAAGAGAAGGGAACACTATCTACGAAGCCAACATCACCCTAATACCAAAACCAGATAAAGTTATGACAAAAAAAAGAAAAGAAAAAAAATTACAGGCAAGTCTCTCTAATGAATATAGATGCAAAAATCCTCAACAAAATACTTGGAAATCCAATCCAATAGTACATTAAAAAAAATTATACACCATGATCAAGTGGGGATTTTGTTCCAGGTATTCAAGAGTAGTTCAACACAAGAAAATCAATTAATGTAATATACAATATTAACAAATTGAAAGGGAAAAACACATGATCATCTCAATCAACGCAGAAAAGTCATTTGGCAAAACCAATATCATTTCTTGATAAAAACACTTCAAAAGATAGGAATCAAAGGAAATTTCCTGAACATGATGAAAGGCATATATGAAAAACCCACAGGTAACAGTTTATTCAATGGTGAGAGACTGAAAGCTTTCCCTCTAAAATTGGGAACAGGACAAGGATGACCACTGTCAGCACTGATATTAAACATTTTGCTAGAAGTTCTAGCTAGAGCAATTAGGCAAGAAAAAGAAAGAATAAGCATCCACATTGGAAAGGAAAAATAAAGCTTTCATTATTTGCAGATGACGTAATCCTATATTTAGAAAGTTCTGAACAATCTATAACAAAGCTACTAGAGCTAATAAATGAGTTCTGCAAAGTGGCAGAATGAAAGATCAACACACAAAAATCAGTAGTGTTTCTATACACTAGTAATGAGCTATCTGAGGAGGAAATCAAGAAAAAAAATTCATTTACAATAGCAACTAAAAGAATCAAATGTCTAGGAATAAACTTAACCAAGGATGTAAGGACCTATATTTAGAAAACTACAAAATATTTCCAGGAGAAATCAAAGAAGACCTCAATAAATAAAACAACATTCATGTTCATAGATTGTAAGGCTAAATATCATTAAGGTGCCAGTTCTACCCAAAGTGATTTACAGATTCAAAACAATCCCAATTAGAATTTCAGCTGCCTACTTTGCAGAAATGGAAAAGTTGGTTATCAAATTTATTTGGAAGAGTAAGTGGCCCTGAATAGCCACAAACATCCTGAAAAAGAAAAATGAAGTTGGAGTACTCACATTTCCTGACTTTAAAGCATATTACAAAGATTCAGTGGTCAAATCAGCATGGTACTTGCATAATGATAGACATATTGATCAATGGAATCAAATTGAGAGTTCAGAAATAGACCCTCACATCTATGGTCAATTTATTTTTGACAGGGTTGCAAGTACAATCAATGGGGATGAAACAGTCTCTTCAATAAATGGTGCTGGTTGAACTGGATATCCATACCCAAAGGAATGAAACAGGGCCCCTTTCTCACACCCTATACAAAAATTAAGTCAAAATTGATCATAAATATAAGAGTCAGTATCATGAAACTCCTAACAGAAAATGTAGGGAGGTTGACACCTCCTATAATTATGCCTGAGAGGCACCTCCAGGGAGCTTGTTTTGTTGCTCAGATGTGGCCTTTCTCTCTCTAAGCCCAACTTGGCAAAAAAAAATGCATTATCCCCTCCCCCCCAGGAGGGACACGACTCCCAGGGGAATAAATCTCCCTGGCGATGAGGGACATGACTCCCAAGAATGAGCCTAGCCTTGGCAGCAAGGGATTGAAAATGCTTACTTGACCAAAAGGGGGAAAAAAGAAAGGTAACAAGCTGAGGTCATAGTGGCTGAGAGATCCCAAATAGAATAGAGTGGCTATCCTGGAGGTTTCTCTTATGCAAGCTCCAGCTAGACATCCCAAATGGCCACAGTATGCTGGGCTCTTACCAAAAGTAGTCCCCAAATACCTGGATCTCTACCTGAGATTCTATAAAAGATTCACTCACTAAGTTTTATCTCTCAGAAACTTAAATCCACCAGAGTGTTCCTATGCCAGACAAGTCCTAAAACCCAGAGGCAACAGCCTCTTTAAGAACAACAATCAGATGCAGCCCCCTTCCCCATATTGTTGACATCCCCTTTCAATATGAACAAGTTAGGGTGCTCACTGTCTAGACACCCCTGAAGATGGAGAAAGGGATTAAGTGAGAGGAAGGGGTAGCAAAAAAAAGATTTAACAAAGGTCTATGAATACTGAAACTTTATATAAATATAAATAGATAGATAGATAGATAGATAGGTGCTGGGGTCTTGGAATAGCTGGAAGGAGGTGAATGACATGGTGGAACTGTAACTTGTAATAGCCTTTGAAATTTGCTCTATAGCTACTCATTAAATTGTGCTTTGAAAGTCTTCACCTTTCTATCTATCTATCCATCTATCTATCTATCTATATATCCTATATTGCATAGTAAGGAAGGAACTGAAACTGTGGGACTACAACCCATAAAGATTTTTGAAATTACCTATATAACTGCTTGTTGAGCTGCACATTGAAAGTTAAGACCTTTCTGTAATTATGTTATATTTTATAATAATGGATATAGCTGAAGTTGTGGAACTGTGACCCATGACATTCTTTGAAATTTGCTTTCTAACACTTGTTAAATTGTATTTTGAAAGTTATCACTGTTATGTATATATGTTAAAGCTCACAATAAAAAAAATGCATTATAAAAAAATGTAGAGTGGCATCTTCAAGATCTTGAGGTGGGCAGTGGTTTCTTAGACCTTAAACTCAAAGCACAAGCAATGAAAGAAAAAGTAGATAAATGGGATCTTCTCAAAACTGAATACTTTTGTGCTTCAGAGGACTTTGTCAAGAAGGTGAAAAGGCAGCCTACTCGTATATCTGAAAGGGTTTGATATCCAGAATATATAAAGAAACCCTACAACTCAACAATAAAAAGGTAGAATGAGGATAGAGAATGGGGAACTGATGTTTAATTTGTACAGAGTTTTTAATAAGATTAATTGTAAATGTTTGGACATGGATAGAGGTGATAGTTACCCATTATTATGTGTGTAAATAACAGCACTGAATCCTGCATGTGATTGTGGTTGAAAGGGGAAGTTTAGAGTCATATATATATATATCACCAGAAGGAAAGCCAGAGGATGAAATGAGGGACTGTATAACGTAGTGAACCCTGTTGTGGATGATGAAGGTGCTAATAGCAAAATATGAGAATGTTCTCCTATGAATTAGAACAAATGTTTGTCACAACTACAAGGTGTTAATAATAGGGTGGTATATGGGGGGAAATGCACCTATGCAAACTATATAGTTAATAGTAATATCTTAATTTTCTTCCATCAGTTGTAACAAAGGTACCATACCAAAGCTAAGTGTCATTAATAGGGGATATAAGGGCATGGGGTTTTTTGGGGGGGAGCTATGAAAATGTTCTAAAATTGATTGTAGTGATGTAAGCACAGCTCTGTGATTATAGTGAGAGCCATTGATGGTACACTCTGGATGGACTTTATGGTGTGTGAATAAAACCGTGTTAAAAATGCTACTGAAAACAATAGCAATAGTTTAAAAATTGTGCTAATTGAAAGAAACCAGACAGCAAGTGCTACATATTGTATGAGTCCATTTACATAAAATGTAAATATAAATTAATCTATAGCGACTTAAATAGATTAGTGGTTATGTAGGGATGGGGAAGGATAGAGGAATTGAGAGGTGACCACTAAGGGGTATGGGGTTTTTCTTTTTGGAGTAATGAAAATGTTCTAAAATTGAATGTGGTAATGAATACACAACACTATGACTATAGTAAAAGCCATTGATTGTACATTTTGGATGGATTGTATAGTATGTGAATAGATCTCAATAAAACTGCCTTAAAAATACTGAGGGAGAAATTAAGATATTCCCAGATAAACAAAAGCTGAGGGAGCTGAGGAGCATTAGATTGGCCCTACAGGTAATGCTAAAAAGAGCTCTGCAGGTTGAAGGAAAAGTACAATAGGCAATCGATAGAAGCTGCAAGAAAAAAAATTAACGATTTCTGCTGAGGATAACCACAGGGGCAAATATAAATGCCAGTATTATTGTATTTTTTGTTTGTAACTCTACTTTTTACTTCCCACAGGATCTAAAAGGCAAATGCATCAAATGTAATGATAAATCTGTGGTTTGGTGCTCAATGTAAAAACCTGTAATTAGTGACAAGAACTACTTAGAGGTGGGGGGATGGAGAAATTCGGAACATAGTTTATGTATATTATTGAAGTTAATTTGGTACCAAAGCAAACAAGATTGTTGTAGATTTAGGAAGTTGATTTTAAGCCCCATGATAACTACAAAGAAAGTATTAGAGAAGAGGCAAGCTCATAGAGACAGAAATTAGAACACAGGTTGATGGGGGCAGGAGGGCAGAGGAAATGGGGAGTCAGTGCATAATGGGAGTAGGGTTTCTGTTTGGGGAGATGGGGACGTTTTTAGTTTTTAGTACTTTAAGTACATTTAATACAATATCATGAATGTGATTAATCCCATTGAATAGCATGCTTGGGAGTGGTCAAGATGGGAAAGTTTATGTTGTATACATGTTCCCACAATTAAAAAAAAAAGTGCAACCAAAGAGACAATGACAATTAAATGCAATACATGATCCTGGATGGGATCTAGTAAGGGAGAGGGAAGGTACAAAGGGACATTATTGAGATGTGTGAAAAATTGGAATATAGACTGTAAGCTTTGTGTCAGTGTTAAATTTCTTGAACTTGGTAACTGCATTTAAGTCAGTTACATAAGTGAATATCCTTATTCTGAGGAAATGTACATAAGAGTAATAAGTGTGGAAGAATAAAGGTATATACAACTACACTCAAGCTTTCAGAAATGTATTGATAAATAGACAAGGACAGATATGACTAGGTAGGTAGGTAATAGATAGATAGATAGATAGATAGATAGATAGATAGATAGATAGATAGGTAAGTAGGTAGGTAGAATGATGTGACAAAGGTTAAAATTGGGGAATCTGGGTATGTGGGGTGTGTTTGTATATATATTATGTCCCCCAGAAAAAGCCATGTTCTTTGATGCAGTCTCATGGCGGCAGAGGTTATTACATTAATTAGGTTGGAAGCTTTTGATTGAGTGTTTCCATGGAGATGTGACCCACCCAATAGTGAGTGAAACCTTTGATTAGGATGTGACCTCTTGCTTGAATGTTTCCAAGGAAATGTGGCCCCACCCATTCAGCTTGGGTCTTTGTTTTAATCACTGGAGTCCTATATAAGTACTCAGACAGAAAGAACTCGCTGCTGCAGCTGAGAGACGTTTTGAAGATGGCTGTTGAAAGCTGATATTTTGGAGAACGCCATTTTGAAACACAGACACCAACAACTTGCCTTCCCAGCTAACAGAGGCTTTCTGGATGCCAATGGCCTTTCTCCAGTGAAGGTACCCAATTGTTGATGCCTTACCTTGGACACTTTATGGCCTTCAGACTGTAATTTTGTAACCAAATAAACCCCCCCAATCCATTTCTGGTATTGTGCAAAATGGCAGCATTAGCAAACTGGAACATGGGGATAGGGGTATATTGGAATTCTCTCTATGAGGTTTGTATTAATTTTGTAATTGTCCTGTAAGTTTGCAAGTATCTCAAGCTGAATGTTTAAAAAAAAAAAAAATAGTAAAACAGACATGATATGGAGAAGATCTTTTGGTGAGCCTCACATTACACTTTTGTAGCTGCCTTCTTATAAAGACATAAAATTAATCCTATTCAGTAAGAATTTTCTTTTTGGATACTAATTGTTTTTTGCATGAGAAATCTAATTCATTCAGTTTTTCTTACAACTTCACTAAATTACCATATCCTATCCCTGCAAATGTTATAATACTTGGCAAACAATGATGGAAAAGAACTAAAAAGTTTAGTGATTTCCCAGGATTCACAGGAAATTAGTCGTAAATTGGGAGTTGAACTTGTAACCATTAGTCCTCAGTCATTTACTTAATTCCTAGAAGCACATAGAAACTCCTAACTTCCATGTTCTGTTATTACTTCCCTAACCTAAAATGTACTTTTTTGCTACCTACTATAGGTGCCACCCATTCTTATGAAGAACATACATAGGAATGTTGTATATTTCTACATTTTATCTTAAAAGAACCCTTTACATGCTACTTCAATGCAAAGTGAAAATGAAGAGGAAATGATTATGATTAGTAAAAAGTGTCATATAATGCAACTTCTTGATAAAATTTTAAGAAAATATAAAAGCATATAAATCTGAGGGAAGAAAATTAAGTCTCCTGAGATAATATAAGAAATTTTAAAGTAATGTAATGTTTCCCAAAATATAAAATTTTAAATTTTAAAATGTTTTCTTGATGTTCTGTGTATAATATTTGATTAGAACAAATTATATAATAAAGTCCAAATTCAGTCAAAACTGATTCATTCAAATGTGTTAAAGTATAATTTTCATGAAAGTAAAATCATTACCCTCATATAAATATAATACTAATATGTGTGAAAATGTTACTGAACTCACTCATTAATGAGGGAACCAGTAAAATGTTAAAAGTGGCTCAAGGACCATTTGAGAAGCTAGTTATACACATACACACACATAACACACATAAAAATGTTTAGATGAGATGATAGCTGGGTGAGGTTCAAAATTGATAGTGTCTTATAAGGCAATAAATAGCATTATCTATTTAGCTTGATACAAATTATTTCCTGAAAAAAAAATAGTATATGAATTTACTTTTAACTTCACTAAGCCTGGAAACTTTAAGTGTACAGTAAGTCTATGTAGATATCTTCTCCTATATCAGCAATTTTGAAATTGTAGTTCCTGGGTCAGCAATCTTCATCACTTGAGAATTTCTTCCAAATGAAAATTCCCAGGCCCCATGTCAGATGTACAGAATCAAAAATTGTGGTGTGGGATAAAACCATCTGTGCTTTTATAAGCCCTTTGGATGATTCTTATGCATGCTGAAGTTTGAAAACCACTTCCCTAGATAATCCTTGAGTGGCCTTCACCTCAGTACGATATTGAAGTAACATGGCATCAACTTTTTTGCCTCCCTTTTGCATATTTTTGCTGTAGCAAATAAAAATGTTAATACACGGCACCCTTTATTTTTCCCATATTCTGAAAATGCCTCCCACTGTCACTTCCACATTTTAGGGCCATCTTCTGTCCCTAATTCCAAAGGCAATTTTATAGGATGAGTGTGAAATAAAAAATAAAGAAAAATGCTAATGCTGTAATATTTTAATAAATAATCTTTGTGCACACAGTTTTCATATAATTTATGGAGAAATTTGAGAGATGTGGGTTGTAAGTCAAATTATAAGTGGGGCCCACAAAGCTCTATATTTGCCGTTTTAAACCTTAGAGGAGATCTCATCATGTAATGCTAGTAGTACATTATTTCTTCTGCATAATAAATGTTATTGTTAAATGAACAGTTAACATCAATTCTTTTGTTGCACATTCCTAACAAAATTATAGTTCTTTTAAGGTGTGCTGACAGGACTAATTTCTAAATACAGTTTTTATAATTTTGTTCTACCTTTTTGCAGTACTGCCAAACAGTACTAAAAAGACCAAGGAGAGAAAAACTTCTAGCAATAACAAGTTTCTTTCACACTGATTCTCATGAGTCATCCCAATAATATGCTGAAGGTCAGTGGCTGGCAGGAAAAAGCAGAGAAGAAATAAGGTATAAGGTTTAAACTTGAATGTTCTACCATAGTATATGAAAAAACTATGCCATCTGTACGCTTTAGGCTATTTAGACTTTTAGATTTTCCATATCTTAAAATTACTCTTCTAAAAAATGATTACTTCTCTATGTATCCACAGGCATGGCATAACATTTGTCTAGCAAACAGAAAGAAAACATAACCAAATACATTTTTTTCTTTATTATACAAACACATTTCTTTTTAATTGCCTCCCTTGTAATTACATACATGTTCATTGTAGAAAAATTAGAAAATACAATGAAAAAGCAAAAATATGAACATCACCCCAAATTCTACCATCCAGGATAATCATAAATAATATTTTAATTTTCATATGAAAATGTATTTATTTTAATGTTTTTTATACTAATGGCCATATATGAAGTTCAGAAAAAAAAAGAAAAATTCTCAGCAGAAGTACTGAAATGAATTATACAAATATCAAATAGTACTTTTCATTAAAAAAAAAAACCACTTAAAGATGCCAATGTCCAAGGAATCTATTGACACAAACAGAAGTTCCAAATTTACCAAGGAAAAAAGCTGAAATTCCCTTGATTATTTTATATATCATAAACTAGCATGATAATTTTAATTTTACCCATTAATTTATTCACCCATTAGGAAGGAGAGAAAACAAAGGTGGCTACCACACCAAGGTGACAGACATTATTACCTTTCATCCATAAGATCACCTTGAAAAATAAGAGTGATATGGAAAAAGAAGAAATGTATAACAGTACTGGAGCCAAAGAAAGGAGTCGTCATCAAATTGGAAATGTGAGGAATTTCTTGAAAATATACATCAGATGGCAGGATGAGTACTAGAAACCTCAGAGGAATGCAAAGCATTAAGTCAGCCAGATTGGTAATGGGAGCAGTTCTCAGGTCAATCAGTGAGCTAATTCATTAAAGAATTGCAGCAGTTGGGCTAGTTCCAACTTGAATGCTCTTTAGCCTAAAGGTTACTTCCCTATAAAAGAGTTAAATAGGGCAGAGGCTCTGACTGCTAGAAGGAGAAAACAACCCAAGAACCAAGAACTTCTGGGCTGCAAAAGTAAAATCTAACCCTCAGATTGGACATAAAGAAAACGAGAGGGATCAGCAGCTCCACATTAAAGTGAGTTAAACTACAGTGATAATTTCTTTATTTCACTATTTAAGCAAGGTTAGTAGGTTGTCTGCCTGTCCTAAGCTGCCTTTTGTTCCCCTACAGGAAGCATTCACATAAGCACTCCCCACCACATTTATGGAGCTCTAAAGTTACTTGTCCCTGTTGGAGGCTAGCTCTTTCTATGAAAAACAGCTTGCAAATGGCCAAGGAACCCCATGATGGCTATACAGAAGTACTCCACATATAAATATAAATGCATATACATGAATTTCCAGGCATGTTGAGGAAAACAGAAAGCAAAAAGAGAGGCACTAAGATAAATTCACAAAACAATGGAGAAAACAGAAAGTGAAAGAAAGATAACTTAAAATTTTCTTTTAGTTAGAATCCTAAAATAGATTTGAAAGTTTATTTCATCCAAAGAAATAATACTATCAGAGGAAGAGAGGATTCTTGGAAATAAAACCATGATGACATAATTTTTTTTTTTTAAAAATGAACTCATTAGAGGACTGAAGAGCAATGAAATATTTGTAGAATAACTTCATGACAGGAAGATAGATTAGAAAGAAATTCTGCTCTCGTTTAGTTGTTTTAGGCAATGAGCAAAGAGGTGCAAAATTTGAGAAAAAACTGTAAAAGTATATGTAAATAGTAGGCATTTGTCATTCTTTTAGGCCATCTAACAATTTTGAACATCCACCAATGCTTGAGGAATTTCCTACCTTGTGAGCCTCGCCAAAGTAGAAGCTGGACACTTGCTTTCCCAGCCTCCCTTGCAGCTAAAGCCCAGCCATGTAGCCTGGGTATGCTTTGCCAATCAGAAAATAAACATAACAATAAAGAAAACCCACAAAGCCCAAACCTCTCTTTATTGAATAATAAATTTAATAAATTAATAATTATTAATAAATTAATAAAATCATTAAGCCTTTGGGAGACTAATCTTTTTTTAAAAGGGAGAGAAGTCACTAGTAACCAGTATCTGAAATGAAAAGAAACTATCATTACAGATCATATTTAAATGTAGAAGAAATTTTGAATAACCTTATATGAAAAAATTGAAAATTTGCATTAAATTTTCAAGTCTCTTAGAGGAAAGCTTTAGAAAACTGGAGACATTTCCATTTTCAGTTCTAACATGTAAAAAGCTTAGAAGTCATCACTCCTGTCCTTAATACAAAAATTGAACAAACTGAACAAACAATTACTTTTCTTGAGCATTTTAGAAAACTGATGCCCCAGGGCAAACCATGGCCTCAAAATCCAGAGGTAGAAGCAAATACAGAGAATAATAGTTGAGATTTCCTTAGCAGTAGCAGAAGCCACTGAAGCCAGAACCCAGTAGGAAACTTTAAATGGTAATTCTGACAAATTGCTGGTGACTGAGTGTGGACAAGTGTGAGTGTGAGAAACTCCTGGGGTTTGCAGTCTTAGGAGGGCCCCCATGCTTTCATAGATTTTATCTCTAAGAACCCCATCAAATTGTTATCCTGATAAGCCAAGAAAGATCCCTTTGTGGCTCTGGCAGGGGGAGGGGAAAAAGTAACCATGTGAATTATGCCCAAAGTGTTCTTGATAACAAAGGCCTACTCTTCAGGGGGACAGACTTTACCAGAGCCTTATTTGACCTGTGAAAAAGGTATTTTCTTGACTCCAGCCCCTTCTAGGCCTTCTTGTCTCACATAACAGGGATTGGGTTGGGGGAAAACAAAGAAATGCTTATGAGGATCATGGAACAAAGGCATAACACTAAAAAACTAAGAATTAATCACTAGATTACAGACTGCTCCCCCATAAACACACTTTATCACCATTGAACAGGTCCCCAGTATAATAACGGTGGATTACAGTTGAAAGAGCCACAAGACACAGACTGTCTCTGAGGAGTAGTACTTAGGGAACCCCAGAGTCAAGAGGGGAGACCACAACAAGAACCCCACAGGAAGCCAAAGCCTGCGGCACCTACAGCGTACAGCATCCGCTAGCATTAAGCATAGCCTAACTACTAGTACGACAAACACTCACCCTGAAGGCCTAGGTACTTCAGTTTCTATAACCAGATAACAACATGTCCAACTTTCAACAAAAAATTATGAGGAATTCCAAAAGGCAAGTATAAAACACAGCCTGAAGAACAAGGCAATCATCAGAATCAGGCTCAGATAGGACACTGATTGATGTTGAAATTATCAGAAAAGGGAATTTAAAATGACTGTGATTAATATGTCAATGGTTCTTGTGAAAAAAGTAAGCAACATGCAAGAGCAGATGGGTAATTTAAGCATAGAGATGGGAAGACTAATAAAGAAAAGAAAATTCTGAAAATAAAAAAAGCACCTTAGGATTAATGAAGAATGCCTTTGATGAAATTATCATGCGTGAAGAAAGAATCAGTGGCCTTGAAGATATGTTAATAGAAACTTCCCAAACTGAAGTGAAAAGAGAAAAAAGAATGAAAATAACAGAATAGAACAACAAAGAACTGTGGAACAATTTCAGAAGGGGTAACATATGCATAATTGGAATACCAAAAGGGAAAGAAAGAAAAAAATGAATAGAAGAAAGATTTGAATAATGACAAAACTTTCTAAAATTAATACCAGACACCAAACCACATATCCAGGAAATTTTGAAAACACAAAGCTTGATAAATACCAAAAAACTGCACCTAGGCTTATCATTTTCAAACTACACAAACCAAAGACAAAGAGAAAATCTTAAAATAAGCCAGAGGGGGGAAAAACACCTTATATCCTTATATAGAGAGAAACAAGGATAAAAATTAAAACAGACTTCTCGTCGGATATCAAGCAAGCAAGAGTAAGTAGAATGAAATACTTAAAGTGTTAAAACCTAGACCTCTGTATTCAGTGAAATTATCTTTCAAAAGTAAAGGAGAAATGAAGACTTTCTCAGGCAAACAAAACTGAGGTAATTCATAAACAGCAGACTTGTCCTGCAAGAAATATTAAAAGAAATTCTTTGGGAAGAACAAAAATTATATAGGGCAGAAACTCAGATCTGTATAAAGAAAGGAAGAGCATCAAAGAAACAGTAAATAAAGGTAAAACAAACTTTTTAAAAATTTTTAATTCAGCTATATGATAACTATTTAGGTAATAATAGTAACAATATATTGAGTAATAACATAAGCATAAGTGAAATGAATGACAGCAATATCATAAGGAAAGGGAGGGAGCAGTTAGAAATACTCTGTTATAAGATACCTGCACAATATATGAAGTGGTATAATGTTTTGAAGGTGGGATTTGATTAGTTAAAAATGAATATTGCAAACTTCAGGGAAACCCCTATTAAAATTTTTTAAGTATGTATAATTCACAGGCTAAGAGATGAAATAAAGTGGAATAATTTAAGATACAGAGAATGCAGAAAAAGCGTGGGAGAAACAAAGAACAATTGAAACGAATAGAAAAAAGTTACAAACATGGCAGATAACAATCTATGTCAATAATCACTTTAAATGTGAATGCTTTAACTATGCCATTCATAGATTGTCAGAGTGAGTAATTTTCCTGTTATTTCTTACCACAGAACAGTCTAACCTATCCTAAATGATACAATGAGATGCTTCCATAATGAAATATCTCAAATATGTGACATTGGCTTTCAAGTTAGGCACTGGGCATTGAGAAAACTGTTATCAAAGACTGAAAGGATAGAAATACCTGCTGTGCTGTGGCAGAAAAAAGAAGTTGGTAAAATCTTTCCTGCAATAACTTGGAAAGCAGACAATATCTCTAATGAGCTTGTAGTTTTAGAGGTGAAAAGACAACATCTTAATAGCATGAGTTGGTTGCATTGGAAATATAGGAATAGTTGAGCTCAAGAAAATAATTGCACAGTTTGAAAATAAGAATGAAACGTAATAAAGTCGAGACATTTGGGATGTCCAGAGTTGGAAGATAAACTGTCTCTCATCTCCCACTAATAGGAAGTGAAACTGACAAATATTAGCTGTCCCTCTTGGGGGAAGGCCGTACTTCTCTGGCGAATTGACATCAGGCTTAGTTACATGATCTAATTTGGCCAAAGAAATGTAATCAAAAGTGATGTATAGAAGCTTTAAAAGCCAATATGTGACCCATTATATTCTCTTTTCCCTGTCCCTGTGATTGTAGGAGGATGTGTTTAGACAGAAATTCTGTGTTCCAAAATTATTGCTGCTAGTAGAACTTCCTTAGTGGATGTACAGATTGAGCAAGAAACCAACTTTATCACTTTAAGTCAGTGAAATTTCCAGTTTTTACTGCACTATATCCTATCCTATCTGAACTGAGAAAGTGCAGAAAAAGTATTAGATAATATTAAATTTTATTAATTTAAATTTTATAAATACTTAGCAAATTATGAATAGAATGGAATGTCCTAATCTTATAAAGGGTATGTACAAAACATACCTGGAGTTTAATTTACTTCTTAAATTATCAATTCAATTTATTTACTAGATATATACAAATTGTCTCTTCCTTTGTGTCAGTTTTGATAATTTATGTATTTTAAGAAATTCATACATTTCTTCTAAGTTGTTAATGTGAGAAAGGAAAGGAACATAGAATAAGCAAAAATATATAATACAGATAGTAATATGGTAGATTTAAGCCCAGATATTAGTGATTATATAAGATGTAAATGTACTTAAATTTTCCAGTTAAAAGAGCATTAAAAAAAGACGGCATTAAAAAAAAATTCAACTATGAGCTGATGAGATACTTCTGGTATTTCTGCATGATCTTCTGAGCAAAGGTCATGGAAAGTTTTGTTCAAGATGTTACATAACAGCAGCTTTGGAAAGATAAAGACTGTGATTCCCTCTGGAGAGATTTAGACATTTCTCCCTGGAGACATTCCAGGGTAAAAAAACTAGTCTTTTTCCAAACCAGGAAACTTTTCAGCCTGATAGAGTTAATGTCATTGTTTGAAGTGGAGGAGGAATGGTTTTGCTAGCAGCCCCATACAAGATTAGGGTTTCCTAAACTCAGTGTTCCATGTTCCATGGAACTTGGGGAGCAGTAGAACCAAAACAAATATGAAGCTCATACTGCTTGCTATGCCGTGATTAACAAACTGTCTAAATCATTTGGTCCTGTAGATTCATTATCAACTGAATTTATGCACGCAAATCTAGTAGCCTCCAAGCTGCCTAGTAGGTGGGGATTGCTTGACTGTCATGTGCTGCTTAAAAAATATATAAGGACATTGAAATAATGAAGGAAATAGAAAGAAGATATACCAGGCAAATGTTAATTTTAAAAAGCTGGTGTAAGTAAATGAGTATCATACAAAGTAGACCTTAAAGAACATTACTAGAAATAAAGAGGATCATTTCAAGTATTTGGAAATTAAATAACACATTTCTAATAACCCAATGTGACAGAATTTCAATGGAGATTAGAAAACAGTATAAAAGTGACGCATCAAAACTTGTGCTTATAGAAAAATACATTTAACTTATATATCAGAAGAAATAGTTTAAATACCAATGATAGTCTCCATATCAAAACACTAGAAAAAGAACAAGAAACAAAGTAGAAGGGAAATAATAAAGATAAGCTTAGAAATTAATAAACTAGAAAACAAATTTAAATAGAATCAGCACAACCAAAATTGGTATTTGAAAAAATTAACATAATTGATGAATGCTTGATATGACTGAACAATAAACAGGGAAAGCCAAAAATTAGCAATATTCAGAATGAAAAGAGATCTTACATGCCTTAAAGGATTTTAAGTGTGTAATGACAACAATTATGCCAATAAATTTGAAATTTAGATAAAAAGAACAAATTTCTAGAAAAATACAATTTACCAAAACTGATTCAAGGATAAAAAGAAATATGAGTGGTCCTGTATCTATTCAAGAAATTCAATCCATAATTAAAACCCCTTCTACAAGCCCAGATAGCTGCAATAAATTCTAACAAACATTTAAAGAGGAAATTACCCCAGTATTACACAGTCTTCCAGAGAATAGTAAAATAAGAATTAATTGCCAAGTAATTTTATGAGGCTAGCATGACCTTGATGGGAAAACCAGACAAGGCTATTATAAGCAGGAAATGTACAAGCCAATCCTTTCCATAAAGATAGACGCAAAATCATAAACAATATGCTAGCAAACCAAACCCAATATTATAAAGATAATCCAAGAATGAAAATTTGGTTTATTATTAAAATATTATTCAGTGTAATTTGCCACACCAGCGGAATGAATTAGAAAAATCTATGGTATCTTGATAAATGCAGAGAAAATGTGCTAAAATTCATTATCCACATATAATGAAAAGAAGAAGAGCTCTTAGTAAATTAGGAATAGGAGAAAACCTCATTAATATGATTAAAAATATCAACCAAAATCAAATCAAATAGAAACATACCACAGATGATTAAATGATAGTTCATTTAATGGTGAAATACTAAGACTATTGAGTTTCAGAATAATACAAGTATGGTGACTAATACCACTTCTATTCGACATTATACTGGATATACTTGCTTGCACAACACAGTAAGTAAAGAAACAAGAAATATAAAAGATTGAAATAAATCTTTCATTATTCACAGGTGATGTGATCATTTATATGGAGATCCAACAGAACTTAATTATTATTAATAAATGAATTTATCTGCATCACCAGATAAAAGTTAATCTATAAAAATCAGTTGTGTTCCTTTTTATATGCAATAAACCATTAGCAAAAATTACGTAAAAGATAATTATATTAGCATTAAACAACAAATATTTACATTTTACACCCTTTAGGATGGCTATTTTTTTAAAAGTGGAAAATAAGTCTTGGTGAGGATGTGCAGAAATTGGAGCCTTCATGTATTACTGGTGCAAATGTAAAATCATGCAGCTGCTCTGGAAAATTTTGGCAGTACCTCAAAAAGTTAAATATAGAGTTACCATATGACACGGCACTTCCACTCCTCGGTATAATGCCCAAATGATTGAAAGCAGGGACTCAGACAAATAATTGTTCCCAGCAGCATTATTCACAATAGCCAAAAGGTGGAAACAACCCAAATGCAAATCCACATACAAAGGAAAGAATAAACAAAATGTGATATATACATGCAATGGAATACATAAAGTTCTGATGCATGCTACAACATGGATGAAATTTGAAAGCATTATGCTAAGTGAAATAAGCCAGACCTAAAAGGACAAATATTGTATGATTCCACTTATGTGAAGTATCTAGAATAAGCAAATTCATAGCAACAGTAAGTAGATTCGAGGTTTCCAGAGGCTTTGGGGAAGGAGAACAGGGAGTTATTGCTTAATGGGTACAGATTCTGTTTTGGGTGATTAAAAAAAAGTTTTAGTAATACAAAGTGGTGATGGCATAACATTTTAAAAGTAATTAATGCCATCAAATTGTGTACTTAAAAATGGTTAAAATGGCAAAATATTTATTTATAGATCTTACCACACAAAAATTTTTAAAACAAACATTTAGAAAAAATAACAAAAGATGTATAAGACTTCCATAAAGACAACTATAAAATTTTATTGACAGAAATGTTAGAAGACTTAATAAAATGGAGGAATAGACTATGATCATGGACTGAAAGAATCAATATTGCTAAATAATTTCACATTAATCAACATATTTTATGTGATTTTAATATTTTTTGGAAAGTGACAAACTAATCCTATAATTTATATGCAAATGAAAATGGCTAAAAATAGTCAAGACAAGCATGGAAAAGAAGAACAAAATGTTATGTTTCACACTATTGGAAGTCAAGGCTTATTATAAAGCTAAAGTAATAGTGAAGACTAGACAAATAAAATCATGGAATTAAATAGAGAGTCCATAAACATAAATATATTGTCATGTGGTTTATGACAAAAGTTACTATTGGGCAACTACAAAAGGGTGGTTTTGTCAATCTATTGTGAAAGGTAAAGCAATAAAGCTTATAGACCATGGCACAGGAGAATATCTTCATGGCTTCTGGGTAGGCAAAACTTTCTTAAGATGGAATAAAGAGCCCTAATCATAAAGGAACTGTATTACAGTTCAATATAAAATTTAGCAATACTTGCGGGAAGTTGGTTGAAGAGTACATAGGACAATATGTATTATTTTTGCAATTTTTTGTGAATATAATTATTTCAAAGTTAAAAGTTTAAAAAAGTGAGAAAATATTTATAACATGTATGTTTGGGAATTTAGTATGTTATAAGATTGACCTTTCAAGTTTAATGGGGAAGAAATGTCCTGGTCCAGGAATTCTGAAACTTCTTTATGCCATGAACTCTTGGAAAAGCCTGAGAACCTGTTCTTTGAGATACTTTTAATTCTATAAAATAAAATCTAAAACAAAAAGATTACAAAGCAAACCAATTATATTGAAATACAATTAATAAATTTCTGGAAAAAAAGAACAGCCCAAATTTGTGAGATGGAAATAAATGTGCTTCCTTATTAATGCATTAAAATAAAAAAGAATACATTTTAAATATTAGCAAATTAAGAAAAATTTTAGTTTAACTTAATTTTTTAAGTTAAGTAGACTGAAAACTGATATATGTGGTTGCTTAGCAATAGCTAGCACTAGCCAGATTAGTGTTGGTAAGTGAGAGCCCATAGTATTGGTTCCATGCATAACCTCCATCCCTGCCACATGGGCATGTCATCCATGTGGCCATTATGCCAGCACTGTGGTGGCCAATGTCAAGTTGGCGGAAATCAACAGGCCAAATCACTTTGTCTACGTGGTTGTTTAGTGGATTTTCTATGTGGATACTTTTGGGTGAGCATTAATATGTAATAGAAAAAGATATTCCCACTTTGTGCTCTATCTCTTACCAGGTCCATCAGCATGTCCATCAGCATTTGTTTTCCAAAAGGTAAATAATTTTCTACTGCAGATGCCATGCCTTAGCACAAAAGGGGCTGAAAAATATATATAGGCACATGCCTGGGGAAGAAGAAGAGGAGAACACAGATGTTGGTAAGTTCCAAAGTGTCTGCCATAGAGATATATATCATGTTGTATGTATTGACCTTTAGAAAAAATGGTGTCTTAAGGTATTTAATCTTTTATGACTTGTTTTCCTTCTCCATGTTATGTTTTGAAGACTATTCCAGATTCATGTGTATCTGTGTTTTATTAATTTTTATTGCTTTATAGTAGCCTTTGTATGAATATACCACGTTTTACTTATCTATTCGTTTCATAATGGGCATACGGATCCCCCTCCCCCAACCCACCCCACACACATTTTCCTGCTAAAAATGCTCAGATTAATAGCAAAAATTTCCAGGGCATGTTTCATGAAGATGTTCAACTTCACAATGCCAAAGTGTTGTGCTAATTTTACCTTTCCACCAGCAGTGCATAAGAGACTATCCTCTCTAACACTGGCAACTGACTTTTACATTTTGTCAATCAAATGCCTATGAAAGGTGCTTCACTGAGTTTTTAATTTGCATTTTTCTAATCTAGTGAAATTGATCCATTCTTTTTTTAAATGAAATGCCCATTTGTATAGATTACCAATTATCTTCATCCTTTTCATATTGACTTTTAGGGGATTTTAAATGTATTATTAAACATAAGTCCCAGTTGTGGCTCATCTCTTTAAATTCTTTAGGGAATATTTTGTTTAACTAAAGTCTTTAATTTAATGCAGTCATGGATCAATGTTTTCCTTTGTTATCATTTTTATGTCTGTTTAAGAAATCTCTCCCTCACCTACAGTGTGACAAGTACATGGACAGGTTTTTGATTGAGTCTGCAGCAAAGATGTGTGGTCTGTAAGGCTGCTGGGAGTTACTCCTTTTTTCTCTTTTTCTTTTCTCCCAGCAACAGACCCAGGTTATTGGGACAGAGGGACCTTCTACTCTGGGCAGCTGGTGTCATTCTCACTGGGCTATGCAGACAGTGGGGGCAGGGTTCCAAGGTGAGTGTCGCCTCATCCCGCCAGCCAGTTTCCCAAGGAGCCTGGGCAGCCTCCGAAAAAGGACAGCATCTGAAGTCTACAGAGTAACCTCTAGAAAAATCTTGTGAGAGCCATTTCATGCTTTTGTTTTTTAGAATAAGAAACAAGGTAATCGTCCCAGATTCTGTCATTCCAAGGGAAAGAGAGGGGAAATTTCAAGTTCCTCAGATGTTTTTAGAGTAACTAATCTGCCATTTTCTAAGAAGGAAGGTCCAAAGAAGACTTCACTCAGAGAATGTGCAGTAGGAGGGCCGGGACGTGCCCAGGCAGAGGCTGCCTTCCAGCTGTCGTGGGCTGCACTGGTGTCCTGGGCAGAGTCAGTGTCACCCTGCGTGTGTGACAGCCACCCTGTCTGAGGGTTCCAAGCTCCATGTCTGTAGTGTAGCATCCCCTACCCTCCACTCTCGTCCCCACAGAGCATGGAGAAAGAAGCTTCATAAGAACTGTGGAATTAACTTGTTGCTGTCTGCTGTTTTAAGGAAGTGTGGGAGTAAACTAGCAAAGGGTTCTGGTTTCTCATCCCTGATATCATCTAGGGAAGGGGCAGTTTTATTGAGAAATGCTTTACAGTTTAAAACCTCCTAGCCTCCACCCTCAGTGCTAGCTTTTCATCTTTTTTTTTCCTTTGCTTCTTCATCTCCTATATCTTTACTCTTAAGTCTTTTCTAGTTTGCTAATGCTGCCGGAATGCAAAACACCAGAGATGGATTGGCTTTTATAAAACAGGGTTTATTTGGTTACACAGTTACAGTCTTAAGGCCATAAAGTGTCCAAGGTAACACATCAGCAATCGGGTATCTTCACTGGAGGATGGCCAATGGTGTCCGGAAAACCTCCATTAGCTGGGAAGGCACATGGCTGGCATCTGCTCCAAAGTTATGGTTTCAAAATGGCTTTCTCCCAGGACGTTTCTCTCTAGGCTGCAGTTCCTCAAAAATGTCACTCTTAGTTACACTTGGGATATTTGTCCTCTCTCAGCTTCTCTGGAGCAAGAGTCTGCTTTCAAAGGCCATTTTCAAACTGTCTCTCATCTGCAGCTTTTGTGCTTTCTTCAAAGTATCCCTTTTGGCTGTAGCTCCTCTTCAAAACATTTGTCTGGCCTATGTCCCTCATCCACTTCTCCTCTTGCCCACGCAAGCACCCGCATTGCTGTGCCTATGATGAACCGTGCCCGACTGCAGATCCTCTCTGCCCCCAACCCTGCCGTCATTGCCATGCTGTCTCTGGAGGAGTCTGGGTCTGCTGAAGCCACACAAATTCATCTCTGTCTGTACAGTTAAGAAATACATCCACCACACTTAATTCCAATGCAAATTATTTGTCAAGTGAAGAAAAAGATTTTCTTCTCATTTTGAAATTCAACAGAACAGTCCTGGATGCTGTTAAAAAGATTTACCCTTCAGGTGTACCTGCCTTCAGAATGACAGTATTTCCTGTTTGAGAAAAGAAAATAAAAACAGAATGATTTAAAAAAAAAAAAAAATAGAATTCTCTGCCTATTCTGATATCACAGATATTTTCTCATATTTTCTTACTAAAATTTCTAGAACTTTAAAGTTTTACTTTTCATATCGAAGACATTTATTCACTTAGATTTGACTTTTGTGTATGATGCAAAGTACAGACAATTTTTTTAATAACCTTATGTATATACAAATTTCTCAGCATCTAGATTAATTATGCTGCATAGCCAATCACTTCAAAATTCAGCAGCTTAAAACAGCAATACTTATTTAATATCTCTTTTGTTTTCTGATAGTTAAGGATTTGGCAAAAGCTCAGATGGGCATTTCTCACTTGGAGTATCTCATGAAGTTGCAGTTTTATGCCCTCTGGTGCTGCAGACATCTGGAGGCTTGTTGGGGCTGAGGAACCCACTTCCAAGGAGACACATTCCAATGGCTGGCAAACGGATACTGGCTGTTAGCTAGGGTCCTTAGTTTTTCTTTACACGAGCCTCTCTAAAGGGCTGCTTGAATATTGTCATAGCATGAAGGCTGGATTTCTCAAGAATAAGCAATTCAAGAAAGGAAGCAGAAGATAAAACACCTTTCATGACCTAGTCTCAGAAATCATGGACTGTCACTTACACTGTTTTCTGTTGGTTGATACAGTTACAAAGGTCTGCTTGGGTTCAAGGGAAAGGAACTCAGACTCCACATTGTTAAAAAGAACATGTGGGATGAGATATACATTTGGTGCAGTCATCTTTGAAAACAAAATCTGCTACAATGCCCTTCATTAAAAAGTCCATCCTTTCCCCACTTATCTGCAATGCCATCTCTTTCACCCACTAAATTTCCATGTCTCCATAGGTCTGTTTCTGGGTACTCTGCTTCTTTCCTTTTGACTCCTTGTCTATAGGACTGCAATAGTATAGTATCTTAATTACAATTATGCTGGTTCTTTGGTATCTGCTAAGACAGCTCCCCGCCCCCCACCCCACCCCCAGTATTTCTTCTGCAAGAGTGTCTTGGCAATTCTTGGCCCATTGCTCTTACACAGGAATTTCAATAACAGTTTGTCAATTTTCATGAAATCCCTGTTGAGATTTTATTGGAATCATATTGAAGCTATAGATAAATTTGGGTAGAATTAATATCTTTATAATATTGAATATCCACATCCATTAACATGATATATGTCCTTATGGAAGACACTGTTGGAGATTACCAATATCTGTTATCTCTCCTTCTTCTTTGGTATACACCTAGCTACATTTTCAGCCTCCTTTGATATTAGGTTTGGGCCATTTGACTGAGCCTGGGCCAATAAAAGGGGAGCAGAAATGGTATGCCTTTTCCTGGCTTGGCCTGTAAAAGTCTCCTACATGTAACACTTACTTTCTTTCTCCATCGTCCCACTGAATGGAGAGAATTGTAAATTTCAAAAGGTAGTTAAAGCTACATGGGTGAAATGACCCAAATGATGTAATATTTTAAGGCAGTTGTGTCATGGTATTTTGCCCTCCTGTTAAAAAGGGATATGGATAAATGGTGATAAATAGAGTCCTGTTACAAATCCATTTCACAGTGGGTCCAGTGATTCCTTGGAACTATCCTGTGGTGATTTCCCCAGTCCGTAAGTGCATCATTGTGATAAATATACACAATGTGTACATGTGATAAATATTCATATATATTTTTATAAATAAATATATCTTATGATAAACTTGAGGGCAAAACCCTCACATTAATTCCTTGACATGTGAAGTAAAAACCTTTATAATAGGAAAGACCCAGTGGAAAACCTTGAAATCATTCCTGCTCAAGCATTACCTCTGGTCAAGAGTGTAAATAAGAAGCAACTATGTATACCAGGAAAAATTACAGAGATTAGTCACGGGTATGCTAGTGTCATTTTATCCTTGTTCATTCAGTTATGGCTCCTGCTAAGCCAAGCTGGATGATGGCATATGACAGAGACACATGAAACATGACTATAGCTCCAATTGCAGCTGCTGCAACATGTTAATATTCTTTATTGGAACAGATCAGCACAGACTATGGTTATACCCCAAATCCTGGGTATTCTTGATTTTCTTAGCTGATTGGTCAGAAACCTGGAAGAAACAAAATTAAAAGATCAGAGACATGGAATTGAAGGCAACGTGAGTGGACCAATGGGAGTGGGCACAAAATTTGGAGATTGTGGTTGTCGTGGTAATGCCTACCAGAAAGCATCCTCTAATGAAGATGCACTTGACAGCCAGGTGGACAGGATGACTTATCCGTTGATGTCATCTCCCTTGGTTGCTCCAGTATACTTACACAATGGGCCTAAACATGAAAAGTATATGGTGACAAGAATTGTTACTATGATTGGGCCCAACAACAGCTCCTTCTCACCTAAGCACACTTAGCTACTGCTGGCACTGGATGCCTGACCTGTTATATTAATGGCATACACTGAAAAGGGGGCATCATTATGGGGCCATCACTCAAGAAGATCAGCCAGCAGTGAGTAGCAAGTTGATTGCATCCAATCTTTGGAAAGGCAGACATTACTCCTTACTGGAATTCAGATCTACTCTGAATGAGTTTGCTTTCTTTTGTCTATAATGCCTCTGCCATTACATCCACAACTTATTGAATACCTGATTTAATAATATGGTATCCTGTAGTACATCACTTCACTCTAAAAGATGCATTTTATGATAAAAGAAGTGGGAGAACAGATGTATGACCATGGAGTGAACTTGTCCTATCATATACTAAATCACCAAAAAGTCTGGCTTAATAGAATGAAGCAATGGACTACAGAATAAAAAGAAATCCCCTTTATTACTATTCTTCAATGTTATACTTTTCTCCAAGATAGTAGTATTTAAAATTTAACATATATTCTTACAGATTTTTCATATGGAATTTATAACTAAGAGCTGTTTTATGCAAATGGAATCACACTATCTGTATATCAATTAGGAGGAAAAAATTGCATTCCAGGACTCATGGTAATTAGACAGATTACCTTAATCCAAAGGGAAAAGAAAAAAAAAAAAGAAAAACTCATTTAAGTATACCATTCTTAAAGGCACAGTAAAAAGAATATATAAATTCCACGGAAGAGACTTATTTTTATTTCCTAGAATTTAACTCCAAGATCCTTATAAAGGTAATATGATAACAAAATGGATACATACTGTGATATAATTATTTTTTTACTTTTTTTAAAATTAAATTCAGTTTTATTGAGATATGTTCATATACCATACAGTCATCTATGGTGTACAATCAACTGTTCATAGTACCATCATATAGTTATGCATTAATCACCCCAATCTCTTTTTGAACATTTTCCTTACACCAGAAAGAATAGGAATAAGAATAAAAAATAAAAGTAAAAAAGAACACCCAAATCATCTCCCCCATCCCACCCTGTTTTTCATTTAGTTTTTGTCCCCATTTTTCTACTCATCCATCCATACACTGGATAAAGGGAATGTGATCCACAAGATTTACACAGTCACTCTGTCACCCCTTGTAAGCTACATTGTTTTACAATCGTCTTCAAGAGTCAAGGCTACTGGGTTGCAGTTTGATAGTTTCAGGTATTTACTTCTAGCTATTCCAAAACATTAAAATGTAAAAAGGGTTATCTATATAGCACGTAAAAATGTCCACCAGAGTGACCTCTTGTCTCCATTTGGGATCTCTCAGGCACTGAAACTTTATTTTGTTTCATTTTGCATCCCCCCTTTGGTCTAGAAGATGTTCTCAAATCCCATGATGCTGGGTCCAGATCATTGCCAGGAGTCATATCCTGTGTTGCTAGGGAGATTTACACCCCTGGGAGTCAGGTCCCATGTAGAGGGGAGGGCAGTGAGTTCACCCGCCAAGTTGGGTTAGCTAGAGAGAGAGGGTCACATCTGAGCAACAAAGAGGTACTCAGGGGAAGACTCTTAGGCACAATTACAAGCGGGTTTAGCCTCTCCTTTGTATTAATGAGCTTCCTAAGGGCAAGCCCCAAGATAGAGGGCTCAGCATACCAAGCCATCAGTCCTCAATGTTTGTGAGAACATCACTGTAGTATAATTTTGCAAAAAACATACACAAATATCCAAATACACTCTTCTTAGTTTATTACTGAAAAAGCATAATGCTATATTATGGTATGTTAGGTTGAATTTTCAATCCCATTTTTTTCACCCCTTTCTGTATCTACATCCTTTAAGATATGACTTTGCACTTACTCCCTCTAAAGGTGATGTATGTTACCTCTCCCCCATCTTTGGCCTTGGCCATCTGACTTGCTTTGGCCAGGGGAACATGGTCAGAGCTAACAGTTTGTCAGTTCTGAGTCTTGGCCTTAAGAATCTGCTGTATGTCTCTGCTTTCCCCTTGAGCTTCTGCCATCACCACGAAAAAAACATGCCCCACCTGGCCACTGGTCTTAGGAAGAAGAGAGACGTATGGCGTAGATCTGGACTGAATCTGAAGCTTGGTGCCAAGCTCAACCAAGACCAGCCCAGATGAACTATTCCAGGTAGTTCACAAACTAAATGCTTATTATGGAATTGTACTGAGATTTTGCAATTGTTACACAGCAAATGGGAACATGAGGAGGTAGCAGTAAGCACTACAATGCCCATCAATTTACATATGCATAGAAAAACCTGAAAAAAAATGAATCCCGAGCTAAAGAGATTAAATCAAAGGGGGAGGGTAAGACTTTCACTGTTTTGATATTTATTTTTGGGTATTGATTTCCTTTGCCTGTGGGTTACTTTTGTAATGCCCCCACCACCACCACCACCAAAGAGAGCTCCTACATATAAGAAGTTTTTTTCAGAAGTTTTAGTTAAGAAAAATGAGCCAGTAAAAGAGGGAAGAGTGGCCAGTTAGGTAGTAGAAAAACTAGAAGCATGTGTTGTGAAATAAGCCAAAGGTGAGGAGTGTTTTAAGGAAGAAGATGTGGTCAGTAAAGTCTAATATTCCTGGAGAGGTCAAGTAAGGCAAAGATTGAATAATGTCCCTTTTATTTAGCTACACGGAGATCAGTGGTTAAAATTTGGGGGGAAAATAATAGCTAACTCTTGTTTTCTTCATTAAGAACTGTAAGGATCCATTTTTAAAGGGTAAGGAATTATTAATTAACTTTAATTAAGTTTCTATTTGACTGTTCCTCCAAAAATGCAATCTTGTTTAATACTTGCCATAGTTTTTGGCTTCCTGGTGTTATTTAACAAATTGAGAGAAGAAACTGTTCCCAGATAGTTTTTACACAACTCTGCTCTATTGGTATGCAGTTTAGTAGGAAAGCTTCTTTTAAAAACAGAATGGAAAGTTAACCTGAAAAGGTTACTCATGGCATTGAAAAGACCTTTATACTATTTAAACCTTATTCCCTTTACACTATTCTAATTAGGTAATTGTTAAACCCCAAGAGAGGGAATTTAAGGAGCAAGTGGTTATTTTGACCCATTCTGAAATCCTTACATCAAGATTAGAGATGTGTGATGAAATTACAATGATTAAATCAATAATTGTGGCTTGTAGTTAGAAGCTCCCAAGAGTAATGTTACTGGCCAGTGTTAAAGTTATGTATAAGATGAAGCAAGTAGATGAGTATTCCACTAGGAAAATAATGCATCAGAAAGTCCAGGCAGATAAGTGGTTGGCATGTAGGCCTGTCTGTTGGCTTACAGTTGCTAGATGGGTTTGAAAGGTTGGGCCTTAAGTCATGTAAAGAGTATCAGCAGGAGGAAGCAGACTCCAATTATAAAAATGTGACCCAACACTTATAGATGGAAATCATTTTCTTCGTTTCCTTTTGCTCCTCACTTGTTCCATAAAAGAGCAAATTCTTCCAACATTTCTATGCTTTAAGGGTGATCTAACTGAGAGAGGCAAAATGTTAATAAATAGAAGTAACTTTCTAAGGGGATCCAGACATTGAAAAAACAAACAAACAAAAAGCTCTTTATTCTTAAAGTTTTAGAAAGAATGTCAGTTTTCAGAGCAATTAGGAGAATGTACCAGACTTGGTTGACACACCTTCTCAAATCTGCTCGATCCCATCTGTCCCCACAATCGCCCAATTCTCGGGTCTCGGCCACCTGTCTTGTTTCCTGGCTAGCAAGATTTCCTGCAATTGTAAAGCCACCATTACTGCAGACTGAGGGGTCCTCACATCAGAGCCAACTGTCAAGGACAGCCCTCCACACTTGCACAGTGGAATTGGATCTGAGGAGGCTCTGGCCTCCTGAGTACTGCCTAGAGTGGCCAAGTAACACAACATAGAGGAACATAGAGTAAGTAAGTAGAGAAAGTCCCACCCAGTGGGGTGGGACTTTGACCTATAACTGGGAGGAGACGGCTGATAAATTGCTTTCGTTTCTTCTTCTCCAACAAATTGTTCTGAGACTCAGTTGTTTCATACAGTGTCTCTGAAGATGTCCTACTAGAGAAAGCGATTACATGTCACAAAGCTATGGCCAGCATTGTAATGTACCTCCGTACTCGCATGCTGTCTTTCGTTGTTCCACCTCTCCTTTTCTTGCACCTGGAATTCTTCTTTCCCTATTCCCAAAGATTTAGTACCCAAACCTTTGTTTCACTTTCTATTTCTTACAGAACTTGGGCTATTCATACCTTGAAAAGTGACACAATTACACCATGTTGTTGTGTAGGATTTGGACATATTTGATACTTCCAAGTGTCAAAGTTATGATCAGGTGAATTTTAAGGTGACACAATTATTGTAAGTGCAAGGCCTGAATGACGTGTAAAAGAGTTAAGATTCTAAAAAAGAATGTAGCAAATATAACAATCACTGTAAAAGAGTTAGGGCAACAAAATAGATTGAGCTTAGTCCTTGGCTGTTTTGGACTAATGGGAACGTATTTCCTTTGTGAAATTATTCAACCTAGGGTGATGAGGGTGGCTAAAATTTGTCTGAGCAAAAAATTTTGAGCAGAATCTTTGACTTCATATTTCCCATTATGCTCCCACCAAAAAAAAATCTAGATGAATATATTTGAAAAGAAATGTCAAGATCCCCCCATCAGTGATAGCTCTCCTCATGAGAAAAGGAGAAAGGACCAATCTCAGGACTAAATTAAAAATGTAAAAACTCAGCCTACAACAGTCAAAACGAATGGGCAAAACCACAGGAAAAAAAAACAGCAAGCCAGTATCACTAATGGTATGTCCCACCTGCTTCTGCAAAAGGGCTATAAAAAGGAATATTTCTGATGCCATGAAAGTAGCAGCAGTAACACTAAGCCTGGAAAGACAAGAAGAGCGTGTGGCAGGGGACACATTGATCCTCATTGGGATCCCGAAGGACAGGCTTGGGAGGCATCAGCAGCTGCAGTGCATAACGCCGCTGAGTTCTGTTCTCCAACTGACTAAATGTCAGGTCAAGGATGAAACCACCCCAGAAGATGGGACACAAAGGCCTAAGAAATCCCAGTGTAAAGGTGAGAGAATAAAAAAATGACTTGGAAACTGAAAGAAATGAAGAAATACAGAGAGACAGCAATGGATCTGGGCACTAGGGAAAGCAGTGATGTACACTTTACTTATAATTCCTTCATACAAATGTGGGGAAATATGCTCAAAAGAGGGCATGGGGCTTTTTAACCACAAGGGGGAAAAGAAAGGCAACAAAATAAGGTTTCAGAGGCTAAGAGGTTTCAAATAGAGTCAAGAGGCTGTCCTGGAGGTTACTCCTATGCAAGTTTCAGCTAGATATACCAAATGGCCACAGTATGGTAAGTCCAAGACGATAGTAGTCCCGTAAACCCTAAGGAATACCTGGGTCCTTGTATGAGACTCTATAAAAGTTTCACTCATTATGTTTATTCTTCAGAATCTTAAATCCTCCTGAGAGCTCCTATGCCAGCTAAGTTCCATAACCCAGAGGCAACAGCCTTTTTAAGAAAATCAAGCAGTTGCATCCCCTTTTCCCATAATGTTGACACCCCTTTTCAACATGAACAAGTTAGGGTGATCACTGCCTAGACATCCCTGAAGATAGGGAAAGTGATTAAACTAGAGGAAAGGGTAGCAACAGACAAAATGGAGTTTAACAAAGGATTATGAATATTGAGTCTCTATATAATTTTCTTTTTCTTAGTTGCTAGGGTATTAGAATAGCTAGAAGGAAAGAAACTGAAAGGGAGGAACTGTAACCCATAACATTCTTTGAAATTTGCTATATAGTTACTTGTTAAATTGTAATTTGAAAGTTATCACCTTTTTGTATATGTGTCATATTTTACAATAAGGAAATAACTGAAACTATGGTACTGTAACCCGTAACATTTTTGGAAATTTCCTATATAATTACTTGTTAAATTGTACTTGGAAAGTTGTTACCTCTATGTAAACATGTTATATTCCACAATAAAATAAAATAAAAATAAAAAATAAAAAAAGAGGGCATGGGGCATTGTCATTATTTAACACCCATGCTCAATTCAGTCCTGGACTGGAGGCTAGAGAAGCCACAAAAGAATGGGAAAGTATAAGTATTGTAAATATACACTATACATGATGGACAGTAGCAGAAAGAAGAGCCCACCATTGCAAATTTCGAATTTTTCAAAAGCAAGAATGTGCCAAATGAAATTCCTGAGCAATAAACCATACACATAGTTAGATATTTTCTCCAAAACATGGTGAAAACATGATAGCAGAATCAGTCTCTTGATGGACAACTACTTACACTTGAGTTGAATTTGATGGGTTTTGAGAATGAGAAGAGATGGTACTTAATTGACAGTTGCCATATAGGCAAGGTCCGAACCAATAATGTTTCTCCTTTTTGCTCCCTTTTTTTTACCACCTTTCACTCAATACACAAGTCAGAAAAAATTTGGATCTGGATTATACTATGTGGTAGAAACAGTGAATTTTCTACTGTAATTTCATCTGTTCTTTCCTTTGTCCTTATTAGCAGATCTCAGATTTTTAGCTGGAAGCATAGCTACATGAAATGTAATGTTTCATTTCCCATCCTCCTCTCCCCTGACTTGTAACTGAGTTCTGACTAATGAAATATTAGCAAAGCTGTTTTGTGGGATTTCAGCTTAAAGAGGGCTGACTTAGCAGGGAGGGACCCTTTTGTTCTTCTGCCTTTCTTCCTTTATCTGGACAGCAGCCGTCTTGGATTGCAAGCTGGTGGAGCAGAAAAATAAGAGCTTAGATCCCTGATGACACTATAGAGCTGTTCCACCAGCCCTGAGTTGTTTTCTTCTGGCCTTATTTGACTTGAGAGAAAAATAACATCTACCTTGCTTTAACTACTGTTACTTTGGTATTTTCCTTTATGTGTGACTAAAGCTAATACTAACTGATATATACCACATACTAAGGCCTAGATACATCATTTTGCATGATTACAATCTTTAAGGAGTGGGAAGATAGTTTGTGAGTGTGTGCGTGTGTGTGCATGTGTAAATGTTTTATTCTTGTTTATCCTATTGTTTTAAAAAGTGAGAGACCAGTCTTAGATTAATTTAATTTTGGAGATGCTGAAGAAACTACCATCATAATCTTCTTTGTTGATTGTAGATGCAACAAAATACCTTAACAATTACAAGCAGACCAGGGCTTGAGCAAACAACTCAATACCATAACTTAATCAACTGACACATAAAACTATCCTTCATGGTCCAGCACACTGCACTTATGATTTCTTACTTAGGTCTGCTGGAAAAAAATGCTTTTCATTTCCTCTGCTATTGCTCTTGAATTCCTGGAAGTCCACCTGGGTGAGGGTCAAGTCCAAGACTGTGAGGCTACGGGGGGTTCCAAGACCTACTAGAGACACTCCACTGCTTTGATACAATTCATTTTTCTTTTAATAAACACCACACACATATGCATACATTTCTTCAGAGTAGGTGTAGAATGCCATCTCTTAACCTCTAGGAGGGTGTCTGTGATGGTTCATTTAGCATGTTGTAGCTATGGATGCTCTCTCTTTGAAGCACTCTGGGCTATCACTGGGTTGAAATCACTATGCAGGTTCTTATCACAGTGAAGTGCAGAGCCTCTGGTCAGGGACTTGATCTTCCAATGTTAGGAGAGCAAAGGGACCACAGGCCCCTCAGAAGAAGCAGGTGTCATCAAGCTCTGAATGGTCAGGAATTTCATATTTAGCGAGCCCTAACATATTAGTGCACATGTGACTCTGGCTACCCCCCTCCAGCTGGTTGTACATTTTACATATAAGCAAATATATCCTCCCTGCTATGTGGTCCTGATAAGAGCTGTCACTGGAATGGAGACAACTCATATATATTAGTGTTGATAATGTATTGAGAACAGACTGGGGCTTAAGTTCTATATTCTATACCCATATGTAGTATATACAAGCTTTCCCTTATAAACATAGGCTGCTAGGCCCATCTGCCTTTTCCTCACTCCTCTCTTAAGCTCTCAATGAGTGTGAGACAGTACTTGTGTGGGATGACTACATAGATGTCTACTCTGCACACAAACTCATCCTTGGGTTCAAAATTGGGGTGGGGGAAGGAAAAGGAAGGCTAACATAAACCTAAGGCCCAAATCCCATTCTATGAATTAGCTTTACCATAATAAAGATGGATTTTAATCCATAGCTAACTTCCTGTGTTCATACTCTTCTTGGTTCAAAAGAGGTGAGAGGTGATTACTGAATACTCTTCCCAACCCCAGCATTGGGTTCTAGTGAAGTTTAGCTTCTAGTAACAAAGCTTGAACCCAGTTCTCAGAACTGTGCGTTATTTCAGGGCTGGACTGACAAGGTAATTTGTTGAGCCAATTCTGTGGCCCTAAAAAGCAAGTAAAAAAAATTCCATTCACCCTGCTGATGCTTACTTTTAAGAACCGTAGTCCAGGATGACACTTAGAATGGTAGTCAGGTGACTCCAAATTAAAGAAATGAGCAATGCATAGTCTTGAAATTGATTGAGGCCTAGAAAGTAGGATGTTGGGCTATTTTATTAGATTTTCTCTAACATCAGTTTGATGCAAATGAGATTTAAACAACATAGAAATCTCTCAGATATAGATTAGATATAGATTAGAAAAATACCTGTTTCTTTGCTTATTTTTTGAAGAAAGAATTTCCATGAGGGGCTGTCCTTGGGTGTAATTTTCAACTATGTCTTTCTTGTTTATGTCGTGGACTGCTTGAGAACTAGCCAATAATACAAAGTTATATAAATTAGAATTAAATTTAATTCATGGATTTTCTTACGCAAATACTGTAAAGCTAAATATAAACCAGTAATCAATGATCTTCCAGAGGTTCACTTGTTCTCCCTTTAGTAATTGTTTGGGTCAAAATGTCATTCTATAAATTATCCCAAGTTACCTGGAAGCAGGATTCTAGGTGTACAGGTATTGACCATACCTTGGGATTATCTAGGACTAAAATTAGGAAGCTTTACTGTGTGCTAAAAGAGTCTTCCCAGAGAACCTCTTTGTTGCTCAGATGTGGCCTCTCTCTAAGCTTACTTGGCTGATAAACTCACTGCCCTCCCCACCATGTGGGACATGACTCCCAGGGATGAGTCTGGACCTCACATTGTGGAATTGAGAAAGCCTTCCTGACCAAAAAGGGGAAGAGAAATTAAACAGAATAAATTTTCACTGGCTGAAAGATCTCAAATGGAGATGAGAGGTCATTCTGAAGGTTATTCTTATGCATTATACAGATATCCCTCTTTAATTTTTAATGTATTCTACATAGTTAGAAGGAAATACCTGAAACTGATGAACTACAATCCAGTATCCTTGATTATTAAAGACAATCATATAACAATATAGCTTATATGGTGTGACTGTGTGAATGTGAAAATCTTGTGGCAAATACTCCCTTTATTCAGTGTATGTAGAAAATAGGGGGACAAAAAGTAAATGAATAATGGGGGGGGGGGGTGGAGTATGAAATGTTTTGGGTGTTCTTTTTTTACTTTTTATTTTTATTATTTTTTGGAGTAATGGAAATGTTCAAAAAGTTGATTGTGATGATGAATGCACAACTCTGTGATGATACTGTGAACAATTGACTGTACGCTTTGGATGACTGGATGGTATATGAATATATCTCAATAAAATTGCATTTTTTTAAAAGTGATTCTTCTCCACACTGATACTGCTTTTATCTGTTTTTAAAAGCTGTTTATTTTCCCATTGTTGTGTTACTTCTTATTTTATATTACTGCCAGTATATGCAAGAAAGGTGACTCAGAATTCCCACCAGTGAAAGATAGGCCTCTACCAAGACTGGCCAATGAATGTACATTTATGTGTTTTAAGTCAAAATATGGAGGGGTGGCCCTAATTTTAAACAGCTCATTTGATTATTACTAGCCTCAACTGCACTCCATTAGAGGGGTTCTCTCTGTAATTTCTTAGAGTGGCTTCAAAATAGACCTTGTTGACACTGTCTCGGGGAAGCCACTTCTTTTGTAAAACTGATAAGGGTTTTAAAATGTGATTGCTGTATAAAATAAATTTAATGTTTCTAGAATAGCCTCCTCATCCTGCTGTAGAACCTAATTTAATACAGTCTCAAGTTTCAGCACCTTTTTTTCCCCCTTAAGTTTTATTTATTTAATCATGAGAATTCTGGAGAGAGGTGGGGGTCAGGATGGGGAGGAGTCTAGGTGTAACATATTGCAACATTCTATTAAAGTGATTTTGTTAACAGCTTTTACACCATGCTGTTTAAGTTATAAGCCGCTTCCAAGGAGAGGCAGTTTGAATTGTGTTTCTACCATTAGCCCCAGATCTTCCCATTTAGTCTCCGTTTCCCATGTGTCCTTCCCAATAAACTGCTGTGTTTATGTGACCACCTTGTCACATGATCCTAGCAACACGTCAAAACTGTTGCACTATTATATACTTGCTTTCTGAATGTTTTCTGTATGCAACCTATTATTCTACATTTCTAATAAATGTCATTGTTTTAAAATCTGGTAAGATGTGTGCATCATGAATGCCATTTACCACTTTTTCTTTAGGTGAATTTGTCACTGATATTGTTTTAATGTTAAATTGATATAAAAATAAACTTGCGTGACAATTTCTCATACATCTCTACTCATTTGCTTTTCCCATGGTTCTCTTTGGTATATCTTTTTTTTCCCCTCACTTTTTTAATTTCCTATTAATAATCTTGAATATTCCAAATAAAATTGATATATAACAACAAAGTTTCTTATTGCATTTGTTACTAGAGTTGCTATTGTTGTGTCTTTATGTTAAAGTTTTGCAGCTGGAATAGTTTAGTTGATTTCCTGGAGTACTCCAAGTGTACATGGCATTGCTCCAACCCAGGAATACCCGGTGTTTGGATATAATTGATAATGGATGACCTAATTGATGTGTCTTTTAAGCCATCCCTTCCCCTCGCCCGCTCCCCCACCCTCTTTCCTTCCCTTCCAACCCGCTCCCCTCCCCCTCCCACCCTCTCCGCCCTACTCTCCCCCCTTCCACCTTCCCCACCCAACCCTCATCCTTCCCACCTTCCAATACCCATCTTCCCTGCTCACCTCCACCCTGCGAGCCACCCTGCCCCATTTCCTAAATGCGGTGGACGCTGAAATGATCAGGACACAGTTTGACTTAATCACTAAAGCTTTATTAATTGAATTTTTATTACATTTAACAGCAATAGAGTATTAGTAAATAGAGAGAATATTAAGTAAAGAGGTACAGCAATAAATGAGCACAGTTTGAAGAGGGGTATGGGTAGGGGTAGGGAGGTGGGAAAGGGGTAGGTAGGAGGACCCGGGCTAGGGAGAAGAGACAGGGGTGAGCAGGGGGGCTACTGACAGGGCAAAAACAAGGATTCTTATTCATCACTTTCCTGTAACTTCCATGAAAAATTACCATCCGTCGTTATCAATTTCATTCCAACAACAATTTTTCAAAGAGCACCTATCCATCCTGTGACTCTCTAAAGGTTTTGCTCACAACTTCAATCCCTGGAATTAATACCCAGGGCAAAGCGACCTCTATTAAATTCTTTATCCAGTCACCTTTTAACTTTCTCCCACTAGGGTTTTTCCATGCCCAGTTAGCCCTAAATAAGTTGTTTTCCCCACAGTTCCCTCCACTTCACTTGAAATCTTTATTAAAAGGGGCAATTACAGGGTAAAGGATCACAAGTAAATACACATGTCCATACTACGGAGATACCTAATACATAATATCATTCTAACTTTCTAACTAACCCCACCCACTTAAGATTATTTAATAGTCCCACCCACCACTAAAATACCTATGATTATATATATCCCCTATTACTTAAATTGATTACATGAAGAAATAATAAACAGTTTTCCACAGACCAATTTGATAGTCCTCTACAATCTGCAATAACAAAGAACTTTACAGTCCCACCAGATGTGTGTTCTCTCTTTAGATGAACACGCAGCATGGTTCTCAGCACCCTTCCTTTTTGCAGTGATCCTTCATTTCCACCCTGGTCTTCCCAGCAGGGTGTTCTCTGATGCCAATCTTGGAATTACATCTGATGTGTGAGCTCTGTGGCGGGTGACAACCAGATCAATTCAGGAGTCCAAGAGGGACCTGCAGACTTAAACAGAAATCCAGACTGCACTGTGTAGATGGGCCCCTCAATTTTGTGCACCTGCAAGTTCACTGTGCTACCTCACATGATTTAGTCAAACTCCTGATTTTCCAGTATCTAATACAAATACCTCACTGCTCAAACTAAATTGACCCTTCACAAATGTATGTAAACTTCCTGTTTCAATATCTTAGCATGATGACCTTAGCTAGCTCTCTCCCGACTTGCCTAACAATGGGAGCTGTTCATTGATTACATTCATTAACACTGCAAACTTGGGCCAATAATCAACTCCTGGCTTTGCTTAACAATTCTGATGTTTTGATTTCTCTATCTCCTTCATGTTGTTATTTTGCTCCCCCTCTAACTTCTTTAGTTAGAGATTTAATTCCTCTGCTTTTCCCTTTCTCATGAAAAGGCATTCTGTTGGTAAATGCCAAAAAGATTTAAAGGATTCGATTAACATTAATTTGATCAACAGCAACAAAATAAATCAATTGGGTGAAAGGAAACTTAATCAAATTCAGATACCACATTACAATAAGCTTGAGATTACTTATCATTAACAACTACATTTATAGATAGTATAAACAGCAATAAAAGCATAGTACACACTGCCAAGAAGTTAATTCACAAGCTTTACTGAAGAGCCAGACTTGGGTCAGGGCCTTTGTCTGTGAGTCAGTAACCCACACCAGCACACTCTTCCTGACCGACTTTGCTGTTGGTCAACGTCTCCAGATTTTTGCTTGCAGTGGTGGCAAATGTCCGTGTGCATATGCCAGGGCTGCAGAAAATGACCCAATTCTAGGCCCTCTGCAGCTTGAAGATCAACTGACAACTGTAAATTTGACACACAACAACTTGATTTCAAATGTATGGAGGATGGACTGATATCTGAGGTAAACTGAAGTATCACTTCAAAGAGTCCAGAAGCACAAATGCACCATTTTACAAGTAATTAATAAAACACAAGAGTGACTGACAAGCTTCCTGATTCCATTGAAGAAAAAAAGAAAAGAAAAAAAAGTTGTTTTGGATTAAATAAGTAGCCAATTATGTCACTTCCTTTAAATTATATATCCCTTTGTGTGATTTTTAGAGGCCCAATCAATAAAACAGAAATTATATGATGGTACGATTGAAGATGAACAGGATGAACTATTATACAAATACTCCAGTTCTCAGGAGCCTTTCATTCACAGTGTTGTAAGAGAAGTTCACAGTAAAGAAATATTTTACGCTACATTACTTATCACTTTCACTTAGTTTAACTCTAACAATTAAAGTTGGATACTACTTTGTTACTTAATGGAAGTAATTTTTGAAAGCAGAATCACCATTTTTAAACACAGTTAAAGGACACTACTGACCTACAGCTAAAGATTCTAAGTATTTAAACATGCAGGTGTAAGGATGGATGATAATGAATACGTGAAAGATGAGGCTGATGAAAAGAGAAACTTCACCGTTAGACTCCACTTCATGATAGGGAATTTGAAATATACACCACGTTATTTTCTACTGCTCAACCTGTGTTTTGGCTATTGGAGCCTGTGTGTGTAAAACACATGCTCCTCGAAGTCTGCCTCTTTCTTCTCTGTGCATGGCAGCAAAATGGAGTCTCAGCAACCAGGGCAGGAAGGATGGCACAAATCCTGCAGCAGCATTAATGGCAGTAGTAAAGAACTAAACAGAAACAGAGAGGTTAGACAAAGAGCTCAAGGTAGTAGCAAGGGACCAGGTTAAAAGAAGTCACGCAGTCCCAGGTTAGCACAAAGCATCCATAAGACACCAGCAGGTGTCCCTGGATTGAGGACAACTCTGTTGTCTGTTGCTTTGAGTCACTGAGTTGCTTTCTGAGGCCTTTTATCCATTGACAGCTTAACATCTCCCTCCTCTAGAGGGGACCCCTTTCCATTAGGTGGACTCTGATTCCTTTGAGGTGGTTACCCATCGACACCTGGAATAAAGGTCAGGTCATCCAGCTGGATTTGAAGCCCTCTAAGGAAGTCCATATCCTCAAGACAGTGTCCAGTGCCCTAATTTCTTCAGCGAGATCCCTCCCAGGCATACAGGAGTGTGGTCTGGGTGCTAAAATCATTTTCCCTCTCTAAGTACCCAATGCTACAGTCTAGTGAGGAACTGATGATGGCATGCCCAGATGACATGGGGGCAGAGACATGGAGAGTACTTCCAAGAACTTCGGGTGGTTGCCTTTCCAGTCAATTAACAACACTCGTGAACATTCTGAACCATCAGGGCAAGTTGGTAGCATTAACTCAAGAGTCTCCTTTAAGAGTAGGGTATGGGGTTTAGGAGTCCTTTTGATTAGCTGCTCTTAGCCTTAGCACACAATTGAGAAGTGGTCACAACATTTCACAACCATCCAACACACCTGAAGCTACCAACGGTCCGGGTTTAATGTGTTGTGGAAGCCATTACTGGCATGATGATGGCAAGGTGTTGTGACAAAGCCCAAGTTCTTGGGTACATGTGATTTGCACTGGGATGTAAAGGCACACTCTTAACATGCAAGAGTCCATCTGAGAGGGCACTTCCTTCTCAGGCTTGAGGTGTTTCGTGTTGCAGGGTTTTGCCTGCTCCTGGGAGAACCAGTCAAGAGTTGCTGCTCCTTGAGAACTAACGGAACCATGAAAGTGGAGTTTGAAGATGGTGAAGTTTCTAAGGGTGCAGCAAGAGGATCACGGAAGCCGTTTCACACTGCACCAATAAGTCAGACTTCCTTAATAAGGCGCCGGTCCTCCAGTATTGTACAGAGAGTACCGAAACTTCAAGAAAGGTCATGTCCTCCTCCTCCGCTCCTCCTCCATAAAGAAAACAGCATTTCCTGTGTTTGCATCAGCTTCTCTGCAAACGTTAAACAGGGCATCTGGCAGCCTAAAATTCAGATGGTAACAAAGAGAGGTTTAGCAGGTAAAACCCCCCAGGCTTCCAGGAGTCACTGGAAAGTAAACTTATTTAAGTGTTTTAGTTAGATTGGCAGTCAAGGTGGAAAACAGAGATAATTTGTTGGTGAATGGTCTTTTGAAGGTCTTTTGGTGCTTTCAGATTTGTGCCAGTCCAGAGTGGCCCTGACCTTCTGTAGCCATTTCAGAGAGGATGTACCTCCAGGTTGGCCTGAAGGTAAAGCAGTCCAATTTAGCACACAGTCAGTGATTGAGAAGCTGAACAGGAATAAATTTTGAAGGCAGAGATCTTGTACTTACAGTGTGCTGTAAGATGAAGGCGGAGGTGGCGGCGGAGGTGGCGGCGGCGGTGGGGGATACTGTGGTACAGGAGGCTGGCGGTACCAGTGTGGATTCCAAGTGATCATAACAGGTACGTATAATGATCTTCCATTTCCATCTTGTCCCACAGGGTACCAGGCGAATCCTACTGGGTAGGTCGGGAACGTATGTGGGTATGTTGGGTATGTTTGGTATGCAGGTACTTGTACATACTCAGTGTACCTTGCCAGGTGAGCTTGGTCGTCTAAATTTGGAATAGAGAGTCGAGGATACTGATTCTGGATGGTGAAATTGTTGGGAGCTCGGCAATCATAAGAAACTTGCAGTTTCCACCCCCTTTTCACCTGGAGAACTTGGGCTCCATTGGGTGCGATTGTTGGAGTAATCAGCCCATCTTTCACATTTCTTGCCACAAAATCTCGGAGAGCTGCCATTTCAGGTTCAGACAGTGAGTAGACATGTCCACTAGGGATACTGTGTGCTCCAGGTATCATCTCGATACTGTTGTCCGCCAGGCGGTGATCTGGGTAGACATGCTCATCTACTGGAGTGTACACATTCTGGACATAATAATACCTCACTGGTTGGTAAACTCTGTATCCATCTACAGGGTAGTAAATTGAGGGTTGTAGTGGCGGTGATGGTGGAAGAGGCGTGTACATCCGGCAGTGGTAACGACAATATTCAGAATCAAAGACGATAGATCGGGTGCTCCAAGTAATGTTGGGATCATGTGTGCTCAGCCAGCGAACCCCGAGGACCACGGGAAAGAATGGAGACTGAGTCACGTCAAATGACAGCACCTCACGGTGATCTCCCATGTCAACTATCAGGTCATGTGTTTCGTGGACAACTGGGCCCGATGCTATGGGGCGTCCATCAATTGCTTCCACAAGTATTGGCCAATCCTTAACTCTTAGAGGAATTCCATTTTGGGCAACGTATTCGTGATCAATGAAGTTGCCAGAAGCACCAGAATCGATCATGGCTCGGACGAACAGGGTGTGTCTGCCCGGAAGATGAATCTGGAGCATCACTTGCAAGTGTGGAGTTGAAGCATTATCTTGTGGGGACCTTATTATTTCTGGCCCGGTCGCTGAAGGTCCCTCTACAGCGGGGCCGGGAAGTTTCCCGCCGGCGAAGACTTTGAGGCTTTGGCAGGACAGCTGTCGGCGTAGTGACCTCCTGTTCCGCAGTAGAGGCAGAGGTTCAGCTTTCTGCGTCTTTCTTTCTCTTCCTGGGTCAGCCGCATGCGGGCCCCTCCCACAGGCTCAGTCGGGTCTACCTGGTGGTGGCCTGAAGTGTGCGGCAACATCAGCGCGCGGGGAGGTGAGCGCTGCATGCGCGCTGCAGCCGCCCGGGCCAGCCTTCTCTCGATGTGGATGCACTGGCCGATCAGCGCAGGCAGCGACTTGGCAACTTCGAGGTGTGAGAGCTCCTCCTGGATGTGGTCGCTGAGGCCCTCGTGGAACTGGTCAATCAGCGCAGGCTCGTTCCAATCCAGGTCCTGGGCAATCATCTGGAAAGCACTGCAGTAATCGATGACCGACCCCATGCCTTGGCGCAGGCGTCTGATCTTGCGTTTGGCAGCCTCTCGCCTCTGAGGGTCTTCGAAGACGTGCTTCATCTCCGTCATGAAGGCTGGGTAGTTGTGCATCAGGTAATTGGACTGCTCCAGCTTTAAGGAGGCCCAGCGGGCGGCACGGCCGGTCATCATGCTTGTCACGAAGCAGACGCGGACGCGATCCACGGAAAAATCTCGGGTGCTCTTTTCCATGAAGAGCTGGCACTGGGACATGAAAGGAGCCAGCATGTCTGGGTTGCCGTCAAACTTCTCCGGGAGGTCTTCTGGGCATTCTTCCTCGCACGGAGGGGGAGGGGCAGCAGCCGCTGCAGCACCACGGAGCTCGATGTTGTCATCCTCTTCCTCCTCAGCCTGAGGGGTGGGCTCCACTTGCTCACGAAGAGAGGTGTTCTCCTCTGCGAGCTTCTGCACCTGGCTCTGCAGGTTGTTGTTCTCCTCGGACTGCTTCATGACTTTCTCGCGTAAGGAGTTGATCTCTTCTGAGAGGTCGTCCCGCTTGCACTCTGTCAGGTTGGCGTACTGGCCCTTCTGGCCGCAGTGTTTGGAGCAGGAGGAGGAGGACGGGTGGTTGGGAGGAGGAGGAGGAGGAGGAGGTGGGCAGTCGGGCCCCAGGGTGACGGCTGGGATGGGAGGAGACCTCCCAGGTGTAGCTTCACTCCGGTGGGGAGGGAGGCCGGGCTCCTGGCCCCCTCTTCCACTCCTTCGTCGTTTGGTTTTCAAAATCCGTTTATTTCTGCAAATGAAGATAAAAGCATAAATTTAAACACAGCCACTCAAAGCAACACAATATAAATACATTATATAAAGCTCTAATTGCTTTCATTCACAATTTTTAAAACCTGCAAAAGAGAAAGAGAAAGAAGTTAGTCAATTAGCACAACATAACAAAAAGCATCATACTTTTTGATGTCCAAATACTCTTTTGTTCCTCAAAAGTCACCTGTTCATTACGATTTGACAATACATAACTTCATTAACAGCATGCTTACCTTCACAGACTATAAAAGAATGCTGAGACACTCCAAAAAAAGCAGTTTTTTATTGAGGGAGCAGAGCAAAAATCTTTCAAGGCAAAGATGGGCACCAAATAAATTACATAAAATATCAGCAGCAAAGTTATATGAAAAGTAGCTAATATTTCAACCAGAAAGGACCAAAAAAAAAAAGGAACAAAAAAGAAAAGAAAAGAAAGGAGCATTAAAATCACAATGCCTGTATTCACCAGCCTTGTCTATTGGGGAGGGGCGGGGGGATGGAGGTGGAGGGGCACCTCTTAGGAGATGGTAACTGCTTATCAAAACAAACAAGCATCAACCACCAGTCCAAAAACCACAAGACTATCTAAATTACCTTTCCAACCACAGAAGTGTCCCTTCCTTCCCCTTTCCTAACACCCCCTCCTGATCCCTTAGGCCCTGCCCCTGCCCCTCTCCCACCACCCATGGCCACCTTCCCTTTGGCCTGGGCTGCTGGTGTGGTCTCTCCAAGAGTGACTGACTACACAGCAAGCAGGATGCTTCAGAGACAGGGGTTTCTTGGTTGTTTTAATAGTTTTAACCCTGTCACTTAATCACTTTAATAACTTGGGCTGCAAACACAATGAATAATTGACATTCGAGGTAAAATACTCAAGTTTAAGAAAAAATTAGAACACACAATAAACACATCATAACCTGTGACACTCTCATTTTTTCAATTCCCTAGAGATATTTTTATTGGTGACCCTCACAATATAAGGTCACAAAATAATGCAATTTTTTTATTAAATTAGGAGTTTTAATGTCCCATTAAAAAAAAAAACTAATAAACACAGGACATGTCACTAAGGTGTCTCTGTCATCTAGACATTTTAAGACAAAGCATTGTTGCAAGACTTTAGGAATATCATTTACAGCATGACCCCAAATCAGGAAGGTCAACAACCAAATGTCAATCACAGCCACTGGGGTGGGCTTTATAGAGTCCCTGGCATCTGAAAAAAAAAAAAAAATGATGGGACAGAAATAGCAACACATTAGGAAATCAGCAAACATCACTATACTGTTTAGGAAAACAAAAGATCAATAAAGGTTGAAAATTCAAATACTCTTGATCCGTAGGAAGGAAATTTAAAACTAAGAAGATAAGGTACAAGGGGCTGGGGGGGGGGGGGGTTAGGTAACATAATAAAGAAGGGCCACAACTAAGTAATTTGGGAATGCATATCACTCTAAAAACAATTATTTTTTATTTTTTAATACAGTGCTGGTCAAACAAACTCAGGGCCTTATTTGGCCTATAAAGGTCACCAGTTTGGGATCCCTGACCTTACTGATATCAGGCAGCACAGCCCCACCTTGGGACTCAAAGTCCTAAAAGATATAATTGCCCAGAGCAGAGTAGTTTCACCATTAGAAATAATAGAGTACTGGGCAGGTAGGTTACCAAGACATTAATTCAATAACTGTGGGTAAAGTATAAAAAAGTTTAAACAGCAAATGGGACACGAATAAGTGTGGAACTAGAAGCATTTTGACTTGATTTGAATCACAGAACTATGGCTCCTTAAACCCCCCCCCAGTTGGGGTTGGATTGGAGAGGTCAGTTCAGGAGGCCCATTCCTGAAAACTCAAAGGACACGTAGCATAAAGCCAAGCTGTCTGGGACAGGCACCACATTTACATATGATAAAGATTTCAGTTTTTATATATTTAGGAAATATCCTCTAAAAATTTCTGTTCTCCAAACACACCAAAGAGCAATAAAGTATCCAAAATCTGCCACCCATCCCATTAAGAAATACCACTTCATTAAGCAAATGTTAGTTGTTTTACATTTTCCAATGTTGTCCAAAGTTCTTTTTTAGTATTATGTTTACTACTTGTGAAAAGCAAAATCTGTTAATATATACATGTGTTTGCCATTATTTTGGACCTCTCTGGTACAGAATTACCAGAGAAGAGGGACACAGGGTGGTAAGGGGGTAAGAAAGGGGACTGGAGACTTACTTAAAGCTGGAATTATGGTAAGCACATGTTTCCCATAAATTTGTATACTTGTTTGGGGGTGGCTGAGGGTTAACAAATTTTGGGAGCTAAAGCCTCAACATCTCCCTAAACAATGGTCCTGGCTCATAGTCTGTGACATATGGAACCAGGTTTTTAAATTTATTCATTCAATTAGAAACAATTTTTAAATGGTGTGTCTGACTGGCAGTCAGTTATGAATTTGTTTTATTTAGATGCGCCAAGCTGTAATTAAGACAGCTCAATTTATATTTTGCATTGTAACCATTTTACATTACACAAATTTTGAATGCCAACACATACCATTAAGTAATCCACTTGTCCAAAATTTAAATAATTAGCTCTTACTTTTTATTTAAAAAAAAACAAATTATTATAAATAATCTTTTAAACGGCCTGTAAAATGTGAGGGAAAGGAGGCAAGAAAGGCAACCCAAGAAAGCAAAGCACCATAGGAAATAGACATGAGCAAGAACCTGAAAACACCAAGCAAGACACTGAATAAAACAATTTTTTCTGGTCATTTAAAACATATTTAGTGAGTGGGCCATGCCAGGCACAGTTTATTGTCTGTAGGCAAGTTAGCCAGGGCTAATTTCTAGAGTTTGAACCACAAAAACAGCTTCACAGAGACACAAATAAACGCCTCATCCTCATCCTTGCTCAGAAGCCAAGGCAGTAGCACTAACACGCCACTTGATAAAAACTCCTAAAAAAGAAATATCAAGTTGTTCCTTATTTTGTATCCACTAAAGCATCCGTTTTCCAAAGGAATCCCCACAAAAGTCCACCAGTGTCTCAAAAAAAAAAAAAAAAAAAAAAAAAACTTAAATGCGAAAATACTTGTTTATTTTATTTTTTATTTGCTGTAGTAAAAACATTTGGTTGGATTTTGCCTTTAGAGGCACCAGCCATGTCAGCTTAGAAGCGCCATGCAAACTCACTATCAGGAGTTTAAATTATGGCATTATGTTATTCAATATATGCAAAATACCTCATAAGTAAATACATACATATATAAAGAACTTCATGAGTAAAAGGAATAATAATTGTTAATCATTCTTAGTTATTATTCTTAAATTTATTAAACACTAGCAGATAAAAAGCAAAACCGGCGCATCAGAGAAACCGTAGGAAGGCGGGGCTGTGCAGCCAGCCTCAGACAGGGAAGCAGCGGGAGCAGAGGAAGGCGGGAGGGTCTGGGGGGATGTGTGCGGCGACGGCGCTCACTCTGCGCAGGCGCAGGCGGGTTCAGGGTAGACAGGGAGGGCAGACCAGCTCCGAGGAGGCAGGCTCAAGGTGTGGCCAGGCATTGGAGAGGCGGGGTCTGGGCAGGCCAAATCAGAGGGGGCGGGCTGGGGAGGGGCCAAGCCTTAGAGAGGCGGGTCTGTGCAAGCCAACTCAGAGAAGGCGGGCTTTGAGGCGGGGTCTGGCTAGGCCATCGCCAATGAATTGGGGCTGGCGAGGCAGGGCCTGGAGAAGCAGGGTATGTATGGAAGGCGCACTCAAAGGGAGGCGCGCTGCAGGGCAGGCGCACTCTGAGTAAGCGCCGGCAGAGGAAGGAGGCGCTAAGCGCGCTGCGAGCAGATACTGCAGAGAAGGCGCGCTAGGGTGGGCGGGGCCAGTCTGAGAGTGGCTGCTAGAGGGCTGCAGAGTAATCGGCTTGCCTTTCCGAGGGTCCTCCCCCCCCAAACCCCTCCCATCAGACTCCAACAGCCAGATTCATTTCTCACCGCAAGAGCAATCACCCCTAGATCCAATCCCACCCTCCAATACTCAGGAAACCAACAGTTTCCACAAACTGTTGCTGGACGCCAATTCCCGCCACCGCTACAACTACACCGCCGCTTAAGTGCAACTAGGCAGGCAGCCCGTTCTGCCACCACCGCAAGATTCCTTTTTACACTCAAGTCAGAGCCTCTCCATTCCACTGCTATAGCAGGAATAGTGTGGGCAGAATGTTACACACATTTTTTTTTTGCCCGGGGCTCCATTTTGTCTAACAGCACCATCATGCAGCGAACCGTCCTGCAGAAAAATATAGTGGGAGCCATTCCAAAAGGTGTATTAGAGACAAAGGGTGGAGTCCCCCTCTAAGAATAAAGGGTAATCTCACTCTAGTTGCTGTCCCTAGACAGCTGGTTTTATTAGTAGTGCAAATCAGCCTGCAGCTTATGTACCCCTGCAGCTGTTACCAGTTTGTAGTCAATTTTAGGTATAAATTGTCCTGCAGCTCATGTACCTCTGCATTTCATATGGTTTGTAGCGCAATGAAGCGCGCTTTTGTAGTGTTCACGGTTATCATTTCTGCAGCGCTTTTGTAGTGCTAATCTGCAGCTCAGATTTTGTAGCGCATTTAAAGCGCAAATCAATCTTCAGCCTGCAGCCCATGTATGTCTGCTGTTCATACTGGTTTGTAGCGCATTTGAAGCGCTTTCGTAACAAACCAGTTATGTTTCTCTGCAGCTTTTAACAGTTTATCGCGCACTGAAAGTGCATCAGCGTGCAGCGCATTTGAAGCGACTATCAGTTTGTAGCGCATCTGAAGCGCTCATCAGTTTGTAGCGCATTTGAAGCGCCTAATAGTTGGCAGCAAACAAGACTTGATAGCGCATTTGATGAGCAAATTGCAAGTGGATCTGTAGCTCATGTCCGTCCGTAGCTCATATCTGTCTACAACCCTTACCTGAACTTGGGACCTGAAAACCAAAGCCCTAAAGGCTTGGTCTCCTCATTCGATTTTGGGGTACAGCCAATGAAGGCGTGACAAGGTTTGCATGGAGACGTTCTGGGGCGCTATTCCATCTCCCGCAGCTTCAGATAAGAACGCCGAATGAATGTGATGTTAAAAAAAAAAAAAATCCTCACCGCATACTCACCACGCGAGGACCCCTCTGCGAAGACAGGAAGGACGGGGTCCCACACCTGCTCAAGGCGAAAGCGTCGCTGGGTGCTCTGCAGCCCGGAGTGGCTCCGGACGCGAGCCCGCTCAGCGAACCTTTCGCGAGGCTCGATGGAACCTCTTCGCTGGTCTCCCCAGGTCTGGTCTCCCCAGGTCGTGGTCAGGTTTCTTCGACACACACCAACCGAAGTTGAAGCGCGTGTACCGAGAGCGCGGACTAGGTGCCTTATATAGGCAGAGCCCAGGAGGGGGGCGCCAAATCCCAGCGTGCTCCGCGGGTTGGGGGGCGGAGGGGGGGGGTTAGGGGTGATGGGGGAGGGGGCCATGGCCACCCTACCCTTGCCCGCCGCTAGAGGGAGTACGGGATTAGGGAGGGGGTGCAGGATGCTGATGCTGAACTGGCCAAGCTGGGAGGAAAGAAGAAAGGAGGGGAGAGGAGAATCGAGGACGGACGGCCTAGCCAGGCCACGAATGCAATCGCCCGGGTGGTGGGAGCTGGGAGACCCTTGTGCTTGGACGGGACAGGGACGGGGGACACGCAGGATGAGCCCCGCAACTACTGGCACCTTCTTGCTGACAGGTTAGTGGCCCGCGCGCGACTGGAGGTCCTGGGGACAACAGGCCGCCGCCTCCCCCTCCCCCGCCCGGGTTCCGGGTACCCGGGCGCGCCCTCTGGGTGCCAGCCCTCTTGCTGCCCCGAGGACCCTGGACCCCTCCTCCAGGACGTCCCGCGCCCCACTTCTCTGGCCCTGCACGTTCCTGCCTAGGCTTGACCTCTGGTCTTTTGTTTTTCTCCGCGCCCCCGCGCGCCCCTCCCGGCCGGGCGCTCACAAATATTCCATCTCCAATTTCCATTCCCAACACGCCCCCACCCCACCCCAGCGACCCCGCCGCGGACCTCCCCCGGTCCCTGCGGCACAGAGCTGGGGGTCGTTGACCATTTTCCTAGGGCGCGTTACCCCGCGATGCGGGCGATGCGGCCGGGATACCAATCTGCGTCTCCTTTTACATAAACGTCTGTTCTCATTTTCTTGAATCTGATCGGGAGAGAACACTAAAATGTCACATATGAGGCACTAATTTATCCCTTCTTCCTAAGCGCATTTCTCGGCGGCGGAAATCCCGGTTTTCGTAGGTTTTAAGGCGCAGGGAACTGGAATCATGAAATGCTGGGAGCTAAACAGGGCGTTCAGGGCAGGGTTAACCCCGGCTGGGGACCCGAGACGCTGCAAACAGCCTCGTTTGCCCTACCAAGTGCACACTATTTCAAGAAAGCAAAAACGATTAAAAACAGCTGTGGATGCCTCCAGTGTGGTTGGCGAGCTTCGGAGACTCCAGCTGCAGGCTTTTGTGGTGATTACGAAATGTACGCAGAAATCTCGCTCTCCCTGCAACGTTACATTTTTCTAAATTTTGTAAGATTGAATGAATGCGTTTAGTCAAAGTTACCGCACGTTTAATCCTTTCAAGCATGTTGCTGAGATTCGGCCACAAATATTTGCAAGTATTTATAAGTATAAACACATACATTTTACGTTAGAGAAAACTGCCATGGTTTACAAGGCTCTAAAACACTGATGAGGAAGGATGCTCAAACAGCTTAACGCGGATTTCCATGTAAGCGCGGCAAAGTGTTAGCCCTGAGAAAACTGACAATCTGTTGATAATCCTGGCAAAAGAAGTTTAAATTAAAATGGAAAACCAAATGGTCTACAAATCGAGTGAGGTTTCTAAAACACGAAGGAAACATATTTGTATTTGAAGGCTAAATTGAGCATATTTTAGTAACTTTGCTACAGGTTATTTTATGCATAGGGGATAAATAAGAATTTGACCCACTGTAGATAATGAGAGAGCTCGCCCTTAAAGTGAGCCTTTCTAGGAATAAACAAAACTGTAGCCCCCCCTTTCTTTTTAACTAAGAATTAGTTTTATTAGAAATAAAGTGTTTGATCATCAGAAGTATGAATGAATTGCCGACTTCAAACAATGAAAGACATTTTCCTAGGAAGTTGGGTGAGCGCAATTATAATTTTTAAAAGTGCCTTTCAATTTAATCTTTAAAATGTTTACCCTCTTCTGCAAAATATAATAATAATCAGGATCTTTATGCATTTTATTGTCCTGGTGATGATGGTCTGTCAAATTCTTAGTTTTTTTTTTTTTCTTTTTAAATACAGGAAAGTTATTTCACCTCGTTGTTGACTGATAGATATTTTTTCCAAAAGGTGTCATTAAAAAGCAGAATAGAGAAAAGTAGAGAAAATTCAAGACTTTTGAAAGTTTGAGCAAATTTGTGTTTTTTTAAATTTCAAACTGTGAACTAGGCTTTTTTTCCTTAAAAGCTTCATATTATTTTTTTCATAATAAAATAATTCCTACTCATTGTACAAAATTCAGGGGGAGAAAGCCAGAGAACTGTAAAGAAAATCAAGCTCACTCATAACCTTATCAACCTGAGATAGCCCCAGTAAACATTTTGAAGTCTACTTTTTCACTTTTCTCTGTGTGTATATATATACCTAAATAATATATATTTTCATAGTTAATGTCACATATCAATAATTTCTAAAACTTAAAAATAGGATCAAATTAATTCTCTTCAATTATTTTCTTAGCAAGGAGTCTTAAATGTCAAATAACATTAAATTTGTAAAGATTTTTATAATAAACAGTATTCATTAAATTTTCTAATTTAATTTTTAAATGAACAACCTAGTGCCTCAATGTTTAAAAACAGAAAACTGAAAAGAATTACCTCTGATGTCACTATTCTAACATAACTATCATTTTGGTATATTTCCTTGTGTCTTTTATTCCTCTACATATGAACAGATTTCCACTTTGCTTAGAAATATAATTTTCTAAGGAAAAAAAATCAACATCTATAGATACGTTCTTCAGATAAAACTTGTTATCTAAAACAACAGAACTATTAAAAACAAGAACATCAGTGAACACATATTTTAGATAACTTTTTCTTAGATGAAATAGCAAAACAACATTAAAAACCAAAAAACCCACCCTCTCAAAAAATTAATAGACAAGTGCATTAGATAAATACTTTTTGCCGGTTAGTATGTCATAAGTGAATTTTGAATTTTCTCCAATATCTGTTCTTGATGTTGAATATTTCTTACCCATTTTGAACAAGATTACATGCAAAGCAAAAGAGGTGCTAATGTGCATTAGTTATCATTTTATAATAACTGGAGTTGTATTTGGACATTTTATCAATTTTTGTGAGTTTGCTGTGGATCTATAAAGCTGTTGATTTATCACCTGCATTTAACTTCTAGTTGTGGTGGGAAATTGTATTTCTAAACAAAGTGGAATTTTCACTTGCAAATAATAACTGGACTTTCTTTGGACATTTTATCCATTTTTAATGGCAGTTTGCTGTGACTCTATAAAGTTTCTGATTTACCACATGTATTTGAGTTCTAGTATGGTAGGGAAAATTTACATCTGAGCAAGTAGAATTTTCACTTGTCAAGTAGTAACTAGACTTTGTATTTGGTCATTTGATGCATTTTTATAACAATTTGCCTTTAATCTAAAAGCTGTTGATATACTTCATGTACTTAGCTTAACTTCTAGTGTGTGGACAAAGTGTATTTCTAAGCAAAGTGGAATTTTCACTTGTCTCATAGTGAGAATAGAAAGGCAGCACCAGAGAAAACTAGTGAGAGGCATCCTCGATGAGATACAGGTAGCATGGCATATAGTTTCTAAGACTAGTTTTTACTACCGATGATGATGATTTCATGGTATACACGAAATGCTGAAGCAATGAAGAAACCCTGACTTTTGAGCAAGTCTCAAGTCAAATATTCAGTGTTTCGGAATCCAGTAAGTGCAGTGTTAATAGATCACATTTTCTCCAAAATAAAAAGCTACTGTTTTTTCTTTGTTATAAACTGTTCATACTTCCTTTACCTGATGCTTTTTCTTAAAACTTACCTTTACACATTCTCTGTTCCAAACTCCAAAATGCAAATTCTATAACAGATCTTCTTTCCTACTCTTAGTATAAAGAGCAAGCGACTAGGTGAATAGATGATAGGGGTTTATGTGTCCCTTAGAGAGTGTTGGGCTGCAGGGGAGAGCTTCTTTACACTTTTTCTGTTTCAGTCCGTAGACTGACAGAAGTATTGACATGGTGACTTTTTTCTTTCCATCCTTTCCTAATCTCTCCAACAGAGACAGAGGACAGGCACAACAGACAAAAGGACATGGATGGACAAACATACACGCGTGTGCTCACACACATACACACACCATCCAGGCTTTCTCTAAACTTCAGGATCTAGTTATCCAGTCTATCTCGCTGATTTCCAGAACTGTCAAGCCTAAAGCAGCAATGCAAAATTCAAAAAGAAGAAACTGGTGTTCAGTAGGGACCTAAAAGGGTTCATTCAACAAGTCCTTTCAAATGAATATTTTTCTGGTTGGGGTTTCCAGGTTGGGAGAATCAGAGAGTACGCAATGTTCTTAAAGCTATTTCACATGAACTGCCTCAAAGCACACTTCTCTCTAAGCAAAATTCCCAGTTAAATTTTTTTAACAATGTATCTATATTAAAGACAGTATTCACTAAAGAAAAAAAAAAAAACATTCCCCGAAGTCTGACACTGCAACAGCATTTCCATTAATGCTTCTCTTCCAGTCTTTGTTCCATGTGCGTACCTATTTTTTACACTATTATAATTTTAATATATGTAGATTTTTTTACACTTTGTGTTGAAAAATAAGTGAATCTTGTTTTCAGCAAAGCATTTGTGAAGGTTGCAGGATCCTCCTGTGTGTAAGGTGGTGTGTAGACTAATGAGCAGCATTGCTCTTTAAATGTGAGGCACGCTGAATCACCACCCTCTAGAGTGTAGGTTACTGGGTTTGGGTCAGGGAGGTGTCCCTGGTAGAGGACCACAGGCCTTTGCCCTTGCCCTTCTCTTATTCAACATTTTATGAATGACTTTGATGAAGATCTAGAAGGCTTGCTTTAAAATCTGTGGATGACTTGAAAAGGGATAGCTGTTACAAACAGATAACAGAATTTAGAGTTCACATGGTTTAAATAGGCTGCAGTGCTATGCTGAAACCCAAAAGATATTTTATAGCAGTGAATGCATCATAATTCAGTGGTGTGGAAGGAAGGAAGTAACTTTGGATAGTGGCAGTTCTTCTGGAAAAAGAAGATTAATATGAACCAGCAGCATGATGTGGCTGTGAAAAAAAAAAAAAAGAAAAAGAAAAGAATTCAAATTTAGCCTCTAGTAATAGTACGGTGTCCATATGTCACAAAAATTAATAGCACTGTGCTCTAATCAGGCACATCTGTAGTATTGTGTCCATTTCTTGCTGTCACATTTAAAGAGAGACGCTGACAAATTAGACAACTTCCAGAACACTCTGCGGGGATGGTGCAGGGTCTGGAAATCCTGTCATTGGTGGTATCCTCAAAGGGTCTGGAAATGTTTGATTTGAAACAACTAAAAGACATAAACTCTCTTCTGTTTGCTTTGGAAAGCAGAGCTAGCATCAGTGGGTAAAAGGTAGAGATGGGTTTCAACTCAAGACCTTTCTAAGAGTGCAGCTCAACAAAAGAATCAACATCTTTACTTATTTTACATCTTTTAAAATATCAGAAATATTCACCTTTACTGCAGCAAATATTTAATTTGAAGGCCATAATAACATTTTAGTATAGGTGGCAAAGGTACTTGTAACTGAGAAATTTATTCTGATAAACTTTCTAAAAAGGATACTCCTATCTGTTGCAAGCTGATGTCTTAAAACTTGAAAATAGCTACAAAAGGCAACACAACACATACTCACTCTCCTTCCCATTCCATTTCAAACATGAAAGTCTGAGAAGAAAATAAGAAATTTTTTTTTTCCTGTAAAGTGTCCTGGCCTTAACTTGCTTTCCAGAGTTGCTCCTTTTCTGTTGTTTCTTGCTGGGCACAGCAGGTTTCTCCGGCAGAGGAGTTGGGCAGGCAGGTGCTGGGGGCACCCAGGATTAAGGGGAAGCAGGTTGGCTGCTGGCCACTGGCCGCTGGCCCTGGACAGCCTGGCTGCGTCTTACCCAGGGGGGAAAAATGGGGCAATTCTCCCTTTTGCATTTTTTTTTTCCTTTTGTAACATATCTTCCTGCATTACTGAAAATTACCATTTTTTAGCTTTTAAATAGCAAATCAAAAAGTAACTTCTGCCTCTTGCTCTCTTTAACCTTCTCCCTGTTTTAGGTCAGCCTGTTTCTGACAGCTTCAGGGGCACATTCTTAAATGTCTCCAACATGTCTTGGGCAGATGTTCTTTTCCTCTTCTATCTGCCCAAAGATTGTTTATTTTGATTACTTCATCTAACTTTGAAAATGTAATTGCTCAAAATTAATTTGTGGGTTATGAACGGCTTCCCTCCGGGATCCCTCTTGTGGAGAGTGATCATCTGTAGGCTTCTGGCTCAGTAGAAGCTATCGTTATGCCCCAGAGCCTTGAAAACTAAGGGGACTTCAATGAGACACTGGAAGAAAGAAGAGGAAATGTTTCTGTCATCTAATCAACTTTTTCCTGCGTCTCTCACTCCTCCCTGTTTCCCTGCACTACAGCTTTCTCCCCTGCTCAAATTGTTAGGTCAGAAATACGGTCACTCTGACTCTGACTCTGTGAAGTCTATTTTTTAACGCTGAACAAGTTTTTTCCCCTCCGTCTTTTCGCTATCTTTTATGAAAATTCCATGCATTTTTGTGAGATTGTAATAATGCACATGCAACTGGCGGTGAGCTCGCATCCCAATTGTTGAAGATGCCACAGGCGTTCCTTGGCTGAGCTCATGTTTGCGAGAGAGGAACGTTCACAGATGAGCCCCTGGCAGGTCAAGGCTCACCTGATCCGCAGGTGACTATTTGCAATGCCTAGAATGCAGTGTTTGCTCCCGCTCCTGTGGTTGGGGAGAAAATAATCCACAGCGTTTAAAATTAAAAATTTAAATAAGTTATCTTGGGAAATTGGTAGCCTTAAAACTTGAGTTGCTGGCATGATTATCAATGTTAAATTCTTGAAAACATTAATATTTTTGTAAAAGCTAACATGCTGTTTTCTTCTTGGGTCACTCCTAGATAGAATTTTAATTTTTTTGTAACTTCATCTAAGGAGTAATTAAGCAATAGTAATTTAAATGCATTTTATTATCTAAAAATCACTCGTTTTTAGCACATCTCACTTGCTACCTAATTGCCTTAGGCTAATCAGGTTTTTAGAATAGATCTTCAGCAGTACTACTGTACAACGGGGATTGCCATGCATCTGCTGTGATATAAAAGACAGATTCTAACTGACAAATGAAACTGCTCATTTGAAAATGTTTAGGAGTGAGGCAGCTCTGGTGTAAATTCTTTCCTATGCTTTACATTTTCACTCATTTATCTGGTCCCTACTTGACTGTGGAGATACAGAGTTCACTGAGAATTCAAAAACAGAGATCACAGTAAATTCTCCTATAGCAGTTAAAGTGAAATGAAATATTTTAATTCCTATTTCTTCAGCAGTAAGCATAGAAGTAAAGGTGATCTTTTATTTTGGAATGCAAAAGAAAAGGAAAATGAGCCCCAAAGGGTTTGTTGTTTTTCCTCTTTAGCAAACTAACGTCTCTTGCTGTGCGGTAAAATGACACTGGCTTTTCTCTGCTATGAAATAGTTAATCAATGTAAGCTCCTTTAACAGCTTTCATTTTCCATAGTCTAATCAAAGACCAGTACTGCAGAAGTGGAAACAGAACAGATTGCTACATGTGCCTATCAAAATGTGAAATGTAAACTAATTTTGTCTAGCTGTTTTACTTCTAGAAGTTTAGTTTCCCGGTATACTTACGAAAGTGCTGAAAGACACAGATATAAGGACGTCTGGTATAGTACTGATGCTAATAATGAAAAGCTAGGAAAAATAGTGTTCATCTTTACTAATTAGTAATTTTTTTATTCATTCATTTATTGGGTGCCGACTAGTTTTGAGACCTCCGTTTGATGCTGGCAACACACGGTCCCAGTGATCATGGAACTTTTACACTAGTGGGGTTGACAAGGATTAATCAGATAATCTCATGAGATTATTAGAACTGTAAGTGCTATAAAACATTATGAGAGAATTATGTAGGTGATTTGGCCAAATAGGTGGGTTAAAGAAGGCTTCTCTAAAGACGTGCTCAGATTGAAGTATGAGTAAGTGTTAACTGGGGGGAGAGGAAAGGTGTATTTGAGGTAAAAGGAAAAGCTTGTGTAGAGATCCTAGGGCATGATGGAACGCGGCAAATAGAGGCACTGAAAGAAGTCCAGTGGGGTTCAAGCAGAGAGCGAACGGAGAGCATGATGTGAAATGATCTAGAGAGGAGGTCAAGGAGCAAATTTTATAGGAGCAAAATTTGTAGACCACCTTAAAAGGGTTTAATCTTTATCCTAAAATGAATGGGAAGTCCTTGAAGGGGTTTGGGCCGGAGGTAATCAGATTTGCATTTCAAAAGGAGCATTTTAGCTGCTTGTGAAGAAAGGGTTGGAGGAAGCAGAGTAGATGGCCCCTGGCCGGTGGTTAGAAGGATATTTTAATAATCTTGGGTAGAGAGGTGGGCATCCCGGGCTAGCATGTTGATGGGGGAGATAACAATAAGAGCATTTTGAGAGGTAAAAATCAACAGGAGTTGGTATTGCACTGAGTTTGGGCTGGAAGTTGGAGGGAAGAGATACCAAAGATGATTTCTAGATGTCTGTCAAGTGCATGTGGATAAATGGTGGTGACATTCACGAAGATACAGGATGTTAGAAGAGAACCGGATTTTAAGGGGAATATCACTAGTACTCCTTTGGACAGACTGATTCCAAGGTGATGATAAATAAATTGTGACTAAACTACTCCACAGAAAGCAATGCAGCCTTAAAATATGGTATCATGTAAAAATGTTCAAGATATGTTAAGTGGAAAAAGTGTGATCCCGTTCTGTAAAAAAAAGATCATGTTATTGTATGTTTGTATATGCATGGAATATGGAAAGATGCAAAACTATTAAGAGCGGGTAAACTAGAGAGAGGGCATTAGAAGGACTGTCATAGTAGGTGAAAGTAAACTTTTATGTTTTACACCTTCCTGGATATACTACTTGAATGTATTACAGTGAGAATGTATGGCTATTATAATAAAGAAAATCAATAACAATTTAAAATAAATACCCAGTGTGAGAGTATTTCTCTTTCAAATGTTTCTTAATTGGAAAGATCTTGTAAGCAGTATTGAATTTTTTATTTTGAAAGAAAGTATTTCCTACAGTTTTAGTTCTCTAACCCAACAGCTTTTACACTTTGCCTTTTAATCTTTTTCCACTAGATTGCACTATTACACTAGACTTCACAGTCATCATAATATTTTGTATTCTGCTTTTCATTAATTCTGTTTATTTCAAAACAATCCAACATTTTGCAGATGAGGACATTAAATTGCAATGGTTCATATAACTACTGCATGTATTATATATCCTTTTATTAAGGGTCCCACCGTTGTTCCTTATGCACCCAGTATTTCTGAGGTAGAGCACAAATAGATAGTTTTGTATCCAGGCAGTGGAAGCCCAAACTTATCTTCCCAGTATATGCCTTGGTTGGACTATTTGAACAAAGCAGCAAAGACTCCCAAGAGAAGTGAGCAACCCTCTCTTCTTTATTAACTATTCTACCAAACTAACTCTTCTTTTATTTGATAAATAATTGCTCCCAGTTTTGATATTATACATAATGCGAAGTTGAATCTTGTGCACATATTTTTTATTTTGAGTTAATGAGGGTCAGATAGAGTATGATTATCAGTGTAGCTCTCAGTTCTCATTACACCTGGTTTTCCTCAAAAGGTTTATGTGCCTTGGTATACGTCGGGGGATGGTGTATGGGTTTGCTAAGATGCCATCTACGTTGCCTTCAGGAAGGCCATGTGTTGTTTGTGATGGTTGGAGCACCAGGGCTATTGCCCTGTCTTGAATGGCCTCCAGTGTTTACTCCATTCTGCTTTAGAAATGTCAGCTTTTCATATGTGCCATGAATGTGAAAAAACGTCATATTACATAATGCCAGCTGTAGTGGCAACAATTTTTTATTTGAAGATTTACCCAGAAAATTACATTTAAAGAAATCCAAAATTTCCTTCAAGTTTATTGAGTTTAAATGCAATAACAGCTCACATTTTTTTTTGAGACTTCATAGTTACTAAGTACTCTTCTAAGGGATTTAAGTATATTATATCATTTAACACGATGTCTCTACGAAGTGGGTACTTTTATGTCCCTATCAGATGAGGAAACTGAGGCACAGAGATATTGAATAACTTGCCTAAGAGACAAAACCGGGATCTGAACTCAGTCTTTCTCTAGAGTCTTTGATATTAAACAGTGTGCTTCTGTACTCCAATTTTATTTCACTTTTAGTCTCTACTATGCCACCTATCTTATGCTAAAATGATAAAATTCTGATCATTTTTAATTGTATTAAAGAATTACCTACATTCTGCCCTGCCGGGCTCTTCTGTTCTAACAAGGCAGCTTCTATTCTGGTGTCTGTTTTGAAGGTTTGCTGTTATGCTTGTCTTAGGAATTTCTCTTCCTGACTCCCTTCAGAGGTTGGAGTAGACAGCCCTCCTCAGCAAAGCCTTTTTTCCCCATTGGTTCTGACTAACTTGTAGCTTTCTTCTTTCAAGGAATTACTTTTCTTACGAATATAACAAGTGGGATTCATTTCCATGGGCATTGCCTCATTGCTAGCTATTTCTAATCCAGTAGTCTGGGGAATTTAATTTTTTTCTAGAAAGAAAAAATAAGTTGAAAACTACTACTAATATTATTTCAAATTACATAATCCTATAGTTTACAAATTATTTTCCCAGTTGACTATTTGTGAGTAGTATTGCATGTAGATGATACAGACTTTGCAGTCAGCCAAGAAATGTGTTCAAAATCTAATTCTGCCCCTTACTAAATGAATAGCCTGGCATAAATTACTTAATTTCCTCATTGTAAGATGGAATTAATTATACCGACTTCATATAGTTGTTGTCAGGATTAAATATTTAATATGTGCAAAACCCTTACTATAGTGCCTAGCACTTAGAACTCAGAACATGGTAGCTAATGATAAGAAGTAATGGTTAACTAACATTTTTAAAGGAAGAAACATATGGAAACAATTTTTAATATAAGAAGCAGTTTTTAAAGTCTTAAGGAGAGTTGCAAAAAGATAAGTAAAGGAAGAGAAAAATGTAGGAGTTAAAGTAGGAACATGGTAGGGGGGTGGTGTTTGAAAGAAGGGAGGAGACGTTGGGGAGATGAGCTATATATCCAGCTTCTGAAAACAACGTCTCCGCATGAGCTATATATCCAGCTTCTGAAAACAACGTCTCCGTCCTCTGAGCAAAATATGAAGAGACACGTGAGAGAGTGGACAGAGAAAGATTTGGCACTTTGGTTCTGAGGTGAGTATGCTAATCAGATTAAGTTTCATTTGGCATATCCTGCTGTTTACTTGGACAGTGATGTCTGAGCAAGTTATTAGTTATTACTCCTACCCCCTTGACATTCTGATTAGCTCATCAGCAATCAGTCACTATTCACAGCTCTTCAATTGCGTTTATTAAATAGCAACTCCTCCCCCCGCCCCAGTCAGCAAATTATTCGGGTTTGGGAAAGAGTAATGTCTCTTCAGAGAGTGCTTGCCCCGGGCCAGATAGAATGTAGTCATGCTGCTACAAGACTGAAAATGAATGTCGAAATCTTAAGACAAACTTTAAATATTGTGTGGTTTCTAGGGAATCTAAGGGCACACCAGCCTCTTTGGGATTCACTCAGGCTTTGATGAGTTTGGAGGTGGGGGGACAACATTGAGGAGTTACCTTGATTCCATACTGTGATATGCTGGCTAATTGTGGGAATGTCTTCTTAGTTTGGGCTGCATGCATCCAGTATGCATGTGATTCTTTGCTTTTGTGTTTATGAATTAGAGCAAAACTCACATCCAGGTTTAAGTGTAGCACAGATTATCATGAATGCAGTAAACACAATGGAGTTCTCCTCAAGATTTCTGAAGATGGTCCATTATTTTAGGAAGAAGTCCAAGAACTATATACAAATGGGCGTTTCTTTATAAGTTATATTTATTCTTGAAAACTTGTGTGTATAGAACAAATGTTTTTAATATTGAGACATATTTTCCCATCCTAACTAAGGAAATTTCTTCTTACGGAAAGAAAAAATTCATTGGTCCTTTTCTAATGAAAATGAATCTCTGAAATACTAGCTTTTCCTCCATAAGCATTCTGCACTTGTCAGCATACAGATTATGATTTCTTATACAAGAAGTTAAATGAGTGGATCTGTGATCTGGAACACACAAATAGTTATTTCCATGTTATTGAGATTTTTCCCTGAAGATGTGGGACTTGACTATTTAAGCAGCCACATCCTCCATGGTGTTGCTGCTTGGCTTTGGTGATATTGTCTGGAGAGTAAGCCACAGAAAGATGCCTGTTTTTTGTTTAATTGTTTATATGACAACAGCCACTTGCCTTCCAAGCATGTGGTCACAGTAGGACTTTAGATATACAAATATAAACTTTTAAAAAATGAATGTGCTAAAACAATACTGGCCGTAAAATAGTATCTGTAGGATGTGTTTGAATCCTGAAAAGCCAACTGGACTTCCCTTTTACTGGACCTGGGAAGGATGAACAATGTTTTTGTTGGTGCACTGGGGCAAGGACGAGCAGTGTGTTAAATCTTATGCCAGGGTTAGTTAGGTCCTAGGAGCCAGAGTGTAGGGCAAAAATCCCATAGGCTTAAAATTATTTTAGTACATCCTTAAAACCATGCATAAAGTACAGCATGGTAGTTTTGTGTATATAACCCTGAGCAGTAATTCTTATGACAACATAGTCTAAGAACCACTGAGATAGAGTAAAGGCAGGAACAAAAGGGGTGTTCTCTGAACCCTCAAACCATTCTTTCTTTATGGTAACCACCCAGTCCATGGAGAAGTGGAGGATTCTAAAGAGTGCCTGCTTGCTTGCAGGATTCATCCACTCTGCTTTAAGACTAAGCCTCTACAATCTTCAGCCATGTTGATAGATTCATTTGGTTTTGTGAGGATTGAACTAGACAATGTAGGTGAAAGCACCTTGCACTGGACCAGGTGATGTAATGCATTTAAATTTCAATGTTGCTTGTCAGCTCCATGTGTACATTGTTCCTTGGAAAGTGGCAGAGAAGAATTTGACCACCTGCTTCCTATCTTTCTAGGTTGAGATTTCCCACTTTCTAGCAGTGACTTGCATGTTCTTGCAAATTGGCTGCATCTATGGGTCAGTTGGAGGTGGGAATGGGTGGGATATTCAGTTCTAAAGTCAGCCCTACATTTGGTGCATATATTGAGACTCAGCTGAATATCCTATATCCCTTGGGTTCTGTAGTTCCACTCTCAGTCATCTCGAGTTGATAGTTGTGCATGAGAATCACTTGATGAAATTGTGTATACCATTTAATCAGACTCCATAGTGGAGCTGTGAATATGCATTTAAAAATTTTTGTTTATTGATTTTGGGGGTATGTGTGAATATGTATTGTTGGAGACCTGCCTCGGTGATTCTTACGTAGCTGGCATGTTTCCTTTGGAACCCAGTGATCAGGAAAACCTCGGGGGTGGGGTGTTTTGCCACAGGGGACAATTAACATTTCTGATCCTGTTTTAGCTTAAACCATTTAGGAAATATCTTCTGTATTTTTCATCTGGATTTTAAAGTGCATAATTTCCATTATTAAGTGAGTCAACTATTTATTTATGTGAATCATTCATAAGATTGGTAGTTTAGTAGATATAAAACTAGTATACTTGTGTTTATATATTTAAAAAAATTGAATACCATTTAAGTAGCTAATTTGCTTGGGGTCTTAGGGTCTTTGATTTCCACTTCCAGAACTCACTGAACTAATAGCCTGAGGTTTTGTTGGTTTTTAATAATGTGCAATTTGAATTGAATTCTTTTTTATATTTTAGAAGGGAACTTAGTATTTCTCTTTATATAGTTTAAATTTAAAATATTACTGAAAATTCACTTTGAAAAGGAAATTATCTTTCATCTCTGATATACTAAGAAGGTAGAACTCTTTCAACATTGTTTCCTAGTATCCAACAAATGTGTTTGTCTTTGCTTGTCCTTATTTTCTGATTCAAGTATTTCCCTTTACTTTTGTTTCCTTGGTCCTACCCATTCTACTTTATCTTGGATTGTGTCTCATCAGTTATGCTTCTTTTCTTTATCTTCAGTCTCTTTCTTTCCCCTTACTTTTTTTCCCTCAGTCTAGCAAAATTTGTTTCCCCGTGCTAAAATAACCAACCCTCCTCTCCACTTCACTACTCTTCGGTCTATCATTTTATATCTTTGCTTCCCTGTACTTCTAGTGTTCTTGAAAGATTAATCTATATTTGTTGCATCCATGTTGACCACCACTGAACTTTGGCAATCTGACTTCTACTCTCACCATTTTATTGGAACTCAACTTTCAGGGAGTAATCTGTGACTTCTCACTTTTCAAATCTAGTTGTCTTTTCTAAGCTTTCATCCTCTTTGACCTTTTTTCAGGATGTGAGGATGCTGAACACATTCTCTCTTCTGTTGACTTATATGATACTTCAGTCTCAATTGTTCAACCTCTCTGTCTTGGCTCTTCTTTTGTTACTGAATCATCCTCTCCATTTGCTAGCTAAATATGTTTAATAACATGTTCTTCTGCCTTTACTGTTCCTTCTATTTTTTTGTGCATTCTTCTTGCTACATTTCATCTCCAAGACCCATGACAAATCTTTTGGGGCCTCCTCATGAGGTAGACCCTGGGGACTCTTGGGCTGAGCTGAATCCACAGAGAACTTATCTGAGATAGCCAGAGGAAGTGAGAATACAATAGGGAAAGTCAGTGTTGTAGTCAGAAAAGTGATGCCAAATAGTCTGAAAGGTAAGAATGGAATATGGAAGAGTAAGCAGTAAGAGTGGTAGCTTGGATGCTGAGAAACAAGATAGATGAATGGATCAAGAGCACGAATGTTTTCTCCAGATCTCTTTCTAAATGGTGCCTATGTGTATTCCTGGGGCATGGCATCTTTAAGGAGGTATGCTGGGCTTTGACTTCAACAATCATTACTCTGGAGTTGAATTTCAAATCGGCATCTGAAGGCTTACTACATTGTTTTTACGAAACAGAGCTCTATTCCCATCTTCCTCCTAGATGGTTCCACCTAGACATCTAACTGGTACCCTAAATTTAATAAATCCCAAATTAAATTCATCTTTCTCCTGAAACTGACTCCTATTCTGGGGTTCCTGTTGTATCACTGTTCTGGGCCATACTGGATCTAAAATTCAAAACCATCTTTGATACTCCCTTTGGCCCAACATCCAGCAATTTGAAAAGTATTATCAGTTTTATCTTCATGATACCTTGTAACTGGCCCCACATTTCCTTTCTTTTGACTTCAGTGCCTGCTTTATGCCCTGACTCCATCCTATTTATTACCACCAGAGTAATGTTTCCAAAATTCAACTGTGAATTTAAAAGATACTTTAAATTTACCATAGCATTTCTAGCCAGAAGTAAATTTTTCCCCCTCATTGTTCCCATAATACTTATGCTTTCTGCCATATATATATGCACACACACACACATGTGTATATATATGTGTGTATATATATGTATGGCATGTGTGTATATATACACACACATATACATACACACACGTATGTATTTCTGTACGTGACTTTTCAACCCCTATAGATTATAAGCTCCTTGGGGGCACAGAAACTGTGTCTTATTTACCTTGTATCCCCGTATATTCTTCTGTTGACATGCTGTAAATATTTGTTGAATGGAACTAAATAGCTAGCTGGGCTGGAAGGAATCTGATCCCAGTTAATGGTAGGTGACCTGTGATAGTCATGTTTAATCTGACATAATTTCATTTTTTGTGCATTTGTTTTATTCTGAAAAGCTTTTTTATTAAGCTGTGCTGATGGCATAAATGGAACAGTTAACTGGAAGACCAAACAGGCCAACAGTTTTATTATCAGCAGAAAAATGGCTGCTGGGAAGAAAGATGGTGAGTTTAGGTTGTAAATCTGAATCCCTTTTGGGGATTCAACTAAATGTCCACTCTGATTCTCCTTTTTCTTTTTCAGTCATGTGTAGTTTTTATGTGTGTGTGTGTGTGTGTGTTTTAATAAGTCAATTTGAAAAAATCAAATTTTGTTTTCCTTATCTTCTAAAATGTCTGATCCTCTGCATTCTTAATTGTTAATTTCTAATTTTCTAAGTTTTATTCTTTTGCTGTAGCTTTGCCTTTTTAAACTGAAAATAATTCCTATGTTTTTAACCTGTTGTTGCCCCTTGTCCAGTCACCAGCTTGTCACTTATAAAAATTGCTCCACTGTGATTATTTTAACCAATAATTTAAAACATTGAAAAACATTAAGAAGTACATTTAACAGATATCATTATTTTAAAAGCCTTGGAAAAATGGTCATAAGATATTTTGGCTAATTTTGGATGATTTTCCTTGATATGTTTTGCCATTAAATAATTTGTTGGCATTTACATTCTATTGGAAAGATGACCTGACCCTTGAATGATTGATTGTTCCTTTTAAATTTTTCTTTCTTATCTGTAAATGTATCCATCAGCGAGTATGCCAGGAGTTTTGAAAGAAAACATTTCACTAGGGAGAAAAATGGCTTAGTGAAAATATTGGTTGTTTTCAAATTATCAATTACCTTCATGAACTATCACTTAATCTCTCTTGATTATTTGGCTTTAAGACCCTCTCTACTCCCAGTGTTGGCTATGTGTGGTTCACGGACAATAGTAGAACACTAGCCTGTTATTTTATATCTTTGGGGCAACCAACATCTCCATAAACATGATAATACTTTTAAAATGTTTTTAAAAGAACAGTAATTGTATGTGATAAAATGGCCTTACTGCCAGATAAGATCTCAGGGGTAGCTGTAGGGGTGATTCCTAGCTTACTTCATTTTCCTTCTAGATCCCTGAGGATGGGGTCACTAATTTTCTTCCAGCTGGCACCAAATTATTGGTCAACTGTAATCTTCTACTCCCAGACAAAGGTTTCAGCATCCCCCTACCCTGCTCCCTCTGAAACAAACCCACAAACACAATTTCATTTTTAAGAAATGTTCACTGATAATATCTGTAAGCAAATTAGAGATTTATAACTATCACTTCCCACGAGACCACACAACAAGCTGTTCTGAAAGGCACTATAGACACTTGTTCCAGACCTCATAGTCCTTTTCCCAAAGTTCACACTTTCCCTGGCTCTCCCCAGGAGACTCCCCCTGGTTCCTTCATGGGAATCACCCCTGATTACCCTTTTCTGGCTGCTTGCTCAATCAGGTGAGGGGCTTCAGCTTCTTGGGGACACCCACCCGCCCTGTTTTCTAATTTTCTTTTTAGTAGCGGGTTCCAGATGGCCTGCAACTGTTGCAGTCCACACTGTACTTCTGCTCGGCTGGCTCTGAAAGCCTTGGAACCTGCCTGGGTCCTATGGCCCCACTTAAGATCCCCAAAGACTCTTTTCTGGACTTCACATCATTTTTAACTAAATTGCCACCATCCCTTCCTTTTTCTTTAGTTTCTTCCCTTTAACTTTAATCCCAAGAATTCTTTCCTCTCTTTGGGCATGTCCCTCCTGTTCCCATTTGCTTTGCCAGAAGAATGCCCTCTAATCACTCGTTAAACCCAGCTTAGTCACCTTTTAGGATGCTGTTCTTAGTGAAATGCACTATTCCAAGACCCTTTCATAGCATCCTCTGAAATCTCCACGAGATATTGATCTCCTCCTATTGGAAACGTGTGCTCTCATTGTACCTTAAACTTATTTTTTCCTTGGGACCTGATAGATACTTGCAGTTTTCAAAATAGAAAAGATCAATACATTTTGAGTCTCCTGAGGTAACCAGTTCAGGTTACCACATTCTCTGATTTCCTTAGTTTCTCCTGAACTCAGCCTTTAGATTTCTTTTCCTTTCTAGTCTCCTCATCCTATTCGAATCCTATCATTATAGTTTTGTATTATTAAAATATCTTATACAGAGAGTAATAAGTTTCATCAACTATATGAAAAAATTTGTTTCATCACTTTTATAGTGATTATAACAAATACTGGTAACCTGTGTAGGAAGGCTATTTTAAGTGCGATCTCAGTTATCAACGGATGGAATCTTTTAAGATGTTCTTGACCATGAATCACAGACATTTATTTTTGACATTTTCTTCAAAAGAGCACCATGATTATACAAGCATTTATTTGGTGAAATAACTTTAGCAATTGTATTTTTTGGTGTAGCTTTCTATTTTAATAGTCCCATTCTTGACTTTAATGTGGGATGGTGCCTTCTCTGTAAATAGGATTCTGAGGAATTTGAATGCTACAGACCAACACATTTGACATCATATTTTTTTGTTGACACACCTTAAATGGTTTTAGAAATCATAAGAACACTCTAAATATAGATTGTTTTCTTTTTCCTGGCATATGTGTGTGGGGGTGGGGCGGGAGTGGGGGGCAGTTAAGATTTATCCCAGGAGTAATTTAAATGTAAAAGGAATTGGACGTCACATTAATCATTTATATAGTTCACTTACATAAACATGTTCAAATTTTCCTATCTTCGGGTAACTCGGGTTCTAAAATGCATTTGCCTCAAGTTTACTGCTACAGTTTTGTTCTAGTTTGCTAATGCTGCCAGAATGCAAAACACCAGAAATGGATTGGCTTTTATGAAAGGGGGTCTATTTGGGTACAGAGTTACAGTCTTAAGGTCATAAAGTGTCCAAGGTAACACATCAGCAATTGGGTACCTTCACTGGAGGATGGCCAATTGCGTCCGGAAAACCTCTGTTAGCTGGAAGGCACGTGGCTGGCGTCTGCTCCAAAGTTCTGGTTTCAAAATGGCTTCCTCCCAGGACGTTCCTCTCTAGGCTGCAGCTCCTCAAAAATGTCACTCTTATTTGCACTTGGGATATTTGTCCTCTCTCAGCTTCTCTGGAGCAAGAGTCTGCTTTCAACGGCCATCTTCAAACTCTCTCTCATCTGCAGCTCCTGTGCTTTCTTCAAAGTGTCCTCTTCAAAATGTCACTCTTAGTTGCACTGAGGTCCTTCTGTTTGTCAGCTCATTTATATGGCTCCACTGATCAAGGCCCACCCTGAATGGGCAGGGCCACACCTCCATGGAAATATCTCATCAGAGTTATCACCTACAGTTGGGTGGGGCACATTTCCATGAAAACAACCTAATCCAAATGTTCCAACTTAATCCCCACTAATATGTCTGCCCCACAAGATTGCATCAAAGAATATGGCTTTTTCTGGGGGACATAATACATTCAAACCAGCACAAGTTTCATTGCTTTTTCCTAGAGAATCAAGAGAAAGTTAAAATCATCGTGTCCCAGTTTCCTGATTACTCTCCCCTTACATTTGGAAAATTTAATCAGACACTCATGGGAATGAAGTAATATGTACCCTAAACAACGTGACAGAATTCTCATCTACTATTTTAAAGGAGACTCCTCTTTGGCTTCCTGATAGTCAAGGGACTGTGTGGTCAAAGATAGAAGTGTCTCTCTAGATGACTTCTTGTCTCCATTGGTTGGAGAAGAGCAGGAAGTGCCCCTGGGGCTGAAAATACGTATTCATCTTTTCTTCTGAAAGGTGGCAAATTCAGGAGGGAGTATCATAAAGTTCTAGGACTGCAAAGAAAGATGTGAGGTTCTCCTTCCAGGCTCTGGCTACAAAGACTGAAACGTTTCCTCTTCTGAATTTCAGTTTTGTTTCTTTCCTTAAACACTAATCTGTTTGAAATTATGATTATCTACTCACTTCCTCCAATTGGACTGTGTAAATAAGATAACTTCATGAAATAATACAGTGAACTTGGACTGGCTATCTATTAAATTCTGGTTTGTCATAAAACAAGGAGAGAGAATGAAGAAAATGAAGATGTTGTGCAACGTAAGTTTACTGTAGTGGGATGTAATAATAGAATGTACAGTCACCAAATATATTAACTTATGTTTCAAAATCAGCAGAATACATGGTGACCCAGGTTCAAGTCCTGACTCTTCCTCTTGCTAGTCCTCCAGGTAGGCAACGATTAATTAGTCTCTCTAGGTTCAATTTTGTCATCTCTAAAATGGAGGGCTGAACTCTCCAGGAGAGTAAATGCCAGTGGATTTATTTTTAAGACAATGCTGATTGGTAGTAACTGTCAGGAATTCTGGGTTGGGTAGGATGCTGAGACCACATTCAAGTTCAGTAGGAATTAGTGCTATGATTTATCTCTTAGTAGGGAAAGATATTTGGCATGCCCAGACAGGAAGACATCTGAAGCCCTTTTCAGGTATAGCATTCTGTAAGACTAAGTTTATTGATCACCAATTAGCAATGGTTTCCAACCCCTTTCCAACCGACATTTAAGGGGGAATAAAAGCACCATGCAAATATTATATGGAATAATCAAGTTATTTAACTCCAGTGGAAGAAAACTAAAGTGTCTTTGGTTGGAAGAAAACATTTCATGGAGAATCCTTTCTGCTTTTTTGTAGAAAAAGAGGCAAGGAGTGATTTCTCTTCTAGTTCATGTAAAGAAGAGTGACCATATCTCTTAGAGGTGGACTGGAGTTTAAAAAAGCAATCTGGTGCCTTCTCTATGATGAATCCCACAGCTTAGGCAAGGCGAATGGACTACTTGTTACCGAAACAGAAAGAAGAGCTGACCACCAAAAAATGAACAGCCTGCAGTGCTTTGATGTTGAGTGGTCTCAGAGGTGAAGGGTAGACTGCTCAGAAAAGCTTTTGATTCAAAACCAAGATTTATAAAGCTGGATTATTAAAACACAAGGAAAATCATAGTAAGAAAGAAAACAGTTTGTGTATCTGGGTATTGATGTCACTTAAAATATTTTCCTTCTGTGATTATCAGGTTAATAATTAAATATCAATTTGACTATAGAAATAACTTGTTGAAATATAAATTAGGAAGGAAATGATAAATATAGGAAGCTCTGAAAAACCCACAAAGGACTCCCCTTGATGCAGAGATAGCAAATGGGTTTCATCTCTTGTAATCAATTCCAATTAATTGGAGTTCTGTGTACCCAGGGACTCTGAGCCTCATATATGGCTTTTAACTGTTAAAACTGTAAAACATAAGACAAGAAGTCTTATTTTTCTTAAAATTTTTAATTATCAGGGGTGATCAAACCTAGCTGCTTGGCAAAAAATTATTTTTAAAGCTGGACCAAATAAGTGGCTATTCACTGTTCTCTTCATATCCAAAGTGTATTAAAAATTCTTCATCATTTTTATCTAAAACGTTTCTGCCCTCTATAAAACTTACCACTAAGGCAATATCAAGAACAGCATCATTTAAAAATCAGTTGGAAAATATACACTATCTTATTTCAGTCATTTGGACTCAGTTAAAGCACCTTTTTGATGCTTTGTAACAAGCAGCTTACATCTTAAAACTCTGGATATGAGAGGTAAGTGAATACAATTGATATGCTTTTAGAAATAGACTTTAATTTCTTCTTAATAAATTATTATTTATGGTTTTTTACAATATTCTTAGGCTGATTTAGCTATTGCTAAGGGTAGTATATCATTTAATCAATAGATCTCTGTTTAAATTATATAGTATATTTCCCCCACATCAAATTTGTAAGAAATTATTTTATACAGCACAGTAAGTCCATTCATTTTGATTTGACAGTTTATGATTGTGCAATATGTGGGTTGGATTAAGACTTTTAGTTATGTACTTATTTGTTTCCGAATTTACTTAATGTGGAGTTACGCTTCCATCACCTTAAGTAATGGCTCTATACCAATTACAGTAAGATCATCTATTCAGAAGTGTACTGCATCAATTAAGAACCAAGAAATATGCCACAGAAGGATTTGGGGGCAGCTAAATTAGATGCTGCAAAATGCAGGCTCCTGATTTTTACTTCTAGCAGAGCTCCGTGTGTATTAAGACAGCACGTATTTGTTCTTACCTTACACACAGTTTCATCCCATTTGGTAGTCTGGTTTCTAACCCTGCAGCAGATTAATGGCAGCAAATTAGAAGGGATAGAGAAGGAAACATACTAAGAGCAATGAGAAATGACAGCTGACAACTTGCCTTTAGAGGAGAAAACAGGAAATCTATAAAACACACAATCTTAAAAAGCATAGCAGACTGGAACCAGCCAGCATGATCGGTAAATGGCACCCAAACCATCCATAAGGGCGTCACTGTATAATAGTGCAGAGTGCAATAACTGATGTGCAAAATGATGACCTTAAACCATCAGGCAAAAGGATCAACTGCTAGGTACTTGGAATATTCAGTTCTCTGGAATGATTTGTTCCTGGGGGTTCCTGATACACTGAGATTTTACTGTACCATCTTAAACCTTAAAAATTAGAAAATGAAGATATAAATGGACCTTTTTAAATGATTAATTTGTTGATAAAACATCTAAGAGTGAGATGTACATAAGATAGTCACCTAATAAAGGTCACCTGAACATGAATATTGATAATACTAGACTTTTCAAAGATTTCCAAAGGGAGGTAGCTAAATGTAGTTGGAACTTGCAAGGTCTCATACTCAGCAGCTATTTTGCCTTTATAACCATGTACTTTTTCTTGATGACACAGAAACAGGACTGGTACCTGTTCTCTGGACTCTTTTTTGGCAAAGGGGTTGCGTGTGTGCTATACATACACACATGCCATTAAGAATAATCATTGTAATAATTATGAAATTATATGCTGTACATTCATTAGCAATGCATCACCATAATCCTTTCAAAATTTAGTGTTTACTAAATACATCCAAATTTGCTTTTGTTTTGAGGTGATTGTAAATAAACACAATGCACACCCTTATATTTTCTTCACAAAATTGCTCTTGGAGAGAGGAAATTTCAAATGGACTATTAATAAAGGACAACAGAGTGCTATTTAACTAGTAAATGGTCCTACTTTATTGCTACTACTAGCATATTCTGTTACTTGGTTTTTGACTGTGCTGTCACATAATCTACAGATATTCAAATGGTGTGTAGTTTCTACATCTTATGACTAAAATGTACAGTTTCACGAACAAGATTTTGGCATCAGGGTGTTGAGATACTTTGGAGCTACATCTGGGGATGGGGAAATAATTTTCCCAGCCACTTGTCCACATACACTTTTGGCTCTTCTCCACTCAGATAAGTATCTTTCTCCTAAAAAAAAAAAATTCTATTATTTATGACTATCTTCAGGAAAGTTTAGTCTTTGAAATCAAGCTAACCTTGCTATTTGAAGATGATGTTTTCGATCCCCTGTGGGTTGGGTGTTTGGTTTAATTGTTTTTCCCATTAATGGTGATGGATTTGCATGGATTTAGCCACACGCTGGTCTCCAGTTTCATTTGTATCCAGTGGCATGTGTTTGCAGAGGTAATGGATTTGCAGCTGTAGAAGATTGCAAAGCCATGTGATACACAGAGAGGCCAAACCCTGTGACCTTGGCTTGATTAGCATGGCACCGTATACATTTATATTTCAGAGATTATTAGATCTTAGTATTGTGGCTTCTTAGCATGTTTAAATTTGCTTTTCAAGGCTTGCTCTTAAGGACAAACTGCTTCAGGCTTACAATTTGCAGGTACTACCTAGGCATTGTGGGTGCAATGTGTGTTGACTGTTAGTAACTGCCTTTGTGAGTGTCAGTGCAGACCCCATCAGCATTTATTTGTAAGCTCATGTTTAGAACAAGAGCCTATCGCTTCTAATTCTCTCGGTCATTTGTTGTTTCTGAAAGAAAGCACAGGTATAGATACTGCCCAAATAGCCTCTGTTGAACAGCTGTTTGTTTTTCAAGTAACAAATGGCAAAAAGTAAAGTCACTTCTCTAATACGTTGTTTGGTTGCCCATAATTTAAACTGATGCTATAGAAAGGAAGTATTCTTTTCATGAACAAAACATAGTGGCTTGGTCATTTTCTATTTCTAAATGATGAATGTATCAGATATCTGTATCATGTTTTTTCTCAAAGTGAATACTTAAAAGTGAAGCAGGCTTTACTGTGGAGTTGCCAAGGTAACTGACCAGCAAGTATGCAGTTCAGCAGACTGCAGAAAGGCAGTTGATTACACATGAATACAGAAATGTGCATGTCATCTTAAAACCCAGAAGGGCCATGGTAGATTGTGCTTTGGCTCTGTGGGTTGCAGAAGTCTTTATAGGAGGGCAGAAACTGAGATGTTCTCTACTCTTCCTTGAAGTAAAGGGATATAGAATGGCAGGTACACTTTGATGGTTTACTTCCGGCCCTGCCAAGGGCTATATATAAATTAGAATCACTTCAATATTATTTAACATAAACAGGCTTTCTTTTTGCTTTATTGTGCTAGCTTTCACCTGCCTTATGGCAGCAAAAGCTAAGGGACACTATTAGTAGTTTACAGTGTAAATGGAGGATAGAAATCCATAAAGTGCTACACACAAATGGTGGCTTATTCAAACTGAAAAAAAATGAAATTTAAAGTAAATATTATATATTTAGTCAGCAGACAGAAGAGAAGTGTTTACTTAAGCAACACTTTTTATTAGTGTATCCATCCATTCTGGAGACATTGATAAAATTATTAAAATATGCCAGACACTCTTGCAGGTGCTGAGAAAATAACAAAAGAAAATAAAAATCAAAGTGCTGGACTTCAAGTTATTTTTAATCTCTGAAAAGAATATATTAGATAAACTGAATCATTGAGATTTTGAAAAATATTTCTATGTTCTGCTTGTAGGATTGTGATCTAGAATTTAAACCTCTTTACATATAGAATGAAATGATGATCCAGCAGGAGTTCAAAGCTTCCCTAATTTGACTCTTCTTGTCTCTTCAGACTTTGTTCCTGTGCTTTAAAAATACTCCAGGATCTAGCATTGCTGGCTTAATTCCTTTTCTTAGAAGTGCTGCACAGTATGTCACTACTGTGTCTTGCACATGCCGTTTCCAGCGCTGAAATGCCTGAACCCCAATCTCCAAGTTTCAGGACTAGTACTTTAAGAGCCATATCCAATTCTTCTTACATAAATCTTTCCCGGATCTTTGCAGTCTTGATTGCTCCTCACCATCCTTCCAGATATTGCCAGAACAGATCACCCCTCTGGGATAACACCTGGTCAGGTGAGGGTTGGTCTGTCTCCGTACTCCAGTGGTGAACTCAGGGAAGGCAGAGACAGGTCTCGTTCGTCTTCGCTTTCCCCATGTCTCCAAGTGTTCAGGGCACATTGCAGAATCAACTGGCAAAAAATGTCACATTCTCTTCCTCACTTGTTTTCCAGGATTCATTCATTCTTGCTTTTGGAAAATAATAGGACTGTTTCCACAGGTGAGTGCTCACAGGTAGAAGTTGGGGACGCTAACTGCTGTGGGAAGACCACTGATGAATATGGTATAAAACAAGTCAGAAAAGAATGAGTCTCCCAAATACCTAGTTTAACCTGAACCTACTACAGTGTTCCTTTCCTACTTCGAAGTTGTGTTTTTGGCATCCATCCACAGAACTGCAAGGGCAAGTTTTCACAGATAAAGAAACATTTTGTAGGCATTCCTATTTTTATGCTGAAAAATTTACTGTCAGTGATCTTGCTAAGCCAAGGCTTTTAGTAAGTTGTGAGACTGAAGCAAGCAGCCTTGGAATTTTCAAGGTTAATTACTGCATTTACAAATCCATCAGTGACTAAGAGGAAGAAATGGCCTAAGAGGGTTTATCTGTTGAAAAATGGAAAATCGCAACTACTAGCCAGTCAGGAAGATAGAAACTCAGAAGAGATTGTAGAGGTGATGAGGGTAATGGCATTAATGTGTTAGTGGAAATGACTGTATCAGAGAAAAAACAATAGGTGGAAACCAATCAAACCAATTGGCCAGTTTAATGTACCCATATCCAGCTGTCTTGAGTAACCAGTAAATCATGAAATCTGTTCCCATTTCACTTACAGAAATTATTTGCATTGAATTTTATTATGTAAATAACAAAATTGCTTATTTAGGATGTTGTTGCCTATTTAGGATGTAGCATAATATAATAGATTATGTTGTTTGAATTATTAAATGTCAAACACTGGGGAATAAATCATTTCTAGGTGAGATGGGGAATGAATACTCATAGAAAAAGTATCAGTACCTTTTTAAAAGTGTATGTGAAAGTCACCTCACATATTTTGATGTTATTATATGGCCTGATGTGCTTTGTCTAGCAATTAGTGCAATGTAGCTTCTTAACCATTTAAGATTGCTCTATGTACTTTGCTTTAAAAAAGGAAAAAAAAAAAAAAAACAAAAACTGTAGCAGTTATGTAGGCAGCCAGTCCCCATGATGTATTTTGTTGGTAATAATTTCAAGTCAAAAGAAATTACCACCTTCCCCGAAAAAAGCAAATTACCTAAAGGTATTATGAATATCTTCATTGTTTAATAAGAATTTGAAACATTAAGTGTACCTAATTTTGAATTTGTAACATAGTATTTGAAAAGACTCTAGTACACCAACTTTAAAGAGTCCTTACATGTTTTGTCCTAACATTATTTACCTTTAAAATAAACTATTATTAACAATTATCTTGCATGTTGCTTCAATTTCCCAGAAATTGCTACACAGTGAAACCGTTCACTACGGTGTTAGCTGAATTATCAAGGGCATATCTCACTATTTGTCTTTTCTATCTCTTATCTTTACTCTTTGTTTCCAGTGTACACTATTCTCTCAAAGGCGCACTCTGATCGAAATGTATACCCGTCTGCTGGAGTCCTCTTTGTACATGTTTTGGAAAGAGAGTATTTTAAGGGGGAATTTCCACCTTACCCCAAACCTGGTAAGTTCTTGGTGGGCAAAAAAGTGGTTAATTTGATAGATTTTTCTTTTTGTTCAATGTGTATAACCTAGATGGTATATGATCAGGTATCACTAACATTATTTGAAATGGACTTTATACATGATAAATTGGCTGCTGCAGGATATTTCTCATTTTAAGATTAGAAATTTAATTACAGAAGAAAATAATTCATTTTTGAATTTTATAGAAAGCATATTTCTGGATGCCTAGTCTTGAGTTTTATGCCTCTGACAAATGATCTACCTATATTCACACAGAAATAATTAGAGCTGTACAGTTATGATTTTTAATATTAACACTTGGATTCTTACATTGGACATTGATTTTTGAAAAAGTATACATATCTTATAGAAGAGAATGGATATGGTGTTAAGAAAGTTCTCAAAAAAGCTTTTACAATATGAAATAATTTTATATAACTTCATAATAGTATAATGGAGATTAAATTTTACCTTCCAAGTAATATCAGTTATGAAGTCTTATCTTATTAAATTCAATATTGGTTTAAATATGTTATAGTGAATTGTCACATATGCCATCAAATTTATGAAGAGAAAGAGAGAACAGCAAGAACAAACATATTAAGTTACTATAACTCTTACTACTTAAATAACAAACAAAAATGAATTTTTTGAAAATTATATTTTGTAGGAACACACTTCTAGCATTAGTATTAGTATATTCTTTTTTGTGTATTATATAATGAATAACATACCTGAAAACACTCATAAAATAATCATGATCTCAGTAGCTCTCAGTATGCTGCCTGCAAGAAACAAGATAGTCTTTTCATCAGTTATTTAAAAGTGTTTTTATAAGGCATTATATGTTTGTAAAACTATATGGCTAACACTCATGAGCAGCAACTCCAACATATGAGAAGAAAACATGTCATTAAGAATACAGTTCTTGGGGTCAGACAAGGATTAAATTTCAGTTTACAATTAATATGACCATGGAGAAGTTACTTAATTTCTCCAAATTATATATTCTATCAATAAAGTTAGAGCTAATAATAGTACTACCTTCATAACTATGTTGTGAAAATCAGATGAAATAGTACCTGTAAAACACATAGCACAGGGCCAGGCATGTGCTAATAAATGAAGCTATTATTATTGTTTATTTTTAATAAATGCTTCATTATTATAGTTGTTTTGGATTTGTAATATCTTTTTCATCCCATCTTTCATCTTTAAATTACATTATTTTTTATTTGATGCTACTTTTATAATTTTGAGACATCCCTTAAGATTAGTTTGATAGTATTCAGAGTTTCATGAAAGGAAGGCCTCTCAAAAGTATGAATACATCAGTATAATTAGGTGTTTTCCTGAAAGAAAGTTGTCTCACTGGCAGAACTGTCCTACTACTAAGTAATAAAAAAACAAAAACAAACAAACAAAAAATACAACCTAGAAAATTATATGAATTTGCTTTCTTTGTTGCATCAAATTTCTAGACAAATTAAACAAACCAAAGGACTTTTGCTTTACATGGAACCCCACTCTAAATTCCTAGATGGATTTCTTTTCTGTTTATTTAGTTTGCTACAAATGTAAGGGAAACAAATACATAAAATTTTAGACAGAAATGTTTTGATTGAAACTATCAAAGCAGATTTCTGAAAACAGCTGTCTTATGTCTTAATTCTTTGTTATCTAGGTGAGATTAGTAATGATCCCATAACATTTAACACAAATTTGATGGGTTACCCAGACAGACCTGGATGGCTTCGATATATCCAAAGGACACCATATAGTGATGGAGTTCTGTATGGGTCTCCAACAGTTGAAAATGTGGGGAAACCAACAATTATTGAGGTAACTTATTTACAAAGAACAAAATTAATTTTAGTATTTTGTACATAGTAGATAACATTTGGAAATGTACCATTTCTGTTTATTCATTTAAAAGTTTTTTGTTCCAGCTTTTATAAAAAAAGTTACACTCAGTGAAAAAAATAAGACATTTTAAAGAACTAGAAGGATTACTGTAAAAAGAATTCTGTTTTAAAAAAATAAAGGCAAATGCAAAACAATTAATTTGCTCTATGCTTGAATTTCAAAGCCCATGTTCTTTCACCAGATGTCTTCTGGACCCCTCCCACGTTCCTAGCTTTGTGCTAGGTGCTGATGATAGAATGATGAGTAAAGATGAGCCTGCCGTATCTTTGAGTTTCAGGGGTTGGAGCACTGAGATGGAATACATGCTTAGCCAATTCTGTAACAACTGCTATAATAGGAAGGTGTTGCTTGATACAAAGCTGTACAAGTATAAATACTTCACAAAGTAGAAGGAAGGATATCTTGGGCAGAGGAAGCAGCACATCAAAGTCATGGGGGTCTTAAAAAAATCACATGATGCCAGAGGCCTACAAGAATGGCTAGAGGGCAAGGATGTACCCCAGTGGGCAAATGATGGGAACTGAGGTGGTGTTGGCGGGTTAGATCTCTGAGGGCTCTGTAAGTCAAGTGGATGTGTGTGTGGACTTTATTTTAGAAGTGATGGGGATGGTGTAATTCATCAGATTTTCATCAGTACCTAACGTTGTACCTGGAAGATATTAGTAATTAAACAAACAAAAAAAAGAAACCCACTGATCACTTTGAAGTTTTAACGGCAGTTAATACTTTTGACAAAAAGACTGAATATTAAAGCTGAAAGTGTTTTACTGTTTACTATCTCCAACAAAATGAGCATTATTATGGCAATTACCAGCAGTATATGTTTTAGGCCCCGAGGCCTCTAGGATCTCTGATTCTAATTTAACTATTCAATTCCACAGGCATTTACTGGCAGTGACTAGGCATCAGCAAAAGAACTCCCAGTGGAATTGCCAGGAGCTTGTATAGGTCTTGCAAGGCATTTTTCCACCTGTACAGACTCTCAGATAATTACATGCCTTGAGTTTTTCTCCAAAGTTTTACTCCATCTTAGACTGTGGATGTGTGCTTCTTCTGTGTTGGCCAGGAGAAGAGGGCTTTTCTCCATTTGAGTTGCAGTTTGTATTAATGTGGCTTTTCAGTGATTTCCATCTATAAACCTGCAAGTCTATGTAGAAAGAAAATGATGAAAAAAAATTATTTTGAATTATTGTCAAAACTAAGTTTTTAAACATTCAGTATATGTTATAAAAGAAATGTATAAATGTAATTCATCACATTATCAGATTAAAGAAGAAAAATTGCATAATCATCTTAATAGATACAGAGAAAGCACTTAGTAAAATTCAATACCCATTCTTGATAAGAAGAAAAAAAACTAGGAAGAGAAGTGAGCTTCCTTAACCTGTTAGAGGTTATCTACCAAATATGCTAGCAAACATCATTCTTAATGAGAAAACAGAAGCTGTTTAAATTGAGAACAAAACAGGATGACCCCTTCTACTCCATCTATTACAGAACATAATAACCAGTTCAATAAAGGGAAAAAAAAAGAAATTAAATGATTAAATGTACAGGGATTTGAAAGGAAGAAATTGGAACAATTAATGATATAAAGACTCTATAGACTAATTATTAAAAATCATAAGTCTAGCAGAGTATCTACAGAATCAATATAAAAATTCAGTTACATTTTTATACATGAAAAACAAGTATTGAGAAAATAATAGATGTGTTAAAAAGGTACCATTTCTAAGAGCAACAAAAATTATAAGATACCTAGGAATAAATCTAACAGAAGATACACAAGGTCTGTAGGGGGAAATTTTAAAACTTTATTGATACTAAAGAATACCTACATAAATGAAAAGATAAGGGATAAGAAGACTCAAAATTACAAAGGTATCATGTTCCCCCAATTGATCTATAAAATCAATATATTTCCAATCAAAATCTCAATTGGATTTTTCGTGGAACTTGGCAAGCCAATTATTAAATTTAGAGAGAAGAATAAAGGGACAAGAATCATTAAGACACTGTGGTAGAACGAATTATGTACCCCCAACAAAAGACATGTTCTTAATCCTAATCCTAGTTTCTGTGGGTGGGAAATCCATTTGTAAGTAGGACCCTTTGAAGATGTGTTATCAGTTAAGGTGTCAATCCATTTGTTGATAGGATCTTCTGAGATCCTACTTAGGTGTGGTCAAATTGAATCAGGGTGGGTCTAAATTCTTTTTACTGGAGGCCTTATAAAAAAGAGGAAATTTGGGTGCAGCCAGTCAGTAGAAACTAGAAGAATCCAGATGATGTAGAATCCAGAGCCAGACAAAGCCAGAGGAGGAGACCAGGAGCAAAGCCGTTTAACAGCAGACTGCCATCAGGAGAATGCCCTGGCTTCAGGGAAAAAGCATGGCCTTGTTCATACCTTGATTTGGGTCTTCTGGCCTCTAAAACTGTGAGCCAATACGTTTTTGTTTAAGCCCACCCTCTGTGTGGTGTTTTTCATAGTAGCTCTAGCATCTCAAGACACACTCCTAAAAGAAGGAAAAAAGAGTGATATCAAGATTATAAATTAGTAGTAGTCTATTGCAGTTGTATTGATACAGGAATAGACAGATCACCAATCAATAGAATAAAGAGCCTAGAAACAGATCCATCTACATCAGGAACAATGTGACATGTATGTAGAGATGTCACAGATCATTGGGGAAATGAATATCTGTTTATTGATTGGTGCTCAGACAATTAATTATCGACAAGGAAATGTAAAATTAGATTTTCTGCACTAAACACAAAACTAGATAGATGAACTAAATATGAAAAGCAAAATTTTAAACTATTATATGAGAATATAGGAGAGTATCTTTCCTCTCCTGGTGTAGGGAAGGATTTCTTAAACAAAACTAATTTTTTATGTAAAAGAAAAGTTTGATAAATTTTACTGAACTGAATTCGAAAACTGATATTCATCAAATGAAACCATAAAAAAACAGACAAGCCACAAACTGGGAGAATATATTTTCCATACATGTAGCTGAATAAGTGTATCTAAAATATAAAATCAGATTCTACAATTTGATAAGAAAAAGGCACAGACATTTCACTAAAGAGACACATATGCCAATAAATTTAAGTATGGAAGATTAATTGTATCAGTAATGAGAAATAGACAAACTAAGGCCACAACGAGAATTTTACCCTCAGTAAAATTCATCGTGGATGGGTACAGGAATTAGCTTTGTAAAACAGTACACTTTGGAAAACAGTACTGAAATATCTCACATGGTTGAATATCACCCTATGATCCACCAGTCCTACATTTAGGTATATACCCCAAAGAAACACTTGCATATGTCCATGTGGAGACATGCACCATCAGGCACATTGACCAATGATCATAGAGCAAAACACTGCAGACCCACAAAACAGCAGAGACCCCAAAGTCTGTCAGCAAGAGAATAAGTAAATTGTGGTATAGTCACACAGTGAATGTTTACTGCAGTGACAATGACCTTAAGCTTGCCTGGCAACGTGGATAAATGTAAACATAAATCCCAGCAACTACCTACAGTATGGTACCATTTTTACAGAGCTCAAAAACAAGCAAACTAAACAATATAGTTTAAAGCATACAGGCATTTCTAATAAAACTGTATTTAAAATGAATGGGATGATAAACATAAAATTCAAAATGGTTAACATTTGGGGAGAGGCAGGGTACGATAGGAAAGAAACGTGTGCGTAGTCTGGGGTTCACAGGTGTTCATTATGTTCTTTTACCTTACTACTATCATATAACGTTACATATATGTATCAAATAATATACAAATGAAAAGATGACAGCATATCTTTTATCTGTAAATAACTCATTTTTCTGACCATATATGGCAACATTTAAGTATTTTTAAATATTCTATTAATTAATATAGTCAAAAGACTTTTGCATATCCTAAACTAATATTGAGTGCATATTAATCTGCTGATTCATTCATTCAATAAGCATTTATTCAGGATCTAAAATAAATCAGCTACGGTTCTAGAAACAGGATCAAAATAAAACACACACATATAGCTTCTACTCTCAAAGTCTTCATGTCATAATAAAAGTAGAATTTGTTCGAGGGTATTGCAGTATTTAAATATCTCATTAGAATTGATAGAAGGACTGCATTCTGTCATATCTGTTGAAATTAAACATTAACTTCAGATAATAAAATTCCTTCTCCTGATATGGAATGTTCTTCATTCCCTTTAGTAGCCTGTGATTTAACAAGAAAAAACTTTTTAGAATTTATGAAATTTCCAGTAATGACATTTGTGATAAATTTGGGAAGAATAGCCTTTAGAATATTGCAATTAATTTGAAAATATCTACTTTCCTTTCTGAGGTGAAGCTTCAAAATATAACAAATAGAAGAGGATTGGTACTTGTCCTAGTTTGCTAATGCTGCAGAATGCAAAACACCAGAGATGGATTGGCTTTTATAAAACGGGGATTTATTTCGCTACACAGTTACAGTCTTAAGGCCACAAAGCGTCCAAGGCAACACATCAGCAATCGGGTACCCTCACCGGAGGATGGCCAATGGCCTCCGGAAAACCTCTGTTAGCTAGGAAGGCAGCTGGCATCTGCTCCAAAGCTCCGGCCTCAAAACGGCTTTCTCCCAGGACGTTCCTCTCCAGCAAGCTTGCTTCTCTTCAAAACATCACTCCCAGCTGCACTCTCTTTCTTCCCCCCGAGTCAGCTCATTTATATAGCTCCACCGATCAAGGCCCACCCTGAATGGGTGGGGCCACGCCTCCATGGGAACATCTCATCAGAATCATTGCCCACAGCTGGGTGGGGCACATTCCAAGCAAATCCAACCATCACCAAAACTTCTGCCCCACACAAGACTACAAAGATAATGGCATTTGGGGGACACAATACACTCAAACCGGCACAGTACTTTTTTGTTGAAAACATGATTAAGTTTTTTTGCAGGGAAACTTTTAAACTCAGGAATATTCCCAAATCTGTTTTTTTCCTTTTACATTTTTTATTTGCTTCTTTGTGAACAGTAGTTTCTAGTTTATCTTAATGACTGGTATTGATTTTGGTGTTCAGCATGAACCTAATTAATCATGTCTCCCAACAGATAGCAGCAATGAAGTAATTAAGTCCAGGGGAAATTTGACATATTGTGGAGAAAGAAGTTCTTTTAACTTCGTGGAATAATATTCCTTTCAGAAAATTTACCTCTTAGATATTGTTAAAGGTTTGGAATAATCCAGAATTCTGAGTTTTACTGTTTCACTCTTGAATAGTATTTCCAGTGTGTATGATCTGTTTCATTTGAAGCACATGTGTGAGGCTATAAAAATCACTGTTATTTGTTTTTAAATACACAAGATATTTTTTTTGGTTTGCATCCCTTTTATCCTATTCTTTCGTCTCATGTCAACTACAGCTGCAATTACTGCCTGAAGGCTAGTGCTGGGATTCTAAGATTTTTACACAATCATTTGCTTTGTTGAGGTACTGCAGACGTGTCTGAATGATTTAATATCTGTTATAAAGTTAATTAGTTCTTGAATTTTGAAGCTATACCCTATTATTGGCCTTGGCTTTGCTTGTTGTTTGCAGTGGTGGTTTTTGAGTTGACTTTGGTGTAAGTTTATTTGCTCTGCAAACGTTTACTAATATTTGATTCTATGAAGGGCTGATTTGTGTTTTTGAGCATGTTCCATAAGCTTCATAGATTATGATTCTTACTGCTTTATCTTCATCATATGATTTCCGAAAGGTTATCCATGACATTTGACTGGTTGGTGTGCAGTTTAGTATTAAATACAAACAACAGAGATGTGTTTGTTTTTTTGATGTGTATTTCCCAGCATAATCCTTAAACTCCATTTAAAAGTATGAAGGTACATTGTTTTGTTTCATTTTGTTTTGATTTTGTAATCTTAGAAAGTCACTGCTAAGTAATTCAGAATTGTTAGTTCATTTACTAATGATGCAGCTGCATTGCTACCAGCTCTTAGGACTTCTGTGAAAGGGCTTGAGTTTTACTTTATGTTTTGGCATGTTAAATAGACCTGACTAATGATTTGTTTTCCTATAATACTGCTAAAAGCTCTGAGTTCTTAGTTCCCAGAGAAGGAATATTTTTTAGGTATATAAATAAATAATGAAAATGGACAAAATGACAATTCATTTTTATTTTGTCCTTAATAACTTCATTTTTTGAATAACATTCTACTTCTTTAATATGCTTTTCTTTTTCTAATAGATAACTGCCTACAATAGGCGTACCTTTGAGACTGCAAGGCATAATTTGATAATTAATATAATGTCAGCAGAAGGTAGGTATGGAAAAATTGGTTGATGATTGTTTCCTTATTTCAAAAAGTCTATTTCATTATGTTTTAGACCTATATAAAATAGGGTTAAGTATTTTAAAGCACCACATCCCTAAAATAACTGATGAAATAATAAAATGTGGATAAGAAAATAAAGCAATATATCATTCATTTTAAAATATCATGATATGTTATGGTGGTTAAGAGCTCAGGAGATGGAGCCAAAGAGACAGCCCAATTATTTCTCTAAGCCTTGGTTTCTTCATCTGTAAAATGGGGCTACGAACATTATTTCTCTCATAAGTCTGTGTTAAGGATTACATGAGTTAAGGCTTGCAATGTGCTTAATACAGCATAGTGCACATAGTAACTATTAGCAATTTTCATTATTTTGTTTTAAAACTAGTAAGTTTTAGTTAGTATTCCAGTGGTAAGTGAAGATGTCAATTTGTTGGGATACGAAAACAGACTGTAATTTGAGCCACGATTTCCTTCCTACATAACTAATCATACATCAGTAATTGCTGGAGTCCATCAACAATTTAGAGTTATATATGCTCAAATTATAAGTGATTTCATGAGGATCTTGAAAGTTGGAGACAAAGGAAACATTGTCTCATGCTGTCAAATATTTGGCCCCCATTTTGGTATTTGCCTGGGAGAAACATACAACACTGAAAAGTTTGTAGTTAAAATTTGTAAATATTGGATAGTGTTTTCTATACTAAATATCATTTAGGAGGGTGACAGGAGAGGAACTGATACCAAGGGCTTTTGGTAGTTACACAAGTTTGGAACAGGGAGACTTTGTTCTGGGTTGTAGTTGTAATTGGATGCTTGCATCCAGTCTAAACTGCCCTTGTAGAATACTCTTAGTGAGCAGAATAGTTACAAAGTTTCCTTCCTTATTGGAAATTCATTGATATAATTTTATACTTATATTACAGTGGACATGGATGAACTAACCTCACTATTATACTCTTAGAGGAACTCAAAACCCTTTGACAGAAAGTGGCAAAATATTACAATTGGTGGATATGGGTATTTGGGGAGTGGGACTGAGGGTATGTTGGGGTTTTCTGCATGGAGTTTGTATTATTTTTGCAACAGTTCTGCAACTATCCTGTAAGTTTTACATTATTTTAAAATATAAAGTTAAACAAACAAACAAACACCTTTGAACTCGCTACGCACTGACATAGCCTGGTCTACGATAGAACTTCCTTCATCTTGAGGACTGGGCTCAGTTCTGGAGCTACAGAGTTCACAAGGCAGCTTACTAGGTGTCCACGAAGTGTGGGGACCCATGATCATACAGACACTAATTGAAGACTGCTAGACAACTGTAGGATTGAAAGTGGGATTTTGGAGCTGTTTGTTTAAATGAGGGTTTTTGATGCCATGCTGGTAAGGGACCAAGAGTAGGTAGATTTGGGGAGTTTGCACCTTTACTTCACGCAGAGTTGCCCTGCTGCTTTCGTGTAGGGTTCAGTGGCCCAAAAGTATTTGAAAACTACTGAACGACATGACACATGTTTGTCCTTACTGGTTGAGACAGAATGTAAATGGGCAATGGAATGTGTATCTTTGAGCGTGGCCTGTACACATGCAGTTTCCTCCTGAATAAGGTTTAGGAAAAGAAACAGCAAAAGCTGAAAATGAAGACAGTCATGCTCAGACAGGCTCCTTGCCCAGATGTCTCCTGCTCCAAGAGACCTAATGGGAAATTAGTCATGTAGCACAGAGCTCGAGGAGAGTGTATAAAGTGATTGTCCAAATTGGGTTTTTGTACTTCAGAGGCCTGCTGCCAATCTGTTGGCCTGCTGTTCCCTTGGCCTCTGTGATGTCCAAATATAGCAAGGATGGGATTTCCCCAAAGTTGGAAAGCTGTTGTGACTCATCTCTGGGAGGCCTGGCAGCAGCACTTGGCTGGGTAGACAGCAGGCAGCTGTGAGGCCCAGAGGCTCTGAAGGGTATGTGTGGCAGCAGTGGGCACTGCAGGGAAGGGCCACAGAAAGAATCCAGGCCCCATGGATCAGGAAAAGGCAAAAATCAGTCCCCCTTAGAGTGGCATCAAAACTTTTTAAAAGTTTTACAAGCTTTTTAAGAAAACTGGATGCAAACACACTGAATAAAATTAATAGATAGATTTCTGGCATACTCAGAAACTATATTCTTTATTGTTTACATAGATTATATTATTAATTGCCAAGAAACTGCTTCATGACACAATGCTGAACGACTGTTTCTAGGTATAGGGAAAATGCAGCATGATTAAGTTTTTGTTTGTATAAAACAGAAAATATATTTATTTGTATGAAGCAGGAAATTTATCTGCATGAAACAGAATAAATATACTGTGTTTTAGAAGATCACAGATGGGCTATACATCAAACAAATCGAACACAGTGATAAGCAGAATAAATGACAGTATAGGAGATGAGTAAAGATATTCTGTGATGAGGGGCTTGAAAAACTAAATCTTTAGGAAGAGACAACTATGAACTGTATTCCAGAAAACTGTTGAAAACTCAGTTTTCTATCCTGACTTCACTCCTGACATCAAAGTTTCTTTAATATCAAAGAGAATTCACAAGAAATGAGATCAAGATTTCAGCAGCTAATTGTATAATTTTTATATTTTATTTAATTATTATAGAAGAGTGAAGTGCATTAGAGATGCATTCATTGTTATTGAAATAAATCTGAGGATATACATAGTATAATTACTGTTGGCAGCTCTAAATCTGTGTACAGTTCAGAAACTTTTACTTTTTGAAGAAGATTTCATGTAATCAACCTGTTTATATTATTATAATGAGCTAAAATATGACGTTTTAAGTTCTTACTGTGCATTAGGAATTCTGCTGAGCACTAAACATACACAATCTCCTTTAGCATACATAAAAATCACATGGGTATGTTCAAACTGTAAGTTCCTAAATCTCTCTAAAGCTCAGCTTTTTCATCTGAAAATATGCAGAAAAATGCTAGTACCTATTTGCTTGTTGTGAAGATTAAATGTAATAATTCACCTAAATCTAAATCTCTTAGCTTGGCCTGCCTCATAGTAAATATTCAACAACATATTAGCGTTTATGATTATATAAAGATTATAACATAAAATGAAAGCTCTTCTTTATGTTAGATCAATCAGAATATAAGAAATGGTGGTCCCCAACTCAAGAGTAACATTTGAGAAGCTGAAATATTTTTATATTTATGTAGAGGCTCTTATACTGATAATCTGAATTTGTCATTGGGTTGGTTTAAAATATTAATTTTTGAATGTTCAGAGGGAAATTTTGATGAGACAGTGAAGACGGGAAAAAAGCTAAGAAAACTTAACAATGTGAGATGTGAAATTTCAAAAAGAATTTAAAATTTAATTTTTCAAGAAGTTTTAGAGTGATCAAAATAGTGAAATTGCAATGACTTTAGAATTCTTACTGAAAATATGATCACTATTTGTTTTTAAAAATAATGTTTCAATGTACTCCAAAAAATCAGTAATATCACAAATGAAAAATAGATTTCAATCATTTATAAACAACCCATACGTAAGCAGGATCTTTGGTGATGTCTTCTCTATCTTCGTGTTCAAATGGGACAACATTACCTAGGGTGGTTGTAATAATTAAATGAGACAATGTGTTTGAAAAAGATTTGTCAATTCCAAAGTACTACAAATACAAAATATTATTTCTACCCATGTAGAGTTCTAGAAATGCTTGTTCTACCTGGTTAAATTGAAAAGGTGTATCACTGGCAAGTTAATCCAAACTCTGAGTTTGAGGCAGATTTGGCTTTTTTTCTTCTTTTTTTCGATCAAATCCTATAATTATAAACTGAACTGCTGTACTTTGGATTTGATTATATTGTAAAGTTCGGTATCTAAGGTATGCAATGTTTTTAGATATGCTCCTTGTTACCCAGAAAGCTTTTACTTAAAGTCGGTGTTACTGTCCTTCCCCAATGCCAGGACTTAAGACAATTTAAGAAAATCTTAAATTGTTCTTTTGTTTCCCTTTAAATAACTGCTTCATTAAAGATATGCATATTTTTCACCAAAATCAGACTTCCTGTTACCATATCAAGCAGAATTCTTCATTAAAAATATGAATGTAGAAGAAATATTGGCCAGCGAGGTGCTTGGCGACTTTCTTGGGGCTGTGAAAAATGTGTGGCAGCCTGAGCGTCTGAATGCCATAAACATCACGTCGGCCCTAGACAGAGGCGGCCGGGTTCCGCTTCCCATCAATGACATGAAGGAGGGGTAAGCAGACCTTTTCCTCGTTGCCTTAAATATGGATTTTAAAATATGGTGATCTTATCGGACTTATTGCAGATAGAAGATGGCCTGTTGCAGTTTTCTTTTTAATAAGAAATAGATATTGTAAAGATATGAAAATACTAGCAATTTTCTATATTGACAAAGAGGTTATGTTAATGGTTCTTTATATCTCAGATTTCACCTCCTGTGGAATCTAATTGTAGATGAAGATCAGCATCATGAATTACGACACTAAGTCTTTTGTACCTTCCCTAGAGAGGCTGATTATTTAGGGCCCTGAATTTCAAAGGAAATTGACGCCCCACTTATCAGCTGCAGAAGTACATGCAGAGGGCTAACTTTATTCTAGGAAACTATTTCTTCGCCTTCAACATTCTTTCCACCATGTGTCAGTGACTGATGACTGTGGTGGATTTGAAACCCATTCCTGTGAGACAAGAGCCTAAAGCCTGGCCCTGTCACTCACAAACTGGGTGACATTGAGCACATTGTGGAACCCCTCTGTGCCTTGACTTCATCTCCTCCTGTGGGAATTGTTCTCTTACAAGGTTGCTGTAACGATTAAATGAGGCAATGTATTTGAAAAGGATTTGTCAACTCCAAAGCCCTACAAAAGGTGACTTGCACTTTTCTAGGGATCTAGAAATGCTCCTTCTGCCTGGATAAATTGAAAGAGTAGGTGAGTCAATGTCCATGTCAAGTCAAACTTTGATTTCAAATCTGTAGGTTGAGGCAAATTTGCTGTTTTTGTCTTTCTTTTTTAGGCCAATCCTATAAAAGTACAAGCTGTGGATAAATCATATTTTGTGTAGCATATCCATCCCTTTCCAACACCCCCTTTATCCATAGTCCTGGTAACACTTTTATATAGAGGATAACTGATAAGAATTTGACTAAGGGCAGCTTTAACGGGGCACTTGGTGGAAATAAAAGAAAAAAATCACAAATAGACGTAGATGAGGTATGAGGGAGTAGGCACAATGGGGATAGGAGAAAAGCAGTGAGCTGCAAAGTCCAACTTAAAAATTTCAGAATTAAATTGTATGTTCTACCTTATGGCAATGATTTTGGAGTCAGTCAAGCACACATAAAAGTGCTTTGAGGAAAATAGTTGCTTTATCTCTTGTCTGTTGGTTGGCTCTTTCTATGAAAACATAATTCTAGAGCTTAAATTTTCACTTCCGAATTATAGCATGTTTCTCTCTTCCACTGAGTAATTAAAGCAGAACCACGGTAAGAAATGAACAAGTGGTATCTCCCCTGAACACGTTCTCTAAATACGGACCCTTTTCAAAAATTTTCTTAAGGGCATGTGTTCCATGATGATTATTAAAACAACAACCAAAAGTTGTTGGAGGAAGCAGTATGAAAGCTAGACATTGATTGAGTTTTCCACGGCTGTACTTTTTTCTGGGCTCACCCCTCTAAAACTAGTATGTCAGATCCCACCCACAGAGGCACTTTTAGAATCTGAACTAAGCTAAATTGAACTAAGGACTCTCTAAACCAAACTCTCACCCCAAGCACTGCCTCCTGACCATGTCTAGCCTGAGAACTGCCAGTAGAGCTTTATTAAAAATATAGATAGGGTCCTGGCCTCCAGTTCTCCCTAGAGATTCTGGTTCTTTAAGCCTAGGGCTAGGCTTGAGCATGTGACGCTAATTTAAGAACACAATTTTTGTTCTACAAGTATGTGTGAGAGAATGCTGTCATTAACTGACTGACCCCTAGCACCTGCTAATGGGCGGCGTATGCTGTCAGACATTTGAGAGACTCAGTCTGGTGGCATATATTTGGACCCTATTGTCTCAGATCTCTTCCCAACTTGACATGTTTTCCATGAGTTTTAATTTAATATTAAGCCTTAACCTTTAGAAAGTATTCATGTGAGAAGTCTTTTAAAATAGCATTTCTATAAATTGCACCCAATGCCTACTCTTTTACTCCAGTGTCCCTATATGAGCACCAATGTAATAAAATCCTGCTTGTGTATAGTTCCAGAAGAAAAATTTGTCCCTGGGAATGATTTAGCATACTTTCTTTAGTTGGCATATAATGTCATGGTCACAAAACAAGTTTTTAACTGTATTGTCTTACATTTAGAAACAAATCCAGGGCTTAACTTACCTTTGGTGACTTCCTTCCTTTTTTGATAGTGTATATCATGGTTTTTATTTCATTTAAAAAGAAAAAAAGCTTTTTTCTTCCGTTCTTTCTTTTGGAAATACCAGGGGCTACAGATCCTTTTTTAAAAATGCAATAGTGAAGAGTTCAAGAGGCAGGATCAGAAGTATCAAAAGAATTGTAGCCATTGCTTTTCTAGAATTTTATTCTAAAAATGTATTCATATGCTTCAGAAGTATTGGTTAAGTGCCTAGTAAATGTATTCCACTTACGACTTAGTATGTATCTTAGTTCCTGATTTTTAAATAATTTCTGTGAAATAATTTCCTATAATTCAAGGAAGCCACAATCCACTGACTGTCAATACCTCTTAGTTTTTTTGTGTAGTCCATTGACAGCAAATGACTAGGAAGAGGTCTCAGTAGTAGACTCTCAGAATAAACCTACTACCCTTCCACAACCCAAAGCACCGTTGTCAATCGTTAGCATTCCACTCTGCAACATTTCAGCAACTCATCCTTGATAAGCATTTTTTCAACTCTGCAAAACTCACTGACAGCATTCAAACTTTTCCTTAATCAAAAAGAAAACAATTAGAAAGGTTTACTTCAAAGTGAGTAAGCTCCTGCAAGGGAGGGCTGAGCCTCCTGAAAAGATTTGTATTGACTTGCTAGATCCATATCCCCAAGACAACTGTATTCTCTCTGGGCGAGACCTGGAGCTGCTTTTGCTCCTGATACCGAGCCAGAGACTAAGGACTCATGTGTGTATTTAGCCTGGGGTAAAGCTGGTGGAAAGAAGAGCAGGTTCATATTTCATTCTAGGCATGTCATAGCTGCCAACAAAAGCTGAGTGATGCGGTGTAAACGGTGGCTGTGACTGCAATGATGGGGTGTGAGGATTAAGGAATATATTCACTTTTCATAAGAGATTGTCAAACCTACCACTGTTTCCTCTGGTTACCAAAGCATGTGGATCACCTTCAGTTAGCAACAGAGAATCCTAGTTTATTCTCTAGACCATCTCATAAAGTATCACTCTAATTAATTGTCTGCTTTTTGCCCCTTATCAGATGCCTCAGTGAGAAGGCATTATTGAGGAAGAGAATGCCTCAGTGGCTGCCAAATATTGGTCTGATGCAAGTTTGTGATCCTGGGCCAGTTCTTAGTGCTCTGCTAAAATTCTCACCATCCCTGGTGATTTACGGGGCTGCCCTTTATTCTTAAATTATGTCCTGTCTATATTTTTGACACACATATCCTATCTTTTATGTAATGATGGTGATATGAGATGGGAATTTTTTAAATGGTTTTAATAAAATAATTGGATACTTTTTTCATAAGCAAAAAAATTATTAAACTCAATAATAAATGAAATCAACACAACCCTAAGTCTAATATCCCTTCTTCTAAGTTCTAGCCATTGATTCATTTTCTTTCCTTTTGTATTTTAACATTTACTTAGTATTTACTCTGGGGAAATATTGTATTAGTCCTGGGGACACACTAATTTAAAAAACACAGTCTACACTCACAATCTAGTAGGGACCAGGCATGTATCAGATAATTAAAGAACAGTGCTCTAAGTACCACAATTGAGGTGTTCATAAGAGGGCAAATCACCAACCCCAGATCCATCCTGGAAAAGGTTCAGAGAGGAGATGAAGCCTGATCTGAGTCTTAAAGTATGATTACAAATTAGCCTTATAAAAAAAAAAAAAAATGGGTAAGGGAACATCTTGGGCAAAACCCTTTTGGTAGGAGCCTATGGAGGCTTTGGAAAACTACTCAGTATGGAAACGGAGGATAGAGATCAAGAAGTGATAATTACCAAGGAGGCAAAGACCCAGATCATGTAAGACCTTGTACCATGAAAAATAGTTTGAATTTTATCCTGAGGCATTACATATCTTTGCAGAAAACGGTTTATGTTTACATTTTCATTTTAGATCACATACATTTTGGAATATGGGAAGGACTGAATGGAGGGATTTCTGAATGGAGGCACCCCAAAGCATCCATGTTCCCTGCCAGAGGAACATGAACCAGTTGAAAGATAAGTGTTAGAGAGATGGATGTCATAATGTCTGCTTTATAAATGATAAAGCTAAATGGAGAATGTGGCTTAGCTCTGAATTGAACTTATCCGCTAAAACTGCCAGCCTCCCCTGTGGGGGGTATGTGGGAGGGAAGTTGGACCAGGCCTGCCCTGTTAAGCCAGCCATGAAGTGGAAAGAGTAGACCAATCAAATGCCTCTTTCCTGCAAACTGAAAAAGCCACCCCAAGAAAACTAGAAGAGCTTGAGTCTTGTCTGCCAGTTCCCTCTTCCTATACGATAACCCATTCCTTCTCCAGTGGGGAGGAGTAAGTGAGGGATGGAACTAGAATCTAGAAGTGTTATTCTAGCCAAATTCCTGCTCCTGGAAATATGAGGCATGGTGAATAAGTGTTGACTCCAACAGCAGGGAGGACAATTTTTAAAAAGTTTTGTTGGTAATTCAGGTAAGAATAGATGGCAAAACTAGCCAAATTCAGCAATATATTAAAAAGCATGCCAACAGTGAACCCTAAGCTAAACTGTAGTTAATAGAATTATAAAAATGTGTTTTCATCAATTGTAACAAATGTACTTAAACAAAGGTACAAAACAAAAGTGTTAATAATAGGATGATAAATGGGTGTCCTGAATTTTATGCATGATTGTTCTGTAAACCCGCAACTTCTCTAATTAAAAAAGAAAGAAAGAAAAAAGAGATCATGACCAATTGGGCCTATCCCAGGAATGCAGTCAGTTTAACATTAGAAATTCTGTTAATGTAATTTACCTTATAACTACATGACAGGAGACAGGTTACATAATTATCTCAGTAGATGCAGAGCAAGCATTTAATAAAACAACACATATTCATGACAAAAACTGTAATTGTAAATAGAAAGGAACCCCCTTAAACTGGTAATGACTGCTACCATAAAACCTACAGTAAATGTGATTCTGTATCATGAAACATTAGAAGTGTTTCCTAAATTCAGGACAGAGACGACAGTGACCATTATTACCGTTAAATTCAACCTTGAACTGAAGCACTGAGCTAGCACAACAAGACAATAAAATAGTCAAAGAGTGAAGAATTGGAAAGGAAAAAACAAAGCTATCACTATTCACAGACAATATATAATTGTGTGTGTAGAAACCTGAAAATAATCTACAGATAGATTTTTACAATTAATAAAAGAGTTGGTCAGTCTTGCTGGATAAGATCAACCACATTTCTATACACCAGAAACTGTTAGAAAATGTAATAGAAAAAAATACACCATTTATAATAGAAACAACAATGAAAGGAACCTACAAATAAATCAAAGTTGTACATGATCTTTACAAAGAAAATTACTATTGAAAAGCCCTAAAGCGCACCTACTAAATTGATATGTATCTACTATGTTCATGGATGGGAAGATTCAAAACCATGAAGATCTTAATTTGTCTATGTGTACACTAATTCAAATCAAAATTCCAACAAACTTTTTGTGGTACTTTTTTTTTTAATTTTTTTTTTTCATTTTTATTGAGATTGTTCAGATACCATACAATTATCCAAAGATCCAAAGTGTACAATCACTTGCCCCTGGGTACCCTCATACAGCTGTGCATCCATCACACTTAATTTTTGTTCAATTTTTGGAAACTTTTCATTACTCCAGACAAGAAATAAAGTGAAAGATGAAAAAAGAAAAAAAGAAAAGGAAACTCTAAACCTCCCCTATCCCTAACCAACCCCTCTCAGTTGTTGACTCCTAGTATTGATATAGTATGTTTGTTACTGTTTATGAAAAAATGTTGAAATACTACTAACTGTAGTATATAGTTTGTAATAGGTATATAGTTCTTCCCTATATGCCCCTCTATTATTAACTTCTAATTGTATTGTCATACATTTGTTCTGGTTCATGTAGTGATTTCTAGTATTTGTACAGTTGATCATGGACATTCCCCACCATAGGATTCAGTTTTATACATTCCCATCTTTTGACCTCCAACTTTCCTTCTGGTGACATATATGACTCTGAGCTTCCCCTTTCCACCTCATTCACACACCATTCGGCACTGTTAGTTATTCTCACATCTTGCTACCAACACCCCTGTTCATTTCCAAACATTTAAGTTCATCCTAATTGAACATTCTGCTCATACTAAGCAAGAGCGTCTACATTTCTTCCACAAGGCAGGAGGGAGAGTCAAAGAAGGTAGAGAGGCAAAAGAAAGAGGAAACAAAAAAATGACAGCTAGGAAGCAGCAAAAGGAAAAATAACCTTAAATCAAAGTAGAATAAAGAATCAGACAATACCACCAATGTCAAGTGTCTAACATGCCTCCCCTATCTCCCCCTCTTATCTGCATTCACCTTGGTATATCACCTTTGTTACATTAAAGGAAGCATAATACAATGATTCTATTAGTTACAGTCTCTAGTTTATGCTGATTGCATCCCTCCCCCAATGCCTCCCCATTTTTAACACCTTGCAAGGTTGACATTTGCTTGTTCTCCCTCATAAAAGAACATATTTGTACATTTTATTACAATTGTTGAACACTCTAGATTTCACCAAGTTACACAGTCCCAGTCGTTATCTTTCCTCCTTTCTTGTGGTGTCTCACATGCTCCCCATCTTTCTCTCTCAACCGTGTTCATAGTTACCTTTGTTCAGTGTACTTACATTGTTGTGCTACCATCTCCCAAAAGTGTGTTCCAAACCACACACTCCTGTTTTCTATCACCCTGTAGTGCTCCCGTTAGCATTTCCTGTAGGGCAGGTGTCTTGTTCACAAAGTCTCTCATTGTCTGTTTGTCAGAAAATATTTTGAGCTCTCCCTCATATTTGAAGGACAGCTTTGCTGGATACAGGATTCTTGGTTGGTGGTTTTTCTCTTTCAGTATCTTAAATATATCACACCACTTCCTTCTTGCCTCCATGGTTTCTGCTGAGAGATCCGCACATAGTCTTATTAAGCTTCCTTTGTATGTAATGGATTGCTTTTCTCTTGCTGCTTTCAGGATTCTCTCTTTGTCTTTGACATTTGATAATCTGATTATTAAGTGTCTTGGCGTAGGCCTATTCATATCTCTTCTGTTTGGAGTACGCTGCGCTTCTTGGATCTGTAATTTTATGTCTTTCATAAGAGATGGGAAATTTTCATTAATTATTTCCTCTGTTATTGCTTCTGCCCCCTTTCCCTTCTCTTCTCCTTCTGGGACACCAATGATACGTACGTTATTGTACTTTGTTTCATCCTTGAGTTCCCGGAGACGTTGCTCATATTTTTTCATTCTTTTCTCCATCTGCTCCTTTGCTTGTAGGCTTTCAAGTGTTTTGTTCTCCAGTTCCTGAGTGTTTTCTTCTGCCTCTTGAGATCTGCTGTTGTATGTTTCCATTGTGTCTTTTGTCTCTTGTGTTGTGCCTTTCATTTCCATAGATTCTACTAGTAGGTTTTTTGAACTTTTGATTTCTGCCGTATACATGTCCAGTGCTTCCTTTACAGCCTCTATCTCTTTTGCAATATCTTCTCTAAACTTCTTGAATTGTTTTAGCATTAGTTGTTTAAATTCCTGTATCTCAGTTGAAGTGTACGTTTGTTCCTTTGACTGGGCCATAACTGTTTTTCTTAGTGTAGGTTGTAATTTTCTGTTGTCTAGGCATGGTTTCCTTGGTTATCCAAATCAGGTTTTCCCAGACCAGAACAGGCTCAGGTCCCAGAGAGAAGAAGTATTCAGTATCTGGTTTCCCTGTGGGTGTGTCTTAGAAAATTGCTCCACCCTTTGATGCCTCGGGTCACTGTGCTTTTCTGCCCAGCAGGTGACACCTGTTAGCCTATAATTCTTGACTGGTGTGAGGAGGTATGGCCGTGTTCCCCCAGGCTCTGGGGTCTGGTTCTGAATGGAAAGGGCCCCACCCCTTTCCTCCTAGAGAAGACAGACCCCTCAGGTGGAGGTCATTAGCATTTCAATGGTCTCACTCTCTGCTTGTGGTGTCTCCACCCTTCCCAGAGTCACAGCCCTGGAAACTGAAAATGACTGGGGCTTTCTCCACTGAGCCAAAAAAGAAACAGATAGTCCCCTTCAGACCCAGTCCAAGGCAACCCTCCAGCTCTCCCAGGTCAGTCGTCACCCAAAGCCTCTGTCTGTTTTTTGGGGCTGTGTACCTGTAGTGAGCAGTTCACACTCGCTACTTAAAACCCCAGTTGGAGCTCAGCTGAGCTGTATTCGCTTGCTGGGAGAGAGCTTCTCTGTGGCACCACGCAGCTCTGCAGCTCGGGCTATGGGGGAGGGGGTCTCCCAACCTGGTTCCGCAGGTTTTACTTACAGATTTTATGCTGTGTTCTCGGGCATTCCTCCCAATTCAGGTTGGTGTATGATGAATGGATGGTCTCGTTTGTCCCCCCGCAGTTATTCTGGATTATTTACTAGTTGTTTCTGGTTTTTTGTAGTTGTTCCAGGAGGACTACTTAGCTTCCACTCCTCTCTATGCCACCATCTTGCCCGAGAGTTTTGTGGTACTTTTTGTGATAACGTAATTCAAAAATTTATATGGAAGACCAAAGGGTTAAGAACGTCCCAGACAATTTTGAAAAAGAAAAAAAGAAAGTGAACAAGGTGGAGAGGGTCTGACCTGCCAGATTTAAGACTAACAATTATAAAGTTATAGTAAGTAGGGTAAGTCAGCACAGAGATATACAAATATAATAATGGAATGGTACAGGGAACTTGGAAACAGAAACATATATCTTTGGAAAATGGATATATATGACTGAGTTAGCATTGCCTATCAGCAGGGAAAGATGGGCTATCAATACAGAATTTATATTTGTATTGGGGGGGGAAATTATTCCAATTCATTCAGACAATCTAATAGAAAAAGGGGCAAAATAAAGAAATAGATGATTCCCAGAAGAGGAAACCTAATGACTAGTGACCATAGAAGATGTTCAACGTCACTAGTGATCAAAGAAATGCAAATTAAAACATGATGATGTACCATTTACTATCCATCCATTTGACCACAGTTACAAAGTCTGATGATAACAGATGTTTGAAGAAGATGTAGCAGTAGGGGCCTTTACACTATGCTGTGGGAGTGTAAATTAGAGAAAAATTAGAGAAATTGAAAATGCAATTTGCTATCATTTGGAAAGCAAAAGTTGTACATGCCTTGTGACTCAATAGTTTCACTCCTAGGTTTATACACTGGGTAGATCAAATGTTGCACATGGAGGCAAGGAGATATGCTCAAGGGTTTTTATAGAAGCTTTCTTAGTAATATTAAGTGATGGAAGCTACCTATATGTGTACTAACAAGAGAATGGATAAATAAATTATATATACTCATAATATAGACCAAATGAAAATGAATAGACCTGTACACATCTGTGGCTATAAATCCCCAAAACATAATGTTGAAAAAATAGAAGAAGGAAACATTCAGTATGATACCATTAATATAAAGTTTAAAATATGGAAAACACATCTACATATTATTTATGGCTGAATACAGAAAAATTATGAAGAAAAGTATGGGGGTAATAAACTCTTAAATTCAGAAAAGTGGTTATCTCTGGAAAGGAGGTGAGTGAGGTCAGGAAGGAGTCTAGTTGGCTTCAACCCTGTTTGCAGGTTTTTTTCCTTAAGTTTTGGAGGGTGGGTTCATGAGGATTCACTATATTATTCATTATGTTTCAGTGCATATCTGAAATAATATAATACTGAAATGAAAGAAAAAGTTGATTAGACCATAAAATAATTTGCATTGAGAATAGAAATGTTCAATCATGAGCCAAAAATTACATCTGTTTTAAGTGAAGATTGGATTGACTAGCTAAGAAGTGGTTTCCATCACTAGAGCAATGACAGTGGAGAGGTCACTGTCTTCACTAGAGAATGAGGGAGTGAGCAGGAGGTAAAAAGCGGAGTCATTGACTGTGATTGCATTTTTTTTAAAGAAGTTTGACTGAGGAGGAGAGTGGGAGGGCCTTGTGGAGACTGAAAGCCTGACCCAGTTGGTTCTGCTCCTCACTTCTTTGCAGTGAGAGCTGCCTCACTATGCCCTCCCTGTATGTCCCTGACTTTTTCAGAGGTTATTAAGGGAAATAGACATACGGAAGCTGCTTTTCCCTTTCCTGTTAAGCCTGTTTAAGACATTGCTCATTGTATCAGTCATTTTCTCCTGCAAGATCACACATGAGAAACTCGTTTTAGAATTTGGGGCCATTAAATCCTTTAGGTCTCAAAGAAGCAGCCATGCCTCCTCTAATAATGAGAACTGTAACATTTACTTTATTTCCTATTTAGATTTGAGTGTAAGGAATATCAGTGCCAGGTTCAGTGCTCTGAATTACAGTGGAATTATTAACCCATGAGTTTTTCAATGTAATTGTGATTGCTTTTTCATTTATGTACCCTATTTTATTTTGTATATTTTGTTTAGTCCCATAAATCCTTTGTTCTTTAGTTTTTATTTTATTTTGTGATTGGTTGGTTGCCAATGTGCACAGAAGAATAGAAGGGATGGGGCAAAGAAAGGGAGTACGTGCTCCTTAACTTTTAAGGGCTCGAAAATTCCCAGGCAATGTGTAACACATCCTTTTCTAAACTGTCTTTTATCTCCTGTATACGTAAAATAAAGAATGAAATATGGTTGTTACTTGGACAGTTAGGAAAAAATACAATCATTGGATCCATTTATCTGGCTATTGTGAAAAAGTTTATTTTGACTTAAATTATTTACCTGTTTCTTGATTCTCCACACAGTATTTTTAAAGGCCTCAGTAATTACAGTTTACCTCAAAGAAGGGAAATTGAATTGTTGAAATTTCAAGAAAAATTTCTTCACAAGGAACAAGTTGTATCTAGTATATACCAATTCGTAACATTCTGAAGCACGAAATTTTGTTAACACTGAGTCTTGTACTTGATATTACACTCTCATCCCATCTGTTTATGCACATTTGAGAATTTGAAAATATTCTGCTAAGGCCATAAGGATATCTCCATTTCACTTCATAAAAATTTTAAATTTCTGTATATCAAAATGCTAACTAAATGGGAAACAATAGATTTGGAAAACATAATTTTAGCATGTATAACATAGTTGTTATTGTTATACCTGGTCCTCATACAAAATTATTTAAAAGTCAATGTGTTCAAACTTGCTGGTTCTACAAAACAAACAATAAATATGCATTTTTTTAACCTGAAAAGGCAAATCCAATGTCCACTCTCTTGAGCAGGACGTTTGTACTCTCTATACATTGGTGTTGCAGTTTAAGCTGATACAAAGCTTTTTATTAGTTCATTCAGCAGATAGGCTTCCAGACAAAAATGAGGAGAAAGACTGGGATCAAAAGAACAATTAGGGGGCTGTTGATTCACCCACTGTGGGAGGTGACAAAGGCTAGAACTAGGTTTGTAACAGTGGGGATGGAAAAAAGTAAACGGGTGTGTATGAGAGTTATTTCAGGGTAAATGTCAGAGACTGATGATGGATTGAATATGTGGTGAGAGGGAGAGCAGTCAAAGATGATGGTGCTTGTGTTTATGGCTTGAGCGTCTGGGGATGCCAGTCACTCAGAGAGAAGATAGAAGGAGGAACAGGTGAAGGTGGGGTGGGATAGAGTGACGATGAGCTCAGTTTGGAACATATTAAGTTTGAGAAGTTTATGGATCATCCAAGTAGAGATGAAAGTAATTTGGCTGTATGCATTGACAGTCAAAAAAATGCTTCCATTGCTTTTTACTTATAAAATAGTAACATTAAAGAATATGCACAGAGATGGTATTTGCAATATTTATAAAAAAATGGAAGCAACTTACATGTCCAACTCTGAAATAATTGCTGAATAAATCGTGTGCACTTAAAAAATTATGTTGCCATAAAACTATAATTACAAAGACTGTACAATATGGAAAATGCTTATGATGTATTAAGTGAAAAAGCAGGGTGCAAAATTATATGTTTGGAATGATTGCAATTAGGATAAAATATGCATATTTGAAAAAATTCTACAAGGTACAATGAAAAATGAAAATAGTTCTTTTGGCAATATAAATGAATTTTGGTTTTCTATACCAAGTTTTCTGTAATGTTTTTATGTTGCTTTTATAAATTAAGAAAAAAACAAAGCCTTTCAAAGCACCTAAAACACTTAATGCCTATTACGTCATCTTGGAATGACTTAATTTAAAAATATAACCAATTATAAATGCAAATCAACATCATGTTTAATAAGAGGGCTGTGAACAGTTTTAAGAAATATTCATTCTAAATTGCCTTCATGTGAAGCTTAAAAGTAATAACATGTTTTAAATGGAATATGTTTATTTGCAGTGATCATCTAAATACTTTACCAATGATTTCTCTTATCCACTTTAGTTCTGCATTTTTAATTTTTAAATTGATCTTTAATTTCAATCCATTATATTCTATTTGTGTTCCAAAGGTACCATAATTTTCTTAATGTTATTTCAAATAAGTCTGAAGTCGTAATATATTTGACATAAAGAGCATCAAATGAGTTTGTGTAATCATACTCTGGGACAGTTGTCATCTCAGGTTTGGGTGTGATTTCATGCATGCATTTAAATAGCTTTGAATTTTTGTACTGCACTTTCATTTCATTTTATTTTGTTACTAACAGCTTTATTGAAATATATCTCACATATCAAGCAATTCACCTATTAAAAAGTATAATGTTTTTTCATATGTTCACAGAGTTCTGAAACCATCATCACAATCATTTTTGGCATTTCTTCATCCAAGCCCTCCTTCTCATACTACATTAGCAGCCACCCTCCCCCCACCCCAGCCCTGGGCAACAACTGATTTACTTTGTCTCTATAATGTTGCTTATTCTGGACACTTCATAGGAATGGAATCATACATGTTCTTTTCTGACTGGCTTCTTTCACTTAGCATGTTTTCAAGGTTCATCCATGTTGTAGCTTCATTTGTTTTTATTGCTGAGAAATATACCATTGTATGATGTATCCCCTTTTCTTTATCTGTTAATCAGTTGATGAGCATTGGAGTCATTTACATTTTTTTTACTATTATAAATAATGCTGCTATGCACATTCATGTACGAGTTGTTTTAGGCATGTTTTTTCATTTCTTTTGGTTATATACCTAGGAATAAAATTGTTGGGACATATGGTAACCCTGTGTTTAACCTTTGAGCAACTGCCAAGCTGTTTTTGAGAGTAGCTGCACCATTTTATATTCTCATCAGCTGTGTTTAGGGTTCCAGTTTTTCCATATCCTCACCAACACTTGTTATTATCTGTCTTTTTGATTATATGTATCCTGGTGGGTATGAAAATTGTATCTCATTGTGGTTTAGATTTGCATTTAGCTAATAGCTAATGAGGTCGAGCATCTTTTCATGTGCTTATCGGCCATTCGTGTATCTCTGGGGAAATGTCTATTCAGATCCTTTGCCGATTTTTAAAGTAGTCATTTGTCTTTTTATTTTTAAGTTGTAAGAGTTCTTTATATGTTCTAGATACAAGTCCCTTATCAGATATATAACTTGGAATTTTTTTCTACCATTCTGTGGGTTGTCTTTCAGTTTCTTCATAATGTCTTTTGAAGCAAAAAAGTTTTTAATTTTGATGTGCAGTTTACCTATTTTTTAAATTATTGCTTAAATTTTTGGTGTCATATCTAAGAAACCATGGTCTAATTTTCTTCTCAGACTTTAATGTTTTAGTTCTTACATTTAGGTCTTTGAACAAGTGTGATTTTTGTATATGATGTGAGGTAGGGGTTCAGCTTCATTCTTTTGCAAGTGCTTATCCTATTATCCCAGCACCATTTATTGTAAAGACTCTTGTTTCCCCGTTGAATAGTCTTGGCATCTGTGTCAAAATTCAATTTACTGTAAATGTGAGGATTTATTTCTAAACCCTCAATTCTATTCCTTTGATTTCTATGTCCATTCTTATCGTAGTACCACACTGACTTGATTACTGGAGTTTTATAGAAAGTTTTGAAACTGGGAAGTGTGAATCTTTCAACTTTATTTTTCTTTTTAAGTATTGCTCTAGCTAATCTAGATCCCTGAATTTCCATATGAATTTTAGGATCAGTTTCTCAATTTCTGCAAAGAAAACAGCTGGGTTTTTGATAGGTTTATTTCATTTTATAAGTAGATATGACATTGGTATTAACGAAAAAATAGAGAATTTCTTGGTTTTCTCTTTTCTTTTGAAAGGCCCATGAAATTCCTATCTTCTCAGGCTGCTCCAAGATTATTTAAATGCTATTGTTACTATCTTCTATTTTATTATGAAACCCTTATTGGGCAACTAAGTAGAGTTCCTTTGTCCTACTTGCTAAGATGTCCACCAAAAAAATAAATTTTGATTCCTGGCTTTTGTTTTCCAAACAATTGTTTTCTCTTACGTAACTTCACAGATAAAAGATTGAGTGAAATTCTAATGAGGGACCAAGCAAGGGGTTTCATAGTAGAAAAGTTGGCAGACTCAATCGTTGAGTAGAATAGCAAAGTCTGCAAAATCCCTCAGGCCTCCAGAGATATTATTTCATGAACTTACTAAACTGAAATCAAAGTGAATATTGATTGCTTATAATCATTTATTATTTTAATGATAGTATTATTTCTGAGCAATTTTCCTAAGGTAACATTTTTTAAAATGTCAAATGAAAGAAATCTATCCAATGCCATAATCAGAACTTGATACATGATTATTTTGAATTAAAATATATAAGATGAAATAAATTTTTTTCATTTTAGCATATAATCAAGGGAGTCTACCAAGGCACTTGGTAAATATCAGTTGAATAAAGGAAAGAATGAAAGAAAGCTCCTACATGAATCACCACTTTTAAAACCCAGGCCCCTACCTTAAGGAAGATTCTAGATAATCCCTCAATTCAAAAGTATAAATCCTACTTTCAGGGTAGATTGTTTTTCAGTGTTTCCAGTTTTCTTAAAGGATAACCTGAGAGTTTCACATTTTACAGAGTTTATGTCATGGTTGGTGCCGATGTCCCATTTTCTTCTTGTTTACGAGAAGTTGAAAATCCACAGAATCAATTAAGATGCAGTCAAGAAATGGAGCCTGTAATAACATGTGATAAAAAGTTCCGTACTCAGTTTTACATTGACTGGTGTAAAATTTCATTGGTGAGTTTTTGTTTCATTTTGTTTTTGCAAATATAATTAGGAGTGATGTGGCTGGAGATAAAGTTTGACTAAATCCTGAACTGCTTTTAGGGGCAAATCCTGGCTTTACTTTGTTAACTGCAATTGACTTCCCTTGAATTTAAGGATTTGGCAAGCTTGTTGTTGACAGTGCATCCATTTAGGAAAGAGTATCTCCACTTTTGTACTCATTCTACCCTTGATTAGTTGCTGGGGCTGGATTAGCTTGGCAGGTGGTCCAGACGAACCCCCTGGACATCCAGGTGGCTCTTAGAGTAAATTATAAAGTCAGGGTGGCATGTGAAAAAAGTCTCTTAAATATGCTGCCACTACTCCACTTTGGAGAGAGAGACAAAAGTGTAATAATAAATCTGACAGTAAAGCAATATTGTGCAATGGTTCAATGTCTTGGAAACTCAAATTGCAGGGAAAGTTCAAGGCACAAGAAACAAATTCAAATGAGGAAGGCCAGAATCTTACCCACAGCCTTAAGAATAAATTCATAAATATGAAGTCTTTCTTTCTAAACCTCTTTTAAGTTGCATAGTAAAAGAGTTATGAAAATGTAATTATGATTTCATATATATGTAAGATATATATAATCTTTTACATATATCATTTTATAATATATTTGTATATATATAATATTTTGTTTGATCCTACTTTCTAAGGCAGGGAGGTTGTTTTACTTCTTTAGTGACCTTTAGATTTAACTTCTGTCAACTCTTGATGATTGGTGGTGAGTGAATTAGATCTAAGTTTAAAATTGACATTTGAATGACGTTATTGACACATAAACACAGTTGTCACTTCGTGTCTCAGGGAGCCAACTGCAGGCAACTTTCCTGGATCCAGTACTGGAGAACATGTTACTCAGGCTGCAGCACTTCGCATGCCTTATGGCCTTTGCCCTGGACTCCTGTTCATGTTGCTTGTGTCTTAGGAGAATAATGCTCTTTCTTTCCCTTCTTAAATCCACTAAAACAATTCAGTTGCTGTGGTTTATGTGTACTATAGATCACTGTTGAATTTGCAAAGCTCCATATTTCAGACATGGTGCTAGTCATACTAGGGTGTGAAAGACCGAACAGTTGTAATCGTAACCAAAAAGATTCCTCTCACTGGAGTTAGATGGCAGGTCCTCACAACACCATTTTACTTGTGGTTGGGGTATACAATGAGTTTAGGTTTAGGAATGTTATCTAATTTCTAAAAGTTTGTAAATGATTTATGCCTTGGAGATTTTAGTTTATGGGGAAAGGCTTTGATAACTGGAAAGTGTGTAAATTTTCTAATTTTATTTTATATTTATTTACTTATATGCCATATCTTATCACAGACCATCTCAGGAGGCTTAAATAAGAGTCATACACTAACAATAAATAAAATATAAAGGAAATGAAACACCAGGAGCTAAACTTTACAAAAAAGATAAGGATAAGATCAAGTTTGACAACAGGACTTCTAATGTCCAGGATAAAATGGGTGGAGATTCATATTATTTAGTTCTCCTTCTTTCAGAGGAGGCAAAGATCAATTCCTTGCAGAAAATATAGTTTTTACTAGTATTGTATTATTTTTAAAAATTCTTCGAGTGCATTTTTTTGGAAGAGGATACTGAATAGTGCCACAAATAATGTTCTTCACAACATTTTTTTAATAACAAATGTAGTAAAAAAATTTCACATGGCTACTTTTTTTTTTTTTTTTTTTTAGTGTTTTCAGTAAAAGCCTTAACAGAATGGAATGCAATTTAGTGAAAGCAGTGCAATTAATGTGGAGGTAAATTAATGTGGTGCAAGTATTTTGTATTTTTAATCCTGGGATAGAATTTAGTAAAACTGGATCATTGGATGGGTCACATGCTCCTTACACTATCTTACCTAAAAATTACTTAGCTGGGTGGCAGAAATATCAAGGTTATACTCACTTGGAAATTGTCCCTCATTTTTTTTTCCTTTTTTCTTTCATTAACCAAGACACCATTCCTGGTTATCAGCCTCCTCACTGTTTGCTAACATCTGCAACAGAGGCTTATCATTAGGAAACAAGAAATTTACATAGTGGTGTGAGGGACATTTGCTTTGAAGGAAGGAGACTGAGAAAGAACAACAACTGTACATGTACATGGTACATCTGTAATGTGGGAAGGACATAGAAAGTAGGCAAGGATGAAGCCTTTAATTTATATTCTTTCATTCATCACCTCTCCCTAACCCCAATAAATATTTGCAAATTCAAGGTGATCAAGCGATTGGGAAAGATTGATTTTTAGGGAATTTATCAAACTACGTTTTGATATTACTAGATCATAAAATTTTGTAATGTTTAAAGCTATTATTTTGATGTGTAATTGTCTTCTTTTGTGTCAGGTTGATAAAACAAAGCAAGTGTCCACCTATCAGGAAGTGATTCGTGGAGAGGGGATTTTACCCGATGGTGGAGAATACAAACCCCCTTCCGATTCTTTGAAAAGCAGAGACTATTACACGGATTTCCTAATTACACTGGCTGTGCCCTCGGCGGTAGCACTGGTCCTTTTTCTAATACTTGCTTATATCATGTGCTGCCGACGGGAAGGAGTGTGAGTACTTTAAAACACTAATAAAAATTGTAGAGCCTATTAGGATAACAGCATATAAGATTCCATTAAATCAAGGTTTCATTTAATTCATAAGCTACTTTATAAATGAATTAAAAATGTGTTTAAGTCAAACAACAGTACCTTTTTCCTTTAAGATAGTTTTGAGTCTAGTAAATCAAATTAGGGAATGTAATTATTCAAAAATTGTTAAGGGCAAGATGTAAATTTCTGCTGGCAAAACAGTCCCAGGAATAATATCTGAGGCTAGATATTTTGGTTATACAAGCCATCTTGTGTGAGCAGAGAATATGCAGAATCTATAGATACGGTAATTGCACTTGAAATAAATTTTTTTAGTCCGTTTGTTCTGAAGTGATGGTCAGAATTCTCCTTGAAACGGTTCTGCTTTCAAATAGGGTGACAATCTAAACATCTAAAATATTTTTAAAAAGCAACTTAGGAGTAAATTAATGAAAAGCAAGGTATAATTTGAGTAGTGAGTCTCCACTTCATGAATAGTTAGTGCTTTCAGGACATCTATGTCAATTAAAATAATCTCCCGAGATTATTATGGACGTCAGAGTAATCTAACCGAGGGGAAAAAAAAATAATAAAAAGCAGCAAGTAACAAATTCTTCCATTTTTACATGTAGCCTGATTTCATTATGTCATGCAGTTTATTTCAATCTTGAGCTTGATTCTTAGTCTCCATTTTTTTTTTTTTCTGTGTATTTCCCATCAGTATTCCATCACTATATGTGTACTCATCCAAGTAACGTCATCAACCTCGTGGCAAATGCTGCCTAGTTGCATTTGATAGTAACAATGTCAGCATTTCCACATCATGCAAGATCCCATGAGTAAATAGTCTTAATGTTCCAAATATCAATGCTATTATTTAATTCATAAATTTTGTTTTGTTTCTAGGGAAAAGAGAAACATGCAAACACCAGAGTAAGTGTCTTCTTTCCTGTTATTTTCTTTGTCACTTTTTTTTTAATTTCGCAGTTGTTTGTCATGCTACATACATGCGTGTCATACTTGTTTCTCATTTATCATGTTTCATAGTTTATTTCATAAATGTTAACGCTGCTTTCTAAATAGAATTATTTAGGAGGGGTAGAACCTAAAAATAAAAAGGGTTTGAAAACTAAGATTACATAGCTAAAAATTAAACCTAAAATATTTCAGATTCAGAATATTAACTTGCCATTTATATTATATGATTTCCCAATCTGCATTTCTATAAACCAGAGAAAAGATGAAAAGACCTTTCGTACAAGTTTTCCTGAATCTACAGTAATAACCTACCATAAAATGAAATTTCTGTGAGTATTTATAAATGTCCCACCAGCAACAACAATATAACTATGATAGCTTTGTCTTAATCATAGAAATTAAATAGAATGCTAGTTACTTAAGGCTGTAATATTAACATAAGGCTTCGTAGCTTAGTTTAATGAAAGATTTATTTCAAAATTAATTTATAATTTTCAAGTTTTCTGTGTTAAAACTAAGTGAAATACATGTCTTTCTGAAGTAGTTTGTAGAATGCCCAGAGTGCAGTAATGTCTTCTTATTTAAAAAAGAAAAATTGTGTAACATTTTTCAAATTGATGACCCATCAGGGCTAATACTTGATTTTAAATGTGTCCTTTTATTTCTTTTTTGACCTAGTATCCAGTTGGTCCATCATAGTGCTATTCAGAAATCTACCAAAGAGCTCCGTGACATGTCCAAGAATAGAGAGATAGCGTGGCCACTGTCGACACTTCCCGTGTTTCACCCCGTAACTGGGGAAATCATGCCTCCTCTACACACAGACAGTTACGATAGCACTAACATGCCATTGATGCAAACGCAGCAGTAAGTATCCCTTAGGATCATAATTATTATTGTGCATGTATATTTTTATTTAATGTCTCTAAACACCAGGGTGGTTATTTTCATTTTTTTGTTTGCTTGTTTATAAAAGGAAAAGAAAATACCAAAGGATATTGATACTATAGGGTTCTAATTCCACTTTGCTGACACAAATGAAATAGAATAATTTCAGGAAATCTTCTTTTGTCATTTTTTTTTGCTTGTTTGGATTTCATGAAATTTAAAAATTTGAACTTTTTTTTCATTAATCCAAATAAGATCACATTCACCTTAATATTTAAGAAATTGACACTTATAAGTTAAAATATTTGTTTTCTCAAAGATGAATTCTTGTGAAAGAAAAAGCATATCTAATTATTTTAGAGATATTATTAGAATTAACTGCTTTTGTTAATGTTTCATTTATTTTATTATCCCAGAATTACTGAATATAAATTTTTTGCTTTAGGATGGATTTTTTTGGTTGCCTTTTGTAATCTGCTTGTATATCAAGACAAACAGTTCCAGTTTTGGCTATGGTCACATATTTTATTAGTCAGCCTCTTTGCAGTGCTAGAAAGACCTTGGTCAGGCAGCCTGTAAGGGCCTTGGTAAGGGACAGGGATGGGGGGCAGGCAGAGGAAATTATACATTTGTACCTGAGGAACCCATGCTGTATACCCAGATGCTAGGTATTGGTATAAGGGAATGGAAGGTAAAACTGTTTATTTTTAAGACCATGGATCTTTTTGTTTTCTTTTTTAGCCATATGTTAAAGTGGATTGAATTCAATTTCCCCAAGGACTAAAAGCCACAGTTTGCTTTTTCACCTTACTTTCATAGGTAGAATGGATGTCATGCAGAAAAAAAAAGTCACTCTCACATGTACACACATATACATACACACATGTAAGGCTTAGGCTATGACATCAGACTAAACTCTTGTTGATTAAAACTTTTATCTGAGATCCCTGGTAGGTGCAAACTATTTCCCATTATTAATTCTTATTTTGCAAACGTGGTAATTTGAAGATTAAATGATAATTAATTTGAGTAGTGTAGACAGTCAGATTAGCCAATTTAGTACAAAATGCTTTGGAAATCTAAAAGTATTATGAGTATATATGTGTAGGAGTAATTAATACAAGTTCTCTTAAAAGTGGGGAAAATTATATACAATTAAAATTTTGAATTTGTAAACATCAATGTTACATTGGGGGTATAAAATTTGAAGTCTCCCAGCATTTAATTTTACTGCATGGAAAGGATGGATTCTATTTTCTCTACTGGTCAGTGGCCTGTCCATGATAGGTAATTATAAAACCTACTTTAAGAGGATGAGATACTGATAGGAAAAAAGTTAGTAAAATTTCTTAATAATTCACTGTTAGCAGCCTGTCCTGCTTTTGTTTAAAATTGTGAACAGCCTTATCATTCATTCTCAAACTGAAAAGAATTTGTATTTATTTTTTAAGGTTAGCATTTCTTATATTGCTTTCTGTAGAATCCTAGTGTGCTCTAAACTGCTGACTATATATGTACATATTCTTCAAAAAAGAAATGGTCAATTGCACTTGAGAAATAGGTTTTGCTTGTTTTTTAAGCTACAGTAGTTCTCAGAGCTTTTAATGTGTAGACCTACTTCGTGAATCCACATAGAAGGCCAGGCTGGGTAACTCTTCCAGGAACGCAGTTTGGAAAATGTCTCTATTGATAAAGTAACAGTGCTATAAAATTTTGGAATAGAAAAATATTTATTATAAGGAGTAGAGGAATTTGAATGTGTTTGTAAGTCAGTAATACTCAACTGCTGGTGAAGTTTGAGGGAGGGAAAAAAGGCTGCTGTCATTTTTTTAGATATACTTTCTAACCATATATATTGAGAATAGGAACAGCTCCTTAAAATTATTTCAATTCTCTGTGGTTAGGATTTTGCATTGTGGTTACTAATACACAGGCAAAGTAAAATTTCCTATTAAGTTTACAACCAAATGTATCTTCCTGGTCTTTTTGTAACCCCAAGAGCGTCAATGGGTTGACCAGATCTCTCTATCTGCAAATACAATGTTATTTGATTGACCTTGCAACAATTTGATGTATGTATTTTCAAGTCCAGAAATCTTTGTATTATTCAGATTTCTGCTAATGTCAAAACTCCATTAACAAGCACTCCTGTATAAATAAGGTACATAGATAATTGATGATACTCACAGTGATTATTCTAAGACACAGCAAGATCATCAAGTGTGTCTGACTCATCAGAGGAAAATTAAATTACATTCAGTGTAGTTTCAGTGTTGAGTGTATATTATCTTTCTTTTATTCTTGGAAAATGGATAGTATGTACATGGTCTCTATGGTAACTCCCTATAAGCCAGAATAAGTGATTAACCTCATTTTCCAACCATGCCAGATAATAGGGGCTTTATTGTATCGGTTCGTCACAGCTGTCCTTTACGCAAATTCAGCCTTTATTCCTTACTTTAGAAACACATAGCCTGGTTTTTAAGGTTTTATTTCAGCATCAAGTAGACACAAATATTTTAGTCCTTTGAATCGAACCGAATTCTCAACATTAAAATAAGATGTTATATTTGATGAGGCAATAGCACTTGATAGCCAGGTAGATGCTTCAATAATGTTTCCTTGCGTTTATTAATTAACCCTTCCTAAAAGGCCATGCATTTCATCTTCTCATATTTATACTAAGTATACTGAATTTATCATTCATAAACAATTTGGCTAGCAACCAGGATTTTATTCTTCAGACTTGACACCTAAGGTACTCAGGCATAAGGAAGAGCTAAAGTTTAATTTGGGATTCTAAACAAGATTCAAGAAAGTTCAAAGCTTCCCTTCAAAACTGCTTGGAAACTGGTTTGTTTTTTCAAACAAGTCAATCCATCTCAGAGATATAGAGAACTCATGACAGTTGTGAAATGAGGAACTGTTACAGTTATTTATCAATTATATAGAAATATTTTCTTTTTGGTAGAATGCTTCACAGGACTCCAGACTGGCACCATGAATTAGACCGTAAAAATATTTAATCATTTGCAGATGATAAAAATCGAGACATTGATAAAAGACAAAGCTAAATTAGGTCAGAACTGAGATTAGATTATTTACCTATCCTGATTTCTAGTCAGGGATAGATAATTTGGTCATTGACCTCAGAAGTATCTCAGATCCTGGATACAAGCAAGGCAATTAAAGAAATGGTGGAAAGGAAAACTGGAGCAGAACTGGGAGATGTAGCACTTGCTCAGAAAGGAGGGTTTTCATTTAGTACAGTGTTCCTTTTACTTTTCAGATTACAGAGACTATATACGTTGTAAGGCTGTTGAAGTGATCGCGTTATAAAAAGTTAACATAGATTGTGAATGATCTTTGCTAATTTATTTTCTTAATAAATGCTTTACTTTGAAATGATGTTAGAGGTACAGAAAAGTTGCAATAATAAAACAGAGAATTCTCAGATACCTCTCAACAGTTTCTCCCATTGTTAACGTCTTACATTACCATGGTACATTTGTCCACAACTCAAACTGTTAACTAAACTCCAGACTTTTTCCAGATATCACTAATTTTTCCACTGATGTCTTTTCTCTGTTCCAGCATCCATCCAGTCGAGGACATGACATTGCATTTGAATCATCTTGTCTCCTTAGTCTCCTCTGGTTAGGACAGTTTCTTAGATTTCCCTTCTTTCCCATGTCCTTGATAGTCTTGAGGAATATTGGACAGGTGTTTATTATAGAGTATCCCACAGCCCCTAGTTCAATCAGACTTTCTGCATCTGTGCTTAATCCATTATCTTTGTAACTCAGTGAATAAATTTTTAACAGCCATTAATAGTAGGAAAGTTTTTCTCCTCCCTAGGCAGTCCCCTCATTTATTACAATTCATTTCTGGAAACCATAATGTAGAGTAATCTTTAAAGTAAATTGTCTCTGCCTCAGCAGTCATTGTTGTGACTGGGGGTTATGTTAGAGACCAAAGAATCAAGAATATAGTACACATTTGACTGATACGAAGAATTATGTTTCAAGTCATAGAGTGGTAGGACCTAAAAGGTATGTTGAGAGGGATAAAAGAAGGTTGAGGGAGAATTTTTCTAGCCACATTGTTCCCAAACCAAGTTATACATCAGAATCACCTGTAGAGCTTTTACAAAACAAATCCTAGTGGCCCTACTTCTGGGGTTCGGAGTCTGTTGGGAGTGTGTGTTACAGAGCAGGAAACAAGGTTGAGAATCCCTGACTTAAAGCCCTAAACAACATCAGTTTTAGGATAGGGGAAGGGAGAACCTCTGGTATTTCTGTCAGGGCTGTGGTTTGTTAGTCACACTCCTTTTATGTAGAGCTGAGAAAGGAGAAGAGCTTGCCCTGAGTAGTCTGCGTGGGGATGTGAGAAAGGGGTGATGCGCATTCATTGTCCTTGCCTAGACAGTTGGGGCTGTTTGTGGGTTTGTGCTCATCAGCCTTTGGATTTTTCCTACTTAAGCTGCCTGAGGAAAATGGTGCTGAGAAGTGAGAGATGAATGCTGATTAGAAAACAGTGCCTGCCTGAATAGGAAGAGAGAAATGCTAAACTTTGAAAAACTAAAAGCCACCGAGAAATTGTAGTAATTTTGCACTTTTATGCTTGGGGAAAGGGGCATTGACTGGAGGGAGTATCTCAAATATTTGATATTATAAAAAATAATTTATTCTTAAATTTGTAATGTATTATGTGTTGGGGGGGTAGATATTGCCTCCTCATTATGCTTTTCTTATGCCAACATTAAAAGAATAGATTTTTTCCTGACTGTGAGGCATCTTCAGAGGCCACCCTTATGTAATGAATAATAGGGGGAAGTGTCCCACATATTTTCTAGGAATATTTTAATTGGCTATGCAAAAATTTTCCTGCTTCATCATAACATCTAATCCAAAATAATTGGGGCTTCCTCAAAACAGGAGGCAGGTTGTGCCTAATCTTTTGTAAATTAAGAAATATGAAAGTAGAATTAGTTGTCTTCTAATTAAAGGTATTTAGTAACTAATTATTTTAGCTTTTATTTAAAGTATTTTTCCATTTGTCTTCACTTTGGCAATCACAGGAACTAACTTTAGGGTAAAATTCCATAAAAAAAAAGTTAGGTTTTAATAAAAGTTAATATCAGTTGAAGAGAATGTTTCAGGGGACCAAGATAATGGTTTCCTGTTGACAAGAAATGTCAAGCAGCCAAGGATATTTCAGAGCCACTGACATTTTCATTTTTTAATTCTGCAATTACACACTAAAAGTGATAGATGCAGTATCTTTTTGATGGATTTTGGATCTACAGGTTTACAATACTTCAGTTTTAAAGCTGTGGTAGGCTTGGTTTTGCATTTAAACAAATGATGGGTGGTGGTGATAAAAAATAAATGTCTCATTTGTCTTTTATATTCCATGCCTACTCACATTGCTTTCAGTTAAAATTAAGGTTTTTGAAATTAAAAATTGTGGTGATGTTTCTGATTTCTTTGTGATCATTCATTCTTCTTTTTTTGCTTTCATTTTTTCCTTTCTTTCTAAATCCAAATAATGACATGATTCTCTGGTAAAAATAGTTTTGAGGTCAAATCAGGATTTTTGTAGGAAAAAAAATTTGTAGAAAATTCAGGGTTTGGGCTGTATCAATTTTGCTGAAATAACTGGGAAATTTCAAAAGTATATTACTATTACTTGTTGTTAAATTACTCCATACTAATTCAAAAGAAAATTTGTATCCCACATAATTAAACTAAAGTCATTTACTTTCAATTCTGGCACAGATTCTGTGACTTTAGGCAAATCCTTAACTTGCTTTTGAGCTTCAAACAAGTAGGAATATAATCAATTCATAATCATCAACCTTGCTCATAGAATTACTCTGCAGGATATCTAAGAATGTCCAACTATCTTAAAATGGATGTACAAATAATAAATAATTGTGTGCCCCCCCAAGTCACTTACTAATTAATTTTCAAATTACTGCCTTTGTTTTCTTAAAGAATGAAGTTTGTGCAATGGCGAATCTACACAATTTTCTATTTAAATGCATTAATTAATGGCATTAAAATCAAGTAATTAATACTAATTATTAGAGAATTAGAGTTTTCTTAAATCTTATCTCTATATAATGCAGCTTAAACATAGTAACCTTTCAGTTTACCCATTAGTAACATAATTATTGTAAACAGTTTTATGACTTTATAAAGGTTCTTTTTTTGGAGGATTGTAAGGGCCTCTATTTGAAGTCAACCCCCACTCTCCTTTATAATTGCCTTTTGCAGCCTGCTTTTACCAAAGATGGGAATTCTCCCACTTTCTTACTACATTCTCTGGTTCTTAACTCTAGCAGTTAGTTGCAGGTGTTTTTCCAGCATGCCTTAAGCAGTGCTCTTATGAGATGCCTCCCTGCAACTCTTAAATAGAATATACAACTTCAAATGTGCCTATCACAGATGTTTTTACCCTCTGAACACCTACAAGCTCACATATAGTCACAAGTTTGGACAGCCACAAAAACAGTACACACCTTGGAGACTGGGGGAAAGTTGGATCTCAGCATATTTATTGTTGAGCACCTTTTTGCACACATAAGCACTTCTGATATAAGTCATCTAAGTTTCAGAAGAACATGAGCACTGTTCAGATTTAACCAGTTGGGACACATGCTGAAAATACTTATCAATTCCTAAACCAATTCAGTTTATGCATTTGCTTTCTCACAGTCTTCTCCACTTGTTAAGTTAGTATGTGGCATTTTCCCAACCAACTTTTTCCCCTCAGTCCTAGGCAAGCCCATTGGTATTTAGAAAGTTTAGCAGTGAAAGCAGAAGAGGAAAAAGTAGAAGCTAGAGAAGAAATGACAGGGCAGTGGATTGACTTTGAACAGTGATTTTCAAACTATGTTCCATAGAAGGGTAGGTAGGGACGACTAACTAGAGAGGGGTACCAACTACCTCATCCTCATATTGATTTTGAATTTTGGGTATCCTTGATCTAGGACTTTTTTTATCTATATACTCCACAGTTGATTTTGAAAACAACCTTTTCTGATATATTTCCAAATGAATTTGAAATTACAGTTATCTCAAAGTACATAGAAATTACCCATATTCTCCTATAAATGAAACAATGATAAAAGAACACTTAACATATTATTTAAGGACTTCAGCATAACAGAATTCTCTTCTTCCAGCTTTTCAAACTATTTTTTCCCATCTAACCCAATATGTAATATTTGACATTTGGGTTTTATGTGCATACAAAACAGACACATTTGTCAAAGTGAGCATAAGATTAAACAGCATCCAGTTTCCTTTCTGGATATAAATTTTCAGAGGCAAGGTGGTCCAAATGGGAGCAAAAAAACTGACTTCCTCATGAAATAAACTAGATAAACAAAAATTAAGAATAATGCTAAAGATTTATTCCATACCATAAATCATTTTCCTATCCTTCCAGCATACAAGTGTGCACTCTGGGTGTGTGTGAATCAAAACACTTCCAATCAAGATTATGAACCTCTATGACTAGGGATTTCTAATTCAATAAAATGCCCTGGGGTAAAAAAGAGAGGTAGTATAGGTGAATAGAGGACATTTGTCCATCAAGTTATAGATATCTACTTAATAAAGTGGTAGATTATTTCAAAGTCCCAGTGGGCTCAGATATTGACTTGAGCCTGGAAGTGATATTCTAATTACTTATTAATCACATTAGAATGCTAGCCATCACTGGATTAGTTACCTTAAGGTTAAACACTGGAAAGAAATGATTGTTACAAAACACACACAGAACATAATATTTTGTGGTTCTACTATTTTGTTTGTTCCATTATTTTTGCAATTGGGGCAGGATAAGCGGTCCAATTTGTTTAAGAACATTTAATGTACCCCATAAACTGTCTGAATCGAAGATTTTTATTAATTCTTCTGCCAAACACAACATTGATTTCCATCTACAATTATGTTTCAAGATTAAAAAAACAAGTCAATTGAAAAAAAAAGTTGTGGCCATGAGCTATGAAGCATTACACTTTTAACACGCTGACTGAAAAACTTAGAACATCACTGTTAAGATGTTAATCATTGTTGGCCTTCAGCAATGAATGGATGCAGCTTTACTGTGACTTCTCCAAAAATGCTTTGCAGCAGCTAACGCACTGCTGTTAAACAGTCTCAAAGTCGAAGTCATTCCCATAACAGAGATCCTCAATAATAAGTTGTTCCTGTGGATCATAGCTCCCAAGTAGTTCAATTTTCGCTTGGCAGATTTTAACTTCACTATCTTTTCTATTCATATCTCTCAGATTACTTTCATACATACATAGTCTATAATCAAATGTGGCAAAGTCTTCTTTGGTAACCTGCTGGGCCACGTGATTCATAGAAATATCATGCTGCTTCACGCAATTTTGCCCTTGATAATCAGGAGGGTTTCCTATCTCATAAGTGGATGTTGTGGCACAGTATATCCTCCAATTATCTGAAATATTTTGATCAGTTACAAGTTTTTGGAAAACTGCTTCCACAAGGGTGATCGACAAATGTTACCCAAACATGCAGACAGCACCAGCTTGGGCGTCTGCACTGCCATCTTCTCAGAAGCAAAATGTGGCAGAGAGTGAGTGCTTTTGTGTCTGGTGTGTGTGCCTATGTATGTGTGCCTGGGGGGTGAGGGGCTGTATCAGTTTCTAATGTAGGGTAGACCCAAGTGAGTTGTATTTGAGTAGTTGCAATAAAACTTATTCCCCTCTCCAAATGCCTATGTAATTGCATTTTGACTTGTATAGTAAAAGTCTGCTTTTCCATCTTTAAATCTAGAACTTATTTCCCTTTTTTGGTTTGTAAATTAATCTTTTTACTTTCATGAGCAAAACCAATATAAATATAGTGCATGAAATACAGAAAGAACAAACAAATAAACCAAAAGAAATGCTCTCTTAGATCACACAAGGATAATAAATAAGGCTGATAGGTAATAGCAAAAGGAATGTAATTATTGGGATGAATTATTATCTTCCTAAAAATTGAATTAGAATTGATTCTGTTAGCTCCTTAAGAATATATTTTAAATGGAACTGAAAGTGTTTTAAAAATCACTTGAAGTTATTAACATTCCTATAAATTAATTTAAGAGTTTAGACAGTATTGAACTGGCTTGTCCCTTTTTCCGTTTTAGATTGTTGTATTTGAAACACAATATTTGCCTGTTTGAAATGATTCTGATCAATGGTTTTCAAACTCTGTTTCATGGAGGTTTCTTAGAAGTGCATTAGGGCCCGGCATGTGGGGCCAGAGAAAAAAAGCAGGCGGGATTCCTGTTTCCCTTGTTTCAACCATGGCCACCTCACATTTATCGCTTTTGTATGTCACAGTTATGCTTAGGCTTTCCATTAAAAAGAGCTCTACTACTGATGAGAAACAAAAAACTTTGAAAATCCCAAGCTTGGATCAAGCCCTACTCTATATCAAGGGGATGACTCCTAGAATTTCTTACACATTAGAGCCTAAAGTATATATTTTCATAAACTAATTTTAATATCAAAATTTGAAACTAAATGGATGTGTGTGTGCATGTTAATAAACACGTGTATTATTTAAGTTTTTTAAGTATCTTCACTTGCATGTATACATTTAAAAACATTTTTGCATGCTTACTGCCAAGGATACAAAACAAAATAGGATGGTTCTTATTGCTAAGATACTTTGGGGCAATTAAATATTATGTAGGGAGAAATACAATGACAGTTGGCATTTATATGAAAGCATGTGAAATGGTAACCTAGTTGGGGATGCTCAGGGGAGTGAGGAAGTAAAGAAGTGGTACTTGAGATGCTTTTTTTTTTATTAAAAGTAATAAGATAACATTTAAAATAATATTCCTTGTGGAACTGTTTAAATTCCAAGGGCAATATGTGTACACTGTACCAAATTTTGAGTTAGGTTTAAAGGACAAATAGTAGCTGGCTGGGTGCAAGAGATGATAGTGGTTGTGGTGGTTGGTTGGGTTGGTTGTTCCTTTTCCAGCAGACGTGGAAGGCTTCGTGTGGGATCAGGATCTATTGATGGCCTTCTAGTCCAGGCTAAAAAATACTGATACTTATTTTGCAGGTAAGAATAAGGAAGGAAATACTGAAAATCATATAAGTATTTGAATAACATAATCATATTTGTTTTAGAAAGATCATTCTTACAGCAGCATTTAGAGTGGATTATAAGGGAGCAAGAATGGGAACAAGGAAAAAAGCCAGGCCAGTTGTAGTGATCCAAGTTAGAAAAACGAGAGCTTCAAGCAAGTTATTAGTGATGGAGATGGGGACAAAGCAAGACAGATTCAAAGGAGAATAAGGAGAGTGGTTGGGAGTGGGATGTGGGATCTGAAGGAGAGGGAAGGCTCAAAGGTGACTTCTGCATTTTGACTAGTGCAGCTGGGTATGTACAGTGTCATTTCCCAGGATGCAAATAGAGGGGCACAAGTTTGAAATGGTGAAGGAAGGCAGTTATATAAGTTGTTCTGAGTGTGCATGTGGATACATGTAGCTTCTAGACCTGGATCTGAACGTAGACAGATTAAGAACACAAGCCCTGGAGTCCCTGTGTTCAAATCTTTATCTGTTTCTTCTTTGCTAGGTAGCCTCTGACCTCTAAGCCTGCTTCCTCATGTCTAAAATGAGAAAAGTAATAATATGTATCTCGTAGGGTCATTGTGAGATATTTTAGAGCATGATATATAAGAGCTCCATGAATTGTTATTACTTATTCTCCCAGACCTTAGTTTCCTCATCCATAAACTCTAGAGTGCGGGGGAGGAGTTGTGCTGGATTACGTGATTTCTGGGGTCCTTTCCAGCTATAAAAGTTTTCATTCTAATATGTCTCCTCTCTTTACATATATGTCAACAAACACAATTTTACCCCCAAATGTTAATCATTTCTAGGAACTTGCCACATCAGACTCAGATCCCACAGCAACAGACTGCAGGTAAGTACTAAAAATTTTAAGTTTGATGTTTATGGATGTAGCTAATAGATTAAAAGATAATTATAGTACTGTATAATTTATTAAGATTTGCTTTACCCAGTAAAGCAAAAACAGTTGTGTCATTCCTTAATCAAAGTTAGAACCTCAGAATAATAGCTTAGGTTATTGTCTAGATTGGCACCAGAGTGATAAACACAGGGTAAATGATCTTAGAGCAGAAACATCCATGGAGGTCCTGTCTAATTAAGGAAGACTGAATAAAATCTCCTTCCTTCAGCGAAGCTCCCCATTCTTCACCTTGGTTTGAAAGATTCTTAGCTTGGATGCATCCAGGATTTGTCTCAGTAAGTGAGCAGCTTGAAACTGGCTCTTACAAAGGGAAACCATTGTGACTAATCACTGGGGCTTCAGGGGGATAAATGAGAAATGACTGGCCTGGTTTTAAAGCTGCTTTAGAAAGCTATTATAACATGACCAGGGACGACAAGATGGCGGACAATTCTCTCCGGACTATTCTGTTTCCCTAAGACTTGCTTTCTTTAAGTTTATTTCTTTCAAGTGTCCCTAAAAATTTTCCACAGCCAATTATTTCATTCATCTTGGTACCGAGTAGATAACTTATTCATGATTGTCTTCCAATTAGTGGTTGATTCCTGGTTCTAATTGCCAGGCAACCAATAATGCCTTTGTAGCTCTTTTCGAAAAGCAAGAGAAGTTTGAAAATGTAAGGTGGATGTGGAATTCTGCGTATGAATGGTGTCATTGTAGTAGGAATGCCATTAAGTAAGACTCTTAAAAACTTCAGGGACATATCGAAATTTATTGAAAGTTTTCATTCAGAAATTATCTTCTCTGTTAATGCTTTCGGGAATTTAAGGAGCTTTTCGTTTGACAACGTTTCAAAGATTTGAGGCAAGTATAATGAAGTTGTTCATCAGATTTTAATTACAAGATAACATCTATCAGAATTTTCCCCACAATTTTGATTACATGTTTTAATCAAACACTAATGTGTTTCAATAAGACTGTTCAATATATTGATGCAGTTCAATATATAGTGATGCAGTAGATTGATGAAGGAACAAACTTCCTTATAAACATGTGTTGCCTGCAGAGTGAAAAAATAAATGAATATCTAGTACTACTAATTAATGGCTTCTTTTTGGAAGTGGAAAAAAATTAACAGAATATTTCTACAAAGGCAATACTAGAACTTCTACTACTAGATTCTGTCCCTTTTAAGATTTCTTGCTTCTGATTCTTAATTATTTCAAGCGTAGAGGGAGTAGAAGAGGGTGGCTTTCTGGAAAAATAATAAGTATTTCTTTTAAGGTTTTGAAAATCCAAATTTTATATCATTAGAGAAAATAAGGAAACGAGTAGATGATATTAGATGGATTGATTTCATAGACATAGATTCTAGCAAGTAGACTTGCTAATGTGCTACACTTTTAGTAATAGGGAGCACTTCTAAATACAAGGACAATTTGTGCCTGAACAAATGTGATAAGAGCCAAAAAAAAATCTCCCTAGGGGGACTTTAGGTTGTTCAACCTATTTTTCTGAATTATTTTTCAACAGGGTTTGGAGAGCAGGCATTTTGCTTGAGTAAAGAAAGCTTTGATTTCCTTTTTAGTTAACCCTGTAGCCTTTTACCTGCTTGTTTTCTTGTATTTTTCTGCAATTTAAAGCATATTATTAACTAACGTGCATTATCTCCCCTCGTTTTGTTTTGTTTTTGTTTTTTTGAGTGAGTCCTCAAAGTAGTTAAGGGCTAAGGGGAGAAAGACCAGCCTACCAATTTTTATAATAATTATGATAAGGTGGTTGTGTTTCTACCTCTGGTAAATTTTAATAAATTTATGCCTCTTGGAGAGAGGAGCTTAATGTGCAGATTGCATTCCTTCTTCCCATTGGACTCAATTGAAGAAATAATGTTCAACACTCCGCACCCACCCCCAATTTCCAAGTTATTCTGTTCTGTCTCTAAATGCATAGCTGGATTCATTATATATTTCCCATACTCATTGGGTATGGAAAATACCCCTGATGTATTTTCCTGGGTACAATTGCTTTTCTGTTCCTCCACTCTGGTTACCCTCTTACCCCAAAGAGGTGGCAACATCTCTGCTTGATTATTATGAAACAGTAATTTGCTTTTGCCAAGTACCTCAAAGCTCTATGCTAGTATCACAGTTTTTCGTGGTTTTTGTTGTTTTTGTTGTAGTTTTTTAATGAAGTTAGTTTAGGTACAAGGTCTGTCTTTTGGATATCAAATAACTTTATTTATAGCTACCTATATGGAATTCATCGGGGAGAGTAGATTTTGAAGTTTCTGTTTTATTTAGTTATTTTCTTGTAAATTCTCACCAAAAGTTTAATAAATTAACCATTGTTGTTATCCTGTACTTGGGCCCTAGCTGGGATAATTGAGCACTTACAGATTGACAAGAGCAATCCTTTTTGATCTAGGCCCAAGCCATTAGGTTTGATGCCCCTTCAGGTTGTCTCATTTTCTCTGCCCTTCCAACTCATATGATGTTTCTTTAAAAGCCATAATTAAAAGGTACAGTCATACATTCTATAGTCAAGGTCATTCTTTTTGTTTATTGTATTAAGAAATACAAAACATTATAGTTTTGTTCCAAGAAGGAGAGGACTCATTTAGAATTTTTCTTTTCTTATTTTTGAAACCAAATTCAGAGAAATAATGCAAAACCATTGTTTTCAGTTAAGCTAAGAAGATAGAAAATTTCTCCTTGCCATAATTTGTTTTGCTCAAAATCTAAAAGTATCTAAGCCCTTACTAACATGCCCGTATTCATTCTTACACATTGCAGGTAAATGGTATCCCTGAAGAAAGAAAATTGACTGAAGCAATGAATTTGTAATCAGACAATATAGCAGTTATGTCTTATTTCTTTTTTCTTCCAATAATGCATGAGCTTTTCTGGCATATGTTGTGCATGCTGATATTATTAAGTATGTACCAGATAATACAATATAACTTTCATTTTAATAATGTATTTTTTTTGTACTTAAAGCACTTTTGACAATTTATAAAACTCTAATGACTTTATTATATTTGTTACAATAAAAAGTGATCTTTAAAATAAATATTATGAATGAAGCCCAATATCTGGTGAAAATCACTTCAGAAAAGTATTTGATTGCCTATTTAGTAGGAAATCTTTTAGTTCACATGTTCATCCCTCATTCAGCAAGTTCTTATTAAGTGCTTCCTATGAATATATAAAAAGTCTATGCTTCTGTGTTCCAAATGAGCAGCTCACTGATAATACTTTTATCTTTGTGGCCTGTAAAGCCTGTTACTTTATACACACATGCTGGAGTGCTTTAGGGCAAATCAGTTTTATGGCTTGTGGATCTGATGACACCCATTTCATGAAGGGCAGCGCAGGTTGCATGCTTACCTGACTCCATAATCAGATGTTTCACTTTAGAAGTAAGCCAGGAGCTATTGTTGAAAAAGAGAAGAATTACTTGCTAATGGTAACGTGAATCAGCCCCAAAACTCCAGGGTTCCCGCTGTGACTCTACCTTCAAGGCTTAGCAGAGTTTCCTTATACAATGTAGGCCTGCGTCAAGCACCTTGAATACCATTGGATCAAATACAGCCATCAGGCCGACTGACAGGGCAGCTTCTCTTACGACTGCAGCAGCTGGGGGTAACCTTCTCTTATTCTGCTCTGGGCAGATTTCTATGTTACTTGTTAACTTGGTTAGAGGACACACAAATGATATCTAAATCTGCTTCCAAAACCCAAAAAGATTCCCTGTTAGTCTTCTGCACAGAAAACTTGGTTTCCACTTGAGGGGGGTGCTCTGTTACGTCCTTGACATCAGAAACCTCCACCCTCTCTGGGACTTACCAGAGGTTGTAGATTCTTCCATTTCTTTAAGACTTATCTCATTCCTATTCCCTTACCAAGATGACTAGGGTATTGCCACTTACTGCTCTCCAGGACTGATCGGCTCAAGATTGAAAATGTCCTAGATCATGTCCTAGGAGGAAGAAAAGGTTGTCAAGGTTACAAAGGACTAGACTGTGGCATAGAAGCAGAGAGTTAACAAACTGTTACCCCTGCCAGGTGGAAGCAAACAGTTTGTGGTAGTCCAAGTGAGCAGAAACAAAGTAATACATAATAAACAAATTGGGAACTGCAGATCTGGGGTCAGGAATTATCTTGATGGGTTTTATAGTACAGAAGCCACTGTGGGGACTGGAAAATGCAGCTGGAATTAGCATTGGTTTTTGCACTAACCATGTTGAGGAATTGAATGAAGATAGGAATCATTGGCCATGTCACAAATCTTTGATAACAGCATTAATCTCTGCAATGTCCCTGAAAAAGTGGTCTTGCCTTTGACTTAATTTTTTTCTTTTATTAGAGAAGCTATAGATTTACAGGAAAGCCATGCAGAAAATACACAGTTCCCATTTACCCTCCACCCCCCACCCCCACAGTTTTCCCTGTTATTAACACTGCATTAGTGTGATACCTTTGTTAAAATTGATGAAACAAGATTATTTAATTATGCTATTAACTATATTCTATGCTTTACAATAGGGTGTACTGGTTACATTGTATAGTCTCATGGTTTAAAAAATTTTTTCTACTAAAATAAAGACAACTTAAAATTTCCCCTTTTAACCATATTCAAATGTTAGTTACATTCACATTGTTGTGCTACTATCACCCATTAATTACCAAGTTTTTCATCAAACCACACAGAAACTCAGTACCAATTAAGCATTAACTCCTGTTCCCTACCACCACCCTGGCTCCTGGTAGCCTATATTCTATTTTCTGACTCTTATAGCTTGCTTATTCTAATGATTTCATATTTGTGAGATCATACAATATTTGTCCTTTTGTGTCTTGTTAATTTCACTCAACATGATGTCTTCAAGGTTCATGTATGTTGTCACATATATCAGAACTTCATTACATTTAAATTCTTTTTATTTATAACTAGAGAAGTTGGAGGTATACAAGAAAATCATGTGTAAAATACAGCATTCCAATATGCCCTACTATTGTTGACCCTTTACATTAGTGTGATTCCTTTGTTACAACTGATAGAAGAATATTAAAATAGTCTATTAACAATAGTCTACATTTACTCTTCTAATCCATGAACATGGAATATCCTTCCCATTTTCCAAGTCAAATCATTTCATGGTATTTGCTTTCAGCAGCTGAGGAAACTAAAACAAAATTTGGTACCAGGAGAGTGAGGTGCTACTATTGTAAATACAAAAAAAACGAGGAAACAGCTTTGGAATTGGGTCATGGGTAGAGGCTGGAAGAATTGTGAGGTGCTTGACTGAAATGGCCTAGATCACTTTGAACAAACTACTGGTAGAAATATGCCCACTAAAGGTACTTCTGATGAGGCCTCAGAAGAAAATGCTGAATGTGTTATAGGAAACTGAAGGAAATGTTCTCTTTCTTTTCAAGTGGCAGAGAACTTTGTGGAACTGAGTTCTGATGTCAGCTGGAAGGTAGAATTTGAAAGTGAGGAACTTGGATATTTAGCTGAGATTTCCAAGCTAATTGTGGAAGTGAAGCCTGGTTTCTCCTTGCAGCTCATAGTAAAATGTGAGAGGAAAGGCATAAGCTGAGAACTGAAATCCTGGGCACAAAGAAATCAGAAATTGATGGTTTTGAAAATTCTGAGCTTCTGGAAAATGCATACCCAGAGAATAGCGCCCATGTGAGGGTTTAACGGAATATGAATCCAGTCACCCATTTCAGTGCAAATCAGGATTGGAAATGCAGTTATCCAGGAAGGACCCCTGTGTACTACATGCAAAATTGACAAGTTTTTGCAAAATCTTTATGAACTGAACTAAAGCATGGACTAAAAGGGAGAGAAAAGGGACAGATCGATGGAAAAATCATTTCATGGGCAGGAACATGGAAGCTGAGGACTGGACCAAAGACATCTCAGGCCAAGAGAGTGGGCTCACCCATGTGTATGGGAAGGGTGAGTATACCCTGGCATTTGGAGAAGGTGGGCCTTCTGCCTTGTTCTTCAGAAAGAGTGCTACCACCCGTTTTCTGAGACGTCCTGGGGATTGCATAAAGTCTGGCAAACACCTCAATGCTTGAAGAAGGTGGAACCTTCACCCCAATGTTCAGGGAGAGCATGGCCACTTTGAAAGCACTTGGAAAGGATGGGGCGCCTGTCCTTTTTGCGGGGTACTATCTCTCTGGACTGGTTGCCATTGGTGAATCTCTCCTGTCCAGAAGTCCCAATAAATCTTATGTATTTCTGTGCCTGGCATGTTTTCCAGCCTCATCGCAGCATCAACCCACGCTTTGCATGAACTTGGTCTGGGCCTGAACAATTGGCGAGCCAGCCAGGCAGCAGTAGTTATGGGTCTGGGAAAGGAAAACTCAGCAGGGGAAATCCAAGGTTGGCCTGCATCATCCATGTGGGGAGGGGTGGCTGCCCTCCTGGATGGATGGGAATCACCATGAGAATATGGGAATACCCTGAAAACTCTGACGGTGTTGCTAACTGTTCTGCAACAGATAGTAGGAAAACTACATCTTAGCAAAAAGAAAGGAGAATGCCAAGTAGTGGCAGCCATTGCCTGGACCCTTTTAGGAGCCCTACGTATGGCCACAGAGTCAGAACAGTTGGCAAAAACAATAGCCCACCATCTAGAGGAGGATTAAAATTAGAAAGTGACACATGGCTCACTCAAGCAGACATGAAAGAAGCCTTAACCAAGTGCTTGTGTCATGTAGGGAGACCAATTTAGCTTGTAGATTATGCTCAAGCCTGTGGTCTAAAATTACCTGAGTTTGAGTCCGAAGAATACTGACTAATCGAGGATGGGGCCCAAAAGCTTGGGGCCCCATAGATTCTTCATCTGAGGATGAAGAGGAGGAAAAGGAAGAATATGAGGAAGAGGGGCCACCCTGGGAAGTACGCCCAGTGCTACAGCAAAAAATAAAAACAGGTCAGGAATGACCTAATGAGGTGAACCCTTAGACTTTACAACCACCTGAACAGAAAATCCACGTTACCATGAGAGATTATACTGCTGCTGAATTAGGTGACCTTGGGAAGCATTATAGGCAGAAAGCCAGGGAGTCATTACCTGACTAGCTTTTATGATTATGGGATGCAGGAGCTGAGGGTATAATATAACCTGGGGTGGAAAGGAGTAACCTAGCATCTATTACAATGCATGCATCCCTACTCCAGTGCCCATATGCTGCCTTAAATCATGTAGAAAATATGTTGTTATTTAGATCATTTTAGAACATTTTAGTGATTTCCTTATGGTTTACAATATACATTGTAATCATCTTGGTTGCATTTAAATAATACAATATTGTTTCACAAGCCTTGTGAGGACCTTACGACAGTTTATTTCCTATTTGTCCTTGCAACTTTTGTGTTATTGTTGTCATATAATTTACCCTTACATATGCTATATACACAATACTTTATTCTGTATTATTACCATTTTTGCTTTAGACAGTCAGTAATATTTTAAAGCAACTAAAACAAGACAAAATGAAAAAAAAAAATCATGTAAAAATGATATCTTTGTTAGCCTGACTAATAGCTGTATGCAAGGCTACCTGGCCCAGTGAGGGAGCTATCCCACATACCCTCCCCATTGGCAATCTACGGAAGAATTGCAAGATGTTTTCAGGGGTCTTGGGATGAAACATGGAATATATTCTGAGATTTTTGCAGGCCCCGACAATGAATCTTTTACAGCAGGAATGAAATACACCATCCTACACACCACTCCCAATCATTTTTATGGGCCCTTTGTGTCCATTTTAGGTCCTCTAATGGGACAACTTGTTTTGAGAGCTGCTCAAGCCATAGCAGATCTTGGGGACTCAGAGTGGCTCTGGAAGAGAGGGATGACGGCCATGGAAAACTTCCTGAGAACTGGCTCTAACTGAGTCTCATATAAGAAAATGTGGGCTGGTCTAATTGCCACAGGGACAGTAATAAAAGCCATAAACAACCAAATGCTGTCTTAGCTAAATTATGAAGCAAATTACCCAAAGGAAAAAGGTTTCCTAAAATAAATCCCTGAACAGCTGAAGGGAAAGATAAACCACCTAAGAAACCCCCTTTTAAAAGACAGTAACCCTCTGCACCCCTAGAGAAGACTTGGCAAGCTCCCTTTCCCCTCCCATAGGGGTGGGGTGAAGACTCCTAGGTACGAGCAATAACCAGGGACCCCAGGGATTGGAGGCTGCATGTAGAATTAACTGTTTATTGGTCCTACTAACAAACAGAGAGTGTTAGCACTAATAGATACTGGGGCTAAATGTACTCTAATTTGGTATATGGCCCGATTTAATGGACCCATGCAGTCCATAGGCAGTTATAGGAGAAAAACAATCACAGCCAAACAGTATAATTTGATCTTAGAAATTGGGAGATTGCACCCCCCCCCCCAGGAATATGCTGTATATATTTCTCCTATAAGCAAATATATATTTGGAATTGATTTTCTCTTAAAATCCACATTACAAACTACCATAGGAGAATTCCACCCCTGGTGTAGAGTAGTAAAAGCAATCTTAAAAGGGACAGGCAAAATGGTCCCCTGTAAAAGTACTGCAACCTTGGAGGATTGTAGCCACTAGCAATATAAGCTCCAAGGGCAACATCAAGAGATTTATATAACCATTGAGGAACTAGAAAGAGTGGCAATATTAATACTAACCCATAGCCCCTTTATTTGCCCTGTGTAGCCAGTACGGAAACCTGACAGAACCTGGCACATGACAGTGGATTACTGTGAATTAAATAAAGTAATGCCACCTTTGTATGCAGAGTTCCAAACACCACCTCTTTACTACAAGAAATTAGCACTCATTTATGTCATTATCATTATGTTTTAGAGTTATCTAATGCTTTCTTCAGTATTCCCTTTGATAAAGCAAGTTAACCTGCTTTCACCTTCACCTGGGAAGGACAACAAAGAAATTTCACCATGCTCCCACAAAGCTGTTTACATAGCCCACCTATTTGCCAAGGCCTAGTTGCAAAGGATGACCAATCAAGAGAACCCAAATTTGTGGCTGTTTTTCATTATATTGATGATATTATGTTAACTGGTGATTCTACTTCAGAACTAAAAGTGGTGTCAGAAATACCCATCTCAATATTCCATCTCAAGAGCCAGAGATGGGCACTCAATCTTGACAAGCTACAAGGCCATGGCTGATCTGTCAAATTCCTGGGTGTTGTATGGTCAAGTAAGACAAAAACTATTCCTTCTGCAGCAATTGATAAGGTACAGTGTTTACCCATGCCACATACACCAAAGCAATTAATGGTGTTTCTAGGACTACGAGGATATTGGAGACCTTTCATTCCCCATTTGGCTCAAATATTAAACTACTGTATATGCTAATTAGGAAAGGTCATATTTGGGAATGGGATGATCCCAGCAGGCTGCTTTTGAAAAAGCAAAAAGGCAATAGCACAGGCACAAGCACTGAGGGGGTGTGGAGTAGATCCTGATTTACCTTATGAATTGGATGTGGCTATCACCAACATTGGCTTTGGATGGTGTTTGTGGCAGAGGCAACATTCTAAACAAGTACCCATAGGTTCTGGTCACAATTATGGAAAGGATCAGAATTAAGATATAGCCCCTTAAAAAAGAATTGTGTGCTGCATATAATGCTCTATTACAAGTGAAAAGTCTGGCACAGAAATATCCAGTCACTTTGAAGACCACCATATAGGGGTAGATTACAGACATAGCCAATAAGTCTCAGTGCACAATTAAGTACCTTAACAAAGTAGAAAGTTTGTGCTTGCTTGTAGCCTTAGGAATTCCCCTGTTTACAGAAATTTGATTGCCCCTTCTGCTCCCTATGAAATAGACTTTCTGCCCCTCCCAAGTGCTCAATTTTATTACTTAAAGCAAGGAATCCTTTCCCCCAGGCTGCTTTGACTTGCTTGTTTTTTACAGTGCTTTAGTTATCTGTAAGCTGCTTCTGCATGTTGGGCAAGTTCTGGGAGGGCGAGCCTGAGGCAGGTTTCCTAGTACAGTCTTCAGGCTGCATCAGATAGGATGGCCCCAACAAACAGGCACTGTGGCATGCACATAGAGATTACTCTGCTCCCTCCAGAACAGAGCCAGGGACCCACAACTGGAGCACAGGCTGGCTCTTCACCACACCTGAGAGGGTGTGAGAAGGGGCAGCAAGGTTGTCATGAGCATCTCTTACCATTTTTTAAGGCTTGTTTTCTTGCTTTGGCACTTGCCTAGTAACTGCAACCCTTTATTTTCCAGGGTTCTGAGGAAGATGACTCTGCTAGTTTTTGCTAGTTGTTCAAAAATTCTCTTGGAGATCAGTTCCCTGGAGCATCTTATGTGACTGTCTTGGTCAACCAGAAGCATCGCTGACTTAATATTTTGATGAGGACAAAAATCCCAGTACGTTCCCCTTGGTTGTTCCTATCCTAATAGTCCTTACATTATGCATCAAAATGTGATGATTCGTCTACATGCTGAGGATTTCTATCCTAACTATATACTCCCATAATAGTTAGACTATCACATGGTGAGTTTGAGGTCCCCATAGCAAACTTAGAGGAAAACACCTTTTTTCAGTTGGCCATATTTGGCAGTTGCCATAAAAAATAACTGAAGTGGGTTCCTGCATTATCGGGATTTCAAGCAAACTTAAATTCAGATTCCCTAATAGTTTGGGATTTTCTTTTTTCCAAGGTATAACTATGCATAAATAACTTTGGGGAAGGTCTAAGTTTCAATTACCATATAGTTTGTACCTCAGGTTACAAGCTTTCCCTTCATTCCATAGGAACCATGTCTATAAACTGCCTCTTAGAATTGATTAAAGGAACATGATTCCTGAAAGCACTGACCATGGTGAGGCCTTTTTCCACCGAACTGGTTATGTATTTATTGAACTATATATTCACTAGGATCTCTCCCCTTACTTGGCCATCAGAGGCTGAATAAATGTTTTAGGGTAGTGAGAAACAAGGGAGGTACCTGTAGACAAAGAATGAAATTGGAAGCCTCCTAAAAATTTACTTTGGTCAGAATACACATTTAAAAGTCCATGTCTTTAGGTATATACCCCAAAGAATTGAAACTGGGGACTTGAGCAGATATTTGCACACCAATGTTCATAATGGCATTATTCACAATTGCCAAAAGATGGAAGCATTCTAAGTGTCCATCAACTGATGAATGGATAAACAAAATGTGGTATATACATACAATGAAATATTATTCAGCATTAAAAAGGAATAAAGTTCTGATTCATGTGACAACATAGATGAACCCTGAAGACATCTTGTTGAGAAATAAGCCAGACACAAAAGGACAAATATATGATCTCACTGATATAAAATAATTAAAATAATTAAGCTCATAGTGTCAGAATCTAGAATATAGGTTTCCAGGTGCTGGGTTAGGTGTAGGGAATGGGGAGTTAATGCTTAAATTGTACAAAATTTCTATTGGGGTAGATTGAAAAGTTTTGGTAATGGATGATGATGATGGTAGCACAGCATTTTGAATGTAATTAACAACACTGAATTAGACATATGAATGTGGTTAAAAGGGGAAATTTTAAGTCTATATGTTACTAGAATAAAAATTAAAAGAAAAAAACAGGACTGTACAACACAATGAACCCTATTTTAAATGGAATATAGTTAATAGTACATTTCTAAAAATGTTCTTCATGAGTTACAGCAAATGTACCTCACTAAGTGCAAGGTGTTAATAATAGGCTGTTATATGGGAACTCTGTTTTATGTATTTGTGCATGGTATTTCTGTAAACCTACAATCTCTCTAACAAAAACAAATTACTAATTAAAAAATCCACATCTTTAAGTCTCCTACACTGATCATAGAGATGTGTATTAAGTAAAAATGTTAAGACTAAAGTTGAGGCTTAAGGAATACTTAGGAGACAATTAAGTAGAATATCAACGTCAAGGCCAGAGCCTCCAAGTACAGATATAGCAAGTAGGTGTATGACATCTGGGATCAATAGTCTAATATATGAGCTGTCATTTCCTGTCCTGACCTTATTCAATTGAGTGATTGGATAAAAACCTTCAAGCAAACCCTCCTAAGATGGAGCAGCATCACAAATTTGCATTTTGGAATTTCCTACAAAACGTGCCTACCATCTGCTTATTTATTGCATGCCTAATATGTTAATATGTCAGGCACTTTTTTTTTTTCAGTTTTTAAATGCAATTTTATTGAGATATATTCACATACCATACAATCATCCAAAGTGTATAATCAGTTTTCACGGTATCATATAGTTGTGCATTTGTCACCACAATCAATTTTTGAACATTTTCATTACTCCAAAAATAAGAATAAGAATAAAAATTAAAATAAAAGTAAAAAAGAACACCCAAAACATCTCACACCTTTCCTATCCCTTATTATTTATTCACTTTGTCCCCATTTTTCTACTCATCTATCCATACACTGGATAAAGGGAATGTGAGTTATAAGGTTTACACAATTACACAGTCACACCATATAAGCTATATAGTTATATGATCGTCTTCAAGAATCAAGGATACTGAATTGCAGTTCAACAGTTTCAGGTATTTCCTTCTAGCTATTCTAATACACTAAAAACTAAAAAGGGATATCTATATAATGCATAAGAACAATCTCCAGAATGACCTCTCGACTCCATTTCAAATCTCTGAGCCACAGAAACTTTATTTTGTTTCATCTCTCTTCCCCCTTATTTGTCCAGAAGGCTTTCTCAACCCAAGATGCCAGGTCCAGGCTCATCCCTGGGAATCAGGTCCCACGTTGCCAGGGAGATTTACACCCCTGGGAGTCATGTCCCACGTATGGAGGAGGGCAGTGAGTTTACCTGCTGAGTTGGCTTAGACAGAGAGCAGGCACTGTTTTAAGGATAAATTGGTGAGCCAAGCTAGACACAGGCTTTGCCCTCATGGAGCTCTTTTTCTAGTAGGAAAGACAGAAATTAATCAAATAGTCATACAAATAAATGTCAAATTGCAATTGTGATAAATGCTATGAAGGAAAAGTAATTGGCGCTATTAAAACCTATCATAAGGAGACTTGACTAAGCAAGGTCAGAGAAGACTCCCTAAGGAAATTTGCGATAATATAAAAAAGATGAGTAGAAATTCATAAGATGAAGAAATGCAAGAAATAATATTTGAGGCAGAGAGAAGATCTTACCTAAGTCCTTATGGGGGGTCGACTAGTTAGTATAAGATTCTATCAGAAAGTCCAGTGCAGCCAGAGAATGGGGAATAGGGAAGGGATGTTAGGAAAATGTGGGGGAAGTTGAGGTTTAAGAGAAAAGTAGAAACTAAACTATGCATGGCCTGAAAGGCAATTAGTAGAGAAATAGAAAAAGTCTTTGAAGGAATTTAAGAGTGAGGGATGGTGATGTGATCATATTTCACATCTCTATAAAATCAATCCAGCTGTAATAAATCTAGATGTGGGCAGATGGGCCAAAAGGATTTGGATAGACCAATTAGGAGACTATTGTAGAAACTATTGTAGACACTATTGGAGAAATGATAGCTTTGACTAGGTTATTGATGGGAGAGATGGACAGAAATGGACAAATTCAAGAGCTATTTAGGAGGTTTAATAGACAGCAGATGTTCATATATTGGATATAGTGGTAAGGGAAAGAAAGGAACCAATTCTGACATATGAGCTTTTCTTGCTTAAACGATAGTGCTGTCCAGTGTGATAAATAATACTGTAAAAGAACGGATTGAGACAAACAATATTTCAGTTTTATGCAAGGTGAACTTTAGGTGCCTTTGAGAAAACCAAGAGAAGAAGCAGTTGGCTATATGAATTTGAACCTTAAAGTAGAAGTCTGGACTGAGATATGAATTGGTGAATCATCTGGATAGAGGTAGTCATTGTAGTAATTGAGTTGATGAGTTGCCTGTACATTCACTGTACAGTTGGGAGTTGTCTGTGTATTCACTGATCCTCCAAGGTTGGTGTTACAGTTATTCCTCCAATACCTAGCAAAAAGGAGAGGGTAGATCAAGTTGGATATTTACTAGAATCTAATAGTTAGATAAACTCTGTCATGGTACTTTACTCTTAATTTCACAAAATTAAAATATAATATTCTTATGTTTTTCATAGAAATCTTGTTACTTTATTTTTAAAGTCTTATATTTTTAAAGGTTGCACATGTGCTACAAGGATTTCTGTGGTCAGATCATTTCACTTTCCATTCAATTAATAGGGTACAATTAGTTCATCCTAGGTAATTTATCATCTAGTTATCATATTGGTATTGGTATTTGTTAAAATTGTATGTATTCCATGTTACTATTTGTGGCAGCCATGGATGCATGCCACTTGGATCTGTCTTTTGGAAAGAATTTGCCATTTAGCTGCAAGGATGGCAATTAGCTGACAGCTTCCAGTTGTTAGCACGCTCAGGATCTGTCTTAGCCTTTGCAAAGAAGATTACATCTTCCTAGGCAGCCACCTTCCAGCCATGACTGAGCATGGTAAGGGTACTAGGGCTTAGCCAATTATTTCCAGTGTGGGATTCCCTTAATGGGAAATCTTTGCTCTGAAGCTCCTCATTGGTTTTGCTGAGAATTTGTCAAATTTGCTTCCCACTCTGAGGATTTTCTTGCCCAATTCTGCTTCTTCTCCACCTCCTTTCCTTTCATAGATGCCAGATTTGCATCATGGTTTGAAGATTTTTGTCTCAGTGCCCTGCTGCTATCTCAAATACCACACAATGCATTGGCTTAAACAATGGGAATTTATTGTTTTATGGTTTCAGAAGCTCCCAGGGTTGGTAGGGTTCTGGCTACCCAGCAGTCCTTGGGTTCCTTGGCTTCCCCATCAAAAGGCCATGTCCTCTTCTTTGTCTTCTGTCTTCTGTTGACTTCCAGCTCCCAGCTCTTTCCCATGGCTTTTTCTCTATAAGGGCTCTAGTAATAGGATTAAGATCCATCCTGATTTAGTTGGACACACTAACTACAAATAACGTCTTCAAAAGATCCTATTTACAATGGATTCACAACCACATGAATGGAATTAATTATGTAGTTCAATCTACCATAATTTTCCTAACTTAATCTTGCTTCTTCCCCTCTAGTGTTTCACAAGAATTACCCTCAATAAACTTCTTGCATTACTAATTCTGTGTTGGCATCTGTTTTCCAGAGGATCCAACTGGTCACTATAGTATTATTTACATTCCCAATCTCAAGTGTGGATCAATGGTTCAAAAGTGGTTCAATGAAGAATTAAAATCATAAAGATAGATACACTACACACACACACACACACACAATAACTCAAAATAATTCCATTGCTGTTTGGGGGTTCCCACAACTATCCTCAGGTTCAGCGATTCTCTAGAAGTAATCACAGAACTCAGCAAGGTTATTATACTCATAGTTACAATATGTTGTGGTGAAAAGACACCAATTAAAATCAGCAACAGGAAAAAACACATAGGTCAGGGTCCTGGAGAAACCAGGCACAAGCTTTTACTTGTTATCCTCAGTGGAGTCATGTGGACAGCACTCAATTCTCCTAGCAACTCTAACAACATGCATGGAGTATTGCCAACTAGGGAAGCTCACCTGAGCCTTGGTGTTCAGTGTTTTTATTGGGCATCAGTCACATAGTCATGCCTGACTTTTCCTCTGGCTGACCTCCAGTCTCCAGGCCCTCCAGAGATCAAGCTGATACCGTGTGGCCTAAGGCGGTCACCATAAACTATCTGGATTGGTCCAAGATCCCTAGGCAAACAGAGACACTCTTATCAGGCAGACTACTCCAAGGGCTTAGAGTTTGCCCCCCAGAATCAGGACAAGGGCCAAACTATTCTTTGGAATGTGCAGAGTGTGGTCAAGACTTGGCTTGCTGAGTTAATCCTTTCCTTCACATCCATAAATATAAGCAGATATTAGAGCTCCATTACTAATATAGAATATATGTCTCTATGTACTAGAAGACATGATTTTGTGAGTCTAAGGGTTTTACAAACAAGAAGCCAAAACAGAACAGAAAAGTGCCTATCTTCATAGCAGATTTTATTGGATCAGAAATCTATTCACTAGCACCACCTCAGCGACCAGTCTATCTGTTTTTGTATGATTTTCAAATAATGTGAGATTCCTTTCTAATATGAAGTCAATTAATGCAACAGAAATATTGAATTAGTTTTGTTCCCTCCCCCAAAGCACTTAGTTCATTTGGGATGTGATCTGGGAAGCCAGGTGTGATATCAGGAAAAGTGAGGAGGTTAAGAGATTTGGAGGGAAAACAAAGAGTACCTTCATCTGGCTATTCTAGAAAATGCAACTCAATCCTGTTGGGGATCCTCTAGTAAATTGTGTAGAATACACTTCAGAATTTTTCCTCCATGTGACAGGATATTTTGACATTCATCCCTTGACTCAAAATCCTATATGTTGAGAGTTGCATTAACTCCCACGCACTTACAGGTTTTGGCTCTGAGTGGGCTCAGCAAGATCATGATGTGCTGTAGAAGGCCCTTGGCCAAAGAAGCTGAAAGAGGCTGTGGAAACTTGAGGTGAGAAACTCAGAAAGCTGAACAAGCTATTAGCAAAATGTCTTGATCAAGGGACACTGCTGGATTTTGCATGGTATCATTGATGATACAATGTGAAAAGTCAATTTACCATCACATATTTAATAGAGATTTCAATTTTCAGTGGGTTGAAATCATTGATGCATAGAATATAAATCAAATTGTGACATACATGGGTTACATATATGAAGGAAAATTGCTTAATGAGGGTTTTTGCTCTATTTATCACTGAAAACTCATGCTATGAGAGGATGGACTTTCACTTAAAAAAAAATGTTTTGTGAGTTGTTTTGATGTCACAAATATACCCTAGAAAACTCAGTGACTAAAACAATAGAATTCACTGCTCACTCATATCATGGTTTAACATAATTAGGGCAGCCATCCTTTATCTTGTAAGCTATGTCATCTGGAACACATGATATCCAGGATTGCTATGGAAAGAATAAGATTTGGAGGATCATGTGGGCTGTTTTTAAGAGCTGAGACTGGCTATAGCTTCTGTCACTTCCATGCATGTTTCATTGGCCCACTGTTAGCACAGCTCTTCTTTCATCAGCACTTGACCACATATTTTGTCCCGGTCCATATTTGTGTGAAAGACAGTGTTCACCATACCATTTCCTCTTCTTGAATACACAGGAAGACTATGTTGGAGAATGATTTCCTTATATTCTTTCTAGAAAACTATATGATTATAGGACTACAATCCCTTCAATTGTAAAGTCCAAAGAACTCAATGTATTTTCATAGGTTCATAGCAAACACATATAATTGTAAAACTTGACCTGAACTGAAATGAACATGCCTATGTTGTCTTTATCAATCCTATTTGGTATGATGTTTTTCTATATAAGTATTAACATATTTTATTATGGATGTTGCCATTAACCCACTGAGTATGTTGATAATATAAGGAATATGCCTTATATTAATTATCTTTCTAAAATCGGGAAAAAATTAAATAATGAAACATACCTAGTCCCAACAGATTCCAGAAATGTATTGTGGACCTGTATTACTAATTTTATAAACATTCGGTTTAAATTTTATGAGATTAAAGTTTTTTATTCCTAACATTAGGGGGTCCATGTGTGTGTCTCCAGCCAATTGGACAGTCAGATGAAGAATGTTTGAGATACAGAGATCAAGCAGAATAATATATCCCCATTTTTATTATTTTTCAAAACACCTCAAAATGTCTTAATGGGCTGAAAATCAGGGCCATTTCATTCATTCATTCAATGCATATTTAATTAGGGCCTATTATGTTCTAGGCATTGAATTATGCAGTGGTAAATAAAACATAGTGTGTTATGAAAGACAATTAACAAAGTCTAGTATACTGGGACTAATAGGTGCCAAATAAATATTTGCTGAGGGAATTGATCTAATGTCATCAAGTAAAGGTCATGAAGATGAAAGTGTTGTAATAGAGAACGGAGGAAGTGAGCTACTTAGATTAAATGATCAAAACAATCTCTCTCAAGAGAAAGCATTTAAAATAAGATTAAAGAATGATCAGGAGCCAGTATGCTTAGCAATCTTGTCAGATTGAAGAACATGAACATATATCCAAGGGCAGTGCAATGGACTAAGTAGTTTTGTTGCCCAATGTCCATTTACTGTTCTTCTGGCAAACATTTCTGCTTCTCTCTAGACAAATACTCCATATGATACTTCCAATCCAGGTACTTCCACTACAGTTGACTCCACACCCAGCAGCAGAACTCAGGCCTGGCTCTTCAGAACACTGCATCCCCCTGGACAGGGTTCAGGACTTTGAGCCAGCAGAACCTGTGAGATAGAATTCTATTTTTCTTGTGAGACAGAGGAATGGGTTATTTTCTGATATACTAGAATCTTGGGTAAAGATCAGGACAACAGAGCAAAATAGAGGGGCACAGAGTGGTCAGAAATTAGACAAGTGAATAAATTCTATTTGTTTTGTAGACAGTTGGATTGGGTTTTCTCATACTTCAGTCTCTAGAATACGAAGGAGTTCATAGTTGGAGCATATTGAATGAGGTAGTAGTGGGATTCAAGATGATTCTGGAGATGTAAACAGAGTTTCAATGGTTTTGTAGAATTTCATCAAAGAATTTGGATTTTTTTTGTAAGAGAGTGATAATGAAATACTTAAAGTAAGGATGTAACATGATCCAGTTTCCATTTATCAATCACTCAGCAAAAATGGCAAAGGAAATACTTCCAAAAATTCTGTCCTCTATAAAAGCAAAGAGAATGGGGGGAAATGGTCAAATTCAATGTTTTCAGAACCCTAGAATTTAATCAATGGCTTGCAGCAATCTGGAGATGGTTTATTTAAAAAAAAAAAAAAAAAAAAAAACAGCTGAATCTTGGTAAGAACAATTTGCTTCATGGCATTTTAACTTGCCCTATTCCCATCCTCCCCTCTCCAGCTCCAGGGTAGACTTGAAACCAGAAGACTGCTAACATAGTGGAAACCAGCAGTCTGATGTCCATTGGAAAAGGCAGAATGAGGTTGGAACTCTTTCAAAGCCTCATTGCTAAAGAAGTGTTATTATTTTACTGGACTGGTGATTCTCTGGACGACCCCATTTGCAAGGTTTTCTTTATTTGACCTGACTTAGAGTTCATCTAGTACAAAAAAGCTTTTTCCCCAAGGGCATTTGTTGAAAACAATTAGAAGCAATCGATGACCTTTGTGGCTTCCTGGGGCAATGAATAACAGTTGGAACAAACATTAGGCCATCCAAAGAACTTAAAATAAAAACCTTGGGAATAAGAAGTCCATTAGGGCTTTGAAAAACTCCAACATATTCTTGGAATCTAGCAGGCACATGCATGCACAGGGCTGTGTACATGCCCAGGGCTGTGTACATGCTCAGGAAAGACCTAAGAAGGCTCTTAGCTCTTAACTTTGGCTGACTTTGAGGGTTGGTGGGTGCAGGAAGTGAAGGCTAAGGCAGATTTGTCAACCCTCAGCCAGGGTGTTGCCCCAACAGGCAAGATTACCCTCAGGCTCAATGTTTCACTAGATTCAAAAGCTGTGTTAATTATGTTTACAGTTTATTACAGTGAGAAGACATAGATCAAAATCAGCAAAATAGATCAAAATCAGCAAGGCTCATGGGGAGAAGTCCAGGACAAACCTGGCACAAGCTTCCAGGTGTCACTGCCTGGTGTAACCTCATGTGAACACACTTAATTGTCCCAGAAACAATGTGTGGCAACACATGTGAAATGTTGCCAACCAGGGAATCTCACCTAGACTTGGTGTCAAGGGATTTAATTGGGGTCAATCATGAAGGCATGCAGCCTACTCAGACTCCAGCCCCCTGCCCTTGAGCAAAAACAGACATTCCCCATAAATCACATTGTTAAGGATAAGTTTATCTGGTAAAATTGGTAAAGTGTGACCCAAGGTCTCAGGAGCACAAAAACACTCTTATCAGGCAGGACATTCCAAGGACTCAGAGATTATCCCCCAGGATCTGGCTAAGGGCCAGTCCTGAAGACAGACCTTTCTTTGAAATATGCAGTGCTTGAGTGACCCAGCCTGCTGAGTTAACACTTTGGGCGCAGGGGTTCAACCACACATTTGAGCAGGCTGGAGAAAGAATCAGTGAACTTGAATATAAGAATTTTGAGATTATCCAGTCTGAACAACAGAAAGAAAAAGAATGAAAAAAAAATGAACAGAGCCTTCAAGAATTGCAGTACATCATCAAACCTACCAACATATGCATAATGGGAGACCCAGAAAGAGAGGAGAGGGAGAAAGGAACAGAAAGAATATTTGAAGAAATAATGGCTGAAAACTTCCCAAGTTTGACGAAAAATATCAATCTATACATCCAAGATTCCACCTAGGATAAATTCAGAGACCACACCTCCACACACCATGAACTCTGTCAAGTCATCCATCTGTCTATCTTTTTGGCTGTCTGTCTATATATTTTGTTTCTAAACATTTGAGGTTGTATACATCCTGCCCCTTGAACACATAATAGTTCCATGTACGTTTCCTTAGAACAAAGATATTCACTTATGTAAACACCTTAAGTACAGTTATCAACTTCAAGAAATTCGATGTTGATATAAATCTTCCAGTCTATATTCCAATTTTTTCATATGTCCCACTGATTTCCTTGTGGGCCTTTTCACCTCCACTATTGTATCCAGTTCAGGATCATGTATTGCATTTAATAGTCATTGTCTCTTTAGTCTCTCTCTTTTAAATTGTGGAAAAATATTTACAACATAAAATTTCTGATCTCAACCACTCTCAAGTGGGTTAATCACATTCACAAATGTTGCCATACCTTCAACATCATCCATTACCAGAACTTCCCCAGAACCCCAAAAATAAACTCTACACCCATTATGCATTTATTCCCCATTACTCTTCCTCCATATCCCTGGTAACCTGTACTCTGGTTTCTGTCTCCGCGAATTTGCATATTCTAGCTATTTCATGTAAGTGGAATCATACAATGTGCCTCCTTTTGTGTCTGGCTTATTCACTCAACATGATGTTTTCAAGTTTCATCCATGTAGTAGCATGCATCAGAACTTCATTCTTTTTCAAGGTTGAAAAATATTCTATCCTGTATATATCATATTTTATTTATCCATGTATCTGCTTTCCATTTGGATTGCTTCCCCGTTTGGCTGTTGTGAATAATACTGCTATGAACATTGTCTCTGTCTGGGACCCTGCTTTCAGTTCTTTTGTTTATGTACCAAGGAGTGGGATTGTCAGCTCATATGTTTAACTTTTTGAGGAATCACCGAACAATTTTCCATAGCAACCGCACCATTTAACATTCCCATCATTTTTCTGCAGCTTATCAGCTCTTGTTATTTCCCATTTTTCTTAAAAACAATAACAGACATTATGGTGGGTGCAAAATGTTATCTCTTTGAGGTTTTGATTTACATTTCCCTAATGGCAAATGATGTTGAATATCTTCTCATTTGCTTATTGGCCATTTGTATATCTTCTTTGGAAAAATGGCTACTCAAGTTCTTTGCCCATTTTTGATTTGGATGTTTGTCTTTTGTGGTTAAATTGTAGGAGTTCTTTATGTATTCTGTATATTAAACTGTTAATAGATATTTGGTTTCCTACAAAGAGGGAATCTTGAAAGCAGCAAGAGAAATGACTCATAATGTACAAGCGATCCTCAATAAGATTAACACTGGATTTCTTATCAGAAACCACGGAGGCCACAAGGCTATGGGATGACACCAAGTACTGAAAGAAAAGACTTCCCACCAAGAATTCTATATCTAGCAAAACTCTTTTTAAAATGAAGAAGAAATTAAGATATTCCCAGATAAGGGAAACTGGGAAAATTCATTGCTAGTAAACCTGTCCTTCAAGAAATACTAAAGGAAATACTTCAGGATGAAATGAAAGGACACTAGACAGAAACTTGAATCCCACATGAAGAAATAAAGGGCACTGGTAAAGTTAACTACATAAGTAAATAGAGAAGACAGTAAAATGTTATATTTCATTTGATACCCTTTTTTCCTCCTATCTGACTCTTGAAAGACAATTGCATAAAACTCTTATTTATAAATCTGTATTGATGAGCACACAATGTATAAAGATGTAAATTGAATAGCAATAACAGTTCAAAAGTGACATAGGTAGGAATGGAGCTATAAAAGGGCAATGTTTTTGTATCCTATTGAAATTAAGTAGATATTAATCCCAACTAGACAGTTAGACGTTAAAATATTAACAAAACCCAAGGGTTACCACTGAGAAAATAGCCAAGAAAAAAATAATAAAAGAAACAACCGAGGAATTAAAATGGTACACTAGAAAAAATCTCTTTAACAAAAATAAGGCAGTAATGAATGTATAGAAAAAAAACAAGCATATAGAAAACAAATAGCAAATTGGCAGGTGTATATCTTACCTTATCAGTAATTATATTAAACATAAATGAATGAAACATTCCAATCAAAAGGCAGAAATTAAAAAACATAATACAACCATATGCCATCTACAAGAGACACACCTTAGATTCAAAGACACAAATAAATTTAGAGTAAATGGATAAAAAAGGTATGCTATGCAAACAATAACCAAAAGAGAGATGGAGTAACTATCCTAGTATCAGACAAAATAGACTTTAAGACAAAAATCAATCTGATCCATTACATAAATATTTAGAAAAAAATTTTTTCATGGCAAAACTACTATTAAAAAAGTCAAGAAACAACTGACAGTAGCTTTTATTCTTGAAGATGATTGTATAACTATACAGCTTTTATGGTGTAACTGTTTAATTGTGAAAGCCTTGTGGCTCACACTCCCTTTAACCAGTTTATGGACAGATGAGTAAGAAAATAAGGACAAAATAAATAAATAAATAATGGGGGGTGGGGGATGTGGGACAAGGGGTAGGGGATGTTTTAGGTGTCCCTTTTAATTTTTATTCTTATTTTAATTTTTTTGGAGTAATGAAAATGTCCAAAAATTGATTGTGGTAATAAATGCACAAGTATATGATGATACCATGAACCATTGATTGTACATTTTGGATGAGTAGCTGGTATGTGATTATATCTCAATAAAATAGCATTAAAAAAGACAACTGACAAATGGGGAGGAAATAATTGAAGCATATATAATAGGTAAGAGGTTAATATTACTAATTTATAAGAATGCTTAGAATTGGGAAAAGGACAAAAAAATCTGACAGAAAATGGGCAAAGGACATGAACAGACAATTCAAAAAAGCTATATTAATGCTCAAACATAAGAAAAGATGTTCGAATCCACTAATATTAGGAAAAGGCAAATTAAAACTATGCTGAAGTGCAATTTCTCACTTACCAGATCAGTGAAAATTTTAAATTCCTACAATGTGTTCTGCTGTAAGGAAATAAAGACTTTCAGATATTGCTGGTGTTTTAGTCTGCTAGGCTGCCGAGATGCAATATACCAGAGACAGGCTGGCTTTTAACAATGGAAATTAATTAGTTTAGGAGCTTATAGTTCTGGGGCCACGAAAATGTCCAAATAAAGGCATCATTGCGATGATACCTTCTTTCTGAAGACAGTCAACTGGCAGTCATGAACTGCTGTCAAATGGCAAGGCACATGGCAATGTCTGCTGGTCTCTCCCTTCTCTTCTGGGTTTCATTGCTTCCAGCTTCTGGCTTCTGTGGCTTCCTCTTTGTTTCTGTGGCTTTCTCCCTCAGCTTCTGTCTCTTGCTCTCTGTATTCATCTCGTTTATAAAGGACTCCTGTAAGAGGATTAAGACCCAATCTGATTGAGGTGGGTCACATCTTAATTTAAGATCCTACTCACCCAAAGATCCTACTTACAATAGGTTTAAACCCACAGGAATAGATTAACTTTAAAAACATGATTTTCTGGGGTACATAGCAGCTTTAAACCATCATAGTCGGTGAGAATGCAAACTGGTACATCAACTTGGTAGGGAATTTGGCAATACCTAACATATCTATTTGTTTTTAGCCATATCCCTCTTGTAGTAATTTACCTGAGGAACACTTCTAACAATACAAAAATACTTTTGCCCTAGGGTATTCATTGTAGCAAAAATTATCTGTAATTGCAAAATGTTAGAAACAACTTAAGCCCATACCTATACATCCATACATGAAGTACCAGTTAGCTGTAATAAAAAGAATGAAGACTAAATCTATGAATTGTTACAAAGTGATATCTAGAATATACTAAGTGAAAAAAAGCAAAGAGAGGATGTTAAATTTCTTCAACTTGCTAACTGTACTTAAGGTAGTTGTATAAGCTGAATATCCTTATTCTTAGGAAACGTACATGTAAGTGTTTAAGGAGCAGGGTGTGTACAACATACTTTCAGATGTTTAGGAAATAGATAGATGGACAGACAGACAGATTTAAATGACAAACATAGCAAAATGTTAAAAGTTGGTGGATCTGGTACCTGGGTGTGGGCTGTGTTGGATGGAGTTCTCTTTATGGGTTTTGCATTATTGATGCAACTGTCCTATAAATTTGAAAGGATTTTAAAATGAAAAAGTTTTTTTAAAAAAAATCAAAGGGAGCTTCAGCGTTTGCGCCAGCGGCTGCCGCGTCTCGCTTGTCACCCACCCCCCTCCAGCCTGGCGGCGCCCACCCCCACTCCACCTCTTCCCTCCCTCCGTCCCTTCTTCTTCTCCCTTCTTCCTTCCTCCTTCCCCTTTTCGACGTCGCCGCCACCACCCAGGACCACCGGCCGGGGACAAGCTCGGGGCAGCAGCCAGGAACTTCTTAACCACATAACCTCTCAGAACTAAACCAAAACAGCATTGTTCCTGGAGCACCTTCTTTAAGAATGCAGCAGAGTGGCAGCAGCTCCAGAAGGGGAATTTCCTGGACAAAGAAAGCATAACCCCTACGGTAGAGCTAAATGCACTGTGCATGAAACTTGGGGAAAAAACCAATGTACAAGCCTGTTGACCCTAACTCTCCGGTGCAGTCCACCTACAACTACAACATGAGAGGAGGTGCTTATCCCCCGAGGTACTTTTACCCATTTCCAGTTCCACCTTTACTTTATCAAGTTGAACTTTCTGTGGGAGGACAGCAATTTAATGGGAAAGCAAGGACGAGACAGGCTGCAAAGCATGATGCTGCTGCTAAAGCACTGAGGATCCTGCAGAATGAGCCACTGCCTGAGAGGCTAGAGGTGAATGGAAGAGAATCTGAAGAAGAAAATCTCAATAAATCCGAAATAAGTCAAGTATTTGAGACTGCACTTAAACAGAACTTGCCTGTGAATTTTGAGGTTGCCCGGGAAAGTGGCCCACACCATATGAAGAGCTTTGTGACCAAGGTGTTGGTTGGGGGGTTCATAGGGGAAGGTGAAGGGAAGAGCAAGATTTCAAAGAAGAATGCTGCTATGGCTGTTCCTGAGGAACCGAAGAAGTTACCTCCCCTGACAACAGCTGAGCGAGTAAAACCCAGGATCAAAAAGAAAACAAAACCCTCCACAGTCAAGTTACAGACAAGACCAGAATATGGCCAGGGGATGAACCGCATTAGCCGACTGGCCCAGATCCAGCAAGCGAACAAGGAGGAGGAGCCGGAGTACGTGCTCCCCACAGAGCGAGGCCTCCCTTGCCACACCGCAGAAGGAACGGGCACCAATAAGAAAGCGGCCAAACGAAGTGCAGCCGAGAATATGCTGGAGATCCTTGGTTTTAAAGTCCCACAGGCTCAGCCCACCAAACCAGCACTCACATCAGTGGAGAAGACACCAATAAAGAAACCAGGGGATGGAAGAAAAGTAACCTTTTTTTGAACCTGGCTCTGGGGATGAAAATGGAACTGGTAATAAAGAGGATGAGTTTAGGATGCCTTATCTTAGTCATCAGCAGCTGCCTGCTGGAATTCTTCCCATGGTCCCTGAGGTTGCCCAGGCTGTAGGAGTCAGTCAAGGACATCACACCAAAGATTTCACCAGGGCAGCTCCGAATCCTGCCATGATAGCCCGTGAATTGTTGTATGGGGGCACCTCACCCACAGCCGAGACCATTTTAAAAAATAACATCTCTTCAGGCCCACGTACGCCACGGACCTCTCATGAGATCGTCTGAGCAATTGGACTATCTTTCTAGAGTCCAGGGATTCCAGGTTGAATACAAAGACTTCCCCAAAAACAACAAGAATGAGTTTGTATCTCTTATCAGTTGCTCCTCTCAGCTGCCTCTCATCAGCCACGGCATTGGGAAGGATGTGGAGAACTGCCGTGATATGGCTGCACTGAACATTTTAAAGTTGCTGTCTGAGTTGTACCAACAAAGTACAGAGATGCCAAGAACAGGAAACAGACCAATGTCTGTGTGTGGAGGTGCTGAACCTTTTCTGGCCATGAACCATTATAAAATCCCAACATACATACTGAAAACATTGAAACTGCTTTGAAAATTTGGAATTTCTGATACCTCCAGTGGGCTGAGAGACACAGTGGATGATGAACCGGAGAAAACAGTGGCGATGCAGACGGGAACACAAGGAGGCAGCTGTGGCTGGGTTTGAATGTGTTGGTGGTTTTTTATGATGGGGCCTGAGGAGAGAGTGCCAGCGGGGAACTAGCAGTCTCCACCCAGAGCAGCCTGCGGAGAAGGAGCTGCTGAGCAAGGTGGGGCCACCCGTCTCCTGCTTGCTTCCCAGTAATTCCATGTCCCAGTGCACCTCAGTGCTTGGTCTTTTTTTGTTGTTGTTTTTGGCTGTGAGAAAGAAGAAACAGAAAACAGAAAGTATGACCCTCTTCTCAAACTGGCTAACTTAACACTTTGGGATAAACACTGGACAGCCACGCCAAAAAGAGGCCTTAGACTGGCCCCAAACCTGAAAGCACCAGAGAAAATCAAATGCTTCCTGCTCAGTGTAACCTGACCTTTCTAGAGTGCTGTGGCCCCCACCGCCCCAAGTACTCACACCATAACCACTGCTTTCTTTTCCAACAGTGACACGTATTCTTAGTTTCATTATTTTCTTTTGATTGAAATGACACTATATAAAATTTTTATTTGAAAGTTTCCCAATTGTATCTAGGTACATAGCACAGTTTAAAAACTTGTTTGAGGCTGATGTTATCAGTAGTCTAACCGGCAAAGATCCTATCCATGTGTATGTTATACATTTTTATTTTATTGGACTAACCCAGGAACATTTCAGTGATGCAATTTGTGGGCTCTCTGGGTTAGCGGAAACAGTCTTGGGCTTCTCAGAAACTTAGATGAAGTCTCCCATAGTTGTACAAATTGACAATTTTGGTATTTTAAACTTTAAATGATCATTTGGTTCCTTTTCTATTTTATTTTTATTTTGGTTAATACAACAGGACTTAAACAAGTGAACTTTGATTTTATTTTAAGGATTATTAAAAAAATTTGTGTGTATATACATATGGTCTTCAGGATATGTAGCTTTCACTACACTAAGGATATGATCTCCATGTAGTAGACATAAAACTGCAGATTGATTTTCCTTGAGTGCTTTATACTGTTAATTACATGTCCATGTAGGGCTGAAAAGAATGACCTATGTTTATAAAACTGTGTTGCTTTTGATGCTGTGTGCACACAGAATCGTGTGCAGTAGGGGTCTGCATATGGTCCATGTAAAAAGCACGGTAGCCTTGCAAGTTGAGTACTGCTTTGATTCATTTAAAAAAAAAAAAAAATCAAAGGGAAAACAGTTTCTATAGTGTTCTGTTTTTCATATAGGGAAAGTTAATGAGGCTATATGAAAATATACATCACTCTTCTTATTTGTGCAAAAAGAAACAGAGGAAGCATAAAGCAAAAACTAATGTGATTGGTTGCCTATGGAGGTAGAAGGTAGGAGATGTGAATGGGGTAGAAGGATGGAAGGTGGGGAGTGACACTTATTTGAGTTTTTAAAAAAATGTTTTATTATCTTTTGGTATGGTTCTGACCTTTAGAACCATATTAATGTTTCACATACTTAAAATAAGTAAATAAATAGAACAAACATGTAATAGAATACTCAAAATAAAATACAAATAAACACAAATGGATGAAACTTGTATTTAAAATGAATAATATAACCCCTCTGAAGCAGTGAGGAGTAGAACTAACTTATGTAACTGCAATACAATATTTTGACTATTTGCCTTAAGGTAATGACAAAAAGAACTATAAACAAATGTTGTACTCCAGATTAGCAAATGAGTAAAAATTTTGTGGATAACATGAGCAAAGTTTCTCATTGTTTAAGCGAGTTACAAATATGGAAAGAGGAACGGTTAAAATGAATCTGTAGTGTTCGATTGATATTGGAGGTATCAATATAAATCCATAGTTTTTAAAAAACTTATAAATAGAAGATGTGGGTGTGTGTGTGCATACATACATATATACATTTCCGGGAAGGGCCTAGAAGCAATGCCACCCTATGAAATCTAGCACCCAGATTCTGGATTTCTAGCAGGCAAGACTTATTTGAGCAATGTCTGATTTCAGGGTTGTGGTAGGGATAGCTAAATGAACCTGGAACATCCTCTTGTGTCAGAAAAATAAGGAAATGTTCAAAGAATGATGGAGCTTTGTCAGAAGAACTCAGGAGCCAGCTAGAAGGGGCTTACACTGACTAAATCTGGGACAATTTGATTGACAAAAATAAATAATGATAGTAATGTATTATAAACTATAGATGAGAGTTCATGAACCCATACTGTTATCAACGAATGAATAAATGGATGGATGTTTACATAGATTGGTAGATCCATCCATCCAAACATACATACATACATACACATTCATTCTTACGGGAGAATGGGAGGGACCTATTAATAAACATAGAAGAAATAATGGAATTAGAAAATCATCATTTGGCCACCACCACAGAAACAATTATTTCATGCAAGAAGCTTCAATAGATGATCATCAAGAATCCAATATCTAGGCACTTGATGTTTTGTGGTGTCATTGCTTCTAAGCCCTTTCCTCAGTGCAAAGTGCTGGAAAACATATAGATATGTGCATATATTTATACACACACATCTATCTATCTATCTATCTATCTATATATATAAATTTATAAGTAAAAGTATGCGAAAAATAAAATATTTAAATGGTATCAAAATATCTCCCTATGGTGGCTTGGTGCTGTATGTACCCCAGAAAAACATGTTCTTACACCTAATCCATTCCTGTGGGCATAAACCTATTTTAAGTAGGACTTTTTAATGAGGTTACTGTAGTTAAAGTTTGGCCCACATCAATCAGGATGGGTCTCAAATCTTATTACTGGAATCCTTTATGAGCAGAATGAAATTCAGACACACAGAGAGAAAGCCACAGGGAACAACCAGAAGCTGAAATTCAACAGAGTCTGGAAGAGAAGGGAGAGGTCAGGAAAGGCCGCCATGTGCATTGCCATGTGACAGGGGAGCCGAGGACCAAGGATCACAGCTGGCCGGCCCCAGGACACCAGTCTTCAGGAAGAAAGCATCGCCTTGATGATGCCTTGATTTGGATTTTTGTTTAGCCTCAAAATGATGAGCTAATAAAATTCCCATTGTTTAAGCCAACCCATTGCATGGTATTTGCTTGAGCAGCCCAGGAAACGAAAACACTCCTCATAAGGTAATGATTAATTACAAAGGGAAAATTTGTAACTTTAATAGGCTGAAACCTGTGAAACACTACCTAAACCAAATGATCAGTTAACATCACCAGTAATGATTCCATGTGCCTTCTGACATGATGCAGTGAGAATACAATCCCATCTGCCCAAACATGCATTTCCTAAATCTAAAAATGAAAACAGTAATCTGACAACACCAAACTGAGGGGTATTCTATAAAACAACTGGACTTCCTCTCTAGAACTGCCAATATCTTAAGAGGTACAGACTGAGGAACTGTTCCAAATTAAAGGAGTCTAAAGAAACATGACACCCAAATGCAATGTGTGATCCTAGACTGAATTCTATACCAGAAAAAGGACCTTATTAGGAAAATTGGTAAAATTTGAATAAGTTCTGAAGATTAGATATTAGTATTATATCAATGCTAATTTCCTAGTTTTGATAATTGAACTGAGTTTATGTAAGAGAATGTTCTTGTTTTTAAGAATTTACACAAAAATATTTAGAAGTAAATGAGAGTTATATCAGCAACTTGTTCTTAACTATTTTAGAAAATAAATTTTGTAGGTAGGTAGGTAGAGAGATAAAGATTATTGGATGAATGGATATGTAGAAAGAAATGATAAAGTTAATGGAGTAAAATGTTAACATGTGAGAAATATGAATATATGGAAATTGTATTATATTTATAGCTTTTTGTAAATCTGGAAATATCTCAAAATGAAAAATCTAAAAAATAAAACTCTTCCCAAAATATGAAGAATGTAGAGAAGGGCAAGAAGTTAGTGCAAAGAGGAAAGAAGAGCAACTGTTTAGGACTAGTACGGGGAAGAAGAAATGGAAAGAAATATATGTCTCCGAGAAATATTTTTATATAGATTTCTTTGATAAATATTTTATATATAGACGTGTTAGAAGTTCCTGGTGAATTGCAAAAGAGAAATGTGGAGAAAGGAGGAAAGAAGATGATGTCCAGGATTATGGCTTGAGTTCCAGGATGTGTTATGATCCATTTACTGAGTTTGAGAAGGCTGGGAGAAGATAAAATTGATATCAAGGATAATTCCAAGAGTTTAGTTTTGAGCACTTTTTTTCTAGTTACAAAGGCTGACTCTTACTAGGGCAAAAAGTAAGGTGGACATGCCATCTTAGGGAGTTTTTAATGCCATCTGGCAACTTTTGTGTTTATAGGTTGTGGTAAGCCCCTGAAACAAATTTTAGGGACTACAACAGATAGTATTAGTAAAATATTAACTGGCCACATATACTAATGCTTGGTAATATCTATAACAGTGCAAAGCATTCAAAGGTTCTGTCATAGATAAAGATAATACAGTCCAGGGGTCTTGTTTCAGGTGAATGTGTGACACAGAGCTATCTTAGACAAACCTAAAGAGGAAAAAACACATTTCAAAAGTAAATAGTCAAAGGAGTTATGACACTGTGGGTCAATTATTTAGGTTGGGTTTGACTAGAAGGCTCTTCTGGTCTCAGCCGGATTCCCTCATGTGTCTTGGAGTTGGCTGGCTGTTGGTTGATCAAGGATGGCCTCAGCTAAGATCATGGGAACACCTGGTTTCCTCCAAGACTATCTTTGTCTAATTTAAGGAGGCTGGCATGGGCATGTTCTCATGTCATGGCAGATACCCAAAAAGGAATAATTCAATCATGCAAAGGTTAAGAGAAATACGTGCATTTTGTTTTAAGCCACTGTTTGGGTCACTTTTGCTAATATCCCATAGATCAAAGCAGGTAAATTTTCTGAGTCCTGAATCAGAGTGGGAGAGATGTATAAGATTATAGGATAGAGTGTGGCTATGGGAAGCTATTAATTGGGGCCATTATTGCAATCAATCTGCCATTGTCTACACTCCAGCCCTAACTATTTATATTCCTTCCATTTGCAAAGTATACTAACCATCTTTTAAGATCCTCAAATTCTCATTCAAACATGGCAACAAGGCTTAAAACACAGGATTTCATGATCTACATGACGCTTAAATGGGTCTCTTTGGATGTGGTACCTGTTGATATGGAGACATGTATTGAAACTATGAATAATCTGCCCCCTTCTACAACCAAACATAGAATGGTGACACAGAGACATGATAAATACAATAGATACTCCTTTTTAAAGGAGGAAAGCATGAGAAACATTGCAGTCATTGATTTATGTATTAGTTTTCAATTGCTGTATAAAAATTATCACAAGCTTAGCTGCTTAAAACAATACAAATATAGTTTCCATGCATCAGGAGTCTGGGTTCAGGTTAACTGGGTCTCCTGCCCAGGGTCTCACCAAGCTGAAATCAAGGTGTCAGCCATGTCTACAATCTCATATGATGTTCGGGATCTTCCAAACTTATTGGTTGTTGGCACAATTCAGTTCCTTGTGGTTGTAGGACTGAAGTCCCTATTTTTGTGCAGGCTATAGATTGCTCTCAGCTCCTAGAGGGTGCTCTCAGGTCCTAGTCATGTAGCCCCCTACAGAGGCAGTCCACAACTTGGCTGTTGGCTTCTTCAAGGACAGCAGGAGAATCTCTCTCACTTTGAATCTCTCCCTTCAATAGGCCCATCTGAGTAGGTCAGGCCCACCCACAATAATTTTCCTTTTAATTAACTCATAGTCAACTGATTGGTAACCCAATCTCACCATATTAACTAGTCCTGTCCACACTCACAGGGAGAGGATTATACAGGGTATATACACCAGGGGCAGGAGTATTAGGGGCCATCTTAGAATTCTGTGCAATTCTAATTCTGTAACAATTCCGATATCCCCCAAAGTGAACACTGCTATTCCTCCCCACTGTAGGGGTAAAGCACTTCCTTGAGTATGGCTCACCAGTCCACTGCTCTCCACAGCCACTGGGTCTGTTGGAAAGGCCTTTCTTTAACATCACCCTCTTTGCCCACTTCTGAAGAGGAAATTGGAAAATCTGCCCATTGAGACAATATTCTTAGACTGCTTTCTGACCATAGAAATTGAGAAGCCCAAAGGTCTTTTTGCATTTTGAACAGTTTCCGACCTTTAGTCCATACAGTGGCACATTTGCCAATATAATTCTCTCACAAATTCTGTCAGTTTTTTATGAATACTATTTCTTTCAACCCCATTTGTTATTTCCAAGACAGGCTTCTCTCTCTAGACTTAATCACTGACACTTTACCTTCCCAATCAAGCCGACAAGTTCTACTAGACACTAACTTAGTTCTTTCAGATGTCTTTACAAAGGACTTCATGACCACACTCTTCGTTTGATCTTTACACTGAGGCCATTTCTAACTTTGAGAATCTTTTACTGGCTTGAGAGATTGGGCTACTTTTTAATATAACACTTTGACCCCTTTCCATTCCCCTAAATTCTGCTTGCAAACTTGAAAGTCTTTTTCTGACTTATGTCTTTTTTATAGTTCCTTGTTATACGCAGCCAATAAAATCTAGCCAGTACACTCAATATTTTGCCTGGAAATCTTGTTATTCAAATCCAGGAGTTTATTAAATACATTTCCATTATCCAAGTTATCACAGGTATTTTTCAACTGTATAACACAGTTGAAAGTCATTTTCCTAGCCTCCTATAGCACTCTCCTCACCATTTTTCCAGCCTCTACTAATTTTTCATCACTTTTCTAACCTTCATCATCTAATCTCAAAACTAATGCTACATACTTAGGTTTTTGTTATGGCAGCACAACCTTCCAAGTACCATTTTAAAATATGTTATCCATTGCCACAATAGTGTTGTATAAAAAAAAATCACAAAACCTGACTTAAAAAAATAAGTATTTATTTAACATTCTGTGGGCCAGTGGTTTAGACTGGACTCAGCTGGGAAGTTCTTCAAATGTAGGTTACCTCCTTACTATGATGTACCTAGTCAGCCAAGGGGAAGCAATAGAGATATCCTGACTAAGTCAGGAATATTTTATTTGAAGCATCACAACAAGACAAAATAAAGATAACAAGGAACATCACAGTAAGATACTATAAAGGAATTAGAGGTATGAAATAATAAAGGGGGAGGTTAAACTCTCAATATTTGAAGATGCTATGATTGTATATCTGAAAACACAAGAGAATCAACTGGAAAACTTTTACAAACATTTAAAAAAATTTTCCATAACATAGGAGGTGTTGCTTTAATATAGAGACACATCTGTATACAAACAATAACTAGTTAGAAGATATAATGATAGAAAAGACCTCATTTAAAATAGCAATCAAAAAGAAAAAAACGTCTACAAACAAACTTATCTGGGAAAGTGGAAATCTTATATGAATAGAAATTTTACCACTTTTTTGTCACTAACGAATGACATGAAAGACAACTTGTACAAATGGAAAGACATGCTATGTTTTTGGACTTATTAACCAGAGGAAATCACTTATCCTGAATTAATTTATAAGGTTAATGTGACTCCAACATAGGCACTAATAGGTATTTTAGAAGTAGACAAGTTTATTCTACAGTTCATTTGGAAAAACAAACAAGAATAGCTAGAAAACCTCTGATTAATAAAATAAAAGAGTAATGGGGGTGGGTACCTTTACCAAATACAAAAAAAATATTATTTTAAACATATTACAATATAATATAATGTATTACAAGCCTCTATAAATGACAACTGTAGGGTTGTTGTATGAATAGCTGTAGTAATACAAAAATAAAGAGTACAGAAATGGTCCCATATACATCTGTGATTCTAGTGGTAGAAAAGATGGGAGTATTAATTAATAGTATTGGGCTAGTTAATAGTCATCTGAAAAAAATTAAATTGGATTCCTACTTCATAAAGTTCTAGGAAAAACACAAGTGATTTATTTTATTACTTTGCAGTGGGGAAATCCTCTTGAACTATCATTCAAAATCCAGAAGCCATAAAGGAAAAGAGTAACAAAATCAGCTATATTCTACTTTGTAGATGCACAGCTTCTACAAAGTAAAAACACCATAAGCAAAGCAAAAGATAGACTGAGAAAAAAGTATTTACATCTTATATCATAGACAAAAAGTCTAACCTAAATATATAAAGACTTCTTAGGACTTGGTAAGAAAAGGACCAACAACAGATAAATGAGCAAACAATAAAAAGAGACTGTTCACAAAACTGGAAATATTCATGACTTTTGAATATACAATAAGATGCAAATTGATAACACTCTGTGTTGGGAGGCCTATGGGACACAAGTGCTCATACTTTGCTGGCTGGGAGCACAAACTGCCTCTGTCCCTAAGGAAGGAAATCTGGCTGCAGATATCAAAATTGAAAATGCATATACCCTATGACCCAGTACCACATCATGGAACTTATCTTACACAAATACATACTTTGGTGCAAAATGATAAATAAATATGGCTATTCATAGCAGTATTATTTGTAATAGTAAACAGGTAGAAATAGCACTCTCAATAGGGCAATAGTGAATCTGTGAAGGGACATCCAGACCATGCAACACTAGGTAATGGTAACAAAGAATGCGGAAGCTAAAGAGTGATGGGGAAAGATCGCTATGGAATATTGCTAAGTGAAAAGAAAAAAAAGTGCAGAAACCTGGGTAGTATGGTATATTTTGTTAAAGTGTGGAGAATTAGAGATATTTATTCATATTTCTTCTATCACATAAAGACATTTCATGAGAATATATTAAAAAGCTAGTAAAAGTGGTTACCTGCACTGGAGGAGGAGTGGTCATGAGAACTAGGCAGATGAAGGACTGTGGAGGAAAGGTAAAAATTTTCTTTATGTGCCCTTAATATATTTTTTTAAGTTTCTGAACCATTTACATATATTCCTTATTCAAAAATAAGAATATAAAAAAAAGAAAGAATGAAAGAACTTGTCTGAACGGGCCATGGGCTGGCACCAGTATACAGTCCTATTTCTGTTATCTCTACATAGTGCCCTCGGTATTTTAAAGATGACCAGAATGCTGAAAGAGAGGCTTACCAAGCCTCTGGTGTCTTCTTTCTGATCTCCCCTTATAACTCCATTGGTATTTTCAAGGCTACTACCTTGCCAAAAATGCAGTGTACACATGCTTCATGAGGGAAGTGATGGGCTCCTCGCAAGTTTAAGTTTTGTTCCGATAATATGCCTGTTCCTTTTAGGTGGCCCTGTACAGATGAAATTAGAACTCTGAGAAAAGAATTAAAGATAATCACTGGTGTGGGAGAAGCAGAGCATGAAAGTTTCAAATCGAGAGAAAAGAAATAAAAACTGGACCATTCCAACATGTTAGAAGAGAGCAAAATAAATCACAACATTAAAAGTAATAAACAAAATATATAAAATAGGATGGAAGTAGAAAGTTAAAAACTGCAGCTAGATTAAATGTAAAAGTATAAAACCCCTCTGGAAAACATCGGGAGTACAGTTGTTCTGTGTAGTTGACTGAAAGTGCAAATTTAGGCATTAACTGACCAGCGATCTAGAGTTAGGAGAAACATTTTCCCTGCAGATTGAAATGCATAACTGGAGTAGCCGTCACCCTGCCGCATGATGAGCTGAGGGAGGAGTTAAGATCTGGCCAAGATGCTCCTTAGGAAAAACAACTTGAATTTGCTCTTAATCACAGACAGATGGGCCACTGAAGGCCCAAATTTCTGCTCCATGTAGCACAGACTCAATAATTTTCTTCCGTGAAATGTTTAAAGAAGGTGTAACCAAAAGCTGACTGCAGCATATTAAAAGAAAAGAAAAAAGAAAGAAAAAAAAAACTCAATAAAACTTCCATAGAATGACTTGCTTTGAGCAACATTGTTTCCTGAGGTACCCTCCAAATTAAACTATTTATGTAATATAAACCAAAGTAATGAAATGAAGTGATGTATTATATGGAATCATAAACTATTAAACCAGCCATAAGTTGGAGAAAACTTTGTGTTTATTTTTAAATATAATTGTAAGAGTTGTATATATAAGGATATTAAAAGTACGTCTATTAGTTTTTAAAATATTTTTTATTTTGCCTTTTAGTTTTGTTTATGGCATTTCTTCTGACCAAGAGAAGTATTTCTTTTTTTTATAAGCAAATATTAAAACCAGATACATTTTATTTTCTTCTTTCGCTTATATGCATAAGGCATTCTTTCTATATCAGAGATCAGATAAAAATTAAAATTTATTTTCTTTCCCTCCTTTTCTTGCTTGTTTGAAAGTCTGTGTTCACTATATTATGAATTTTCACATATATAAGCACTATTTCCAGCGTTTTCTTTTGGTCCATTGATGTAGCACCCCCAGATTTAATAAGTTTCTGGGTCTCATAATTATTATTATCAATTAAAAATGCTCCCCTCATTATTTTTTGTGGTGGCCATGGAGGTGTGCTGCTCAGACCTCCCTTGGAGAGAAGTCACTATGACGAAGGAAGGAGCAGGTGGCCTCCAGCTGTTGCACCTCTGGAGCTGCCTCAGTGCTCAAATCAAGCCATGACTGGGCATGGCTGGGATACCAGAGCCAGTCTATTCCTGCTCAAAACTTGATGCCTCTGATAGGTAATCTTTGTTCAGAGGTTCCCCACCATCCTAGCCAAGACTTTTCTTGGCGTTGCACTGTAGTCTGAGGCTCTTCTCACCCCTTGCCTTCCTTACCTTTCTCTTATCACAAACATCAAACCTGCATCAATGGTGTAAAGGCTTTCTTGGACTACCCAGGCTCCTTTTCCTCTGTATCCTTGACAACCATTTTCCCTCGTAAATCTCTTGCACATCTAATTCTGTCTTGGTGTCTGCTTCTAGGGGACCTAAAGTGACACAGTTCATACCCAGCATGGTCCAAGAACAGAGATGGTTAAGATGGAGTTAAGGGACAGGTTCGCTCACCAATAAGCTGGCAACAAGTGGAATGTAGGTCATGGAGTCCATGGCACAAGTTGGAGGCCTTATTGTTGAAGTTTACATTGGTGGTGACATGGGAAAGTGTACTGGTGAAGGGAATACCCTTGCAAGTGATGATCAAGGCTTTTGAAGGGTTTGGTTAGGACAATGTTTACAGGGGCAGTGGAACTGGTGGATTATTCTCAGTTGTATTAATGCCCTGCAGATGGATGATGAGAAACTGAGGGCAGTTAACAAACATAGGCTCAATTTGCTAGCTAGGAGGGCCTTTCAGTAGCTTGCAAAGAAAGCCTTATAACTTACAATGGAAGCAAAGACACAGCTGAGGAGAGATGTCAGGATTGCATAGAGTAACAGAACTCCAGAGATGTTTAAAGGCTCAGCCAAGGCAGGTATGCTACACTAAGGTCAAGATCCCTAGGTGAAACCTGGGATCCTGAAACATGGATTGAGATATCTAATTGCATGCTCCCAAGGATTATGGCTTTGCTTACTCCTCTGAACACTCAGAGCCTGCAGAGGTGGTTCACTTCTCTCTATAGAGAGATAGGCTTCCCCCATGTAAGAACACGGCAGAACTCTCTCCCTTGCAAAGCAACACGTGCCCCCTCAGAAGTTGCCCTCATATCCCCTGGCTGTCAGGCTGATAACTAAGGTTAAAACTTAGTATAATCCAGCTGAGGATGTGCTGGGAGTGATAAGGGAGAAGAGGTTATACCTGGATCCTAGCATGTTGGCAGGATCCAGGGGAATATGTCTGGGATTAGATTTTGAGGGTTTTTGATAAAGGGGGCTGGAATGTAAGACTGGGTAAGCCAGATTGTATTGACTTGGTGATGCTTTCTTGAGACACAGGATTTAATATTCTGGAAAGTTCACTGCTTGGGTGGCTTTTAGAAACCTGGAGAAAGCAATGGCCCACACTGAGCAAAGTACAAATGCCTGGCAGATGGTAGGAAAAGAGATATAAGGCTCAAGGTGGTAAGGTAAGCATGTTGGAAAGGAAACATTATTGAGGCCAGAAGATCCATCAGAGGATTATGTTTGATGAGTGGGACCAGAGGACAAACAATTCTTTACTGGAGCTATCAGGAATGTCCTGGTGAGAGGGGTGCCACATCACTAAGAAGTTCAGTGGCAGATCTGCTTTATGGGCCAGGGAAGATAACAGGAGAGGAAGCCTCTGAGCCACACTTGTTAATCATGATGGGGTTTATGGGGCTCTAAAATAGAGGCCAGGAGGCAGCACATGACTTTCATCTTACTATAACCTTCAAATCCAGAGTCGTAACCAAGGGGTCTTAACCTGCAAGGAGTTGCAGAAATAGTAAATGGGATACAGTGAACTTAAGAGGAAAACAGATGAGCAGGAAACTACTGGGCTACTTAACATCAACAATCAGAAGGTGGCAGGAATGGAGGAGCAGGAGGTTGAGAGCAATAGCCCAATAAAATACCACAATCCCTTGCTTGGGTCCCAGACATGAGACAATTTTTAGATCTGGAACCTATTGACTGGAGGGTTGGGTGAGTCCCCAAGAGGGAGGACCCTCAATATTATGGCAAATATTTATCATAAAGATTTCTTCAGTCCTTCCCCATAGAAATTTATGGACATTTACTCAGGTGACTGTATGCTGGGAAAAGGGGAATACCCATATTTCAAAGATTATTGGATGCAGGGCCTAAGTTGATATAGATACCCAGAGGCCTAAAGCATCATCATGCTCTTCCCCCTTTTAGAGTGCGGCCACACGGGAGCTTATTTTTAAGTGGGGTCTTGGACAAAATCCATCTTACAGTGGACTCGCTGGGTCCACAGATGTACCCAGTGATCATTTCCCTGGTTTGTGAGTGTACATCTGAATTCACATACTTGGAATTTGGAGTCATCCCAATTGGGTCCGTTGCCTGTGAGATAAGAGCTATCATATGGGATAAGGCCAAGTGGAAGCCTTTGAAATTGGCTCCTTCCACTGACTAAGACAGTAAATCACAAACAATTTCTCACCCAGGTGTGATGGCAGATTTAGGGCAACCATTAAAGAGTCAAAGGATTCAGGGATGATGATCCCTATCCTATCTCTGTTTAATTTACCAGTCTGGCCCTGCAGAATCCAGATGAAGTGCAGGGAGTAACTGTAGATTACCAACAGCTCAACCAAGGAGCAGTCTGGATAACTTCTCTTGTGCCAGGTATGATTTCTTTGCTAGGGCAGATAGTAAGGCCTCAGGTACTTGTCCACCAAGATCTAGCAAATGTGTTCTTCTTATTTCAACTGGAAAAGGGGATCAGAAACAGTTCACATTCACATGGAACAGAGAACAGCATTCCTTTGATTCAGGTAACTCTTTAAGTAGCCCTCTGTCATTAGATAAAACAAAGAGATCTGGACTACCTGGACATCCCTCAGAATGTCACACTGATCCATTACATGAGGACATCATGCTGATAAAGCAAAATAAAGACGAGGTGGTTACCATGCTGGAGTTCTTGATAAGACACATGGGTGTGGGAGATAAACCAGCTAAACTTAAGTAAAGCATTTAGGGGTTCTGTGGTCAGGACTGTGCCCAGACATGCCCACCTAAACAAAAGGCACATTGCTGCACCTAGGATCCCTTACTTCAAGAAAAGAAGCCCCAGGTGCCTAGTAGGCTTCTTTGGGTTCTGGAGCAGACACATTCTATACCTGCTCTGCTCTGGCCATACACCAAGTGACAAAGAAGGCTACAAAGTAGGAATAGGCTTTCCATGGGGCAAGTAGTCCCCCACTTGGGCCTTATGATCTGACAGAAGGTCCATCAAGTGATTAATGGATGCAGTGGAATATAATTCAGCCCTAAAAAGGAAGTACTGTTACAAGTTACAACATGGGTGAACCTTGAAAACATTATGCTAAGTGAAAGAAACCAGACACAAAAGGCTGCATATCATATGATTCCACTTACATGAAATGTCCAGAATAGGTACGTTTGTAGAGAAATAAAGTAGATTAGTAATTGCCATGGGATGGGGATAGGGTGGGGAGGCTGAATTGGGACTAACTGCTAAGAGGTATGAAATTATCTTAGGGGGAATGGAAATGTTCTGGGAATAGATTGTGGTGACGGATGTACAACACAGTGAATATACCAAAAAACACTTAAGTGTATAATTTAAAATGGTGAATTTATGTTAGGTAAAAAAGTCTCAGTTTTAAAAATAAGTTAAAAAAATACAAAAGAGCAACTATGATGGCTACTTTAAATTTGTTCGACATAGAAGTCCTTGCTAAGGAAGTGAAAACTGAGCAAATTATAGGAAGTTTGGGGGTGGGACTGAGAAAATCAGTTCAAGCAGGGAAAGAAGAGCAGAGACAAGAGCTCAAAGAAATAGAAAAAGATCAGTGCATCTGGCACATAAGAAGAAAGAGGGAGTGTGCTGGTTTGGATATATTATGTCCCCCCCAAAGCCAGGTTCTTTATTGCAATCTTGTGGGGACAGATTTGATTAGTCTTTTGATTAGAATGGAACCTTCTGACTGAGTGTTTCCATGGAGATATGTCTCACCCAACTGTGGGTGATACTTTTGATTAGGTTATTTCCATGGAGGTGTGGCCCCATCCATTCAAGGTTGGTCTCGATTAGTTCACTGGATTATTTAAGAGAGAAGCTAAGAGCCAACACAGACCCAGATGCTTGCTGACACTTAGAGATAGTTGAAGATGTGGACAGAAGGATGTTTGGAAATACTAAGCTAAGCAATGAAGCTCGGTGTTTGCCCCAGAGAAGCTAAGAGAGACCCAGGGACATTTTGGAGAACACCATTTTGAAATGCAACCTGGGAGTAAAGGGTCTGCAGACACCAGCCACGTGCCTTCCCAGCTGACAGAGGTGTTCTGGACACCATCGGCCTTTCTTCAGTGAAGGTATCCTCTTATTGATGCCTTAGTTTGGACACTTCTACAGTCCTAGAACTTTATAACCTAAGAAATCCCTTTTATAGAGCCAATCTGTTTCTGGTATTTTGCATAACATCAGCTCTAGCAAACCTGAACAGGGGGTGTCGTAAGAGAGGGTTAGGAGTGGAGGCAAAGGCCAGAGGATATAGGACCTTTAAGCCATGGTAAAGAGCTTGATTTTATTTTAAGCATGATGAGAAATTATTGGAGGATTTTAAGCTGAGAAACAACATGATCTGATTTACGTTTTTAAAAGGTTAATTCTGGCTGGTGAATAGAGCATAAGTAGGGGGCTAAAAAAGGAACAAGGAGATTAGTTCGAATATTCCAGCCATCCATTTGAGAGATGATATGGCTTGGGCTATGGTGGTGGCTATGATGATACTTGGATGGATTTGGAATACATTTTGAAGCTGTGATTGATGGACTGTGAATATGGGAACTGAGGGAAAGAGTAATCAAAATGAACAAACTGTTGGTAATTGAGGACTGGAGGAGAGGAATGTTTGGGATGTGTAGTGAATCAAGAGTCCTGTTATGGATATGTCAGGGTTGAAATAAGTCTTCCAAATGAAGATGTCATTTGGGCAGTAGAATAAGTCTTCCAAATGAAGATGTCATTTGGGCAGTAGAATAAATGAATCTGAAGTTAAGAGAACAAGTTGGGGGTACAGATATAAATTTTGGAGTCCTTGTTAAATATATAGTATTGAAAGTAAAAGGAATGGAGGAATTGCATTGGTAATATAGAAAAGAGAACACAGCCCAAGAATGAGACCTGGGGTAAAGCATTATTTAGGCATAATGTAGAGGGGGAAGAAACATCAAAAGATACAACCAGGAAAATGTGGTGTCACAGGAATCGAGAGAATGTTTCATGAAATGAGTATCAGAGCAGCTGAGAGGTCAAGATGAGAACAGAAAAGTGAACACTGGATCTGGTAGTAGGACTGGCACTGTTTATCCTTCCAGGGCACATTTCCATAGACTGGTAGGAACAGTAGCTCAATTCAAGTGGTTAAGAAGTGAATAAAAGATGGGAATGTGGAGACAGCAAATACGGGCACCTTTTCAGAAAAGTCTTGCTGTTAGGAGAGCAGATAAATGGGGGCAGTAGATGAAGGGATACCTAGTTTCAGGGAAGTAATTTTTTAAAAGAAAACACTGAAAAACTAGAGGATGTTTTATGATAGTAGTAATAATTTAGGAGAAAGAGAAAATGATGATGCAGGAGAAAGAATAATTGTTGAACCAAAGTTTTTGAGAAGAAGTTCTTAAGGGGAATGAGATCCAGGGTCAAGTGGAAGTGTTGGACCTCAAAGAGGTCCAACTGACTGTTATATGTGGAAAGGCAGACAGTATGGATTCAATTGTTAGTAGATTTGTAGACTAGGCTTTTATTGATTCTATTTTGATAATGTGGTATGAGGCAAAGTCATCAGACTTCATGAAAGGGAAAGAACTTTCTTAAGCTACCACTGGCTCTGCCACCTTAAACAGCCATTTAAAAAGAAGGATGTAAATATGTATTCTTATATATACAGATGTACTGTTATGGAGGAATATTGACAATATATTGTGGAAAAAAGATGTTGCCAAACAGTATGTAATATATGATTCCATGTAGTAACTGTTTGCATGTGTGTATGTGTGTGTGTAAAATAAGGCCTAGAATAATGTTAGGATACATATTGAACTATTAAAAATGGTTATCCCTGGAGAATGAGAATACAGTTTGGAAGGATAATGGAAGTAATACTGTCACTTCTTACATTATGTACTGTTCTATTTTTAATGACTCTTTTACAGGGAATTTGTATTATTTCTCTTATTAAAATATACAAGAATGCATTAAACTACAGAACAGAAAAAATAATGATCATGAAAACATATCAAAATCTGTGGATAGCAGACAAAGCTGTATTTGGAATCAAATTCATAGTTTTAAGTGGCTCCATTATTCAATAGAAAAAAAGTTAAAAATTCTTTAAGCCTGCAATTACAAAAATTAGAGAAAGGAAAAAACATAAAGAAAGGATAAAGAAAGGAACTAAAATAATATCCAAAGTTAATAAGCTGATAAACAGATATGACTTAATTGAAAGATAAAACCATTTAAGTGGTGTTTATTCTTGGAAAAAAAATATAAGCACAACTAAATTTTAAACGATTGCAATCAAGAAAAACAGCAGAAACATGGAAGATTAGAACTACACAACGGGCAAAAAGTACATATATAAAGTTTATATTTTTAAAGAGAATACCATGTATAATTCTATGCTAATAAATTTATAAAATGTCAATGAAAATGGATGCTCTCCCTATAAAGTACCAAATGGACCAAAGAAATAAAGAACCCAAATAAACACTTTCCAAGATTTGATAGACAAATTAATGTAACTGAGTAGAAAGCTGTAAAACTGCCCCTATAACATGGAAGAACTTTCCGTATGCTAAGAAAAAGCATATGAAACCAGTAAGAAATGACAGATTATTCAGCAAATAGTAATAAAATTACTTAATTATTCATAAAAATTAAATATAGATCAGTACCTCATCTTAAACAAAAAATTAATTTGGTCTAGTAAAGGATTATATATTGAAGCCACAACAAAACAATAAGAAAATATACATAGATGTTCATATAATTTTGATGTAAAGAAGGTCTTTCTAAGTATAACACTGCAGGCTTCCTATAATATAACCAAGTAATAGAAAAAACTGAAGGATTTTTATAAGATAAAAAATTAAAATGTAAAAATTATAGTTAGTCAAAATAGAAGATGAGTGACAACTGGGAAAAGTATTTGCAAACTTGCCCAAAGTATTATCATTCTTATTACACAAAGAACATTTATAGATTACTAAGAAAAAAGACAAGCTTTAAATTACACACAAATAAAGGAAATGAGCAGAAATTTCATCAAGTAAAACTTGAAAACTATAAATAACTAATTTGGGTTTGGCTCTCCCACTGGCCCAACTATTAAACAATGATCTTCCCTCAAAGAATCTCTTAGTGATGTATGAGAGTTTCTGAGAGCTTAGAGAGGAGGCCTTTTTTGACCTTGGCAAGGAAAAAGGCCTCTTCAACATTGCCTTCTTCAGGGAGAGGCGGTAGGGAGAACAGTCTAACCTATCTCGTGTGGCCGCTCAACACCGCCTCCCAGTTCCAAGTTTCTCCTTACGACTCTCTTCTCTGCCGTGAGTCCCTGCTCACTTTGCCTTAGACCATGGATTGGGAGTTCATGGATTAGAGCCCCTCTAAAGGTGAGACTGCTGTTTCTCCGAAGGCCTCTGTGTAGAGAGTAGGAGGTGAGCATGGAGCAGACTGAACCGTCCTCCCGAACGCTATCACACCAAGTTGTTACAGAGTTTCATATATATATATATATAAATTTTTTTTTTTTTTCCAAAAGGCAAGAAAGACTAAAACCACAAGAAGTGGAGGAATTTTCTCAAATACTCCAGCCTTCTCTAGATATGGGAAAAGGGGAGAACTGAGATTACATTCCAATGGGGAGAGAGCATCTGACTGATGGTATAAAATGAAGTCACTCCCCAGATCAGATGCTCTCAGAGCAGTACCATGATAATGTGGCAGCAAGAAGCAAGTAGCCAGAGAAGAGGTCACTGCTCTGTCCTGAGGCCACGGCCTGACATCTGGTTCTTAGAGCAGCATGCTGAAAAATGAAAACAACACTGACAGGGAAGGAACCAGTATTAATACCTCTGGAATCTTTGGCAATCTAAAAAAAATAAATAAATAAAAAAGGAAAGAGCATTGGCTGAGAGGGAAGGAACCATGTGAAGGGAACAGGAGATGGAGAACTTTTTTTTTATTAAAGAAGTTATAGGTTTACAGGAAAAAAAATCATGCATAATGTACCTAAAATACAGAGTAGGAGATGGAGAGCTTTGGGTCTTGATTTTGTGAAGAGCATCAGGGAGAATTGTGAACATTCTCAACCATTTTATGAACTATTCAGGGATCACAATGGTGACTGAATGGACTTGGAAGACTGTATTCCTAATATGGGCACTAGGGAGAGTGTAGTACTGTTTGCATATTATGACCTTATTGCTCATCCTTTCTGGTGTGGTCTGAAGAAATGCTTATGACAACTACACTGCTTTGTTTGAAAAAAGGATGTAAGGCAGCTTACAGTGCCATGCAAAATATAGCAAGCTAGCACCATCTAAAGCAAATGAGAAGGAAAAAGGGACCAAGAATCAAGTCCATATAAATAATGAATACCAAAGTACCCTGGCCTCTGGGATGGAGCACAAATTTAACATAGCTTTTTATCCACAAATGTGAAAAGTCTACTCACAGTGTCCATAGATAGTAGCAAATGAACTGTTCAGGAGAAGCACAAACATTTCAACACAAAGGCCAGAATGAAATAACTCTTGACAATCCACATAAAGAGACCATTGTCTAATGGAATCAACAACATTCTTACATCTGACATGATGAATTTCATAGAACTGTTTCGTAGGGGGGTCTGCAATGCTAACCAAAAAGAAATTCTAGGGATAAATCAGGAAATTATTGTCCAGGTGGTCTTTATTAGGTGTCTGACTTAATTTGAGGGAACAATTTAAAAGATCTGAGGAACTGATGAAAAGCAAATGCTTCATGCTCCTTTATAAATACTGTTTGCCACAGCCAAACCCAGAGCTGATAGAGATTAACTGGCTGTCAGTTCAATACTGGATAATTTATACCTAGAGTTTTAACAGTTCTAGGGTTTTAGGGAAAAGGTGAGAATTTTGGACTTAAAAGGCCACTGAGCTGATGTAGGACTGACACCTTTTGGGGAAAACTGAAGAGCCAAAAAAATCAGTAGTTTCTGAGGGAATATTCTTGAACTTGGCCATGATTCTCTTTAGGAAAAAAAAAAAAAAGAGTGAATCTGCACTCTCACACTGATGGACCATTTAGGTTTGAAATTTCTGCTTAATAAAACCTAGTCTTAATTAATTTTATTCTGGAAAATGTTTAAGGAAGGCATAACTAAACACCCATAGTGGCCATTTAAAAAAACCTCCCTCCCCCAAAAGAAAGGATCCATAGAAAGTCTATCTTTGAGTGCTGTGGTTTTCTGATGTTCTTCCAATTTAAATTATTTATGGAATGTACATCAACGTATCTGAATGAAGTGACCTTCTATATAGAATTAACAGAAACCAGTTGAAATTTGGAAAATGCCTTTGTTTTCTAAGCTATCAGAGCTTTTTCTATACTGGGGATATTAAATTTTTGTCAAATATTCAGGTTCTAAAGTTTTCCAGCTTGTATTTTTTCTATTTATGTCTTCTAACATATTAAAGTTTTAAATTTTTATGTAATAGAATGTGGCAATTCTGGTTTTACCTTTTGCTTTTATGTCTTTAAACCCATTAATCATTTTGAATTTCTATTAGTATATAGAGTAAGAAAGGGAATTTAGTGTCTCCACCCATATAATTAAGCAATTGTCCCAGAACTATTTAAAATATATTTCTACCTTTTCCGGTAATGTAACTGAGAAGTTATGATTTAACAAATGATTATGATCACTGAATCATTATATAGACATTTCTTTTTTACTTTCTAGTATATTAGAATACCCAGAAGGAAATACCTGCAATTATTGACCTGCAATTCAGCTGTCTTGATACTTGATAATGATTATATAACTATAGCCTTTATCTTGTGATTGTAAAACCCTTGTGATTGACCCCCATTTATACCACCTTATCCTGTTTTTCAACTTTAGAATCTTATGATTCCCAAATACAGCCCCTCATGCTGATTAATGAAGAGCCTTGAGTCAGCCCAGCACTAACTCACCCCAATTCCAAAACTATTTTGCTAGATGGAGCTGGATCTAACCAAAATTGGTCCACCTGACATGAGCAGTAGCTTAAATTTTAACCTATAAGTGATCTATACCTCATTATAACACTAAAAATCACACCCATCAACGTATTAAGGCCACCATTTTCTTATATATGTTCTGTGACTAAGCCTGCAATTAATCTGTGCATGCTCAATAATTACATCACCTCTAATTACATCATCTAGAGCCATTGTGCACATTATCATAAAACCTGCCCATCTTTTGATACTAAAAACTATCAGAATTACTGCAGTTCAGGAAGATGGGTTTTGGGGCTGAGAGGCCATCTGGATCTCCTACTTCATGTGCAGCAATAAACTCTCCCTTTTAAAACGCATTGCCATAGATTGGCTGTTATGCACATTGGGCGGAGAACCACTGCTTTTGATGTGTAATGGGAAATCAAACTGTTTCCTTACACTAATATATTAACATCTTATTCTTATCTGTGTCTGTGCATCCTATTCTGTCCATTAATTTCTATATATTCTTACATCCATTCCACACTAATATAACTGTAATTTAATGATGTTTCTAAATATCCAATTGCACAAATCCTACACATCTCCTTTCTCTATTTAAAAATTTTTTGGATATTCTTACTGTGTATTACCTTTTTATAGTAGCCATTTAAAATTGTGTAACCTCTGAGAAAGTTCTCCAATTCCATGTCACTTTGTGATGTGTGTTTTGAAAGTGCTGGACCCCTCAGACTTAAACTAAATGTTTATGCATCATGTTTTCACTCCCAGGGACAGTGTCTTGAAGTGGGGATAAAACAGAAGGAGGCAAGTAAAGATAATGGTGGGTCCTTAGTTCCAATTTGTGTTTTCTTTCTTTTTTGGCTCTCTCTGTATATACATAACAGTGGCTATTTCCTCCTGAAAAGCAAAGAGAAGCACACCTTGTCACTCCAAACATTATCTTCCAAATGGATCTAGTCTAGTCTCATGAGGACAGTCTATTTCTTCTATCAGTAGGGGTTTGAACCTATGAATTGTCAAACAAAACAAAACCTAAACTACATACTGGCCTGTGTATGAAAAGCTAGATCAAAAAATTTTATACCTACTGGTACTAGATAGAAAATAGAATGAGGAGGGTTAAGAATTAAAAAAAAAAAAAAAAAAAAAAAATAAGAACCTGCCAGAAATAGAAATGAACTTACTAACTACATTTTAGTGGTGACATAAGCCTTTGATATAAGCATGAATGATACTGTAGATATTTTAAATTTTAAAGTGAAAAAATAAATGTAAAACACATTATGATATTTTCTTTCTTGATTTGTTTTATTTCGAATTTGGAACAAGAATCTTGATAACATTTTGTATTAAGATGTAAAATGTCAGATTTTCCATTGTGAAGCTCAGTACAATTTTACCTTTGAATCTGTTAAAGACAAATGATATTTGATTTTATTCAGTCACAAAGTCCCCCGAATTCTTCATAAATGTTACTTTTGCACATGGATAAAATACCTGCATAATAGTTTTTTTTTTTATTTTAAGTCAACTAGCCCTAATGTATATGAAGAATTCAGTTATTCCAATATTGTCACATCTAAGTTTTGTTACCATACCAAATGACAGCTAAATAACTTCCACTTGTGTCTTATTTACACTATCACTATTTATATGGAAATGTAAAACAAATAGTGCTATTAATTTTTCATTAAATTTTTAAAACCCAGCCACTTTTCTGGAATACAGTTTTCTACCCCACAATTTTGGGAATGTAGTTTAGGCCACCCACCAATTACCCTTCAGAAACCAATTTTAGCATAAGAAAATGAGCCCAAATACATCTTGCAAGATAAGTTCCCCCAAATTACAATTATCCCAGGAATGAACAAATTAAGTCATACATTTATGTAATCACTTTGGAATGTCTTTACAGAGAAATATTCAAAGATGGGTTTGACTGCCAACCAAAATAGGCCTCTGGAGAGTGAAGAAAAGCAGGCAGGTTTTGGAGGATAGTTTAAATGTAAAGGAATCAATTAGCTTTTGCAGTTTGCCCTGAGGGTAGCCACATCTGTAATGTGGGGCAGCAAAAAACTTACAGAAAGCTCAAAATCTTTCTGATCAGAAGAACCAGGGGAAGAAGCCTGGGGCAGTGAGGGAACAATTCCAGGAAGGAGACAGAGGTGAGGAAGCCGAAATTCTGAGTATAAACTCTCTCAAAGTATCTGGCTGATTCCTGAACTATGCATGTACAGGGCAGACTAAACAGCTGAAATGATATTTGAGCTGCCATCCAATGCAGACAACACAGAGTTTACAGCTTGACTCTAACCAAGTCAATTGCCTGTTAAAATAAAAACATCAGCATTATTGAAGAATATAACAGAATCCAGTATCTACATGCTATAGCTTTCACAATGTCCAGGATTCAGTCCAAATTACTCAACATACAATGAACCAGGAATATATGATCCTTTCTTATGGGAAAAGAAAATAAACAAAGCCCGACAATGAGATGATCCAAATGTTGGAATTATCAGACAAGGACTTTAAATAAACTATTTTGGCCATGTTCATAGGAAAATATGCTCATAAAGAATAAAAAAGATAGGAAATCTCAGTAAAAAATAGAAACAAGAGAGAGAGAAATGGAAATTTTAGAATTGAAAAAAAAAAATCCTGAAAAAATTCACTGGGTGGGCTTAATAGCAGAATGGAATTGAAAAGGAGAGAGTCAGTAAACTTCAAAAGGATCAATATAAATTATTCAATATGAAGAAGAGAGATTTAAAAAAAAGTAGAAAAAGAAACAGAGTCTCAGGGACCTGTGAGACATTATCAAAATATCTAAGATGGGGTAATTGGGGTTTCAGAAGGAGAGGACAGAATGGAGAATAAAAATATTTGAACAAATAATGGCTAAAAATATCCCAAATTTGGTGAAAGATACAAATATAAGAAACTTAGATAACCTCAAAGAGGAAAAATATAATGTGTCGATATACATCATACTCAAGCTACTGTAAACCAAATGTACAGAGAAACTCATGAAAGCATTTAGAGAAAAATGACACATTACACACACGAAGAACAATTTGAGTGTTTCTGACTTCTCTTTAGGGACTATGGAGGTCACAATTCATTGGAACAACAACTTTAGGTAGTGAGGGGGAAAAATCATCAAACCAGAGCATTGTATCCAGTGAAAATATCAAATGATGACGAAGTAGACATTTTCAGATTATGGAAACCAGGAGAAATCATTTGCCACCACACTGTAAGAAATGCTAAAACAAGTTCAAACTGAAGGGAAATGATACCAGAGGGAAATTCAGATCTTCAAGAACTAGTAAAGAGCATCAAAAATAGTTTATGAGCTTAGACTCATAAAGAGAGAGAGAGAAAGGGAGGGAGAGAGTGAATGAGCAGGTGAGTGAGTGCAAGAGCAAGCAACCAAGCTAGGTCCTTGAGGATGAAAATTTTTTGCTAATTTATTATTACATATTTTATTGTTGTTGTAAAATATTGGCTGGGAGGCATGAAATTCATCCTTAAATAATAGACTGGGAGGAGACTGCATGATGGTAAAAGAACCAGATGCCTAGACATTTAACTAGCTAATGTGAAAAGGTGATTCAGAGGGACTTACCTAGAGCTTGGCTGTGAGTCTGAGAAATGTTCCACATACTTGTTCCTCCTGAGGTTAAAAGTTTTGGGGGATGGGGATCGTTACAAATCCCAAATAAGCTTATGGGTTCCAGAACAGAAAAAAATCTTATGGCCAGGCATCCTAGAATATAGCCCAAGACATTACAGCTCTCATGAAGCCTTATGTCCATGAGCCACAGTGTGAGCAGTAAGTAGTTGTAGCTTAGTAAGATGGGTAGACCTGAGTGTAGCCTCAGAGAGCCTTACAAACCAATGTAGTTTTCAAAAACATCCAAAAATTTTGTTTCCAGTTTCACCCCAAGAGGGGCTTAGACGTGAGTTGAGACAAGGAGGATGCTGAGTATAAGGACCTCACAATCTGAGGCCATATTGGGCCCACATCAGCAGATGGCAGCCTACTCAGCAGGCTTGAAAAATAGGGAGAACATAGAGTAAACACTTCTATGTCAAAGACAGTTCATTATTAGGTCTTCTGGGAATTCTGATTAACCCAAGGGAGAAGGGAGAAGGAAAAGGGAATGGAAGCAAATCTTGAAACATAATTCACATCTGAAAAGAATGTTACCTTGAATTGTCTGGTGAAAATGGAGGCTCCAGAGCTAAGTTAATTTCAGTTACAAACAAGAAAATTATAGCCTGACCACCCGACTAAGACATCCAAACCCACTTTGTTTCCTTTCCATCATTTTGTTTCTTCTCCTTTAAAATGTGAACTAGTTGGGCTGAAAATAAGAGAAATGAACCATTTCTGAACCAAAGGTATGTTAAAATTCTCTTAGTTATCTAAAAACCTGATAGAAACAGCAAAATCTCATGACATTGTTAGACAAGGCCCCACACTCTTCCCTAGTTTCTGATGGGCTGAGGGTGTGAGGGGAGTTTTATTTTTCTATTTCTGATAAATATCTTATACTATGATTGCTGGGCTTGGGACACTGATTCTCTCCGTATTTATGGTGATTTTCCATTACTTACATTAATAAATGAAAGTCTGGATTGATTAGTATCATTAGTGGTATAGGCTCCCTCAGCAATTGCGTATTGAATTTCTGCCCCTTCTCTGACAGACCTTCCTTCAGCATGACTAAAGACTTCTGTTGGTGGCCTTCTAATAGCAGTTAGGACATGTTATAAGTGGGAGCAAACTTCTCTTCCGGGTAATAGGCCAAGAGTTTGCCATCAAGTAGGTGTACCCTCTAAATTAAGTGATAACTGGAGCTCTCTCCAGACAGTGGAACTTAAGGTCATTTGGGACCCCATCTCCACCAACTTGCCCACTGCTTTGGCCTCATTGATAGTATCTAAGAAGTGTCTGTGTCCCATTAGAAGTAGAGATATTAAAGAAAGAAATACTAAGGAAACCAGACAGAAGAGGTAGTCTATTCTTTCAGTTATGTCTCTTTCCCAGTGAAACGTGAATTCTCCTTTCCTGTTGTTCCTATATTTCTTTTTTTTATAAGAAATTTTATTTTGAGATACATTCAAACTTACAGGAACTGTTGCAAAAACAGTACAAACCCCATACATAGAACTCCAGCATACCCCAACCACCCTCCCCCGCTACCCCGATCCACCACCTTTAACATCCTGTCACACCACCATTTCTTTCTTTCTTTCCCTTCCTTCCTCCCTCCCTCTCTCCCTATCATCCATCATCCTTCGCTCTGTCTTCTGAACATATGAGAGCAAGCTGCACACATCCTTGAAAAAACAATATAATTCACATATACATTTCCCATGAACAAGAACATTCTTTTATGCAATCCCATTAAATGCAGCTAAGAAGTTCAAGAAATTCAACATTGATACAAAGCTTACATTCTATATTTCCTTTTTTTTTTTTTCCTTATGTCCCATCTGTGTCCCTTTGAGCCTCCTCTCCTCCATCCTTAGATCCCATCCAGGATCATCCTTGGCATTTAATTGTCATCTATTTAGACTGTCTTTTTTTTTTTTTTCAATTGTGGAAACATATATACAGCCTAAATCTTCCCATTCCACCCCCTCCCTAGCATTCCATTAGTGGGATCAATCACATTTAGAATGTTGCAATGCTATCACCTTCCCACCATCCAGTTCTAGAAGTTTCCCTTCACCCCAAACAGAAACCCTACACTCATTTCTTAACTCCCCATTGCCCCTTCCCCCACTTCATCTCTATGGTCATATTCTCTGATACTTTCTTTGTGTTTACTGTGGGGCTTAAATTTAACATCTTAAATCTATAACAATCTTGTTTTTCTTTGATACCAACTTAACTTCAATATGACACATAAACTATGTTCCTATACTCCCTCATTCCCCCACTTTTATGTAGTTCTTGTCAAAAATTACATATTTTACATTGAGTCCAAAACCACTGATTCATCATTACAGTTTATGTATTTTAGATCCTGTAGGAAGTAAATAGTGGAGTTACAAATCAAAAATACAGTAGTATTGGTATTTATATTTACCATGTGATCTTTAGTGGTACCCTTTATTTCTTCATGTAGTTTCAGTCAATTGTTTAGTGTCCCTTCCTTTCAGCCTGCAGAACTAACTCCCTTTAGCATTTCTTATAGGACTGATCTACTGGTGGTGAAGTCCCTCAGTTTTTTTCTCTGTTGGTAGGGCTCCCTTTAGCATCTGAAGTAGGGCAGGTCTTTTCTTAGCAAAATCTCTCAGCATTTGTCTGTGAAAAACTTAAGCTCTCCCTCAAATTTGAAGGAGAGCTTTGCTGGATAAAGTATTCTTGGTTGGAAATTTTTCTCTCTCAGAGTTTTAAATATGTCATGCCACCGCCTTCTCACCTCCATGGTGGCTGTTGAGTAGTCACTAGTTAGTCTTACGTTGTTTTCTTTGTATGTAGTGAATTGCTTTTCTCTTGCTGCTTTCAGAACTTGCTCCTTCTCTTCAGTATTTGAGAGTCTGATCAGAATATGTCTTGGAGTGGATTTATTTGGATTTATTCTATCTGGAGTTTGCTGGGCATTTATGCTTTGTGTATTTATATTGTGTAGAAGGTTTGGGAAGTTTTCTCCAACAATTTCTTTGAATACTCTTTCTAGACCTTTACCCTTCTCTTCTTCTTCTGGGACACCAGTGAGTCTTAAATTTGGATGTTTTATTTTATCTATCATACCCCTGAAATCCATTTCAATTTTTTCGATTTTTTCCCCCATTCTTTTGTTTGTTCTTTCATTTTCTGTTCTGTGGTCCTCGAGGAGGCTGAGTTGTTGTTCAGCTTCCTCTAATCTTGTATGATGAGTATCCAAAGTCTTTTTAATTTGGCCAACAGTTCCTTTTATTTCCGTAAGATCTTCTGTTTTTTAATTTACTCCTGCAATTTCTTCTTTATGCTCTTCTAGGGTCTTCTTTATGTCCTTTATATCCTGTGCCAAGCTCTTCTTCATGTCCTTTATATCCTGAGCCATGCTCTTGTTGCCTGTCTGTAATTCTTTGATTAATTGTGCCAAATACTGTGTGTCTTCTGAGCTTTTGATCTGGGTGTTTTGGTTTGGGTTCTCCATATCGTCTGATTTTATCATATGCTTTAAGATTTTCTGGTGTTTTTGGCCTCTTGGCATTTGCTTTACTTGATCCCTAATTTGACAGAACTGCAGCTTGGTGGCATACACTTTCGCTAACTAACCAGCAGATGGCGTCCGCGAGTCACCTATTCCCCTCAAGTCAGTTCTCCCCCACTTTGTCTTTGTGGTGTGTGTGGGTCTGATTCTTTTGGGGTCCAATTGATGCACCAAGTTTGGGTGTGTTGCTGGTGCTGTCTGCCCTGAATGTGGGGCATGTGTCTGGGTGGTTAGGCAGGCAGGGCAGCTTTAATAATCAGGCCTCCCAGGTGTTCCCAGAGATTTAAGGCTGTTGCTGCAGCCTAAGCCTTCATTTCAGTCTTTCCACTGATTGTCTCTGACACTGACCCACAAGTTCTTGGTATTTGCGTAGGGTCCCTGGGATTTCCAAGTGGTTCCCCCTTCCCAGCTGTGCTCTGCTGAGGGAGGGCCATGCCACGTCACTAGTGTGCGCCTGCCCGCCAGGGAAGCCCTGGGTCGCTGGGCTGTGCAGGGGCGCTCCCAGCCCACGTCAAAGATGGTTGAATGGGACGCGTTAACTTCCCCCTTTTTGCATAGCTCCACCCTCCCAGCCCCGGGACAATCAGCCGTGGGTGTATTTAAGGCCACTGTCCACAGCCGATATTGTGGCTTGTGTGCAGTGCTGTAGGAAAGATTCCCCGTCACACTGGGTTTCTTGGTGCAGCTCTGGGCTGTGGGTCTGGCCCTGGGCAGGAGCATCCCCCGCCCGCTGTGGAGATGGCTGCAAGGAATGCAGTTTTTTTTCTCCTTTTGGCTCCCCTCTGCTCCTCTGGTCTTGAGACAATCAGCAGCGGGTGTGGGAAGAGGTATCCTCCATGCCAGACACCGAGGTGTTAGCCCAGCCCGCTCCCGCCATGCTTCACTGCGCGGCTCTCCCCATTGTATCTGCAGCTGCTTCCGGGCTTTTTCTTTTTAAAGAACTAGTCCGTCTCCAAACGCCAGCCCACCGTTTCCCCACACCGCAGCGCAGCCACGGGACTTTCAGCCGACTCACTCACTCGTTTCAGAATGCAGGCTCCTGGTTTCACCAAATGCAAGTTCCCTGTGGATTTAGCAGACCTTGTCCAGCTGGCATTGCTGGCAGTGGTGTTCTTGATCACTTCCTGGTTTTTATCTAGTATTTTTCACAGAGATGTTTTTTTGCCCTGTCTCACCTAGCTGCCATCTTAGGTTCTCCTCTGTTCCTATATTTCTTATTACTGGAAATTGACCCTAAGTTTTGAGAGCAAACACCCAAGATTAAGAGGTCCAGGCAAGCTAGAGCTTGGCAGCTATCAATGTCAGTATTACCCCATATGGCAACTGTTGAAAGAGCTGAAAAGGAGTTCAGACTTCAATTAGAGATATGAATGAAGTGGATCTGGTTAGGACTAAGGCAAATCAGGCCAAAGGGTAAGGGACAATACTGACTGGGTTTTAAAACTACAACTTTGTGTGGATGTTTATTTGGTGCAGGATCTATGTTTTCTGTAGCACACTAGATAATTTAACTTGTATGATCAGTCTGTTTGAACACTACAGGTGCATGGAACATGGGAAGTGGAATTTGGTGTTTGTACAGGCTGGGGAAATCCTGATACCTCCCAGAGCGATATGGGCAGAGAGTAAAAGTGTATCTGCGGGGCCCCCCGAGCAACTGGGGAGAAATGTGGAAATTAGTTAGACTTCCCCACCCGGGTTATTGTTGATTTTCTTGCAAAAAGTGAGGACTGCCAATTTGGTGGGTCAAGCCCTCGATCTGAGAGCTTTCCCTTGTGAGGCTTGTTGCTGCAAAGGAGAGGCTAAGCCCACTTATAATTGTGCCCAAAAGTCTTCCCCAGAGAGCCTCTTTGTTGCTCAGCTGTGGGCCCCTCTCTCTCTAAGCCCACTCGGCAGGTGAACTCACAACCCTCCCCACCTACGTGGGACATAACTCCCAGGGGTGTGAATCCCCCTGGCAATGTGGGAAATGACTCCTGGGGATGAGCCTGGACCCAGCACTCTGGGATTGAGAAACTCTTCTTGACCAAAAGGGGGAAGAGAGATGAAACAAAATAGGGTTTCAGTGGCTGAGAGATTTCAAATGGAGTAGAGAGGTCATCTGGAGGGTATTCTTATGCACTATATAGACACCACTTTTTAGTTTTTAGTGTGTTGGAATGGCTAGAGGGAAATACCTGAAGCTGTTGAACTGCAACCCAGTGACCTTGATTCTTACGATTGTGTAAGTATGCAGCTTGCACGGTGTGACTGGGTCATTGTGAAAACCTTATGGCTCACACTCCCTTTATTCAGTGTATGGACAGGTAAGTGGAAAAATTGGGACAAAAATTAGATGAAGAATAGGGTGGGATGGAGGGGATGGAAACTTTTGGGTGTTCTTTTTTGCTTTTGTTTTTATTTTGGAGTAAGGAAAAGGTTCAAAAATTGATTCTGGTGATGAATGCACAATTGCATGATGGTGCTGTGAATAACTGATTGCACACTGTGGATAGGGTGTGTGAATATATCTCAATAAAACTATATTTAAAAAAAGTAAATGAATGATGGGGGGAGGAGAGAATGAGATATTTTGGATGTTCTTTTTTATTTTAAGTTTTATTTTTTTTTTTGGAGTAAAGAAAATGTTCAGATTGATTGTGGTGATGAATGCACAACTATATGATGATACTGTGAACTGACTGTACACTTTAGATGATTGTATGTCATGTGAATATATCTCAATAACATTGCATTAAAAAAAAAAAGAGGTACAGGCAATAGTTCATTAATATTCCCATCTGGATGTGGGTGGGATTTCATTGCACCCTCTGCTACCAAAATACTAGAACCAATTCTACATACCTCAATTCTCCTACTGAAGTTTATCCCCAGCAACCCTACCTTAGCCACCTTTCTTTTTTAGTAAGGAGTTTTTAATGGGAAAAAATAAAACAGATATAACAGAGATAGTTCAAATAATGAAAGTTTATTGTGAGGGTATAAAGCAATAAGACAGATGGGATCCTAAGAAAATCTAGAATGAGGAATCATAGTATGCGCACACTTCATAAAGACTAGAACCAGAAGGATGTTCTGTTTCAGAGCTCCAGGGATCTCAGCAAAGGGAGTTCATCTTGAAACTAGTAATCATCCATTTCATGACTTACACTCAGCTACCCTCCATAGGTCTACTTCTCTTTCACCTGACAACTAGCTATTTATATTGCTCTTTCCCAATTTCAATTCTTGTTAGTGGGAATTTGATGACCAGCATGCCTGCTTGAGTAGAGCTTTGCAGATAAGGCTCACTCTTTTTTTTTTTTTCAGGTTCTCACCCCTGGTTCAAAAAGCTTCAGCCACAAAATGTATCATAGGGTAGCAAACATGACCTCTTAGCATCTTTTGCAGAGATGGTGGGAGGGGCAATTACACTACTGTGGAGATGTATTTTGACTAACCTGGTCTCTGCATCTATTTTGTACAAAGCACCTTACTACATCCATAAGAGAATATAAGACAAAATAACGGAACCAGATATTAATAATAGAGTTTAAAAGAAATTAAAGTTCACAGAAAAGGTGGAACTTAAATTCTACTTTAAAAAATAAGTTACTTTATGTAGACGAAAAAAGTGAGAACAAAGAAGCAAAGGGAAAGAATAACATGGTGTTTGGGGAACAGTAAGTTAGCCTGGTTGGAATTCATACAAAGAGGTAGGTGATAAAGTGGAGTGCCCTGACCGTTAGCTAGGAATTTCCGACTTTATTATTTTGGCAATGGAGAGTCAATGAAAGTTTGTGAATAAAAGAATCATCTGTGATAGCTTTAATAAAAAAGTCTTAGTAGTTTTGTGAGAAAAAATTTCTTTTTAACAATTTCTGTTATTAGAAAATTCTCTTCAATGTTTTCTAAATAAGGATCACTAGGTAACACTTGAAGTAAAAGCTAATACAACTAGCTGAATTAAAATATATATTTTGATGAATATAATTACTTTTAAGCAGGCAGATTTGCCTACACATGATAGAAACACTTCTACAAAACAGCTTTCCTTCTAAAATGTTGATCTAGTCCATTGTTATGCTCTGGGATGGTATTTTTTAAAGTGTGTTATAAATAAGAATTGAGATGTAAGTAAATTATTTTTCATTTATTAGGTATTTTATAGCTAATAATATTCCAAATCTACCTTTGGAAAACAGTTTCATATTAGTTCTTTATGGATATAACGTATAAGAAAAGCTTATATTTCTAAGTCAAATCATACAAGGAACTAGAGGGGATTTCATTAAAAGGAAAATCAGATATGGGTTTAAAGGTGCCTTTCAACTATGAGTATCTTAAGGAGTTTTCTCTAAACGTCAAAACTACCCTAAATATAAGCAAGCAATATTTAGAATTAATATTGCTAACATGAATATACTGCCTGACTTACTTTTTCTTTCAATAGGGAAGTTATAAGGTTGAATCAGATGAAACTATAGGTCAAAACTTTTTTGTAAGTCAAAAGTAGTAACATATTAGTGATTTAATGTTGTTCAACATAAAAGTTCCAACTTGGTTCTCTCAAGATTTGCTAGGGAAAAGGGTATTCTCCAAGAAATTGCAGACATTCTTTGATACATTGGTTTTTACTGAATACCTATATGATGTTGCTCTGTGTATATATACATATGTTTTTGTGTGTGTTTAGCCTTCATATGGTTAACAATCTAGTAAAAAATTTACATATATAAAACAAGAATATGCTTATTATCAAAGTTAATTTTACCAAGTTTAAGAGCCTCCTATGCTAATATTTGAAATAATAAAACTTCCATGGAGAAAAAAATCATCCATCGTTAAACTGGAACTTACCTTACAATGGAATGGTAAGGTGTAAATGTTATGTACCAGTATCTAAAGCAAATAATAGGATCTAACTCATAGGTACAGTGAATAGTTTTAGGAGAAGACTGAATTTTTGATGCTTCTTTTCACTATTCATAAAAATTGGAAGGTTTGACAAAAGAAACAGGGAAAGATTGGGGTAGAACTCAGTCAAGTAAGTGCCTTTTGGGGACAGATGATGGATTTCTGAATGTGATTTATATTACAGAAAATCTGAGTTAAGAGAACCTCTGTGGTTTTATCTCAATTTTAGCACGCCTAAATATTCTCTTAAATGTCTTATTTAGAAGATGGTAATTCACTACTGCAACTGGTAAGCATCTGAGTCAATGCATAAAAATGATATTAAGACATTTATCATAGAGAGGTGCTATCACTGTTGCAGGTTCCACCATAATAAACTCTTATCCATAAAGACTCAATAAGAAAATCAAATATAATATCAAACATATTATATTGTTTTAAAATTATTAAATTATTACTAATTTAACTACTGTATATAAATATATAAAAAATACAACAGTACTGCATATTAAATAAGAGCATGTGATGAAGAAACAGGGCTTGCCAGTTAAGTTTTAGGCTTGTATTCATAGGAGAGAACATTTATGCATACTTATGTATCACAAGTGGAATGTATAAGTGCTTCAGAGAAACAGAGATACCAGTCATCTTTCTTTTTCAATTGTTTCATCTGGAAGAATCTTTTTTGGGTGATAAAACTTACAAGCTAAATTAAAATGCACTCTACGCATTGGCAAGCCACATCAGCAAGAATAATGTGATCACAGTACTTGGAAGTTTTTGATTTATAACTATACTAACTCTCCACTTAGAAGGCTGCAGTCTAGGAGGAGGCAGAGCAATGAATCATTACAATTGTCTATCTGGGAAATGTCAAAAGATTAAGCAAGGGCAGAAAAAGAAAGAAAAGGAAAGAACACACATTTCTGTCAGAGAAAGATTCTTCAATTAATGGGAAGATACCACTACCACATAAGTCCAGTTCTACAGAAGTAATAATTAAATTCTTAAAATCTTCAAGTAAAACTACTAATAAACCACAATGCTTAAACTTTCTGGGTGAAAGGCAGATTATCTTCAAAGGCTCTGATAACTAGAACATTTCTTATTCAACTATCAATTAGTGACTTGCCATTGTACGTTAAGTTTGAAAAAGCAATTTTTGGTTTGGGAAATGAATTAGAAATCTGAACCAATCATTAACAAATTCAACTTAAAAAAAAAAAAAAAGAAACATATATAGTTTAATTGAAATTTCTGCCAATACAAAAATAAGCATCCACAGAACATTTATTTACTGTTTAAATTACTCCATATTTTCATATGTGAACAAAAATATATTTTACCCCACATATAGTTAAAGCAAACAAGTGCAATCTTTCAAACATTAAAAAACAACCAAATCTGTACAACAAATAAATAAATTTATACCCTAACAGTTAACTTGTAACCAAACCAAACCAAAACAAAAGCAAGCACATTGCCCAAAGTCACCACTTTACTTAAAATTATATGTATGGACAGACTCAATCGCAACAACTTGAATCTTGCACTGCACAAGTTTAGATTGATAGATATTTAAAAAAAAAATAGAAGGAGGATCATAAGAAATACCAAAACGGCTATAAAGAGCTTTCCAAACATTGGAAATAATATACAAAAATTAATTAGTGGGTGGCAGGGGCATGTGGGGACATATTAAATGAATCCACAGGGTAATCAGTATTACACTGGTATAGTTGAAGGAAAGGAAACAGGCGAATGTTTGGATTGGAAAGAAAATTTGGTCTTTTTATAAAAAGCAAGAACAACATCAACAAGACAAAACCCTGTCAGGGAGCCTAGAACAGTTCTGTGAGAGAAAATGAACAAACCACAGTTAAAAGGCAAAATCATGCCACGAAGCATTTAACATCAGAACATGAATACATATAAATTAAAGGCATTCTGTTTATCATTCTACATCATTGTACATAAGAAAACAATACTGCAGTCATTCTTGAGTAAATTTCAATGAAGTAGGAAGTTCCATGATGAGCACTGGTGCAGACAGTCTTATTACCACAAATTTAGTAAATATCAAAACACTCAATGGCGTCACTAAGCTAATTTATTTAATGGAAAGTTAATTTCCCTGCCTTCATATGTTAAATTAAAACCATTTATAAATGGAAATAGAGATCCGGTAGAAAAGACTTTGCACATGCAACCCTAAACAATGCACTCTGGTTCATCATTTTTTTTTTAGTATTTCACATCAAATATATACATTTCCAATATATACAACCATACATGTTCAACAGACATTACTGAATTGTCCTCTTACCACACAAGTTTATATTTATAAACATATTTAAATCCTCAGATAGAGGCTTTTCTCCTCTAGGTAGACACAGAGTAAGCCTGAAGAGTTTAGGTTTTTTTATGATTTTCCGAAGCTAACGTTCTGATTTTTCTTGAAGGGATGATAAGATAAGGAGTCCACAAAAAAATACAGCTATGCATGCCAACCTTTTCAACAGGGATGAATTATCTTTAGGAATAATAATCTGTGCAAGGTCATTAGTAATCTGAGAAATTTCATGTGCCACACAAACAAAAATAAAAGTGCTGACAATAATGTTGAGCATAGGGTTTCCAGGTACAAGTACCAAGATACCCCTCGTGTCTGCTGCCAGCCATATGTGATATTGGCAAATAAATAGCTAGAAGGAAAAATAGTTAAAGTTAGGTGCATATAGAGAATTCGTGGACATATCACAATTTTTCCTAATTTCAACATTTGATAGCATTAAGATATTAGGAGACTTTCCTAACACCATTTGATTCCATTTCACTACTTTGAAAACACTTCTTTGCATGTCACAGAAGACAGGTGATAGAGTGATACCTGGACTTCAGTATTCAGATCTCAATTAAAGAATTAATATATGTGTGTGTGTGCACACACACCCATGTGCTTGTGTGTCCCTGTACTACAATATATATAATTGTGCATATACATCAGGTATATATATGTGTGCATACAATATATATGTGTATATATAATATTGTCATATAAGGTAATAAAATACATTGTATTATATAACAATGTGTTATATATGAATTATAATATGCCAGATATATATAGGGTATGAATATATAAATCTATTTTTTTGACACTCCTACTGTGATTAGAAATGTGGATTTATCATTGCATTGCTTCAAAATATCAGAGAGCAGGAAAATACTTAAGCTACTTTAACAAATATGTGGACTATGAACTTTCTATATTCTTAATAGAAACACTAAATAGTAACTTCATTCAATTAAAGTTGACAAAACTTCTTGTGGCCCAAATATAAAGGGGATGGCCAATGAATATTCTTTCTTGCTGTTTCAGGTCTTGATAAGTCATTCATGGTTAAGAATTTTAAATTCCCTACAATCTTTCTTATAAATGAGACTAGAGAAAATAATAGAACATTTATTTAAGAACTCAAGGAGAAATTTATTTCCCTATTTTAAAATTTAGTCTTATATCTTAAAATGTTATAATTACAATATGAATTCTACTGCTTTAAAACATTCTATTTCAAATAACAAAGCTCAGACTACTCAGAATGTATTTCAAAATCTACTATTTAAACCGATTTTGTAGCTAATATTATATTATATATCTCATGCCAAAATGTAATGAGTTTAAACATTTTCCCACAATTTCCAATCATAGTAAGCGTGAATTTTATTATAGTAAGCATCAATAAACTGAATTCCAGTAATATAATATCTAATTAGGGAGATAACACATCAAAATCTCTTCAGCTTGATTTCATTTATATCTAGTTTAATTTTTTTCTCTCCTGACCTGAGCAGCTTGGTTGTGCTTGAAAGCTCAAGACAAAACAGAGAATATTTTGAAAGTCATCTGTATCCTGTCATCTAAAGTTTTAAAAACATTTTACAGTACTTTATTGATGTTAAAAGTTCTGAGTTTTTTCCTAATAATTCTGTAAATAACACAGCTTTGGCTTACAAAAATATTTGTATGTCAGATTTACATACACACATGCATACATATAAACACACACATACGTGTACATGCATACATGCACATAACACTTGGCTGTGTGAACTAGAGTAAAATATGAATGTACCAACCTCCAACGAAATTTTTCCAAACCAAGCAAAAAATGAACTGTAAACTGAACGGGCATATCCAGGGATGTTTCTTATTAGGATGAAGGCTAAAATCTAAAGAAAAACCACAAAGGCAAATATTAATAATCTCTTTAATGAAAAGTATTTTGCAGGGTGCTTTCCTTCAAGCAGCAATCTTATTCTTTATATTCTTGAATTTGATATATACATAATGATTTTTTAAAATAGATAAACTATTGCTAAGTTATTTTTGTTCTAGAGTCCACCCTAAACTGGATTTCTTAACATGTGATCTGCATACTGCATATTGATGCAGATTTTAGGTAGTAAATGGCTGAACATTTTTATTTTATATATATTGGGAAGAAATATAATATAGTAAACCCACCTTGAGGCTCTTTGTGTAGAAAGAGCTGGTATCTTATTTATGTGGTAACACTTCATAAAATCCCAATACAATTTTGCTCCTTCCGTAAATATCTATATGGTTGACAGCCACCCCATCTCTACCCTCTTCAAAATCCTCTCACATTGACAGCCACCATATTTTCCCCTCCAGATCCTTTCTCCCCTCAAAAAATATCCAGCTTCTGGGTTCCTGGCCTTTACCCCTTTCCCCTGAACCAGGTGTAACAAAGTTGCTTTTTCTAAACCTCCAGTTCAAAGTGTCATATCCAACACCCAATTTATCAAGCAAAGAACTCTTCTTAGAATCCACCCTCCTTACAAAAGAAGCAAGAAACTGTAAAGTAAAAAAAAAAAAAAAATTTTCACTTTCATACATCTTTTTAAAAGTTTTTCTCATAAAATGATTGAAAAATTATCTACACTTCAAAGAAACCTCCACATTCAGTGTTGATCGCTCTGGGAATTTTGTCAAAGGATCTGGGAAGAGGTCTCTGGGATGCATGAAAGATGAGGAAAAAAGAGGCGTTATGTGGCTATCATTGGGAAAAAGAAAAGGAACCAAGGAAAACTGTTTAGGTATAATTAAGTTGAGGACAACTATACAGTGATCTTCACAGGCAATGGCATCAAAAAGGCTCAACTTTGAATCTGGCCTTGGCCTGTGTAAGGCCTCGGAATTGCAGTAAGGCACTTAACTCCTTTGGGACTGTTTCCTCATCTATTAAAACAGAGGGTGAGGTTTACTTTGAAAGGTTGAAGCGACCATTAACAGAAAATTTACATGAAGTGCTTATTATAGCATACGTTGTGAGTCATTTAAAGAAACATACCAGGTAATTAATAGTATTAGTGGTATAAAAATACGGTAAAAATCACAGTGGTGATATCTAAATGAAGCCCTTAAATATAAAACCATTTAATGAGTTATTTTAATTAAAGTATTGCATAAATTATAAAATTGTGGGAAAAAATGAACATATAAATTACTCTCTATATACAAATCATTATGCTGAGCATCAAAAAACCTGGAAATAGTCCTAAGCAAATCATTTTCCTTCTTTCTGACTTTAATTTATCATTTCTCAATGTGTATTTTATTTCTTTAGCATATTCCAGTCTTATATTTTGTCATACACTTAGTAAATAATGTGATCAGGGGAGTAGAAAGTTGAAGAAATAATAACTATGGAGAAGACTACTGTGGTCTGAGAATTCATTCTTATTAGCTTGATATAGAAATAATATTTAAATTTTGTTCAGCATTTATAATTTGCTGGATACTGTGCTAAGCACTTCACATACATTATTTATGGTTAATCACCTTTACACTGATCCATAGCTAAGCCCCTCTAGAAATGACTATCCAGGCTAACGGGCAAAAACCAAAAGGTCAGGATTTAAGGACTAATGCATAAGCCTTCTGCTGGGTTGAGCTGGGAAAACACTTTTCAACAGAACACTAGAAATCCTGTACATATTTAAAATCTTAAAAGAGCCCCTTCAGATTGGTATGCCAAGGAGATATAGATAAAATATATATAAAACTGGTGTTTGAGAATAAGAGTGACCCATTATAAGGATATAACCTATAACATTTGGGGTAACCTGGATGCCCTCTGACTTTACAATGGGAGATAAGTACCCTGGAAAATAAGTAGCAGACAATAATATTAGTGCTTATTTCAATTTGTGCTTCCAGCCCGTTCTTTTACTCTGCAATGGAGAAGCTGAGGCCCTCGCAAAAAAAAGTAACTTACGGAAAAAAGAGTATGTAGAGGGTGGTGACCGTGAGGGCAGATGATATGTCTCAGGAGCATATATTATTCTATGTGTAGTCACCCTGTCCCTTAACTCCTTTGTATTGGGGCACTGTGAGTGGTCATGTCTCCCTGCCATCCATTGAGTTCTAGTTTTACGGTTTTAGCTCTTATGTTTAGGTCCTTGATCCAGTTAGACTTAATTTTTTGTACATGGTATGAGGTAGGGATCCAAATTCATTATTTTGCATGTGGACATCCAGTTTTTCCAGCACCATTTGTTGAAGAGGACAGTCTTTCCCCAATTAATGTACTTGGCACCTGTGCCAGTTTGAATGTATTATGTCCCCCCAAACACCACTATCTTTGATGTAATCTTGTGTGGGCAGATGTTATCAGTGTTGATTAGATTATAATTCTTTGAGTGTTTCTGTGGGAATGTGCCCCACCCAACTGTAGGTGATAACTCTGATGAGGTATTTCCATGGAGGCATGGCCCCACCCATTCAGGGTGGGCCTTGATCAGTGGAGCCATATAAATGGGCTGACAAACAGAGGGAACTCAGTGCAGCTGTGAGGGACATTTTGAAGAGGAGCTACAGCCAAGAGGGACACTTTGAACAAAGCACAGGGGCTGCAGATGAGAGACAGTTTGAAAACAGCTGTTGAAAGCAGACTCTTACTTGGGACACATATCCCAAGTACAACTAAGAGTGACATTTTTGAGGAATTGCAGCCTAGAGAAGAATGTCCTGGGAGAAAGTCATTTTGAAACCAGAACTTTGGAGCAGACGCCAACCACGTGCCTTCCCAGCTAACAGAGGTTTTCTGGACACCACTGGCCATCCTCCAGTGAAGGTACCCGATTGCTGGTATTTTACCTTGGACACTTTATGGCCTTAAGACTGTAACTGTGTAACCAAATAAACCCCCTTTTATAAAAGCCAATCCATCTCTGGTGTTTTGCATTCCGGCAGCATTAGCAAACTAGAACAGCACCCTTGTTGAAAATCAGTTGGCAATAGACATATGGATTTATTTCTAAACTCTTAATTCTATTCCATTAGTCTATATGTCTATCTTTATGTGAGTACCCACTGTTTTGATTACTGTGGCCTAGTAAGTTTTGAAATCAGGAAGTGTGAAATCTCCAATTTTGTGCTTCTTTTTCAATAATGAGTTGGTTTCTCTGGGCTCCTTGCAATTCCATATGAATTTAAGGATTGGCTTTTCCATTTCTGCAAAAAATGCTGCTAAGATTTGGATAGGGATTGTGTCAAATCTGCAGATTGCTTAGGATAGTATTGACATCTTAATAATAAGTCTACCCATGAATATGAGATGCCTTGCAATTTGCCTCCTTTAAATTCTTTTCGCAGTGTTTTGCAGTTTTCAGTGTACAAGTACTTCACCATGGGGTTAAATTTATTCCTCGATATTTTATTCTTTTAGATGCTATTTGAGTGGAATTACTTTTTCAATTTTCATGTTGGATTGTTCTTTGCCAGTGTATAAAAACAACTGATTTTTGTATGTTAATCTTGTAGCCTGCTATTTTGCTGAATTCATTTATCAGTTGTAGTGGTTTTCTTGCGGATTCTTTCAGATTTTCTATATAAAGGATCATATCATCTATGAATAAAGATAGTTTTACTTTTTCTCTTCCAATACAGATACCTTTTATTTCTTTTTTTTTTTTTTTCCCCTAATTGCTCTGGCTAGAACTTCTAATACAATGCTGAATAGCAGTGTTGAAAGTGGGCATACTTGTTTTCTTTTCTTCCTGACCTCAGGAAAAAGACTTGTGGTCTTTCACCATTACGTATAATGTTAGTAGTGGGTTTTTCATATATGCCCTACAGCATGTTGAAGAAATTACCATCTATTCCTAGTTTTCTGAGTGCTTTTATCATGAAATGGTGTTACATGTTGCCAAATGCCTTTTCTGCAATATTTGAGATGATCATATTGTTTTTTCTGTCATTCCATTAATGAGGGTATTATTTTGATTGATTTTCTTATGGTGAACCACCCTTGCATTCCTGGGAAAAATCCCACTTAGTGTATAATCCTTTTATTTATTTATTTATTTATTTATTATTTTGAAATAAATTAGTGTATAATCCTTTTAACATGCTATTGGATTTAATTTGCTAGTATACAGCTGAGGACTTCACTTTTAAAACTTCTATTCATCCTTCTGTTCTCAGCTTAGTTTTCTCAGAGGAATCTTTCCTGACTCCTGATCGCCCTCCGTCCAACTCCAACTAGTCACCTTATTATATTCACTTACAACACCATGTACTTCTGTTTATAATTATACAATTACTGTCTGTAACAGAAAAATGTAAGCTCCATCAGGAGCTAACTACAAATGTAAACTAAGTTTAATTTGCTCACCACTGCATCCCCCAGCAAAATATCTAGCATATAGTAGGCATCAAATATTTGTTAAATGAACAAAAATGTGTTAAATGAATGAATGACTGTATAATGATCTGTCTCTCTATTAGTCTGTAAATTCCTTGAGGGCAGGAGCTGTACCTGTTTACTACTGAATCTCTTACAGCTAATATGTTGCCTAATACATAATAGATAATTAATGCTATGATTAAATAAATAAATTAAGAAATTTGAATGAGTGATTGAAGAGAAAACAAAAGGAGAAAGGGAATTAATTTTTTTCTGAAGGCCTTTTAAGTGATAACTACTGAGCTACACTATTTCCATACAGTTAATACAATGATCCTTTGAAAAAGATTTTAACACCCCTATTACAATAAAGGAAGGTAGGGCTTGGAAAGATTAAGTAACTTACCCACATTTTCTGGAGTTCAATTTTAAATTTCTCTGCCTCAAAGACAGTTTTTATCAAGAACTAAGAAACAAAATTTCTCTATATAATTACCTGTACCACTGAAACAGATGGATGGAGTTCATTGCACTCTGCTTTGTTTTTACAACTGCTAGCCCAGATGGAATAGGTCTAAAACAAAAACACAAAAATTATTACACAAAAACAGTTAAGCATATAATAGGCTTAATTCTCAGAATTTTCTTACAATTTTATTTATAACATAATTCATTATGATACTTAATAAGCTTCAGAAAAAACTGCCCACAGGTCTGGCTGTCCCTTGTTCTGATGTACTCAACTATCCAAACATAAGAAAGAAAGAAGCACAGATCTAATGCTTTTCTGAGAATAGTGAAAAAAATTTATTACCGTTGTTCTTCATATTTACCTTATATATATTCTCTTTAGAATTTATATCCAATTAGAAAAATAAGGAGAAGAATTTAAAAATTAAAGATTTTATTTATTAAAGATAACTGATTATAAATTCCTAATTCTTAAAATTAATTTCTATCTTTAAGAGTTTGGAAAACAGATTACACTCAAAATTGATTTCTCTCTATCATTTAAGGGTTTGGAAAATAGAAGATTACATTTTGAAACTTACCAAGAAAGAAACTACTGAAATAAACAATAGAAAATTTGAAACTCTGTTTGAAAAAAGAGGTTCACCCTTTCCTTCAGAAAGTACTTGGTGTTTTTGTAAAGCCAGATAAATGAAAGCAAACAACATTCCATGAAAGACTACCTAAAAAATAAGGAGAAAAAAATTGTTTTAAACAACTATTTTTCAATGAACAGCAAAAACATTTGCTTAATAAGGGATAGCTGCACAAAAGTAAGTAGGTGAAAAGCTTAAAGGTTCAACGTATCTATGAGGGACATAAACTTCAAGAGTAAAACTTCAAGCAATGAAATAAAGACAATGATTTTTAGAAATCATCAGCAATAGACAAGCAAACATCTTATGCAACAACACAAGATAAGCTGGGTTCATTTTGAGCAGTCTCAGCAGCAAGTGAAGAAATAAAGACATTTTAAAAATAATGATCAGACTCTATCTTGAAGACACAAGACACAATTTGAATGTACTCAACAAAGATAAAACACATTTTATATTGGTTCTTTCAGTCGAACAAAGTGAACAATAGCACCATCAAGATCATAGTTAGAAAAGGAGTATATGCACATAAGAGTGAAAAAAAAAACAAAACAGTGGACCAGAAAGCACCTAAGCTTTCTTTTTTAAACAAAGACTTAGCATGAATTCTATCATAGTAGACTTCTCTAATGAGAAAGTTGAGAATTTAAAATTATTGATGTCAACATTTTAGCAAACCTTTCTTATCAAATACAGTTTTGACATGCAATGTAGTACTTTAGAAAAGGCATAGGTATTAGAAACCAGGAATGACACAGAGTAGACACTCAGAAAACACCTACTGAATGAAAAGAGGAAAGACTGCAAGATGAAAGGGGAAGGAGAAAGGGTGAAGAAGACTAATGTTTACTCAGTGACTGTTATTTTCCCACTGCTGTGCTAAAAGTTCTGCCAACTGAATCTTAACCATCCTTCAGGATTAAGTTCATGGAGTCATCCATGACAGTGCTCTCTTAATTGCACACTTGAATGAAAAAATCCACACTGCACAGTTTAGTACCCAATTATAATTAGTTGTCTTGGGTTTTGAACTAGATTGTAAGGTTCAGAAGTCTGGTGGCATCTCTCTCTAATATACGCTTCATAACAGCAACATCTAGGGCACATATGGGGGCTCAATAAATATTGTTTTGAATGGCAGAAGTATATATACTGGGGATCACCTATAATTCAGAATTATGGCTCCAACAAAGACCACTTTATAGAGAACATTTTTACAATATTTTCCTGCCGATATACACACGCACACATGGATACCATTTCCCTGCTGTAACCACAAAAGTTGAGGGGCATGGAGCAGTACTGCTTTGACTTACTAAATAAACATGTTTCCTTATTCTAAAACTAAATACAAATAGATGAAATTGCTTCAAATCTTTTTTTAAAAGTATAATTAGAAATGGCAAGAGATCACAAGGTAAATACATACGTAACGGTCTAACCTCCATCTGAACCACCATTCATATACATTCCCTTTCAGTTCAAAACACTTGGACAATGGCCAAAGAGAAAAGATCTTCTCAAATGCACCCTGAGAAAAGGAATCCAGAAAATAAATTAAGACGGTACAAGTCAATACTTGCTTTGCAATTCTATTACAAATTGTGGTTTTCTAAAGTTAGGATTATATAAGGGTCATTCACAATTTGTAAATTCTATTTATAGCATTTGAAAATATCGCTTCATTTGAAAATATAACTTCATTTTATCAATGGCCAATAAAAATGACTTAAAACCTTTTTGTTCACTTTTACTTCACATGAAAGGCTACAGAGATAGCCTAAAACAACAAAACTCTGGCAACTGGAAAATTATTCCATTTAAGACTTTTTTTGTTTTATTTTATTTTTAATTTTTTCCCATATAAGGCATTTAATAAGGCTGGTACATAAAACAGCTAATAGTTACCGACCAAAACACAAAAATAAAAAAAAGGCTTCAACCAGCATGGTATCAATATTCTAAAGAATGATATAAGGTTAAAATATAGTGTTTTTTTTTGTGCTAAATGCCCTTAATAGTCTATAATTACCTGTTTGAATTAAAAGAAACCTCTGAATTAGTCAACTTATTCAATCAACCATATCCAAATGCCATTACTAGCCTTTG